>NC_081843.1:79844878-81131437 GCF_963259705.1 Myotis daubentonii
TACATGTGATGGACCCATGGCTTCCTAATGCACCTAGAATAAAATCCAAAGCTCTTACTTTTGTCTACAAAGCTGTAGCAGGGCTGCTGATACCTCCCTGGGACTCACTGTGTCTGTGTATTGGGCACCTTTCTAACTGGAGGCACCTGCAACGTTCTGTCAGGTTTTTGGGCTGCCAGCTGGATCAGGAAGCCCCTGGGAGTTAATGTCCCAGGAGCTGGTGTCAACCAGTGATGGACAAGAATTGGTGGATAAATATCCCAACTCTCCTTGCCCTCAGGTGGTAGGACTCTGAGGTGTGCTTTGTGCAGTCTTCCAGAGGTCTCATAGAGTGGAGCCTTATTGCCACAGCGGTAAACGGCTCACTGATGTCCCTGAACTGCTTGCCTTCCCTTCCTGTGTCACTTTCTTGCTCCCTTCCTGTGCTTCCTCCAAATAAATAAACACTTGCATTCAAATCCTTGCACATGGCCTGTATGCGGAACCCAACATAAGCCAGAGGTCTTGTTTGACTTGGCCTCTGCCCATCTCACCTGGAGCCACTATATCCCACGAACTGTTCTCCAGCCACATTGCTCTTCTTTATGTTTTTAAAACCTTCTAGGCTTCTTGGTACGTGCTGTCCTTGCACTTCCCAGGCCCAGCTCATCAGTTAGACTTCAGCTTCAAGGTCACCTCCTTAAGACGCCTTTACTGATATCCCAAAAAAGAGCTTGAGGTCCTGGAGC
Source organism: Myotis daubentonii (assembly GCF_963259705.1). Lineage (NCBI taxonomy): Eukaryota > Metazoa > Chordata > Mammalia > Chiroptera > Vespertilionidae > Myotis > Myotis daubentonii. Next base: position 79,845,607 of record NC_081843.1, read on the forward strand.
AGCTTTGGCTCCAAATGCTGTGAGATGCCGAACAGTGAGAACAGTGGATGTGATGGTCACATTCCGCCTCCCCTTCTTGCTCCCCATTTGATCCCCTGATTTTCCACATCCCTGGTCTTAGGTGTGACAGGCTGGGCTCATTCGCTGTGCAGTTTGGACTTCTGAGCATTCCTGGGTTTATCTGTGGCACCAGGGTTAAGAGAGAGACTTAAAACAGAAGGAGAAAGTAATGACCAGGCGCTCAGGAGAGACTGTGGAAGCAAGTATTCAGAAGGTCTGTCGGACACATCAGAAAACTTCTGAAATTATGGATGGATCATCTGAATCCAATTGTCAGTGTCTTCTGAGGCCTCTACACCAATAAGTGTCCTTAAAATCCTTTATTGATTTTTCTCACAACTCTTTGTAAAGGGGCAGTTCTTTCATTTCTTTAAAGTTGGCTTTGTTGTCCAAGTGAGAGAAATGAATAAGAAATGATAGACCCTCTTGTATTTGAGCTTTCATTCTCTTACCATATAGGCTAGTAGCCAAAGGTACATTTTCATTGAACTGTTGCTTTTCCTTTCAAAGGAGCTCAGATGATTCCTTTGTGTGAATTGAGAAGAGGCTGCCCCCGGGGTTGAGGACGCTCTGCCTGTGCTTGAGCAGAGCCCGCGTCTCCAGATGGAGATAGGGTGGCCCTGCCACCAGCAGTCCGAGCTTCTGAGAAATGGCCTTCGGACCTACGATCATCCTAGGCACTGCAGTTGGCCATTTCCTTCTCTTTGAGCTTGATTGGATCGCGAAGTATCAGCACTAGGCGCGCTAATGAGCACAGGGGCCAGCCTCTGATTTTACCCAGGAGGAGACGGAGGCTTACAGCCACGTAACAACTTACTCAAGGCCACACTGCCGATCTGTGGCACATTTGAGATGAAAAGGGGCTGACAGTCATGGGAACGTTCTTTTAAGACAGTAGCTGTCTAAAAGGTTTTTGTCATGCTCAGGAAAGTCACTAACGGGTCTGATGGGCTGTGAGGATGTTTTAGGGAGCATTGGATCTATGAGGAGGTCCCTTTGCAACTTTTCACTTTGGGCTCTCAAAGTGAAAAATTTTGCCACTGGATGTTTCTTTCTTTCAAATATTTTCAGAATTGTGGTGACTGCTTTGAAACACCAAACAATACAGATATGAGGTAAGAATTGGTGTCAACCTTAGATTTTATTTTAGAGAAATACTATTGAAACCTTCAGTTCGAACTTTTTTTGTTTTTGTTAGGGCCTGAAATAACTCAATGACTAAGGCATTTCATTGAAAAACAAAGCAAGAAAAAATGTTTTATCCTTTGGAAAAAATTAATCCTCACAGAAGTATGGTAAAATAAGTATGGGCTTGTGTCTGTGGGACCATTATTAAGTAATGAAGAATGAATTCACCTTCTTTGGGCTCAGATGAACTTGGGGTTAAAATCCCTTCAATAATGGCACCTCCTACTATCTAACCATCTGCTGCTGCACATTACTGAAACATTGGCATTTCATTTAGTTAATCATCAAATATTCATTGAGCACGTTTTTCATTACCCACTGAGTTATTACATTCTATAATTCCAAGTAGGAGAGACTTTAAGAGCTTGTATGCATAAACTTGTCTGAAAAAAAAAATCAAAAGAATATGGGAAATGAACAGGAAAATCACTCTTCACAGAAGATGGCGGTCACGTTTGTTGCATGTTTCTGCAGTGGGTCTGATAGTTTGTGCTGAGTAATTTGTGCTACTTTGCCCAAGCCCCTGGAAAGCACTGGCATATCTCTGAGGGACAGCTGGCTAAGTGAAGGTACAGACTGTTGCCACAGACTTGAATTTTGCTGAATGGCCTCTTGGGATTTTTTTTTTTTTTTTGTAGAACAGCATTTGAGAGCACTGGCCATGAATTAAGCAGATCTGGGTTCAAATCCTAGCTGTACCGTTTGATTTGGGCAAGGGAGCTAACCTCTTTTAGTCTCCATTTCCTCATGTGTAAAATGAAGGTAAAAATTTATCCTCATAGGGATCTGTACATAGAGTGTTATAGGAACACAAATTATATATTTTAAATGAAAGCTTTTCCCCCAGGAGTGTGGATCTGATTAAAGAAGAGGTCCCTTTCCTGCCTAGTGCCTTGGGCTTGGTTGTGAAAATCTGGGAACAGGAGTTGGGGGGTAGGTCTGTATTGGGAGGACTTCACCTTAAAAAAAAAAAATTTAATCATTGGTTGGCTGCCTCCTGCATGCCCCCTACTGGGGATTGAGCCCATAATCCAGCATGCACCCTTGACCGGAATCAAACCCGGGACCCTTCAGTCAGCAGGCCAATGCTCTGTCCACTGAGCTGAACTGGCTAGGGCAGAACTTCACTGCTTTTAGAAGAGGGTAAAGAATGGGGCAAGGAGGAGAGAAGGGAGGAGAGAGGTGAGAGGAGCCAGCAAGAAGGAGGGAGGCAGGAAAGCAATGAGACCAGTGAAATGGCAAGGTGACAGGGGTGTTGGGCCAGAGGACGTTTTAAGAACTGTGATGCTTCCATGTCTCTGGCTCTATTTTGTTCATCAGTAAATTTTGCTCATTAGCATGGAACAGACTGATGAATCTCAGAGGGAAGGGGGGAGCGGGGGACAGGAAGAGATTAACCAAAGGACTTATATGCATGTTTGTATAGCCCATGGACACAGACAATAGTGTGGTAGGCCTAGAAGGGGGGGCAGGTGTGGAGGGGGTGAAAGGGAGAGCACGGGACATATGTAATACTTTGAGCAATAAAGATAAAAAAAAAGAACTGTAATACTCCCCAATTTATTCAAATTGTGTGTTGCTGTGATGGTCTCCATTTTCCATGCCCTCAGCTGGTCTACTTGCCTTCTCCTCCTCCTGGCTTAATTTTTGATAAAGTCTGCTAAGTTCACTAATGTTGCATGGAAGTTCGGTTATGTGTGAGTTATATAAGTGGTTGGAAGGCCTGGGTTTTATGTCTGATCATTGAGATGATACAGGTGCCCAGGAGTCAGGGATCAAGAAAATGGAAGCTCTTGAGAATTTCTAGAAAGCTTGTGAGAACTTCAGATTTTCATAGATCTTAGTGGTTCTATCCAAGCTGACCTAGATTTCAAGGACTCAGGCTTTAACTGATAGCTGAATATCAGTATAATTTATTTATTGAACTTTTACTCTGAACCAGATGCTGTTATATGAACATTGTAGGCATTTATCTCCTCCCATTTACTCAAAAAATACTAGTGAGGGTCCAATTTAATCCTCACAACTGAGCTTAAGGGAGATATATAACTGCCTAAGGTTATCCAGCTAATATATCTATTTTAAACTCAGATTTTTGAGGTAAGTTATATCTCAAGATATTTTTAAGTCCATGCTGTCAATTGTTATGATAGCTTACTCCTACCATTATGTATTGCTTTATGCCATGGAGATTGAATAATGATTGGTATTTAAAGTTCTTGGCACATAGTAGGTAGTTTAAGTCACATTCCCTAGAAGCAGAGCCTGAGATAGGAATGCTTGTTCAAGGGATTTGTTAAGGGATTGCTCTCAGGAGAGGGCATATGAGAGAAGGAAGAATAGGGCAGGCATATGGTGAATTTTATGTGTCAACCTAAGTAAGCCACTGGGTGACCAGACATATGGTTAAATGTTATTCTGATGTGCCAGTGAGGGTATTTCTTGATGAGATTAATATTTGACTTGGCATCACTCATTCATAGTATCACCAGGAGTTGGATATGACTCAATAGCACATAACACAATAATAATAAAGATTTAAAATTATTAAAAATATAAAAAGTAATAATGCTAATTGTGAAAAGTTCCAACAATATAGAAGGATATAAAGTGATATTAGTCTTCCTTAGCCATTTCATGCTAGTCTCCTCCCTAGATATGATCCCTATTAGCACTGAGTACGTAACCTTTCAGACTTTTGATTTTGTATTTACATATATACTCACACATGCACATGTACATACACATCCTAATTTATGGGATCTTATTTTACATACTGACTTGAGACTTGTGTTTTCCACCTAACTATATATCTTGGAGATCTTCTCATGTCAATACATATAGATTTTCCTCATTCTTTTTAATAGGGCTGCAAATTTTGCTATATATATATATATATATATATATATATATATATATACATATATATATATATATGTATATATATATATATATCTCCCATAATTATTTAACTACTAGAGGCCCAGCACATGAAATCGTGTGCGAGTAGGGTTCTTAGGCCTAGCCTGCGATCAGGGCCATGTCTGATGCCCTGCAATGCCCCCCTGACTCCCCGTGACACCCCGCGACATTTGCGGTCCCGCGACGCTCTGCGAAGCTCCCCATCCTGCGCTGCTCCGCGCACCTTGCTGCTGGATGCTCACCGCCGCTTGCCGTTTGCCACCGCTGCTCAACAGTCCCCAGTTCCCCCATGCCACCAACACCCCCCCTCCCCCCCCCCCCTCCCCCCGTCCCTCCCTCCCCCGTTCACTGGTTCCCTGTTCGCCATGCTGCGATTGGACTCTGCAGGGTTCGGGGGAGGGACCGAGAGGTGGTCAACGCACCTCATGGCGACTAGTCGAGCAGTTGTTCCAGTCCTTACGCTTATGGTCCTGGCCTTTTATTATATAGGATGTTTTTATTGATGTCATTTAGGTTTCTCATTTTTTCTCTCGCAATAATGAACTAGATAGAATATTGTGATCTTTTTTTTTTTACCTAACTGTTGCTACACCGTCATAATTATTTTAAAACTAGAGGATCCATGCATGAAATCTGTGCATGGGTGTGGTGTCTAGGCCTGCCTGGTGATCGAAGCATGAGTGTCTGGTGTGGAAGGGCAAGTCCCAGCTGACCTCTGGACCCTGGGCAGCACCTGGGCCCCTGGGCCCCCGCACGCCCCCTTCCACCTGAGTCATGGCACCTGAGTCCCTATGTGGAGATGTGGTGAGTGTGGCCAGATGCCATGGGCCAGGGCACAGCGTGGGCCTCTGGGCTGCCCAGCAGCGCTGCATGAAAGCCAGGCGGGCAGCATGCTCTCCCCTGGCTGGCCTTGCAGACTGGCTCCTGCACAAACCCACAGGAAGCCTGACCGGCCCCTGTGGTCCCAGTAGCTGTGCATCACTGGAGAACCACCACTGCCAAGTCATAGCAGCTCAGCAGCTCCTGCATTGTTTCTTCCCCTTGGTGGTCAATGCATGTCATACAGTCACTTAGCCTTTCATATATATATATATATATTTTTTTTCCCCCTTATTTTGCATTATTTTCTTACCAGAGGCCCAGTGCACGAATTCATGCATGGGTGGGGTCCCTCAGCCTTGCCGGCAATGGGGGCCGATTGGGGCCGGCTGGCCAGGGGGAGGGACCGTGGGAGGTTGGCCGTGGGAACACACTGACCACCAAAGGGCAGCTCCTGCATTGAGCATCTGCCCCCTGGTGGTCAATGCGCATCATAGCTATAGGCCGGTTGTCCAGTCGTCTGGTCATAACGGTCACTTAGGCTTTTATATATATAGACTAGGGGCCCAGTGCATGAATTTGTGCACCTTGAAAGGAATTGTGGGCTGCGAGGCTGTGCTGGGCACAGGGATGGGTCTTGGCCCATCCTCCGCACCCCCATCTGGCTCCTCCCGCCACAGCCCCTGGTCCCCCGTCTACTGGCAGTCCCGCTCCCACCGCCACCGCTCCCACACGCTGATAGCGCGGAACAATTAGGGCCGGCGCCAGCAGCGGGTGCAAGCGGGGTCGGTGCTGTCAGTGGGTTTGAGCAGCAGCTGCTGCCCTGATCGCCCCTCAGGAGCAGGGGGAGGTGGAGAAGCCCTGAGGGGTGACTGGGGCCAGCAGCTGCTGGCAGCAGGTGCGAGTGCCCGGCGGGACTGTGGTGTGCGGGAGAAAAGAATTTTCAGTAACCACCAGAGGCTCACTCCTATGACAGCGACTGGTGCCCCGCCTTGGTCTGGCGCCCCCACTCACCTGCTCCACCATCTCTCTGTGGCCAATGCCCATCATGTTCTGCGCTCTGCTGCCTGCTGCTGACACCTGCCATGTTCCATGCGTGCCCCCTGGTGGTCAGTGCATGTCGTAGCGACCAGTTGTTTGGTTGTTCAGTTGTTCTGCTGTTCTGTTTAATTGCATATTAGGGTTTTATATATATAGATTCTCAGGAGTAGGATTAGTAGATCAAGTCTACAGAGGTTGGCCTCCTTTTTATTATGCTAAATAATCAACTAGAGAGCCTTTACATGAATGTTATAAAGATATATACATTCATGGATTGCTATATTGCATTAATAATAAACACAGGTAACTCTGCTATAAGAGGCAATGAATCCTTAGGAAATAGGTCCTAGTCAGTGAATGAGGTAGAATCCTCTCTCCAAGACCTGTGCTGAATGATTATAAAACTGCATTCTCATTACTAAGCATGTGCTTTTGGCATTTGCTAGTCACACATGCATATTCTTGTTGGTGGAAACCAAGAAGCAAATAGAAAGATGGGGAGATTTGGAGTATTGGCATTTCTCAGGCAGGATCAAGTCAATGGTGTAGCAGCAGTGCATGTAATGAAAATTAGTAACTGTATAAAGAACAGAACAAATTACCGAAACATCCATAGGATAACATTGGTGGTTTCATGCATTCAGGTATAATAATCATATTATTACAGTAGGTCCTCGGGTTACGTCGGAGATCCGTTCCTACGGCGCGATGTAATGCGATTTCACTGTAAGTCGGAACCCACCTACATAAGCACCTATGTCACTCACATGGAGCACATACACAGCAGTAATGAAGTGAAACAGTAAAAAAAATTTAAAAGAATAATCACAATTCCTGACCTTTACTTGTGGTAAATAAATAATAAAAACCATAAAGCATATATATACATATGTCGAAATGACGGGACTTTTTTTTTTTTTAATAAATACTGTAAATGGGAGATGGTGACATAACCGCAAAACGACGTAATGTCGAGTCTGACATAACCCGAGGACTGCCTGTAATGTAATAGTTGCAATCAAAAGTATGAATATTAGTGTTACTACAGCTGAAATCTGTGTGCTATGTTCCAGGCACCAGTCTAAATGTTTTACTTAGCACATGTTTAATCCCCTCAGAATTCTTTGAGGTGGGTCCTTTGATAGCCTCATTGTGTAGATGAGGAAAGTGAAGCACAGGGAGGTAAGGGAACTTGCTCAGGTCTTCCAGTTGGTAGGTGGTAGAGCTGGGATGTGACCAGACCCGGCCTGATCTCTTGATCACTGTGCCTTACTGCCTCTTGGCAAAGGATTATGTAGCACCTACTTACATGTCTGATTTTCAGCAAAGTAGCCATTGATCAAGGGAACACATACTAGATAAGATTGAATTAAATGCAGTATTGTAGTTGAGATTCTGCACCAAGAAAAAGAGTCGCTAGTTGACTGCTTTGTAGACATTCCACACAGGACTCTGAGGCTGTCAACTTTGAGGAGGGCTGGTCACAGAAGAAAATTTATGGGTTTTAAACTTAGTTTGGGTTCCAAGGGAAGCCATAAAATTATTGGTGTGGCTGCACATTCTTCAGAACAGATGAGTTAGATAATGACAGATCTCTGATAAAGAGACTTAACGGCTAAAAATGCCAATTCTGCATTTTACATACCTTGCTTGGGAGGGAGATTTCTGAAAGAGCAATATCTTTCTTCACCACTTCATTCTATCAGGCTGCCCTGTGTGGAAATGAGCAGATAATGGTGGCTTGGGGGGACATGCCTAGTAAAAATAATATTAATACTCTTTAATCAGAGAAGAATTGAGTAATTTTGAATCCAGAAAAGGGCAAGGCATTGCTGCAATTTTGAGATATTTCAGAGAGTAAGAATAAATTTTTTTTAAAAGAATAAATTAAAAAAATTATCAGCTCCATAGCCACTGGGTCAGAGGTGTTTATACTGCTACATCTTGTGTAGGCCTGAGATGTCATCCAAAACATAGGACTTCATCTTATTAAAGCACCTCTTTTTCATTTGTAGTTTCCAGGTGCCCAAAGGAAGATTAATTTCTGACAAATAAGTGCTAATATCCAAAGTCATTGTTACCATAATCTAACACCCTGACACACTTCTTGGAAGACAGAAATTTAATTAGATGTTCTCTCTTCTGTAGTTAGGGACTGAATTGGGCTGGTGGGCTGCCAGCCCAGATAGCCCTTGCTTCTCTTCCTATAACTAACTCTAACAAACTCCAGTTTCAGAATACCTAAAATGTAACTGGGCTCTCGAGGAGTTTGCTACAAGAGAAAATTCATCCATTTGCGGTTATATGTGGTTCCACTATTACCACTGCAGCCACCACCATCAGGAGTGTTTGCCACAGGCCAGGTCCTCTGCTAAATGCATTGTGAGGATCATGTCATGAAATTTTCACACACTCGTGAATGAGGGAGCAGCCAAGCCAAGGGCCCCTGAGCACAAGGGAGTGAGTTCTCTTCCTTATGTTGGTGCCTGTTGACTTGAGAGCTGGCTCAGTGAGCTGTTAGAAAGAGCAACTTTTGCCCTTGAAGGTTTCCTTCCCTTTAGTGTGCATCTCTTGGTGTTTCCTAGGATTTATGTGAAAAATTCTAGATGTTCACCAGGCATTCAAAATGATTTTTTTTTTCAAGGAATGGAGTTTCAAACATCACAATTCCCATGAACACACTTCCTTGAGGGACATTCGGGTATTAACAGAAAGGATTATGGACATTCTCTTCCCGATTCACTCAGGAACCACAGCTTTAGAGGCAACAGGTCCTACGTCAAGGATAGCAGTGAGGATTTGTCTTTTCTATGATGGGATAGTTGGTCTCAGGATCTTTTTATGTGTGCTCTGCCAGAAACCAGTTCTGTGAAATACTTAACAATAAGGAGGCTCATGGGCAAATACTTAGGGCAGGTATGAATCTCAGTGCACAAGCTTAGTTGTATAGGGAAATACTGCATTTTCTTATTTTTGTGTGAATCAACCTGATTTTAACTTTTATTTGCCATCCCTCCAGATTGATGGGAAATTTCAACTTAAACATACTTGGAGTTCCTCTCTTTTTTCCCTCCAAAGGGCTCTGTCAAGCGTATGTGCTTCTTGCCCAGCCAGCATGGCTCAGTGGTTGAACTGTGAATCAGGAGTTCACAGTTTGATTCCTGGTTGGGGCACATGACCAGGTTGCCGGCTTGATCCTCAGTAGGGAGCGTGCAGGAGGCAGCTGATCAATGATTCTCATCATTGATGTTTTTATTGCTTTTCCTCTCTCTTCCTCTCTGAAATCCATTTAAAAAAAAATATATGTCACAGAGTGTCTAGGCCAGTGATGGCGAACCTATGACATGCGTGTCAGAGGTGACACGCGAACTCATTTTTTTGGTTGATTTTTCTTTGTTAAATGGCATTTAAATATATAAAATAAATATCAAAAATATAAGTCTTTGTTTTACTATGGTTGCAAATATCAAAAAATTTCTATATGTGACACGGCACCAGAGTTAAGTTAGGGTTTTTCAAAATGCTGACACGCCGCGCTCAGAAGGTTCGCCATCACTGGCTAGGCTTTGGGGACATGTCTGCCCACACTGCTTGCTGTGGGGATGCTCACTCTCCCAACCTACAGGGTCCCCTCAGTGGGTCCTAGCTGCTGCTGCACTGTGCTTGGGACAATATCTTTCTTCACCTCTTCATTCCAGCAGGCTGCCCTGTGTGGAAATGAGCAGGTAATGGTGGCCTGTTACCCCCCAAAAACCAGTAGGAAGAATAAGAGAAGGTGGGGAAAAGGGAGAACGTACCTATTAAAAAATAATATTAATACTTAGTGGTGAGTTGGGAGACCCCAGAGAAAGACCTGATTCTGGGAGCTGGGAGAGAATACGAAGGATGTCTTCCTGCTCATGGGATCACCAAACCGCTCTTTCCTTTAACCGTGTTTGATTTGGTAATAAATATCAGGAAGCCCTTGCCTTTCCCTTTAATAGGGGGAGGGGGGGAAAAAAAAGAATGGAGAAAATGTGAACTTGTGTTTCAAAAAATCATCTAACACGAAATTGAGAGTCATTACGTATCCTGTTCTGTTCTTGAATTTCCACAGTGGCATTAACATAACAAAGGCTCTGAGAAGTCCTGTAATATGAAAATGTTTTTATATATATATTTTTTTTAGTGTTACAGTTGGCTTTAATCTATACATTGCCTCATTTCTTTTTGTAAATTTATCTTTATTGTTGAAAGTATTACAGATGTCCCCTTTCCCTCCCCATTAACCCCCTTCACGCCTCCCATGTCCCCTCCCCAGGTCTTCACCACACTAATATCTATGTCCATGGGTTATACATATATGCATGTAAGTTCTTTGGTTAATCTCTCCTTCCTCTGAAATACGTCAATCTGTTAGCATGCTTCAATGTCTCTGGATCTATTTTGTTCATCAGTTTATTTTGTTCATTGGATTCCACATATAAATGAGATCATGTGATACTTGTCTTTCTCTGACTAGCTTATTCCACTTAGCATAATACTCCCCTTCATACTGTCTCTAAGGGTAAGAGATCCTTCTTTTTTACAGTTGCATAGTATTCCATTATGTAAATATACCACAGTTCCCCCCCCCCCCCCCCCACTTCATCTACTGATGGGACTTGGGCTATTTCCAAATCTTAACTAATACAAATTGTGCTGCTATGAACATAGGGGTGCTTATATTCTTTCTGATTGGTGTTTTGGGTTTCTTAGGGTATATTCCTAGAAGTGGGACTACTGGGTCAAATGGAAGTTCCATTTTGAATTTTTTGAGGAAATTCCACATTGCTTTCCATAGTGGTTGTAACAGTCTGCATTCCCACCAGCAGTGTACTAGGGTTCCTGTATTCTCCACATCCTCGCCAGCATTTATTGTTTGTTGATTTATTGATGGGAGCCATTCTGGCAGGTGTGAGGTGGTACCTCACTGTTGTTTTAATTTGTATCTCTCTGATTAGTGATATTGAGAATCCTATATAATAAAAGCCTAATATGCAAATTGACTGAATAGCAGAACAACCAGTGGAAGACTGGGGGCAGACGCTCAATGCAGGAGCTGCCCTCAGCCCGCAGGCCCCAGGCCAGCCAAGGCGGGTGCCAGTGGAGGCCCCCCGATCACCCTGCCAGTTTCCCCACAGATAGGCTCTGATTGCTGGCCAGGTCTAGGTACTCTACCCATGCACGAATTTCATGCACCGGGCCTCTAGTTTTTTCATATGTCTCTTGGCCATTTGCATGTCTTCTTTGGAGAAGTATCTATTCAGATCCTCTGCCCATTTTTTATTTGGTTTGCTTGTCTTCTTTTTGTTGAGTTGTACGAGTACTTTATATATTTTTCATTTACATTTATTTCAACCAAAGCCTCCAAAATAATTTTAATTACTGAATCTGTTAACATCCCATAGAGCTAGTGTTCTGGAAGTGCTCTTTGGGAAAGGTTTAGCAGTTTGTTCCATGTGGACCCATTACTGTCCAATGCCCAGGAGACCATAGAAACAAGTTCTGGTGTCTTTTCAAGAGGGACGGCACTCATTTCTGCCCCGTGGAGCTCAGTTCTTCTGAGCCCTCTGCGATCCCCACTCCCACTGCATTCCAGTGTTCTAGGTCTGTGCCTGCCAACATCCTAGAATGGTTATCCTTTCCTTGGGGCTTCCCACGGACCTCTAGGTCACCGCAGGAACATAGGCAAGTTACTTGGCATTGTTAATGCAATAAGCCTAGAGCACGAGGCATACACATTCCTAGAATATACACCTTGTCCATAAACATGGATGATTTAACCATACAGAGAGATAACCCATGTCTGGGATAAGCAAGATTCTCAGATGAGCACTAGGCTGGGCCTGACAGGCCTGCACCAGCCTCAGCACTGCTGGGACACAGGCCTGCCGAGGCTCTTCCTTAGTTCAGCAATGTTCTGGGACTTTTCTTTCTTTTTTCGCTAGTGTGAAATTATACATGTTTTATTTATAAACTTTTCCCAGTGAACATGTGTTTCTTTATTTTTCAATTACAGTTTACATTCAATATTACTTTGTATTAGTTTCAGGTGTATGCATAGTGATCAGACAATCATACACTTTGCAAAGTGTTCCCTCTGACACCTCCAGCGCCCACCTGGCACCGTACACAGTTATTACAATGTCATTGACTATATTCCCTGTGCTGCACTGTACATCCCCAGGGCGGTTTTGTAACTACCAATCTGTACTTCTTAATCCCGTCCCCTTTTCCACCCAGCTCCCCAAACCCTTCCCCTTTGGCAACCGTCAGTCTGGTCTATGAGTCTGATTCTATTTTGTTTTTTAGATTTCACATATAAGTGAAATGATATGGTAGTTGTCTTCCTCTGTCTGACCTATTTCACGTAGCATCATACCCTCTATCATAGGACTTTTTTTCATTACTCAATGAGCTGAGAAGGGAGGCAAGCTCGGGCCACATGATTAAGCCAGTAATCATACTCCATTACTCTCTGTGTCCCAATATATTCTTCTAAAGGGACTTGTGTGTTTTAGTTCCTCTTCTACCTTTTGGGCTCTTTGCTTCTCTGCTGCTGCTAAGGCATCCAGTGACCACTTTACCAGGTCCTGGGTCTTATTCTCTGCCATAGTCTTTTGTTCCAGAATGATTTCTCATTTATGACCCTCCTCCCCAATCACAGTTTCCAGTGCTGTTCTTCCCTGAGCTGTATCAGGGCAACCAAGCTGAGTAAACAAAACCATGACTGAGGATTCCCTTTGCACCAGGGTGCATGCATAGCTCTCTAATTATAATTTCAGGTGAGAAATTTTAGGCAGAAGGTTTTTTTTTTATTTTGGGGGGCGTGCATCATTTCCCTGGACATTCCCCCCCCTGGTAGGTATGGCCTTAAGGAAGTGCTAAAGAAACGGCAGTCACTGCCTTTAGAAAACCCGTATCTGCCCCCTTCAGCGCTGGAGAAAGGAATTAGTTTTGCTTCTTTCCTTCTTCCACAAGCTTCTGGTCTGAAGCCTGAGGTCTGAGATAATTTTGTTGATTTTTTTCTCTCTCTCCATAAATGGAAGAAAACCCCACTCCCTAAAGGAAACTAACTGCCACTGAGAACCTTAGACAAGTCAGAGTTGGGAATTCCTGGGTGGTTGGGCTCAGCTGTCAGTTTGGGGTTCCTGGAACCCGGCACTGGGAGGCCTTGATATGGCAAGAAAAGGTTCCTCTGTGTCAGATGATTAGTGGGTTTCAGTTGGGCCAACTAACTTCTTCTCACTCTACTTAGCTGACCCTAGAAATCTTGGCTAAACTGCAGAGCTGTATCAATTACAGTAATTTACATGAATTATTTACCAATTATCCTAATTACCAGGCTGCATGGTAATGATTATGCATATCATCAGATGTGTGCCAGATCAAGTTGGTTATGAGGTTTATTTGATCGCAATACTAATAATTGTGCACATCTGCTTGGTCTTTGTGAGTTGCTCATAGAGATGGGCATTTGCTCACACCTTGAGAACAATGGAACGTTGGAAAGCACTTGCTATTTTCTTTCTTTTTAAAATCTTCACCTGAGGATATTTTTTTAATGATTTTTAGAGAGAGTAGAAGGGAGAAAAAACACATCGATGTGAGAGAGACACATCAATTGGTTGCTTTGGCACACACGGGCAGGGGATCTAGCCTGCAACCAAGGTACATGCCTTTGACTGGAAACAAACCCAGGGCCCTGTAGGCAGCAGGCAGATGCTCTTTCCACTGAGCAAAACTGGCTAGGGCGGCACTTGTTATTTTCATTGGTGAGTTGCAAAGAGAGAGAAAGTAAGTAATCATGATTAGTATCTGCTCCCAAACCCAATCCATCTAGATAATTAGTTTTGAAGGTAAAGTTAAGACCAGTGGCACTTCATTAGAATATCGGTTTCTATCCTCAAGGGCAGGGACTTACGTCTTATTCATGTTTCTACCTTAACCTCTAACAGTACAAATTCAATAAACATTTGTTGAGTTGAACTGAATTTGAAATGGCACTAGGCTCTATTTCATGGCCAAAAATTATCACAAAAAGCATAATTATCACAAAATTAGAGGCCTGGTGCACAGATTCCTGAATTGGTGGGGTCCCTCTGCCTGGCTTGCAGGGTTTGGGCTGAAACTGGCTCTCTGACATCACCTGAGGGGTCCTGGATTGTGAGAGGGCGCAGGCCAGGCCGAAGAACCCCATCAGTGCATGATCAGGGCCAGGGAGGGACCGTGGGAGGGCTCTAGGGTGTGTCTGGCCCATCTCGCCCAGTCCCGATTGGCCGAACCTCAGCAGCAAGCTCACCTACTGGTTGGAGCATCTGCCCCCTGGTCGTTCCGCCGTTCTGTTGATTTGCATATTAGCCTGTTATTATGTAGGATAATACAAGCCTAATATGCTAAGTATCTGACCGTTCAACCAGTCGCTATGACGTGCACTGACCACCAGGGGGCAGCTGCTTAACGCAGGAGCTGCTCCCAGGTGGTCAGTGTGCTCCCACAGGGGGAGCACTACTCAGCCTGAAGCCCTGAGCCGGGCTTATGGTTGGCGAGTGCAGCAGCAGTGGCGGAGCCTCTCCCACCTCCGTGGCAGTTGAACATCCCTCAAGGGCTCCTGGACTGCGAGAGGGCGCAGGCCGGGCTGAGGGGCCCCCCCACCCCCCACCTTCATGTGCATGAATTTTGTGCACCGGGCCTCTAGTACAGGGTAATATATTGACACTATTTCTTCTATTGTCCTGAAGGTTCATAAGATCACATTCATGGGATTTTACGGAGCTATTACAAAATACTACCCATATGCAGTAATGGTATGTCCCATATCTGTGGCCCATATCACTCTACAGAGTTAATATCGCATTTCCTGAGAAGGGAAGTTGAGCTTAAATACGCATGGCAATGAGTGAGACCATCAGCGCAAAAGTCGTGTGTATATTATCAACTAGCCCATGTTTGCTAAGTTGTCAGAAACATTGTTATGAGGACAACATTTTCTTATTGTATAAATCCAAACTGTATAATAGCGAAAGGTGAATCTAGCTTCCACCCTGGGCCCCCAGTCCCACTCTCCAAAGGCAAATACTGTCAATAGTTTCCGTTGATTTCTTCTAGAAATCTTCTATGCATATATTTGTATAGATGTAGTCTTGTTTGAAAATAGGTAATTAGTAATTAGCTAATATTTAAGACATACAAAAAGGTATGAAAAATAATGCTACTAATGTGTTTCTCCCTCTAATTTAATAAAAAAACCAATAAGTATAAATGCCCTGTATATACTTACACATCTTCACCCTTTCTACTCTCATCACTCAAGCATTCGAATGCCCTTTCTGATTCCATCTCCCTCCAGGGGTAACTGCTCTTCTGAATTTGGTTCCCATGCCTGCTTATTACACTTTATAATATATTTATGTATCCTATGCAATACATAGTAATGCTTTTAAACAAAATAATATACCGACACTATTTCTTCGATCACACACATGGGGTTTTATGTGTGGAGAGCGGCTACAGTGTTTGGAGAGGTTCAAGCCTTGGACTAATGAGAAGGCACAGTCCTCTCATTGCCACGTGCAAGCCCCAGCTTGGAGGGCAGAGCCCTCCCAGCACAATTATAGCCAACAGCTATAGTTGTAAGCTTGAACCTATGGTCCGAACACGTGGCCCCACGTGCCTGAGTGATGTGGGCTTGATAGAGTTCAGGTGCATGTAATTGAGTAGGATCGAAACTCACGAGAATGCTCTAAACATCTTGACCACGCCCTTACTTTGCTTCATGGAATCTGGCTATAAAATAAAGAGCAGCGGCCCACCCAGACCCAGCTTTCATTCTCTTGTCTGTCTTTTCTAAGCCTTTCCGCTGCCCCCACTCAGGTTCACCCTTGGCCGTGCTGGCACGGCACATTTATGGAGTTATTACAAAATCATATTGTACATATTCTTGTCACATGATTTTTCATTCAGTATTGTAAGTCACTCATATAGCTGTGTATAGTGATTGCTTATTCATTTTAATAGTTGTATGGTATTCCATTATATGAATATATCACAATGTATACATTCATTCTCTTTTTGATGTATTACTAGATTGTTTTCACTTTTTTCTATCACAAACAGTACTGTTTTGAGCAATAGTACCTATGTCTCCTCATGTATGTGTGTGTTTCTCTACAGCAGGGGTGGGGAATGTCCAGCCCACAGGCCATATAGGGCCCGCAAAATCATTCGGTCTGGCCCTGTCAAGGCATTAGGGGTGAGTTAATTAACTGTTTGACCAAATATAGCAGGCTAGTTTTTAAGTTGATAATTTTGTATGGCCCGAGAAAGATGTTATAAATATCCAAATGGCCCTTCACAGAAAAAAGGTTCCCACCCCTGCTCTAGAGTATATAATGAAGAATGGAATTGCTCAGTCATGTGATGTGCACATTTAAAATTTTTCTAAATATTGCCAAACTGTTCTCCAAACTGATTATATGTCTTTTTAAAATTTACTTTTAAGTAATAAAAAGGACTTGTATATATGTAATAGGCAAACCGTAGGTTTTGGAATTATATTAATTTACTTATCAGTGTTCATTTCTTTTAAAAGGTGTTCTTCTGGCAAGAGGTGGGGCTGGGATTTGAACCTAGGACTTTAAAAATCCTGTGTACTTTCTGTTGCCTCATATTCTGTTTCCTCTTTACCTGAAGGTATCCAACCTCCTTGTGTGTATGTGCCTTTCAAGCACAGAAATGGGAGCCCAAATGAAAATGTGTAGCTTGGGCGGCACTTTGTTTATGTGATGTAGAGGAGAACCTGGTTTGTTGGCTTCCTTTGATCTTTCCTGCATTGGAGCATTTCTTCACCACTTCCTCCTCTTTTTCCTAAAACTTAACTCCATTTGTCTCTGGGAGACTGAAGTAATACATGCTCCCCATTCAAATTTTCCCTCCCCACTCTCATCTTGGTCTCCAGACTCCCACCAGCTTTTGGGTGGGTATCCTTCTAGTTCAGCCGTGGGCAAACTACGGCCCGCGGGCTGGATCCGGCCCGTCTGAAATGAATAAAACTAAAAAAAAAAAAGACCGTACCCTTTTATGTAATGATGTTTACTTTGAATTTATATTAGTTCACACAAACACTCCATCCATGCTTTTCTTCCGGCCCTCCGGTCCAGTTTAAGAACCCATTGTGGCCCTTGAGTCAAAAAGTTTGCCCACCCCTGTTCTAGTTTCTTGTGGGGACATTCTTTGAGACTATCTAATACCTTATTTCTCATCCAACTTTCACTGGCTAGTTTTAGCATCCATCAATGATTACTGCCTAAAACAGTTATTACTGTGGTGGTTGCCAATTAGTGATTGTACGATTTTATTTAAACCTCAAAATAATCTCAAGAAATATATTCTGTTATTATCATTTTGAGTATAGACAAAGCAGCAAAGGAATTAATGAATTTAAAGTGTTAATTGTTGCCATCTAACTTCTGAATTCTGGCTCAATTTACAACTCCCCTCACCCAAAACAAAACAAAACGAAGCAACTCCATTAGCATTAGATTATTCCACAACTACAACGGGCTAACACTGGAAATATTCAAATTAAAAGTTGTAGTAGGGATAGTAAAGTCACTTTATCCATCTCCAAGAATATGATTGTATGAAAATTTAAATAAATATGAATCTTATTCTGTAGGGGCAGAGTAAAATTGCCCCTACAACTTGTACTTCTGAAAGAATTTATTTGCTGAAGTTGCAAAAAAGCCAAACAAACAACAAAACTTTTCTTAAGAGGTGTTTTGCAGCATAAAGACTTGTAGGCAGCTTCTGGACCCAAGATCCAAACGAAAGAAAGTTGACGTTTTATTCTAATAGGACCTGCGGGGGTCAACTTCTCCTGAAAAGGAAGGTTAAAATTTCACTGCACATCAAGAGACGTGTTCCTGCTGCTAATCCTCATGTTTAAAAACATGTATATCGGGGGAGAAAATGCTTCGCGTCCTTATCAAGTAGGGCATAACAAAATTGGAAATTGGTTCGTGATTTATTGCACCTCCGGCAACACACTGAAGTGTGTTAGTAAAATTAACTTTTGGTGTATACAGTAGCTGCTTGCACAGCATGACTAAAGAGAGACCCTGTGAGTTGGAGAGGTTGCAGATGAATGAGGCCAGAAGTGGAAAACTTCCACCGGTGCAGGCAGTACAAATGCGTGTTGTTAGCATTTGCTAGCATTTGCATTCGATCTTTGTGGCTAGTGGGAACCCGGACTCCGAAGGCCCTGAAGGTCCTTCTCTCTTCCTTCCTCCAGCCACCTGGACCCATGAAAGTCCCTCTCCTACAAGGGTCTCTTTGTTTGTTGTCAAGACGGGGCTGCTACCAGTCGTCAAGCTGAGAAAGTCCAGCAGAAGTCCAGACTAGAGTTGCACAAGACCGTATTGTTGCAGCTTCGGGCTTGTGTGGCATTTTGGCGAGCGGGGCGTTTTGAACACCCACAGGACCTCAGGGTTGTGGACATAGCCATGGACAGGGAAACTATTTGATAGCAGAGCCCTTTCTGGAAATTCCCATGTGGTGAACAAGGATGTGCAGTGTAATTTTGGTTTCATATGAAAATTCCTTGAAGCAGGCCCTGGGACTGTATCGGGTTCTCAGATCTTTCCCTTAATGAAATCGCCAAATGTAACACAAACATTAGGATTGCATTTCAGTAATATAAACCAAAAAGGAGCTAATTTACATTTGTGCCCACACCATTAATGTAAATTGGTTATTAGCTATTTATGCTAAAGAGGAGCCATATAAAACATAAAGGTAGTTTTATTAACTACATTTGCCCTCTGAAATCTGCTGTGCATGGAGTTTACAATCAGTGATTTTTTCCCCCCCTCCATGCAGTATGGCATTTACTCTGCCTAATTAACATATTTATTAACAAATTACTGCCCCTTTTCTGCAATTTGCATTTTATAACACAGCACCAAAGTGGAGTTAATAAGACAGTCCCATGCCCTGCTTTTATGATTCTCCTGGAATGTCACATTAACCTTTTTGTCTCTTCTTGCCTTCATTTCTTTTAGGCAGGGGTAATTAAAGAAGAATGGCATTTACAAACAATGATAATGCAGGAATAATGGGGATGTAAATGAGTCTGGGTCATTACATCCTTTTTTTGGGGGGGGGGGTCTGTGGGCAGGTGTGAGCAGGGATGTGAATGGGGGAAGGGACCATCCTTGCCTCAAGGCCATCTCTTGCTCACCACTCTGGGAAATGTTTTGCCTATAAGGAGGGTGCCACTTGGAATTCCTTCTCACATACTCATCACTCTAGCATACAGTAACCCTAAGAGAGAAGTCAAGAACAAAAAGAAGGTAGGAATAGTTCTGGAGAAATTGGAAAAATAGAAAGCTTAATATTTCAGTACACATCTGTATGAAAAACTTCCAGAACTGAGTTTCTCAGAATTAACAATGTTGAGGCCTGAGTATCCGGCATCAGAATTAAGCGAAACTTCGTCTTTCTGTGTCTGGGAAGCCAATTAATTTTAATCCCGTGTGTCAAAGAAAAGCAAAATGACCCTAAAGCAGGTTTCTTAGCTTTAGTATTAGTCCATAAGTCCCCAAAGGATCTAGCTGGGCTTTGATAGGTTTGTGAACCTCCTGAAATTAAATTTAAAAATCCAAGCAAATTTTAGGTAGAGGGATATCTATTAGTTTCTAAAGGTGATCTGTGGCCTTCAATAGGTTAATAACCACTACTGATTTTGGAATTTAGGATCATAAGACATGTACATTATATAATTAGAGTGGGATCTTCAGGGTAAGCCTTTACAAACATCTGTAGTCACCATAGATGTGCTCAAGTATAGAAAGTGGACTCCTCAGTTCTAAATCCCTTTCTGAGTCTTGTTCTCTTGGGTGTCAGGTTACCCAGACTAGGGACCCACTGGAGCCAAATGAATGGGGACACATGGGACTGGTAGGAAAGCAGGCATTTCCTAGATTTGACCTGTGCTGGCTTCCAGCAGCATTAGACACTGGGTGAAGCTAAGGGACTAGATGTTATATTGGAGCTGGAGAGGCAGTAGCCATGTGTGTGTGACATTGGATCCATTTCCCTGTTGGTGCAGGTGAATCCTTAGTCCAGTGATCTGGAAAATGAAAGCCGTGACTACTGATTTCTTCATCCCTGTAAAAGACTCAGGGGTTTCTTTGAGGAAATGAAGCCACATGGTGCTACATAAATTTCATTACTGTTAATATCAACACTCTGATTTTAATTTGATTTAAAATTTTTATTGGTCCTAATTGTAGCAGTTATGAATGTTGATGTTATTTTCTGCCATTTCTAATTTCTATAAAGAATACAGATCTTTCTTCTTAATAATTGAAAATGACTCCTGCTTAATGGATTCATACGTTCATGTGGAATTTTAATATTTGGCTTTGACATTAAGGGTTAGTACAAAAAAAAAGGGTTAGTGCATATTATCAGCTCCTTTAAAATTATTTTATTTTTTAAATCCAGTAATATCTGATCTACATGGTCTAGTAATCTGATGTTGTTCATTATGGAGAAAAATTAGTCAATATGGAATGCAAAGAAAGCTAAATAAAGATATTTTTATATGCAAAAATAAGAATAGTACTTGGAGGGGTGAAAAAGGTAAAGGGATTATGCAAAAGAAAAAAAAAAGAACAATAAAAACTCATGGACACAGACAATAGCCTGGTGATTTCCAGAAGGGAAGGGTGGGGAGAAGTAGAAGAGGGTATTGGGGGATAAATGGTGATGGAAGGAGACTTGACTTGGGGTGGTGAACACATAATACGATACACAGACGATAAATATTTTAGCATTGTATACCTGAAACCTATATAGCTGTATTGACCAATGTCATCCCAATAAATTCAATAAAAATAGTACTTAATGATATTTTGCTATTGGCTTTTGCTGAAGATTTTTTTTTAAATCTAGAGTAATATCAGATGGGGATCTCTATGGATAAAGGGTAAGAGTGTCTGTTTGACTTTGTAACAGGCACACTTCTAGGTCCTAAAGAGTTAAAACATATTTGGATAACCTTTACTGAACAGGCTGCTATATTAGGAAGACTTGTGTAATTACTCAGGAAGGCTCTGTGAGAGAATGACCTGCCGCACTCTATTTGTGTCATGGTCATCGTATGCATAAGCTAATTTTAAATATTAAAACTCTAATTATAAAGGACCATTTTCCTGAAGGGTGGGCCATGTGGGGAAGAGGGAGGAGGACCTGAGGGGTGAGTCACAGGGCAGAGGAGTGAGTGAGTGGAGGGGATAAGTGACCAGAGTGTGTAGCATTAGTCCTTGGGTTGCCCCTGTATCCTGGGAGAGAAACTCAGAACTGGGTTTGTTCCTCTGATTGTAATTTGGAAGATTGTACTTGGTTGGAATTCTCCCATAGGAAGCACCTCACATTTTGAAGAATAATAATAAGCTGCAGTTTTGACTTTAGGGCAGGGAAGTTCATGGAGAAGAACGCTAAATAAATAATATGGATGTACATTGCATATGGTTTATGGTCCAGGAGCAGTTACTGGAGCAGAGGACATTTGAGGCTCAGCAAAGTGCTTTAATACTTTTACTGAGATTGTTGGGGTCAGAGTTCTTTATGTCTTTGATCTTGTTTGCATTTACTTTACTCATTTTCCTAGTTCCTTGGTTTTTTAGTAAGTGAGCTGCTTGATTCCAACTGCTTAGCTCAGCTGTACTAAGGGAAAACAAAGTAAGGGTGTTGGTTCTGGATTTGACCCAGGGAAGAATGGATAATCCAGGACCATCTGCCTATTTTAAGATCAAATGATTAATCAACTTAATTCTGTCTGTTTCTTTAATTCTCCTTTGAAACGTAACAGAAAATAACATGTTCTGGGGACTTGGGCATAGACATCTCTGGAAGGTCATTATTCTACCTACCAGAGACCTCACGCTCTGTACCAGTGCTGCTGAATACAGTAGCCACTAGGCACATGTGGCTACTTACATTTAATTAAAACAAATAAATGAAACGTTCAGTTCCTCAGCCATATTAGCTACAATTCAAGCACTCAGTAGCCACAGGTAGTTATTGGTTAGCATAATGGACAGGGCCATTCTGGAGATGTAGAAAGTGCCAGAGAATGTTGGTCCTGGTGCTTCTCACCCTCTTCTGTTAAAGAATCCTTGAGAATAAAAGAGCCTGCACCCCTGGTACCAGAAGATGTGGGATAGCCCAATGAGGCACCAACTTTAACTAGAAACTCCGGTTTATTTCTATTTTGTCCAATAATATATTCAATTTTATTTTATATTTCCAAATCTTCAAGTGAAACCAGCGTTCTGGGAAACTCACCGTGCTTAGTCCAAAACTCCCTAGGCCTATTGCCACACACTCTGGTGCTGATGCAGATACAAACAGGAGAAACCCAGCTGCAGAAATTTTTAGGCAGAGAAGGACTATGGCTACATTCATTCATTCATTCATTCATTCATTCATTCAATATAGAGAGGAAGGAAGAGGGAGATAGAAACACCAATGATGAGAGAGAATCATTGATTGGCTGCCTTCTGCATGCCCCACACTGGGGATGAAGTCCAAAACCCGGGCATATGCCCTGACAGGGGATTGAACCGTGACCTCCTGGTTCATAGGTTGATGCTCAACCACTGAGCCATGCCAGCCAGGCTGTGGCTAGATTTAAAGAGAGCCCCCAGGGAGCAGTGGCTGGGGTGCGGTGGGGTAGGATGGCCTTGACAGGAAGTATACGATAGGTAAGAAGACCAGCTAAGAGGACAATTATATATTCTTGCCCTGTTAACTCAGATGACATTATGTGACTTGCTGTAACCAATGAAATGTGAATATGTTATTTTTGGGTCAGAAACGTTAAAATCCAGTTTCTGCTTCATGATACCTCCCCCCCCCCCTTTGTGACACCCTCTTCCTAACAATAAATAATGTTTCAGATGAAGATTGCAGGTTGAAGGCAGTGTGGGGCAGAGCTGCAGCTGACCCATGATGGGCATTTAGTGTGAGCACAAAATTAACATTTATTTTTGTCAGCCACTGAGAGTTTTGGGATTATTTGTTACCATAGCAGAATTTAGCCTATCCTGATTGATACAGAGATGGTGCAAGATACTTAGACAGAGGCCTTGGTTGTGTAAAATGTCAATTAAGTTATATGTTGACTTAAAAATGGTTGTAGGTCATAGCTTCATTTACGCTGTTTGCTTATCTTTATACAACAACCATTCTCTTTTTATATTTCAATTTAAAGTTCTTTTTATTATTTAGTTTATGCTTTTAGACAGATTAGGTAGTGGCAGGATCATTTCATGAAAATACTCTTTGATAGGATTTGGGTTGAAAAACAGAGCATAGAAATAATTCAGTGGAGACATAAGATTTTTCTGTGAACCAGAATTGTTGGAAATGAAGGAGATGGGTTTGCATCTTTCCAATGACTTTCTTCCCTGGTTTATTTCTTTGAGTTGTCATTCGTTTGAGATTGCTTTTCCAACCCCCCACTTAGATACAATAGACACAATTTTGGTTGCTCTTTTTATAAAGGGTTAAGCACTAAAAGCAAGTTAATGGTTGATTTGGATCTTTTCTCTTTTCTCTAATAAGTAATAAGTGATACTGTCTGTTTCCTAAGAGCAATAAATGCATTGTTATATCTGATAAAATATATCATATTCCGGAGTCTAAAACTGGAACGTATGTCCCAAAATGTAATTGGCCTTCTTTGGAGGATGGAGATTCTAATAGAAGAGACCCAGAAGCAGCATGGAAAAAATACCATGAATCATTCACAGTAATCATGTCATTTTTTGGCCCAACTTTGAGAAGTTTATATTATTGTTACTTGACCTATTTGCGTGCATAAATGAAGGCTTGGAAAGGGAGCGGAGTAATTGGCGGGCGAGGAGAACAAGTATATTAAAATAGGTGTCATGAGCCAGAGGGTTTATAATGACTTGACTGAGGGCCACCATTCACCTGGATGGGTTTCTGTTTCCTTTTTTTGTTTCCTTTACAAAAATACTCTTTGTTGCTCTTTTTTGGCCAAAAGCATGAATCTTTAAAAACAGGGAAGCCACAACCCTTGTGCTTTTCATGGATCCTAAAGTGGGGGTGGTGAGGGGCAGATGGGGGCAAACAGGATTGATTTGTAGCCTCATCAGGACTTAAAATGTTGTAGACGGTTTCCATGCCAGGGGAAAAAGTGCCAAGGAGGAAGATACATTGTTATCTTGGCCCTTTCTTGACCTTCTTGGAGGGGACAGAAAAGCTTTCTTACATTTCTAGAGGATAGGCTATGTCGGTTCCACTTCATAAAGCATGCATTTTTGATGTGTATTATTATATAGCCATTCTGTACTCAGCACCTAGGACAGACTTAACATTTTTTCCCACAATGAGGGAAAAATCTTATTAATAGAAGCTTTTCTATGTAATGACCAGGAAATTGCACAGTAGAGTAGAATGTCTTAAAGTAAATTGTTATAAAGCGGACCGTATTTCCTTCTGGGAGCTATAGTAAAATTAAAGATAGTGTTTTCTGACTGAAGAGTTGTAAATAAGTCACAGTTATATAAATATATTGTAGAGAAGAGACGCAGGTGTAAACTTCAGTAGTAATTTAAGTGGTAAATTAATGAAGTAATAAAATGGGTATAAATCCACAAGGAAAGGCCAGAGTAATGTAAGTTACATGTAGGACACAAGAAAACTCATGCATCTTGAATTTGACCCAAATGAATGATAGCTGCAACAAACATTGATTAAACCTGAAATCACCCACAATTTTAGTTGCTTCCTTTGGAGTGATGCCCTAGGCCAGTGGTCGTCAACTGGTGGTCCGCGGACCACTGGTGGTCTCTGAGGCCTGAAAAGTTGGCAACCGCTGCTCTAGGCCTTTAAAAGAGGCAGTCCAATGAAGTTTTAAACCCATGTTTTCCTCTTCTATTACAGTACATTTCCATGTAGAAGACAAGCACTATTGACTTTTATCACTGATCTTAAAATAGCAGGTATTTAATAAATGAGTGTTATTGTTGATTATGGGGTTTCTTCTTCCTCCAAAAATTATTCTCTAAAGTGAGGTTGATTCTTCCATTCACAATAGCACAAAAACATGAAGTGCCGAGGGATAATGCAATATGAAGAAAAATAAAACTTTACTAAGGGAAAAAGAGAAGGTTTTCTTTCTTTGGTGGGACACGGGTTAAATGTTTTAAAGATGAATAATGTTAATGTTTTCCAAATAAGTTAAATAGAATTCTAGTTATTATTCATATAAAATATTTGGGGGACTTAAAAATCATTCCAATATTGTCCTGGGAGAAAAAAATAGAGAATGGTCCTTTTTTTTTTTTTTTTGAGAAAGAATCATAATGAGAAAACACTTGTACCATATTGTATTAAAATGTATTACAGCACTTCACACCCATTAGGGTGGCTATTATAAAAAAAAGAATACAGTGTTGGTGAGAATGTGGAGGAATTAGAACCCTGTGCATTACTGGTAGGAATATCAAATGGAGTCACTCCTGTGGAAAACAGTATGGCAGTTCCTCAAAAATCAGACATAGAACTGCCATTTGATCCCCAATTCTACTTCTGGATATATACACAAAAGAATTGAAAGCAGGGAGCCAAACAAATCTTTTTACACCGTGTTTATAGCAGCATTATTCACAATGCAAAAAGGTGGAAACAACTCAAATGTCTATGGGCAGATGAATGGATAAACAAAATGTGGTATATATATCTGATGAAACGTTACTCAGTCTTAAAAAGGAATGAAATTCTTCTTGTTCGTTGTGCCTTAGTGGTTGAGCATTGACCCATGAACCAAGAGGTTACTGATTTGATTCCCAGTCAGGGTACATGCCTAGGTTGTGGGCTTGATACTCAATAGGGGGCGTGCAGGAGGCAGCCAATCAATGTTTCTATCTCTCTCCTTTCCTTTCTCTCTAATATCAATAAAAAGAAACATTTTTTAAAAAAGGAATGAAATTCAGATACATGCTGCAACATGGATGAATCTTGAAGATATTATGCTAAATGGAAAAAAACACACAGACATAAAAGACAAATACTGTATGACCCTACTTACATGGGGTATCTAGAATGGTCAAATTTATAGTGGCAGAAAGTAGAACAGCGGTTGCCAGGGGCTGAAGGAAGTGGAGTCATTATTTAAAATGGGGTACTGAATTTCAGTTTGGGAAGATGGTGTTTATGATTGTACAACACTGTTCATGTCCTTAACACCACTGATTATATATTTAAAAATGATTAAAATGATGAATTTTATGATGTTATACACATTTTACCACAATAAAAATATCCAAAAACTGTATTGCAAAGTTATACTAGGTGAAGTAGCAGAGTAATTGCTCAAGATTGGTAATCAGTTCAATGTAACCACATAGATAAAGAGAGAAACTCTACTATGTTAATGAATTTAATATTTGATATATAAATATATCATAAATAAGTTGATAAAAGAAGAATTATTTAATAAATACTGGGACAATTAGTGAGTTATTTTGATATATCTTGAACATTCTAAGATCTTTTATAATCTTATATACCAGGTGCACTAAGATGTTCAAATAAAAAAATGAAAGTATGAGAATACTTGTCTAATCTCAGGATGGGGACAAATTTTCTAAAAAATAAAGACAAAGCATTATAAAGAAATATTTGATAGGTTTTATGCATAAAATACTTCTGCACATAAAATCTACCATAAAAATCCAAAGGCAAGTGATAACTAGAAAAAGTATTCATAGAAGAAAAGTTTACTAACATCCTGTACACAGTTTATGCAAATATAAACACTTTAAAGAAGGAAAAGGTAAGGATTGATAATAATGTTCAACCTTGCTAGAAATTAAATTCTTTTGCATATCTCTGGACAAAGCATAAAAAACAACAACAACCAAAAAACCCTCTTTAATAATAGAAGGATTCTATTTTGCAGGGTTTTGAGGGGGGTTAGGCACTCTCATTCACAGCTGATAAGGGGGTACATTTGGATAGCCTGTCAGGAAAGCTGTAGCAAGACTTTGTTGGTTGTGACAGAAACTAAGCTTAAACTAATTTAAACAAAAAAGGGAATTTTTTTTTTTTTTTTGCTTATGCAACCGAGAAATTCAAGGAATGGAAGTGGCGTTATGAAAACTTGGATCCAGTAGTTCAAATGATTCATTCTCTGCCTCTCTCATGTGCTTGCCTCTGCATGGCTCTATTCTCAGGCTGGCTGTCTTTCCGTGGTGAAGAGAGAGCTGCTGGCAGGCCCAAGTTTACATCATTCTTAACTGCTTGCTGTTCTAGAGAGAGAGACTGAGCATCTTTGAAAAAACACTCAGATATAATTCAGATACCATCTAATTCACCCATTTAAATCATACAAATGCATAATTTTTAGTATATTCACAGTTGTGTAATCATCACCAGTCAAGTTTAGAGCATTTTCATCATCCCCCAAAGAAACCTCATACCAGTTGGCCATACTCACTTTACCCCCCAACACCTCAGCCCTCGGCAACCACTAATCTATGTATGTCCTGTCCCTATATTTGCCTGTTAATGAGTATCTTTCAAAGTGTCTCCAGCAAAATCCCCGAGGAAACTCCAGTTAGCCTGGCTTGGGTTATGTGTCCATCTGTGAACCACTTGGTACTGGGTCAAGGAGTTGGATTCCTCTTACTGGCCAGGTCATGAGCTGGACCAGCCACATGTTCTGGGCAGGATTACTGTGGAAGGGGAAGGGTTCCCCAAAGGGAGGAGAATGGGAAGGCAAATGTATATCCACACTCAGTGAGCATGGTATGTACCCACAGTCTTTAACCAGTGGTTCTCAACCTTCCTAATGCCGCGACCCTTTAATACAGTTCCTCATGTTGTGGTGACCCCCAATTTCATTGTTACAAATTGAACATAATTAAAGCATAGTGATTAATCACAAAAACAATATGTAATTATATATGTGTTTTCCGATGGTCTTAGGCGACCCTTGTGAAAGGGTCGTTCGACCCCCAGGTTGAGAACCGCTGCTTTAAACTATACATACCTCTGGGCTCAGCAACTTCAATGTGGGGACTCGATCATAGAGAAAGGACCAGAAGCAAACTTGCACTCCTGCTGCGCCTGTGACGGTGGGGTGGGAAGCAGAGAAGGGTGCAGAGCAGCTCCCCTGGGAGGCCCCAGCCCTGTGTGAGTGAAGTGGAGCCTCTGGACCTCAGCTTTCCCTAAAGGCACCAGGCAGCATGATGGCAGCGCCCCAGCCACAGGCGAGTGAGATTCTCCCGCTAAACTATTGCAACTTTCAGCCTGAGGAAGCAGGTTCTCCATCAGCTCCTGTGCTGCTTTAAATCCCCTCCCAGCCAGGTGGGCAGTGTTGGAGTCCTGTCCTGTGCAGGTCAGGCAACAGGTAAGCATGCATGGGCCACAGCTGACAATGCAGGTTTCAGCTGAGCTGCACTGTCTCAGCCGTGGCCTTGTCTGTGCCTGTTATCCTTTGACGTTTAAACTTGCCAGGCCTGGAGTGAGGAGGCACTGGGGCTGTCTTCAGCCAAAAGAACCACTGCCCTGTGGCAGATCGCCTAGGAAGATCTCCGTGGGGCCTGCAGACTGTCTCTTGATAGCATAAGTCTGTTTTTTAAAAGCCAATCAGAAGGTGGGTATTTTTGTTCAAGAGGTGCCTGCTATTTTATGAGAGAAAAAGAGAGAGGGAGGGAAGAGAGAGGAAGAGAGTCTCTTTAAAAGTGAAATTTAGTCTACAAATGGAAAGGGTAGTTGGGGGTATCAAAGAAGCAAATACCAGGGTCCCTACATGAACAAACAACCGTTACGGATAGCATCGCCCAGTCCATATGTTTTGAGTTCATACTATCAGTTTGCATTGAGTTGTTAATTGTTGGTGGTTGGGGCGTCAATGGAGATTCAGGAATCTATATATAGAAAAGGCTAATATGCAAAGTGTCCCCAAGGGAGTTTGACCGGGAGACCGGGAGTTCTATTGCTCGCCCATGACATGTGCTGACCACCAAGGGGTGGTGTGGAATGAAGGAAGGCCCTGGCCGGCAGCTGGGGAAGGGAGGCCCCAGCCGAGCAGGCCTAGGAACCCTACCAGTGCATGAATTTCGTGCACCGGGCCTCTGGTACAATATGAAAGTGAAGGCAAGAGGGAAGGTGGGTGGAGGAGATTAACCAAAGAACTTGTATGCATATATGCATAACCCATGGACACAGACAATAGGGTGGTGAAGGCTGGGGAGTGTGGGGGGACAGGGGTGGGCTAGAAGGGGTCAATGGGGAGAGAAAGAGGACATATGTAGTTCTTTCAATAAGATTTGTAAAGAAAATGAATAAATGAAAGTGGAAGGCAGCTTTGGCATCCCGAGGGCATCTGCTGCCATTCCAGTGGGAGTTGTGGTAAGCGCCCACAGCCCAGTGATGACCTCACAGCAGGAGTTCTAGGTGTTCAGCTCTGCGGTCTCTCTGCACCCCAGCTGCCTTGCAGGCCCTCAAAGGCTGTGGAAACCCGAGGCTGGGAGCCAGCATTTCTGGGAGCTAGGATCAACCCTGGCTCGGCCATCTGATTTGACTTTGTGCTAGCCAGGAAGCAGTGAGTTTCTTCACGTGATTCCAATCAGTACTGGAATATCCCATCCAGGTACATTTAGAAATCAAATAAAGGCTGGAGTGATAAAAATCTGGGCGGGTAGGAGTGGGGGTGGAAGAAAGAACACAACTCGGACTGGCACAGGGATGGGTGTGGTGTGGGTGGGGAACAAACTCTTCTTTCAAGTCTCCTGATTTTGTGATATATTATTGGGAGAAAACCAGCTTTTAATCACACTGGATGGAGTGGAAGATGTTGGAGAGCAGAGTATTTTGCTCAGCTGCTTGGCAAGCTGTTCGTATAAGCAGTTCTGGGCTTGACATGGGGCCACAGTTTCTTCAGCATCACCTGCAATTCTTGTGCTGGGGTCAGGCATGCCCTCGAGGTGTGGCGGAAAGATGAACAGGATTTGAATTCAGAGATTTGGAGTTTGCAGTTCAGCTATGCTGTTCGTCAGCATTGTGAATTGCCAGTAGCTTAAATTTCCCATCAGTGTAGGAATTTTCTCCAGGTAGGTTAAAAAATTTTTTTTTATTGATTTCAGAGAGGAAAAGAGAGATAGAAACATTAATGATGAGAGAGAATAATTGATTGGCTGCCTCCTGCACACCCGCCAGTAGCATCGAGCCCAGGAATTCAACTGTGACCTCTTGGTTTTTAGGTCGATACTCAACCACTGAGCACACTGGCTAGGCTCTCCAGGTGTTTTCTGTTTGTTTGTTTGTTGTTTTTTTTTAAACAGAAGTAGCCCAAGGAACCACTAGTTTCAGAGTTAAATGGTCCCCTGCTTTCCTTCGTCTCTCTCCTCCCAAGGCAAGGAAGTTGAATGTAGCAACTGGTGGTTAGAAGAGAAAGATGGCATTGGGAGGGAGGGGAGGAGGGAGGATATTTTAGATATATATCTTAAGCTTTGAAACTTTTCTTCTTCTCTCCATGTCCCAAATGATTTAATTTTAGCATAAATAATATGCTTTCACACTGGACTGTAAAAGGCATGTGAT
The DNA here is from genome assembly GCF_963259705.1 of Myotis daubentonii. Classification (NCBI taxonomy): domain Eukaryota; kingdom Metazoa; phylum Chordata; class Mammalia; order Chiroptera; family Vespertilionidae; genus Myotis; species Myotis daubentonii. The sequence continues at coordinate 79,876,306 of NC_081843.1, forward strand.
TTTTTTTTTTGTAATATATCTTCTGCAGTATTAAAGGAAAAGAATTGTAAAAGTGTATCATCATATGTTGCTTTTAAAGCCAAGGCAGTTGTATAATTTTGTTACCAGCCGTGCTAACATCTAAAATTTGAAGACACTTAAAGAGTAATCACTCACCCTATTCATGAATATACTGCATAGGTCCCTTTTTAGAAATTGTACAAGTTTATTGTCTGCAGAGAATTAAGTCTAATATCCAGTTTTTCAATTTGCAAACATTGCTTGGGTTTTTAGTTTTGGTGGTTTATACCTAAACTTTTATTTGAACATGTCCATGTGTTTATGACTGTAGAAGTTTTTCCTACTCTGAAATCAACAGTAGTTGAGTGCGTATGGATCAGATACTGATTCAATTGTCTGTATTAAGATTGCTTAATACTAACCTGTGCTAGAGTTTACTCCTGTGAAGATTGCATTATTGTTGTGTTTTCAAACTAATATTCTAAGGGAACGGTGCTGTTCTTATAAGCTGGACCACTTGTTCATGGATAAAGTAAAATAATAGTAATATTTTTCTACTTTTAAGGAAAAACAAATGAATGAATGAAATGTTTTCTCAATTTTAAAATTTCTTGCCTCAGTTTTTATTTCTTCACTGATAGTGAGGGCTAGCTGGTGAATAAATTATGCATAAGTAGAGTAGAAAACATCTGAAAAGTAATTCTTTAGCATTTTATTTTATTACTTTTTTTTAATTAAATCTTTATTGTTCAGATTATTACATTTGTTCCTCTTCTTTTCCCCCCCATAACTCCCCTCCTCCCAGTTCCCGCCCCACCCTCCGCCCTCACTCCCCACCCACTGTCCTCATCCATACGTGCACGATTTTTGTCCAGTCTCTTCCCCGCATCTCCCACACCCCTTTCCCCCCCAAGAATAGTCAGTCCATTCCCTTTCTATGTCCCTGATTCTATTATAATCACCAGTTCATTCTGTTCATCAGATTATTTATTCACTTGATTCTTAGATTCACTTGTTGATAGATGCATATTTGTTGTTCATAATTTGTATCTTTGCCTTTTTCTTCCTCTTCCTCTTCTTAAAGGATACCTTTCAGCATTTCATATAATCCTGGTTTGGTGGTGATGAACTCCTTTAGCTTTTCCTTATCTGTGAAGCTCTTTATCTGACCTTCAATTCTGAATGATAGCTTTGCTGGATAAAGTACTCTTGGTTGTAGGTTCTTGGTATTCATCACTTTGAATATTTCTTGCCACTCCCTTCTGGCCTGCAAAGTTTCTGTTGAGAAATCAGCTGACAGCCGTATTGGTATTCCCTTGTAGGTAACTGAGTTACTTTCTCTTGCTGTTTTTAAGATTCTCTCTTTATCTTTTGCTCTTGGCATTTTAATGATGATGTGTCTTGGTGTGGTCCTCTTTGGATTCCTTTTGTTTGGGGTTCTCCGCGCTTCTTGGACCTGTAAGTCCATTTCTTTCACCAGGTGGGGGAAGTTTTCTGTCATTATTTCTTCAAATAGGTTTTCAATATCTTGCTCTCTCTCATCTTCTGGCACCCCTATAATTCTGATGTTGGTACGCTTGAAGCTGTCCCAGAGGCTCCTTACACTATCCTCGCATTTTTGGATTCTTTTTTCATTTTGCTTTTCCGGTTGGATGTTTTTTGCTTCCTCGCATTTCAAATCATTGACTTGATTCTTGCGCTCCTCTGGTCTGCTGTCGGGAGTCTGTATAATATTCGTTATTTCAGTCCATGTGTGCTTAATTTCTAGTTGGTTCCCCAATATAACATCGAGGGTCTCATTAGATTTCTTGTAGATCTCATTAAGTTTATCGGCGGCTTCTAAACAGTTCTTGAGAGACCTTAAAAGTGTGGTTCTGAACTCTATATCTTCCATTGACAATTTTGTCCTGTTTCTTTGTCTCCGCATTTTGTTATGCTTCCTTGGTGCACCCCCTAGTGGTCTTTGTTCGCAGTCTTATAGTTAAACCTTGATTGTTGTAGCTAATACCAGGGAGGGTTTGACCTCCAGGCCAAGTGGCTATGAGAATCAGCTGTGTCAGCAGTGAGAGAACTTCTGTCCTCTAGGGAGGTGCTAATCTAGCCTTTGCCTGAGGCTATCCGGCAAATGCCTCTGTGCAGGGCTTGGGCGGGGCGGGTCGCACAGGATCAACAGGGTGGGCCGGAGAGAGCAGTTATGGCGGCTCTCAGTCCTGTCCCCAGGGGCTCTGCCTCTCTGAGTCCCGGCACCCGCTGCAGAGCTTGGAGAGAAAGCTGCACTCACTCTGACCGAAGCCAGACAGTCCCGCTTCTGCCGTTTGAGTCTGGGTCCCTAAAGACTCGCCTGTATCTGGAACTCAGAGTCTGCGACTCCCTCCCGATTGAAAACGCCAACCGCGCCCTCCGCCGCCAGCCCGCTCCGCGCACTCCGCACCTCAGAATTTGACTTCAGTACTGCGCCTCCTCTGAGTGTCCCTATGCGTTTCTCTTTCCTCCTAGTTGTAGGACTTCCACTCAGCCAGCGTTCCTGTGGTTCTGGGTGATGTCCGTTCCGTCTTTTAGTTTCACTTTTGAAGTAGTTGTGCAAAGCAGCAAATTCCGGCGTTAACCTATGCCGCCATCTTGGTTCTCCCAATGTTAATATTTATCTCTTTAGCATTTTAATGTTGTTATTTCTTGAATGCAGAAATATAAATACACATCCTATGGCCATATTTTACTGCTAGTAAAATTATTTATAGCTAGGGGCCCAGTGCACAAATTCGTGCACCTTGAAAGGACCTGTGGGCTGTGAGGCTGCAGCAGGCATAGAGGCGGGTCTTGGCCCATCCTCCACACCCCTGCCCAGCCCCTCCTGATGCGGCCTCTCCCTCTCCCCCCTGGTCCCCTTCTGCCGGCAGCCCTGCTCCCTCTGCCACCGCTCCCATGCACTGAGAGCACTGGCCCTGCTTGCACCCGCAGGGGAAGGTGGAGAAGGCCCCAGGGGTGATTGGGACCTGCAGCTGCTGCTTGAACCTACTGACGGCGCTGTGTGATCAGGACCGGAGCTGGGTGCTGGCAGCAGGTGTGAGCAGTGGCTCCAGCGCCAGCTACAGATGCGAGTGGGGCCAGCACCAGCAGTGGGTGCGAGCAGTGGCAAGAGCAAAGAATTTTTAGTAACCATCAGAGGCTCGCCCTGATGATAGCGACCAGTGCCCCTGCCTTGGTCTGGTGCCCTCGCTCACCTGCTCCACCATTCCGCCCTGGCCAACGCCTGCCATATTCTGTGTGTGTCCCCTGGTGGTCAGTGCACGTCATAGCGACCAGTTGTTTGGTTATTCTGGTTGTTCTGTTGTTCGGTCTATTTGCATATTAGCCTTTTATTATATAGGATTTGTGTGGTAGAATTAAATATATCAATATTTCATGATATTTTTCCATAACTCTATTATAGGTCGCCCCGTGAATAAATTGGAGGATCCTTGCAGTCGTAGTTAAGTGCTCAATATACATTTTTGTCCAGTGAATTTTCTAAAAGATCGGAGTGCTCACTATGGGGCAGACACCGTGCTAGGTCTGGGGTATATAGTGTGATGTGACTAAGAATCTCGTTAACGAATGGACTGTATTGATTATATTTTCTTCAAGGCAGATGATGAGAGTTAATCTATGTTCCATGCTGTTTGTCTTAATGGGGGAAAGATCAAGCAGTTCAAGCCAATCAGTTGTCATGAATGTGTTTACAGACACTCCAGAGATATTTCCGGGGGTGGGATTTGGGAGGATGGCCATCAACTTCTCTCTTCGTGCTCCTCAGCCTTGTTCAGTGGCCAGCCCACTGCCCTGCTCTGAGTCTAGAGACACAGATCTATTGAAAAGGTTTACTGTCAATGATGTAACTTTGGGAAATGCCTGGTTCTAGCTTCAGTTCCTTCTTCTGAATACTAGGAGCTATGTCTCAAAGGTCTCTTCCAGCTCTTAAGCAAAATGGAATGGCGTCACTGTCCAAAAGGTTGCTGACATAGTTGTAGGATGCTAGAAGTGAGGTTTCTGTTGCTATTATGATAGTTTTAGGGCCAGTACTTAAATCACTTCCCAGTCTTCCCTTGGCTTTCTAGCTGAGGAAGTTGTTTAAAAACAGTAGCTAGACAGATATCAAAGCCCTCCTGTATTAATTAACAGCTGGCTGATGGATTCTGACCTCCACAACAGGGCTCTGGTAGAAGCTGGTTGGAATACCCAGCTAAGGTTTGAAGACTTACATGAGGCTTCTACTTCTTCCTGGAAGCCTGGAGCAGGCCCTGACCTAACCTAGTTGCAGGTGAAGAGGAAGCCAAACAGAAAGAGAGAAAAATGTGATCAAGCCCATCTCCTCAGACAGGGCTAGACCTGCAACAGGCAGAGAGTTTAGGTCAGGTTCTCAGAAGCAGGCCCTGAGGCTAGGGTACAGGTGTAAGTACCCTCAGAGGAAACCTGCAGGGAGTGAGTGGAGGGAACCGAGAAGGGCCAGCCAACCAAGGGTCCCATTCCGGGAGAACTCCCAGTCTTCAGATGTTGTGAGGTCTCTGAGTGTAACTGATACCTCAGACTTGGTTTCATCTGAGGTGAGGGAGTAGGTGATTACACTCCTGCACATCCAGTCACTGGTTAGGAGCCACCCCAGGATGGGGTCGGGGTGGACAAGAACTCCTGCTCCCATGACTCCAAGAACATCTGGGTGAAGTGGCTCCTGGCGAATCTGCTGAATCTGCAGACTCAGCCGTTAGGAGCAAAGTAGCAGACAGATGCAGGATGGTACCTAGTACTTACAGGGGCTCTGGATGGAGCTCTGACCAGACCCCCTCAGAAAGCAAGAGAGAAGAGGACGTCTTAGATGGGATCACCACATGGGTCTAGGAAGTGATCTATGAGCCTCATATAGTGCTCCCCTTCCCTGCCTGCTGGTGAGACATCCCCAGTGATTGCTCTGCTCTCTGATCCCTGTGATTAGTTGTTATTCCTCTTTTCAGGGGAGGGAGTTCTGTGGATGGGAGGGAGGGAAGGGAGGTTGGCCAAGGGTAGAAACAGGGGAAGGAGGATGGAAATGCCCCTTCTCCAATAGCCATTTCTACTTTTCTGAGAGAGTGGTTGTTAGAACTAAAAAATATGATGAATATAAGTGTGCTCTGGAAAGCATAAAATCCTAAGGTAAGCTACTGTGAATGAGTGATTTGCCCAAGTTACATAATTTTGGCAGAGGTCAGGTTTTGTGACTGGAAGTTTAAGGATGTTTTCCTTGGATTATATGGTCTCCTGTTCATTGTAAATTAGGATGAGGAAAATAAACTTGGCAGTGGTTATTTTATGACTTACTTCTATAGCTCCCCCACCTGAAGACTAAGTAGCCCCTCAAAAGCTTCAGGTTTCACAGCTAATGTTGTAATAGTTTTGTCAGAATATACATATATATGTATTTAAATTAACTCTGGTATCATGGGGTTTGGGACCGTTGGATGTAAGAACTAGCACTATCCCAGGGACAGGGTGAGCAAGGCAAAGGTCTCTGGTTTATGATTGGCCAGGGTGGTGTCATTGGTGACACTGGAATATATGACATAGGGAGGGACCCAATTTCCTCAGCAAAACATTAGATCATAGGGCCTAATGGTATAAGGATGATTGCATAGAATATTTGAAATTGGAACTAACCTAGGATATATATTACATATAATCCCCTTAAATTGGTGTTTATCAAACAATCTCTCTCTATTTTTTAAAATGTATTTTTATTGATTTCAGAGAGGAAGGGAGAGGGAGAGAGATAGACACATCAATGATGAGAGAGAATCATTGATCAGCTGCCTCCTACACACCCCGTACTGGGGATCGAGCCCAGAACCCAGGCATGTGCCCTTGACCAGGAATTGAACCGTGACCTCGTGGTTCATAGGTGGAAGCTCAACCACTGAGCCATGCTGGTTGGACGCGCTCACGTGTGTCTCCCCCTGCCATCCTCTCTCTCAAACCTACAGTAGAAAACAAATTTAGGAGAGGCCTGCCGGTGCAGCTCTAACAGTGCCCCCTCAGAGAGCAAGAGAGAAGAGGATCTCTTAGCTGGGCTCACCACGCAGGTCTAGGAAGTGAAAGAGTGGCCTACATCAGACACCATCTGCTACTTGTTAGCTGAGCCATCATGAGAACATTACTTAAATTCTCTGTGCCTTAGTTCATTCAACTATCTTACTGGGGTAAAAAATAGTCACACCTCACCAGATGATCTTGAAGATTACGTGAATGAAGGTATGTAAACGTCACTGGCTTACTCCCTGGTACATATTAAGCATTATATGAATGTTTGTTAAAAATAATGTTACATTTGACCCAGTACACATATACTTCAAACTTTTGAACAATAATAGATACAGAGGCAGAGCTGCCTCAAACAGATTGTCAAACTGCAGCGGGAAGGCCGGGGAGGGTTGGGGGGTAGGAGGGAGGGGGGTAAGAGATCAACTGAAGGACTTGTATGCATGAATATAAGCATAACCAATGGACATAAGACACTGGGGGGTTAGGGGAGGCCAGGGGATTGTCAAGGGTGGGGGGGAAAAAAAAGAAAGGACACATATGTAATACCCTTTGTAATACTTTAAGCAATAATAATAAAAAAAGATAAAAAAATAACGTTACATTTGACCCAGTACACATATACTTCCACACACATAATATCTGAAACAGAAATTATGTGTAATACCCTTTAATTTTTCTATTTTATACTAATATGTTTTATTTCACTGTCAACAGATATTCACCATCTTCTAGGTTTGAATCACACTTTCAAAAACAGTGTCTTATGTACAGACGTCAGCATCCCTCTAAAGCAGCAATGCTACAAAATAGGGGATTTTATTAAAATGTTTATGATACAATGTACTTTTTCTTCTTTGCTAAATTAATGAACTATGAAGACTTCTAGATCAAAGGAGGAGATTGACTAAGGCTTGCGGGGTTGGCCCGGAACGCCGAGTATTTGAAAGCTGGGAAAGGATGAGACTCGGTCCTTGGAACTTTGGGTTGGGTAATTCTGAGGGACTTGAGATGAGAGGAAGCAAGTGAGACTTTCCAAGATTCCTGCTGTGTCCCTTGAACTCCTGTTCTCAGAAAGCACAATTAATAATATGACTCTCCAGCCCCTCTGTCTCCTGTCCTTTCCTGAGGAAATATGTTGTTGGCCGGACCTCAGTGAGTTGAAATGGCAGATAAATGTAGACCTTGTTCCTGCTCCCCCTTCCCCCAGGTAGCTAAGTGAAAGAAGCAAAAGAAAAAAAAAAGCCTTTGTGTGTGTTAGGATTGGGTGGTTTGCTTCCAAATGGCAAAGAGGTTATGCTTTCATTTGTGAAATGTCTTTCTTCTCTCATGATGATGATAAGTGCATCTGGAGGTGAAGTGAGGCCTATAAACCTAATGTATAAACAGTGCTAATCCACAGTAAAATTATATGCATCTTTAAAAATGGCCTCCCTTCTTATAATTGCCCCGATGCAATGCTATAAACTTCTGACTTGAGATATTAAATGAATGAACAGAAAACCATGTCACACTAATTCAAATGTGTTAGGCTGCTTAAAAATAAATCTCTAATGAGAAGGTATGTCAGTAAAATCATAATTAAAATAGCGCTTCAGATGATCCGGACTTGCTTTTATTGGATATTTTGTGGCACAGTATTTCCCAGGAGGTTATGACTACATATGGCAGAGATGGAAAATGGAGACATGAAAATGAGGTCATGTCCAAGTGGCTGAGAGTCCATCACCATCAGCAGCCAAGCCAAATCTGCTTCCTATGCAAATGATGGCCCCAGGGCTGGCAGGAGAGCCATTATGGCCTTAGTTAAATCCTGACTCAATGCCATCTGCTCTCAAGGAGCTCTGTACTAAATGGGCAGTGTTGTAACATCTGGGGTAGAGATTTTCTTCAGTGCATTCTGATTTCAGATGGTCAAACAGGTTCTTTGAAGCTTGCTCATCTCTTGAATCCTGCCCCCCGCCCCGCCATTCTTTTCATGCCCAATTCAAAAAAAGTTTTGTTTAATAGCTTCTGTGCTTCTGTTTGTTTTTTAATGGAAAAGGAGGGTGACTGAGATGGATGGTGATCAAACTGAGCTAGGGATTACTATATAATTTATATTTTTTCTTGTTTCTATTATGACTCCAGAGATTCTTTTGGGATCCTTCATTCATTATTGGCTTATTCAACAAATACTTATTGAGCATTTACTTATGTGCCAGAGGTTGTGGTAGGGCTATAGAATCACTGGTGAATTTGATTTCACTTATATGTGGAACCTAAAGAACAAAATAAATGAATAAACAACATTGAAACAGACTCGCAGACACAGAGAACAGACTGCTGGTTGTCAGAGGGAGGAGGTTTGGGGGACTGGGTGAAAAAGGTGAAGGGATTAAGAAGTACAAACTGGTGGTTACAGAATAGCCCCAGGGATGTATGTAGCATAGGGAATGTAGTCAATAGTATTGTAATACCTATGTATGGTGCCAGGTGGGTGCTGGAAATACCAGGGGGAATGCTTTATAAAGTATATGATTGTTTGGCCACGATGCTGTACACCCGAAACAAATACAAAATAATATTGAATGTAAACTGTAATTAAAAATAAAATTAGTAAAAAAAGAAGAATCACTGGTGAACAGAACCAAAAAGGCCCTGGACCTCATGAGGATACTCTAAGTGGGGATAATGGGAAATAATAAGTAAACACAATTATGTTTGATTTTGCTAAAACTGTGAAGAAAGCAAACAAGTCCTCCAAGGGAATTTTGGTGTGATTGAGGTCATGGGTAGGGTAATGGCCGACTTATTTTGGATGGGCTGGTTAGGAAGGCTATAGGTGAGGTTGCTAAAAGTCAATTAATTGAAAGCCAATTTGCTGAAAGCTAATTCATTGCATGGGCAAACTCGCTGAAGACTGATTTACCAAGCTTATTTATGCTGTCTATACTATTTAGTTTTGGTTTTCATTTTGACTTTCTAACAGCATTTTAAGGTCTTTTCAACATTCCCCACACCCCGGTCAGGCTCAAGAGTTTCAGGGACAGAAAGCAAGGGAAATTGAGGGGGGAAGTGGCTGAGGACCACAAAAAAATATATTCATAAGGATTCATTCTTGAATAGAAAAAAATCATTATAAAAATATTTTTCATTACGTTATTATTCATAAAGGTAATATATTCATATGAACTCTTCACATTTAAGAATATATGCAAGAAGGAACTATTTATAAAGAAAATATTCAGAAGAATATTTTCATTGAATATATTCATAAAACAATGTATTCATAAGGAGAATATATTTATAGGAAGAGCATATTCAATTTTTCTTTGCACCAGATCCCTGCTGTTGCTGCTGGAGACTGAGGGACAGAATTATAGACATAGAGGGGATACTGAGGCACAGATGGAAAAGAAGACCCAGAGGTTTAAGTTTCCACCTACATGTTAAGGCGTTGGGGAAGGAGCAGTGTAAACATTTCTTAAAATGGTATTATGAAAGTCAATCAACTAAACTAAAAAGTTAAAGGACATGATTACATTAGGCAAATTGATCATTTGGGGAATGGGTCATTCATGCAATTGGTTATTTGAGGAATTAGTAGATTAACTACATACTTTGTCATCTAAACTGGGATGCTTTTAAGAGTGAAAGGAGTACTATTAATAATTATTCTAGAACAATAGGTATAAACTAGAACTGTTCTGGACAAACTGAGGTGTAAGGTCATCCGCCCCTTGGTCCAAACTGGTCTCTGGCGCCTGTGTTTGAGCGAGGCTCGGCAGGTACCAACCTGAGGAACCGTCTGGACCTGCTTGGTTTTGCAACATGGCTACATGGCTGGGTTTGAGATTGAATATGTGAATTGTTTCTCAACATGAATCCATCTTCTGTTCGAAGGATGCAAAGCTGTAGGGTATTAGGGTAAGTGTTAGGGAGAGTTGTGATTTCTTGGATGACATCCACGGCAGTTACTACCTTTCAGTGGATGACTTCCAATTCTAGATCTCTAGGCCAAGCTCCAAACTCAGATTTCCAAATGCTAGACATCTCCCGCAGGCTCCTCAAACCCAACATGTCTCAAATGGAATTCTTAGGAAAGAGAGTATAGAGAGATAAAAGAAGGCCTTTGGGAAGAATTTCTCACTGCCATTTGTTCATGCTATGATTGTTTTTTTTTAAGAACCCAAAAGGGTTTTCTTCCTCCTCTTTCTTATTCAAAACTTACCTGCCCTTTAGGACCCAGCTCAGACCTCATCTTTCTGTGGTATCTTTACAAAATAGCCATATTTCTCTCTCCTTTATCAAAATGATCAATGATTTATCCAAGATAGCAGCTCAGGGTGGTCATAAGTAAGCCCTGTGATGAGCACCATTTAGATTGGAACTGCATTGTTTTCTAAATGTTCCTGATGTGTTAGATATTTTTACCGCAGCACTTAGCACATTGTTAAGCAGATAACAAGAGCTCATTTATTCATGAATTCACTCAACAAATATTTATTGAGTACCATATTGGGCACCAGGCATTATCTACTTTCTGGAGACAGGACAATCAATACAACAGAGGCTCTGCTGTGCAGGAGGTTGCATTTTAGTGGAGAAGCTGGACAACGAGCAAATAAATAACTCATTTTAAAGATGAAGAAAATGAGACCTTGAGAAGTGAAGGGATGTGCCCAAGGGCATAAGGAATGTAGGGTAGGAACCAGGACTTGAGCCCGAGCTGCTTTCTAATACAGCGTTGTTTCCCAGTGCCCTAAACCAGGTGCTCTGTGTAGCGTTCCGGGGGATGCACCCATGAACCGGGCAACATGGGAATGTTTGCCTGCCCTCATTTTCTTTTTATAATTTTAAAAATTCTTTATTGCTTAATGTATTACATATGTCTCCTTTCCCCCCATCTTTTTATAATTTATAAGGTGTATATATTTTCTTTTATGTGTATATTTGCATATATGTATACCCTGATGAGACAGGGAGGGCAGTTTCCCAGAGAAACTCATCCCAGAGGCCAGTTGAGACATTTGTGCCAAATCATGCAATACATCGATGGTTTTAATTTGAACCCCAAGGCTCCCTTTTCCTAGGACCAGGCTTTTTATGGCACAGCACAATGTCCGAGTACATTGCTTCAAGACCACCTGTGTGTAGTTATAAATGAGAACCAGAAATGAGATGAAAGGGTTCTATGACCAGAGAATGCCTGCCCTTTCATAGCTGCATTTCTGGGCGGCCAAGAGGGAGCCAAAGAATCCCACCTGCTTTTATTTATTTACTAGGGGCCCAGTGCACGAAATTCGTGCACTGGGTGTGTGTGTGTGTGTGTGTGTGTGTGTGTGTGTGTGTGTGGGAGTGTCCCTCAGCCCAGCCTGCCCCCTCTCACATACTGGGAGCCCTCAGGCGTTGACCCCCATCACCCTCCTATCGCAGGATCGGCCCCTTGCCCAGGCCTGACGCCTCTGGCCTAGGCGTCCGGCCCGGGCAGCGGGGACCCACAGTGGCAGCGGCCCCGTGATCGTGGGCTTCGCTTTAGGCCCAGGCAAGGGACCCCTAGCTCCCGGGACTGCCAGCTTCGACCGTGCCCAGCTCCCATCGCTGGCTCCACCCCTACTTCCTGCTATCACTGGCCAGGGCGGAAAAGGCACCTGATTCTCCGATCATGGCTGGGTTTCTGATCACTGACAGTGGCAGGGGGCTTCTTCCTGCTTTCCCTTTTGCCTCCCTGCATTGTGCCTACATATGCAAATTAACCGCCATCTTGTTGGCAGTTAACTGCCAATCTTAGTTGGCAGTTAACTGCCAATCTTAGTTGGCAGTTAACTGTCAATCTTAGTTGGCAGTTAACTGTCAATCTTAGTTGGCAGTTAATTTGCATATAGCCCTGATTAGCCAATGAAAAGGGTAGCTCGTACGCCAATTACCATTTTTCTCTTTTATTAGTGTTGATTTATTTATTTATTTATTTATAAAATATATTTTATTGATTTTTTTACAGAGAGGAAGGGAGAGGGATAGAGAGTTAGAAGCATCGATGAGAGAGAGAGACATCAATCAGCTGCCTCCTGCACACTCCCTGCTGGGGATGTGCCCGCAACCAAGGTACATGCCCTTGACCGGAATCAAACATGGAACCCTTGAGTCCGCAGGTCGATGCTCTATCCACTGAGCCAAACCGGTTAGGGCCCACCTGCTTTTAGTAAGAAGATGCTCCCTTGGCTTTCCACAGCTCCATCTGCGGGAGCCACAAGAGAGCCCAGGAGCTGTGAGTGCGCCAGGTAACACCACACGGGCAGGAGTGAAGGCGGCGGGTATGTGTGTCTCAGAATTCTACGTGCTCCTAGCAACCCGCATCAGCTCAGAGTTTCACCACTTTTTATCTTGAGATCCTCAATACTAATCGGATCGTGTACTTTATTGTAGTTTCCATTAGTCACCATAAGAAATCCTGAACTGGACAAATGTTGTATGATTTTTCTTATATAGTCAAATTCATAGAGACAAAGAAGAGTGGTGGCCACCAGGAACTTGGAGAATGGGGCATGAGGTGCTGTTTAATGGATAGAGAGTTTTAGTTTTGCAAGATGAAAAGAGTATTGGAGATTGGTTGTACAACAATGTGAATGTACTTAATACTAATGAACTATATACATTCAAAAATGGTTGAGATGGTCAATTTTATGTTGTGTATTTACCACAATTAAAAAAAAAAGCTCAGGACCCAAGGTCATCGTTTAGCCCCCAGTCAATCGTCCCCATTTGTGTGTAGGACTATGAAGCGACTCCTTACTCCAATAATCCTAGTCCACCCTGCTCTTGCTCTCTTCATCTCCATGGCATTTATGATGATCTGACCTCCTGCATATATTTATGTATTTGTTTGCTTGTCATCTCTCTCCTCAACTAGAATATGAGCTCCATCTGAGCAGAGATTTTTGTTTGTTTTGTTTATTGCTGTAATCCTAGTGCCTGAAAGACTGCCTGACACATAGTAGGTGTTCAATACATATTTGCTAACTGACTGCTGATGGGTGAATTTTGTGTGGTCTGCAGAGGGGAATTTGCAACTTATTAGGGACGCAGCAGAAGGAAGGTAGAGGAAGGCAGTAGCAGTCACACCATGACCTCTCCATCTCACATAATTAGACATCACCACAGAAGGTATTTGTGTGACATGTTTCATTAAAAAAAAATAGAATTAACTATTTCAAAGCATTTGTTTTGAAACATAGCTGGAAAAGGGTGGGAAAGTGCTTTTCTGTTTTATGAACCAGCCTGGTTATTGCTGCCTGGGGTGTTACCTTTTGGGGCTGCAGGGTGCCCCTGGTGCCACCCGATTTTTTATTTAGTGACATTATTTCATGGCTGGTTTCCACCTTCGTTTTTCATTACAAATATATTACAGACTCTTTTTCTTCATTCACACCCTTGAACCCATCGTTCACTTGTCTCGCGTGCATTCTAATGCTTTGAAAATTGCTGCAATCACAGGGAGTCGGCAGAGTTCTACCTTATTAACAGCACAGCCAGGAGCTAATCAGATGTCTTCATTTGCCTGACACAATTCACAGCCCGCGAGGAGCAATTGCTCCATCACTTGCCTTCTTCCTTTTTTTGGGCACTGTTTTTCATTCTGAATTCATTTGGATTTTCTGCTACTTTTAGGATCTTTTCGTTTGAGCTTTCCTGCTGCATCTACACGTGTGCTTGAACTATTTTGTCTGATCTACCATTGAACTATTTGATTGATTTGATTAATGAATTCAATCCAAATGGTCCTTGCCATCAATGGTGACTTGCTTTCTGTCTCAAAGAAATTTATCTTTTTTCCAACCTTTTCTTCATTTTCTTTTTATTCAGTGCCGTCACCCCTTCCCTTTTTTGGTTTCAAACTGATCTCAGAGATCTTTTTGAGGCATGGGCTTTTTGTGAGTACTGGAGCAGCTTATATGCCCTAGATTGCTTTATAGACTCCTATTGCTTGAAGAGACAGCAAGCAATTTCATGTTTCTAGGCCTCTGCCTGGTAGAATTGAATGTGGTAAGACTAAAGTGTACATGTATTTACATACATTATATACATATCCTAAATAATAAAAGCCTAATATGCTAAGTGTCCAGTCGACCAGTTGGCCGTTCAGCCAATCAAAGTGTAATATGCTAATGATATGCTAAGGTTGCTCAACTGCTTGCTATGATGTGCACTGACCACCAGGAGGAAGATGCTCTGACCAGTAGGTGAGCTTGCTGTTGGGGTCCGGCCTATCAGGACTGAGCGAGACGGGCCAGACATGCCCTGAAGCCCTCCCAGGGTCCTGCCTCAGCTGGCCAACCTCCCACATCTCTCCCTGGCCTTGATTGTGCACCGGTGGGGTCCCTTGGCCTGGCCTGCACCCTCTTGCAATCCGGGACCCCTCAGGGGATATCGGAGAGCTGGTTTTGGCCCAACCCTGCAGGCCAGGCCGAGAGACCCCACTGGTGCACAAATTCATGCACTGGGCCTCTAGTAAGTTCATAAAACATGCTTGTGTTTTTTGTATCTTGAACTCCAGGTGTTTTTTTTTTTTTATTTTTTATTAATTAATTAAAATCTTTATTGTTGAAAGTATTACATAAGTCCTCCTTTCCCCCCCCTAACCTCTTGAAATTTTTATTTCTATATATGCTCCCAGCTAGGTATAGAGAATTGCAAGAGATGTAATAATTTTATGTAATCATCTGCTGGGTTCCAACCCCAGCAGGCCCAGGGGTCCCCAAAGGTGTGGACGGAGTCGGCAAAGAAAGAATGACACGGAAACAGCGTTCAGTTGATCAGCAGCCTAGCCAGGATCTCTAGCCAGGATCTCCAGCCAAGTTCTGTGTAGCCAGGTTCTCTCCAGGTGTTTTGATATAATCAAATTACGGTTAATGGTTCAGTGGGTCTTACATAACTTACTGCTGGTAAACTTTTTTCTTTCTTTTTTTAAATTGGACATGAGTTGTAATAAGAGACCTTCCATAATTTTCTCCTCAACACCCTTCCTACTCTGGCCCTTCTATTTGTTAATCAGTAATTACAAGTCACAGTGTGATATCACTTCAGTGTTCTGAATGTGGAAATATGGGAGATCCTTCAAATAAACTCAAATCAATGATGGAGGTGTTTATAACTATTTCCTGCTTCTATTTCTTACACCTCCTCTCACACCCCCCTGCCCGCACAGAGATACACATACACAAAACAGAAGCCACACATATAATTTCTTGACATTTCTTTCATTTGGAATATGTGTCATACATTGTGTTATATATCATATCACAGTAGTACCTCAGGAGTCAGGTGTGGTTTGGCAGAAAGCATTTGGATGATTGCTGTTTTGGATAACTTGATTTAAGTAATAATCCCCCTTCTCCTTTTTGTTTTAAATGGAAATTTCCTATGACAAAGTCTATACTCTATATCCTAGTGATTGGAGTATATAAAATATAACTAATTTTTTTAATGATGTAGGTCATCCATTAAAGAATGTTGTGGGTTGTATAGGCAAGTGCTTTTGGAGCTGGAGTTTGATTTAGTCAGAATTCTTGGTTGCAAGCAACAGAAATGGACGTTGACTTACTATAGATAGAGGGCGCTCAGTTGTAGAGAGGGCTGGAGGGTAAGCTTCTAGAAATAATGCCCAAATACAGGCCAAAGATCTGGTCCTATGAGGAAAGTATCACCACTTCAATGTCTGAATGAATACTGGATAGCACAGTTTTAAAAGTAGCTTCTGTGCCAGGAGTTTCAGGTTACAGTTTCTGTTGTTGCCACTGGCATGAAAGAGGGAGAGGAAGAGGGACATGAAGAGAGAAAGAAAGATGAGAGAGCATTCAGCACATCAGCCTGGTGTGATGCTCTGATCGCAGGAATTTTGCTTCATGGATGTGCCCCTGTGGTAAGAGAATAGCTAACATTTCAGCTAAAGAGATAGTTCTTTCCCTCCATCCAAAATAACAAAGTATGGAATTCCCCAAAGAAATGGGTTCATATCTGAAAGCCAAGGTGAATATCAGATGCCCCCTTTAGGTTAAATATATAACAATCCAGAGCAAATGTTGGTTCTTACATCCCTGCATGTGATCTGATATGAGCCCATTCCTTGTTTCTTTCTCAAGAAACTGGAGTGCAGTCTGGAATTGCAGTGTAAGGTAGTTGCCTTTCTGCAGAGTCAAAATTCAGATCTCACAGGGTGTTTTCTTGTCCTCAGTAAAATTCTTTATTTTTTTTAATTTTTTTTAATTAAATCTTTATTGTTCAGATTATTACATTTGTTCCTCTTTTTCCCCCCCATAACTCCCCTCCTCCCAGTTCCCGCCCCACCCTCCGCCCTCACTCCCCACCCACTGTCCTCATCCATAGGTGCACGATTTTTGTCCAGTCTCTTCACGCATCTCCCACACCCCTTTCCCCCCCAAGAATAGTCAGTCCATTCCCTTTCTATGTCCCTGATTCTATTATGATCACCAGATTATTTGTTCACTTGATTCTTAGATTCACTTGTTGATAGATGCATGTTTGTTGTTCATAATTTGTATCTTTACCTTTTTCTTCTTCTTCCTCTTCTTAAAGGATACCTTTCAGCATTTCATATAATACTGGTTTGGTGGTGATGAACTCCTTTAGCTTTTCCTTATCTGTGAAGCTCTTTATCTGACCTTCAGTTCTGAATGATAGTTTTGCTGGATAAAGTAATCTTGGTTGTAGGTTCTTGGTATTCATCACTTTGAATATTTCTTGCCATTCCCTTCTGGCCTGCAAAGTTTCTGTTGAGAAATCAGCTGACAGTCGTATGGGTATTCCCTTGTAGGTAACTGAGTTTCTTTCTCTTGCTGCTTTTAGGATTTTCTCTTTGTCTTTTGCTCTTGGCATTTTAATTATGACGTGTCTTGGTGTGGTCCTCTTTGGATTCCTTTTGTTTGGGGCTCTCTGCGCTTCCTGGACTTGTAAGTCTATTTCTTTCACCAGGTGGGGGAAGTTTTCTGTCATTATTTCTTCAAATAGGTTTTCAATATCTTGCTCTCTCTCATCTTCTGGCACCCCTATAATTCTGATGTTGGTACGCTTGAAGCTGTCCCAGAGGCTCCTTACACTATCTTCGTATTTTCAGATTCTTTTTTCATTTTGCTTTTCCGGTTGGGTGTTTTTTGCTTCTTCGCATTTCAAATATTTGCCTTGATTCTTGCGCTCCTCTGGTCTGCTGTTGGGAGTCTGTATAGTATTCATTATTTCAGTCTGTGTATGCTTAATTTCTAGTTGGTTCTTTATCATAACATCGAGGGTCTCATTAGCTTTCTTGTAGATCTCATTAAGTTTATCGGCAGCTTCTAGACAGTTCTTGAGAGACCTTAAAAGTGTGGTTCTGAACTCTATATCTTCCATTTGTAGTTAATACTGGGGGGATTTGACCTCCAGGCCAACTGGCTGTGAGAGTCAGCTGTGTCTGCAGTGGGAAAACTTCTGTCCTCTGGGGAGGTGCTAATCTAGTCTTTGCCTGAGGCTATCTGGCAAATGTCTCTGTGCAGGGCTTGGGTGGGGCGGGTCGCACGGGATCAAACAGGGCGGGCTGAGCGAGCAGTTATGGCTGCTCTCAGTTCCGTCCCTAGGGGCTCTGCCTCACAGAGTCCCAGCTACCGCTGCAAACCTCAGAGAGAAAGCCAGACAGTCCTGCTTCTCCCGTTTGAGTCTGGGTCCCTAGAGACTTGCCCGGATCTGGAGCTCAGAGTCTGAAACTCCCTCCCGATTGAAAACAACAACCTCGCCCTCCTCCTCCAGCCCACTCCGAGTGCACTCCGCACCTTAGTATTTCACTTCAGCACTGCGCCTCCTCTGAATCTGGGTATGATATTCTCTTTCCTCCTAGTTGTAGAATTTCCACTCAGCCAGCCTTCCTGTGGTTCTGGATGATGTCCGTTCCGTCTTTTAGGTGTACCCTTGAATTGGTTGTTCGAGGCAGCAATCTCCGGCGTTAACCTATGCCGCCATCTGGGTTCTCAGTAAAATTCTTTAATATTCTTATCATTTAAGTTTGGCTTCTTTGGCACTGTTAAAAACATTATCTTATTTTTGCACCCAGAGCTACTTGGTTTAGCTTCATGGGAAGTTTTTTGTCATGAGGTAGAATTTCAGGATTTTACCCCTAGACCCGTGGTTGGCAAACTGCGGCTCGCGAGCCACATGTGGCTCTTTGGCCCCTTGAGTGTGGCTCTTCCACAAAATACCACGTGCGGGCGTGCATACAGTGCAATTGAAACTTCATGGCTCATGCGCAGAAGTCGGTTTTTGGCTTGGGCGAGTCTATTTTGAAGAAGTACTGTTGATATTTGGCTCTGTTGACTAATGAGTTTGCCGACCACTGCCTAGAGTAGACTATTAGACAGGTGGTGTTTGTGAGTACAGAGATAACTGGTCATCCTGTCTTCTGGATTTCCTTAATGTCAGATAATTGTGAAATTTAGAATCCTGGGTAGAGGTTAATTCAGGTTTACCACTGTCTTCGTCATGAAGAAGTTGGAATAGACTTCACTGTGTAAACCTACATGACTGACTTTCTCAGTTTCCTTTTCTGTGAATGGAATTGGTCTTGCTTGGTTGGACTCCTGGGTGTCGGGAGAGTGGTTGAGATGATCAGTAAAGAGGAGAAACAGAAACGGAGAAGAACCCAGAATTTCCTGACTCCTGGGCACGGTGGCCATGCTTCTGACCTCCAGAATGGCCATCCAGAAATTAGGCTGCCTTAGCGCTTGATTCCAGCCTCTTCAGTATTTATCGCACCGACCCATCAGCTGTTTTTCTTTATGGTTTTTAAAGGCATTGTTAGCAGATTTTGATGGGAAGAATGAGAAGGTTTAAAAGCATCATCTAAAATTAAAATGCTGTATTTTAGAGAAATAGATTCGGCTCAGTTTCAGGCTCCACCATTGACTGTGTGAACATGGGCAAGTTATTCAACCTTTCTGAACCCCGGTGTCTTTCTCTGCAAAGTACAGGTAATGATGCTTGTTTTGGAGAGCCTTTGGAGATTAAATGAGATGAACACACAAGTCACCAGTTATAAAGTACTCAGTAAATGTTGGATCCCTTCCTCTATGGTTTATTTATGCACACTGACCCTTTCCCCCTCGTGGGGACTTTAATGTCTTTTTACAGCATTGCTGATGGTGGAGGCTGTCAGTTCAGAGTTTGACAGCCTCTCACTCCAATGCAAGTCAAATGTCACTCCTGAAACCATAATGAACTTTCCACCTTTTTTTCCCCTGCATAACTTGATGGGGTTATGGAATTATAACTGTTTTGGAAACAACCCAACATAGAAGCTATAATAGCAGAAGAAATGAAATTCTGGCAAAATACCTCCTCCGAGGAATTACTTCTGATTTTAGAGGACTGCCACCCATATTTTGCTTTGTGTTATAGTTCCTAAATTATATTTATTTCTTTATTCTTAAGTAATTCAGTAATTTAAAAGAAAGCACCATCTCGGCTTATATTTTCCCTCAAAGATGATAGCTTCCTTCATTAGGATGGCTCATTTAAAAAAGAGTGGCTGTGCTCTCTCTGACAACCGTCTAAAAAAATTTACTGCTGAGCAGAGGAGGAGGTTGATAAATAAAAAGTAATTTGTTCATAAAATTTATAAGCTGCTGGAAATAAGGGCCCAGGGAGAAAGTGCCGAGTCAGCTTTAGGAGATAATAATCAAAACAGCAAATGTACAAGTGCATTATGGTAAGAATAAATCAAATGGCAAGGATCGATGTGAACAATATGGAAAAAACAACTAAGTGAAGAAATGTCAAATTAAGGATTACGTTTACCCATGAAGAATCTATTTAAATCATAAATTCAGCGCGGGGTTTCTGCTTCCCAAGACCTTGCGGGCTTTACTGACTTATACCAGCAGCAGCAGCAGCAGCAGCCTTGGCAAGAACAACAACAGCACTCTTTACTTTCCTACCAGCTCCTACCAGTTTTGTGTCTAACAGACAGGCTCTTCATTGCACATTTAACCCTAAAAGAAAAGGCTCCTGCGAGCTCTGCTTGGAGCTGGAGGTGTCTATCATCAAGTAGACATAAGTTTGTCTCTTTAACTGGCCTTGGCCATAAAGAGCATTGTTGACCATGTTAGTCTTGACCCCCCTAAGCAAATGTTTCATTGAACGAGCATGGCTTTATAACAATAAAATAACTTTATTATTACTATTTTTTCTTCCACTGGCCCTTTACATCTTGTGGAGGTAGTCTTCCCTGCCCCTGGCTGAAAGATAAAATTTAAGGCAAATCATAACAGCTTTCTGGCCCCTTTCTGTTAGCAGTGGTCACCTGTTAGTATGTCCTGGCCAGTGTAATAATGGAATCAGTATATTTCATTGAACGTTAGTACTTTCCTCCTTCCCCAGGTCAGGCCAGGCTGTCGGCTTAGGGCAAAAGGGGATCCGGTCAGTCCTCCCTCTCCCTTTTGTGCATCATACTCCTCCTTTCTCATTTTGAAATGAAGGCCACTATTTTGGATGACCCTTGAGGTAGAAAGAGGTGAGGCTAGGGCAGTGATGGCGAACCTTTTGAGCTCGGCGTGTCAGCATTTTGAAAAACCCTAACTTAACTCTGGTGCCGTGTCACATATAGAAATTTTTTGATATTTGCAACCATAGTAAAACAAAGATTTATATTTTTGATATTTATTTTATATATTTAAATGCCATTCAACAAAGAAAAATCAACCAAAAAAATGAGTTCGCGTGTCACCTCTGACACGCGTATCATAGGTTCACCATCACTGGGCTAGGGAAAGCCAGGTCTTAATTGATGACAGCACTATTGTGGGGCACTTTCGTGAGCTCTCTAAATACCTGCACCCTTGGGGTGTTCTCACTTGCAATCTGTCACTAAATCTGTTCTGCCTTCAAAAAATACCCCAAATCTGCCCATCTTTGCATCTATTCACCTATTGGCTATTCCATTTTTCTTAGACCCCAGCTTCATTTTCTTGGTCCTCTGACTGCTTGTCCCCAGAGATGCTGGGGAAGCCTGTGGTATTCTGAGGTGTGGCCAACGTAGAGGACTTTTCTCAAGGTACATACAGCTCTCCATGGAAAGCTAGGTGATTTGAATTGCCCTGTACAGTACTTTCTCTAGCTTAAAGATCACTTTGAGGTCAGATATACACAGTGTAAGGTGAAATACAGCAGCTTACTAATATTTAGAGCTTTAAACTTTTCAAAGTACTTTAAAATCCAGAACCTTCCAGCTATTTGCTTATTTCCACTTAGTTCTCTGCAAACGTGGCAAGATGATTATAGGTAAATAATTTCTACCTTTCCCTATAATAGCCAGCCAAAGAATAGAGAAATGCCTTTTTCTTCCAATAATTACCACTTCTATTTATGAACAATGGAAGGGAACAAAATAAAGAGTACATGAAAGAAATGAAAAAATAAATCCACCCTGATTTGACATGCTGCCCAGTTAATGAACCCTAGAGAGGAACCGTATTAACACTGCCACCGTTTTTAATGATGGAATAACTCAATATGTGCACTCATTCCGGACATTTATAGTTTATTAATTACCCATACACAGTATTAAGCTACGAGTGTAATTACCCAGAGTCTGTCTCTCCTCACTAGCCCAGTATCTTAGACCCGTGTCCTGAATCACCCGCTGGTGTGTGAAGCCTCAGATGTAGTCTGTGGCCCTCTGAATCTTACTGACTACGTCCCCCTTAGCCTCTGCTTCTATTGACCTGGCAGACACCCTGTGCTAAGTGCCTGCTTTTAAGTATTGATTCGCAGGGCAAAGATACGATGATGGTTATGACACCCCCAATTATGCTTGTGTTCACAGAGGGGACCCGGGAAGCAGATTACAGGGATCGATTTATTTGGAAGACTTAGGGGACATTCTTGTTGCCCTTGCCTCTGAATCTGTGCGTAAAGACAATTTAAAAATAATGAGGGCTGTTAACTGGAGAAAGAGACATGATGAGCAGATGGGCCATTACGGGCCGAGAGCCTAAACTGATGGTAAGCCAGAGTGGAGGCTTAGAAACAGGGGCTTCCTTGGGGAAATGCATTTCCTGTTCCCAGATGTGGAATAGTTATTTCAGTAGCAATGAGGGTGACCTTAAAGAGGGGCCAATTCCTGATGTGACTCCAGGCTCAGGCGCGGAGCTTTACAAGGCAAAATTTCCAGTGCTGATACAGTGTTTGTCTCAGTCCCACTGGCTTTGCCCGGGGTGCTTCTTGAGGAGCCCACAGAGATGGGGCATAAACTGTGCCTTCACTGGGGAGGAGGGAACATAGGGTCCCTTTTTTTCCTCCTGCAATGCACTATTATTATTTTTCTGATTATAAACATGTGTACTGTTTATAAAATACCAAAAATTTTAGTCATAAAATAGAAAGTGAAAGTCCACTTAATTCTACCTAGAAACATAACCATTGTTTTGTTGTATGCTTTTCAAGAAGTTTTTCTATGTATCTATAAACACAAGTATCAGTGCACATACATCTTTTAGATTAAACAAAATCATATTAGACCTGCTCTTTTATAAAGTATTTCATGCACAGCCCTAGTTGGTTTGGCTCTGTAGATAGAGGATCGGCCTACGGAATGAAGGGTCCCAGGTTCAATTCCACTCAAGGGTTGTGGGCTCGATCCCCAGTAGGAGGTGTGCAGGAGGCAGCCAATCAATGAGTCTCTCTCATCATTGATGTTTCTATCTCTCTCTCCCTTCCTTTCTGAAATCAATAAAAAATATTTAAAAAATATCAAAATATTTCATGCACATCTTTCTATGCTAATAAATATAGATTTACTTGTTCTTTCCAACACGTGAAAGTACTGGTTATATGGTTATGGCACAATGTAATTGGCCATTTAGATTTAATTATAAATTTTTATAAACAATGCTTCAAATACATTATCCATTTGTTCAATTATTTCCTTTGGGTAGATTGTACAAGTTTGACAGCTAGGTCCAAAGGAATACTTATGTAAAGTTTTGATATATAATGTCAAATCATTACCTCCAATAAGTTGAACTAATTTACATGTCACCAGCAGAATAGTTATACTTTCTCCAACTTTGAATATTATTATTCTGCTTAGTCTTTGCTAATCTTAAAGTAGAAAATATTTCATTGTTCTTCTAATTTGTCTTTCTTTGGTTACTAATCAGGCTATCTTTTCATGTATTTTGGGGCAATTGTGTTTCCTCTTTTGAAATTTACTGTTCATCATGATTCTTTACTTTTGAGGGAAAAGAGATTACTTATCTTTTTAAAAAATCGACTAATCAGACCTCTTCATAAAATACATGAACCTTTTACTGCTCTATATGTTATATATCTTCTGCCCCAAATAGGTTTTATTGCTGCCTTTATTTTTTATTATTATTTTAAACAAAGGATCCAATCTTGGTTCACTCATTGTATTTGGTTGTTAAGTATCTGTAATTTCTTTTTAATATTAAATAACCATTAAATTTCCCTCCGCCTCCCAGATAATATTAACTTAAAAAAAGACTGTTATTGCTTTTTTAAAAAAAATGTTCTATATCATATTAGATAAGTTTCCTTCTATTTTTAGTTTATTCATAGGTTTAACCTGAATGATATAGAATTTTATCAACTGCATTTTCTGTATTATCAAATTGATCATTTCGTTTTTATTTTAATTTATTAATCCAGTGTATTGTATAGGTAGATTTTCTAATGTTGATTCATCCTTGAATTCCTGAAGTAAGTCCTACTTTGAGGTGCTGTATTGTTCTTTTAATGTGTTGTTGGTTCTTTTTGTTAGAGCTATTTTTAGGGTATATATGTATAGCATATTCATAAGTGAATTTGACTTACAGGTTGCTTTTCTTTCACTATCTTGGTCATTTTTGATATCAGGTTCATATTAGCCTTGTGAAATAAATTCTGAAAAGCTTTATAGAACTTTTTTATAAAGCCCACATCTGAAATATTTTTTGGGGGGGTAGGTTGAGTTCACTAATTCTTTTAATTTCTCATCTTTAAAAAAAAACAGTTTTTAGAAAATTGTTAATTTTTTTGGCTTTCATATTATTGGTATAATGTTATAAGTAGTACTATTTTATTAAAAATAGTTTCTTCCCTATTGTAGTTATATTTAATTTTCATCAGTAATATTAAATGTTCTCTGATATTTTTTCCTTTTGTTATATTTTTCAAACACCTCTTAATACTCCCTCCCCCCCCCCTAAGAACTAGCCTTAGTTTTACTCAACAATTGTTTTTTTAAACTTTCTAATCCACTGGTTTCTTTTGTTTATTTTGATGTTCTTTTTCTGGCTTCTGAGTCTAATGTTCCAAAAACATTTATTCTAGACATTTCTTGTTTTAGGAAAAAACTTATTTAAAGATATGATTTTTCTCCTGAGTAAGATTTTGGCTACATCCCATAGATTTTTCCATTTAGTGTTTCAAATTATGTTAATTTCCAAATAACCTATAAATTAAGTTTTTATTTGCTTTATTTAGAAGAATGGGGTTTTAGACTTAATTCCATTTTAATCAGTGAGTTGATCCTATAAAAATTACTTTTAGAAACATATTGAGAATTTTTTATGGCCTATTAAATGATCTTTCTCTTCCTATATTTTAAAAACATTTCATGGACATTTGAAAAGAACGTGCCCTCTCCCCTTATTAGAGAGCTCATGACTTGCTATGAAGTCAATCTATATGTATATATATGAGGCCCAGTGCACAAAATTCATGTACAGGTAGGGTCCCTAGTGTCTACCGGCTGCTGGCTGGGGCCTCCCTGTCCCCCTTCCCCCCCCCCCCCCCGCCCGATCATCAACGCCCACCATGTTCTGTGCCATCCTCTGGTGGTCAGCACACGTCTAAGTCTCAGGGTTGGTTGAGCTCCTGCCCTTAGGGACAATTTGCATATTAGCCTCTTATTATATAGGATTTTTTGGGTCATCTTAACGTGACAGATTTTGGGAATGGTTTGTTAACCTTTCCCAGTGTATCTATGAGTTTGACAACATTTTTTTTTTCACTTTTTGGAGACAGAATAGTAAACAGTTAAAAACCTTGATGCTGGTCCATCTGCCTGGTTTGGATACAGCTCCACTCTCCTGAGCTGACAGACCTTGACAAAGTTTCTCAGCTGAAAATCATGCCATTACTTATAGGGCTCCTGGGAGGATCCCATGAGTTCCTGAATGTAAAGCACTTAGAACTGTGCCTGACACACTGTGAGTGCTCTTTTACTCATTATGTATTTGCTGCCATGAGATATTGGTGAAAATGTTCATGGTTGCTATATATTTTGATGAGTCTTTTTATCAATATGAAATAACTTTCTTTTTGCCTTGAATTCTATATGAGCTAATATTAATATTGCTATAGTGCTTTCTTTTTGCCTTTTTCTGGTCTGTCTTTGGACATCTGTGTATTTCAAACTTTCTGTATTATTTTTTAAATAGCATATAGCTGGAACTCATTAAAAAAATCAGTGTGCAAGTCTGATATCATTTAATAAGGGAATTTAACCTATTTACAATTGTTCGGATTACTGATATTTTTCTCATCTTTATGTTTTTTGTTGGATACATTTTTAAATTTCTTGTCAAGGTTGGATTGTTACTGGTAGCTAAGCTGAGATCTTTTGAGGTTGGTGTATCTAGAGAAAAGTCTGCTTCTTCTGCTTCAAAGTAAGAAAAAACAGAAGCTTGCCAGGGGGCACAGCATCTGAGGTCACGGTCCTTTTGCTCTCCAGAACCGAGTGTTGTTATAGCTGTCATTCACTGAGTACCTCATGTAAGCCAGGGGCTTTTCTAGAGACTTTGGTGTACATTACTTCATTTAATTATCACAACAACCCCATGAGATAAGTATGACACTTACTGTAGGGAAACTATTTAAATAAATTAGGGTGTACCCTTGAGACATTGAAGAATATATAATCTGCAATATGTAAACTCACTCCCTTTCCCACCATGTATGCATGAGATATGGGCTAGGCCCGTGGTCAGCAAACTGCGGCTCGTGAGCCACATGCGGTTCTTTGGCCCCTTGAGTGTGGCTCTTCCTAAGCCTTAGGAGTACCCTAATTAAGTTAATAACAATGTACCTACCTATATAGTTTAAGTTTAAAAAATTTGGCTCTCAAAAGAAATTTCAATCGTTGTACTGTTGATACTTGGCTCTGTTGACTTAATGAGCTTGCCCACCACTGGCTAGGTTAAGAGTTGGGTTCCTAAGTCAATTTTGATTGGATTCCTAAACGAATAGTTTGTCAATGCTGCTTCTTAACCCAGTTTCCCCATTTTTCCTACTAGTTTAAGTTTCCACTCTGTTCTGATTGTTCTGGAGTGGATAATCGAGTCTAGTAGCTTTTTTACTGCTGGAGGGGAAAAAAGGTTTAACTCAGTGATGTGTGCCACAGCCTGTCTCTCATCCTGGTTGTCTTTTTTCAGGGACTGGGTCTGGAGTTAGTGGCATCTGTGCTTGGTGGTCTCACAATCCCAGAGATGAGAAGGCTCTTGCTTTATCCATCCTTTATTCACCCGTCTATCTCTAGTGCCTAGAAGAATGTTGGGCCTATAGCAGGTGCTCTTTCTTAAAATGACCTGAGCTCAGAAGAGGAAAAGTTGTTTTATATTAACATTTGAATTACAAAGTTTTAGAAAAAGGCCCATGGTGTAGAAATGCATTCTCCTGAAATCATGCTTCCTATAACTACAACACAATTGTATATATACAATAAAAAGAAAGCATGTTTATTAATCTTTAAAGAGCTTACTCCAAACTACGGCAGCATGCGCTTTCAACAGGAGAAGGTCCGAGTCGCCTCAGGGGCGGGAGGGTGGAAGTGGAATGACATTGATTTAGGAATGACCGTGTGCATTGGTAATCCAACTAATAAAAGTGCTCCCAAGCCAGCTGCTGGGGAGACATATAGCCCTGATCTCACAGGGATTCCACAGTGAGAAAAAAAAAGCAACCCAAACGAAACCTCCCAGCTTACATCAGGGAAATACGGCTGCAGAGTTTTTAATGAGATCCCTGGGTGAGTCAGTTTTTTTTTTCTACGGCCTGTTTGACTTCCACAGATATCTGGCTAGACCTTGATTGATTGTCAGGCTTTTTGAGCAGCATTGATTTTTACTGCTGCAACATTGAGATGATGAGGTCATTGTATTTTGCCATGTTATTGAAGTTCTTGTTAAAGCAACCTGGAGGCTATCAGCACATCTAAGCGCTGGCTTCTTGCTTGTGCTACGTTGGAGAGTTGGGAAAATTGAGGTAAGGAAAATGATAAAGGCAAAAAAAAAAAATTCTCCTTTTGATGGTGAGGGGGAATTTCAGAGTTTTATGAACTGTAATGGTAACTGGTAGCTACTAATTGTAGTTGATCATTTCTTTTCGTTATTAGGTCTCCGTCATTGAGCGTGTACGTACTTAGGCCCAAGGACTGTCATAAGTGCTTTACACACGGAGCTCCTTATCTCACTCTCCACTTGGATGAGGCAGGTATTATGATCTCCACCTTGTAGAGGAGGAAGCTGAGTCTCAGAGGGTAGGGCTGCTTGCTCGGGGTTAACCAGTCAGTGGAAGAGCTAGGTTTCAGATCAAGCTGTGACTGACTCCAAAGTCCCTGATTGTAACTGCTAGTTTTCTATATGATGGGTGGGTGTGAGTACTTAGAGATTCCTTTTGGGTAAGATCAGAGAGAGAGCAATATGAAGGTGGCTGCATAAGTGATAGCTCTCTCCCATATGAACCTGGGTCCCCAGGAAACTGGAAATAGCAGAGTGCCTTCAGATATACCATCTTGACATTGTCCACTTGCAGAGGCGGCAGTCTTGCACCTCCTTTTTGCACGAGTGAGGTCATGCCCAGAAAGGGGTCTGAGAGGGCTTTGTACATGTTGGGATTCCTCCAGCTTCCACCTATTGATCAGCGGCTGCCAGAAGCTTTAATCCGATTAGAGTCTGTAAAACTGGTTTCCATCTCTGGCGCCTGACTCAGGTTTCAGAGCAAGGGGAAAAAAGTATGACATCACCCCTGCTTGCATCTGTGCTGGGTGGCTAATGAAATTACGTGATGGATTTGAGGACCATTAAAGTCAATGTTGATCCTTACTATTATTAAGAGTACTTTCAAATTTACTGCACCATGGGGCAGGCTCAAAAGCATCATTTTTCATAGGTGTGTTCATTGCTCTGGATTTTAGCACGCAAGTCCCTGGGACATGGTGAATGCTCGCAGCACAGAGAATCAATTTTGAAATCTTTCAAGTGCATGTAGTTCTTTTGCTGGAGGGGGGAGACGGTTCTGGGATTTTTCCATAATGAGGATGACCTTGGATTGAAAAAGCTTAAAATGAAACAAAACATGTTTGAAAGAAATATGAAATACCACCATTGCTGTCAGCATCAGCAGTAGTCTTTTAAAAATGTTTAAATGGTTAGTGTGCAAAATGAGTGCTCAGTTCAGGCCACCAACAATTTACTGAGGATAGATACCGAGCTGGCACCAAAGATACACTATACTGGGGGAAAAGACCATGACTGTTCTGTTCATCAGTGTATCTCCAGCAAAATGTCAAACAGGCAGAAATGTTCTCATATATATGTATACAGTACATAGTGGGAAGGTTGATGAGATAACCCATGTAAAGCACTTAGACCACACAGTTATACACACGGATATCCATGTATAAAATACATACTGTAAAGTACATAGATCTTAACTGTACAACTCAATGAATTTATGCACGTACATGGCAACACACACGTGCACACCTATGAAGTATCATCTAAATTAAGACATAGAACACTTCCTGTACCCTGGAAGGCTTTATCTTGCCCCATTACATTCCCCCAACAGAAATAACCATTTTTTTTGGCTTCTGTATCCACAGATGAGTTTTGTTTATAACAATATACTTCATATAAATTCATTGTAAGTTGAATCTTCTATAAATGGAAACATACAATATTATCTTTTGTGTCTGGCTTCTTTTGCTTATCTTTATCTCAGTGAGATTCATTCATGTTGCCAACATGTAAGAATATGTAAAAGTTTGTTTTTTATGCGATGTAATATTCCATTGCATAAAGATCCCACTACTTATTTATTCTTCTATGGTGCTAATGTGGGTTGTTTCCAACTCTTAGTTTTTGTAAACTAAGCCATTGTGAACAATCTTTATACATGTCTTTTGATGGACTTGCCACTTATTTCTTTTAGGAATATACGTAGAACTGGAATTGCAGGGTCATGTTAAATATTTCTGAATTGTTGAATTAATACAGTTCTTTGGCTGTTGGCCATTCAGACCTTGTAAAAGAACCATGGTCACTATCACATGTGTTCTCAGTGGAAAATAACTCAATGATAGCAGAGAATTAAAGAATATATACAAATCACTCATTTCTTATTTAATAGGATGACAATGTGAGCTCACACATGTGGTTTTAAGATGTAAAATAATGCCAAAAAACTTGATAATCTAGTACTTTTATTACACCAAAATCAATATTATACTGCAGGTTATATAGTATAATTCATAGTTAGGCATATTCATTAAAAAAATTTTTTGAGAGCCTACTGTGTGTCAGGTATTGTTCTAGGCATTGGGGCTATTCTGTGTGGTCCCCCACCCCCCACTTTCCTATGAATTTTAGAATGAGTTTGTTAATTTCTGGTATGTTGATTGGAATTGCAATGGCGCTCTAGATCAGCGGTTCTCAACCTGTGGGTCGCGACCCCTTTGGCGGTACAACGACCCTTTCACAGGGGTTGCCTAAGACCATCCTGCATATCAGATATTTACATTATGATTCATAACAGTAGCAACATGACAGTTATGAAGTAGCAACGAAAATAATTTTATGGTTGGGTCACAACATGAGGAACTGTATTTAAAGGGCCAGAAGGTTGAGAACCACTGCTCTAGATCAATTTGGAGAGAATTAGCATCTTAACATTATTGAGTCTTCCAACTCATGAATATGGTTTTTATTTAGGTCTTTAAAAATTGGTCTCAGCAATGTTTTGTCATTTTCAGTGTAGGTCTTGCACAAATTTTGTCTCTGTTATCCCTAAGTGTTTCACTTTATTTGGATGGCATTATAAATGGTACTTATTTTTTCAGTTTGAGATTCTTTGCTGCTAGCATACAGAAATACAATTGATTTTTGTATATTGATCTTGAATCCTATAACCTTGCTAAATTCACTTATTAACTTTAGTAGTTTTTTTGTAAGTAAACAACTTTTAATGAGCAAACTGAACAGGCCTGTGTCCATAGGTGGAAGAATGCCACCCACAGCATTGGTATGAAGTTGGATTTTTAAGCTGGTCAAGGATGCCCTCCCTCCATGTGCTCTGGGAATGGCTCTGTGGTGCTTCTTCCAGAGCAAATGGTCTTTTGTGAAGAATGGTTAGTGAGAAATCATAGTGAGTGATTACTCCCAAGCAGTATGTGGGCAAGAACACACAGGCTGTATGGTGGGAAAGAATAATGAGGCTTTGAATAAATACGAAGGCCCCCAAACACTCCTAACATACCAAACGGAGGTAGGTCTGGGGGAGATGGCATGCCCCCCTTGCAGATAATCGTGGGAATAGTGTGGGGGAAAGAGTACTGTGGGACAGAAGCGTTTCTTATTCCCCATGATGAGAACATTCTTTGAACCAATCCTGAGAGGAGGGCTGAGGTGGAAGAACGTTGGCTATGACTATGTGGTAGTAAATATATAGATGAAAACTGGAAAATCGAGCTAATGCACTGGATATTTATTTCAATTCCTGGATTATTGTTACCATGTGGATAAGATGGATAGTTGGGGTGACTTTGTTTTTAGCTGCTTATTTGATGTCACAGAATCAGATAGAACTCCACAGTTTCTTTTATGGGAAGTTCACAGCTATTGTCTGCTGTGAGAAAAAAACCCTGTCTAGGACAAGGAGATATACAGATAAGGCTTACATTACGTTAACCTTGGCATTCAATATCACATAATACTTGGTGGGACTGTTCTAGGTCTGTTCTATAGAGTCCCTTTATTCCAAGGAGATCCTTTGGGGGCAACATGAGGGCAAAGATGGTGAATCTAAGTGGGCAGACATCTAGACCCTCCATCCTCCCTCCTCCTACTCCCAACTTCTCCATTCAACCAGAGGACCTTCCTCTCCTTTTTGAAAAAAACCACACAAAACAAAACAAAACAAAACAAAACAAAACAAGAAAACAACCCCCCCCAAACACCCTGTAGTATGTAGTAGGATTTCACATCAGAAGTTGTTTTCAAGTGAACTGTGTGTGTGTCTATGTGTGTGTGCGCGCGCGCGTGCCTGTGCATGTATGCACATGTGTGTTTGAAAACTGCTGGATTAGATCAATGAAAGGGATCAATGATAAATGCTTTCCTTACAAACAAGGAGAAAAATATCACACAGAACTTTTACTCTTAGCAAAATAGAAGAGAATCCCTTCCTATCCTGAGGTCCTGCTAAAATGACAAGTTACTGAGAACCCAATGTTAAGGTTGACAAACATTGCATGGGACATACTTATGTTAAAAATTACTTGCTGTTTATCTGAAATTCAAATTTAACTGGATTCCTTATATTTTTATTTTCTAAATCTGGCAACCCTAATAAATCCATAATTCATAACAAAAGAGTGAGTGGATTCTTCCAGTATAAGGATTTTGTAAAACATTGACCACATCTTGGCTACATGCATCATAGTACTATAACCTGTGGTCTGCCACGCTTAGCTTTTCCAGTAGCCAGTGGTCCTTGCTTGCTGGTATGGGGATAAGGGGACAGGTGTCGTCGGTACCTTTTTAGGCCAGAAGGGCCTCAGTTTTCCCCAGGACATTGAAGACAAATTAGTCCAAGTTCTACCACTGAACTGATTTCCCCCCCCCAATTCTTCGTTTTTTGCTCTTAAGTATCATCTTTCCATCATAATTCCATCTTTGAAATTTAAAACTGCAAGTTGGAATTAGACTATTGATGGTGTCTTAGAGTACTTCATCAAGATCATCGACTCACAGAGATAATTTTAAACATTATTTTTGTTGTCTTTGTCACTTTTTCTTTGTGAATCTTAGTTCATTTTGTATGTTATATTGCCAAGCATTTGGTCAGTGCTACTAAACACAGCTTGCTCTGGTTCCGTATCCTTTTTTCCTTCTTTTTTAAATGCCCGTTAGGGATATGAGCTCATCAGAGAACCCCCTGCGTAGCTGCATTGGCATTTTAGATGTTGCTTGCATGTCTTCATAGAATAAAATAGAACCAGAGGCATGGAAACATGGAACAGACTGATGAGTCTCAGAGGGAAGGGGTGAGGGGGGTGCGGAAAGAGATTAACCAAAGAATTTATATGCATATATGCATTACCTATGGACACAGACAATAGGGTGGTGAAGGCCTGGGGTGGGACAGGAACTGGGTGGAGAGGGGCAATGGAGGAGAGAAAGGGAGACATCTGTAATACTCTCAACAATAAAAATTTTAAAAAAAGGAAAACAAAAAGAAATGATAGTTAAAAAATAAATAGCATCACAATTAATATCATTTTTCTAGATGGTAAAATTAAATCCATGTTTTGGACCCATTATATGAATGTAGGTTGAATTACTTGTGCCAAGGACAGAATGGCAACAGCAGGTTCTAACTTTAAGGTATGTGCTAACTGCTATACATTAATCATCATATTTAGTTCTCATAACCCAATGAGATAGGTACTATAGCTTATTTTATGGACAAAGAAACCAAGACACAGAGAGGCAGAGCAATATTCCCAGGGCCACACAGCTGGAAATTTGCAGAGCTAATTTCAAAATTATTACTTATGACTGTTGTGTGATACTCTGCAAACAGGGCTTTGTTGGTCTGGCTTCAGTCAGTTATCTGCAATAATAATCTGATTGATTATTACAGTCATTTCAATAACAAGAGAAATTGATTGTGTGCTTCTGCATGGTGAACGAGAGGAGATAGCTGAACTCTTCCTAGTAGCTTTGTTCTTCCAATAGAAGTGTGTGTGTGTGTGTGTGTTTTTTAATAGCCCTTATTTTTCACCAAGAACTAGCTATCTAATTGGGTGCCTTCTCATGTTACAAATAATTAATTAAAAAATCTGCATACATCCCTGGCTGGTGTGACTCAGTTGGTTGAGCGTCGTCCCATACACCAAAAGATTGTGGGTTCATTTCCTGTCAGGGCACATACCCAGGGTGCAGATGTCATCCCTGGTTGGGGGCGTGCCAACTGATGTTTCTCTCTCACATAGATGTTTCTCTTTCTTCCTCTCCCTTCCTCTCTCTGTAAAATCAATAAAAGAATATCCTCAGTGAGACAAAGGGGGCAAATATTTGTGTTTGTGTATTCATGAAATGTCTTTCCTTTGTTGAGTTTATTTCCCTTTGCTTGTGGATCTATTAAACAGAAACTGGATGTTGGCATTCTTTTTTCCCCCCAGATCCCTCAACCTGGAACCTGTTTTCTAGCCATGTGTTAATTTTAGCACCATTTTAGTTCATTAAAATAATTGGCAAGTTCCTTGAGTTCATCACAATGGGAGCTTACCTATTTTTAACCATCTAAAACTTAACGTGATGGTGCTATTTTTACTTGGAAAAATTTTTTTCATAAGTTATTTCTGAAAACGTTTCCCTATAAGGGAGGTCCATTTAACCACTTCAGATTCAGAGTGGAGAGGAAGCCAAGTCTCCGGGAAGCTACTAGTAAATCTGTAAGGGTTTCCCAGCATCCAACCAAAGCTCCTGCCTCAGCTGTGCGAGGACCTGCTGCTGCCATTCTGTCCTTGGCAGAAATGATTCAACCTGCAGTGCCTGTAACTCTCTGCCCTGCATTCACTGACTGCTAGGGCACGAAGGACCTAATGATCACAACCAGACCCCCTTCCTCTTTGGGATGTGCCCCCATCAAGAAGTTTGCCCCACTGTCAGCTTGGTTTTCCTCTGCTTCTCTTATTGCCCATGTTATAGGGTGTCCCGAAATTCACGCAAGATTTTCAATTGAATTGAATTGCAAATCTTGCGTGAATTTTGGGACACCCTATATTTGCCAATGGCCCAGTGAGCGCTGTTTGGGAAAGTCGCCAAGGTGTCACCCCTCTCTTCTCTCCATGGGAAGTGGTGGTGCGCCCTGTTCTCTGGGCATGGTGCTTGTGACCCCTTCACCATTCTTTCTGCTGGAGCAGCCTCTTTGAAGGGCTTCCGGCTGC
Source organism: Myotis daubentonii (assembly GCF_963259705.1). Classification (NCBI taxonomy): domain Eukaryota; kingdom Metazoa; phylum Chordata; class Mammalia; order Chiroptera; family Vespertilionidae; genus Myotis; species Myotis daubentonii. Next base: position 79,910,606 of record NC_081843.1, read on the forward strand.
TGCTAAGGGTGGGAAACAAGCTGAAGGAGAGGAGGAGGCTCTTTGACATTCCATCAGTGCATGGTCCTTCCGTTGCTGTTGAAGGAGAATCAGAGACACTATCTGCAGGGAGTCAAGGTTAAAGGGCAAATGTGATGTCTGGGGAGGGCGACGCACTGTGTGAAGTTGGGCTCAGTCCTCGGCCCTCTCTTTTGTCTGCCCGAAGATCTTGTCCTGTGGCTCATTATGCCACCTCTGTGCAGATGACTCCCAAGTTTTCTTTGGAATTCTATACCCTTGTGTCTTGTTGCCACAGAGCATCCCACTTCAATTTGTAAAAGGCAGATCTAGCTTAGTATGTTCAGAAAGACTCTTGAGCTTCCTCTCCAAATCTATTCTTCTTTCTTGGTAAATCCACTTCAATCTTTCAGTTACTCCGGCCAAACATCTGGGCCTTATCTGTCACTTCCTTCTTTCTCTCACATTTCACATCCAGTCAAACCTCAATTCCTGTCAGCGGTACTGTCGCAATATGCCCAGAATCTGACCACTTTTCATCACCACATGCCTACCCTAGTCCGAACTGCCTCCTCCTTTCTCTATTGTTACAATAGTTCCCTCCTTGCTTCTTCCCTTGTTCTGACAAGCCTCTTCTCCACATACTAGCTAGGGTGATATTTTCAAAACAAATTATAGCTCTCTTCTGTTATAAATCCTTCATTGATTTCCCATCTCATTTGATATAAAATGCATGATCCTGCATGACCGTTTCCCACCCCTAATCTCTGACCTCATCTTCAGCCCCTTGTTCCTTGCTACCCTTCCAGGCTGGTAGCAATGGCCTTCCCTGGAACTTGCCCTGGAAGCACATGCTGCTCTGGATCTTGCATTTGCCTGGAACACTCTTGCCCTAGGGACACACATGACTCCCTCTCTCCCTTTACCTCTTTGCTCAAACATCACCTTATTAGAAAGTCTTCCATGACCTAGATAAATACTACCTTCATCTGGGAGCAGGCCCTTTTTTTGTTTTTGTTTACTGTATATCTGCAGTAACTAGCACAAAGTAGACAGTCAGTAAATGTCTGCATTCAGTAAATGCAAATGAATCTATTAGTTTCTAGGTAAGAAAAGAGGTTTTTCTTGTTGTATTTGTTTTTTCGTGAATGTCTTTGATTTAGTTCGGGATTCCAAAGCCACCTTGATTAATGTCTTGTGTGATCACGGGCAGATAACATATCCCAAAGTCTTTATCTGTAAAATTCAGGGGTAGACTAGGTAGCATGTAAGGCAAGTTTGGCTGCTCTTTTCTGGTTTTTTAAATGTGAGATCTTTTCTGAGATCCAACAATAGCATACCAAGGGTGCGGGTCTCTTCTATGGGCCTACATTTGTGTTTGAAGTGATGGAGACAGCCTGCACTTCTGCTCGTGTCCACTTAGTGAATCCTTCCTCCTTCCCACCATCAAGCATGTTGTGCAGGAACTGTTGTGAGGTGTGTTGGCAGATACCAGTTAATAGTAAGAGGTCATTAAAAAGTCAGAGTAGATTAAAGAGTCTCTGTGAAACAACCTGACCTTGATCATCTTCATTCTGTTATGCTCTTCTGAGTGGAGGAGAAATAGTGACACATGGTGGGAATTATGCATAATCCAGTGAATGCCTTTGGGGAATGTTTTATATGTGCATGCCATTGGTTTTCTGTGCTGTGGTGGATAAATAAAAGGTTTAGAATCACTGATGTTATAATGCTTAAGATACATAGAGGTAAGAAACGTGGTCTTTTCCTTTTAGAGTTTATGGTCTAGATTACAAAATAGTACCTATTTGACCTGTAGAAAAGTGTAAGAACACAAGTTAGTATGCATGAGTGCCAGATATGTGGTGTCATTTGTGCTAGAGCTTCAGGGTAGCATCCTTATGGTCCAAGATTGTTTGTGGGGATTGGTTTCTTAGAGCAGGGAGGTTTGAGCTGTGTCATGTGGGGTATTTCCTCTCAGGGAGCCAATTTTACAAGATGCTGTCTGTCCCTCCTCTCCTTCCTGTGGTCTAGGTTAACAGCTTCGTTAGCACCAAGTATCAGGTTTCCATATTATTCTCATGGTCCCCTACATCTATGCTGTCATAAATAACCCCTCTTTGAATTGTACTAGTTCAAGTGGGTCATCTGTTTCCCATTGGGATCCTGACCAATATAGTCATGAAACACATTATCTACTTAATGGGAACAGATGAGACCTCCAGATTATGACTATTTTTTCTTCAGCAATATGCAGCCTTACAGAAAGATAAGCTTGACATCTGTGCCAAAGGAGGATGAGTATCATTTCTGTATCCCCAGTCTTCTGCTTCAAGTCCCTGGACTTAGGAATTCTATTTGTCCTTTGATGCATATGCTACTTTGGATGGATCAAAAAGGAATTTGCTCTTGACACCCTGAATAAGTAGGTTGACAATATAGTTTTTTAAAGTGGAATACTTTTAAGAGTGCAAAGGTGTATTATAAATAATTACTCAGGGGCAATGGGTGTAAACCAGGATTGTTGGAGGCAGACATGACCGAATGGTCATTCTACAGATAAAGTAAAGGGATGATAGCCCAGCTGGTGCGGCTCAGTGGTTGAACACTGACCTATGAACTAGGAAGTCATGGTTCGATTTCCAGTCAGGGCACATGCCTGGGTTGGGGGCTTGATCCCCAGTGGGTGCTGGAGGCAGCCAATTAATGATTCTCTCTCATTGTTGATGTTTCTACCTTTCTCTCCCTTTCTCTCTGAAATCAATAAAAAATAAGTAAAGGGATGATATAATTGACTTTAATTAATCTGAAATCACAATTTCCAGTGGAAATAAAGAGCACCCATTCTGTTTGCCGGAACATCCATCGGTCACTTTCAGGGGTCCTGTTCTGAGCTGTGGTGAAGACCCCTTTGTTTCTCTTCTCCATTGTTTTTTTTTTTTTTAAATATATTTTATTGATTTTTTACAGAGAGGAAGGGAGAGAGAGAGTTAGAAACATCCATGAGAGAGAAACATCGATCAGCTGCCTCCTGCACACCCTCCACTGGGGATGTGCTCGCAACCCAGGTACATGCCCTTGACCAGAATCGAACCTGGAACCTTTCAGTCCGCAGGCCGACGCTCTATCCACTGAGCCAAACCGGTTTCGGCTCTCTTCTCCATTGTTGAGTGAAGTCCAGCTCAGGGGTTCAGGATCATTTGGGTGATTGAAGGTTCTGACTGCTGGGCAGAGGCCAGGTTTAATATGAGTACTATCTAGGCTCTTCCTGGCATTGCCTTTGCTGAAGGAATTAAGGTCATATGACACTCTTTGAGAGGTCTGTCTCTTAGTGTCTTCAGATTATATGTCATTGTGATAAAAAGAACTGAAGCATGGACTGGCCCAGGGAGGAAAGTGATTCTAAGTCTGGCAGACCCACAATAGAGGAGAAGGATGCAAGTCCTTAGAGAAGAAGGGCAAGAGCAGCTTAATCAGGACTAGCCTTGTGAGCAAAGGTCAAACATCAGGGTGCCAGCTGCCACACAAAGCAGCTGAAAGACCTGAGCTATATCACCAATGCACTCACGGTGTGCAGGGCTAGGCTTATGTAGAGGGACATGTTTTCTTTATAAACCTTTCATCCACTAAAAATGTGCAGAGATGCTTCCGAGCGTCAGGCCTCCCCAGAAGCCGGGTGTGTGCAGGGAAGCTGATGCTCCTCATTTGGCTGTGTGCTGTGAGCTCAGATGCAGTATTTGGGATTATCTAGCCAATTAGTACATTTGTACTCTGCCTTTCAAGGGATTTCCCCTTAGACTCCCTAATAGAAACATCTTGTTTTCCTTAGAAGAACAGTTTGGTCACCCTTTGGGTAACCATCTCTTGTAATCTGTGCTTTTGTATTTATTTCTATAGCTACAACATGCCCTTTTCTCCTCCTTGTTCTTAGTACTTGGTGTTCTTGCTGGTAATTTATGGGGAGCACTTTGTATCATGCTCTCTAGCCTGGTGATCATCATTTCTGTTTTTGAAAACAAAGATGTATCTTGCAACGGAAATTTCTTTGTGCGCATTTATAAATTTGTGTCTGTGTATTTTAATTTCATGAAAGAGCAGGGAGCTACCGTGGTTTGTTGGAAAACCTCTTCCAGGATTAAGTGATATTTTTATGACACCAAATAAGAAGCTTCTAGCATTTGGGGCCTATTTCTTACTTATTATGACTCAGATTGACACTCAGTTGAGTTGGAATTTTAAGTATGTGACACAGATAATGTTCATTCCCCCAGTAATAAATTATGCCCATAACTCTAATAGCTGCCATAAGGTGAATGGCTGTGGTTGAGATTATAGGCCTAGTGGCTTGGTACTTCTTACGTTGACTTAGAGAGGTCAGATAGGTGAGCATGTGTTTTCAATTCCATTATGTAATTTTTGCGAGGCCTAACTATGGAGGCAATACATGGACAAAGACTCAAATGGACATGAATACTTACATATAAATTGGCATCTCTGGTTTTCTCTCAATCTCCACTTGTGAACTTTTTTTTTTTTTAATCCAAACTCTCTTCCTAGATTTAGAAAGCCTTTCAGGCTGCCTTTATTTATTTTTATCTGTGCTTCTGGACCTTTCATGAAATACTCCTGTAGGTGAACCTTTGACTAGCTGCCTAGCCTCATCCAATAAAAGCATTAGTTTGCCCCCTTAAGCTTTCTACTTTACTCTAAAGTACATTGACAACTTGCTTCTTCCTGGTAAGAATAACAAGGCCTCCCTGAGCAATCTCAAAAGAAAGGAGGAACTCAAAGAGCAAACCCTACAACCCACTCAGGAAGATCCTTCACTGATCAGGAACATATTCCCTATGGCCATCATACCTATTCATCTACTACATTACTAGATTCAGAAACTTATGTAGTTTGTAGCAAAGAAATGGCTGTGGCATTCAAAAGGAAGAGTGATGTTACAATAGAAAGAAGTATGATGTTCCATGTGAATAATCTCTGACCCACTTCATTTCATTCATTCATTTGTTCATTCATTCCTAAAACATTTATAGAGTGCTTCCTAAGTACGAGACAATACTTGGTACTAGAGAGATTGACACGAGTGATACTGTCTTTTCTGGGGGCTGGTGATATAACAGTATACTCAGGAAACCCAGGAGCCTCCAGTAACAACTTATAAGAATTAATACAGTTTCTGTAAGGTGAATATATTTAATAATAATTGAAAAAAGCATTTTTCCTCCTCTATACTAATGGCACCTATAAATGAAAGCAGAGAGAGTATTTCATTAACATAGTGCTATAAATGACAAAATATTAACAAATCACATATTATTTAGAAATAAAATTTAAAAATATCCGCACCCAAGTGTGTGTGTGTGTGTGTGTGTGTGTGTGTGTGTATGTGTGCATTGATTTTAGAGAGATAGGAAGGAAAAAAGAGAAACATTGATGTGAAAAAGAAACATTGCCCCTCATATGTCCCCAAATGGGGATAGAACCTGCAACCTAGGTATGTGCCCTGACTGGGAATCAAATCCACAATGGCATATGGGATGATGTTCCAACTGACAGAACCACCCATCCAGGGCTGGAAATAAATTTGTCAAGAAGAGTAAAAGACTAACTCTAGCTGGTTTGGCTCAGTGGATAGAGCAAGCAAGTGTCAAATTCAAAGGCTAACATGGGCCAAATTAACAAGGTTTAAGTTTACATGGGCCACAAAAAAAACAAAAGCTTTAATTTTCATAGAAACGTAGGTTTATTTAGATAGAGACATGCTGAATACAAAGGGCTGAAATAAATGATTAATCGTTAACATAGAATAATAGAACATTGCCCTAACTGGTTTGGCTCAGTGGATAGAGTGTCAGCCTGCAGACTCAAGGGTCCCAGGTATGATTCCGGTCAAGGGCATGTGCCTTGGTCGCAGGCACATCGTCAGTGGGGAGTGTGCAGGAGGCAGCTGACTGATTTTTCTCTCTCATTGATGTTTCTAACTTTCTATCCTGCTCCCTTCCTCTCTGTAAAAAAATCAAACAAAACAACAAAAACACAACAAAAAAGAAGAGTAAAAGACTATATGAAGAAACATGAAATAAATTTGAGCAGATAGAAGGGCATATGCCACATTCTTAGATAATAGACATCCTATCTAATAAAAGAGAAAAATGGTAATTGGCATACGACGATACCCTTTTCATTGGCTAATCAGGGCTATATGCAAATTAACTGCCAACTAAGATTGGCAGTTAACTGCCAACAAGATGGCGGTTAATTTGCATATGTAGGCACAATGCAGGGAGGCGAAAGGGAAAGCAGGAAGAAGCCCCCTGCCACTGACAGTGATCAGAAACCCAGGGGGGAGCTAAGAGCTGGGGAGCAGGGCAAAGGCGGCCCTGGGGCCGCCTTTGCCCTGCCCCCCAGCCATGATTGGAGAATCAGGTGCCTTTGCCGCCCTGGCCAGTGATAGCAGGAAGTAGGGGTGGAGCCAGCGATGGGAGCTGGACACGGTCGAAGCTGGCAGTCCCGGAAGCTAGGGGTCCCTTGCCTGGGCTTAAAGCGAAGCCCACGATCGCGGGGCCACTGCAGCTGCGGGTCCCCGCTGCCCGAGCCGGACGCCTCAGCCAGAGGCGTTAGGCCTGGGCAGGGGCGGAGCCTGCAACCGCAGGGAGCTGGGGGTCCCCTGCCCAGGCCTGACACCTCTGCCAGAGGCCTCAGGCCTGGTCAAGGGGCCGATCCGGTGATTGGTGATCGGAGGGTGATGAGGGTCAACTCCTCTGGCCGAGGCATCAGGCCTGGGTGGGGGGTGGAGCCGGGGATTGGGGGGATATGATGGTCCCCTTGCCCAGGCCTGAAGCCTGGGTCAGAGGCGTCAGGCTTGGGCAGGGGGTGGAGCCAGCGATCAGAGGGAGATGGGGGTCCCCTGCCCAGGCAGGATTCCTGGGCCAGAGGCCTCAGGCCTGGGTGGGGGCCAGAGCCAGTGATCAGGGGGAGATGGGGGTCCCCTGTCCAAGCCTGACACCTCTGGCGGAGGCGTCAGGCCTGGGCAAGGGGCCAATCAGGCGATCGGAGGGTGATGGGGGTCTACGCCTCTGGCCGAGGCATCAGGCCTGGGCTGGGGGCAGAACCAGTAATGGGGGGAAATGAGGGTCCCGTGCCCAGGCCTGACACCTCTGTCAGAGGCATCAGGCCTGGGCAAGTGGCCGATCCTGCGATTGGAGGGTGATGGGTGTCAACGCCTGAGGGCTCCCAGTATGTGAGAGGGGGCAGGCTGGGCTGAGGGACACTCCCCCCCCCCCCCCCCCCACACACACCCAGTGCACGAATTTCGTGCACCGGGCCCCTAGTTATATCATAAAAATGTTAAACCACCCCAAATTATTATATAAATTTAGTATTATTCCAACAGGCTCTCAAACCGTTTTTAACTAGGTAGAATCATGTCAAATTTCATATATAAAGATAAATGACCAACAAATGATAAGATATGAAAAAATAGAGGATACTTTTCTTATTAAATAGCATATTTAACAAAACCACTATTTAAAAAATCCAGATGGTAATGCAAAGAATAAAAAAATCAGTAGACTGGGATATAAAATTAAGAATACATCCTGACATTTTTGAAAAATTACCATATGATAAAGGTGGCTCTTTAATTCAGTAGAAAGTAAATGATTTATTTAATAAATAGTGCTGATATAACAGGCTATTCTTCTAGAAAAAAAGTTGGACCCTATTACACATACTATGTAAATATAAGTTCCAGATAGCCTGGTGATTTCAGTAAACAATAAAATAACATTTCAGAAGAGAATTTAAGAAGACAATATGCAATCATGGAGTAGGAGAGACTTTTATAACCAACTCCAGAAGGCCTGACATATATATATATATATATATATATATATATATATATATATATATATATATATAACTATAGATTATTTAACTATGTAAAAATCACAAAAAATTAGGAGAAATATGGTGGTTTTGGAAAAAATATTTGCTACAAGCAAGGCAAAGGGTACTTTATTCATAATATACAAGTAGATTTAAGAATCAATGAAAAAAAACACACAAATGAACTCCCTCCAACTTTTGCTCAAGAATATGAATAGGCAATTTACAGAAGAGCAAAATCTAAAAGTTCAATTAATCAATAAAGAGATGCTCAAATTTACTCAGAAAAAAGAAAATTAAGGTTATAGTGAGGTGTCATGTTAAACACTTCAGGTTGGCAAACGTGAAAAAGAGTAATATTACTTATTGCTGCAAAATTGGGAGGAGGAAGTTTTCATACTCTACTGATGGAAATATGAATCATTATAGGTCTTTTTGGAAGCATCTGGCAGCATCTAGGAAGAATAAAAAAATATATGTGTGTACTTTTTAAACCTTCAGTCCAAGTACTGGGAATCCTATAGATATAATAGCATCACAACACAGGTAAAAGAATGTTTATTGCAGTACTGTTCATACTGTAATAATAGGAAACAAATGGAATGGACATCAAAAGGGAAATTATATATATTTGGCTCAGAAAAATACAAATTTATTGCCTTAAAGTTCTGGAGGCTAGAAGTTTGAAATCAAGGTATCAGCAGGGTCATGTTCCCTGTAAAACTTGGAGAGGAAGTATTTTTCCCTATCTCCTCCTAGCTTCAGATGGTTTGCCAGAGATCTTTGGTGTTCCTTGGCTTGTAGTTGCAGACATTAATTCTTTCTTTTTACATGGCTGTTTTCTCTCTGTGTATGTCTGTCCAGTTTTTTTTTTTTTCCATAAGAACACCAGTGCTATTTGATTAGAGCCTACTCTGATGACCTCATTTTAACTTGAATACCTCTCTGAAGACTGGATCTCCAAATAAGGCTACATTGTGAGGAACTGGGAGTTAGGACTTCAACTGATCTTTATCAGGGGGTCACAATTCAACCCATAACAGTCCACCCACTACACTGATGCTTGGTAAATTTACTGCTCAGGTGGTGGGAACAAAAGTGGATTGCCAGACTAGAACTGCAAGTATTTAGCATTAGTCAGTATATTTGCAGTGAGAAAAGAAAATATGGGTGAGTAAAAGGAAGCTCAGTGTAAGTTATGGAGGAAGCTGAAGAGGGTGGAGAGGTAAACAATGCGACAGATGGTTGAACCATTTTTCTGAATAGGCAATTTATGTATGTATGTATGTATGTATTTATTTACTTTTTTATAGAAATTCATTTCTTTTTTAAAAAATTAACTTTTAAAAATTTTATTGATTTCAGAGAGGAAGGGAGAGGGAAAGAGAGATAGAAACATCAATGAGTGAGAATCATTGGTTGGCTGCCTCCTGCATGTCCCGCACTGGGGATTTTGAGCTAGTAAGCTGGGCATGTGCTCTGACTGGGAATCAACCTTGACTTCCTGGTTCATAGGTTGATGCTCAACCACTGAGCCATACCTCCGGGCTGGGTAGGCAATTTAAATAGCATTTAGGTCATTGGTTCCTTTCACTAAAAGGAGGCCCGTTTTCCTCAGCAGTATCTCCTAAGAGGGAAATATTGAATTCATAATGATGTATCTCCACCATGAAATATTACACAGCTATTAAAAATAATTAGACCTAACTGAATTGAGTTTGGCAGGGACTACTATGAAGTATGGAATTGGAAGAACAAGATTCAGGGAGGTATACGTCACTTGGGAAATTTGGAATGAGCAGGAAGGATGAGCATAGGAGGAGAGGAAGAAAAGCAGCAAGCAATGAAGAACACAATGTACTATAATCCATGGCACATGTGTGTGTGTAAAATAAATTTGAAATAAGGTAGAGTTTGAGTTACATAAACTGACTTGTAAGTTCTTTGAAATTTAAAGCTTTGGAGTTGGAGTGGGTCCCACATGAGGACAAGTAACAAGATGTGACCATAGCCAAGGGTGACTAAAGGGAAGCAGCAGTGGAAACCCTGGGCTCCCAGGGGATGAGGAGAGGCTCTGAGGCTCACGATCTGTGTGGATCTGTGTTAGGAGCTGCGTAGGAGGAAGGCCTGACCTGAGAGTCAGCATTGAGACTATGAGTCAGATGGAAGGGCAGATATAGTTTTTTTTTTTTAATACGTTTTTATTGATTTTAGAGAGAGGAAGGGAGAGGGAGAAACATCAATCCTTTGGCTGCCTCCCACACGCCCCCTACTGGGCATTGAGACTGCAACCTGGGTATGTGCCCTGGCCAGGGAATTGGGCCAGTGACCCTTTGGTGCAAGGGACGATGCTCAACCAACTAACCAACTGAACCACACTGGACAGGACTAGACTTTAAGGGGCCTGAAACCTAAACAGTTCTTTAAGAGGATCCAAGTCATGAATACAAAATTAGGTATAAAAACATTTATTTAGAGTGAGAAAAGAATTGCAATCAATTACGAAGTTGAAAAAGCTGACCAATACTACAAACGTGAAAAAACATTCTTCGGTTTCATAATCTTTGCTTCTTTATATGACAACAATTTTATGATGTCCTTTTCATAGAAAGAATAGAAAGGCAGCTCAGTTTTTCCTCTAGCATGGTTGGATGAAGTTTTTCCCCCCCAATTGATAGTTTAGAAAAGTTTATTTTCAGGTTCACAACCTGTTAGGTTCATATAACATAAATTTTCAAGATTGTTGTTAAGTTTGGAAAAATCTTTATGAAGAGAAACCTTTGGTTTTGAGGATGTGTTAATGAAATCTGAATCCTCTGCTTATCTTTTAGTAGATCTGATGATTGGAAGAATTTTCCATAGATTAGCTTCTGGTTCTGCATGTTTCAAACCTGCTTTCTTCTCAGTCACCCAACACACATCTGCTGTGGGACCCTGACATGAATGTTTGTATCGAGATGCCATCTCTTACCCTGTATCTGTGTTGCTCAGGGGCCATCGGGTGTTCCAGGAAGCCACTGTACTACCAGAACACTCGCAATCATGTAACTAACACAGGAGTGACTGAGAACTACCTAAATATTTTTTACTTCTAAACCCAAAGGAAACATTCCTCAACTCAACTTTCTCTTAGCTGGATCTCCCAAATGCTCATAGCCTGTGTAATACCATCAAGTACAGAAGGGAAATTGGAGGGACAAGCAGGGGTGGGGGTTGGGGGGTGGGAGTGGAGAGAGAGAGAGGAACTTAACCATTTTCGTTAAAATAGCTGATTTTTGAAAATTTTATAAAAACCTAGGTCCCCTTCCAGGGCATTGCAACTTAAGCTTCATTAGTCTATGATTATGTTTTGTTTCTTCATTTATTGGCAACCACCTTTGTATTCCAGTGGATAGAGTATTAACCTCACTGTAAGTCTGTGTGTGTGTGTGTGTGTGTGTGTGTGTGTGTTCATAGCAATTCTTTTTAAAATTTTTTTGTCACACTACAGCATAGACCCAAATAAGTCAGCCTTGCTTTTCTGACTTCAAATCATTTTTAAAACCCTGGAACCCCAATACAGGAACATTAAACACTACGACTGCAGTAATTTTAGAGTCAATGTCTTGAAAATGAGAAATTCTGTTGAAGTGATGTACTGCACAACATCGTTTCCAGCCCCCTACACCACCACTGAAGCTTTGCATACATTTCCTCCTTCATTTTCATATGCATTATGTTTACCATCAATCTTGTGGCAAGTTGCAGAGCAGGGCGATCGGGTGGCATGGTTCTCTGATGAGGAGATCAGTCCATGAGTGGTCCTTTCCTGTTTAGGGTGAAAAACAAACAAACCCGTGAGAACACAGCATTGCTGCTCCTGGGTCTTTCTTTTAACTCTGGTAGGAATTTCAGTCCTGGTAACAGTAGCAAAACAGTCACCCAAAGGTCTGAAGAGAAAAACTAATCAAGAGGAGAGAAGAAAAACCTTAAGAAGTGATTGTGTGGTTACGTGGGGACAGCTTTTGATGAGTTTGAATATAAATGCAAGGATCCCAGAAATGTCAAAAGAAGTCCTTGGATGAAGCACTCACAGCCAGGTTTACCTGTGGGAAAATGTATTTATTAATGGCTTGCTTTTTTGTGTTTTATACTCCTCATAAGGTTTTTATCCCCTGTACATAAGGGTCTAGTGCAACTAGTTTTGAAATATTTCCCATTTTGAAATTGGAAGGTTTGTACTTCAGACCCAGGCATCTCCTCTCCCTTTCTCCTTTCCAAGAGATGTCATCATATCTCTGTCCAAATTGTGCACCACCCAGACAAGAAGCCTGTGTGTGTTTAACACCCCCGCTCCCCTCCATCAAACTTTGGAGTAGAATGCATGCAAACACACACACACACACACACACACACACACACACACACACACAGTTTCGACATTACTGGTTTAACCACACTGCAATTGCAATAATGAAAACAGAATGGACGCAAGCCCAGGGGCTCTGGGTGTGTTTTCCAGAATGGATTACAAAAATCGGTGGGAAAGAAATAGCTTCTTGTACAGAGAAGGGTTTGGAAATAAGGGCATCAAGAGCCTTCTGGGTAGAAATGCAAACCAGATGGGGGAACCCAAAATTAAGGATGATGAGAAAAAAGAAGCAGTAGCTGTTTCTGTTTCTTATAAGCAATGGGGGAGCGGATCAATTCTCTCTTACCTGGTTGTCAAGATAATAGCGTGGGAGGAAGGGTGGTGCTGTGCAAGCCTCAGGTTTGGGGCTGTGAGGTCCGAGTTAATGCACCTTTCCAGATGTGCTTGGCTCCACCTTCTGGGCCCTGGCCACTTACTCAATGGAGAACCCTTGGCCACCACCTTTCCCTCATCTCTTAACACTGTCAGCTGCCCCAGCCTCCCCAGGTGAGGGCCCTGCATGCTCAGCTCCATTACTCTCAGTGGGCAAGAACTGCACCAACCCTGCCTCTTGCCCTGTCTACCATGTCCAGGCTCAGAAGAATCATTGCAAAGTGGCATGGGATCTCACTCTCCCTGTGGCTGGAGAGGTTGGGTTGTACTATCACACCAGCAGTGTAGAGACAGGAAATAGAAAGGACCTGAGGATACATTCTGCTTCCTGTGGCCCTCCATGGGGTTCCACATGGCCTCCCTGGAGATGTCCTGCATAAAGAAACCAGCTGTGTTTTCTTGTGAGGCTCTGGCCAGCTCAGTAATTGACCACCTTCTATTTGCTTTTCTGCCTCCCTTCAGTAACTATGGAGATTGTTGACATTTTAAATATTATGCCGTAAATTTAAGTATGAGACATCTAAATGGTAGTTTAAAAAGAACACTGTAGTGAATGATTAGGTTGGTTATAAACAGTTATAATTTGAGGTAAGAGATGATTTTGAATTTTAAGTCACTCCATTGTACCATAAATAATATATTTATGAATACTTGAATATATTCATTTGGTAATACAAGGCAAACTTGATAATAAAACTTTTGTAATTAGTTTAGTAAGCATTGTAAACTTGGAAGACATACAAAGTGGTTTACTTTTCTTCAATTATTGCTATCAAATGTATGCTGTGTTGAATCTCCTTGTATTAGTTTTCTATTATTATGCTGCATTACAAATGACTACAAACATAGTGGCTTAACACAATGTTTATTAGCCCAGCTGGTGTGGCTCAGTGGTTGAGTATCGACCCATGCACCAAGAGGTCGCCCGTTCAATTCCCAGTTAGAGCACATGCCCGGGTTGTAGGCTTGATCCCCAGTGAGGGTGTGCAGGAGGTGGCTGATCGATGATTCTCTCTCATCGATGTTTCTATCTCTCCCTCCCTCTTCCTCTCTCTCTCTAAAACAAAAACAAACAACCAAAACCAACTATACAAACAACAACAACAAAAACAAGCGACAACATTTATTATATCATAGTTTCTGTAGGTCAGGAGTCAGGCATGACTCAACTGGGTCCTCTGCTCAGGGTCTTGAACTCCAGGAGTTGGCTGACTAGGTGCTTATCTGGAGGGTCTTGGGAAAGCCCATTTTCAAACCCATTCAGGCTCTTGGCAGGCTGTGTGGGAGGAAGGGTGGTTGTAGGACTAAGGTGCCAGGACCCTGGCTGTCAGCCAGGTACTGCCGTCATCTTCTACACGGTACTCCTGCTCCCTTGCAGGGGCCTTCTCACAGCTTTGCACAGGTCCTTTCACAACTGTGCAGTTGGCAGCAGGGCCCCTTACTGTGACCTCCTATCACCCTTCTAATCGAGTAGTTTAAGTCCACATGTGGGTACAAGCAACCCCATTCAAATTCATCACATGCTGCATGTCCATTTGCCCCAGGGAGACTCATACACTAAGTACCTAGAAGGCAAAGGTGAGTCTGTGTGCCTGTGTGTGCGTTTAACTCCCCAGGAGAGTACACAGTCCCATGGCTTCCTTTTCTTCTTCTTCTTTTTTTTTTTTTTTTTGCATTTTCCATCTTTTTGCAATTCTCTTGTCCAGATGCTAAAATAGGTATGGAAACCCAGTCAGTAAGTTTACTGTATAAATGTATTTCCAACTTGGAAATGACATTCCAATCTACTTTTTTTTTCTTTTTGCTAGCACCCCCAATTTCTGTGAATGGTTCTCTTACCGGGTCCCAAGTTCTGTAGATGGGAGGAGTGACTCTGTGTTAGTACAGGTCCTCAGAGAAGCCAATGACAAAATGGGGCTAGATGTACAAGGACTTTATTGGAGAAAATGCTTACGAGAGGAAAGGGATGGGGAATGGAGAAGGTTGGGAGCGCCATTAGACTGTGATGCTGGTTGCGAACCCTGTGAAGGAGGCAGGGAAGGAAGTCTTAGATTTCAGTGCAGTTCTAAGAAAGTCCACCAAGGCTCTCAGGAATGGTCCTGCCGGGGTATCTCCTCTGTGCTCCATACTTGATCGGGCAGCAACCAATGGAAAAACCTGCTCTTGGCTCAAATGTGGTGGCAGAATTCAGTGCACAGCAGCTGGGCAGTGGGCTACACTCCCTGCAGTGGGAAATCTGAGAGGAGCATTTTCACATGGCCTCCCAACCACAACTGTAGCACTCTTCCCTTGGGCCAGAGCAATGAGTCATGAGAAGATGATCCCTAGTCCTCTGTATCCCACAGTTATCTGCTGGAATCACCTGTAGAGGTGTTAGCAGGGGTATGTAGCTGAGACAGCTCGACCCTCTGTCCTAGAAAGCTGCCTCCTCTTCTCACTTTCTCTTTCTTTAGGATGAGGTTGGTGTCTTTGTCACTTGTTCTTGGTTTGGTCACCAATTTGGGGAGCAACATAAAAAGTCCCTGTTAGCCTATTATATCTTTCAATATAAGACCAAATAGAAGTCCCTTATATATATATATAGGGTGTCCCCCCAAAATGTACTAGTATATATACTTTGAATAATTATAAAGGCAGTGTTTATTAAAATGCATTTCATTTTCAAAATGTAATAGAAATCAGCTGTGAAAGTGTGTAGCCATTTTTCATACTATACATCCTGTATAGTAGTTTGAAGGATTTAAATAAATGTATTTCCAAAGTGCTTTCCAGAAAGGTATCAATGTACATACACTCCCATAAACAACGAATATGATAACTTTTTTGTTTGTGTGGTATCCCCTCTTATCTTGCTCTCAGCTCACTGGCAGTTTCTCTCACGTGTCCACTTCCTTTATCGGTGTGAGGACATCCTGAGCTTGTTTCCAGGGAGATGGTTTCCAGTAAGAAGAGATGAGATTTAGCTTCTCTTAACCATCTTTAGTGTCACCTTTAGCAATTGCCTTTGATATTTCTTTAATTCAGGTTCTCATCCCTGAATTTAGAAGCTACCAAGAAGCACATAACATTTCCTTTGCATTTATAGCACGTAGAGAGACTCGTATTAGCCTGTGTCTGGCTTGCTCTAGATAGGAAGCGTTTCTGATTTTCCTGGTTTCTTAGGAGTTTTTTTCATATCTATTTTCTATAGCCCCTGGCTATTTTGTTCCAGCAACTGATTTCTTTAGAGTCTGCTTCTGACACAATTTAAAGTGACAGTCTCCCTTGTAACACAGTAGACAATTAAACAGAAAATTAACTGACTTCATTATGTTCTTAGTTGCAAGATGTCTGGGTAGGCTTACACATTTAGTCTTTAACCTCAGAGTAGAATTTTCCCCTGTGGGAAACTGGCTCAAGAATTGCCCAAGTTTTGGCCTCATTAGCATCTGCTCTAACCAACAGGAAACATTAGCTTTGCCTGGAAAAGACTTAGGGGCACATTCATGGTTTTCTGTGAGATTTGGTCCTGTACCTGGGATATCCAGACTTGGATCAATGAATCATGGCAGGAGTGACAGTGGAAACTCTTGTGACAAGAAGGCAGACTGCATGCAACAGTCTAATCCAACCTCCACTGAAGTCTGATGCCTACTGAGAAGGCCTCAGGGCCTGTCCTAGTCTATCAGGGCCACGTAGCTGGAGCTCTGTGATGTCATGTTCTTTTGTTTTCCCATAGGCCTTCATATGCATCCACAAGGCATGCAGGAAAAGCAGTTAGCTGGAGATTTTATTCTGAAATGTGCTACTATTCTGACACCTGAAACAGAGAATGCATTGCCTTATGCTATAATTGTAACCGGACAAACAATGGGTCCATGCCTGTCACTACTGGAGCCAATTAAGCAGAGACAGGGTTGAATCATATACGAGTGTTTATTCCAATACTGCAGGCAGTATGGGAGAGCAGCAGGTTATTCACAAAAATCTGCTCTCCAGCCCCCCATAAGCCAGCTGCTTATATAGGTAGAGCTACAAAGGAAAAGTAGGCAAAAGGGCAGTTTACAGATATGCAAAAGGACTAAGGTTTAGTGCTGTGCAAGGACTGGGGTTACATGGGGGAAATAGCGAAAGGGAGTGCCAGCTGGGCAATTAACAGGTAAGCAGGCTGGAGGTTTGCAAAGGCCTGCAGGTATGCAAAGAGGGCTGGGGATCTTCAAAGGGCTGGTGTCTCTGGTTTCTATGACAAATCTTTGTTAACCTTTCCATGATAACAGGCAGCTTCAAATGGGGAGGCAGGGCTGCATCTCCAGGTCAGCTCCAGCCAGGGTAGAAGTGCCTTCTTTAATCAGAATAAAACAATCATGGTTAATAGAGCATGATTAATATTTCTTACAATACTAGCTGATTCCCCAACATTCTATTTCTGTCCCCTTTCATAATTAAGATAGTGGTGTAACACCAATTCTTTATAACCGAGGCCACATTTTGACAGGCAGCCATGTTGCTTGAGGCTATAATCATAGGAATCTGACATCTGGAGGGTAGCAAAGAGAGGGCCATGGTAGGGCTTGGATCTTCTCAAGGACCTACTCTCTCTGATACATGATAGGATGAACTCTTAGTCCCATGCATTTGACCAGACCCACACAGCTGGTCTCAGACATGGCTACATCCTTGTTGATATAAGAATATGTTCAAATAAGCAATCTGTAGTTTGGAGATTTAATTAATTGCACAAAACACCTCTTCTCTGCTCCCTGCATCACGGCTTTCTGTGAGTTAAGAAGATCTTGCACCTGTGACATGGCTGTAATGCCATCTGGAAAAAAAACTTTCAGGGCTCAGCTAGATGATCCTCTCTTTTGCTTGTGTCAACTAGACTGGAGAGAAGGTGGAAGGGAATGCCTTTCTTTTACCCAACGAACAAAGATAGATTTGGACCTAATACTTGCTAAGTGAGAGGTTAGGGATAAGGATTAGGGCAAAGGACCAGAAGCTTTGAGTCAGGGTTCTGAGGTCTTCTATTCCTATTTTGAGCCTACTCCCTGTTCAAGTCGATACAGGCAAAGCAATTGGAGGATTAAATACTGGCCTAGAGAATCCCAACAGTGTACATACGCAACAGGGAATATTTGGTTTCAAGACTGAACCAGTTATTACTTTCAATTTCTCTCCTCTTTTCCCCTCTCCTTTTTTCTAGTAAATGTAGGACAAAACTTCAGAATCACCTGAATAAACACCAGTGTTATAGCCTCTGGTGAAATTAGCCTGTGGGTAGCTGGATAATAATTACAAACAAAGCCAGTCTAATAGGAGGGGGAAAAAAGAAGTTGAAATTTGGAATGGGCAAAATTTGGATCAGAGTATAATGCTTGGGTGGATATCAGATTGGATAATACGAAAAAGAGGACAGAGGGAAAGCAAGAAAACGTTTAAAAATAAATTAACTGCAGCCACATACAGATCCTTCAGCAAAATTAGAAGCAGCCTGAATCAAGACAGCATAACACAACTCTAAATTAATAGACTATTTCAACTTAATGGCTGTGTAAGCCAGGGAAGCAATACAATGGTGAGTCATTGAAAATGAAGTATTTTCTGTGTAACAAAGGAGAACAAAAGACTAAAATGAAGACAAAAAGTTTAAATATGTAGATCCAAAGTCCAGAGGAGACTAGAAGCATTCCAATGCAAGACAAAATGAATAGTGAGAAATGAAAATATAGTATTTAACAAAATGTTTTTTTTTTGTTTGTTTTATTTTAGGCTTCACAAAGGAACATAAAAGACAAATACCAGGAAACAAACGACATGATTCTGTGGAAGACAAACAATGGAAACCAACATGACCCAAATAAAAATAAATGAAGATAAAGGTCATTTCTTGAACAATACCATCACATCATAGCTGGGGAAAGTGGAAAGAAGCAGAAAACTGGTAATTATTGCCAAGAGATTTAAAACATGAATTTTAAAAAACTTGCAAGTGATCTCATGAATACCTTTTGTTATAATAATTCTAATGATATTGTCAAAGGAAAGGTTCCCCTTTGGTTTCACCCAATCCCACTTTTCTTTCCAAAGAGTTTATATAAAAAATGTAGAAGAAATAACAAGTCTGGGTAGTCATCATTTTCTCAGTAAGAAAAATTTGTGATAACTAACCTTATTATGCTCACTTTTGATCATCAGGCAACTTTGCTTTCAGTAAAAGATTTCTAGTATTTCTATTTACCTTTTGATTTTTGTGGTGCTGAAATGTTCTTGAAATTAAAATGTTCCACCTCCTCCCACTCTTCAAATTTCCATCTGTTCTCTTCTGAGCACAAGACCTACACAGCTGGTCTTAGAAATGGTCACATCCATGTTGATATAAGAATATGTTCAAATAAGCAATCTGTAGTTTGGAGATTTAATTAGTTCCACAAAACACATAAAAAGTGCCAGGTAGTATTTCTAAGAGCTGGAAGGACAAAGATAAATAAGACAGGGCCCCAGACTTTAAGAAAATTCTGGAATAACACTAGAGAAAACCTATAATATTTTAATATAGCAGAAGCTGGAATTAAAGGGGTTGAAGCCAGGCCCCAGAGACATATAGATCTGGGTTTGAATCCCTGCTCTGCCACATATAATTTGTATGGCTTTTTGAAGTTGATGACATTAAAACTTCTTAAAGTTTTTGTCATGCTTTGTTTTTTCATTTAGCTTCACCCCACATTTTATGGCAACTTACTCTATCTTTCTGGCCACAGAGGTAGACAAAAGACAGACTAATCATAGAGCTTATTATCCTTGACCACCATGATTGGTTCAGGGATGGACATATTATCTAGTCTGGGCCAATCAGAGTCCTTCCCTGAGATTTTTCTTATCTGGAGCTAGAAGGGAAGAACTCCCCCCCCCACCCCCCCCTTTGGTGATGAGGCTGTAAGGATGTAATTTCCAAGGTGCCTCTGACAGCATTATTTCAGTGTTATAGAAACAGAGTATAAAGCAATTAAAAAACATTATTTTATTATGTATTATTTGAAAAAAGCCCCACAAGTCCCTGCCTGTTTTAGAGGTAATTACTGTTCTAAATTTTATATTTATCATTCCTTTGCTTTTAATATAGTTTTATTATAAGTATATGCACACCTAAATAATTTATTTGGAGTTGTTTATTTTGGAACTCTATAAAAATGATATACTGTACATTGTTTTCTTCATTCTACTAGATGGGCAAAAATTAAGGAGTCTGACAATCTCAAGTTGTTGGTGAAACTTAAAGTAATGGGTATTTATATATCTCTTGTAGGAATGTAAATTGGAACACCACTTTGGATAAATAATCTGGCATTATCTTGTGAATCTGAATATGCATGTAGTCTAAGACCCTGCAATTCCACTTCTAGGTATATAGTCTAGAGAAACATTTGCATGTGTCACTTATAGAACATCTGTTCACATCAGGAAAAAAGAAAAGAAAAAGGAAATAGACCACATGGCCATTGATGGGAGGCCAGGCAAATAAATTGTGGAGCATTCACATGGCAACATAGTATGCAGGAGTGAATATGAATGAATCACAGGTAGATGCAACAGCATGGATGGATCTTAGAAGCAATATTGAGTGAGAATAAAAACATTTTAAGGAGAGAGTTGGGCTCTGAAGGGTTAGCTCTTCTCCTAATTCTCAGTGTGATAACTGGCCTTGACAGCAGCAAGGAGCAGAGGCTGAGGTGGATATTAGTCATCGTTCTTCTGGCCTACCACCTTGTTACCCAGGGGAGCAAGAGCAGTGGAGAGGGAAATGCCCACCTTGGTAGTGAGGTTGAAGGTCATCCTTTGCCTGAACAGCTGGACTCCTGAGCTGAGTTGCACCAGAGGTCAGGAAATAGAAAATGAGGACCTTTCCCCTGCTTTAGTATAAGAGACCTGTGACAAGCTCTTTGCAGGTTTTCTCTGGATAGTCTATATGGACTGACCCCAAATGTTTTTAATTACTGACTTTCTGTCATTGATGTCATCTTTGAGGTGAGTTAATGTGGTTTCTGACAGCTTCAGATCTGAACCCCAGCTGCTGGATCCTATGTAATAGTAAGCAGGTCATGTTGGGCTTCTCCCTGGAAAATGTTGTAAATAACCTCTCCTTTTGACTCTTACGTGCTGTACAAAGACGGCTTATATTTTATTTTCTATATATAATATTTAATCAAGAATCACATTGGTTAATACTTTAACATCTGTAAAAGTAAGGATATATCTTACAATTGCTTCTTAATGATGATAAAAGGTAGCATTTTTTTTTCTTTCTTAATGATACATAAAATGGACGTGTGTCTCACAATCAATGGAGTCTTAGATTTGATTAAATAAGATATGTTCACCCAATACAAATAACCTACTTTTGCTCTTTTTCCAACAATCATTTTTATACATAATGATCTTCACACGTAAACAATATTCACTTACCACTCCTAAATAGAAGTTGTGTTATTTATATGTTTTGTAGTGGCTGCTGGTGTTGGTGGGAGTGCAGGAAGAGGCATTGCTGAGAGAGAGGGAGAGGGAGAGGGAAGGAGAGATGGGGGGAAGGGGAGAGAGAGAGGGAGGGAAAGGGAGAGGGAGAGAGGGAAAGAAGAGGAGTGGGAGTAAGGGATTTCTGATCACTTTCCAGTCTCTTTGGAAGCCTGATTGTATATCTTGCCCTGGGTTTCTTGAACTGTTACATATAACACATGCCCCTTTTCCTGGTTCTAGCAAGCTTCCATTCCCTACAACTTAAGGATCTGCTATTAAAACGAGCACTTAGCACCATACCCAATGTTTAATGAATGCGCTGTAGGTGCTTATTGTTTTATTATTGTGCTAAGGGATTTATTTAGGTTCACCAAAAGCCCTTTGAGAATAGAGAGGAAAAGAGGAACAGTTGATTATTTAGTCCCCAGTTGGGACAACTGGGGAGGATGGTCTTAAAGAAGGGTGAGTGATATTTGGACAAGTAGAGATGGGAGGCCGAAGATGCCACACAGATGGGCCTGTAGAGGAAAGTGGAGGGCTTCTTGGAGGAGGCAAGAACTTGGGAGCTGGGATAATGTGAGTTGGAGGGGTGGCTGGACCTGGTTCAGAAGGACCTCATGTGCCATATGATGGGATTTTTGTTCTATTCTGAAAGGCTTGCCTAGGAAGCAATAGGGACCAAGAGATAGCTTTTTTTTAAAAAAGCCAGAAAAGTGACAACATAGCTTTGTTTAAACTTACCGCTCTGACACTGGTGTGTAAGATGAAGTGGAGAAGAATGAATCTGTATTGAGAGGCTGTGGCATTTTGGGGTGACAAGAGATGAAGGAGAAGTGAGATCAATATTCCTTTCCCATGTGACATTAAATGGCACACAGAGAAGAGTGAACTTGTCACTGGTCTGTGTGTGCAGTCTGATGCTGACAATCAAATGGCTCGCAGCTGTCCAGGCAACCTGGACTTCTCCAGGCAGGAGCTGTTATGTTTATGTGAGTGCTTGATTAGCAGCTGAGTTGTGTTCTTTGACTCCTTGCTTCAGCTCTGCATGTTTGCCCACTGCTTGGTCTTGCTCTGTTTCCTCCCCACCTGCAGCCTCTTCTATTCAAATTCAAAGAGTAGACTTTCCATTTCTCCCTGATGGCGCTGCACATTGATTAGTTCAGTTTAGACATTCCGTGTGTATGTGCGAGTGCAAACACACACACACATCACAGGGTAATTTGAGAAGAGCCTAAAATTAACAATTTAGGCAGGCTGAGTTGGGACCTTTTTTCTTTTACTATGACACTTTGACAGCAAGAAAAATGACACAAGGATAGCACTTATTGATTCACAAAGGCCTGCCTTGTGAATTTGGACACAGATCCATGTGTGCAGTCTAGACAAATCCATGTCTATTTGGGAGGTAAAAAGCTATAGTGTTATAGATGTTGTCACTGAAATTGACCCAAGGAGAGATTCTACTTTCCCAGTGGAGAGTGTAGAAGTAATCCATACACATATTTGGCCCAATAAATACACTTATAAATTACATTTAGGATGATATTTTGCACTGGGGGAATAATTCTTATACAGTGGAAGTAAGGGAAAAATAAACAGGGAATATATGGCTCAATTCTGGCCATGTGGCCATTTTAATGATGTAGTAAAAACAGAGATGGAGCAAATGAGTGCTTGTTTATGAGGATGGCTGACTACTTAATGCTCTCAATCTGGAAAGATGAAGGCGAAGTGGGATGTGATCAAAACTTTAGTGTCATGAAGGGAATGAATCAGGTAACAACTCAGAAAAATAAGAGTAAAGGACACATGCTGAAGGTAGTTTGAAAACAAAAGAAAGTGTGGCTTTCCATATTTATAGTGAAATAATCAAAGTCTTTATTCCAAGAAGTGGTTAGGTCAGAATATGATGGGATTCAAGAAGGGCTTAGGAAACTCAAGGATGTCAGGTCTACAGTGGGTATATTTAAGACATATGCACATACTTCTTATTTTAAATCACAAAAACAACATGTTCCTTAGTAAAAAATTAGAAAGATCATATAAGCAAAATTTAAAGAACCTATAATTTTTTAGAGATAGTAGTTATTGATATTTTAGTGTATAGTTTTAATATTTTATTTTTCTATTTGTTTATTTAATTTACTCAAGTGGCTAACACTAAACATATTTTCTTGCAATTTTCTTTTTCAATTGAATATTTGTGATAATTTTTTCAAGCTAATAATTTATAGCTACACAAACATTTCAAGTGACTACAAAGTGTTGCTTTGTTGGGATGTACTATAATTTTCTCAACCAATTCCATATTGCTAAACATATTCTAGGTTTCCTTACATATTTATTTTCTAGGTTTATGATACTTTTGTCAATTTAAAAATGTTCCACTGAACTTTAAATGCAATTGCATTGAGTTTACAGATTACTTTGATGGAAATCTTTATAATATTGAGTAACTTCACCTAGAAACACAGTATTATTTATTTGTTTATTTATTTAAGTTTTTTTTTTGTCTCAGTATAATTTTTATAATTTTCCTCATATTGATCCTATATATTTCTATTAACCTAATTCCTAGGTCTTCTAGAGCATTATTATATTATTATTTGTACTCCAGTTGTAAATAGTTTTCTTCCATTATTCCAGCTGTTTATTTAGGGTATATAAGAAAACTATTGCTTTTAAAATATTTCTGTTCCAAGTGGCCTCCCAGCCAAACTTTTTACTAGTTCTATTTTGTAGTTGTTTTTATAGGTTTTCCAGTTACACAATCAAATCAGCAACAATCAAATGAACAACTAATAATTTTATACTTTTGCCTCCTCTTTTTCAATATTTTTAATATATGCTTTTTTTATCCATTTTAATTCTAAGCACTTTATTATTTTTAAATTATTATTATTTTTAAAATATATTTTTTATTGATTTCAGGGAGGAAGGGAGAGGTAGAGAGAGAAGAAACATCATTAATGAGAGAGAATCATTGATTGGCTTCCTCCTGCATGCCCCACATTGGTGATCGAGCCTGCAACCTGGCATGTGCCCTGACCGGGAATGGAACTGTGACCTCCTGGTTCATAGGTCAACGCTTAACCACTGAGCCACCCCGGCTGGGCTAATTCTAAGCCCTTTAGAATGATGTTAAAAGGCAGGCGGTTGCCTCTTATTTCTCATTATTGTTTTATCTTTAGATATAATATTAGTAATTGGATTGAGAACTTTTCTTTTTCAAGTTACGTCCAGAAAGTATTAACATATTCATATTCTACAGAGCTCCTTTTAAAATCAGGAGTACATTTCAATTTTTTAAATATCTTTTTAGCATCGTATAGATGATCACACACTTTTTCTCCTTTGATTTATTAAATTTGATTAATTTACTAGTGTTGAAAAGTGTCTTGTATTCCTGGAATGAAAGGTGTTTGGTTATTGTTTTGATTATCTTTTGCTTCATGACAATCTGCCTCAAAAATTTCATTTTGCTCATAGTTTTGTGGCCCATGAACTGGGGAAGAGCTCAGTGGATGGTTTATTACTGATCATCATGGTATCACCTGGGAGGTGGAAGCAGAAGGATCTGGTTCTTCAGTTAATGTCTGCAGCCTGGGTGCCCTTTGGCCTCTTTCTCTGGCTCCACATGACCTCTCATCCTGTAGTGACTCTCCAGGTCACTTGAGCTTCTCCTGGTACAATGACTTCAGAGTAGTTGCACTTCTTACAACTTATTTGGCTTCCATGTCAGCCCAGATTCAGGTGGAAGAGAATTAGGCTCCAATGGGAAGAATAGCAAAGAATTTGGAGTCATCTTTAATTTACCACAGCTATGGCTTTTTATTTTTAAAACATGTTGCTGGTTTAATTTGCTAATATTTCTTTAAATGATTTGTGTGAACATGACTAAGTAATGTTGGTCTATAGATTTAGATTTCTGCTGCATTTGCCATGTTTTTGGTGCCAGGGTTATGCTAGTTAGTTTTTAAAGTTGAATTGGAAAATTTTGATCTCTTTTTTAGTCTCTTTCAGAGTAAATAGCATTAGTATTGCTTGCTTCTTGAAGGTTTATAAAACCTCTTAGGCCACGTGTCTTTTATAATTTGACAGTACTTCAATGGTATTTTTAGCATCATTGATGGTATTAGCTTATTCATATTTCTTACCTCTTCTTGAGTCAATTTTGTTATTTCATATTTTCCTAGTTAAAAAGGTCACAACTATTTTTGTGAAATATTTGTCACAACTTTTCCTGTGGTTTTTGTTTTTGAGGGCTGACATAGATGTGTTCTCCCTCATTTTAATTTTCTTTATCTATTTCAGTGGAAATATAGGAAGGAAGGCAATTTAATGCATGAGTTCAAATTGGCATCTTATAATGAATGTTTTTATAGTCCTTTTTTAAAGATAGGAATATCTTAGAATATGTCCATAGTGTTATCATCAGCAGAGGATTATCCATAAATCTACAGAATGATCCATAAATCTACTTTTTGTGGCATTTAAATATTGTGTTTTAAATTTATTTATTTATTTTTTAAATACAATCTCTATTGTTGAAAGTATTACATATTCCCTGCCTTTTCTCCCATTGACCCTTTCTAGCCATCCTCCCTCTCCCCCAACCTCAGGCTTTCACCACCCTATTGTCTATGTCCATGGGTTATGCATATATGCATACAAGTTCTTTGGTTGATATTGTGTTTTGAACTAAAACTTATTTGGAGCTAAATGTGATCTTATACTGACTGTAATCATAGAGATGTCAAAACTGTCCCTACTGATAAAGGCTCTTATCAAGATGTGTCAGCTCACAAAGAAGAGAAGGAAGATGAATCCTAAATAACTGAACTCACATGTCTGACTATTGATCATCAAATCCAAGAAGAAGACAGTGAGGACCATGTGGATTGGAGGATAATTACTGGTTAATTTTCATTAATAGGGTTCTAGTGTGAATCTGCCTGGTGTGTGTCTGTCCCTGGTACAAGGTTCAGAAAGTCTTTGGGGGAGGAATGCAGAGGTTATGGAGGAGGCAAGCAATGGAAGATGCTAGAAGAAGAGATGCAATCACTTGCCATTGATACAGTGTCACTCTTAGCATAAATTTCCCAATCCTGGAAACCTTTTCTGATAGGGGAATGTGGTCTATGTTACTAATGACAAAAGGAGATACTAGAACTCTGGAGAAGTGACACAATGCAGCCTGGAAGCAAATGGGTGGTGGGGTGGGTGGGGTGGGGTAAGAGGGGGCGGGGCGGGGGGAGGAGGCACTCATCTGAAAAGACTCTGAATTTGTGCTGCGTGTATCCTGGTAAAGCATTTCACTGTTGAGAAAACAAATTTTACTAAAAATGAAGCTATGGGTAGACCATGCAAAATGAGACCCAGAAATAATTGGAAAGGCAGCAGAAGAAAGATGAGAGTTTGAATAAGTCCTGCAAGCCCAAAGGCTAAGAATACCAGGATAATTTAAAAACACAGGGAAGATTTGAAAACACATGTAGCTGCAGGGAGGGTTGGCCAAAGAACAGAAACAGAGAAAACCATAGGAAATGGAAAGGGGAAATGGAAAGGGATGAAGATGTTACCCTTATGGGAATGCAGACGCACGTGGAAAGATGCCAACACAGCCAGGCCAATAAGTGCTCTGGATGGAATTTAGTGTATGTTGCTGAGGAACGAACCCCAAACCCACCACTATGCTAGTAATAGAGGGTGGGAAGACTACCAAGAAACCAGGGGAGAACAATCTGGGTCTTAACTGAGGCAGCCTATTCTATTCAGACACACTTGAGCATACTGGTACATAGCAATTAGACACATGATCTGGAGAATGCGAGTGCAAAGGGCGAAATAAGGAAAAGAATGTCTGGCCACTCTATATATAAACCTGTAAGTCTGAACGCAATTTCTCTTTGTCTACTCTGGTTACTGTTTGCGCCTTTGTTGACAAGTCAAACATTTCCACAGAGTGGCTTGCGGGTATTTCAGTGAAATGAGTCTTATGGTAGAAAACAGAGGACTGAGAGGGTTTTGTGATATTTGATAGTTGCTTTATAGTATAAAACCAGATTTGTTTCTTTTTGGGGTTTTTCTGTGTGCTTTGTAGAATTAAACTCATGGTTTAGTAACATACACCTTGAGCAATTCTGAATTTTGTGCATAATTGCAAATAATTTAAGCAAGAGTTTTATTATCTTTACCCGGAGGAGCCTGGGATCACCTTTGAGGAATTATACCTTCCAAGAATTCAGCTGACCACCCAGTTCTAACCCTAGTATTTTTGGGAAAAGATTTCGTGTGTAGCTGCATATTTGTGTTTTTGTTTCAGCAGAGTTAGAATTTGCCTATATACTCATTCTTTGGAAGATGGGATGGCACCTTAAACTGACCAGAAAAAGGGTAAAATAATCTCTTATCTTTCTTCCTCCAGTCCATTTTCTTTTCAGTGGAATGGCCTTTAAAAGTAAAATGAAATCTACCACATGGCACACGAGGCCTAAACTAACCCAAAGAAAGAGAAATATCTTTAAGTTAAGGGAACTCATAAACTAAAATATTGATTTTTTGTGTCAACCTTTTGTTATCTGAGAAAAGGCAGGTCTCTAGGAAGAAAAAATGTGAAAGAGGCGAGAAGGAAAAAAAGATGAAAGAATATCTTCTTAGTCATTTAACAAATATTTCATAGACACTAAATTGTGTTCTAGATACTTTAACTTTTCAGTGACATTTTGGGCTTCTCAATTAGAGTGAAAGTTTCCTGAGAAAAGAGGTAGCATCCTTTTAGGTTTCTTAACACCAACCTCAAAGTCAAATATCTAAATTTTTTTTAAAAAAAGCACAACCTTTATTATCTTTGCCTTCTCCACAGCATTTGACTATGTTGAAAAATTTTCTTTTCAAATATTCACGATTTTTGTCTCATTATCTACTGCCACTGCTCTAGTCGGGCGCTCTTCTTCTCTCACCTGTGTCCCACCTGCAGTTTCTCTCCCCAGCCCTCCCAATTTCAACTTCCACATTGCCAACAAAGTGGGCTTTGATTAATTTGCATCCCTGCTTCCAAACCTGTGGTAGCTCCTCATGACCTACAGGGAAAGTAACAAAAGTCTTTGGCCTTATATCCAACTACAAACCCAATGGACGGAGAATGATCAATTCCCCCTTCTCAATAGGGCTCTGTCATGTTTCTCCTCTCTAGAAGCCACTCTACAGCCACACAAGACAGCATATGGCTCTCCAAGTGCCTCCTATTACTAACTTGGGTCTTAGGCAGAGACTATATCTGCGAAGACTTGAACATCAATTGGACTGGAGAAAAGAGGAAAGACTGAAAACGGAGGGGCCTATCTGACTGATTGTGACCTCAGCTGTCTCGGCGAAGTGGCTTACCACTCTGAAAATAACACCGTTGCTCACATACAGTGACCACAGTGGAGAAAATGTGCCACTTGAGAGCAGAGTGGAGTGTATTGGTTTGTGTTCAGCACATTTGCTATGTTGTTTTGGGATGGGGGAGGGGTGCTTGTTGGATAAGGGGAGGCAGGAGGATGAAAGTGTAAGGGAAGTGACAAATGCCTCCATTTGTGTGAACTTACTCTGAACCACTCATACAGGAATCAAGTTTCCCAGAGAACAGGTTCATGGGTTAAAGAGAGGCTTTTGAGAAGCTATTTTTGGCTATTATTGTGGATGCTGTTATGGTTATTGTACCTCTGTATGTATCATAACCATGGTGACCATGTGTTTTCCAGTGTAGCACAGGTCAAGGTGGTAAATTTTAATATTTACTTGGGAAAATATGGTCACCATAGTTATGGATGACAAAGAAGAATGATCCTTAGGTGAGCAGTGCATGGGATAGCAAACAATTAGGAAACAATTAGGAAAAATGTAATATATTGAATAAAAGCAGTACAAAGCATGGGAAATTTAAATTAATTTGAATCTGATTTCTACCACCTCACATTCTCTTTTTTTGAGCAATTTGGTTAAATTTGGTTTCTTTTAATAACCTTTAAGTGAGCTAATTCTATAGTTAAAATGATGAAGGATGGCTCTCTAGGTTTGAAATACAGGACATGAGATTTTAAATTGAAGCAGAGAATGAGCCATCAAGTTTGCATGTGACTTTGAATTAAAAACAAACAAACACAAAACTGTTGCACTTTCCATAATCACCATTAGTATTTGGTCAGAGCATCTTTTTTTGAGCCTCACATAGCATTTATCTTCAAGTTCCTTGTAACAGGAGTGGAAGCCAAACACGGAATGTTTGAGAGTTTCTGAAATCAGGTAGGACAGGTGTTGTAATCATTATTGTCTTCCCACAACACTCAAAAGTAGCAGAAGAGAATCTTGCTGTTTCCTCCATATCCTCCTGTACATCCAGTTTCTAACATCCATTCTTCTCCCAGCTCCACCAGAATGCGGACAACTAATCCTGCAGATTTTCCTTAGACATCGGACTTCCAACAACCAAGTATCATTTCATCAGACTCCTTAAAGCCCATCTTTTTTTAATGTTGTATATTCTCAGTGCAAATGACACCAAACTTCAGAATAATGGGACATACTTTTACACTTTCCTTTCTAAATAGGTTGTTGCAGATAAGCTGCCAGGTGGCGCGGGAGAATTAACCAGCTGGGCATTCAGAGAATATTCAGAAAAGTTGCCTTTATTGCAGATTGGTGCCGTGACTCAGGGGGGTCAGTCTCTAAATCCTGAGTGATGAATATGGACGAAGCTTTCCCTTTATACCCTTTAGTTCCTTTGTCCCCCAAATATGGATCAGACTTCCCCCATGAGTTGAGATGGGGGAAGTGAGATTACACCCAGAGGCTTGCCAGCACTGGCCCAGCCCCTCCGGGGATTGCTTATGGTTCATGGTTTATGGTCTCTGTAAAATGGGAGTATTCCGGGAAACAGGTTCTGCAAGGCAGGACAGATAAGAATGGATTTTGATAAGAATGGAGTTTATCGGCAAGCAAGAGTGTGTGTTTATTGGCAAGCAAGGGTGTACATCAGAAGGCAGGTTACTGGCACAGGTTCAGATAGCTAGCTCCCCAAATGTCTTATTTTCCCCTTCAAGGTAACCACATGCCCTGGGTATTTCAGGGTGCTCATGATTTCCTTTTGAGCCAGAAACGTGTGATTCAAGGCTGGGATGGACCAACGAATCGGGCTAGGATGCTCGTGTCTGTGTTCTTACTATTACCCCTTTGTCCTGTGTAAGGGAGGCTTCCACTTGTCTTCTTCATGGCTGAACACATTGTGACTCTTAGTGTTCCCTTTCAATTCCTGGACACTGTTGTCTCGGAATGTGTTGGCATTTGAGAGGGCACTGGCCATGATAGAACAACGTATCCCATCTCAGTGGCTCCGGTGCATTGGGGAGGGTGTTTGATGTCTTTCTCTACCTTCCCAGATCCTTCCACTCCCCCTACACCCTGCTCTGTGCCCCAGGAGGCTGATCTGTGTGGACTGCCTCAGTGGTTGGGTTTGGCAGTGGGAGCTCAGCAGCAGATGGATGGCAGGGAGGAGAATTGGGCCCTCTTCCTGTGTGCCCATGGCGTGCTGGCATTCTTCCCCAACTGAAGGTCTCAGCTCCTGTCAGCTCCACATAGCCTTGTCTCTGGATTCTGCTATGTGGGCCGAGGTGGGTAGCATTGCCTGCTATGATTAGCTTTGAGGGAATACACCAGGCCTTGTGGTTTTCCTACCCGCCTCTCTGCCCGTACCTTTGTAAAGAGTCCCTTAATTAAGCTCTCCTCAAATTACCCAGGTTGAGAGTGGCTCCCGTTTCCTATGGGGACCCTGATACAGGAGGTTGTTGAATAAATGATTTTGGCAAAAGAGTCCTGAAGGCGACTCTCAGAACCTGGCAGTGAGCACAGACCACCCGACCCTGCAGGGGAGGGAAGTGCTCCCTGCTTGTGATTTCTGTTGCTGATTCTGAGGTGCCACCTGGATGCCCAGCCCCCTTGCCGCAGGGGCAGTTGCACCACAGCTCTGGCGCCTGGGAGAGAGGAGGAAGCGAGTCTTCTCCATTAGTGCTGCTGGCACAGAAGGAGGTTCTGAGTCAGCAAGTGAGGAGAGACGGTTTCACAGCATCGCCTGTCTCCGGTGCCGCTGATTCTCCTCTGGCACTGGTGGCCCCGATCCATCCTGGCGACAGGCGGCAGCGAGGAGACCTGCCCTGGAGCAGGGGGCCTGGTGCCTCCCTCCTGCAGTCCTCTTTGGCATCCTGTCTCCTTGCAAAGCAGAGCCCCATTAGCAAGTGAAATGTCACAGTTTCAAGCAAACAAACAGGCCCTGCAGTCTGCCAAGTCGTCTGGGAGAAATCACAAAGAAATCTCAGTGTCCTGTGTCTCCTTGGGGCCTCCTCTGGGGAGATCCAGTAATCCTTTCAAGGCTGAAGCAGGACTCTCCTCCTGCTTGCTACCAGGTGACCATCTCCAATGTTGTGACACCTTTCTACCAGTGACTCTGCCCACGGAGCCTGGAGAGTCCCAGGGAGCTGGGTTACCCTTTATCCACTGCCCATTTAAGCTGAGTGGCCCTTGGGACTTAATCCATTCCCTTCCTGGCATATCTTCCCACTCCCAGGCTCCCGGAGGGAAGCCCCTCTCTCCACTTGCCTTTTCTTGGCCAGCTCATGGGAAAAACCCCTCAGACTTCTCTAGACTGAGAAAAGTGGTCAGGGACACTATTTCTGCTCAAGCTAGCAAAGCTAACTATTGAGCTCATATAGCACAGGAGTAAGAAAGATGTGACTAGAGTTGAGTTTCCTGGCAAAGAAATAATAAACAGCAAAGCAGTCATTCAGAGGGCAAACTGTTTGCCTCACTAATAAAGCATAGCTCATGATGGAAAATAACTCAGAAGAAAGTAGGGAGCAAATGGATTGAGTTGCTATGGGAACACAGTTGGAAAAAAAACATGAAATATGTAAATACTGTAATTTGGTATTTTAATGCACTTCTTTTCCATGAAGAAAATTCCCTGACAACTAAACCTAACAACTCATTCCTCTGCTATATGCAGCACTGATTGACAGAGGCTAGGCAAGGGGGCTTCTGAATTCAATTTTGCCTCTAGGAGCAAATACACCTTTATAGTCAGACATAAAAATCAAACATCTGGAGCAGTGGTTCTCCACTCTGGCTGCACACTGGGGATCACTCAGGGAACTTTAAAAAAATCAGCCACATCCTAGACTGATTAGATCATAACTATGATTTGTAAGCAAAGAGCTCTAATGGAAAAGTAGACAACATACAAGAACATATAGATAATGTAAGCATGGAAATGGAAATTTTAGGGAAGTTTGAAAGGAAGTGCTAGAAATAAAAAACACTGTAGCAGAGATGAAGCATGTCCATGATGGGCTCACCAGTAGACTGGAAATAACCAAAGAAAGAATCATTGAGCTTGAGGGCAGGTCCATAAAAACTTCCTAAACTGAAAAGAACTTCCATAAAAGACAGAACTGGTCACTCAAGAACTGTAGGTACACTTTTAAAAAGAATGTATAATTGGAATGCCAGAAGAAGAAAGATCAGAAGAGATATATTTGAAGTAATAAATGCCAAGAATTTTCCAAAATTTATGAGAGACATCAAAGAACAGATCCAAGAAGATAAAAAAACACCAAACAGGA
This sequence comes from Myotis daubentonii, assembly GCF_963259705.1. Classification (NCBI taxonomy): domain Eukaryota; kingdom Metazoa; phylum Chordata; class Mammalia; order Chiroptera; family Vespertilionidae; genus Myotis; species Myotis daubentonii. The sequence continues at coordinate 79,943,426 of NC_081843.1, forward strand.
TAAATAACTGCTTGACAACCATATTCAAACTGCAGAACACCAAAGATAATGAGAAAATCTTAAAAGAAGCTAGAAAAAAGAACACCTTATAGGAACCAGGAAGGATAAGAACTACAGTTAAGTTCTTGTCAGTAACCATGTAAGCAAGAAGAGAATGAAATATCTAACGTGTTGAAAGAAAACCCCACCAACCTAGAATTCTATATACACTGATATTATCCTTCAAAAGTGAAGAAGAAATAAAGATATTTTCCGGTAAACAAAAACCCAAGAAATTTATTGCCACCAGATCTTCTTTACAAGAAATGTTAAAAGAAGTTCTCCCGGAAGACAAAAAATATATAGGTTAGAAAATCTGATTTATATAAAGGAAAAAAGAGTGTTGCAAAAGGAATTATGTATTTTTTATTTATCTTATTCTTTTTTTAAAAAATATATTTTATTGATTTTTTACAGAGAGGAAGGGAGAGGGATAGAGAGTTAGAAACATTGATGAGAGAGAAACATCGATCAGCCGCCTCCTGCACACTCCCTAGTGGGGATGTGCCCGCAACCAAGGTACATGCCCTTGACCAGAATCGAAACTGGGACCCTTGAGTCCGCAGGCCGACGCTCTATCCACTGAGCCAAACCGGCTAGGGCTATCTTATTCTTTTTTTTATTATTTTTTTAAAATTTTTATTTATTTATTTATTTTAGAGATACCTATTTGTTTAAAGTACTGATAATAAAGTATTGGGTAATTATAGCGTATGGGTAAGTGAAATGAATGACAACACTGTTATAAGAGATGAGAGGGAGGAATTAGGAGTACTCTATTTCAGGTACTAGCACTCCTATATACATAAGAACAATTTGGACCACCAACTCACACCATACACAAAAATAAACTCAAAATGGATAAAAGACTTAAACGTAAGACGGGAAACCATAAAAATACTAGAGGAATCCACAGGCAGTGAAATCGCAAACATATGCCAAAGGAATTTCTTCTCTGATAATGCTCCTAGGGCAATGGAAACTAAAGAGAAAATAAACAAATGGGATTACATCAAAATAAAAAGCTTTTGCACAGCAAAGGAAACCATCAACAAAACAACAAGAAGACACACTGCATGGGAGAACATATTTGCCAATGATACCACCGATAAGGGTTTAATTTCCAACATTTACAGGGATCTCATGAAACTTAACAAAAGGAAGATAAACAATCCAATCAAAAAATGGGCAACGGACCTAGATAGACACTTTTCGAAAGAGGACATACAGAAGGCCGAAAGACATATGAAAACATGCTCAAAGTCACTAATTATACGAGAGATGCAAATCTAAACGACAATGCGTTACCATCTCACACCTGTCAGAATGGCTATCATCAACAAATCAACAAACAACAAGTGCTGGAGAGGATGTGGAGAAAAAGGAACACTTGTGCACTGTTGGTGGGAATGCAGACTGGTGCAGCCACTATGGAAGACAGTATGGAGTTTCCTCAAAAAACTGAAAATGGAACTCCCATTTGACCCAGTGATCCCACTACTAGGAATATATCCCAAGAAACCAGAAACGCCAATCAGAAAGGATATATGCACCCCTATGTTCATAGCAGCACAATTCACCATAGCTAAGATTTGGAAACAGCCTAAGTGCCCATCAGCAGATGAGTGGATTAGAAAACTGTGGTACATCTACACAATGGAATACTATGCTGCGGTAAAAAAAAAAGAACTCTTGCCTTTTGCAACAGCATGGATGGAACTGGAGAGCATTATGCTAAGTGAAATAAGCCAGTCAGAGAAAGATAAATACCACATGATCTCAGTCATTTGTGGATTATAGAGAACAACATAGACTGATGAAAAGGGACAGACCCAAAGACTGAGAAACAGCAATCAGGCTATCAATCCCCAGAAGGAAAGTAGGGGTGGGCGGGGGTAAGGGGAAGAGATCAACTGAAGGACTTGTATACATGTATATAAGCCAAACCAATGGACATGGACAACAGGGGGATGGGAGCATGAGTGTGTGGGGCGGGCGCGGGGGGAGGTTGGGGGTTAACGGGGGGGATGAGGACACATTTGTAATACCTTAACTAATAATAAAAAAAAATGAAAAAAAAGAACAATTTGAATTTGAAATTATAAATACCATTTACAGTAGCAAAAAATACTTAGGCATGAATTTAACAAACTATATACATAAACTATATTCAGAAAACAACAAAACTCTGATTAAAAAAAAAGATCTGCCCTAGTCAGTGTTACTCAGTAGTTAGAGTCTCAGCCCATGCACTGAAGGGTTACGGGTTTGCTTCTGGTCAAGCGCATGTACCTGGGTTGCAGGTTCATCCCCATTCTGGTCAGGGTGCATGTGAGAGGTAACCAATCAATGCCCTCGCCCTCTCTTTTCTCCTTTCCACTCTCTAAAAAAAAAAAAGCAATGGGAAAAATATCCTCAGATGAGGATTAACAACAAATAATAAAGTAAATAAAGAAGATCTAAATAAAATGGAGAATATTCTGTGTTCATGGATTGGAAGATTCAATATTGTTAAAACATCAGTTTTTCCTAACTTGTTCTGTAAATTCAAAGCAATCTCAATGAGAATTCCAGGAAGTCATTTTGTAAACACTAACAAACTGATTAAAAGTTTATATGGACTAGCCAACACTATACTGAAGACTAGACACAGAGATCAATGGAACAGACAAGAAGCCCGAAATAGATCAACACACATATAATCAATTGATCTTTAACAAAGGAATAAAGACAATTTAATAGAGAAAGGACAATATTTTCAATAAGTGGTATTGGAACAATTGGATGTCCATATGCAAAAACAGAAACCTAGATGCAGATCTTATACCTTTCATAAAAATTAACTCAACATGGATCAGAGACCTAAGTGTAAAGTGCAAAACTATACAGCTTCTAGAGAAAAATGGGAGAGAATCCTGGTGACCTTGTGGTTTAGTTATGAGATTTTAGATATAATACCAAAAGCACAATCCATAAAAGAAAACATGATAAGTTAAACTTTATTAAAATCAATAATTCTGCTCTGTGAAAGATACTAAGAAAGACAAGCAATAGTGTCGCCAGAAAATATTTGCAAAACACATACCTTATGAAGGACTTGCATGCAAAATATGCAAAACACTTAAAACTCAACAATAAAAAACAAACAATCCATTTCACAAAATGGAGGTAAGATGTGAATAGATACTTCACCAAAAAAGATGTATAGATGTCAAATAAGCCTATGAAAAGATGCTAAACATCATTTGTCTTTGGGGAATTTATAAGTTAAAACAACAAAGAGATACCACTCCATACTTATTACAAGTGGTCAACAAAAACAACAACAACAATAAAGAAACAAAAAACTATCAGTTTTGTATAAGGATGCAGAGCAATGGGAACTCTTATTCATCGCAAAATGATACAGCTGCTTTGGAAGCTAGAACAACAGTTTCTCACAAATTTAATTATAGTCTTGCCATATGATGCAACAAACATGCTTGTAGGTATTTAGCCAACTGATTAAAAAACGTATGCTTTCACAAAAACCTGCACGTGAATGTTTGTAACAGTTTTATTCATAATCAGCAAAAATTGGAATTAATCAATATGTCCTTCAGTGAGTGAATAGATAACAGACTGCGTTATAGCTACACAAAGGACTATTATTCTGTGATAAAAAGGAATGAGCTAACAAGTTATGAAAACACATGCATAAATTTTAAACGCATATTGCTAAGTGAAAGAAATCAGCCTGAAAAGGCTATACATACGGTATGATCACAGTTATATGACATTCTGGAAAAAGCAAAACTATATAGAAGGCAAAAAGATCAGTAGTTGCCAGGGGTTGGGAGTAAGGGAGGGTTGAATAGATGAAGCATATGAAATTTTTTTTTTAGGGTGGGCAAACTATTCTGTAGGACACTGTCGTGGTAAATGCATGTCAATTTGAATTTGTCAAAACCCGTAGAACTTTAAAGTAAAAAGAGTGAACCTTAATATCTTCAAATAAAAAAAATAATTTAGGAAGTCAGAGGTTCCCAGGATGAAATAGAGAATGTGACAAAACAACCTAGCTGCCTTATGAAGTATGAAACAACTTCCCCGAGTGGGGTGGAGGAAAAACGTGCTGACCCAAGGAACTTTGGAAATGAGCAGTCTATAGGACTAAAGGCAAACGGGAGTGCACATAAGCATTGTGCTCTAATGAGTAAGGTTGTTTCCTGTTGGCGCGTGGATGAACGATACTATAAATGGACAGTGGGTGGCGGGAGGCAGGATTGTTACTGTTGGAGCGAGGGTTACAGGTAAGCAAGGGGAGGAGGTTAGAAAGATCCATGTAGTCAGAGGTGTCAGTATGAATTCATATTGAGTCTAATATAGATGTAGCTGTTTAATATAGACATGTTTATACATGGAGTGGTATACTCACATGTATTTCCTTACTCTGTCAGCTGAGGAGGCTGAAAGCAACACCTCCCCTATAGCAAGCAGTGTCCCTAGTACCCAGATCTTTGTTCTAACACCATTCTCCAATAATAGAAATAGCTGATTCTGGGAGTAAGGCAGGACATACACAAGATGATCCTGGAGCATCTCCTAATATAATACCAGAAAGTAAAGAAATTTGCAAAATAACCCCCAACACCCTCACACAATAATGGGGGTATGTCAAAGGGACATGGGAGCTGATGGAAAGTGCTTCCCGTGGCAAAAGCTGAAATAATTTGAGAAACAAGATTAATAAGATAGTATTGGATCATAACTCAAATATAAAATAAATATACATGAGTACATATTGATATAAGTAGATAATTTTTTTAAAAATATATTTTATTGATTTTTTACAGAGAGGAAGAGAGAGAGATAGAGAGTTAGAAACATCGATGAGAGAGAAACATCGATCAGCTGCCTCCTGCACAGCCCCCACTGGGGAAGTGCCCACAACCCAGGTACATGCCCTTGACCGGAATCGAACCCAGGACCTTTCAGTCCGCAGGCCGACGCTCTATCCACTGAGCCAAACCGGTTTCGGCATAAGTAGATAATTGAATAAAAGACCAATAGGAGAGAGTAGAACTCTTCCATGTAGAAGAATTCCAAATAATTTATGTAGTTACTCTGCCCTCAAGGAGGGGCTGCTTAACTCCCCACAACTTAAGTGTCAGCCATGCATTCCAAGATGCACATGTGGGAAGGGAAACTAAGTAGTAACTTCACAGTGGAGAATTCTGACAGTTGCTACCTGAGCCAGGTGATCAAGATGAACGTCGACAGTGATAAGTCATGTTGACGATAGTAAGTACCTTTGATACGATGTGTGAAAATGCTACTTTACCTCTGCGGTCTTCCCCCCCAAGAACATATAACTCCAGTCTAATTACGGGGCAAATCTCATCTGAGAAACATTCTACAAAATATCTGCTAGGACTGCAAAATTGTTAAAGTCATCAAAAAACAAGGAAAGCCTGAGACACTGTCACAGCCAAGAGGAGCCCAAGGAGCTATGAGTATTGAATATGTTTTTCAAAGACTGACTTGTGTTTTAGGAGTTATTGGGGAGATATTTTTTTGTTATCCTGTTCCATCCAGTATCTAGTTTGAATCAGGTAGTATCTTTACTGACTTTTGGTGTACCGGCTTCTGTTTTATATTTCCTCCGAGGAAAGAAAGCCAAGCACAGAAGCCTATGTTAATCTGAATTGCATGAGAGGAATATGCGATTTCTTTCTATGTAACTTCCTAAAGTGTAACAGAAGGAGGAAAGGCTACAGGAAGGGATTTGGTTCAGTATAAGAAAAACTGCCACCAAATAAAATGAGCTGTTTCACGAGGCAGTGAGCTTCCTGGCCACCAGAAGGACTCAAGAATAGGCGAGGCAGCCACCTATTGGGGATGTGGTAAAAGGGACTGAGATACAGAGGGAGGGATGGATTGAGTTGGGCAAGAAAGCCGCGGTCCTCTCTTCTGCTTGCTCGATACTGACTGGCACACCAGAACCAAGTCTGTGACATGCTCAGGAGGAAGACTCCCTTCCCTGGCCATCTGCAAGTTTAAAATAATGGCTTGCCAGGTCAGCTCTCTGCCGGCACATGGTTCTTGACACGGGGCAGCAGAGCTGTCGGCCTGACAGGCTTCGCCAGAGCATGTGATGCCTCAGCTGCCTGGGACTGCTGTTCACGTGGCCACATCTCTGGGCTCTGTCAGGTGGCCATGGTGTGTCTTGGCCACATTGCTGTTAAGGGGGAGGTGTCCTGGGGGCAGGATGGGCGAGCAACAGGTGTTAGCAGGAGTCTAGACGGAAAAGTATCCTTATACCCCCAGGGGGATTCGTTTAAAATAGCTCTTCCCCAAATATTCTTCGGGTGGCACTGGGCCCATCTGTGCTGTGGTTTAAGACCATTTGGCAATTCTTGGTCTTGCAATCAGAGATAGCTTCTGGGGCTATAAAATCGCCAGCGAGCTAAGCCAATGAGCTCAGCCAGGAGAGGATTATACACATCAGCTCTGGGACGAGGGCGACTTTGTGCAAGCTGATGTTACAGAGTTTCAGTGTTTTGTTTGCTCTCCAGGGCAGTCATAGTTTAACTGGGATGAAGCCCCGGCAGGCGAGGCCTTTGGGTGCTCTTTTAATTGCCCGTGCGGAAAGTGGGTGAAGAGTGTTCACATGCTCATGCCTGGGGAGTAAGGAGAGGACTGCCCTGCCATCTGCTTATATGAGGAGAGCAGTGAAACACCCTTTCCCTTAGGACAGCGGTTCTCAACCTGTGGGTCGCGACCCCTTTGGCGGTCGAACGACCCTTTCACAGGGGTCGCCTAAGACCATCCTGCATATCAGATATTTACATTATGATTCATAACAGTAGCAACATTAAGGTTATGAAGTAGCAACAAAGATAATTTTATGGTTGGGTCACAATATGAGGAACTGTATTTAAAGGGCCAGAAGGTTGAGAACCACTGCCTTAGGAGGAGTTGAATACTCTCACAGGTTCAGTCATGAGGGACAAGGATGAGCTCTCGCAAGAGTGCGGGGGTCCTGAGGGCACTGGGTGGGACCCAGGTTGATAATGAGGTTAAATCCAAAGGGTCAGTCCGCATGTAAACTCGAGGGATTGTTCGTGTTAGTGCAAATTAGTGCTCTGGGTTCATGTGGGATCGTGGCTAGATAATGCCACGATATTCTGGAATGCAGAGGAGAGTGAGTCCACAGCAAGAGCTGAGATTGTAGTGGGATCCTCTCTCCCCCATGGCTTGTTTCTGTTTTAGCCCTTGTTACAACAGCACCTTGAGTTGTGTGTATGTGTGTGTGTGTGTGTGTGTGTGTGTGTGTGTGTGTGTGTGAGAGTGTGTGTGAGAGAGAGAGAGAGAGAGAGAGAGAGAGAGAGAGAGAGAGAGAGAGAGAAGGATCAGGAACGGTATGTATCAAAATGTTAACAGTAGCTTTCTCTGGGTGGGTGGGCTTTTTTAATTTTCTTTCTCCCTCTCTACAAAAATAGAACCATACTCTTACCATCTGCTTTCCCTCTTCTTATATTGATTTGATCAAGAGATATTTAATGAATGGCTACTATGTGCCTGGCCCTGTTCTAGGCATTGGGGGTACAACGATGAACAAAACCAAGCCCTTGCCCTTGTGGGTCCATGTTTATGTAAGCACTAGGGGCCCGGTGCACGAAATTTGTGCACTGGGTGTGGGGCGGGGGGGAGTGTCCCTCAGCCCAGCCTGCCCCCTCTCACATACTGGGAGCCCTCAGGCGTTGACCCCCATCACCCTCCAATCGCAGGATTGGACCCTTGCCCAGGCCTGATGCCTCTGGCCTAGGCGTCCGGCCTGGGCAGCGGGGACCTGCAGTGGCAGCGGGGGGTGCCGTGATCGCGCAGGCTCCGCCCCTGCTCAGGCCTAACGCCTGTGGCTGAGGCGTCCGGCCCGGGCAGAGGGGACCCACAGCTGCAGCGGCCCCGTGATTGTGGGCTTCGCTTTAGGCCCAGGCAAGGGACCCCTAGCTCCTGGGACTGCCAGCTTCGACCGTGCCCAGCTCCCATCGCTGGCTCCACCCCTACTTCCTGCTATCACTGGCCAGGGCGGCAAAGGCACCTGATTCTCCGATCATGGCTGGGGGGCAGGGCAAAAGCGGCCCCAGGGCCGCCTTTGCCCTGCCCCCCAGCTCTTAGCTCCCCCCTGGGTTTCTGATCACTGTTGGTGGCAGGGGGCTTCTTCCTGCTTTCCCTTTCGCCTCCCTGCATTGTGCCTACATATGCAAATTAACCGTCATCTTGTTGGCAGTTAACTGCCAATCTTAGTTGGCAGTTAACTGCCAATCTTAGTTGGCAGTTAATTTGCATATAGCCCTGATTAGCCAATGAAAAGGGTATCGTCGTACGCCAATTACCATTTTTCTCTTTTATTAGTATAGATTCTGTAGTGAGCATTTTCCCACAACCATAGATTCATTTATGGAACAGCATGTTGGGGAGCTAACTACTATTTCATGATGTCGATGGACTTATTTGTAGCCTGTTGTTGGAAATCCAGATGGTTGGCAACCTTTTGGATCACAAACAATAAGTTGATGAACATTATTGTAGCTAATATGTGTGTACATCCTTATGAGAGGTAGAGGCTATAATGGGGAATTAATAAAACAATATTTCCTCAGGTGGGGGAATAAATGTGTGCTCTCCGGTTGTGACCTGTAGGCAATTCGTCCCAAAGACACTTGAGCCCAGAAGGGATCGCTGACAGCTTGGCTGGGTGCATGGCTTGGGTTGGGGCAGGCCAGCCATGTGTGGATGAATGTGCCTGAGCTGACCCCGCTGGACTGTCTGGCAGCCCTTGGACCTGTGGCTCAATTAGGGACATGTATGGCTTTCAGGAGTCCTTAGAAACCCAGCTGCTTTTAATACTAAAGGTGTGCTGCTCCGTGATGATAAGCTACTCTCAATTATATTTTAGCAACCCACAGTAAAGGATTCTACACGGCACACACAGAGGAGTCGGGCATAGGCTGCTGTGTGCAGTGAGAATGGGCCTGGACAGCAGGGTGTGCAGAAAGACCAGCTTTCAAGAAAGCCTTTCTATATACTATGCGCTTGTGAGCAGAATGAGAGGTGAAGCAATGAGAGATAGTAGATCATAGGATTAAGTGTTGGTTCATGGAGCTCCTTAACTTTGTAGCTCGGTATTCATGGGGCATTAGGTTATCTGTATGCTCCAGGGTCCGCTCTTATGCTCACTGTAAGAAGTGCCCTCCTCTCTCTACTGGACAGAAGACTACTGCTCTGGTGTACAAGCCCCAAATATGGGTATACTTTTAAATGCTTTCCTCCTTGATATGTGCTCACCTCCCAAATTCTGTCCAATTTCCCAAAGTCTCTTGAGTCTGTCTTCAAGCCCTGATTCCCTCTGACTTGAATAATAGCAGGAGCTCTGATGGGTCTCCTTGTCCCTACTTCCTTCCAGTCTGTTTCCCACAAGAGGACCTAAGTTATCTTTGCAACATCAATTTTTATATCACATCACCACCCAGTTAAAAACCTTCAATGGATTTCTATCGGGTCAAATTCAAACTCTTTAGAGACTGACAAACCTTCTAAGCTGCCCTGGTCTACCTGCCCAGCGCTGTCCCCAGCCACAGGCCACACCTGTTTTCCAGCTGTGAACCACTTGCAGCTGCCTGGGAGTGACGTATTCATTTAGGCCCGTGTATCCTTGCACATGCTCATCCCTTTTGCATGGGATGCTTTTTGCCTTTTGTTCCTTTTTATGTTCCTATCATATCTAGGCTCCCATTGCATTGTGGCTATCTCTGTAGTATAACTTACCCTGCTGCTCATTTATTTGTCTACTTACCCATATCCCTTGCTGGACTGTGACCTACTTGGGGATGAGGATTGAATCTTTTATTTTTGTGTGTCCTATTCCATAGCAGTGCTTGGCATCTATGTGTTGCTGAATGTTGGAGGAGCTGATACAATCTGGACTGCAAAAATGTATCCTTTGATGCAGACCTAACCAGATAGAATGTGTTTACAGCGTTTAATTCTGATTTATATTTTCAGACATCTTTTTAAAGGTTTTTTTCTAAAGACAATTTTGTTACATAAGGGATGCTTATTAGATAGGGTTGGTTCTCACACATGTTCTCTCAGATACATGATTTGATGCTTCAAATACACACAAGCTATTCAACTAGTCAGTGAATTCAAACATAGGGGCTCTCAGACTTCAGACTGTGCTCTGACTTCTATACTCTAATGCCTGGAGGTGCTGGTATTTGGGCTCCAAAGAGAAAGTTGTAAATGGAGAAATATGGAAAAGCAGAAACCAAAAACGCTCCTCTGTGACTCTCAGTGTATTTATATAGATGTAAAAAGACGTTAAAAGACAGATAATTGCCTTCTCTTTCAAAGTCTCTGCTTTCCATTTGTCAAATGTGAAGAATATTATTCGCCCTAATAAGACAGTTGTAAGGATTAAATAGAATAATGTATTTTACATAGTAAATGCTAAGAAAAGTAGCTATTATATTTATTTTCCTAGGATTCCTGGCTTTCTCTTCTCCCACATGCCCAGAAACCTGTGAGAGGACCCTAATAGAAAGAAATCTTTGCAGAGGGGAGGCTCAAGGTGGTCTGTAATTAATGAAAAGTAGACAGCGATGAAATGCTCCATCAGGAGCTTCTGAAGATCTCCATGCATCTTCTGCCTCACCACTCCAGTTTACCCCAGGAAATCCCACAGTCGGACTTCACCCAAGGCCATGTTCATGGATAAAAATCTGTGAGCTGATATCCTTGCTAGAATTACCAAGTTAACACTTCTACTTTATACGTCCATGGGATTGAGTTTGGGTTCTTTTCCTGAAAGAGGATTTTTTTTCCTTAAGCAGGAGACCTGAGACTAGGTTTGGTAGAGAAGTATACGGTGAGAAAAATGCTGAAGAAATGAGGTAGTAGAATTAGGGGCTCTACAGAAAACTACACTGGATATACTGCCTTCTTCTTTGTGAAATCTTATTCAGGATCATCTCTCAAATGATTTCTTTAATATTTTAGTGAAATACTCTGATGTAATTCTGTTGGTCAGTTTATCCCCCTGGTGGGTGTGTGGTGAGGAAGTATATTGGGGGTAGAATGAGGAAGAAAGGCCTTTACTCACTCAAATATACATTTTGGAGATACAGAACTGAGCTTACTGGTGGCTCCAGGTCAGGGCACAGCCCAGGGGAAGAACTCCTGGGGGATAAGATGACTTCACAGCATGGGATGTGGTTGAGAATTTCACTTTCCCAGCTGCTTTTTCCCCCTCTATAAAATGTTGTAGTAAAATGTACATAACATAAAATTTAACATTTTAAGCATATGGTTCAGTAGTGTTATAGTACATTTATGATGTTTTTCAGCCATCACCAGCATTCATCTCTACAACTTTTTCCATCTTCCCAAACGGAAACTCCAGGCCCACTAAGCAATAGTTCCCCAGTCCATCCACTCCGCCAAACCTAGCCCCTGGCAACCACCATTCTATCCTCTGTCTCTATGAATTGGACTACTTTAGGTACCTCATGTAAATGGAATCATACAGCATTTGTTCCATTGTGATTGGCTATTTCACTTAGTGTAATGTCTTCCAAGTCCATCCATATTGTAGCCCAGAGCTGCTTCTGGAAACTCATTTGGAAGCAGAAGAATGAGAGTTGACCTCAGACCCTAGGCCTGAGTTCAGAAAGGGGGTTGGTTCCTGGGTGGTCATTTCCCTTTCAAGAAGATTGGCGATGGCATTGTTGGCATTTCCTGGACACCCCGGAAAAAATCTGCCGACCATTCTCCTTGCCTGTTGCCTTCCCTTTTTTAGGGGCCATTAAAATCCACAGCAGCCAAGCGCTTTCCACTGAAAAGCCTCTGCAGGCTTGGCCGTGAGTCTGGGCACCGTTGGTAGCCAGGACAGACTCTGCTCCTGTTTAGGAACTAGGCCACAATGTACCATGCTTGGGCCAAATTCACGTTTTGAAACAGCATTTCTCTGCCTCCGGTGGCTCCTGCCCCAACACACAATGAGCGGCTTCTGCGGTAGGCGGTAGGAAGGCTGCCACGTTCTGTGCTGGTCACGCTGACGGCCACGTGGGGGGATTGGCAGAGCTGGCCAGTGGCTGTCCGTCTCCTGGATGACTGCCTTGTCTACTGCTTGGAAGTCTTGTCACGTCTGATATGGCAGGGTCTGGTTTCTAGGGGAAAGGTTCATCTGGGATTTGGATGAAATCTCGACTGTCCTGTCCTATCCCCAGAAAATTCGGAGCAAGCGGCAATTGTAATTAATACTTGGTGAATTGTGCCCACAGGAGAGTTAACTCTTCACAGCCCAGGGTTCTGAATGGGTGAGACACATGGCGTCGGGTTGGGTGCTAGCCATGCTTGCTAGTGAAGAACTCACTTCACTTATTTTGGCCTTGGAGTTGGTCAAGGATAGGAGCCCAGAAATAAAGTAGTGCCCTGAAGGCTGCCTCCCACAGCTCTGACTGCTTTTCTTCCCCCTCCTCCAGGGCGCCATCTCAATTCAACTCGCTTCTGTATATTTTACCTTCTGAGTAAGACAACTCTTAAAACATTTTAAATTGAAGTACAGCACATATAAAAATACGTAAATCGTAAATGAACAGACCGATGCATTCTCCCAAAGTATAAAACCCATATAACGTACAGAACAAGAATATTCCTAGAATCCCAGAGACCTCCTCATGCTTCCTTCCAAAGGAAACCACTGTCCTGACTTTTAATACCCTTCATTTGTTTTGCCTGACTTTGAATCTCTAGTGTCTACACTTCTGTGTCTGGCTCGTTTTACTTAACATTATCTCTATGAGCTTCATCTATGCTATTGTGTGTAGTTGTAGCCCACTCATTCTCATTGCTATATAGCATCCCCCAATTTATTTGTCCGTTCTACTCTCAGTTCCGTGTGAAGCCAGAATGGAGCTTGAGGCAAAGGGAAGAATCAGTAATACTGATCTTGCCTTTATTTAAAAAGTGGGTATTTTATTTATGATTTTTTTGAATTAATTTTAGTGTTTTAAAAATTATTTATTTTTACTATCCCCCCGGCCGACCCCCCCGCACTCAGTTAAATCTTGCTCCTGAGATATGTAGAGAGAGGTTAAAGAGGAGGCTTGGTCCAAAATCCAAGGACCTTAATTCCATGTTAGCAATTTTTAACTTCATTCTGATGGCAAAGGGAATATCTGAAAGGTTTTAAATAGAAGAGTGATATGATCGGGTTTATATTTTTAGGAAGGTTATTTTGAATGCTGTGTGGAAAATAGATGAGAGGGTGGTAACATTAAAACCATGGAAACCAGTTGGGACAATGTTACAATAATGCAGGTGAGAGATGATGGTGGCGGAACTATGGTAGTGCTAGCCGGATGGAGAGAAGTGCTTGCTAGATGTAATTAACAGGACTTGGATGGGAACGAAGAGGTGGGAGGTGGAGAAATGGAAAGGATGATGAAGGAGAGAGGAAGTAAGGAATACGGCTTCTAAGTTCCTGACTTGGGTGTCTGCTATCCCTTGATGTAGGCATACAGGAGGAGGATAAATGTAGGAGTTTGGACATTTTAAAATTGAGGTGTCAGGAGGAGATCCAAGGGGGCAGATATCTGCAGATTTTGGTTTTAAGGTGGTCAGCCTAAAGGCAATAGTCGAAACTGCAAGACCAAGCAAGACGGCCCCAGGAGAATATTTAGAACGAGATTTATGAGAAGAAGAGGAAGAAGCTGTAGAAATATGAATCCTACCAGGGCTGCCATTTAAAGTGTGTATTGCTTTTTCATCTGGCCATGAATAAACCTCCTGTCTCCTAACCTTCAAAAAAAGGCACGCAGGAAGGCGGGAGGAAGCGGCACGCGTGTGCGTGCCTGAGGCCAGGCTTTCCTGATTAAAGCTCTCCGTGGGGCTTGCGGTGTTGCACCTGTGGCTTTCCTTGGCACGACCTTTATTTTGAGAGAACGTTTTTGGAGGGACTGATCTTTTCTTCTAGTTTCTCCTCTGGTTCAGCCTTATGCTATAATATTTGTGTTGGCCATTTGCCTTTCTTTTACCAGTTGGGACTAGTTGTATCCCCATAACCATTTCCTCCCTCTGTTTTAGAGAAATAAAAATGGAAATGCCAGGTTTAAAACAGAGAGTTTGCCAACGGTGCCTTACTTTTGCTGACATGAGAAAGAAAGCCTACCCATGACAAACCAGCCCATTTCTAAATCTAAATGTACATTTGCTGTCCTGGCTGTGGGTGGAGTGAAAGTAGAATCGGCTTCAATGATTCCATTTTTGCACTTTTCATTGGTAAGTTAAATTCATTTTCCACCATGAACTGCAAATTGTGAATTATTAATAGCCTCCCCAAAGTATTCCACTGGCTTAATCCGGTCCTGCCCTGTGTAAATTGGTTTTGATTTTTCTCATTTAGAAGAGACTTTTGCCATTATTGAGACCAACCCTTATTTGTATTACTACATGGATCTCCTCCTGAACACATTCTAAGAAGCCTATTCAATTTTTGGGGGGTATCTATTTATTGAAAATCCCTTCCTTTTCCATGCCTTTGACTTGCACTTCAGAGTCATGCAGAACAATTCTAATGCCTATTCCAAAAGACAGACTGTCAAATATTTAAACTCTCCTATGCTGGTGGCCTCTTCTCTCCTCCCTTAAATGTCCCTACTCTCCTCTTCTACAAGACTTACACTGATGTATACAAATTAGTCACTGTCTCTTTGGAATTAAACCAAATCTAAGCCTTTTCAGTTTCAGTTCTACACTTTTAAGAGGGAATTTAATAAATTAAAGTGATCATACTTGTGAAGATACTTGAAACTCTATTTGGGGTACCACATTTCTATGCACATAGCCTGAGATCCAATAGTCCTTTGCTTGGCAACCACTTCATACTTTTGCCTTGTATTTTGTTGACTATCAGATAAAACTTCATATTATTTTCCTGAGAACTACCATCTTCCTTCTCCCGAAGTTGTGTGGAGGATCTTATATTTCTTTGAGTTAAATGGCATCTTGCTAAACCTACCCCATTGTTCCAGTTTGTTTATCTCTTCTTGGATCTTGATTCTATCATGTAAACTATTAGTCATTAACTCAGGATCTTGTAATGTGCACGCTTGAGTATTATTTCCTCTTTCAAATCATTGATTATAATAGGTATTGAGAAAAATGTCAAGGAAGGAAAACTTCAGCCAGACACCTTTGTCTACATTGACATTACTCTATTAGTCAATCCCCTTAGGCTAATATGTAACTTAGCTAAAGCTTAGTTAGGTTATGCTGCAGTAATCAACAATCTCCAAATCCTAGTGGCTTCCAACAACAAGAGTTTATTCCTCACTCACAAGTTATGCTGATTGTTATTCAGCTGTGACTCTGCTTCATTTGTCTTCATTGCAGGACCAGGAAGAGGTGAAGTCCCAATTGGTGATATACCTTTTTCATGTCAAAGAGAGAGAAAAAGATATTGCTAATCCACACACAGTGGTTCCTAAAGCTTCTACTTGAATGTGGATGTGCCACACCCCCTCACAGACTATTGGCCAAAGCAAGTAACATGATCAAGCCCAACATCACTGGGCTAAGGGTAGATACTCCTATAGGAATGTTCTGGAAATATGGCAATGAGTGACAGTAAATAATTAAAAATAATTATATAACCATTTGGTAAAAATATTTAACAGTTGTCTGTTTTGTTCAAAAATGTCTCACCTCCTGTGTTAATCCCCACAACAACCTTGTGAGGCTAGGGTTGTTATCTCAATTTATCAAATGAAGTCCTAAGAGGTGAAGTGTCTTTTGCAGCTAGTAAGTAGCAAGTTAGGACTTAATCCCAAATATTCGGAAGCTTATCATGTCCTTTCCAATACTGGTAATGATGATGTCAACAAATGTTACTTACACTTATTGAGTGCATTTTACCCGGCAGGCACTGTGGTGAGTGCTTTATTATCTTACTGCACAGGATAATGAGCTCTAGCTGACCTCAGTAGATAAACCACAAAATCCCATTGTCTTAACACAATAAAAGTGTATTTCTCGTTCACATCATGTTCCAATGTGGGTTGGGTGACTCTTTAAAGTAGCTCTTTCATTTAAGTGGTGACTTGGGAATCCAGGCTGCTTCTGTGTTGATTTTTTTAAATTTTAAACTAGGCCATCTGGAACATGTGACCTCTAAAATTGCCATTGCAAGGTGAGATAGAGGGAGGGAGAGAGAGAGTAGGGGAAAGATTTATAAATATATAGAATAGATAAGTAGGTAGATAGATGATAGAGAGAGATATATGGAGGCAGGGCCAAGAAAGGAAATGGCTTACAGCTCTTCCACCCACATCCCATTATCCTGTATTAGTCACATGATCTCTCCTAGATGCATGAGGACTGATAAGTAAGAAGAGCACTGGCCATTTGGTAAACATTATTAGTCCCTGTTCCAAAGTAAGAAGCATTATCATCCCCATTTTTATAGATGAGAGAAGGAGGTGGAGGAAATTTAAGTACTTTTCCTGGGCACATCTATAGAAGTGAAATAGATGGGATTTGAACCTTAGACAGTCAGGTTTCAGAATCTGTGCTCTTAGCAACTATACTAGATTGCCTCTCTTCTTTTATCATGATTAGTTAAATTATGAATATAATGACAATGATGACATCTAGTCATATTTACCCATTTTTTCGAAAACATAAAAACCTTTTAAAACTACTCACTTGAAATCCTGATACATTGGAGATATCATGAATCTAATCCTCTTAAATCTATAATAATAAAACCATAATATGCTAATTAGACTGGACATCCTTCTGGGCGCAGCTGGGGCTTCGAGGGAAACCTAGGTCCTGGATGCCAGAGGGAAGCCGGTGCCGGCAGCCAAGGGAAGGAAGGCCTACTCCTGCACGAATTTCATGCATCAGGCCTCTAGTCTATAATAATAAAAGCATAATATGAAAATTGACCAAATGGACCCAACAGCAGAACGACCATCTGGATGACCTTCTGGATGATCATGCTGTGATATGCACTGGTGCCAGGCCAGCCAAAGTGGGTGCAATGCAATTGGTCGGGGGGGGCCCTGCCATCGCCCCATGATCACCTGCAGAGGGAGGCCCAGGCCACTGGCCAGCGATGCTGTGGTGGGTGTGTGGGGCTGGCCAGCGATTACCCACCAGAGGGAGGCCCAGGCCAGCCAAGCGATCGCACCCCATGCCTGTCACCTGCAGAGGGAGGCAACAGGTGGCAGGGGAGAGAGGTAGCGCTGCACAGATGGCAAGCAGTGGTAGTGGTGGGGGTGCGGTCAGCTGCCGGCAGCCAGGGGAAGGAAAGCCCTGATAGGCTTTGATCACTGGCCAGGCCTAGGGACCCTACCCGAGGGGTGCTGGATTGCAAGAGGGCACAGGTTGGGCTGAGGGACACCCCCCCCCCCCAAATTTCGTGCACCAGGCCTTTAGTATGCAATAAAGCTAGTACAATAGGGTTAATTATCAATGATTACTGTGTGTTTTTTTCCCCTAGATTAGTACTGTTGGACCGAAAATGTCCCACCCCCCCCACCCCCCAACCCCAGCATACTTAAAAATGGGATTGGCTGCCCCAGCACCTCTCCTATGGGGCTCTGGTTCCTCACTAATTACTGACTATGATTAAGCCATTTCATCCTCAGATTTTCATGAAAGAAATATTATATGTCAAACCCAGGGTACATAACTGACTCTGAATATCTAGGTATTATGTCATGAGCTCTTCGTTTACCTTGGATTTTAATTTCCTCTTCATCAAATGTATCTCACATTTCCAGAATATCTTTTAAAAAAATATATTTTATTGATATTTTACAGAGAGGAAGGGAGAGGGATAGAGAGTTAGAAGCATGGATGAGAGAGAAACATCGATCAGCTGCCTCCTGCACACCTCCTACTGGGGATGTGCCCACAACCAAGGTACATGCCCTTGGCCAGAATCGAACCTGGGACCTTTTATTCCGCAGGCTGATGCTCTATCCACTGAGCCAAACCGGTTAGGGCTCCAGAATATCTTTATTGACAAAGAAGCTGAAAGCGAAATTGGAGGTAAAGAGTCATAGTTTCTGATTGTTCTCCATTGCCTCATAAGAATCCCAGCTTTATTCCAGAGTACTCATTCTAGAAGTTAGATGTGAACCTGCCTGCCCAAAGTATTGTGGAGCCAGCTTGACTTCTTTACTTCAAGATCTGAGGATGCTCAGGGATAGAATTATTAGAAAAACAGAGATAAAAGAGAATGGGGGCCAAGAAGTTGGACTAAGGAGAATGGGACAGTTATCAAAGGGAGAGACAATTCTGAGCATAGCCCAACAGGTATCACTACAGTTGTCCTCTGGCCTAGCCATCATGAAATCATGCCTGTACTCAGGGCGAGGCGGCTGTTACAAGAGCAAGAAAAGCAGAGAGGGTCATTTCTTAGCAGCTTTTGTAGGACTTTGAAAGAGCAAGCCATGGTGTTGGCAGTAGAGTCATTGACAAGGAGGTAGTGTCTTCTTTTACCACCGTCAGTAGCTGCCATTTTGGTGCTGACCTTGACATGAGAATTTGCCATAAAGAGTCAGAGTAGGAAAAGAGAAAAATGGCAATGACAGCAATGAAACCTGGGAGATTTGGTATTATCTTTAACTTGTGGGGGTCCAAAAGCCACATGGAAGAAACTTTGTGGGACGTGTGCATGCATGTGTGTGTGTGTGTGTGTGTGTGTGTGTGTAGGTATGTGTGTAAATATATACCTAGAGTTATAACATTGGG
This sequence comes from Myotis daubentonii, assembly GCF_963259705.1. NCBI lineage: Eukaryota > Metazoa > Chordata > Mammalia > Chiroptera > Vespertilionidae > Myotis > Myotis daubentonii. Next base: position 79,962,275 of record NC_081843.1, read on the forward strand.
ATCATATCACACATGACATTTTGTAAATTTTTCCATCTATCCCTATATCATGATTCTTTCCCATGTAATTTATTCTTCTGAAACATCATTTCTTTTAAAAATATATTTTTATTGATTTCAGAGAGAAAGGGAGAGGGAGTGAGAGAGATAGAAACATCAATGATGAGAGAGAATCATGAGAGAGTCTCGGCTGCCTCCCATACACCCCACACCAGGGATCTAGCCTGCAACCTGGGCATGTGCCCTGACCGGAATTGAACTGTGACCTCCTGGTTCAGAGGTCAACGCTCAACCACTGAGCCACGCTGGCTGGGCTGAAACATCATTCTTAATGACTACAAAATATTTGAAAGCTTTTGACACATCTTGCTAATTTGCTTTCCAAAAAGGAGATGACAATGTGTACTCTCACCAGCACTATTGCTGGTTTCCCTGCATTCTTATTAACACAACACTTCATAAAAATTTTGTCAATTGTCTAGATAAGAAATGGAGTCTTATTGCTATAATTTGCATTCCTTTGATTGCTATTAAGACTGGACAGTTTTCATGTTTATGGCTGCTTGTATTTTTTTTTCATGAGTTGCTTATTTGTGCCTTGTCATGCATTTGTAATGGTCTTGTTGAAATTTAAATTTTCAGACATTTTCTAATTATCTTGCTCTCATTTCTCTATCAATAGTCTCAGACAATGTGATCCTGCTGATATCTTATCTGAGATTTGGAAACCTGCCTTCCTGAAGCCTATGGCACATACCTGACTATACCTAGCCACTACCTCCCTGACAATCGCACAATGAAGTGGGCTTCATTTGTTTCCAATACCTGCCTGATCAGATACGATAGATTATATCGTGTGGCTTACCCACATTCCCTTAAAATCACAATTAGCATGGGATCGCCCCAGTGATGCCAGAAAACTGAATAAAGGAGAAGAAGGGAAAATCCTTGAAGGGGGTTGGATGTGGAGCAGGAAGCTACATGTCAGCAGGGCACAGAAGAGGGTATAATTTATGGTCCTTTACAGGTGTGTGGGCTCATGTAAAGAGTCCTCAGGATGCATTTGCAGAAAGTCCGCTGAGGCAGGCCTTTGTTAAGTTGAATGTGGTGTCATGCTCCAGAGAATTTTGGTCAGAGACCAGGATCTTATTCCAGAGGGGAGGACAGATATAGTTTGGAGCTTGGATTGTGATGAAAAGTTAGTCGCGGAAGGATGGCAGACAAAGAACAGGACTCAAATCCTGAGACTGTTAGAAACAGGGCACCTTGGCGGACTATTCCTCTAAGCAGCCAGGAACATGTAGGAAAGAAAGGCCTTCCCATCTAAGCCAGGAAGCCAAGGACAGTGATGTTGAAGGGGCAAAGGTTGGGGTGAGGCTTAAGATGAGAGGGAGACATTACAGGGTTAAAAGTTGGCTGGGCCCAGCCAGCATAGCTCAGTGGTTGAGAGTCGACCTATGAACCAGGAGGTCAAGGTTCGATTCTCTGTCAGGGCACATGCCCGGGTTACAGGCTTGATCCAGTGTGGGGCATGCGGGAGGCAGCCAATCAATGATTCCTTCTCATCATTGATGTTTCTGTCTCTCCTCCCTTCCTGTCTGAAATCAATAAAACAAAATATTTTTAAAAAGTTGGCTGAAATTTAATGGAGTGAGGGCTAAGAGGGAGAACCTCCTTTTGAATTCCCACCCACTTCCCAATGCCACAGACTCTCTCCTCACTGACCCATCCCCCATATTTACTCCCCTCTCACCCCTTTACTGTACCCTCTGAACATCATTTTATTTTAAGTTAACTTTTCTGTATCCTGGACTTCTTACAGAGCATTCTCTTCATCTCTTTCTTTACTGAAATTTATTCCTTCCCAGAATCTGCTTTGTCAGTGGCCCTTTTGAGGAAAGGAAGCCATTCCTTCATATACCACACATCACTGGGCCAAGGGAGGTGTTTGTATTTCTTCATGTCCCACTAAACCATTTCTCTTGGATCCTCATGCAAAAGTCTCTTTTCCTTTGAAATGTATGTGGTCTAGCTATGCCACTTCCCCCGCTTCATGTCATAAATGTTGGCTTACCCAACATTTATGAAGGCTTTGAAATTTAGCTTATAGGTTTATTTTTTGTTTCACTCCTTGATAAACTTGAATTTCTACCTAAAATTTCCACCTAAAATTATTTAGTTTCTTTTACTCCTATGACCTTCACCTCTACCCTATTTAAGGCGCCCATTGTCACTGTCTTCTCTGCTTCTGTCATCAGGGTACTGGATGCTGCTGGAGAAACTGCACAACCTTGTTACTTGGTTCCACTAATATTTGATGGTCTGACCTTAACCTCAATTCAGCTCATCAGTCCTTTCATTGCTCCTGGTCAGCCTTCTTTCCATGTCCTATAATAGCTATTCCCAGTCCTCTGATCTTCCAAGCTTTCAGTTCTAATCCCACCACCTCTGTCTCAACAGATGCCCTTTCTATCTCCTAAGGGAAATTGAGGTCATTAGTTGGTACCTTACTAATTTCTCTCCTTCCCTCCTCACTTGCAAACTCATCTGCCTCTGACTTTCCTCTAGCATCCAAGTAAAATGTTCCTCTCCTGCTTAAATGTAATTCTTCCCTCTGTGCTTTATATCATATTTCTTCCTCTCTTCCCTGGGAGCTTGTTAATATATTTTCCTCACTCTGTTCTGTATCTTGATTCTAAGTACCCATCTCTTCCTTCATAAGAATCCCTTTCAATACTGCACTTGCCTTCCTTCCCAGCCAAACTTTTTTTTTTATTCCAGGTTTCTAGTGTCGCTTATATGTTGTTGACTCTAGACCTTTTCTTGCGTTTGAAACGAGAATATCGAGCTGCTTATAGAAAACCACCATTTTTGTATGACCCTACACAGCTCAAACTGGAAATGGTGCTGAATTAATGATTGTTTTATGAATCAGTGTCCAAAACTCAATTCATCATTTCTCTATGTTTCCAAATCTACTTTTAGTTTTTCTGTGCTTAAAACGATCACGTTGTGTCATATACTTTCTTATAGTATGCGGAAGTAAGACTTTCTGTGCCTGAAAAAGACCCCTCTGTTGTTTTTTTTTATTGCTTAAAGTATTACAAAGGGTATTACATATGTATCCATTTTATCCCCCCGCCCTAGACAGTCCCCTAGCCTCCCCTATCACCCAGTGTCTTATGTCCATTGGTTATGCTTATATGCATGCATACAAGTCCTTTAGTTGATCTCTTACCCCCCTACCTCCTGCCCCCCAACCCTCCCCGGCCTTCCCGCTGCAGTTTGACAATCTGTTTGAGGCAGCTCTGCCTCTGTATCTATTATTGTTCAAAAGTTTATAATGGTCTCTATTGTCCATGAATGAGTGAGATCATGTGGTATTTTTCCTTTATTGACTGGCTTATTTCACTTAGCATAATGCTCTCCAGTTCCATCCATGACGTTGCAAATGGTAAGAGTTCCTTCCTTTTTACAGCAGCATAGTATTCCATCGTGTAGATGTACCACAGTTTTCTAATCCATTCATCTACTGATGGGCACTTAGGCTGTTTCCAGATCTTACCTATGGTGAATTGTGCTGCTATGAACATAGGGGTGCATATATCCTTTCTGATTGGTGTTTCTGGTTTCTTGGGATATATTCCTAGAAGTGGGATCACAGGGTCAAATGGGAGTTCCATTTTCAGTTTTTTAAGGAAACTCCATACTGTCTTCCATAGTGGCTGCACCAGTCTGCATTCCCACCAGCAGTGCACAAGTGTTCCTTTTTCTCCACATCCTCTCCAGCACTTGTCGTTTGTTGATTTGTTGATGATAGCCAGTCTGACAGGTGTGAGATGGTACCTCATTGCTGTTTTGATTTGCATCTCTCGGATGAAGACCCCTCTGTTTTATTGAAGAAAGAATAGGAAAAGGTGAGGTGAGATGCCTGTAAGGTATAGTTTTGATTATCCGACATAGATATTTATTGCTTTCACCGGGTGGAGATAATCCCCCTCTTTGCTTTTGTCTACATCCTGCTCTCCATAGTGTAGGTGTGAAAAGCTTAGTTTCCTTGGCCTGAGCAGGCGTCCTCATTTCTATAATCCAGTGGTTCTCAAACATTAGAATGTAAAATATTCACCTGAGAACTTTTGATTGTTTATTTTTGTTTCTTCAGAGTAATTGACCCTATCTCTGATATTCTAGGACTAGGGTGGGGCGTAGAAACCTGTGCTTTCAGACGCTTTCTAGGTATTTGTGTTAAAAGTGGTTCACAGACCACATTTTGAGAAACACTGTTCTAGTATCTTGGAGCTGCCAATTGCCGCCTGCCATTTTCTTTACCTGTTAAAGATCTCTGTACTGCTGCAAGACCCACTTAAGTGAGATATCAGTATATTTGGGGGCTTGATACTTTAATATTTGTATATGTAAATTCTACTGGTAACAGTATTACACCTATCCAAATAGCATTCCATTTGTGAGCTGTGTTTCTCCTATAGAATAACCAGATTGACTCCTTTGGAGATGGAATTACTTTCAGATTTTGAACAAACTGACTTGTAAAGACAAAGCCATCATTTTTAACTTGTTCACTTGGAGAATAGAGCAGTTTTTTTTTGGTCTGAATATGCTATTTGGATTTCGAGTGGAAGCAAACTATTGTCTTCAGATCTCACTGTGGAAGAGCAAAACAGAAAGATGGAAGCTTTTTCTTGCCGAGTGTTTTCAACCAGACTCCAAAGGTGTCTGTCTCAGCACATGCATGGGATCGCTTCAGGGAACAGGTACCTGCTCATTCTGTGATTTTGCTCCTCTAAGGCCCGTGCTCTCTGTTACTGGTATCCTGGCCAAGACAGTGTTCACATCTCTCTCCTTCCACAGCTTTGTGTCTAAGAGGTTTGTCCTGCTTGCCAGTAGTAGAACTTACATCTAAAAACAAAGGAATTATTCACAGCCTCCTGTATTTTTGTGGGCTTTATAGCCAGGAACTGTACAAATGCTGAATAGCTCAATAACAACAACAGCATTAAGGCAAGCTAATGCTCATAAACTTTACATAACCTCAAAAATGACAGCACAGTGAGCCATTAATCAGCCTCTAAGATTTCAATGGTGGTTTTTTTCCCCCAGCTGCTTCTGTTTTTTTTTTTTTCCTCCCCCAATTGCTTCTGTTTTCTTCTCCAAATGTAATAAGACTTTCCATGTGACTATTTCTTATGACTTTGGTGAAATTCAAATGACGACGAGCCCCTTTTGCTATTTGGTAATCGTGAATAATTCCGAGCTTCAGCTAGGGTGTTCAAAGTGTTGCTGCATGGCTCAAGAACACCTCCCATTCTCTGGCTCTTGCAAAGCCCTTTAAAGGGTCGGCAGGAGGGGACGGCAGGGGATAAATGTGCCAGAGAATAGATTAGTGAGATTTCCTATTCATTATCGGATTTCCCATTAGTGGTGTTTCAGGCCATGTAGAATTGAAAGGTTGAACGTGGTTGTTGTTTGAGGCATGTAATTAGGAGTCAGGCGGGAGTTGTACATATGTAACTCCAGCCGAAGGAATTCTCTGCCCTAGAATAGTCTAGTGGTTAAGGGAACAGAGTTTGGAATTAAAAAAGGGATGGGTTCCTATCTTGGTTCTATCACTTATTAGCTAGGTAACATGGAGCACATGATTGAATTGCTCTGAGACTCCATATAGTAGGGTTAGCAATGCTCACAACCACTCTTTGAGCGAGAGATCATTAATGTCCTCTGGCAAGGAGTTGTTTTGAGGACCAACAGCAACTAGCAGGTAACACTTCTCTTCATTTATTCATTCAAAGACTTCTTATGAGCCAGCCACTGTGCTAGAGGCTAGAGACAGGGTGGTGAGCATGAAAAATAAAATCATTAACCTCATGGAGCTTGCTTTCCAGCTGGGGTGAGGCAGGCAATAAACTAATATTCAAAGTAATTACAAATTATGATTCATGCTATCAAGGAATGAAGCAAACTGGTGTGATAGAGAGTAGCCAAGGCAGGGAGGTCAATTTAGATTGGTTGGCAACATATAGCTAGGAACTAAGATTGAGAATATCTGGGGATGAGCATATCAGAAAGAGGATGCCCTGTGCTAAGTTCCTTAGGGCAGTCTTATATTCTCACAAAACCCTTTGAGGAAGAGTGAATTAGTATCATTATATTTAAAATAAAGAAATTTAGGTTTAGAATATAAATATGTTGCCCAAGGTCATATAATAGGGTGTCAGGGATGGGATTAGAAATCCAAAGCCAACATTTACAATCATGACAAGCCAGAGATGATGCATTTTAGAGGAGGGGAGGAGGCTTAGGGACCATCTAGCTCAAGCAATCATATTATGAATAAAGAGATAGGCGGGAGAGCCCATAGGACTTGTTCAAGGTGGTGAGCACATGACTGGAAACTTGGTCTGCTCTCATGTCCAGACTTTTCTCACCACTCACCACTCACCATTGTCAACTGGGTTTACAGTAAAGGTCTTAGTGACCCAGCCAGCTTCTCCATTCAATTCTAGTTTTTGATAAAGATAATAGTTGGCTGATTTTTGGATTCTTAAAGTAGACAATAGTTGAAAGCTAAATCAATTTGACAGGTTTTGTTTTAAGATGCATTTTTTACTTTTGTTTTCTTTAAATGCCTACATACACATTATAAAAAGAAATGGAATCAACATATAAAAGAGCATTTATTTATTATATTTTTATTGACTTCAGAGAGAAAGGGAGAAGGAGAGAGAGAGATAGAAACATCAATGATGAGAGAGAATCATTGATTGGCTGCCTCCTGCACGCTCCTTACTGGGGAATCGAGCCCACAACCTGGGCATGTGCCCTTGACTGGAATCAAACCTGGGACCCGACACTCTATCCACTGAACCAAATCAGCTAGGGCTAAAAGGACATTTAAAGAAAGCCCTTTCTTCCTAGAGATGCCTCTCTGTTCCCCATCTTCATTTTTTTTCTCCCTAAAGGCAACCATTTTTAGCATTTTATGTGTAGAAAAATTCTGTAAATTTGCAAGTCTATGTATGTATATATCCTTTTTACATAGGACATGATATAGCATATTGTACACAATATCTACACCTTACTCTTTTCACTTAACATTAAAGTTAAAGCTTTTTACTTGTCATCAATATAGAGTTGACTTATTCTTTTTAATAGTACAGAGTATCCCATTGTATGAGTAAAATGAAATATATTATTTCCATCCCAATCAATCAATATTTAGGTAATTCCCAGTCTTGTGACTGCAACATGCTGCAGTGATCATCTTTGCAGAGATATTTTTGTGCACCCGTGCAAGTCTATCTGTAAAATATATTTGCAGTAGAATGGCTGCATCGAATGACATGCAGATTTTAAGTTTTGTTAGATGCTAGCTCAACAACTGTGTGTATGAGTATCATCTTTAAACCAAATGGTTTATTGGGGGAGGGGAGCCCTTTTTCCTGTGAAGCCAGCCTAAGTTGCTGGGGGCAGCTTTTGAGGAAGCCTTCTGATTTCTCTGCTCTGGATTGCCCGGAGCACCCTCCTCTGCCCAGCATGTTCACAGGGGGCATCTGAACTTCCTCTGTGCTTGGTGTCAAGCCTCCCTGTGGCCCCCTCTCTGAGTCCTAGCTTACTTGGGCCCAGTTCTGAACATGATTTTCCTGGCTGATATCTCATGGAGCACAGCTTCAGGCAACTGCCCTAGCCTCTGGGCCCTTGCTGGGCATTGGTCTGGGGAGTGTGAGGAAGGAGAGGGAAAGGGGCAGGGGTGGGATGTCAACTTTCATGTTTCTGTTCTCACATCTGTCTCTTCTGGGTTTGCTTTCTTTAGACTTTGAAGTTGAAAGCAGACTTTGGACCTCCAATTCTTCAGCCATTTTAATCTGTCCATCAGTGGGGTCTTCAGGGTCAGCTGCGTCACTGCTGCCCAGCTTGCGTCTTTGCTTTGTGCCCTTTGAACCCATAGGAGACTAGAGCTGGAAGAGATCTGAGGGTGCTCCGGGCAATCCCGTGACTTCCACAATGTCCTCTTGGGGAGGGACAAGCTCCCATGGAGGTGCCTCAGGGAGTTCTGAGGGACACTGAGGGTCATGACCTATAGTGGGCTCTGGGCCACTTAGTTTTGCTTTAACCAGAAATATTTTTAAAAAATATCCTCACCTGAGGACATGCTTGTTGATTTTAGGTGGTGGTGGTGGTGGTGGTGGGGGGGGGGGAGACAGAGAGAGAGAGATCCATGTGAGAGAGAAACATCTGTTGGTTGCCTCACATACGTGCCCGATTAGGGATTGAACCCGTAACCTAGGTATGTGCCCTAACTGGGAATTGAACCTGCAACTTTTGGTGTACCAACTGAGCAACACTGGCCAGGGCTTAACCAGAAAAATTTTGATCCAGTTTATATTATTGTGCATTTGTATAATATTTTAAAAGGGACTCTGCTGCCTAATAAAAAACATTTTTAAAAGCTCTGGCCAAGTAGCTCAGTTGGTTAGAGCTTCCTCATGATAGGACAAGATTTTCGGTTTGATCCTGGTCAGGGCACGTATAAGAATCAACCAATGAATGCATCAATAAGTGGAACAACAAACCTCTCTCTCTCTCTCTCTCTCTCTCTCTCTCTCTCTCTCTCTCTCTCTCTCTCCCTCTCTCTCTCTCTCTCTTTCTCTCATAAAAAAAGTATCAGAACAAAATACAACAACAACAACCCACCAAATTTACCCTTTTAGGTGTACGAAAACTGGTCTAGAAAGAAAAGTTGACTTATCCAAGGTCATTTAGATATTTAAATAACGAAGGAGGGATTTAAACTCTGCAGACTTCTAGTTCCATGCCCCGAGAGCATGAATCTAATAAGTGTTTGTCACAGAAACAGAGCTAGCCCCTAAAATCACCCAGGGATGGAGAGGCCTCAATCACTAACTTCAATTCAAACAAAACCTTTGTTGAAATTTCTTTGCTCCTTAAAAAAATAATTTTCATTTTTGCACTGAACCCATCTGGGAATAAATGTGTTGAAAGACTCTGAGAAAAGCTGTTCTCACTGTACACAGTTCTTTCCATCTACAATTTCCAGAAGGACTTGCCATATAGCGTATCTCAGGAGAAAACTGTTAAGATGTATTTTCTGGCTATATTCAGCTGACTGCCCATCTCCCCTCCAGAGAGCTTGGGGAAGACTGAGAAGCTCAGTAAGTTTTGGTCTGGTCCAGAACTTACTTCAGGTCTGTTGGAGGCGTTGAACTTACCAATAAGGAGGGGTTCTTTGTTTGGTATTTTATTCCTCAAATCACCATTTTTGAGCTTATCTGTTTGTACCAACAAACGATGCATACCTGCTGGCCTCTAGTGCCACAAGACCAGGCCACTTCCAAGTTACACGATAGGGAGTACAGGTAAGAAGTATAAAGAAAGCAAAGACACAAGAGGCAATAAAGTACATGGGAAAAACACACAGAAAATATAGACACAAGAGGCAATACTCAAATATGTATTTCCCAGTCCAAACAAACACACCGAGAAATGGATTGGGAATGGAAACACAATTTCTGGAGACTAGAAGTTTCAGTCTAGGGGTTGTATTGACTCCAGTTCTCTCTGTATAATAGACCTTGCTGAAGGTAGGTTTTTCTTAATAGTTTAGACTTTGCTTTCTTTCAGTCTCTCCCAGTTATGGCCACTTGAACCATCTTAAAAAAAGAAGTCCCTCGTTGTGGTGTTTGGTTACACCTTTCAAATGCTCCCCGGGTATTTATTTTCCCCTTCAGACGTCACTTAGCCAAGTTCTGCATATTTAATTATTTTACTTTCCCCCATAAATGAATATTTCTGGCCCTTTGATCCTCCCATCTTTATTCAGGAACCAGCTGAACTGAGCTATTGGTGGGTTCAGACCTCCTTCCCTCCCAATCATGGGGGAGTGAGGGCAGGTACTTAGTACGCTGCTTAGCCCAGTACAAGTGCACAGATTTTCTTATTGCAAGATACAGAGGAAGCTGTGGTTTTGAAGGTTGTTTGGATGGGGTAATGAGAGAGTTGCATGGGGAAGCAAGGAACGACAGAAAGTTATATCAAAGGCTTGGCTTCTCATACGGGGCCTTCTGGAATTTCCTTGCCTTGGAATCCCTCCCTATTCCAAGTCGAACTGGATAAATAGACCTTAAAAATCACAGAGCCCGTGCTTGTTTACCCTGGCTGCTTTCATTTGATCACTTGGATATTGGAAGGATGGTGGGATTTGGTTTGGGTCCTTCCTGGAGCCTGGTTTGATCTTCCTCCTTCATGGGAGCATTGGGAGGACTAGTGAATCCATTCTGGTGAAGGTGTTCCAGGTCCAAGTGCAAATGCACCCCGTGATGATTCTCGTCTGGGTACCAGTTTTTCACCTGTGTGTGTTTGCATGAATATCCACACCTCTCTGTTATTGCTGTAGCTGTGTTAAGTGTGTTTATGGAAGGACACTGCTTACTATGGGGATTAGTGACACACAGATGAGGACTGTAATTCAGAAACTTGTAATTAGGATAGATTATAAGTGCAGTTTCACTACTTAATTAGAATGGAGCCATGCTGTTAACAGAGCTGATGTGTACAGACAAGTGATGCTCATTGCTGGAAGAGCACTTGGGGTCTCTGGGCTGAGTTGCTACAGCAAGTTCTCAGGGTTCTGATAAGAGAGGGGAGTGAGGCTCTATCTCATTCCTTCCTATTGTCAAGTGTTGCTGTGTAGCAAGGGTAGACTAAGGTTAAAAGAATAGACGAAGGAATTAATGAAGACACAGGAACTAGAATCTCTTATCAACCAGAGATAACCACTTTTAACTCCAGAGATTTTTTCATCCAGAATGCTTCCTGTGTTTTCTCTGCTCTTCTTCCTAGGGACAAACTTGAGGCCAGACCTATTTAAGAAAAATACAAAGAACTCCTGGGCCTCTGTGGGCTTTTCTGCCAAAATGTCTAATGTGTAGTCAACATAGACTTGGTTTTCACAGTGTATTCATTCATTCCATAAATTGTTGTGCAAGTGAGTACAAAGATATGACCTTTTACCATTATACAGCTGATGCCTATTTCTTCTCATTAGTTGTAGTCCCAGCCTTTCACTTTTACGGTATTCATTCATTCACTCACTCATTCATTCTTTCATCTATTCAATCATTCAACAAATATTTATTGGACACCTAATATGTGCTTGGATAGATTCTAGCTGAGGCAAGTGTGAGTTGTAGGTCAGTCTCTTTCCCTTCAAACTCCAGGGAATGCAGGCCAGGCTCTCAAATGATCCCCTTGAAGCTTTTTCCATAGAGATTGGGTAGGGGTGAGAAATGCATGCTGTGCTGATAACTTTCTCTAAGGAAATCCTTTCTCCTGATTTTACAACTTGAACTTCTTATATGGGCTAGAGGTGGGTTTAGGGGCCAACACCCCATTCCCTTAGAACTATGTTTTTGTTTCTTTGGAAGACTCTTGCAAAAGTCTGAGACAACTGGAGAGAGGAAGAGTTGCATGTGGCATTTAACACCTGGCTATACTTATATGCTCTGTTTGTGAGTATATGGTGCTGGGGAGATCACAGGGTAGCATTCTAGGAGAGGGAATGAGGAAGGGGTGGGGGAGAGGAGGAGAACAAGAGGATGTAATGGTGAGCAACTCAGTCAAAAGTGCAACCAAATCCTGAATATTACTAGATGTCCTTTTATCACCCTTTAGCTTTCTTTTCTCTACATCCTGTATCTTACTCCTTTCTTTGCCCTATTCCAGCTGGGTCATATACATTCTTCCTCTGTCATTTTACTTAACTTCTCATTGGCCATCCCCAACCCCTTCTTCCATGTGTCTCTCAGGGCACTAGAGCCCGTTCTTCAGGCTCCCATGCAATGTCTATGCTCTCCAGGGCGGCCTGGCACCACAGAATACATGTATGCCCTGGTTTTTGGCTATGCATTGGCAAATTCCCAAGCAGTTGGGGCCATGGCTTTGCTCTATTCTGCTGAGTGCCTTGAGAAGCCCTCAGCCCCGTAAAATCCCACTGATTATTGGTACATAAAGGAAACAGGATGGGTCTGAAGCCACTGTGGGGTACCCACTTTAGTGAGGCCAGGGACTGGGGAACCTCTATGCTGGGATTTGCTTCCCAGACCATTTGGATTTGTTTTTTGCCTTCAGGCCCCTTCTGTTGTCAGGAGGATGTACATAAACAAACAGAAAAAGGGCATGTGAGAAGGTGCCAGTGAGGGACACAGAAGAAGGTGCCAACATTGGCTATCACAAAGGCTAGGCTCTTAATTGGCATCGAAGCAGAATCAAAACATAGCCCTCAGTCTTTTCAGGGCCACAGCTGTTTTGGATCAGAAAACCTGTCAGTGTGTGTAATGGATAATGGAAACTCTTCCATGCTTGCCTATTAGGAGAAAGAAAACACTTTGCCATGTATGTCTTAATAGCCATTACGATTAGCTGTGCTCAGGTTCTGTGAGGAAACCATCTGCCAAGACCAGATTGATGTCTTACCATAGGCATTTTTTAGTCTCTTAGTGGAAAATACCTGGTGACTCTGTACTGATGACAGGCAGGCTGTAGTGGGTGAAGCCTGCTTAACCATAAGGGTTTCTCCACTTTGAGGTGATTCCTCCACTAACGGTAGGGTTTGTGCTTTGTTCATTGGTGCCCTCTCAGTGCCTAGCATGCTATCCAGTTTGTAGTAGTTGCTCAATAAGAAATTTCGGAATCAGGTAGAGAAAAAAAAGTGTTAGGAATATTAATTCAGAAGACTGAGGAAAGTCTGAGAAACATCCAGTGTTAAAAAAAGTTTTGTTTTTTTCTTTAGATTAGCGCTATTGGGCAAATGTTACCAATGTTACCATTAAGTCCTGCCTTGGGGCTTGGAAAAGCAGATTAAATATGATTAGTCCAATAGTAATGGGCATTTTATATTTGAAGTGGAGTTGGGTAAATAGCTGAGAGGTGACCTGCCCAGCAGCCAGCTGGGAGAGAGGGACATTAGATGAGATGAGGCCAGGGGGGAGCATTGTTTTTGACTTGGCTGGGGCACCAAAATGGGCTCAGCAGGGCCACTGATTTCCATGCAAGTAGGTGGCAAGTTTCCTTCCCAGCGGCAGCTTGTGGCCTGTGTCACTCTAGTACAGGTAGAAGGGAAAAAGAAAGGCAGGTAAAATGGTGCTGGTGCCTGGTGGCCAGGATCACTGGGCCCAGCCTCTTCGAACCTTCTCCCCAGTGTTATTTTGGCATGGCTTAAGAGAGAGGAAAAGACAATGCACCAACTAATATGGAAAAACGTTTTCCTTTCCCAAGGTTGGGGATTGTGAGGAGTGTAAGAAGGAAGGCTCTTAATCACTTGCTCAGAGACGACCCAGTTTTGAAGGGAATGAAAACCAAATAACGTCATAGTCCATTACAAACAAGACCCCAAAGATGACAAACAAAGACAAGTATGTGGTGAAAGGACAAAACAAAAATGTCAAGGAAAAAAAGTCCAGCCTCCTTCCTTCCAACTTCCCAGGATCGCATCTCCTTCTAAGGGAACACACAGACCCCGACAAAGCCCCTCCACTGTGAGGAGAAGGGACCAGCCCAGTTCTGAGCCCGCCAGGCATCAAGTAAGGGCCGAGAGGGCATGAGGCAATTATCTGGCCTTTGCTTGCCCTCCGCCTGCGTCTCCCCAGGCCGGTTTTGATTTCTGTTCCAAAGTACATGGGTTCTTACGTATCCTATTTCAGTGTTGAGATCCAAGCACTACATTTAAAAATTAGGCATATCTATTGAAATAATACTCCAGCTAGAGTGAGGAGAAGAAAGCTGGGAATTTGTTTGGGAGCGCTCACCCTTTTCTCACTGAATGGAAAAAGTTCTAGGAGATGCTGCCAAGAATAAGGGGATCCCGCAAAGGATTAGGAAGGGCCTTCCTTGGGGGAAAATTAATTGGAAAAGCATAATATAATGGAAAAGAATGTGAGCTTTGGAGTCAGACAGCCCTGGGTTCAAATCCCAGCTCTGCCCCTTACTTGGAGTGGGATTGCAGACATGGGACTTGCCTTATTGTGGCCTAAATTCCATCAACTGTGAAGTGGGTAATAATAAGTACCTCACGGCATTGCTGTGAGAATCAGTGTACGTAAGCCTTTAGAACAGGGCCTGGAACATGGTAAGTGTTTGGTTTACTATGTCCTTACTATTGTATTTGTTAAAAAAAATATAATTCATAACCATTATATAATTACTCATAAATTATGAGAAGGCAGGGAGAGCAGGGAGAGGAGGGACTGACCAGACCCTTTGCAGGTGGCAGCCCTGAGTGGAGCTGGGAAGTAGCCCAAGCAGCCCACACTCTTCCCCCAAATCCTAATTCCGTTCCTTCCGGCTACGCAGAGCCACACAAATGGTGCCACATTGAGGCAATCGCTCAAGGGATTCTGCCCCAGGCAGGACAGAGGTCTGGTGAATGGATTCTTTGCCTCCCAGGCACAGGGCCTCCTGCAAGTTGCTTCGTGGAGGAGAAGGAGACGTAGTTGCTCTTCCTCTTAGCCTGAGAAAAGAGGCACTGGGAGAGAAGTCAGCAGCAGCCCCGCTCTTCACCCACAGGTAGGAACGGACAGAAGCCCGAGGCCACCTTTCCAGAGGAGACAGAAGCTACTGGGCCGCCAACACACGAGAGACTATGGCCTTCGCTCAGAGATCAGGACTCTAGTTAATTTTGTTTATTCCCACCTCTCTTTCCCTGTAGTGCTTAGTAGTAAACCCCTGAAAGTAAAACAAATCTCATACGATGATTTTTTTTTTGGGGGGGGGGCTACAAGAAAGTGAGATATCTGAGGTGAATGCCTCCCTTTGCAGGCACCTTTGGAGAAGAGGAAGAGGAACCCCAAGAAGCAAGATGAGGTGTGAAGGCCTTGAGAGGAAATGCACAGCCGAGGCAGGGGTGTTGGGCCGGCTTCAAAAAAATGAAAGAAAAGATGGGAGCTTGCTAGAGTCTGAGATAACAAATATGACCCCCCTCAAACCAGGTTTAATAAAAAACTTCTATGGCCAAGGGACTCTCCGCCAGGACATTATGCTAAGGAGGTTCCATATGTTAGATCTCATCATTGCAAAGGTCCCGCAAGGTCATTATCATTCCCATTTTGCAGTTGAGGAAACTGATACTCAGGCTAGAAAGTGGCAGATCCAAGAATGTGCTCAAGAGTCTCTGAGGAAACGTGTTTTTGCCCTACTGACTACTCCAGAATGATTCTTCCTCATTTCATTTCATGCAATATTCCCATTCTCTCACAGCTGTTCTCTCAGCTAGCAATCCTGAGTAAGAAGTGGCTGACAGGCCGATTCTTAGTGAAGTGGTAAAGACCGAAAATCACTGTCACTCCCTGCACTGCAGTTCTGGAAGGGGACTGGTAGAAGGCTAAGAGGTGAGGCAAGAAGTTGAATCTCAAAAGGTGGGATTTTGTTGACTGTAAAATAAATAGGAGGGGTAGGTGGTAATACTTAGCAGTAGTTTCTTCTTGGTAACTTTTTTTTCTTTTAAGATTTTCTTTTTTTTTTTAAAATACATTTTTTATTGATTTTTTACAGAGAGGAAGGGAGAGAGATAGAGAGCTAGAAACATCGATGAGAGAGAAACATCGATCAGCTGCCTCCCGCACATCCCCCACTGGGGAAGTGCCCGCAACCCAGGTACATGCCCTTGACCGGAATCGAACCCGGGACCCCTCAGTCCGCAGGCCGACGCTCTATCCACTGAGCCAAACCGGCCTCGGCTTCTTTTAAGATTTTAAAATTATTTTTAGACAGAGAGGGAGAGGTAGAGAAAAACATCAATGTGAGAGCAAAACATTGATCCCTCACCTCACGCTTGCCCCCACGGGGGAGGGGGGGAAGGAAGGGGCTGCACCCTGACTAGGAATTGAACTGGCAACCAGCAACCCTTTGGCGTATGGGGTGACACCCAACTAACTGAGCTACACCAACCAGCATAGTGCCTGTAACTTGCCAGTTTATTATGTCATTCTGAGTTCCTGTAATCCTATATAATAAAAACCTAATATGCTAAGTGTCTGATCAACTGGTCAGCTGTTCAACTAATCACAGCATAATATGCTAATGATAAGCTAAGGCCACTCAATTGCTCCCTATGACGTGCATTGATCACCAGGGGGCAGACACTCCAACCAGTAGGTTAGCTTGCTGCTGGGGTCTAGCTGATGGGGACTGAGCAAGACGGGCTGGTCACGCCCTGGAGCCCTTCCGTGGTCCCTCCCCGGCTGGCCAACCTCCCGCGTCCCTCCCCAGCTCCGATTGTGCACTGGTGAGGTCCCTTGTCCTGGCCTGTGCCCTCTCGCAATCCGGAACCCCTTGGGGGATGTCGGAGAGCCGGTTTTGGTCCAATCCCGCAGGCCAGGCTGAGGGACCCCACTGGTGCATGAATTCGTGCACCAGGCCTCTAGTTATTAAAATGTGAGTATAGCTCATTAGTTTTTGAGCCAAGTCTCCTTTGCTGTTTCCATTTTAGAGTAGACTGACAGGGAGTTTTGCTCTGATTTGATCATCTGTACCCAATGCCATGAGGGGGCCAACTTGGAGTTCATGCTCAGATACTGCTTTTACTTCTTGGGGTATGGGATCCTTGATGCCCTTACCCTGTCCTCCAGCCCCATCACTGGTGTTAATTACCATCCGGCTATTATAATGGGAGAATCAGAAGATATGGCAGTTAGAAGACAGGTTTGGCAGGAGCAAAATGATTAGGATTTTGCTCAGAGATCAGGCAGGGAACAGGGTATGGTTAATGCAGGGAGTACCCTGGGGTCAGTCAGAGAAATAGACACCATAGTAGGGCTTTCAACAGAGAAGACTGAACATAGGGAATTGGTTTAAAATGTTTCAGAAAAGGCAAAAAGGAAGCACTGAGGTAACATATAGATAGGAATTGTGTAAAGTCTCAGGACTGGGGGGAGTAGGGGAGTTGATTAGAACCTAGGGGTTTAGAGGAGGGTCTCACAGAGTTGGGACTCAGACCTCGGAGGGTGGCAGTACCATCCAGCTCCAGGTACCTCAGCAGCTTGGGGGAGCCACCCTGTGCTGGAAGTAACAAGGTTGGTTCTGCAGCAGGATATTGGAACCCGCTGTCACTTGCACGATGAACGGGCCATTGTTGGGGTGAGACTAACAGGAACTAGAATAAAACAGGAAGGAGAATGCTGTCCTGACGTCTACCTTACAGTTTCCCTCTGCCATGCCCTATTGGCAGAGTCGAATGTAGAGTATCTGACGAAGGCAGAGCTCAGCCCCAGCATCCCAGAGCAGAGTTCTGCAGGTGAGAGATAATACCTTAAACACTGGCATGTAGGGTGAACAGTTGTGTGGTTGCCAGTGAATCACTAACTGAAAGAAGCTTCAAACTTGGTGTTTGAAGAGAAAGAGACTGTCTTTAGTGAAGTGTCAGCTACCTCTGCCTATCTGTGGAACTTTCACTGTTGTGAATATTGGCCGTGCGTGTGTGTGTGTGTGTGTGTGTGTGTGTGTGTGTGTGTGTGCTTGTTTAAGGATTAGGAAGAGGGCTTGGCCTTTTTAAGGTCTGCGGGAGTCCACTCTATCGTGCTGGGAATAAACACTATCACTCTCCTCTGAGCTGTTAATGAGACTCCAAAATAAATGTTTTCCTTTAGATTGCACCTTGTAATTTATGATTTAGTCCCAGAAAAGAAACTTTAGTGTATTGGGAAATGGGTGTACTCAAAGAAACTTCATGGGGGCCAGCCAGAGCTGGAAGGATTTGGAATCAAGACAAACCCAATTGCCAGTAAACCTCAGTCATGTCTCCAGATCTTAGAAGCAAGCTAATGGTTTACAGTTTTCTCCTCTTGCTTACATAGTTCCAGGAAGACAGGCAGCTCACAGCCCAGAAAGCGTAGTAACTGAACTTTACATAACACCTGGGAACCTAAGAGAGCATGTGTGGGGAAGTGATGATAGGGCCATTTGCAGGTTGAAGCTAGTGCCTGGAAACTGTTCATCGCCTGCTCAGCGTGCAGAACCACTGGAAATGAAATTGATGGTGATTATGCAAGAGAGGTAAATGCGAGCAGAGCAAACACCACGTGAAAGGCATCATGATTGTTCACTGAATTCAAGAGAACCGAGTTGCAACTTTGAGTTTGTTGGCTGGGTCCTGTTTAGTTCTCTGTCAAACATCACTGGATTGGAACCCACCATAAAAAAGAACAAAGTGTAAAATTGTAAGTGCACTATTTGGTATACTCCTACATGGCACCAGAATAGATAAGAGCTGATCTCATAAACAACATTGTTTGCTGGCAGGGTAGTTCTCTGATATGGGAAATTATCAGTGATAGAGAGAAATCACAGTAGCCAAAAAAATTTCTGAGGGATAGATGGCTTATCTCATTCAGTCTGTAGGATTCCTGTTGGTGGCACCTAAGGGTTAATATAATTGATTACATAATGAAATTTATCAGTAAGACTAAAGGGTTGGCACTCTGGAGTCAGATGTACCTGGATTTCAACCTCTTTACTCCCACTTATTATGCATGCAAGCTTGATCAAATTATCTAAAACTCAGTTTCTTTATCTTTGAAGTGGGGATAATTATATTCCCTCTCTTGAAGTTCCATTGTGATGATTAACTGAGATGATGCAAACAAGATATTCAACAGAGTTCTTGGTGCAAAATATGTGCTAAAAAATATTTGCCACCCTATCTTTATTATTATGACTGCTATTCTTAGTATGTACTTATTGAAAACTTACTCTATTATTAGTGCTAGGCCCTCAAGATAGAAAGATGAATTCGACCTAGTCCCTTCTGTCAAAGAGTTCATGACCTACTGTGAAAGGTATTCTAAAGCCTTGATTTAGGGAAGATGAGTCAGCTCAGGTGATTGTGTGGGGACTCATTGTGGGAGATGTTAGTTCTTGAAGGAAACCGCAGGGCTATGGAGGAGCATAGTTGTAGATGTCAGGAGAATATTGAGACCAGGAAGGGAGCCTGCATGTGCAGACTGGCTAGCCATGACTGAGGAAGCAGGAGATGGCTTAGGGCAGCCGTGGGCAAACTACGGCCTGCGGGCCGGATCCTGCCCGTTTGAAATGAATAAAACTAAAAAAAAAAAGACCGTACCGTTTTTTGTAATGACTAGAGGCCCGGTGCACAAAAATTTGTGCACTCAGGGAGGAGGGGGGGTCCCTCAGCCCAGGACCTGTGCCCTCTCGCAGTCTGGGACCCCTTGGGAGATAACGACCTGCTGGCTTAGGCCTGTTCCTGGGTGGCAGAGGGCAGGCCCAATCCCTAGGTGCAGCCCCTGGTCCGGCTCAGAGCAGGGCCGATTGGGGAGTTGGGGCGCCGCCACCTGTCATGCACAGAGCAGGGTGTTTGGGAGGTTGTGATGCCACCCTCAGTCACGATCAGGGTAGGGCTGATTGGGGGGTTGGGGCACCATCCCCTGTCACACTCAAGGCAGGGTGGATGGGGAGGTTGCGGTGCCACCCCCTGTCACACACAGAGCCGCAGGGTGATCAGGGGGTTTGGGCGCTGCCCCCTGTCATGCTGATCCCGGTGCCGGGAGGCCTCATGGCTCTGCTGATCCCGGTGCTGGGAGGCATATTACCCTTTTACTATATAGGGTAGAGGCCTGGTGCAAGGGTGGGGCCGGCTGGTTTGCCCTGAAGGGTGTCCTGGATCAGGGTGCGGGTCCCCACTGGGGTGCCTGGCGAGCCTGGGTGAGGGGATGATGGCTGTTTGCAGCTGGTCACACACCCTTTAGGGTGGGGGTCCCCACTGGGGTGCCTGGCCAGTCTGGGTGAGGGGCTGAGGGCTGTTTTCAGGCTGGGGGTGACTGAAGCTCCCAACTGCTCCTTTTTTTCTTTTTTCTTTTTTTTTATTCTGGGCCAGCTTTAGCTTTGAGGCTTGGCTCCAGCTCTTAGGCCTCCGCTGCTGAAAGTAGGTTTCTGGCCTTTGCTTACAATGTTGTGAATCTGATGGCTGAAGTCCAGCGGTATTTGTTACAGAGTTTCTTAAACTGCCCGCTCAGAGGCCTGCAGCGGCAGGCAGGAAGGTTGGTTTCCTCCGTCACTGAGGCAACCAAGCCTCATGTTAGTTTCAAGCTGCCTGGCTGCCGGCCGCCATCTTGGCTGACAGTTAATTTGCATATCTCACTGATTAGCCAATGAAAAGGGTAGCAGTCGTACGCCAATTACCATGTTTCTCTTTTATTAGTGTAGATGTTTACTTTGAATTTATATTAGTTCACACAAACACTCCATCCATGCTTTTGTTCCGGCCCTCCAGTCCAGTTTAAGAACCCATTGTGGCCCTCGAGTCAAAAAGTTTGCCCACCCCTGGCTTAGGGAGAACAGTTTCTTTGCCTACTGCTTAAGTTTTAAGGCACCACAGAGCAAAATCGATGTAAAAGACACACCTAACTCCCGAATTATATAAATGATGCAATGGTGTTGGACTAATGATGGGCACTGTTAGATACCACTGTGAAGTGTTGTGAATTTGTGTCACACTGACAATTCTCTTGCCATCAAATGGTTATCTACTTGCTGCTGAAATTGATTATTGAGGATCGGGTGTGAAATGTAGTGATTACACAATTGTTGGAAAGACCACGATGGACAGAAGCTACTCAATCCTTGGGCTAGGAATTGAGCAGGTGGGCCTCCTCTGGGCCTGTCAGCAGACCCCAATAAGCCCCTCATGGCTCCTGACAGATAGGCTTTCAGCATATTCTGTGAAGAGAAACAGGGTGGCCGGTTCTAAAAGGCCCCTTGAAAGGTTTCAGTGTGCTGCCTTGGAGAAGATGAAGGGTGGCAGGACCCTGAAGACCACAGAGGAAATAGCTGTGTGCTGCCAAGATTTAATATATAGAGAGGTTATTTTAGGGGCCCTCTATACCTTGGTTAAAGGAAATGAAGAATCTGTCAATTAAAAGGGTCATTAATTGTTCTATTCTGTAATGGAATAATATTAATTCTCTATTAACACATGTGTTTACACAACTGGATTTCTGTGCAGTTGCTAGTGCTCAGCTGTCAGCATTTGCTTATCTTTAGTGATTCCCTTACACATTTTGTGAGAAATTCTAGGGTTGATAGGCAATCACTATTCTCTTCCATGTTATTATAGAAATTTGATAAACCACCAGAATAAAAAAAAAATCCCACACCACGAAATAACACTTCAGCAAAAAGGAGAGCATGGCTTTTGGAGTATAACTTTTTTTGGTACACTTTTTTTTTCTTATATGGAGTCTGCTATTTTTGGTTGACATGTGCAAACAGACGAAAGAAAATCATAGGTTAAAAAAAAAAGCTAATAAATGGTTTATATTTTTGTGAGCCAGTAAAATCCAGATTTTCCTCTGGAAAAAAACTTTTTCCACATAGCATATCTTTCCAGAAATAAGAAAAAACTGAATCATTTTCCCTTTGTTATCTGTAATTTGGTTTGACTTTTGGAAAGGGAGTACCATATGTGAAGTTTATAGGGAATTCATTCATTCACGGGACACTGGAGCCTGCTGTAAGGTATCCCAGAGTCCATGCCATGAGAAAGCCATGGGTGAAATACCTTAAAATTCAACAATTTCAGATCTTATTTTAGTGCTTTGGTGACTAAACCCCACAGCGAGAAGTTCATCAGGAGGCTTTTATAAACATATGTGCCCCAATGGAGACAAACATTACAGACAGTCAAATTCCAGAATGATATTAAAATTCATTTAGCATATTGCATCATTTTATCATATATTTCCATTGCCCAGTTTTGAATAAATTTGGGTATGTGTATCTATGTGTTTTAGAATGGAGTAGTTAGGCTTAATTGCAAAAGTTTAAATATTAATTAAAAATGTAAAAATTGCTCCCAGAAAGCAGTAGATGGTTTAAAAGAGGATGCTATCTCTAACATTAAGGAAAATGACTAAGTGTGTTAGAAAATCAACAATTCACCCAGTGCTCAAGGGGGCTAGCTTAGAGCAGAGCTACCTTAGGAAGCTTGTTGTCCCTGACTCTCCTTTTCTCCTCAAATATCCTTTCTCTCCTGTCCAGAGTGCCCTGTAGGGTCTTCTTCCTGGAGGGTCTAGGTAGGTCTCTGGAGTTGTCCATTGAAGTAGTTTATTTTCCCCTCAATTTTCTTCTGCTTAAAATCTTTTTATTACAAATCTGATTCTCTATCCTTGGCTCATAAAAGTTATATTCCTTGGTGTAGTCCAGGTAGGGACAAGCCTAGACTGAACCTGGGAATGAAAATATATAGGTATAATGATAATAAAATTGTGGTTATGATTTACTATTTATTATTTAATTAATAGCAGCTTTATCACAGCATTTTTATAATGGCAACCAAAAATAATCTGAATGTATATTAATAGTGGAAATTTTGACTATATTGGGGTGCATTTATACTGTGGAATACGGTGTGGCTATTAGATATACATGTATTGACCTGGAAAGATAACCAAATACTTTTTAGTGTTTTATAAGAAAGGTAAATTTCTTAGAATCAACATCATTAAAATGTCCATACTACCCAAAGCAATCTATAGATTCAGTGCAACGATCCCTATCGAAATATCAATGGCATATTTCACAGACCTAGAACAAATGCTCCAAAAATGTACATGGAACCAAAAAAGACCCCAAATAGCTGCTGCAATCTTGAAAAAGAAGAACAAAGTAGGAGGAATCACAATACAGATATCAAGTTATACTATAAAGCCACTGTACTCAAGACAGCCTGGTACTGACACAGGAACAGGTATATAGATCAATGGAACAGAACAGAGAACCCAGAAACCAAATCAAGCCACTATGCTCAATTAATATTTGAAAAAGGAGGCAAGAGCATACACTGGAGCAGAGACAGTCTCTTCAATAAATGGTGTTGGGAAAATTGGACAGGTACATGCAAAAAAATGAAACTAGACCACCAACTTACACCATACAAAAGAATAAACTCAAAATGGACAAAAGACTTAAATGTAAGACATGAAACTATAAGAGTCCTTAGAAGAAACCATAGGCACCAAAATTGCAGACATCTCTCATAGCAATATGTTTACCAATACATCTCCTAGGACAATGGAAACTAAGGAGAAAATAAACAAATGGGACCACACGAAAATAAAAAGCTTCTGCACAGCAAAAGAAAACATCAACTGATGTTCAAGGAAGCTTGCAAGACAGTTTCAATGGAATAAAGGCTCCCAAGGACGTGTGTGTGTGTGTGTGTGTGTGTGTGTGTGTGTGTGTGTGTAGAATGTCATGTTCAAGAAGCATATATAGCTCTCTCTACTTCCTTACAAGGATCTCCTCAATAGCCCCTTTTGTTCATCAAAGACTGTCCTAATTTTGATGAAGTTGCCACGTCGGAGTTGTGAAAAATCCTGGCTTTGGGAATTATCACTACTTCTTTCTTCAGCCAGATCTTTCACTGCAATGACTCCAAACAAATTCAGTTTTTCAAGTACTGGTTTTTAAACCTGTCATTCTTTTCATTCACTCTTTCCTCTGACCGATTTATTAGTACAGGTTCAATTGTTACTTTTCTGTTGCTCAAACACCACTAAACAATAGCTATTGTGTTTTACTAGTAAAATAGTTACAGCTGCAGTTGTTTTTAAAAATTAAAAATAGATGATTACTAGCAACCAGTTAAGATCACTCTACAAAGCTTTCTGTTATAATAGGCACTGTTACCATTTGGGTTATGACAACTACTGAGATGACTGAAAAACACTGTCTCCCCCTCCCTCAATATATTAATGAGAATGATTTGTAAAAAAAAAAAATCCAACAGCTACGTATTGAATACAGATTATGTTTAGGACATTGGGATTTTTAAAAATTAAATTTATGGGAGTAATATTGGTGACTAATGTTATATAAGTTTCAGGTGTACAATTCTGCAATACATCATCTGTATATTGCATTGAATGCTTGGATTTTTATTGGAGATAGAAAACCTTTTAGGGACTTAAAATCTTTTAGGGGGGCTAAGGCATGAGGACCAGTAAAGTTGAGAAAGAGTGTAAGAGTTAAAAATAAATACCGCAAATTCTAGGATTGTTCATTGATCATCGTATAAAAGGAGACTTTGCTAATTCATTCACTAAACAACTGTTTATTCAGCATCTCTTATAAGCAAGCTCTCAGGGGTGAAGTTGATACTATATTGTCAGGTCAGAAGCCAATGAGAGTGCACTCTCTCTCCTTTTGCAGGAAGTAGAATAGGAAACCGCTAAGCCTTAGGGAGCTTACAGTCTATGAGAGGACATGCACTGGAGCAATGAGTCAACTCCAGTCCTTAGACCCAAACATCGGGTCTTCTGCCCTGGGCCCTGCCTTTCAAAGGCCCCCCGTTAACCCTCTCTGTGGAGTGAGGAGCCTGTGGAGCTAAGGGGAGGTGCCCACCCAGTGTCCACAACAACCTGCTCTAGACACTGTAGGTAGGCAGGGCTGTGGACTTCCCTGCCTAGATGGCTTGAGTCAGCATTTAGAACTTGCACAGATGCCCTCTTGGAGCCACCTGTGCTGCTGGTGTGAGCATCCCTGAGCAAGAGGAGGAGGGTCAAAAGGCAGGCAGCTCTTTGTAAAGGATGTGGACAGAACTTGGACATGCCAGTTGGGGTGCTTGCCAGTTGCGTATAAGGTGGACTGCGATATAAGAAAAGAAGGGGAGTGGGCCACAAACCAGGGGCTGTCTCTCCCCACCTGCCTGGTTCTGCACAGGCACTTGGTGGAGTCCAAGAATTGTAAGTTCCAACCTGGCCTTCCAGGTCACCAGGAAGGTCATTTTTCAAAGGAGGTGAAGTGGATGAAGCTACTTTATTTGACAGTCTGCTTCTCTGACTCTGGGTCCTGCAAATGTCGGGGGTGAGTCTGCAGAGTGTGATGGGTCGTCATAGAGGGAGGAGCAACACATTCTGTTGAGGCAGCTTCTTACGAGGGTGTCTACAGTAGGCCTGGAAGGATCTGTTTAATAAGTATTTTCCCAGCACTTGCATTGCAGGAGGCACAACCTGAGGCACTCAGATACCTAAGAGACCTGCTGTGGTATATGCCAGCAGGGAATATGCAAACTAATAAAGGGCCAGGATTTGTAAACAAAAACTGCCATGAAGGAAGCTAAGCACCAAAATGGAGATTCTATATTGGTAGTGGGGACATAATTGAGGACTGATAGCTCTTCTGGGAGGTAATGTGTCAAGACTTCACAGAAGGTTTGATTTGGGTCCAGAAGACTGAGGAGGAGTTTGAGGTAGACGTGAGGATAACGGAAAACCTTTCCAGGCAGAAGAGAATAACATATGCAGAGACATAGGTGTGGTCTGTTTGGAGAAGTGCCTGCAGTACAGACTTATAGGAAAAAATAAAAGGTAGAATGTGTTTGGGGCAATAACAAGCAGTTCATTTAGTTTATAGCAAGGATTCTTAACCTTTTTGGTGCCATGTGTTTGATGAAGTGTATGGCCTCCTTAGAATAATATTTTAGGTACATATGTTAAAATAATAGGACTACAAAGGAAAGCTATTATATTGAAATAAAATTATCAATAAAATAAACATATTTGTGATACATTAATATACACATTTCCTCAGTAAAACAATAAATAACAGGTTCTAGCAGCAATCTAATAACCACGGTAATTTCCAAGGTGATGAGCTTAACTGACGTTTTGGGATGTCTGTGACAACTATAAATTGATATGCAAATATCTGAGACCTCAGTTTGTGACACAACTACTGGTACTGCGAATACTGTGCCTACAATCAGAATGGAAGAAAGTACAAAGTCTGTGTGATTATTGAAAATGAAGATGAATATTTTTCCCATACAAGTTCATGCACTCTGTAAGCTCTATCCACAGACCCCTGGGGAATCATGGACTCCAGTCATGAACTCCTTTAGAGAATGGGGTCCAGCAAAGTAATGGACCACAGTGTTACTCTAATTTGTAAGCTCTTCTAGGGCTTTAAGACAGCATTTGATTTACAAAATCAAGCTTTATTCAACACTGGACAGGACATGCTTACTGAATAAACCAAGAATGTCCACAACGTTGTAGTTCTTAAGGCCACCGTTGTGTTTTGCTCTCTGCTGCCTAAGAAGACCTTTTGACAGTATTAGCAAAATGAGGAGAGCATTCCTCCCAAGTCCACAGAAAGGCATGAAGTGCAGGGTGTAGAATAGAGTCTGAGTAACTCAGGTGGTCAGTGACACAGTGTATTCTTTATTTGTCTTCCAGACCTTGGGGAGGAGGCGGAGAGCAGGAGAGATGCACCCTGTTGTGCTATTACTATCTGCTGGTCTCTTAGCTACTTGTTAGTTGGAGAACTCTTAGTAATTCACAAATGGAGCAAGTGGTTAGACGGAGAGATGGAAGGACAAAATAAGCAGAAGGAACAAAGAAAGGGGGGCATTGGTGGTAGTTGTGTCTAGAGGGCCCACTCTATGCTGTCATATTTTTCTCTGTGCCCGAGGCTTAGTTGAGATGACTGCCTTTTGGGTTTGGAATGTGACAAAAGCTGTAGATATGACTGCTTACATTAGAGACAAATAAGGGCCCCTTTGTTTCCTAACAGTCAAGTAGGAACAAAAGGTCTTTACCTACGGATGTGGCTCTAGTCACAGCCTGACCACACAGAATGGGAAATCTTGGACACTTGGAGTTCCTGAGGTAGAAAGAAAATAAGCCTTTTTAGTCCTGCAGCCTTCCTACCCCCTCCTTTCTTCCCTGGGCAGTGTGAGTATACAGTGATGTGGTCAGCATTGTGCTTGTGAAATGTGCTCTTTTTTCAATTTATGACTGCTGTTCCTTGTGCCTCTTGGCCCCTGGAAACACCTGGCATGGTTTTGAGCTCAAAGTCCTCAGGGCATCTCAGGTAGGCGGCTTCATGGTTCTTGTCATCCACCATCAGATGCCCATGCGCACAGAAAATGTCAGTTGTCCCCCTCTCTGCACAAAGGAGCGATTCTCTCTGCAAAGGCAAAGAGGAAATATCTGATATTGTAGCCAGCCATCTGGCTATCTTTGGGGACTGAACATGCATATTAATGTAATCTTTTGTTTATTACCTACATCACCCTCAGATACTTAGATGGTGTTAATTGCAATGTTTGTAAGGCAGGCTCCCCACTGCAATTCATCCTTTCAATCCCAATCGCTGGGCAATTACCACTACCAATTTACATCTAGTTGAGTGTAGTACCAGCAAGCAACATGGACTGCCTGTATCTTTTTCTCTGGGATGATGATCAGTCAGCTATTCTGGATTTTTTAAATGTAACAATGAAATATCTTATTGAAAGACTTAATTTTCTAAAGTTAAGAAATTCAAAGGAAGTTCCTTGGGAAAGCAGCCTATGTTGATGGAATTGTATAGTCTGAAACTTATTCACAGAAGAGGTACAAACGATTTGGGTGGGTCAGATCTTCACTGGGGGTGTAGGCAAAATAAAGCCCTAAGACAGATAGTTTGGAGTATTTTGAATGGGTCTAGTCCAGGGGTGGGCAAACTTTTTGACTCAAGGGCCACAATGGGTTCTTAAACTGGACCGGAGGGCCGGGACAAAAGCATGGATGGAGTGTTTGTGTGAACTAATATAAATTCAAAGTAAACATCATTACATAAAAGGGTACGGTCTTTTTTTTTTTTAGTTTTATTCATTTCAAACGGGCCGGATTCGGCCCGCGGGCCGTAGTTTGCCCACGGCTGGTCTAGTCACTGCTTTGCAAAATTAGTGCACTCAAAGACCACATGACCCATAAATATCCTTTTTCTGTTTGCCAAGGATATAAATAAGCCTGATGACAATCTAGTACTGACAAGGGCACCTGTGTTTATATTGACTTCTCCTTTTGTGTGTTCTTATAACACATGAACCACCAACAGCAAATGAAAATAGTGTCTGCTTCTCCCCAGCAGCAAGTCAAGTGGAGAGACAATGGCTGGTTAACCAGATCACGATGCACACTGCAGTGATCTCTAATTCCTCCTTAAACTATATGGCAGGAAAATGTCTCTGCAAATGTGAGGTGGCAAGTTATTCCATCTCAGAAAGTGGTTTGGGAGAAGTTGCAGAGATGGGGATGGAAAACAGAAATATAAGGAAGCAAAAGAGGAATTTAGGATGAAACTCTGATATATCATATTTTTTCTTTGACATTTCAGTAATGTGTGATAAAGAAATTTCTATATGGAATGTTTGTAATTTCTGTCCCTAATCTGTCAGGGCATGGAGTTGATGGAGCATGAGTATAAAAAGCTTGTAACCAAGAATGGGAAGGGAAAGAGAATTGGGAAATTTAGGGATTTTTTAGAACTGCTTGCTTAAGGAACATGAAATGTGAATCTCTCCCAGAATCAACATTTCTAAAAATACTCAGAGCTTTATGCTTAGTATCTTTTGGTGTACACACACACACACACACACACACACACACACACACACACACCCCTTTTATTTGTTTGTAATGTCATAAAGACAGGTAGCTGGGTAGCCATTTGTCTTTCATGGGTCTGCTGTCAGCATACATTTCTAGGTGTCAGAAATACAACACTTGTTTCCTTGTCCTTGCTCTGTGTAGGCTACACTGAGACATGTATACTTTGAGTAGCTTGAAGGGAAACCAGAAATGTTTATTAACCTTGTTTGCACTGCTTTGCAAGGACAAGTTATGTAAAAACTGAAGGCAGGTAATATACACACATGGATTCATTCTCTACAACTGGTCTTGTTGGAAGAGACTTTTAGTATAAAGGTGCAGATTGATTATTTAACAGTTTTTGGCTATTTTATATTTTTTCCCTAATATCCTGGCTTGCCAATACTTTTTATCAAATTAGTTTGGAAATTAAAATCACTTCCAAACTAAAATCTGAAGCACATAACATATTATGTTACCAATAATAGGCAGGCATCCAATGAATACTTGTTGCATAAATGCTGAGCTTGAGTCTAAAATCTCATGTCTTTCTCCAGATTCTGGACATGTTTATAAGTACAACATATATTTTTAGTAATAATTACCTTTTCTCAAAGTGTGTTTACATATATTCCTCATAGCATTATTATTCCTTCCTTTAGACTAGGATATTGAGATTCATAAAGTTTCAGTGACTTACACATTTTCATTATTTTTTGTTCATCATTTTATCATGAAAAAATTTCTAGTTTTTTTTTATTCCTTCCTGAAGATCTGTTTCCACAAGCCTGAAGAACTTCCTTTTGCATTTCTTATAGTTCAGGGCTACTGAAATAAATTCTCTGTTTATTTTTGTCTTTGTTTTACCTTTATTTTTGAAGAATATTTTTACTGAATCAAGAATTCTGGGTCTACAACAATTTTTCTTTCAGAACTTTAAATGTGCTGTTCTGTTGTTTTCTGGTGTGTTTGTGATGTGAAGTCAACTACCATTTGAGTCATGTTTCCCTGTAGGTAATGCTTTTTCTAGGACCCCCCACCCCCTTTATTGTTGGTTTTGAGCAGTTTAACAATGATGCATTTAGTCATGGTTTTATTTGTGTTCATTCTGCTTGGGATTTACAAATCTTCTTGAACTTGTAAATTTATGTCTTCCACTGAATTTGTGGAATTTTTGGTTCTTCATTTTTAAAATATATTTTCTGTTTCTTTCATTCTCTCTTTTCTGCCTGCCAGTTCTCCAGTTACCTTATGTTTGGTAACTTTAGATATTGTACCATAGGTTCCTGTTCATTTTTTCCCAATATTTATCTATTTTTTAATTTTTATTTATTTTTATTTTTTAAAAATCTTTAAATTCTTTATTAGTTAAGGAATTACAAACGTGTCATCATCCCCCCCAATTAACCCCCATCCTCCCCCCCCCACTCATGCTCTCTATCTATTTTTTTAGATTAAAAAATTTCCATTGATCTATGTTTAAGTTCACTGGCTCTTTCTTCTCTGTCACCTCCATTTTGTTGTCATGCTTGTCCAGTGAATTTTTTCCAGATATTTTATTTTGCAGTTTTAGAATGTCCATCTAGTTCTTTTTTATAGTTTCTGGTTACCTGTTGAAATTTTATTTATTTATTTATTTTTAATTATAGTTTATTTTAATATTTTATATTGGTTTCAGGTGTACAGCATAGTGGTTAGACTTTAGAGAGAGTGTTCCCCTGATATTTCCAGTAGCCCCCTAGCACCATACCTAGGTATTGCAATATTATTGGCTACATTCCCTATGCTGTACTTTATGTCCTTGACTATTTTGTAACTACCAATTTGTACCTTTTATCCTTTCACCTTTTTCACCCAGCACCCCCATTCCCTCCCCGCTGGCAACCACCAGACTGCTCTCTGTGTCTATGATTCTGCTTCAATTTTGTTTGTGTATTTTGTTCTTTAGATTCCACATATAAGTAAAATCATATGGTATTTTTCTTTCTCTGACTGACTTATTTCACTTAGCATAATGCCCTCTAGGTCCATCCATAATACCCTCTAGGTCACAAATGTTAAGATTTCATTCTTTTTAATTGCTGAGTAATATTCATATATTGTATATATGAACCACAATTGTTTTTATCCACTTGTCTAGCGATGGGCAGTTGGGTTGCTTCCATACTTGGCTAGCCTAGGTAATAAAGAGGGAATATGCTAATTGACTCTCACACCATCACAAAGATGGCAGTGCCCACAGCCAATAAGGAGGGAATATGCTAATTGACCACCCGTCCTCAAAGATGGCGGCACCCACAGCCAATAAAGAGGGAATATGCTAATTGACTTCCCTGCCCTCAAAGATGGTGGCACCCACAGCCACAAGATGGTGGCACCCAATACCCTCAGCCCTGCTGGGGTGGCAGGCACGCGGCAAGGCCGGGCCCGCCTGTCTCCAGAGTCCCCCAGTTCCCCAGCCCCCAGCCACCAAGGACCAGCCTGAGGTGCAGGCAAGTCTCAGATGGCGGCTGCCCAGCTGCCCAGGGCCGGCCAAGGCTTGCGCAGCCAGCAGTGGCAGCAGCAATGCACCAGGCCTCTAGTTATAAATAATGCTGCAATGGGTACATATATTCTTTTGAATTAGTGTTTTGGGTTTCTTTGGAAAAATCTCCAGAAGTGGAATTGCTGAGTCATAAAAAAATGGAACTGCCTTATGAAATTTCTCATTCCTTTATTTATTAAAAGCACATTTAAAAAAAATTCACTGAGCATAGTTACAATAGATGCTTTGAAATCCTGTTTGATAATTCCATCATCTGGGCCATGTCGTGACTGGCTTCTCAGGATTATATTTAGAATGGGTTACACTTTCCATATGTGAAGTGCTTTTGGATTATTTCCTGAAGATTATGTATTATCTGTTGTGTAAACTCTGGATGTTCTATGATTCCTTGGATAGAGCTGACTTTTGTTATAGCAGGCAACTAGCTACTAAAACTGCAACTGCTGTCTCTTGGATGGCAACTCTAATCTAAGCTTAGTTGTTTTACTCTTGGCTGGGTGGCTTGGAGTCTGACCACACAGTGTGGGTCAGTGGCCAGAAACTTGGAAAGAGTTTATATTCAGAATTTAGGGCTCCCCATTCCTGGCTCTTGATTTCTTGAGATCCTACCCTCAAGCCAGAAGCCATGAAAGCAGGACAGTCACCCAGTGTTGCTTTCTTCTTTCAAGTGTTAACTTCCTTCCAGGATCTGTCTGCTCTTGGTTGCTCTTCACTGTGTTCAGGTAGTTGGTTTTTTTGGCTTTCTTTTGAAATTTGTCCAGAGTTTATAGTTGTTATCTGGGAGAGATTCAGCCTGTTAAGAGCTTATTTGGTCATTTAAAATTTTTTTTGAGCCTTTGGTTATAGCCGCACACTGGCAGAACTAGGACTCCTTTTCCAGCTCCCATCTCCACCCGCCCCCCGCCCCCCGCCCCCGGCGGGTCTGTTGTCCTTTAACTCAGATGCTGCAAACTAGTTCTCCTTAGGTGAATGAAAGTGTGAGGGTTTTGTTGTAGATCATAAAAAATATATGTCAGCTTGGATCTGACTATGGTGTTCAAGCCAAATGTTCACCTTTTATGGACCTATCTTAGAAGTCTAAATAGTTAAAGTCTTCTTCTGATACTCTTGTGTTGAAACTGCAAAATTAGTTACATTAGTTACATTGTAATTATCATTTTATAACAAAGTTAATTTCAAGGTTAAAATGCCTCATTTATTTCAAATCATATTCAAGACATGAAAAATTGTCACTCTGATAAAGAACTGGGGCAATCTTGTGGATTTGTCTATGGTGGGATTTAAACTATTTTAATAGATGGCAAACATGGGAACAGTATACATAATCCTGGTTAAGTAACTTAAAAACGGAAACATAATGTAAACTTGTTGACTTTTTCTTCTTGTGTTTAATATTCTATTAGTTTAACTCTTAGAAACATTTTTTATGGAGATAATTTTCATTTGACATAGTTTTCATATCACATAGCTGATTTTCAGCCTACTAAAATATCAGATACTTATTTATAGAGTTTGTAACATAGCCCAATAATATCGAGCAAATATCAGATATATTAAGTATTGAGTAATTTCAGTCTAAATAGAAGAAATTCTGGTTTCATTAAAATCACCACTGGAAAAATTCTTCATGAAATATTTCTTACATTAAACAGGTTCAGGTTTTGTACTATTATTTTGGAAATGAGTGTTACAAAAGCCTCTTTTCCTTTTTCTCTATTTCTTTGTATTTCTGATATTATTCATTGAGATGTTCTTTGAATGGACATCATTCTATTCAAAATTAAAGATTGCTTGAGAAGCAAAATGATACACCATTTCATGGTATAGTTTTTTGGTTTAAACTTGATGTTGATTAATTTGCCCATCAGTGACTGAGTACTTCTTTTGCAATAACTTTACTTAGTTCAATCACTTACTTATTCTATTGTTTTTCTTTTTGATTTGTGCTATTGTAATAGGTATCTCCTTATGAAAATCAAAGTTTCATCAAATTCCCTCCAAGACCTTTCATTAGATGGCAATCAGTGTAATTTAAGAAGAAATTCCAGCCCTAGCTGGTTTGGCTCAGTGGAAGGTCCAGGGTTTGATTCCGGTCAGGGGCACATGCACGGGTTGTGGGCTTAATCCCCAGGAGTGGGTGTGCAGGAGGCAGCCAATCAATGATTCTCTCTCATCATTGATGTTTCTATCTAACTCTCCCTCTCCCTTCCTCTCTGAAGTCAATACAAAAATTTTAAAAAAGAAGAAATTCCAGTTTAAATTCATCTTTCCATATACAGGCTCACTGACATATTATGTAGGAAATCTATTTCCTGGGATTTATGTTTTAACTCTGTATCTAGTATATGATACAAGAAGTTTCTGTTCCATTGGAAAATAGCTAAGCCAATTTTTTTTTGTTTTGTTTCATTCTGATGGTGATATTCAGACTCACTTATTCAAAGCATGAATAGTGCTTTGCTTGAGAGTTCAACTGGTTAAACTAATTGTTAGAATGTTATTCTAAAAGGGTAGAGATCATTTTTTTCTCCTTCCAGTAATTATGTATCTTATACAGAGTAGGTGTTTAATCAGAATATATTTAACTTATGTCTAGAGGGATAGAAAAATCCTAAGTAGTGTTTTTTGGCAATATATAATTTTCATTTGAGAGTATATTGAGTTCATTTTCATTAACTTTAAACTTTTTGGTTTTAGGATAATTAAAAGTTGATAGTTATGCTATGACAAATAATATTGTTCTTTTATTTAAGTGCTATTTTTTATTTGATGTAAAAATGGAAGACTTAAAAAAATATTCTTATGTACTTTACCAGTGAGGGGGTGAAATTCCCAAAACGTTATATAAACTAATAAAGTCCCTCTAATTCAGACTGCCACTTGAAATTAAAACTATTAAACTTAGGGAAGGATATTGATACATAGTAGTCATGCCATAAATGCCTATGAATTTGAATTTTATGGTTTTGGATGCATTATTTCTGTCTCAGTAGCATTGGTGAAATTGGAGGATGAGAGTATTTAAGCTTAAAAGAATTTTGAGGGAAGGGGATGGGCAGGAAATTATAAAACTGTACGAAAGCTTTTTCCCTCTATGGATTTCAACCTGCTAAATTGGATATATTGGGGAAAAATATTTCTTCATAATCTGTGTATGAGTGTATACTTTTTTATTGCTGTGACTGTTATTTCCGTATTTACAAATCCATGAGTGATATTGCACTCCCCTCCCCCCATTCAACTAGATCTTCTTCTTCTGTCTAAATGAGGGTGTAACTAGAGATTGACAGAATCTGGTGGGTTGCATTTGCATTATGGTGCAGTGGAAATTTCAAGGCTCGCTAGTTATATTTTTAGCCTACATTAGGAACTAACTGTTCTCCTCTTCTCTCCCTTATTCTCATTCACTACCTTCTAGTTAAGTTATTACAAGGAGTTGTGAGCTTTTTGAAAGCAAGAGCTGAGCCATCTTATCCCAATGCTTCCCATAGTGATTATTATACAAAATAAATCCCCTTAATTGTGAAAGAAATAACAGTTGATATTTTTATTGTCGTTGATCAAATGAGTGAAGTGATTATAAAGTAATGATATGTGGAATCCTCCTTAGTCAGATTGTGTAGATCATTGATGGGAAGCTGAGCCAAGGCCGAGGGTTGGAAATCCCTGCCAATAACCACGAATATAAACATTGTACTTCTCAGGTTGCTGTCAGTCTATGAAAGTGACCATTTCCTTCAGAGAAATCAACAAATAGAAGCTAACACACATTACCTATGAGACCTGGTTGCATACATTAATTAAATTCTCCAAATGTGTGCATGATGGAGACAAAGGCATGAAGACTCTCCTGGTGTTAATTATGATAAGGAAAGATGTCTGAATAATGGTCAGTCAGTCATCTGTTGTTTGGTCTGCCTAGAGCAGTGGTTCTCAACCTTCCGTGACCCTTTAATACAGCTCCTCATGTTGTGGTGACCCCCAATCATAAAATTATTTTCATTGCTACTTCATAACTGTAATTTTGCTACTGTTATGAATTGTAATGTAAATATCTGATATGCAGGATGTATTTTCATTGTTACAAATTGAACATAATTAAAGCATAGTGATTAATCACAAAAACAATATGTAATTATATATGTGTTTTCCGATGATCTTAGGCGACCCCTGTGAAAGGGTCGTTCGACCCCCAAAAGGGTCGCGACCCACAGGTTGAGAACCGCTGGCCTAGAGTATCAAAATTGATTGTGATTTGGCAAAATTGAATCTAAGATTGTTTGGGCCTTTAGCTCTGTGTGTGGAATTTCAGCAGGGCTGACTTTTTCAGAATTATTCATGAAAAATCATATCACACTAAGCATTTTAGGACAAAATGAGCAAATTTATCATGTAAGAATTAGTGCTATCTTTTTAAAAAATATATATTTTATTGATATTTTACAGAGAGGAAGGGAGAGGGATAGAGCAGTGGTTCTCAACCTTCCTAATGTTGCGACCCTTTAATACAGTTCCTCATGTTGTGGTGACCCCCAATTTCATTGTTACAAATTGAACATAATTAAAGCATAGTGATTAATAACAAAAACAATATGTAATTATGTATGTGTTTTCTGATGGTCTTAGGCGACCCCTGTGAAAGGGTCATTCGACTCCCAAAGGGGTCGCGACCCACAGGTTTAGAACCGCTGGGATAGAGTTAGAAACATTGATGAGAGAGAAACATTGATCAGCTGCCTCCTGCACACCCCCTACTGGGGATGTGCCCGCAACCAAGGTACATGCCCTTGACTGGAATTGAACCTTGGACTCTTCAGTCCGCAGGCTGACGCTCTATCCACTGAGCCAAACCAGTTAGGGCAAGAATTAGTGCTATCTTTACAATCTCCCAACATCCTGAAGCAACACTAGCAAATGTGTGAACTAGGTCTAGAATCATTGACATGAACACCAATGAAATTGTAAAGTAGGCATTAATAATCTTTAAATAACATTGGGACATTTGAGGGAAGGGCAGATAACTGTTTCCTTAGCTCTGCCTTTAGGGTTAGCCAGGAGCCCCGTTCTGATTGACTTGCTTTTGAAGCAGTAGTTCTGTACTGAGGTTGTCAGATGTACTGGTGGCAACTACTTTACAATCCTTGAAAATAATGTTCACTGTGAATATGGAGTCGCCATGAACAAGAATGTGTTGGTCTTTATGTTTAATGGAGATATAGAGGATTAAAGGGAAGGAATTAGAGGTGGGGGTGGGAAATAAGCCCCTCCCCTTTCCATAAGAAGGATAGAGAGAGGGAAAAAATGATGATTAGGATTATAGAATTGTGGAATTTTAGAGATAGGAAATACCTCAGACTTAGATTAGTATAAATATGGATAGTAGCATTGATAGACTTTTAAAATTTTCTGGTAATTAGACTCAATTAGATGGTAGAATTTCACTCTCAAGCAGCTCAAAACAGTGTATTTTGAACCTTTTAATGATGTTTGTAACAGTTTTCTATGGATTTTTGCTATATTTTTAGTTATACGACTTTGGAACAGTTCATAAAGTTAAAAGCCCTGTCTTACCTTTATTATAGGACAAACCCTTTCCTAATTCTTCAATAACCTTTGAAATTCAGAGTGAGTTAATTGATGTTAACATTTGGTCTAGGCCAGTGGTTAGCAAACTGCAGCTCGGCAAACCGCAGCTCGCGAGCCACATGCAGCTCTTTGGCCCCTTGAGTGTGGCTCTTTCACAAAATACCAACTTCTGCGCATGGGCCATGAGGTTTCACTCGCACGGTACGTGCGCACCCGCATGTGGTATTTTGTGGAAGAGTCACACTGAAGGGGCCAAAGAGCCGCATGTGGCTCACGAGCTGCAGTTTGCTGACCACTGGTCTAGGCAATGAAAAACAACACTGAAACAGGAGAGGAATGTAGAATGAATAGGGGCAATGAACCCAGGGTCTTAAAAAAATAATTTCCAGGAAGTCTCAGGAGATAAGGTGTCTACTTCCACTAGTCTATACAGAAGAAGTTGTCTGAATAAACCACATTTCTGAAGTGCACATCTGTATGTTCTACTCAAAACTCCAATCCTTTCATCTTTTTGTACTTGTTCTTGTTATGAGTTTCTGATGATTCTTACCATAAATGGAGTTGGTCTTTCTCACGCCTCCAATCATTTATTTTATAGATCTCATTAGGAATTACAATATCAAGTTGAAGTCAAATGTCTATCTTTTCTCTTGTCATGTGTCTGTTTTGAGATCTTATCTTTCCTAAGACCTAAGTTTTACTTTGCATCATAGTGCTGGTATTACACCTGACACCTGACTGGCAGCTCTAAACTGGTGTCATTATGAAATCCATTGGTTTAACTTCTTGTTATGTGACTAACTCCTAAGAATGGGTTGCATTTTGATGTATGGACTTTGTCTTCTATGACCTTCGTGAATGATTTTCAAAGATTTTTATATGTTCCCATGACATCTGTAGTCAGAATGTCAAGAGTTTAAAGCTTGACTTTCCTATTGGGAGTTGTCAGTATCCTGAGTATGCCCAAGGAAAATTTTTTCATAAAAATGTTCCTAAGTTCTTTTCATTTAAATAAGTCAGTTGAGAAAGATGGTGACATGAGTAAAAGATAGATGTGGACAGGTAACTTGTAATAAGAAGCTTAGGTAGTTCCCATCATGAGCGATGGCCTATTATGGATCGAGGTAAATTGAGTTTCTCTACTTGACCCAGACACTGATGCTGTGCCTCACGTTCTGCCACTTGGTTGCTATGTAGTACAAGTCGCAGCCAAAGATGAACTCTGAGTGCTATGTTTAAGCAGCAGCAACACGAATCTGGTCCTCTGAAAGTCAAGGGCATTCTCCAATGTGTCAGATGGCGGTTTCCACGGGCTCTCCTGGAGGAATCAGAAAGCCTAATTCTTCAATAACCCTTGAGTTTCAGAGTGAGTTAATTGCCCTCTATGGAAAAGCTGGCACAGTGGAAATCCAGACACTTTTGGCCCGGAGAGACCTTGAAGAGCAAGGGGTGTGACATGTGTATGGAGACTTGGCTTTGGCTGTCATCTGTTTGGACTCATCTAACATCGAGACAGGAAAGGCACCCAGTGTCTTCCCACCTTGGTCTCTTTTATTTGTACATGTATTCCTCTCTTACGTAAGACTTCTCTTCCAGGACTAATCTAAGTGACACCAGCTGCACTGAGCACAGTTCTTTATTCAAAAGCAAAGCTCTTAAATTGAAGAATGGCTCATTTGACTTCTGAATATCCTGTACCTGTATTTGCTCAATTTATCTAATTACCATGAAGGCTTTCAGTACAAATTTTTCTTGGGCAGATGAAAGACTTGTGGAAACACCCAAGGTCGTTTTTACTTTTGCTTCCCCTGTTTAAATGGGAAAGCCTTCCAATCCCCAGAGCTGAAATTCATGATATGGCATTAACTTTTCTGAATAGGCTAGGGTAGGGCAGGGTAGGGTAGGGCTTGTGCTTTAAAAAAAAAAATTTTTTTCTTTAATGCCAACTCACCACTATGAAGCTGGACCAGGAAGCTTCCTGGCAGTACAAGGGTCCTGAGGAGAAATGTGGTCACTGATCAATAAAACCCCAATGTGTGGAAAATGACAGGAGGCTAGCTGTAATATTAGGAATACTCTTCAGCTTCTTTCTCATGTCTCCGAAGCCTGTGTGTTTGTGTGTGGCAGGCAGCTCTCTGTTTTCTCACATAAAAGCTCAGTGGAGGAACTGTTCTCACTAATTGCTAATGGGCCAAATGCTGGTACTCACAAGGAGGGACTCTGGTGGCCGATAATTATCTAAGTAGTTGCAAATGTCAGGAGAGAAAAATGATGTCTTCACCTCACCAGGTTCATTTTTTAAACTGTATTATTTGGGCTTGTTTTTCTCCCTTTCCCCCTCATTTGTATCAATGAGAAAAATCCAGAGAGACTGAAAAGAGCATCAACTCCAGACTTCTTTGCCCTTGACCTAGATCTTAAAGGGTGCAGACAGGCCC
This sequence comes from Myotis daubentonii, assembly GCF_963259705.1. Classification (NCBI taxonomy): domain Eukaryota; kingdom Metazoa; phylum Chordata; class Mammalia; order Chiroptera; family Vespertilionidae; genus Myotis; species Myotis daubentonii. The sequence continues at coordinate 80,001,301 of NC_081843.1, forward strand.
CGGGAGCCGCCAGAACCAGAGTCCCTAAGACTTGCCTGTGGTCTCTGCTGAGTGGCCCTTTTAGAGTGGGTTGTGCTCTCAGTCTGGAATGAGCAATACTTTCTTAGGGCGCTTCTTTTTTTCTGGAGTAGAAGTGACTGTCTACCTGTGGTGATGAGTAGGTAAGTACTCTAGGACAGTGCAGGGATACTCTCACCATTAATGGAGTCCTCAAAAGTTCAGAATAAATAAAAGGACTGGGGTGGGGGGAGAGGGACTATGAGAGTTTTAGATTTAAAGGGAATCCTTCTGTGAATTTTTTTTAGTAAAATATTGAATCTTTTTTTGAAGCAAATTATCACATCCCAATTTATCCTGGGTAAATCTGGAATGCCACATGGAGATTTGACTTTAACTGGAACATGCCTTCACTTAGCTACTTCAAAGCCAACTCTTCCCTCCCCAGCTAGAAAGGAAACTCCATGAAAGCCAAGTCCTTGATGTTTTATGGACTGGTGTTGCTTGAGAGGACATAGTTGGTACTCGCTAAATATTTGTTGAATCAATGGGACATTGCAGAGGCAGATGAGGGGCTAATATTCTTAAATGTGATCAAAGAGATAAAATCCAGAATTTCTTATTAGGGCTAATATTTAAAAGAGATCTCTTTGGGCCCGGCTGGCGTAGCTCAGTGGTTGACTGTCAACCTATGAACCAGGAGGTCACGGTTTGATTCCCGGTCAGGGCACATGCCTGGGTTATAGGCTTGATCCTCAATGCGGGGTGTGCAGGAGGCAGCCGATCAATGATTCTCTCTCATCATTGATGTTTCTACCTCTCTCTCTCCCTCTCCCTTCCTCTTTGAAATCAATCAAAAATATATTTTTTTAAAAAGATATCTTTGGGTTAAAACTGAAAAGAATTTAGTTGGGGGTCTTTACATAAGAGCTGAGTACTAATTTTACCCTAATGCAATTTCTTCAGACCAATGGCATCCTTTATCCATTTATGTAGGCCACAAACAATATCTACAAAGAGAGGTGGCCCAAAGCAGGCTATTTGGAGAGGCTGGGTCAGGTGTTCTGGTTGCTTCCTTTTTCTATATCAGGCAAGGTTGTAAATTCATGCACAGGTCATGAACTGTTCACGTGTACATTCATAGCACTTCTCATCCCATGCCATGACCTTCCTGCATGAAAAGCGTAAGTGGGAACTGATATGGGTGGGGGTTGGGGAGCTCCAGTAAATGGAAACATGGGCCTGCTGTATCTCTTACTTACAGTGATGGGAGACATGGGCCCCCACAACATGACTCCCCTACTCATGTTACATTCGGGGAAAACCAGAGCCACGGGTTTGAGTGGCACCTTTTGAGCTCCTGGTTCCAAATTCAAACTGAGCTGACACGTGGTATACACAATTTCAACCCAGGAGCAGATTTCACAGGGCATCTGAGTTACATGAGTACAAAATGAGAAACAGACGTGACTGCAGGTGCTTTCTGCCCTGCTCTTGTACAGCTAACTCAAAGGTATCTTTGATTTCAATAAGAAAGTTGGCAGAGAGCTTGTCCATAAAGCCGTTTAATTGCATTGGTTGTTGGTAAAAAGGCTTCTCTCTCCCCCCACCTCATTCTCACCGCACACGTCCAAACACACATAAAACTCCCGTTAGAAAGAGTAGAATGACTGTGTTAAAAATAAAATTTAAAGGGCAACCTCACTTACCTGTAAGTTTCCCATTCTCTCCATAAATGGCCATCACTTTTCTTGCTTTGGATAGCCTGATTTTAACTAGGTAATAATTATCCAATAGTCCAGAATGGCTCCAAATCTATTGTGTAAATAAAATGGCTTTAAAATATATTAATGAATAAATATTTAACCAATAAACCAAAGCAGCTTCAAAGAAGTCAGTCAGTTCCAACAGGGACGTAATACATTTTTTAAAAACTTGCCTGAATAAGATTTGTTCAATAGGTCATAATCATTCATGGTTCTCAAAAGAGTATGTTAACTTTGTGCCTGGAAATGTTCCTAGCCAAGTCCTCGTTTCCTGGACCAAAGGTTGTGTGACTGAGGCGAAGCTCTGCCCTACTCATACCTCATGAGCTGAGTCCTTCAGAGAGACTCTGTATTCTCAAGGATTAGCATGTGGAACGTGCTCAATGAATGTTAAATGATGATAATGATAAAGAAGATTCAATTTTCAATCTTGGCGGATTGAATACTATTCACAGCAAAGTGGCCTATTTTGGCCATCGATGGGAAGCAGGGAAAGTCTGTTTTATCTTTTTAGCAAAGGCTTGTTGACCTTGGGAGAAACATGTCGTGTCTCTCGGCTTCAGTTGTCTCATCTGTAAAATGAGGGGATGGTCCAGACGGCCTCCAAGGTCTCCCCTGGTTATAATTTCAGGTATGCTTCTGTGGGGAGTTTGGGTTTCACTGTGTGCATTAAGAACTTTCTGCAGAATAATCCATAGCAATTTAATATTTTTCACAGACTCAAGCAACCACACCTGTGCCGAGGGTGTTGTGGTCACTTTTCTGACTGAGATACTCTGAACCAGGGCTAAGTTTGGAGTTTGGTTTCACAGGTGTGTGCTGCACAACTCCAGGGGGCTCCATTCACATAGCCTGTGAAGTGAATGGCACCCCCACACCCCCAAGTCATGCAACGCTGCTGCCTTGCCTTAAACATACAATATATTTTCTTTCTGGCTAGTGAGCAGATGCATGTTGTTAGATTTCTTTCTTAACACTATGTTGGCTGGAATTCTGCCAACTTCTTTCTTCAGACTCCCCCCCCCCCCTTTTTTTGAGATGACGCTTTCTGCAATCCTATTTCCAAGCCTTGATTAGAAGGAAACTAACATCTAGTCTAAAAGGTAATCATTTTCACTCAGATGGGTTCTGCTCTGAAAGCGAGGGAGAAAATATCCAGAACTGGGCCAGCAAGCTATTTGGTTCCCCCTCCCTGGTGTGAGCATGTAGAATAGGATGGCATCAGACAGCAAAAGGAAATAGGTTTTTAGTGGCCTGAGGGATAGGTAGCCTGTATATTTTGTATGTCCCTAGTATGGAAAGGGATCAGTAATAGATTATTGTTTCTTAAAACTCTGCCCAGTGGTTTGGCTAATAGGACTTGTCCATCTTGCATTGTGGAGAGAGTTTGATCTTGAACTGGGGCTGATCCCATCCCTAGGCGGGCTTCAGGCGTGGCAGCCTGGAGAGGGCACAGGTGTGATGGTGGCTGACTGCTTCTCTGTTGCCACACTCAGAAGAGACAAAGACCACTAGGGTTTGCTCATGCCAGTCCTCTTCCTTGTGGGCTCTTTAAAAAACATTATTGCTTAAAAATAACAAGTAGGAGCTGAAGTGCTTTCAGCTAATGGGTCAAACCCAGCTCTTTCTTATTGAAGTCAGATTAATATTTAAAGCCTGGATTCTGGGCTTTGAGAGATGTTCTCACTAACTTGGAGTTTTCACCACCTGCTACTGATGAGAGTTTCTTTTTGCCAAGTGTATTCCCCTCTAGACGAGCTGTAGGCGCAGGCTCTAGGGGGATAGTATGCAGGAGTTACCCTCCTCCCCCATCACCTGTCTAGACTGTTTAACTTAATGATGAGATTATTTGACATTGAAAGTGAGACCTGTCTTACCAGCTAGGCTATTTATATATTCAAGCTTCTAAGAAATGAGCAGCCCAATGCCTAACAGTCCACATCATCATAGCAATATTTATGCCAAAACATGGAGATTGAAACCTCTTCAACAATGGAATTCTGATGTTTGTATATGGCCCCTGACTCTATCAGAAACAATAATAGAATTGTTAATCCAAGCAAGGATGCCTTTTATTGAGACCCTGCTTTGTGTCAGTTACTGTAGATATATTATCACGAATCCCTACCCAGACCTGAGAGGTCATACACTAGATTATTAACTCTATTTCACAGAGGAAGATTTTGAATCGGGAGCATTTGCTTAAGATGGAGTCAGGGTTCAAGGCCAGAAGGAAAGCCTGGCTCTAGCCTCCATGCCACATTGCGATCCCACTCTTCCTTCCTGCATCTCATCCTGAGCTATCCTCCTTTCTTGACCCAGCCCCATCCTCCAGTCAGGCCATTTTGCTGGTATACTATCGGCCCCTTTCCATTATGCAAAGGATTCTTCTGTCTTTCCTCAAGGTTCCTTTCCTTGGCCACTCTCTGGATACGTGGTCTTGAGGAAGTTAGTTTTCTGCCTTAAGGTTTCCTCAACTATATAATGTACATAAAATCATATGCTTCTCATTATAGGTTTTTACCCAAGGCTTAGATGTGATTCTGTGACACCTTTAGCATCATGCTTGGTACATAGTAGGACTTCAGAAAGGTTCCTTCCATATGGTAGACATTCAGATCTGGTGGAGTTGATGCCACATGCCAATTCCTGCCTCTTCCTGTCTCTCCCACCTTCCCTTTGCACTGTTCACACACTAATTCAGATTTTCAGGACTTGGTGCTTCAATGTATTGCAGTGGTCTAATTTTTCTTCCCATGTCAGTTTTTTCTTTTTACAATCTATCCCATATATTTCTGAAAAACGAATTTTACCCAAAGTAAAGCTCTGATCATGTCACTTATGTGCTCTAAAACCTTCAGTGACATCAAATGTCCCATTGACCTAGGTCAGTGATGGTGAACCTATGACACGTGTACTCATTTTTTTGGTTGATTTTTCTTTGTTAAATGGCATTTAAATATATAAAATAAATATCAAAAATATAAGTCTTTGTTTTACTATGGTTGCAAATATCAAAACATTTCTATATGTGACACAGCACCAGAGTTAAGTTAGGGTTTTTCAAAATGTTGACACGCCGAGCTCAAAAGGTTCGCCATTACTGACCTAGGTAAATGTTATGTGGTACTGTTCTAATTGTAAGGTTTAAATATGTCTCTTCCTATTGCCAACATGCACCCTCACTAGATTAAAGTTTATCCCAGAGATGTGATCCTATCTGCTCTGCCACCACTCCTTTCCACAGAAGCTGCCACCAACACAGCCCTTGCTGAACAACACATATGAGCACAGCTGGTGGGACCCGAGTTGGGCCCTGATCCCAAGGCTGCCAGTGCTGTTGGGTGATCTATGATGTTGGACTCAGCTCTGAACGAGGAACTGGTCCAGTTAGATTTTTGTCTTGGGACTGTCAGCTAAAACCTGGGAAGAATTGTCTAGATAACAGAAGAAATGAAAGAAAAAAAATCATGAGAAAGGCTGATGGAAACATGGAAAACCAAAGTCACATGCCGATGAAATAAAAGAGAAGCAGAGATGATAAGCACACAGGATTAGCAGGGCTTAGCCCATGTCGGCCTTCAATAAATATTTGCTGAGGGAATGAATAAATGCCAGTTGGAACAGGAGAGGAAGAAGTGGATACACAGAATCTGTGTTAATAGTATTGATGGTGAACCAAAAGGAAAATCCCATAGAGGGAACTAACTCTTCATGGCCATTTTGAAGGCAGGGCCCTCTTTCAGCTTTGGCCTCTGTGGGGCATAAGCTCCTGTTCTTGGATTCAGAGACATTGTACCTTGTCACCCCATCCGTTTCCTCACAAAACCCCTGTTATTGAACTAGCTCGAGTGGACCTCTGTTTCTAATACAGCAAAGGGCAGGATTGAACCACCACTGGGAAGTGAACGAAAAAGCATAGATTCTACTTCTGGTTCTACTACTGTTTTTTAGCAACAACCAATCAATAAGTTTTACTGAGCGCCTGATCAGAGTCTGGCGTTTTTTCAGGAGTGGAGGAATGTGGCGATGACCTAGAAAATCTGCTCTCTAGGTGTTTACATTCTGTAAGGGTGACAGACAATAAGCTCGCAAACAAAGGAGTGAAACAGTCTCAGCCAAAAATAAGGGCTATAAAGAAGATAGACTTGAGAAGGAGAGTGACTGGGGGCTGCTCTAGCCAGCAATGGGCTTTCTGAGCCGAGACCTGAGGGATGAGAGAGTGGTAGCCATGCAAAGATCTGTGGGGAGAGCAATCTGAGCTGGAGGATTTCCCCACTGTGCAGAGACAGAGCCAGGAATGAGAATGGCCTCTCTATGGCACCAGGATGGCCAGCGTGGCTGGATTGAGGTGAAAAAGGGGGGAGAGGCGGAGAGAGATTGGGTGGAAGGGTTGGCAGGCTCAGACTGAGTAGGGCCCTGAAGGCATGGTAAGGAGTTTAGGTTTTATTTTTAAGTGTAAAGGGTTTTAAGCAGGGATGGGAGATGATGCATTTTTGTGTTGGAAAGATTATTTTGATTACTATATGGTAGATCTGTTGGAAAGGGAAAGAGTGGGAGGATAGAGACCAGTTCAGAGCTTTTGAAAGAAAATAGGCAGGAGTTGACTGTAGTATCAACCAGGGTCATTGTAGTGGGGATTGTAGTGGGGAAAAGAGTTGCAGTAGTGATTAATTTTTGGAAACGGAACTAGTACCTCTGTTTAGATATGGGGCATATGAGAAATGGAGAACTAAATGATGATGGCTAGGTCTGGGACCTGAGCAAGTCTGGAAGAGTTGTGCAGCATGTGGAGATGGAGAAGGTGTGGGGCAGGGGAATGGGATGGGCGAGGCTTGAGGTAGAAGAGCAGCAGTTCCGTGGGAAGGTCTGCACTGAGAGTAATTAATATGCAGTAGCATTTAAACTCATGGGACGACTGGATGAGCTTTCTAGAGAGAGCATGTGGGATAAAGAAAAGAGGAGAGTCAAGGACAAAGTTCTGGGCACTCTGGCTGACCTCAGGCTGACCACTTGTTTTTATTTTTTATTTTAATTTCCTCTTAAAAATGAGGGATGTGGATTAGATCTCTAAGCTCCCCACTCACGTTAACATTCTTAGGTTCTGTCATTGAAACAAAAACAAATACATAAATCATCTGAATTTGAGTTTAAAATTTTATGTTGTCGAAGTCACACACCTGAGCAGTGGCTTCCCCAGCCAAACAGCAGCCTGCAAGGAGGTTGGGCTCACTTGGTTGTGAGAAGTGATTCCTGTTATGGTCCTTGTTCAGGAAGTGGTCTTTCAAGCAAGCAATGGCTTTGCTTATGAGAAGTAACTGGTTTTATGCTGATAGAGAAGATCAAGGGAAACTGACAGGAAGGGGCAGGGTGCAGTTATAAAGTGGAGGCCCTTCCCACCTGTTACGTGGGGCCTCAGTCACTTAATTTTTTGAAAATTATTTGTGTTTCATAAAAAGGAATCTGCCCAGTACCAAGCTATAGCACCCTTTGTTGATCTGGTTCCTTGGACCGTGTTCCTAAACAAACACTAAGGAATTAGCAGCAGACAAATTCCAGCTCAAAGGAGGAAAGTTGCTGATAGAATGCAGCCCTCCCTGCCTCTCCACCAGGAGAGCTCCAGGCCAGGCTTTGCCATTTGCCCTCCCTGCCTCTCCACCAGGAGAGCTCCAGGCCAGGCTTTGCCATTTGCCCTCCCTGCCTCTCCACCAGGAGAGCTCCAGGCCAGGCTTTGCCATTTGCCCTCCCTGCCTCTCCACCAGGAGAGCTCCAGGCCAGGCTTTGCTATCTTCCAGGGCACACGTGCAAAGTAACTTAGATGGGCCTGGAGCATAACTCTTGAGCTGGGGAGCGAGGTTGAGAGGAGCAATTAATCTTGGGACTTGTGTGAAAACTAATAACACCGGGCCCTGACACTTCGCTATTACTCAAGGAGCCCGAAGCACTTCATAAACATGGAAACATTTATTCAGGCCTCCAAGTTTTCCCTGTAAGACAGCCCAGTGTTCTCCGTTCTTCGTCCCGCTGCTCTGTGGCTGGGGAGGCATGCTGAATCCCAGAGAGGGACGCCACCTCCAATCCCACCACAAATTAGTGACCAGTTCCAGGATATGAAAATCTCAGTGCAAGTGTTGTTACCCACCTCGCTCAATATTTCCCAGTTTAATGAAAATCGTCCCCGTCACCTAGGAGACCTGGTACAACTTTGTAGATAGGCTGAAAGCATTTCTGAGTTGCACACGTGTCAGCCTGATTTTCTATCCTGGCTAAGACTTACCAGAATCGCTTATGTGGCTAAGCTGGAGTCACATGGCGGTGACTTCCTTGTGTTGGGGTGAGGATGAGATGAAAGCTACCAGGCATTTTTTTTTTTATGTCTTCCATTTGAGCACAATCCTCTTTCCAAAAAAAATCTGGGACCCAGTCATGACCAGTTAAGTTACACTCTGGGATTAGGATTTGGGCACCATAATCTTTAAAAGTTCCCCAGATTCTACTCTGCAGCAGCTCTCCGTTAGATGGGCTGGACCAGTCAGGTCCCTGCATCCCCAGCATGCCCCAGAGGGCAGTACCGGATGGGCCAGAGGGAAGTGATGGCCCTTGTTTTATCAGAAGCTGGGTCTTCACAGAAGCAGAGCTCTGGCCATGAGGAAGTATAATCTGACTGCAGCCTGAGCTCTCCTTTGCTTAACTTCCTCCTCTGCCCCTCAGTTTCCCTGGTGCTGGTGCCTCGCCCTTCGTGGGCACAGGTGCCCTGCTCAGGTGTCTGCAGAGCACAGCTGTCAGCTGTCTCCGTGACAACTGGTCTCTGTCCGGCTGGAAATAAAACTGAGCCAATGAAATGATGCTTCCACAAAACCAGCCACTTCCTTTCAAAGGCTTGTGGCCCTGTGGGTTCCATCTGGGGGCACAACAGCCCAACTGCATACTTGGAAATATCGCTGTCCTGCGTGATGAACAGGCTGCCAGAGCTCCGAGCCCTCCTCAGCTACGTCTGGGTGAAAAGTAGTGGAGGCTGCAATTTCAGGCCCCTGCCCAGGCTCCCTCAGTAGGATAGGGCCAGAGAGGGACTGCGCCTCCACCCCTCTCTCCTCACAGAGGGGACCAGTATGAGAGAAGAGAGAAGCCAGCCTTGGCTTATAACAGTGAAGGTTACTATGTTCCACAGGTGACCCCAACATGATTCTCTCCTGGGCCTTCTAGGAAGGGGTCCACCTCCACCCACAACTAGATTAAGTTTTGGGCAGCTGACTCACAAGGCAGGATCATGGCATTGCCATGCTCTGACTTAGAGCCCTCAGAGCTCTGTGTGGGTTCCAGGATCAGGCCCCAAGCTACAGGGCACAACAACTCAAGCTGTACTTTCCATCATCTGTCCTTCTATCTCCCACGTGTAACACTAAAGAAATTCCCTATCCATGAATCCATCCATCATCTCCCTCTTCTTCCCTCTATTCTTTCCCATCCTCTGTCCATCCCTCTATCCATCCAGCATTTCCTGGGCATCTGCTATGTGCCTCACACTACAGTGGGTGCTGAAGGTCCATGGATGAGGAAAACAGCTTTGCTGGCAAGGATCTCGGGGTTAGTGAGAGAGACTGACAATGAACAGATATTTGTTGGTTAGTGATATACCATTGGGTGAGATAAGAATGATCACAGGATATGTTGAGATTCTAAATTTTACAGTAGGAGCCCTGGATCAGGAAGGGGGAGAAGGCACACTTCTAAGGATTTTCCTGAGGTTAGTCAATGCCCTGGGACAATGGACTCACCTTAGGGACCATCTGCTTTGAGAGGGACCCTGTGGAGAAGTGGGGGGTTGGGGCTTGGTGCCAACTCCTGGGTGGAGGACTGCTGTTGTCCACTCCTCCTTGCACACCACAGGGAGGGTTGAAGAGGCGGAGGACCGAAGCAGAGGGTTGCTCTCCTATGTCTCATTACCCCAAGCTGCTCTCCCAGGGTAAAAGCACAAAGACCCACCCATCCCATTTTATTATTTTGGAAGGAACGAAGCTGCAAGCACAGGGATGACAGCAGAGGCTGCTTTCAGGGTTATATTTAGAGATAGACTCCTACATTCAAATGGAATCCTAAGCAGGCTTTCAGGTGGGTGGAGCAGTTGCTTGGCTGGGCAGCCTTCCTTTGGATGCTGGGAACAGCTACCTAAACCTTGGTCAAGGAGAATCTTTGGTTTGTCAGCAGGAGGAAATGTGAGAAGGTGTATTTTATGAGCCTAAATAAGCCCCCAGCCTCCACTCCAGCTGGAGCAGATTAACATTTGTGGCTCCTTCGTATTTCCTGAGGAAATAGAGTATTTTTTTTTCTTCCCCAAAATGACATGTCCCTGGTTCTGCCATGAGGCAGTAAGATTTGAAAATGAAGGAAGATGGACCCAAAATTCATTTTCCTTGAAGCCAAATCTGGTTTGATGCCTGTTCACAATGACATTAGGTCATGTGCTTCATTACTCAGTGTATCATGTTTGCATTGGGGGTTCTGAAAAAAATGTTAGTTGCTCAAGTTATGACTGCGATATCACTTTTTATTGTAGATTGGGGATACCTCGAGGATAGAACTATGGAATGAGGATGGGTATGAGAAGAACAACAAAGAAAGATGCATTTCCACTTTCTCCTAACAAGGGTGCTCCAGAATGAGCCTAGTCCCTTTTCTTCTATCTGTTACCTGAGACCTTGTTCCCTTTTGGCCTAGACCAGTGGTTGGCAAACTGCGGCTCGCGAGCCACATGTGGCTATTTGGCCCCTTGAGTGTGGCTCTTCCACAAAATACCGACTTCTGTGCATGGGCCACGAAGTTTCAATTGCACTGTACATGCATGCCCACACGTGGTATTTTGTGGAAGAGCCACACTCAAGGGTCCAAAGAGCCGCATGTGGCTCGCGAGCTGTAGTTTGCCAACCACTGGCCTAGACACTCTTGCCTAATACAGCCCCATTGTCCATGCCTTCATAAGCATCTTCATTGATTAACACTGCGCAGAAAAGTTGAATAATATGTTATTCATGTGTGGTGGTTCCTCTTGTCCATGGCAGAGATTCTCCAGGAGAGCTCTGCATATTCTCAACTCCACCGTCTCATAGTCAGTAGCCACAACTAGGGATCTGTGCAGCCCAGTACTCTTTCCTTAGTCATCCTTGGGAGAGTTTTTGGTTGTTGTAATCTCAAGCAATTGTACTGTCAACAAAAGAGCCCCTAAAATACTCTCCATTCTGTTGAGCTGAAGCTGGGACAATAGGTATCAGGGACCAAAGATGACACAGAAGCCAAAATTTCTTGCACATGGCTGATTACAAACATCTTGCTTTCCTCCTTCCCCCACATCTCTAGTTCCTGCCTCCTATCCCACCAATTTATCAGAATTCATCTGCTGCTCCTTGACAAAGCGAACACAGCCAGCACCATTTCTTCCATATTCACTTATTTATTCATTCAATGAATATTTAATCCAATCCTTTCTATGTATAAGGGAGACCAAGTTGGAAGACTTGGTTCTGTTTTTAAGATGACTCCAGTCCAGTGGGAATACAGACTTGCAGAACTGGTGTATGGTACAGGGGCTGGTGTGGGGGTAGTATAAATGCACACAAGGTGGAGAGAACAAGGGAAAAAGTGAGTCTGAGTTGCCCAAGGGAGCCTGGGACATTTCCCAGGGGAAATTGCCCTGAGGATTGAGGGATGACTAGGAATTTTCTAGGAAGATAAGAGAGGAGAAGGAATTCCAGCAGGAGAAATAGCATGTATGAAGGCTCAGAGCCACCTAAGAGAATGGTAATTTCTGGAAGTGGAGCTTACGTTCCATGAGGGAAATGGCACATGGCCTCTATGCCTGAGAAGAGCCCCATGGGCACTATTGAAGACTGTGTGGAGGCAAGCAGAGGTGGGCCTTGGCTGATCACCCGCTCCCTCCAGTGTATGAACAGAACATGTTTAGGCTTATCCCACATTTGCTGCAGGGACCAATTGGATCTATGATTTTGTGGGATTCTACTGGGAAAAAAGGATTTGGTTTATTATCTTGGCATTTGTCTCTGCTCTTAACCAATTCAAAGAGAATCTAAGACTTAATATTTACTAGAAGTCATAGAAATTCAAATAAAAAAATTTAACAAATGCATATAGCACAAATTTCATAAAGAATTATTTTGAAATAAGTAATAAATGCATATAGCAAAAATATTCAGAGGGTACAGTGGGGTATAAGGTAAGCATGCTACTTTTCCTTTCCCCTCACCTTTTAATACTTCCCCTTCTCCCCATTCCTATTCCTCACCCCAAACAAACATTGGGACTAGTTTCTTGGCACTTTATAAAGGTAAAAGATTTATCTCTTCCCTCCTTTCTGCTGAATTGATCTTCATTGGCAAGGTCTCACTAAGTAAAAGTTGGAACAAGGTGTATTGTATAATTGAACTGTTATATTTCTCAAGCTGTGGCTGTTCATAGATTTTCAGTACTGGAGGGGTCATTAATAGATGCGTAGCTTGAGAAGCCCTTTCTAATTTCCCTCAAGAAATCTTTACCCACTTTGAGGAGCTATACTTTTGTATTTACATCTCAAACCTACTTTCCTTTATAATGTCAAAGGAAATTAGTTTTCATTTTTTAATTATAAAATCATACCTCTTCTATCACCATCCAGAGATAAGCATTTATACCTTGCTATACATACTTGCAGAGCTTTCTCTGTGTGTGTGTATGTACATTTATATATATACTCTTTTAAAAAGTGATATCACACTATAATACAGTTTTAAACTTATTCTCTTATTATATACTGTGAATACCTTTCCATTTCAATAAATTGCTTTGACATTTATATTACTTAGAGCAACCTGGCTGCTATCCTATATAATAAAAGGCTAATATGCAAACCGACTGAACAGTGGAACAACTGGTCACTATCACATGCATTGACCACCAGAGGGCAGATGCTCAAGGCAGGAGTTGCCTCCTGGTGGTCAGTGCACTCCCACAGGGGGAGTGCTGCTCAGCCAGAAGCCGGGCTCACAGCTGACCAGCGCAGCTGCAGTGGCGGGAGCGCTAAAGATGTCTGACTTCTGGCTTAGGCCCACTCCCCCCAGGGGACATCCAGCAGTCGGACATCCCCCGAGGGCTCCTGGACTGAGAGGGGGCACTGGCTGGGCTGAGGGCCCCCTTCCCTGCCCCGCCAGTGCACGAATTTCATGCACCAGGCCTCTAGTTATAAACACAGTCACGTGATGGATGCACACAGCAGCAGAAGTTTATTTCCTACTCTTGTACCAGTCTTGAACATACCAGATCATGAGGGCATCTTTCCTCCAAGGCTTGCTGGTGCTCTGCAGCCTCAACACAGAACTTCTGTGGTTGGTTGATCTCACCATCCCAAGCAGCCAGAAGGAGGAGAAAGCATGCAGGCAGGATCTCACCAGCACATCATTGGAAATGGTGCACATCATTTCTACCCAGTTTTCATCGACTAGGACTTGGGCACATGGCCACACCTAACAGTAGAGGAAGTTGGGAAGTGTATCCAGCTGTCTTCCCAGAAATAAGAGGGGATTGGGTGAAAAGCTGGCAGTCTCTGTCACATATACATTGATATATCTTGTTTGTGGTCTCACCTGTGCTTGCAAAGCTGATTCATCCCCACAACATTCTGGACAATAATTGGCATGTCGTTGCTGCTGTTCCATGATATTTGTTGAATGAATGCATGGAGCCCACCTAGTTCTATTGTTCAGGATTAATGATCATGAAAGAATTATGGACTAGAAAGCTGGCATCTGAGAAGGAAGAACCTTCGTAAGAGGAAGACAGGGTACTTAGGCTGGACTAGGAATGGAGTGAGGGAAATGCAAACTTCCTGGAAGTTAGGAAGGATCCTGCTCAGAAATAGACTTGTATGTTCAGGAAATCTGTATGCTTTCCCACCGGAAGCTGGATGAAGTGGATCTCTCTGTAACTGTTATGGGACTGAACTGTAACCCTTGATGTTTTTGTAGTCTATCTTCTTGTTCCTAAGAAGACAGGGCATTGTTAAGGGCTTATTCTGAGAAGTAGGGAAGGCTCTGTAGCCTAGGAAATGCCACAAGTCCCAGGGGTCTGGCAATGGGACTCTGGGGTGGCACCCAGAGAGCAGCTGGTGAGGACAGCTGGTATCCTGACATTGTTGGTAGATGTAGGATCAAGACCTTCATTGATAAAACAAATGCCATTTTTTTCTATGCATTAGGTGATCTTGATAGTGATTCCAGGCAGGCAGATGTGAGTAAAGGGAGTTTATGCCAGTTCTCCACATGCCCAGGAGAGTTTGAAAGGTCCATACTGTTTTGTTCCCCTTCTGCCAACCCCAGAAGAATAGTGACTGGTGCCATGGCAGCTGACAAAGGAGGCTAAAGCCAGGCCCAGAATGCCCTCCTCATTCCAAGCCTGGGTTTTACTGTAGTGTCAGGAGCCAGTGAGCTCGGTGCATCATCTCCCCATTCTGACTTGGCCAGCTCTGCTCTCCACCTTTATTTTGGGACATCATTAGGGCATAGTTGATTTCTCCCTATGCAATCTGATCCTCCCAATATGTACTTACTCTTGGAAACTACCTACAGGTTTTGGGCTAGCAGGTAGCAGGAAAAATACCCCCTGCAGATTCTCAGGGCCAGTGGCTGTCCTGTTAGAGGTCAGCACAGTGGCTCTGCTCCACAGTTGGCCTGGCTGGGGAGTGGACTGAGGACACCTGGGCATCCTGAAAGCCTTTTTTCCCCCTTCAGCATTGGGCACAACCTACTGGACACATGGCGCTGGAGGAAGGGGGAGAAGTAATGCTCAGCCCCCTGGCCCATTTTGGTTCAGAAGCTGGTACCCAACCAGCCAACACCCAGAGGCAGGCACACATCCCTCAGGTTTATGAATCCACCTTCTGGCCTCCTGCAAACAGAAAGGGGTTGGTGGGGCCAGGTAACTGCTTTGTTGGATAGAAGTTCTAGTCATTTAATATTTTACAACTTACATGAAAATCAGCCTAATGTGTTGAAGGCTACTTGCTTTTTCAGTGGAATTTTTAAATGGTGCGGCAGTTACTTTGGCTGCAGTAAAAGCTTAGAACGAGTCAAGTAAAGAGTATATATAGTTTCCTTTCAGCATCCCAAGTGGCAAGTGTAGTTATTAAGATTTAAAGCATTTTGGTCTTCAGATCATAAAATTCTTAGAGCTGGGGGCCGGGGGCTGGCGATGAAGGAACAAAGGGAAGGAAGGAGAAGGGTAAGAGGATTCTTATAAATGTCCTTAGCTGTTAAATAACACTATTTTATGGAGACCATCCATCTGAGAGTCTCAGAGCCCTTTTGTGGGATCATACCATCAATCCTCGCACCATCCCCTCTAGGAGATAAGAGGCAAATGGCAATGAATATGAAATATGAAGGAAAAGGTGCTAAAGATGGGGCTATCAGTTGGTTGCTGAAGGTCACCCAGGAAGTTTCTACACCGTGAATGTGGGGCCAGGTGTCCCAGCCCCTGTTCGAACGCTTAAACTGCTCACTGGGCTGAGTAAAGGATGAAGGCCACTGTCTTGTTTTATGATCCCTTGGGGGTAGGGGAAGGGCACTAGAAAAGAACAAACAAAAAATCATTGAGGGTAGAAGTTAGAGCAAGGCTCTTGGACTGGATTAAATGATAGAGCTTTACTTTCTGTCATTTACCAATTTAATTATGAAGTTGTTTGTTTGGATGTGGCTACCAATTTGAGAACCACAAAAAGCAAATGAGAGCATAAAAGTGTTCACTATTTAGGAAATTCAGTGGGAAAGAAATGCAATGCGGCAGGCAGGGGAAGGGAATATCATAACATTTCTTCTAACCCCTTCCCCAGCACCTACTCCCCACCCAACGAATCTCATTAGTTGGTGTAAAAGGGGGAAATTGTAATTTAGTCATGGTTGAATGTATTCCATTTCCTTTTGGTAATTTAGAGACTTTTTTTTTCTTCTTCACAATTATGCTTTTGTGATGAGAGAGGTATAGGGATTCTCTGGGGTTTGGGAATATCTTTGCTTTACCCTGAAAGCACCTGTTATTCCCTCTGTGCAATGGTTTCTAATCCGGCCTAAGATAGAGAGATACCAAATAGGCTTCTAATTTCATGGTTGAAGTGAGAAGAGATAATATCAGCTCACTTCCCTGCATAAAAATGATTTCTACTACCAATCTTCCAGAAGTTTGCCTTTGTGACTGCAACATGGTCAGGAGGATAAGCATGTATATGTGTGTGGATGTAGTTCCTATTCATATATATTTATAAACACATTGTGAGAAGAAATACTTGTCTTAAATAACTCCAGAATTAGGCAGGGTGCTCTGTGTTATCAACGTGAGTGGCCAAGGCGACTCCTTTTAAGCATTTTGTAACACCCTTGAGATAGAATCACCGCAAGTGTCAGGTGCACCCGCCCTTGATGGGGAGCTATATTGTAGGCACCCGAGCAGTGCTTCTCTCAAGATGATCGTCCCTGCACAGACTCTGCACATCGATCACGGCTGCAGTGTAATCTAAATGTAGCCGAGAGAGGAGAGGGTTAAGGAAAATAAATGGGGTCCAGTGTGAACATTTCTCCCCCTTTTCAGCTTTTTACAAGATAAATGTTTCAGATTTCAATCTGTGGTTCCCAGCAGTTCTTTGGGAGCACTGCAGTAGGCCCACAAAAATCGCTACTGCTGAGCCAACCCGAGATAATGCGTCTCAGCAGGGATGACATAATGTGCTAAAAGAAGACGATGATGTAATGCCCATCTCAGAAATCAGAGCCAATTTCCGTTACAAAGCCTCGGAGTGTAGCAGGAGGTAATGAGCTAGCATAAATTGTGCAGCCCGGAAAACTTCTAGGTCTGATGTTCCGATCTGCATGTTGAAAGGCAAGAAAAAAAGAGGAATAAAATAGAATTCCTAGATCTGCTGGGCTCAAGGGCATCTGCTCAGCAAGGAGCTCTGCCTTCTTCCAGTTTGAACAGAACAGTGCCCCAGGCTGCCCGGCTCACCTTGGTCCAGGTGGGGGGTGGCTTGTCTGGGTCTGTAATCTGCAGCAAGGTGGTGATGTAATGTTTAATGCTAATTTGGTTTCTGCCGATAATGTTCGAGAAGTGGGTATGGTGTTTCAAGGAGATTTGCCTTCCCTGGAATGTGGGGGTATCCAGACTGAAAATGCCTAGGAGAGTTGGGGGTGAGGAGACTTGAGGAAAGTCAGATTGACCTTGAGAACTTTATTAGGTGCCACCTGCCCTGGCTTGGAGAAACACCTGTGTGGGAGGACGCCTAAAGCTCCCAGATAACCGATCTCTGCAGCTTCTCCTTAATTAATGATGCATTCCGACCTCCAGGTGTAGCCTGCCCGGCAACCAGAGTCCAGCTTTTTGTTGGGTTTCATAGAAATGTTGAAAGCAGCCATAAATCCATCTAAGCAGCGATCAAGAATCTCAAAGAAGCCGAAACCGGTTTGGCTCAGTGGATAGAGCGTCAGCCTGCGGACTGAAAAGTCCCAGGTTCGATTCCCGTCAAGGGCATGGACCTGGGTTGCGGGCATATCCCCAGTGGGAGATGTGCAGGAGGCAGCTGATCGATGTTTCTCTCTCATCGATGTTTCTGACTCTCTATCTCTCTCCCTTCCTCTCTGTAAAAAATCAATAAAATGTATTAAAAAAAAAAAGGAATCTCAAAGAAAATGGAGAGAAAAGCACGCTCTTTGATTGAAAACGCGTTCCACCCCGCCCCTGCTACAATTTTCTATTTTAGTTTATTCTTTCCATCATTTTCTCTTTAACTGCTCTGAGTGTTTGCCCGAGGAACTTATTGCCACTTTATTTGCCTTCTACAGTTTCTGTTACTTATTTCTCAGGGGAGACTTGATCCTGTAACCCGCCCTGCACACCAACAGCTCCTTCTGGATGGAACGGCAGTGGTTTTGTGTCACTTCTTGCTGCAGAGTGGGCCTCCAGTGCCACAGACCTGGGTGTGACAGCATTGGCAGACAACTGCTGGCTTTGCAAACCGAATGCTGTGTCTTTAAATAGGGAATGAACATCGAGAACAGATGAGATTTTTCTGGTATAAAAAAATGAGAGAAATAAAACAGAAAACATGACATACAGGCAGGCTAAAGAAGAACTGCTTCTGTGACATGCAAACTGAAATGGGCTTTGCTTTCTAGACCTCTCCATGAAGTGCTAGCAAGTCTTTTCTGTGTATGCTTACCTGATAAAAGGACAGTCACCATCACAGCCACTGCTGGCCATTTGCAGACAAATCACAGGTCAGATATTAATACTATTAATGAAAATTTTTATCTAGTACTTTTTAATGTATAGCAGGTGCTGTCCTAAGCTCCTTGCACTAATTGTCTCATTTAATTCTTACCAGAAGCCACCCTATGAGGCAGGTGCTAGTATTATTAAATCCACTTTATAGATGAGAAAAATGAGGCTCTGAATGTTTAAATAAGTCACTAAGTTCACAGCTGGTACATGGCCCAGCTGGCATGGGCACCCTCTTATCCTAGGACCTGCAGTCCACATGCTTACCCACTCTGGAGCACTAACGATCAGATGACACCAGGTTTAGGTAGAGATGGTTCCTGTCTTCAAGGTGAGGTATTCCATAGGGCAGGTGAAATCCTTACATTAGTATTTGCCAAAGCAAAGACAGAGTGTTGCCTTTTCTTTGTGTCTGTGTCACGGGGCCCAGTCCTGGGCATATACCAAGTGCTCACTAAATGTTTGCTAAGATGGGATGGGGCAGGCAGAAGAATGAGCGCAGAAGGAATAAACTCCAAATCAGATAGAGAGCTCTCTTGAGGGTGGCATGCAGTCAGGTTGCTTCTGGTTTGTCAGGGAAGACTGCCTGAAGGAAATGGTCAACAATATGTCTGTGTTAGCATCTACGTAAGACAAAAGGGCTATTTTATTCCCAAACCTTTAGCATCTGACTATGTGATTAAGGCTGGTCAGTGAATAAATGGTAGAGAAATGCTATATGCAGATTGCATTCTTTGTAAATAGAGGACCCTCCCAAACCAAGTTCTTACCCATTCAATAATGTCAGTTTTTAAAAATATGTCTTTATTGATTTTAGAGAGAGAGGAAGGGAGAGGGATAGAGAGATAGAAACATTGATGAGGGAGAAACATCAATTGGCTGCCTCCTGCACAGCCCCAGTGGGAATCAAGCCTGCAACCTGGGCATGTACCCCACTGGGAATAGAACCAGTGACCTCTGGATGCATGGGATGACACTCAATCCACTGAGTCACACTGGCTGGGCAATAATGTCAATTTTAAAAGGATATAAAAATGAATTGGGACACATAGGAAGGACATGGTGAAGCAAAATTATTAATTTGTAATAGATCATCTCCTTTATATTCAACAGCCCTATATAGGCCCACAACTACATATTAATTGCTATATTTATATACCAGAAAAGAGATTATGAGAATTCCTGTGCTCTTCTTTAGTCTGAGATATGTAATAGCTATTGTTTGCTTATTCTGGCCTTTCTAAACTATAAAAAGACATAGAAGAGACAATAACACTTAAAAAATATATTTTTTATTGATTTCAGAGAGGAAGGGAGAGAGGGAGAGAGATAGAAACATCAATGATGAGAGAGAATCATTGGCTGCCCCATGCACATCCCATACTGGGGATCAAGCCTGCAACCTGGGCATGTGCCTTGACTGAGAATTGAACTATGACCTCCTGATTCATAGGTCAACACTCAATCACTGAGCCACACTGGCCAGGTGGGACAATAAAATTTTAAAAACCTCACCAACATTCTCAACCTACAATAAGCAAAATCATTCAATCAACGAGAAGTGGGCAATGGTGAGACCATCTCCATGGTAGGGTTAAAATCTTATGCTTTCAAGTATCCACTTGACATGGTAGAATTTTGTTTTCATCACAAATAGCCTAGGAAATGCTCCTTTGGCCTTTGTACCAAGTTATTACTGCCCTTTTGCCCTTTCTTCAACATTAGGCCTAGTGCATCTGTCCTCTTTTCATTGTCTCTGGAAGTGCTCTTTACTTCTCATTTAGATCATCATAAAAAGCTGATCCCTTTCTCTGTCTAGTATCTCTTTCACTCCTATTCATTGTGGCCAATCCTCTGAAAAATTTGCAGTGCCTTCCCATTGTCTAGAGAATTTAGACCAAGCTTTCTAGCTCATCCTTAGATACTCCACAATTTGGCTTCCAACACACTTTTCTAGTTGTGTATCTCCCATCATTCATTTATCTACATTTGATCCAAACTGTTTCACTTGCTATTTCCCAAACCGATTTTCATCCTTGTACCTCCCCCGCCCCCCCTCCCCCGGCCCCAGGAATCACACTCCTCTGTGTCCTTCTACCATTTAAAGATTTAATCTTTTCTATCCTTCAAGTCCCAGCCCAAGGTGCTACCCCTTGATGAAGATTTCTTGGTTCTTGACACCTGAGAATGACATATTCCTTCTTCGGACTCCCATAATATTCAGGCCAAGCCTTTCTGAGGGCACCTATGTGATTCCTCCCTGTGTCATAATTGTTAGTGTAAAATGTCACAGTCTTAGAATTTTGCAACCAGGAGGGATATTTTTCTTCTCTATCTTAATTAACTGTAAATTTCTATAGGCGAGGCTATATCTTCTTCATATTCATGTTCTTAGAGTGTGCAGCAGAGTTCTTATCACATGGCAAGTGTTCAGTAGTAGACTGTCAAATGACTACAATTAGCATTTAAATCACAGTTGCAATATTAACCATTGAGTCATCTATAGTCCCAAAGCCGGACAATGGGACTCACGTAGGTATCCTTGTCTCTGCCTCTGTTTGTCCCTTGGGTATTGGTGACCAAAGATTTCCACTGAGACTTGCTGATATCTGGTTTATCTGAGGAGGCCAAAGAGAACATGAACATAGTTAGGAAGAAATGGGTGATGATAGGAGATGCAGAAAGCGACTCACTAACTGACTCTCTCATTTAATTCCCCCCACCCCTTTAGTTGTCTCTTTTCTATCATTTTGTCTTCCTTCTGTTCTCCACACTTTTGACCCATGGCAAGAACCATGAATGATTAATAAAGTTTAGAAAGATAACATTAGAAAGAACCATATGGCAAATTTGTCATAGATTTCAGACAATAAGCCAAATTTCTTCTAGACTTTGTTTACCATAAAAGCTTCTTTATTTCTAAAAAAAAAAAAAAAAAAAAAAAAAAAGAACAAAGAAAAGAAAGAAAGATAACATTAGATTTCTTGCTCCATGGAAATTTTCTGGGTCTGCCAAATTATTGCGTCCATTCAGGAAGTTTAAGTCTTGCTTTCCCATTCCATAAAATGAAAGAATGATAATGGATTAACCCTGAATTCCCTTACAGAATCTGAATGTGTTGAAACCTAGTAAGACAGTACTAAAGACATGTTTGCTCACACTTGGGCTGTTGTGTTGTTGAATAGAACACTGATATTTTCTTTGCTTTAGATAGCTTTATGGAGCATATATAGAGCAGAAGCACATATTGCACCAGATAAAATCCATTCATGGTAAACCTTGAGAAGGTGAAAAGGATTTGAATTGATTGATACAAAAGTCTCGTAGGGCTAAAAAAATTCCCTTTAGTCAATAATAGGGTAATGAAATTTCCCTGTAAAAACTCAGCAAAGTAGAGAAAAAAGTAGATATTACTGTGGTGAAACTTATATGAACCAGAGGGGTAGTTAAATGTAATAATGCCTTTCTGGAAGCTGATGTAAGCATATGCATCTATGAATACAAGAAAAAAGAGACTTTTCTTGTCCATGCTCAAGCACCTATAAAAGACCAGTCAGTCAGACTCCATCCCTGAATAGCTCTTATATAGATCTACCTCTGATATCCTTAAAGAATTGCGGCTACCTGAAGATCTCAACCCCACCAATCCAGGTTGACTTGAACCAGCCACTTCCTGCCCAAACCAAAATAACTATGAGCCAAGCCAAAGGATAAGACAGTTTGAATGGATCAGTAGAAAAGACGATAAGGAGATGACACTCATCAAGATGTTGTTGCCCCTACAGAGGGTTCCCCAGGTCTCCAGCCCATGTTGGGAGAATAGGGAGGGGAGAAAAGGCCTCCTGGGAAATATATGTGGATCATGGGCACTTCCCCATGACTACCTATTGACATCCTCCTTCCAGGAATGAACTCACCAACTTACTTCAAAAGGAGCTCAGCCCACACCTGCCATTAACCACAGTCTTGTCACCAACACCTTATGGTTAACTGAATCAAAAGCTTCCGACAGGTCTAAAATTAGCCTGGCTAAACATATCATTAAAGATTTAGGGAGGAGTGTGAATGACCTTTCTTCAGCCCTGCTCTCCCAGATCCAGTCAGCTGTGGGGGCTCACTGGAGTGCTAAATCGGGTTTTCAGGGTCTTGAAATAAATGACCCTTTAGATTTTTTTTTTTATTGCCTGAAGGTGCATATTTTTGGAAAGTTTGGAAGCGTTCTGTTCATCTATTTTGATTCATTTGAGTATAAAAATGTGGCATTTTCACACTTTGGGAATTCAAGCCCTTTATTTCTTTTTTTTTAAGTCTCTAATATTTTTTTAAACCTTTAAAATTAGTTTATTTAAAGGCCAAATTTGATTTCTTCACAGTTTCTGGGGTAGGAATGTAACTTTACCAGCTTTGAGGGAAAAGAAAACCGTGGTAGTTCATCGTACAGAAGTTATAAATATGTGTGAATACTATTTTAAGCATTATATTTCTGGTAGGGATTTAAATACACATGGAGAAGAGAGGCAAAGGCAGGGTTTGTGTTTCCACTCCTTTATACAAACCTTAATGGTAAATTAGAGAAAAAAGATTTATTCTCTTTATCTTTGCTACTCAAGAACACTTTTATCCTCTATTTCTTTTCAAGTTTCAAGGGTAAAAGATCCAGGAGAAGAAAATGAGGATGACATGGTACCATTTTTGAACTCTTGCTTGACATGAGCCAGACTGTTTCAATTTCTTTACTTTCCAACCCAATTATTTTGAAATTCATTTCTCTTCTCACTAAGGCAGTGCGTCTCTATGTATATTTTCAAGAACACCAGGTCTGTAGGATGTTAATAGATGTCACTTGGAAAAAAGAATTTTGAGTTAAACAGATTTCTTTACTGCTGGGCTTCTTTCTCAAATTCCCTAGTGTGTGATGTGAATTGTCAAGAAGGGAATATAGTATGTAGTACATGCTTATGTGCCCCGATTTCTTTCTCTCTCTCTCTCTCTCTCTCTCTCTCTCTCTCTCTCTCTCTCTCTCTCTCTCTCTCTCCCCCTCTCTCTCTAGCTAGAAGACTCGTGTGGGAAGTAATAGAGGATGATATTTGTAATTTAAAAATTGCATCTTGCCCAGTTGGCATGACTCAGCGGCTGAGCATCCATCTATGTGCCAGGAGGTCACAGTTCGATTCCCAGTCAGGACACATGCCTGGGTTGCAGGTTCGATCCCGTGTGGGATGTGCAGAGGCAGTTGATCAATGATTCTCTCTCATCATTGATGTTTCTATGTCTTCCTCTCAGAAATCAATTAAAAATATATTTTAAAAAATTACATCTCTTTTTAAGTTGACTGGGCAGTTCATTTTCCTGAGCAGTGATAATCTAGAGTGGCTACTGGTATGTCCCAGCTGTCCCACCACTGGGTGGTGGCCCTGGATAGTCACCTGTCATCTTTGAGCCTTCCTTCCTTTCTGTGGAAAACGAGGAGGCTGGGCCAGATGATCTTTTGGCCCAGTATAGTGTCTCCCCTCCCCACGTTTCTGCAAGGTGGACAGTCACAGGGCTTGAGCCCCTGTCTCTTAACCACAGCTGGTTGGACTAGGGGCAGAATATGTTCTCTGTGCAGATTTGAGTAATCTACTTTTGGCTTATTATTTTTCAGATGTCGCCAAAGGGTCTTTAGTGGTCAGAGAATAAACCTAAGAAATTTTAGGCTCAAGGAAACCCTTTAACAAAGGGAAGGCATCTAAAAATAAGAGCTTGGCTAGAAAGTGGCTCCTCAGCCAGGATTTTAATACAGGTCTCACAGCACAGCTCAGGTCATTTCCATGATTTTTAATTAAAGGGTGCCCATGTTAATGCTGTAATTACAAATAGGCTCTGTCGAGTCCAGGAACATTTGCCCTTCAATCATTGTATTTCAAGGCACTGACTGCCTACTTTTGACAAATGAAAAATGCTAGTTTGGAAGTCTACTAAAAAAAGATGTAGCTTTTAGAGTTAAATGATCATATTCTCTCTGGTTCTTCCATCTCAAATTCAGAGCCTGCTATGAACATGTGAAGAGCCCTGGACTGGAGGTAAAGCCTGGTTCTACTGAAAGACACTTCAAGCCCACTGGGCTTCTGTGTCCTGGTCTGTGAAGTGAGATCCTGATTATACTGTCTCTGGGAAGCACACCCCCAAAGGCTTCTCTGTCCTCCTGATCAAAATGTACCTGCACCAGGGCCCCGCTTTCAGCTTCCCAATCTGTCTACAAAGATGCTGCAATAGTTTAGGCAGGTGTACATGGCTGAGAGCGTCATTGTTCTCTAAGGGACACTGGCCTCGTCCTCTCTGTAGCACGACACTCTTGCATACACAACTGCTATAGTTTGAGGGAACACATTACTTTTGATGCAAACATCACATTCTGAATGTGGCAATAGTGTTTTGGAGGCATGGCATATTTTGGAGCTGTCTTCATTCATACTTCCAAGGCAGCTTCCTGTTTTCCCAGTCTGTCCAGCATTAGTAACAGTATAAAGAAGCAAGAGTGAAGCTTCATTATTGATACTCTAGCCCCATGTTGTCTCAAACAAGCAGCACAGGATCAGAGTTGGGTGAATAGAGCACCTGTCCGAACCTAGAGGCATTGTGGGGAAGATGGTCTTCCCTAGCAGAAATCATTGTGTGGCTGTCAGGAGTTCACAATTTGTCCTTTAGGTCTGTACAGGCAGGCTTTGCTGTAGCAGTCCTTCCCACAGACCCCTTCTCATAAATCAGCTCACCTTCTCCAAGTCCCTCCAAAGACATTTTCCAAAACACCTGCAGAGACTGAAGTGCGATCAAGTTACTTTTGGCGCATCCTCAGGTTTCTCAGCTACAACTGATTGGAATAGGAATAGACACCTGATCCCAGAAGAATCAGTCTGTAGGCTGGGTTGATCAATGATATTTTCTCTCGCAAGTTGAATTGTGAGAGTTAGATTAACCATGCTTGAAATTACAGAGACAAACCTGTCAACATTGGGCCATCACACCCCTGTGCCATGAGTGGCAGGAGCTGGGTGGCTGCTGCTCTCTTTATAAGACATGTGCTCCTCTCCAGTCCACCCAGTCCCCACCTGTCCTCATGCATGTTACCTGCCTGAGGACCACCTTGCCTTCCCACCATGCATTACAGTTTGCTCTTTATCTTAAAGCCTCATCTCAATTATGCTTTTGCTTAACCTTCCTATCATTGAAATTCTTACAGGAATGACATACCTATTGGCTTCTTTCCCATCTATATGGAAGCTTGTCTGATTGCCTATTAGTACATGTTGGAGGAACAACTGGGTGAATTTTTATCTTATTTGGAGAGTAGATTTATATGGCCTGACTTAAAATATAGGCTGTGTGGCATCCATGAAATTCACCTTTGGAGATGGATGGGGATAGCTCAAAGAGGGACTTCCCCCTCACCCCCAATAGACATTTCCCAAAACATCTGCAGAGACCGATGTGCAATCAAGTTACTTTTGGGCTCTAGCTATACTGAATGATGTAATTTGATGTAGAGGTTGGGATAGGTTGGGAACTAAAGGAGACTTGGGTCTTTAAGGGTTTCTCTCACGGGAGTCTGGAGTGTGGTATGGACCAACTCTGCCCACTCTTTTGCAGGGGTGGTTTGGTTTCCTGCTGAAAATACTTGAATCACTTTAGAATTAAAGCCAGGTTGATGAGGAAATTTAAGCAAGAGAGAAGAAGTGGCTTCCTGCCTTCAGTCCCTAAGAAGCTAATATCTTTCAAAGTAAGAAGGTAGTGAGACCGATTCCCTGATGTTCAGTTCCTGAGAGAAGGCTTCTGCAGAGAAACACAGGGACTGAGGCAGAGGCCTGGGAGTGGCTCAGGGACCAAGGGGTTAAACTGCAGGGCTGGGTATACTGGCTACAGTGTCACGTCAGGGACCTGCATCACGTTTGGGTTCAGCATTTTCTCCCTCAGCATTGCCTCAGAAATGGCGGAAAACAAATGCTCAGGCATATGGGCTGCTGTCAATGGTAACAAATGTATGGTGCATATTTTCTTCTAAATTCCAGGAAACCGTATTACCACATGGCTGGATATAAAATAACCCCTCCCTTGTTTTAGGTTGTTAAGTGGGTTTTAAAAGATGAAGGTGACACATTTTCAAGAAATTAAAATTTGAGGCGAAATCTTGATGGTCTATTTGTGGCAATTTCTTTTTTTAAAAAATATATTTTATTAATTTTTACAGACGGGAAGGGAGAGGAATAGAGAGTTAGAAACATCGATAAGAGAGAAACATCGATCAGCTGCCTCCTGCACACTCCCTACTGGGGATGTTCCCGCAACCAAGGTACATGCCCTTGACCGGAATCGAACCTGGGACCCTTCAGTCCGCAGGCCGACGCTCTATCCAGTGAGCCAAACCAGTTAGGGCTATTTGTGGCAATTTCAATAACATTTTGCAGCTTTTCTGTTGGTGTGGCACATTTAATTCTGCAGTGAGTTGGATGTTGTTTTAAACATCATGATTTGCAAACTTCATAAACTGAAAGGAAGCCAAGGTGGTTAGAAGGGCCCCTTACTAAAATCCATTTCGTTTGTATGAACAATTAAAACTTTATGAAGCCTTCTTCATTTGTTATTAAGAATAGTGGGAATGAAAATAACATTTTAAATAAGGAGACAGTATGACTTTATATACTGATAATACTCCCCCAAATCACATAAGGTAGGCATTATGGACATCTGTGTATCACTAATGATAGTTAAAGACATTAATTGACTTGCTCTAAATCACACTATTGATAGTGGACAAAGGATTCAAGCCCTACTGTCCCATACCCAGTCCTGTGGTGTTTTCTCTTTATAGTTTATTCTTGGTGAAAAATTAGCCTGCAATGATAAACAAAACAAAGCAAAATGAATTAAGTATCCAGGAGGAAGTACCAATACTTTGGCCACCTCACATCCTCTTGCTCCTTTTACTCCAACGGTTGCCATGGAAACCAGCTACCTCTCTCTCTGTGCTGACAGGATTTTCTGACTTGGCAGGAACCACTAAGCTGTTCTCATGCCATATACAAATCTGGAACTGAGAATTACCACCCATGGGTAATCCTTCACCAATGAAGGGTGGTAGCTGGTCAGTTAGTGCTTCCTTCCCGGATTCCTCTTCCTACATGGCTCCACAATGTCTTTGCATTACGTTTTCCTCCTTTCCAATTTTACTCTTTCCAGCTCTCAGCTATTTCCTGGATTCGTCTCTGTAAATTATTGACCCACATGCAAGCCTTTATCTCAGGCTCTGTTTTCTGGGGGAAACCCAAGCTAAGACAAAAGGTTTCTTCTGCAAACACCCGCATCAAGATCACTCACTGATTACAGTGGCCATTTGTTGTTTCTGTCGCTTAGTATTCATTCTTACTTCTTATGCTAGCCATAGCTTAAATTCCTCTTTTTTTCTAACTCAGTCCATGTGGTCTTCCTGCTTTCATCTCCTGATTCCACAGTCAAGGCCATAGTCTAGGTTTGGGAGTGAACATGTGACCCAATCAGACGCTCTGAGACTTTTGCTGGGATAGGATTCTTGCTCCTGTGTGCGAGGCTGAGCCCCTGAGAGGCTGAGAGGTCTGTGCTACCACTGCCATCATGTGGGACTGGAGGCTGGAGAACGCAGGACTAATTGAAGGGAAAAAAGCCATGCCCTGACCATATATTCTGCATCCTGAATCCATCTATGCACCAAATCAGATATACCCCCGAACTTTTAGTTTGTAAGCCCATAATTGCCTATTGGCTAGGCTGGTCACTTGCATTGAAAGTGTCTCAACCATTCTCCAAATCTTTAGGATATCTGATAGGTTGAGGCCTTTTCCTGGACTAGTGGACATCAGGACACATCTCTATTTCCATCTCACAAGTATCCTCCCAACAACAGGATTATGGAAACTGCTAAGGGAAGATAGATTTTCTTCCCCATTGCCAATTAGGCTGAGACATTCTGGGTGAAATAACTGGTGGCATGGTTTCAATCTCCCTCCTAAGGAGCAGCAGTTTTCCAGTATCTTTGCTAATGAGATCATGGAAGCTGTGGCTAATATGGAGTAATTTCTGCCCTGATGAAGGGGGTGGTAAGCTGTGTAGTGAGGGCTTTGGTGTGACTCACTTCTTCTAGAGCCCCTCGTGTCCGCTTTCACTTTCTAGAATTGCTGTTCTGGAGGAATGCTCTGTGCTAGGCGATATTCTGATCTATATACACTAGGACAATGCTTCACAGGCATCACGGGCGGTGGCTTAGATGATCCAGGTTCTATCTTCTCCCTGACTTTCCATCTCAGATTTCACCTTCTTGTTCTTATTTATGCTTATTTTGCTTTTCCAAATTCATGGCCTTCGTCCCTAATTGAAATGAGTGGTTTCTACAACCTTGCATCTTCT
Source organism: Myotis daubentonii (assembly GCF_963259705.1). Classification (NCBI taxonomy): domain Eukaryota; kingdom Metazoa; phylum Chordata; class Mammalia; order Chiroptera; family Vespertilionidae; genus Myotis; species Myotis daubentonii. The sequence continues at coordinate 80,029,779 of NC_081843.1, forward strand.
AAGGAAAGAATTCAGAAATAAAGGAATTTTACCAGAAAGAGCTTTCCTTTTTATTGTCTTCCATTTCTACTTTATTTTTACACCTTTCCAACAAGTATTTTTTATTAGTTAAGCCATATTTCAGGATCCCTCTGGGAGAAGGACAGAGGACAGAAGGACGGTGGGGTGGAGACATTTCAGATCTTCCCAGGAAACATGCCTTCCGCCCGGTGGTTGTCCTAGGCTGACATCCAGGATATGGGGCAGAGGGACTTGTATGAACACTGGTATCATTTGCACATGTCATTGCCTTCTCACAGTGGTGGAAGACCAGGTAGGTCTGCCTACAGTTCCTGGTCTGATTCTGGCTGGGGAAATGGCTGTCAAAGGGGGCAGGTTGGTAGTTCTTGACTTTGGTCTTGATATCTTCTGCCATGTTTCTGACTCCTAAAGACATGCCAGAAGCAGCTCACTGCTAAAAGTGACCCTCAGCAAAGATTCCTCCATCTCCTCCATCTCTACTTCTGCTTTTAGGTGCTGGTGCATTTATAAACTCCCTGATGGTATGATGCAGTTAAAGGTTTCCCAGGGAGGAGGGGTAAGAGCCTCGAACCAATCTGGAAATGGCTGAGGCTATTGAACACTCAGAGGAAACTACCTAAATTTCTAGAGTTTGTTTGTTTCCAAACTGCCTCCAACTCCACATCAAGTTTATCTCTGCCTCCTTAAAGGATCAGCAGATCCATTAGCTCATTTCATCTATTAACCACCCTGAAAGCTTTTTCTCCATAGGTGAGCAATTTTGTAGAGAGCTTGAGAAGAGGTGCCCAGAGTTACTCTGCGACAAATATAAGGCTTAGGGTCAGCTCGCAGACAGATGTCCTGAGCCAAAAGGAGATGGCAGACTAAAGAAAGGTTTTGTTCACTGTAGCAGGCTCAAAGCCTTTTTCCTGGAGACCAGATCTACCGGTGTCCATCTCATCACATTCTCACTGTTAGTTTTATCTTTTGAGGACAATGCTTTCCTTTGAGAAAGACCTCTTTATCTCTGGCATCAGGGTTTCTGTTATATTTGCCAAGGGGCCCTGTGGCTCAGCCTTAATTACTAAGTGTGTTTATTTGTTACGTTGAATTATTGTTAATTTTTACTTCTAGGTGAAAAGGTGTGTTGTGGCTAGTTATATGGTTCTTAGAGCAAAGCTCTATATAGAACGACCCTGCTTTTTCCTGTTGGTATAACTTCGATAATCTACTCTTTGGCCAAGACAAAGGGTTCCTACTAAGAAAAAAGACAGCTGAGCAACCGGAGGAAGAAGGGAGTCTCTTCTACTAGTAGTTATACTGGTGGCCTTGGGCAGATTTGGTGCTTCAGTCGTCTTCTCGCAGACCATGGATGAGGGCCTCATGCAGAATCCTGCTCTGTTTAGGACTGCCTTTGGGGCCCCTAAAAAGGAACTTTTACGATTTCTTACACCTCTTACTTTACATAAACCAATGGAATTGCACAGTTGTTAGAATAACAACCTCCTCACTACCTGATCAGGCACCCCTTAGGCATTTATGATTTAAAAATCAAAGCTCTGGAGATTGCACATCCGACCTCAGGGAGCAGGCAAGCTGTCCCCACACGGCCAGATTTAAGGATTTATTAGACAGCCTGTTGCACAGTTTTGATGTTCATCACCAAGTTCTTTAATGGGCTTCTTGGTGGTCATTTTGTAAAGACTCTAAAGCTGGTCATTTTTGTTAGTGAGCTCCTGCTCTGGACATGACACTCTACTTAGCACAGTGAGACAGTGCTAAGCGAAGGCCAAGAAAGGGTTCCTGCAACCAACACATTTGCAATCTGACTGGGAGGCTAGGGCACAAAGCAAACCAAATTTAACTAAGTGTTTTAAAGGGACACTCACAAGACTGCGGTCCCAGAGATGTTACAAGGAAGCTTGTGATTACTACTAGGTTTACTTCATATAATTCACCTTTCCTATGAAGAATAAATGTGCCGTTGTTGTTTTACATAGCCTTAGTATTCATCACCACCCAGAGACCGAGATAGATTTTACATTTCTGATTATGAATACCCCATAACTGACTTTGCAGCTAAGATATAGAAACAAAGGTGCTGTTATTTTATTACCCAAACTAACAGTGATGAAACTAGATTGGATATTTTTATGGCCCAGGGAAAGTTTTGAGCTGCAGAGCCACTGAGAGTACACTGTTACATGTTTTAAGAAGTCAAAGAAGCAACATGTACTAGGAAAAAAACAAAAACAAAAAAACAACCCCCCCCCAAAAAAAAAAATAAAACCATTCCTGGAGTCATATGGGACTGACTAGGTTCATGTAAGACCTGACATATAAGTCCTAACCCTCTGTGGCTCTGTGACCTTGTGCAATTTACTTTCTCTTTATGAGGTTCAGTTTACTACTGGTAGAGCAGGGACAATAACACCTCTCTTGCAGAGATTTTTGAGGGGATAAATGATTTAATGCATATGACACACTTAACACAATATGTGAAACCAACAGGCACCTATAAAGAGAGACTTTTTATATTGTTATAACTACATACATCTGAATTGCCTCTTGTCAGATCATTTTGAATCTTCACATGAAATGACCAAGGAGTTTGTCATATGTTGAGGGCTCAGGGTAAGTGATGCTGGACTATTTTTTGACTAGAGGTTATGCTGTTCTAAGTGCCAGGTATGTGACAATGATAATTTGGGAAGATGTTATTGGTCTCAATAAATATTTAAAAATCTAGAATTTGTTTTTCCTAACTGGTAATTCATAATCAGCAAAAATATTTTCTATAATTTTTCTTTTTTACAAATGAGATTCATGACGTCTGCTAAGATGAAAACTATAATTAATAACACTGTTTGAATAAAAACTATAGTTTGGTCACAGAAAAACTTATCTACATCATTACAGGGAGGTATCAAAACCTTTTAGAGAAAGCAGTGGTTTAAATTCCTGCTTGTCAGGGTCAAAGGCATTTATATTATACCACATAGAGGGCTTTGTAAAAGGAAATGGTTGGGATATGTCGGGGACTGAATTGTGTGTGCTGGCTGCAAATTCATATGTCAAAGTTCTTACCCTTAGTACCTCAGAATGTAACTGTATTTGAGCATAGGGTCTTTTAAAGAGACAGTTAAGGTAAAATGAGGTAATTAGAGTGGATCCTAATCTAATCTGACTGGTGTCCTTATAAGAAGAGGAAATTAGGACATAGATAGGTACAGCGAGAATAAGATGGAAAGACTCAGGGAAAAGGTGGTCATCTACAAGGCAAGGAGAGAGGCCTCAGAGAAACCAACCCTGCCAACACCTTGATCTCAGACTTTTGGCTTCCAGCACTGTGAGAAAATGATGTTTAAGCCACCCAGTGTGGTACTTTGCTATGGCAACTCTAGTAAACAAATATAGACACCAAGGTAGTCCTATATAATTGGGAGCTTATAACTTGGGGCCTGGATCATTCCATTGAGATCTGACCACTATTTTTATTAAAAATTTAAATAAAATAAATAAAAAGGAAAAGGAGCTTGGGAATTTGGGATTCTCTGAACCAGTGATTTGTGCTGCTGAACCACACCCAAAATGTGATATTAAATATAGAAGTCTGAGAAGAAAGTTCAAACTTTTTTTTTTTTTTAAACTGAAGTCATCCCAAATGTGTGAAAAATCAGCTTGACTAACTAGGGGAATGAGACTTTGCCATGAAAATAAGGACTGAAACTCCTACCATTTATAATTTGGCTTGTAAGCAATAGTACAGGCATGTGATTAAGTTCCTAAAGTGACTGAATTTGAACCTACACTCTTTAAAAAAATATAATTTTATTGATTTCAGAGAGGAAGGAAGAGAGAGAAAGAAATAATAATGATGAGAGGGAATCATTGATCAGCTGCTTCCTGCACGCCCCCTACTGGGGATCGAGCCTGTAACCTGGGCATGTGCCCTTGACCGGAATAGAACCCAGGATCCTTTAGTCCACAGGCTGACGCTCTATCTACTGAACCAAACCTACACTCTTAACACTTATGAATGGTGTGGTTTGGGTCAAGTTACTTAATCTCTCTAAGCCTCTGTTTTTTTGTGTGTAAAAAGGGGTAAGGTTGGCGTGGCTCAGTGGTTAAGTGTCGACCTATGAACCAGGAGGTCATGTTTGGACTCCTGGTCAGGGGACATGCCTGGGTTGTGAGCTCCATCCTCAATAGGGGGCATGCAGGAGGCTGCCGAATATGATTCTCTCTCATCACTGATGTTTCTATTTCCCTCTTCATCTCCCTTCCTCTACAAAATCAATAAAACTATATTTTAAAAAAAGGAATAGGGTTGCTATAAGGATGAAGTGAGTTACTGTGTAAATGTGTAAGCCATATAAGCTGTTATTATTATTTATGTTTATTTTAACACACAAAGTTGTTTGAACAGTAACTTGCTGATGAGTAAGAAATACATGTGTTTGCAGGCAAACTGTGGAAGAACTTGCACTCACCTGCAGTGGTTTGACTCAAAGGGTACCAAAGCCATGGATGTAATTGATATCCTATTATTCAAATTACTGCTGCAATGGCCAACTTGGAGACCTGGTGGTTTTATACTCTCAAGTAACATAGTGACAAGAATTACCTTCCAATGAAATACCCTCATTGGGTAAAAGCCTGTTCACTAAGGGGACAGGAATACTTCTTTGGCACAGGATGGGCTGTGGTTAATCACCGTGCTCTTTGTTGATTCTTTTGAACTACGGGTGGTTTTCTCTTCTAGCTACCTATGTATGTATATTAGAGGAAGTAGGATATGGTTAGTGACTTATTTTTCGATCTCATATAATTCTTAGCTTTGCCTCTATAGTTATAATTCCAGACACTATGACTTCCTTCGTTACCAGTGCCTCACGAGCTCCTTTTGCATTTTGTGGTGAACCAGTTGATCGCGGAGGCTGAGGAAAAGAAAGCCTGCAAAGCTGAAAGTGGAGAAATGTGTTTCTTTCATAAACTTTAAAGAGGAGCAGTGACTCAGACCTGGGTGAGCAAGTTACCCAGGGCCTCTTAAAATAGGATGCTCTTCCCCCTGAAGCTGTAGGGATTAGTGCTGTTGGCTTGGGAGTTCCTGAAATGAGTGCCTCCCGGACTTCCCCAGGACAGAGCGTGGGCCCCTGCACCTTCCTGGGGAGGGTGGGGCCTCTCAGTCCCCATGGGCACCCTTCCTGCCACCTGCCAGAGCTGAACTCCCCAGAACGGAGAGGACAGATCCTGGGGGCGGTGAAGAGAAGAAAGCAGGATTCTCAAGCAACAAAGCACCACGGAGAAGCCTATGGCAACTCCACGTAGCCCCAGGGGACCTGACTGGTGTAGGGGAAAATTTCCTTTCTATATACCACTAGCTCCAGGTGCGGTGCACAGTCACCTTCACACGCCCATCAAATCCTTTCTGAGGCAGATCCTGCCTGGAATGTTCTATCATGTTCTCCAGAGAGCCTAAAATTACAAGTAATTTTCCTGCTTGCTGTCTTCTTTTAGAATGGAAGTTCCTATATAACTCCCTTAGTAGAGATGTTCATGGAAATTTGGGGGCTAGTTGCAAACCAGGATGGTGATAAAGAAGAGTGCTGACCAGTGGTCCATTCGCGTTAGGAGGAAAATCATCTCAGACATACACACTTCGTGGGGAGAAGAAACCTGGAAAGCAGTAGTGCCAAAGGGGAGTGGGGTGATAGTGGATAACCACGGAGCAGCCAGACTGCAACGAGAGAAGGCAACGCGAAAGGCCAGGCCTATTTTGGGCCACGAACCCTGAGTCATGGGATAACAGAGACCAGAGGTGACAGCTGGTTTCTCGGCTCCATGGTGAGCAAGCATCTGGAATACCCCTTTGGCTTTGTAAAGCTCAGTTTAGGGCATAGAACCTTAGGGAATTTGGAGAAGGGCAAGGAGAAGGAGTAGGGAGAGGTGAGGATGACTCAGGGAATCTGATCAGAGGAAAGATTAAAGGGGCTAAATATGGGTAGTGAGTAGGGGGATGGTAACTCCTGACACCCTAGAAGGCAAGAATTATTTATAATAGAGGTGATATATTTAGAAGATAAGAGATGGGAATTGAAAGACTGATTAGCACGAGGAAATGTTCTGGCCAATTGTATTAGCTTACACATAGGAGCACTATTTCTCAGTCGTGTGTGTGTGTGTGTGTGTGTGTGTGTGTGTGTGTGTGTGTACCCCATTCCTTGAGATATTTGAAAGTAGGTTTTCAGTACGATGGTATTGTAAACTTCTCCGGATCAGAGACCATTGCAGCACAAGGTGACCTAACCTGTAGAACCCAAGAATGGAGTCCTATGCAAATATTTTATAATTTTATTGCTTGGTCAAAGTGAATTGTACCTGTAGTCACCTGACCTCTAAATTTGGCAATGCGGGCATGCAGCTTCTAGGATCCAGAGACTTTGCAAATTAACCTCAAAATGCTCCTCTAATATGTATCCTTCTTTCAAAAGAGTCTGTTTTGGTTCTTATAGTCCATTCTGTGATGAGAAGAGGAATTCTCCCAAGGCTGAGAAACACCTCATGTGGAGGAAGCAAGGTCCTTCCATGGGGGCCCAGAGCCTGAAGTCGAAGGCAGGGACCACCCTCTGATCAAGACCCATCAATAACTGTGCTTTGTGGATCCTAAGAGATGCTGTGACACGTACGGTTCCTGTTCCTGGACGGAGGATCTGGTTAACGGTTTGGAAAGCACAGAAGATGCTACACTGTCTGTACAAGCAGGGATTTGGATGCAGACTGAAACAAGCCTTCCTTTTGTTAAACGCAGTTTCAAAACAAGAATTTGCTGCTAGGCTTGGAGAAGAGAGGGGAAAAGCCACTGGACTCGGACCCGTGTGAGCCCGCTCTGATGGCAGGAGCCTGTGAGGGGCCATATTTGCTGTCTGTTTTTATTTATAAAAACGTCCTACCTCCCAGGTGCTGGAAAGCTAATCCAGGCTGACAGATTCTCTGACTTGACTGCTTTGGCTTTCATGGGCCTGTGTCACTGCTATTAATAGTCAACTCTATATTCTTAAAGAGCTTTTCTGTCTGCTCTGCCAGTCTGGGGCAGACCTTGGTGGGAAAGATCAAGTTGGGGTTAGGCTGGGGGAAGACAGAAGCAATTAAACAGAGGGGGCAGGGAGGCACCTAAAGAAGAAAAGCCAGGAGTCTCTTGGGGGAAATTAACCTTAAACTGACTTTGAAACATTTTTGATACATTCTTCTAGCAATTGGTTTTAAGGTCTGCATAAACCAAGAATTAAGGAGCTCAGCAGGACCCAGGGGTAGACAGAAAGGGATTCTGGTGACCAGATTTGTTGGCCTCTACGAGAAGGGGGACTCAGAGAGGATCTCGAGTAAGCTTTTTCTTTATTTGGCTTCCTTTTCCTTAAGCAAATATAAACATAGTCCTTTTAAAACAGAGCAGTTTGTATCTTTTTGCTGGTCTCTTCCTTGGGTTTTCAAAGGGCATTGCATATTTTGGGAGAAATTCCAGTTAATTTTGGTGCTTTTGTGTCTGGCTTATTTATCCTACTGTCGCCCAAGGTCTCAAGCAGTCTGCACAGTGTCCCTGAACACTTTAGAAGAAAACCTTTATTAATGGAGCTCCGGGGAAATAGAATTTATGCTTAACTCCTAGTTAAACATAAAACCCCCTTCGCTTTAATCCTTGATGTTGAAATCCATTCTAAAATGTTTACATTTGCTTTTATGTCTGCACACAGTCCACGGACATGATCTAATCTCGCTCTGATGATTCAGCATCTTGCAGCCCCTCGGTTCTAATAACGTTTTATGGTGGAGCAGAGAGTACAGAAGATTGGGCTAGGTCTAAGCCTGGGCTGAAAAGGCTCCTTTATCTCATCGTGTTTGCGTCCTAGGACAGACTGGCGTTCCTGGTTCAGGTCCAAATACCTGCCGACTCCAGCCCCCCCAAAACTGCCACTCCTTTAGCTGGTACAGAGCGAACCTTTCACTTACGTTGTCTTCTCCCAGGAGAATTGTGAAGACCAGATCACGAGGAGTGGAGGGATGGCTGTGTCTACAGGCTAGGAACTACACTGGGGCATGGCTGGGTGCTGCCTCACTATCAGCCCGGAGGCCACCTGCTCCTGAGTTGTTGCCTTAACAGTCATGAGACCTGGGTGGGCCCTTGAAGCACATGGGGACTCCTAGCTCTCTGCCAACACGAAGAGCTGAGGGAGTGTAAATGTATTCCCTTACGTGGGACAGAGGAGTCACGCTGCAGTCTGCCTTGGTGTTCCCTGTGAGTTCAAGGAAGAGTGCCAGGTTGGAAGGCATAAATAGTCCATCCAAAGACAGTTAAAAAAAAACCTCCTCTCTCTCCCTCTTTTCATCCTAATTGTCAGAGTGATGGCATTGTGGGCCCCCTGGGAAGGACAAGAAAATAGTGGCTGGTCAGGAGTCCTCTTTGCCTTGGTTTCTCTTGCTTGTTGTTTTAAGGAGGAAAGAACCCACTGCATCCAAACTCTGCACAGCCTCTCTCAGCTCCAGGACTCACCACATTTATGAAGTAAATGGCCAAAGAAATTAGAGCTGGGTCAAGGACAAGAGGATTTAGCCAAAGGAACCCTGTGGTTCCTTGCTTGTCATGAATGATGTATAGAATGAGGTAATGCAACCAACAATTAAGTGAGAGCTGCACAGTCACTTTCCACACAGCTGGGAGGGAAGCTTTTTGATGACTATGTGTGTTTTTTTTTTTAAAAAAGGCCTGGAGCAGCAGAAGGCCTGTATTCTAGAGTCACATTACTTTGCAACCTTATGTCACAGGTACCGATGGCCTTCAAAGGAGGCAGGGCTGTCTCCGAGGGGAAATGCCACAGATATTTTGACATTGAGAGGTTTGGAAAAGCCTTTCTTCCAAGTGTCCCTCCCTCCCCATTTGTGGTTTTACTAGTAGTTTCCAGCCTAGACAATCAGCGAACTTGCTATTGGAAGCTTGGGGGATGGGAAGGTGTGCTTAAGAGAAGATAAATTAAATGGGACCGTATCTCCAGAGAGAACTAATTGGCTAAGGCAGAGTTTACAAAGAGTAGCCTCCATAACTCATAGAAACAGGACTTGTACCTGCCTTAAGCTTTCCTTCACTTGAGTTTATATTTCTGATTTGCCTTTGGTCCCCTTTCCTGGCTCAGGGACTTTCCTTCTGAAAAGGGGGTGAGGGAGACATGGGGTAGCCCTGTCTTGGCTGGGTAGCCTTAGGCCTCATCTGCAGACTGAGAGGGAATATCTGCCACAAAGAGTGGTTTTGAGGATTGATATAATATCAGTGGCTAACAAAGATCAATTCTTTCCCACCCCCTATTTTCCCTCCTTTTTTTTTTCCTGTTGAATTTCCTCATTATTATGATAGTAGATGTTTACCTTGCAGCTGATAAAGCTGCTGCTTCTAAAGTGAATTATGGGCCTGTTTTTTTTTTGGAAACTGTGTTAACCATTTAGTTTCCTTTGGAGAAAATATTTTGAGGAGAGAGAGGGAGGGAGAGGAAGAGGGAAGAGAGCGCTGTTTAGGAAATCATCATTTTAGGTGCATATGATGATTAATAAAGGAGTAAGAAAGAGGCTATTTAATCTACCATGGGTGAAATGGACCAAGGTTCTTATAGTCTACTTGTCTTCCACAGTGTCTTGAGCATTAGTGAGATATTGCTTGAAGGACAAGAAAATATATCTTCTATAGATCTGTGCCTGGTTGACATTTGATTTTATTCTGCCTACATTATTTCCGAAACCCCCAAGCTGAGAGATTTTTATAAAAAGAGCTAATAACAGGGATTCCTGGCAGAAGTAAACACAAAACCCATATGGTGGGATGAACCCTTAATCTGAGTCTCACAGGTAAATACAGCCTAAACATGAGCTCATGGTGCATCGTTACAAAACACACAAGAAAACAGTCAACATGACTGCGTGTTAGTAGACACTACACAAGCACATTAGAATTAGACAGCTTCCAATAATAACTTCAACAAAAAGGAAAACAGGAAAACATTAAAAAGTGAATAAAGCTGTAAATAAATAAATAAATAAATACATAAATACATAAATAAATAAATAAATAAATCTCCTCCCCCTCCCCGTGCAAAAAAAAAAAAAGAGTGAAGAAAGTCAGGACTTAATGAGTTAAGAATCTATTAAAAGAATAGAGTAACTCAAAGGAATTAAAAGGAAGGAAAATATGAGGCTGGGAATATAGTCTAATAAAAAAAAGCTAAAAATTAGGAGCAAAAACCAAGAACTGACCTTCTTATGCTCCTTTATGCATTCTCCCCCTAGGGAGGCAAGATGATTTACTTAACTGGCAAATTTTGGAGGAATAAACTGAGCTTACTCAACTAAGCTCTGCCCTTCATTTTTTCAGAGCAAACCTATCTGGAGTCAGGGTAAGTTTTCCTCTGCTCCTCCATGCTATAGATTTGACCACAGCAGCCCTTTTGGGGGATTCTGCATACTCAGTCAGTCAGTCTAATTCTAGCTCTCATATTAAGCTACAATCACCAACCTAGCCTTTCTCAGTATAAAAATACTCCTTTATTTGATTTCTCAATTTGTTCATAATCTGGGCAGGAAAGAGAGAAAGCAAAAATAAGAATTTTTAGATACAGATAATAAAACATTGATAATATATGGTAGATATTTAAAAATAAAAAGAATAGACAATGGCTAACCACATACCAATAAAAAATAAAACTTTGATGAAGTGGTTTATTTCATAGAAAAATATATATTTGCCAAAATTGACTCAAGAAGAAACAAAATTATAATCATTAACAAAATCCAGTCTTTGGTAAAAATCTACACATAGGTATGTGCATGTATATATACACACATTTCAAACTTTGAATTTCTGAGTAAGTTCTATCAAACATTCAATCTTATGCAAATGTTCCAGATAAAAAGAGTGCATGCTCTCCAACTCATTTGATGAGACTAGTATAACTTCGATAGAAAATCAGATAAACTTGATGCTAAAAGCACAAGTCAACAATTGCTAATAAACATAGGACCAAAAATCATAAATAAATTTGCAAGTCAGAATCCAGCTGTATCTATGTTTCATAAATTTGCATTTGTGTGCATGTGCATATGTGTGTGTGAGTGAACCAAGTGGGGCTTACTAATGTAAAGATGGCTTAATTACAGAACCCCTTTTAATATTTAGCATATTAACTAATTAAAGAAGAAATAGCTGCCAAACCGGTTTGGCTCTGTGGATAGAGCGTCAGCCTGCAGACTGAAAGGTCCCAGGTTCGATTCCGGTCAAGGGCATGTACCTTGGTTGCAGGCACATCCCCAGTAGGAGGTGTGCAGGAGGCAACTGGTCGATGTTTCTCTCTCATCGAAGTTTCTAGCTCTCTATCCCTCTCCCTTCCTCTCTGTAAAAAATCAATAAAAAAATATATATATAAAAAGAAGAAATAGCATATAATCTTTGAAATTGAAGCAGATAAAGCACTTGAAAAATTAAAAATGTTTTCATGATAAAAGATTCTTAGTGAAATGGAAAAGAGGGCAATATTTGATAAAGGATATCTACCAAAATATCAGAGCAAGCATTGGACTCTATGGTATTACCTTGAAAGAGGAATGAGACAAGAATACCTGTCATCACAGGGTCTATCCATGTACTGGGGGCTCTAGTCAGTGATGTTAGATAAGGAAAAAAAGAAGGATTGGAAAAGAAGAAAAAGCTTCTTGATTTTTTTAGACAATGTATTTATTTAAATGTGCAAGAGAATAATTCTAGTAATAAAGTTGTTGAATAAAAGATTGTAGGTTGGGTTCCAGGGAAGCTGGCTCCGAGCTGGAGATTAGCATGGAGAGGGTTTATTAGGTTGTACACTAGACAGCAACACCTGTGGAAGGGAAAGGTGTGAAGCAGGACGGTGCGAAGGGAGAAACTGAGCTGTGATGTAGTCCTAGACAAGCCCGGACAGCCTCCTGGGAAGATCCGAAGCTGGCTATCCCTTTAGAATTGTAACAAGTTGGGATGAGGAGACCAGGCCCTTATGTCCCCAAGTTGTTCAATTACTGGGTGGGAGATGGCCTGGGGAGGGGTGTGGCCTTGGGGCTGGCAGCTCTTTTGAGCCAAGACACTTCTTCCCCTTCCTCCCACCCCCATCCAAGATACTTCTTAATGAGGACTAGTAGATAAGGTCTAATTGATGACATTGCTTCCTGCACCCGAGAGGATAAGTTCTTAGTCCTCAAAGGGGACATGGGAGGCGCTGGGATCTACTTATTCATCCAGTTGTGGGAGCCATTCCTTCTGGTTCCAGAGCGAGTCTTTTCCTTGGGAGAGACTTGTAAGAGAAAGATGAGTGGGATGGACTATAGCTCCCTTTGTTGTAGCTGGCCTTGGGGCCACAACTGATCCTCATTGATCCCTGCTTTACTATGCATTCTACACCCCCTTAACCAGCACCTCTGCGAGTCTCAGGGACCCAGCTGGTGAGTGTCCCAGATCCTCCTTGCTGAGAGGCCTGATTCCCTGGTTACTGGTGCCCTTCGTAGGCCAGGATTGCTGCAGCTATCTAATTACCATCAAAACAGGGCAAGATATTACCAAGAGGTATCTAGGTACATCACTTAAATGCCAAATATATTCTTCCCTGCCTACATTGTGTAACAGCAACCCTACCTTTTCCTGATAATCGGCATTAGTGCCCCTGCTTCTCCAAACCTGCAACTCATTATGATAATTGCATCCCCTTGGCTTCTAACAGTTAAGTGCTGCCATCTGGCCTCCATTATATCAGGGTCCTCATATCGCCATTGCTCTCAGTGGGTGCAGTTCTGTAATGGCCTCTGCTCCTGTAACCCCTGGCCTGCAGAGGGGAGCCACCACTGAATTTAGGGAGGCTGGTGTCCCTCTCACCAGCACGGTCTTTATTGCTTTGGGCACTCTTAGGGAGCATCATCATCCTGTGGATTTTTCAGTCTTACATGGTAAGTCCACTTTTGCGTGCCTACTTTTCTGAGTCTTTTAATTATCCTACTCCCTGCCTTGGCAATTCAGGTATTTCTGCCTTCACTTATTAACATCTGGGATATTTGAAGAACTCCCAGAAAATAATAGTAAGAAATAGAGAAGTCACACATAAATAGCCAAAGGATAAGAACAGGCAATTCAGAGAAGAACTGTGAATGGCCAATACATTTTTGAAAAGTAACAAATAAACATACTCTCCCCAGTGCTCAGGGAAAAATTAATTAAAACTACAATGAAATAATTTTTCACATTTATCAGGTTTTCAAAAATGGAGAAGCCTGCGAATTCCAGGTGTTCGGTGAGGATTTGGGCAAGGAAATATTCATATTCTGCTAGTGGGAGTGTGAAGTGGGCATGTGGATGGGAGCAACTACTTTGGAGAGCAATTTGGTAGCATCAAATAAAATTTAAAATGAACTTAATTTTAACCCCTGCAATTCTCTATTACCCTAGAGAATTTTTTCACACATGGATAAGAGTGAATGGAAATTGAAAACAGCCTTAATTTCCATTCCCTGGAGAATGGATAAGTTGAAGTACATTCATACAAGGAGATATTGTACACAAGGACATATTATATTGAAGGTAAAGTTATACAGAACCACATGTCTCAAAGGTGGATGGACCTTAAAAGGTAAAATCTTGAACCCCCTCAAAAAACAAAGCCAAAATTGCAGAATATTTATAGCATAATGCTATATATTGTTTATGAATATGTACATATATTAATGTGTTTAATATATGTAATACTATTACATGTTATGTATACTCATTACATATTTTAATTTCTTACATATGTATTATGTATGTGATAGTATTATATAATACATTATGAAATACTATGAAAACATTAATGGAAGTGAAAAACACCAAATTAAAGATAATTCCTTTTGTAGAGGGAAGTATGAGAAGAAGAATGGGATTGAGGAGGTTTATTTTTATCATATCTATAATTTTTTCCCTTTTAAAAATCCTGAAGCTCAAAGATAGAAGGCAAAATTTTAAGCTTGACAAAACTTAGTGGGGGTACACGAATGTTTGTTGTTTTATTTTCTATACCTTTTGGTATGCTTCAACTACTTCAGAATTTAATAAAAGAAAAAAGTAAGGAGTTTAAATAGACTGAGGAACAATCTATATTGCAATTGAATTAAAATTAAAATTAGAAATCCTTGTTTCTGACCAATGAAACTCAACTTCCACATTCCATGGCATTTAGCTTGATAAACTCCATCTCTACTGTACAGGGACTTTGAAAGAGGATAGTTAGGTGGACAGGAAAAAATAAAATGTACTAAAAACAATCTGATGGGGTCTCTTTAGTCTCTCTTCTCTGGGGACTTTGAGAGTAGAATAGGGAAAGCATTGATTCAGGAAGAAGCTCAGCTTAAGAACTTGTAAGGAGATTCAGCAACTTGTGGGGCACCTAGTCCAAGGCCCCTCCATTTAGACTCTCAGGATCAGGCTGCCTATCATTTCCGTGAGCCATCTGTGGGCTCAGTAACTCACTGCTCTAGGCACCTGAGCCATGTGGAGGGAAAACTGGGAAAGTCAGAGTTAGAAGAGACCCTAGAGACCATGGAGTTAATCTTTTGTGTGTGTTCAAACATTTTGTTTCAATAGAGTAGGTAAAATAAGTGATCATGAAACTGCTCTGGTTAAAGCAAGGGGGGACCCCCAAAATGAGTTCTTTGTGCTCCTGCTTCCTTCCCCCTCTCCATCCCTCTCACATCCCCGATAGCCTGGTGTAAAAACTCTGTCACAGAGGAGAACCCTGACCTCCAGTGGGATGCTGTGATTTTCTCAAGGTCGTACTCAGCTGGTGAGGGCAAAGCCCCTGCCCCTGGCAGTGCTTTTTCTACCTTACCCTTCGAGCAGTTTCTTCATTATTTTCTGAATTAAGCCAATGTAAACAGGCAGTATGGATTCTTTCTTCCTTCTTTTGTTTATTTATTCAGTCTCCATAGTCTTGATCTTAAAAAGGCAATTTTGAGCATTTCTATATCAATCCATGATATTATGATCCTGTTGTGTTACAACATTATGTCACCGAGCTCCATGTGAAGCAATCAGGATTAATTTTTAAGTGTTATGATGATGGAAGAGGGACCCAGAATAATTCCACGTGAGGGAGCTAGGAAATAAATGTTAAGAGGAAAAGCAATGTCTGACTCTGCCTCTTCTCCTCAAATAGCTCTTTCCTAAACCCCACTCATTTAAGTAATAATTTGGTTTATCAAGCTGCACTTTTAAGAAGCCAGCCATCTTCCCTCCAGGTAAAATCCATTGATTGCTTGTACCACAAAGGGAATATTAATAACATTTCCCAGGCATTTGCTACATGCCAGGCACTATGCTAAGTGTTTCACATGCATTATCTTATATAACCCACATAATAATGGCATGAGGTAAATACAACTCTATCTTCATTCACAGAAGGATAAGTGGAAGCTTATAGAGGTTAAGTATTTCACCCCAAAGCAGAGCTAATAAATGACAGAGTCAAGATTTGAGTCCATGCTCTTAGCAGTTAGGCTATCCTGCAAAGTCTGAAACCCAACTACCCAGTTATAGAATTAGTATTTCATTGAATGTGCAGAAGAAGGGAAAATTAATACAGAGCAGGTGGGCATAGCTGGGTGTGGCTTTCCTCTCCAATGTACAACCTGGCTTATCAGTTTTGATTAGAGATTCTCAAGAATGAAGTATAAAATAAAAAGACATCCAGATATAACTAAATTGCAAGAATAAAAAACTAAAAGTATATAAGATTTGTTGTAAAACACGTAAGTGAGAGCATAGTTTCTGAGGGAGCTATATGCGATCACCCCTGATTTATTGCCTTTGTAGACTTTCACATTTTAAAATAACCTTTGTAGTGAGAAGGGACAGTTAAGGACATATAAAGTAATACAAAAATTAATTACTGATTATCCATTTTAAGGAGAAGTAAACCAGATATTTAAAATAAATACTTAAAAAATAGCTCTTTTTGCAAATGATATCAGTCTGCACATCATTCAAATCCATTTGCAAGAAACATACTACCAAATTCAAATTGGCTTAAATGACAAGGATATTTATTAGGCCTTATAGCAGGCAATTCAGAAGTAGAGCAGGCTTTATGTTTGCTTGATTCTGTGACTCAAAAATGTCATCAAAGGGTCAGGTTCTCCCCATCTTTTCAGTCTGTTGTCTTAAACTTTGGCTTCATTCTCAGGTTGGTTTTCCTTGTGTTCAGAAAACAGCTGCCAGCAGCACCCGGGGCTACACGTTTCTTTATTCCCATACGTGGGGAAGAGAAAACCAGCTTCCTATTGCTTTCTTCAGAACCAAGGACATTCCCAGAAACCTTTTTTTCCTTCTCATGGGGCAGAATGAAGGGTCACATAACCATTTCTTAGCCAATTTCTGGAAAATGGGTTGAGATTAGTCATTGTCAGCCAGGTTCATTTCTTTAAATGAGGTCATTCCCACCCAGCCAATGTTGCTCAGTGGTTGAGCGTCGACCCATGAACCAAGAGGTCACTTGTTCGAATCCTGGTCAGGGCACATGCCCAGGTTGCAGGCTCGATCCCCAGTAGGGATTGTGCAGAAGGCAGCCAATGGATGATGTTTCTCTCTCATCGATGTTTCTATCTCTCTATTCCTCTCTTTTCCTCTCTCTCTAAAAATCTATAAAAACATATTTTTTAAAAAATGAGGTCATTCCCTCAGACACCATTGCTTTTCTTCAACAAGGTAGAATTGGAATGTATGTTACAAAGGTAAATACCACCTCCAGTGTAGGATTGCCTGTACCAGATGGGCACCATGATTCATAGATACATTCAAAAGACATGTATTAAATATTGCCATCTGCTCAGAACCAAGAGGTTCTAAAGAAAAGTCACACATGGATCCATTTTCCTATTAGGTGACAAAAATGACAAAGTGTGGCTCATGCCCCTTCTGCTTTCTCCTCCCTACTCTTTGGTGTAAGCACTCAACAAAATCCTAACTCAGCCCAAGGCTGGACTAAAAATGGAAACTGAGCCTAAATTGATGGTTCCAAAATGAGGAAACTGGCCAAATTCAGTCAACCATTTAGTTACTATTCAACACAAACCTCTAAAAGAATCAGTCTTTCTTTTACCACAGACCAACGTCCTTTATCAGGTGATAGATTACACTGACTTAACCTTTAACTCTTCAGTACACTAGGCATTCATCTCCATCACGCACAACTCATCAAGTTGACAACTAAGAACATTACTCGTGGGCTTACTCCATTACATATGTACGTATTTTCTTTTTGGAGTTGTAGGAGCAGGGCTCAAAAATTCTTATAGGAAAATATTTTGGCAAAATAATTTCATTTGTTAGTGTGAAATACCTTCAGAAGCACTTCCCTTGAAAATGAATAAGGTAAGGATGCTAGGAACAAGTTATGAGTTGACTTATTCTGTGGTTTAGCAAGATTTAAAGTTGGTCAAATAAACAGTTTTAACTCTCCCCCCCCTTTTTTTCCTAACAGCCCAGCTGACTGCACCTGCCTCTTTATTAACCGCAGAAAAGTGAAAACCTAGCAACGTGAAATTAAATCTTTCTCTGCTTTGGCCCCAGTATGCCTGCGGAGAGTTCTAAAGACGTGGAAGATTTAATGCTTAGGGAGAGCAAAAGATTATTTGCTTCTGCCCCAGCAACAGAGCTATTCTAAGAGCTCCAATTGCTTAAGAGAGGCAGGGCACAGGCATGGCTTCTCTCGCTGTCTCTTGCTCAGATTTTAAAACTCTTGTTGGCTTATTTATTTGCTTAAGAGATTATAGCATAATCTAGAGAAATGATTTTTCTGAGTTTGTTCTTCTGGGATGATCGCTAGTAGTATTTTAATTTGCAAAGAGATAATAATTTACATTTCTTTCTTTCTTTCTTTCTTTTTTTTTACTTTTGACATCATTTTATCATTTAGTTACTAGCTCATCAAACCCAAGAAGTATCCTATTCTGATTCTAGCAAGTGTTTTGATGGTGGAAGTGAATAAAGAGGTGTGGGGAGAGGAGGGATATGGGAGTTGGTCCCCTGAGATTATTTTGCTGTGCCAAAGTGAACAGGGGGCTTTGACTTACCACAGTCCTACGTTTATAGGACTTTTCAGAGCGTAGCCTTTTAGCTTCAAATCACTCTGTATTTTATGACTTTTATTTCTCACAGAGATTAGACACCAACTCTTGAAACTACTCTATACTACCCCATGTATTTTTATCAGGTAAACCTTTATCCAAGTGTAAGTATGGATCCCACCTGTGACAGAATCTCTCATGCACAGAGTGTGAGACCCACTACCCTGAACTTAAGAATACTCTGAATACACTGATGAATGCAATTAGTGGCCAGTTGGGAAAGCAAAGAGGCTATCTGGTTGAGTCTACTTCCAACATGTGCATATAGCTGATTTTTTTAAAAAATATATTTTATTGATTTTTTTACAGAGAGGAAAGGAGAGGGATAGAGAGTTAGAAACATCGATGAGAGAGAAACATCGACCAGCTGCCTCCTGCATACCCCGTACTGGGGATGTGCCCGCAACCAAGGTACATGCCCTTGACTAGAATTGAACCTGGGACCTTTCAGTCCGCAGGCTGACGCTCTGTCCACTGAGCCAAACCAGTCAGGGCTGATTTTTTTTTTTAAACATCAAGGACTGGGTGAGTTGTTTTGATTGTTGTAGACATGTCCTCCCCATTGCTCTTGAGCCCAGAAAATAGAATATAGTTTATCCTTTGTTTATATTGGAAACATGGGAGCAATCCTTAATGCTTTCATTTTTATTATTCCTTACATCTAATTCATTCTGAAATCCTGTGGTTCTCTCTAATAAATATACATAGAACATGTCAACTTCCTCTCTGCAGTCAACATCCTAGTCCAAGTCATCATCATCATTTCTAATCCTCAAGAATTTTCTGTTTTGTCTCCTTGGCTCAATTTATAATCCATTCTCCACCTTGAGGTCAGAATTTTTTTAAAAAAGTACAAATCGGAGTATACCAATCTCCTTTATAAAACTCTCGATGGTCTCCCAGTACTCTGGATAAAATCAACTCCTAAGATCCCCTAAGCCCTATTTGATATATCTTCTGTTAACCCCACCAAGCTCTCTGTTGCTTCATCACTATATCTGGAGTTGCTACCCTTGCCTTTTTTCTCCCTCTCTGCCTAGAATGTCTCTTCCTTGGTTTTTCACATAGTCTTACCTTAAATGCCATCTCCCCTAGAGGCATTTCCTGATTATCCTTCCAAAGTGGTGTGGTAGTTACTATGGACCAGGTAGTGTAGCGTCCATTCAAACTCTCTTTTTCTATGCTAGAATGCGAAACTAAAAATCACATTTCTCCAATTCTCTGGGAGCTTGAATACTAGAAGTGATTTAGCTCCCACCAACACAATCACAGTGCAGGGCCCCATTGGACCACAGGGCCTCCCTTTGACGGGACTATGTGTCAGCTTGTGGGCATGGATTGTGGTGGAAGTAGCGTGATTCGGGAGCCAGCAGTTGTAGCTGTGGTGACAATGCCTAGCAGTAAAAGGCAGCTTACTAGCAGCAGCAGCTGTTTTAATTGCACTGGGGGCTAGAATATTCTGCAGTCAGCAGGGATGTAGCACCTTCCTAATATAACAGATTCTTGTAACAGATTCTGCAGAGGCTGGGGATGGTTCTTGACAGGTCCGCCCCTAGAGCCTGCTCCTCCAGCCCATTTTAAAACAATTTTATCATCACAGAATTCTATATATGGAATTCTTTTCTACTTAACCTAAAGTGGATTATGTTGTCTGCAGTAAAGTTTGGACCAATATAGGTGCCTTCAATAGGTTACTCGTCAGCCCATCGTTTTCTTTATCATAATTTAAATGATACTGTTCATATGGTCTCTCTCCACTACAATACAAGCCTTATGACAATGGGGCTTTGTCTGTCTGGTTCAAGGCTCTGTCCCTAGCACCCAGAAGAGTTCTTGAGGCAAGGAAAGTGTTCCATAACCATGTGTTGCCTGAATGAATGGGCTCTAGGCATTTGCCAATGCACTCCACCCCATGCCCCAGCAATCTTAGCAGCAGGGGGTTTGCTCTGCAGCTATAGTCTTTCATCTGACTCACCATTTGTTTCAGGTCCAGCTGCAATTTAGTGCTTCTGACTCAGCAATGGAAACATGCACTTCTGATGATGATGACAGAGCGAGTCCTTGAACTCTCTAAAAGCTCTGCACCAGGAAGCTCCTGCTAAATGGTGCCTGACACCGTTATCAGCAGAGCAGAGCTCCGCCGGATTTCACTATCAGCAGTGTCAGGCAGCCAGGCAGAGACCGAACCAGGAGGGCCAGCCAGGCTTGGCCATTGCAGTCCCTTCTTGCATGATGCACTATTTCACAATGATGGCAAATCTGGGCACTCTTCCTCCTGAAAGACTCCCCAAGATCATCCCATTCATTCTTTCCCATAAGCCAACATGCTTTCTTCCTTTGCAACATGTTCCCAAGTGGACAGCATGCCTAGCTAATGTAGCACTCTATTTGCTCTTTCTAAGAGCCCTACCTTTTCCCTTTGCCCATTTCCAAATGAAGCCAAGGTCCAGAAATGCATGTAGACTTTTTTGCTTTGTTTTTAACAAACTAAGAATTTGGATTCCCAGCATAAAATGTTGAATAATAGATTATTTGCCTAAAATAATCTATGCCTCATTCATTTTTTTATTCTAGTGCTCAGCACAGGGTCTGGTACATAACGGGTGCTCAATAAATGTTTGAAGAAAGATTGAATGAGTGAATCATCCTAGTTTTGTGCTTTTTTTTTTTTTTGAAGCTGGCTAAAGGTTAATATATGCAGAGGAGACAGTATATGAGAAAAAATTTCACATATGACTTTGATTCTATTCAAATGTGTTCCTGAAGTTAGGCAGGATTTCATTAACATTTCCCCCGCATCATGCCTGCTGAATATCATTGCTGGGTCTAGTGACAACTGCCGTTCACAGGCCACATCCGTGAACCTGGGATGGCCTCCTGCCAGGTGGGGCTTCCTGGTCTCAGTCCTGACACAAATAAGATGGCAAATATCAGATGCTCTTTTTCCAAACTCATATACAGAATGATGTGCTTCTCCACCGTCAGGGCGAGCACCCACTTTGCTTTGCATTCATGAGCAGGAATGCTGGTGACAGGTAACCTTCAGAGAGGGTGGCTGTCATTGGCAGCAGGGCACAGTCTGGAAATCGAATCTTCCTAAAAAAGTCACATCTACCGGCTGGCAGGAGAAGGAACTCATGTCAGGGCAGGCGACTAACTGGCAGTGGAGGGCTGCTGGTTACTGATTAAGCCGGGCAAGGCATTTTAAAAGCAAAGAGCACTCCCTGAGTTGAGATTAGGCAGGCTCTTGCAGGCTCTCACACCCCGGAGGGGAACGGGTGGGTGGAAAGGGTGAGGTCAGGAAAAGGACAGGTAATGGGTATGCCCTTGGCTTGGTGGGCGGAGAAGTCCTCTCGCAGGGGACTGGCCCTCTGCGTGGTCTCCGGAGCTGCCTGAGACATGTCACGTCTATCTCCAGAGCAGGAATTCCTGTCTCCGAGGTGTTGAGACACTTCATGGCTTTGCCAGCTGTCTCAAAGGGCAAGGTGAAAATTTCAAACCCAAATGGGTTCCAAGTCTCTTGACTAATATGCAGATCCCAGAGTTACCTTCGAGTACCTTTTGAAGACTGAATATTTCCACTCTCAAATGCCTGTGGTTGCTGTTTATTATATAACAAGCCTTGAGTTCTGTGGTTTGCAGATGGCACATAGCGGTTAAATGGAATCCTTACAACCTGGCAACATTAAGTGTATTTATCCCGTTTAATAGATAAAGCACCTGAGGCTCAGAAAGGCTGAACAACTTGTCCCATATCACAAGAGCTGGGAAGTGACAGAGCCAACTCCCCCGAATGAAGTAATTCTGCCCCTGTCTAGGGGTCTGAGTCCCTAAATAATTGTTCTTTGCCAATTGCAGAAGATTTTAAGATATTTGGCCTTTAAGGCATACTCCCCCCTCAACCCCCCCATAATTTGGAACTAAATGTACATTATTGCTCTTGTGTACCTCAAACAGTATTTTATTAACTATAGACCAAACTAAGTTTTTTTCCAGCTTCAATTAAATGAAGCAAAAATATGGGCTAGCCATAGAGTGGGCAGCAAGCACAGGAGGAGCGGGCAGCTGGCTTATAAAAGTACGTGGAGAACATCCGGAAACTGCAGCCTCTCCCTCTTGCCCGTCTCCCATGCCAACCTGCCCCGATGCCCCAACAGAACCACTCACTTAGCTGACTGTTCTCACAGTCTCTGCTAAAGGGTCAGTTTGCTACCTGTGAGGACTAATGTGCAGATAATGACAATATTATCGCTTCACCTGTAAATATTGGCTTCTCTTATTTGATTTTCTCCACAAACCGTTAAGGCAATGGTTTCTTCTTTATCAGAGTCCACACCACTGAGGGAAGACCTCAGGGAATGGAATGCAGGACCTTACGTTTTGATGATAGGAAAGATTATCAGGAGTCGGTGTCAGAAAAGGCCAGGGGCATTAGGCTTGTCCTGAGGGGATGGATAATGATAGAAGCCAAAGCAGCCAGAGGTCAGTACGAGGAGGATCAGTGGGTAACAGGAAGTGAGGATGAGCCCATGGAAAGGTGTGAAGTGAAAATGTGGGGAGTGTTTATATAGAGAGGAGAACCTTTGAGTCTTTAAATTTCTCTTTAACCTTTTTGGTAAGATTTATCAATGTACCACTCAATAATCATATTTTATCAAAGAAGTAAACTATCTCTCTTAGCAGCTTGGCCTTGGCAGTTGTAGAGGAGCATAGTGGAGATGCGGGAGGAGAGGGGAAGGGTGTTGTGAAGTTGATGAACACATTTCTCGTGCCGGGATCTGGATAGGGCCACCTGATGTTGCCAGCTCTTCCTCACATGCTCTTTCCCTCCGAGATCAGAGATCCCAGATGGGCTTGGAGAAGCACTTACAGATGCTTGGCCACAGTGTGAACTGTGCTGGCATGCCAGCCTCCCCGCGGAGGGGCCCAGGCACAGTCACCCAACGGGAGAGTCCAGGGGCTCTGACCTACTCCACTCCTCGCAACCTGCAGAACTTCTGACCTTTCCCCCAACTTTCCTCTGCTCCTGCTCTGCTCCTGCTCTGCTCTTGACACTATCAGCTCTTTGAGAGCTATTATTCCCTTAGGAGTGGTGCCAAGGAGGGCAGGGTGTCAAAGATATTACCTGCAAACCAGTCACCTCACCTTTCTGCTGGCGTCTCATCCTTGATTACTAGTAAAGGCAGTGCTGGCCTCGGGCAAATTTGTCAGTTCAGTCAAGTCTGGTTTTCATTTTTTTTCTCCTGCTCCAAACCAGCCATGCGTCTGCTGCCCTCATTCCCTTTCTCCCACCCGCTAGTGTTACCCCCTTTATTATTTTATGTGTTCTGATCCTAGACCAGCCCTTACTGTGGTTCATTCTCCTCTTCCTTTTGAGCCTACTTATCCAAACTTACCTGTCCGGGGTCTTGTGGTAAGTGCTTGTTCTTTTTGTAGGTACCAAGTTGTCCAGATAACATGAAATTTTACCAACATGTTAAGTAACTAATATGCTACCTCTTTCTAATAAGCAAAACCTTAGAAACATTTCAATATAGGCCTCGGTCTATATAAGAAAGCCTTCTAATGGGAAAGTCAAGAACTATCACCAGCCAAAAGAGAAGACATCTCAGTCACATCCCCATATTGGTAGAGTCAGCTGCCATTTCTGTGTCTGGAGACAGGCCCTGGGGCAGAGATCTGAATGTCTAGATTGTCACTTTATGACTCCAAACAGATCTTGGCAACTAACTGTAAACCTCCCTCAAGCCTCCAGGATTTCTCTCTGCAATGTAAGTGTTGATAGTGAGAGGGCAATCTCCTTTCCTTAGGTGGTTACTTGGGAGAAGGCTCCCACATTATTGCAAAGTCCTCTGCAAACACTGAGCATTTGGGAAAAGCTTAGTAAAATATTGTGATGAAATTTCTTTAGAAGTTAGATGAGAGATTGAGATGGGATCCTTGGCAGAGTCCAGTGCTGAAGAATGAAAATTTCATGCAATGCATTAGGGGGAAAAAGACATTAAATAAAGTATTCATGGCCATTAGATGCTTTCCACCCTAATAAAAAAAACCCCAAACTACCAAATCTGGCAACTTTGCCAGCTATTGTCCAAGTTTGAGATGCTATCTTAAGGCATCTTAGAGACATATTGTGCTGTGAATGTTTTTAGGCTGGTAGAGGAGGGATGGGTGGAACATGCATGCTTCCAGATTTTGGCCTGAATAAATTCTGACTACTTGTCTTGTTCCAGAGGTCATCTAGAATTGGATTTGGTAATATTAACAGGCAGGGCAGGTGTTCCAGGAGAAATTCAATGATACCAAATTGCTCATGAAGACAGCTTGACTTTTTTGTTTTCTCAGCACTTGGGGCCATATCTGGTGTCCACTTTGGCCCCTGTGGAAATGTACCTTTTTGAAGGCCAGAAATTCTACCTCTGCAGAGTCTTTACTTGGACCCCATAACCAGTCCTGTACAGCCCAGAGCAAAATCAGGCCCTATTTTAGGTAACTGGGTTCTATCTAAAGTCTTGACCAGAGTAGGTTTGGGGTGGAGACAAACCATGAAATGTGAAGCCTGAAGTGTTTTGCTTGGTATAAGATGAACATAATTCACTTCTCTTTTAGGTTTCGATTGATATCCCTTGTCTGCATGTTATGACAAGACAGAATAGTAGAGCACTGAACATGTGACTAAATATTTGTCTCTCCCCTCGTTCTCTCAGCTGTGCTACTCTGTGGGGTCCTGCTGTGGGTTCTCTGTGTCTGCATATCATGCACATGAAGAAGCAGAGGCAAGGCCAGCTGGCTAGGCTTCTTCATCTAATGACTGTGGTCATGTTTCCTCAAGCAACTGTTCTGGGGAACACCAGTAATGCTCAGTTCCCTGGGAGATGGAGAGGAATCAATACCTCCCATCAACCATGGGATGGACTTCTTGTGCCAGGGAGGAAACTCCATCCTTGGAAAATCCACTAGCCTTTGTTCTCGACATTGATGATTCTGACAGTTACCTATTTTTATTTTCTTTACCATTTTTGGAGTGCTCTTTTGGTCCTATCAGTTTCTTTAGGAAGAACTGTTTATTTTTTTGTTAATCCTGACCCGAGCATATTTTTCCATTGATTTTTAGGGAGAGTGGAAGAGAGAGAGAAAAACAGAAGAAATATTGATGTGAGAGAAACACATCGATTGGTTGCCTCCTGTAGGTGACCCGACCAAGGTCCGGGTTGGAGAGGAGCCTGTAACCAAGATACATGCTCTTGACTGGAATCGAACTGGGGCCCTTTAGACTGCAGGCCGATGCTCTATCCACTGAGCCAAACCGGCCTGGGCTGGAAGAAAATTCTTTATAATACTTATACATCTTTGATATCTTGTCTTTTTAATCAGGAGGAGGGGACTGGCTCAGGGCAGCCTTGCTGCAAGACCAGGAGGAGCAATTGTTGAAAGAAGAGGGGGAATTGAGAGCTGAAGTTTTAATGATAAAGTTGGATTGAGAGAGAAGCCAATAGTGGATTAAGGTAAGAGTGGTTATTCAAAACCCAAAACCTCTGAATCTGTGAACCAGGATGGTGTTCGTGAGTCTTTTCTTAGAGACAGTACCACCTCAGTGCTGGTTACAGTATGAGCCCTTGAGATTTGATTTACTGGTAACATCCATTCTGCACTGTGCCAAACATCTCTCTGTTTCTTTTTTTATTATTGTTCATGTTCATGATCAAGAAGGTTTATAAGGATGGGAGGTGAGGCATACAGTTCACTATCATTTGCGAATGTTTCGGAAATAACAATCTCTTTCATGAGGCCAAGGGTACAAGCTGCCATTTCCCCATTCCCAGAACTTAATAGTGTGATGACTTATGAATGAATACCTCTTGTTGTGAGCAGGAAAGAGGCTGTGCAGGTGGGAGAAATAGAAATTCCAGGCTCATTCATGGAAGGTTGATGGCTAAGTCATGGAGAAGGAGGCCCTTTCGAACTCCGTGTTACGGAGACTGGTCTTTGCCAGCCTGGCAAGAGCCAGACACACTGGTCCGGGGTTGATGGAAAGATGGAAGGGATGCCTTAGCCAAAAAGTCATAGACTTACTTGCTTCTCTGGCAAACCTGGGTCCCCCAGTCTCTCACCTCTGCCAATGGAGAGAAACAAGCTCACAATAAAAGCCTTGGCAGAAATAAATGTTCAACTGCATGAGTTTATCTTACTGAAAGCACAGGGTCTTATTATTATTTTTCTATTGCAAAGGTAATATCATAATGATCTTAAAGAATATTTTAAAAAGCCTGAAATATTGATAGTGCTTTGTATACTTTTTGGTGCTTTTATATTTTTTCTAAAGTTTTTTATAACCAATATTGCTTAATAAAGTAATATTAAG
The DNA here is from genome assembly GCF_963259705.1 of Myotis daubentonii. Taxonomy (NCBI): domain Eukaryota; kingdom Metazoa; phylum Chordata; class Mammalia; order Chiroptera; family Vespertilionidae; genus Myotis; species Myotis daubentonii. The sequence goes on from NC_081843.1 coordinate 80,056,345, forward strand.
ACCTCAAAAATAAATCACTTATAACCCTAAGGCTACTACATCTATTTCTATTTTGAGGTATTCTCTCTTTCAGTGTTTTTCAATTTTGTCCAATTTTGGCATACTTTAAAAATAATTTATTGAGATGAAATTTACATAACATTAAATCAACCATTTCATAATGAATAATCCAGTGGCATTTACTGTGTTCACAGTGTTGTGCAACTACCACATCTATCTAGCTCCAAAACATTTCCATCTTAATTTAAATGAGATTGTAATCTGTATTAATGGGTAAAACCTCTTATCCAGTAAGTGGTTTTTCTACATTTTTCTGCATCTCTCTCTTGCCTCAATCCCTGGTAACCACTAATCTGTGTTCTGCCTCTATGGATTTATGTATTCTGGATATTTTACATGAATGCATTATGCTAAGCGAAATAAGCCAGTCAGAGAAAGATAAATATCACATGATCTCACTCACTTGTGGAATATAATGAACAACATAAACTGATGAACAAAAATAGAACCAGTGTCATAGAAGCATCAAACAGACTATCCAACCTATGAGGGAAGGTGGAGGATGAGGGGGTTAGAGATCAACCAAAGGACTTTATGCATGCATGTGAGCATAACCAGTGGACACAGACGCGGGGGTGGGGGCGGTGAGGGCATGTACTGGGGGGTGGGGGCAGCCCTGGAGAGGTCAATGGAGGAAAAGGAGACTTATGTAATACTTTAAACAATAAAGAATTTATATTTTTCAAAAAAGAAACATATAATATGTTACCTTCTTTCACTTAGCCTACGTTTTGGGGGTTTATCTATGCTGTGGCATAGGTCAGTACTTTTGTGGGTGAATAATATTCCATTGTATAGATACACACAATCTGTTTATCCATTCATCCACTGATGGACCTTTGGGCTGTTACAATATTTTTGGCTCTTGTGAATAGAGCTACTGTGAAGATGCATGTTCTTTTTTTAATGTTTTCAGTTCCTTCAAGTATGTATCCAGGAGTGGAATTTCTGGGTTATATGGTGATTCTGTTTAATTTTTTGAGGGACTGCCAAACTGTTTTCCACAATTGTTGAACCACAGTGGTTGAAACATTATGCCTTCTAACCAACCATGTATGAGGGTTCCAATTTTTTCACATCCTTACTAACATTTGTAATTTCTGTTAGACATACTTTTAACCATTTTGAACATATCATTTTATGCAATCAATTAAGTATTAAGTTTAAAAATTTATATTAGACTCTAGCGTTTATGTATACTGGGTTGCCACTTTAGGATAATTTTGTTCCATTATCCTGCTTTTTCTCAGATCATACAGTATACTAGTAATTTCATCCCTGTGACATTGCATCTGATAATTGTCGAGCATAGCATTTATTGTTTGAGCAAATTCTCTTGCATCTTAGAGCAATCTGTGTATTAGACAGGAGAGATTGTACTGACTGCCCCTGCCCTATTTGTTGTGGCTAATGAACTTTTCTGAAGTATGATATTTGAAATAGAGCTCTGTCCTGAAAGCCAGAAGTGGTGCTCACATTGGGTTTCTGTTGATGGCTCTGCTGGAAATAGGAATACATGTCTGATGCAGAAAAGTGATCATGATGGGAGATGTCTTGGAGTGCCCGCTTTCCTCAGACTACCCACATTTTACATTATACCTGGCACAAGGTTGAGGAGGAATGAGACTGTCCAGCTAGGCTATCAGGATTTGGGGACAGAGGGAGAGGCAAGGATGGACACGTGCCTGTAGGGAATAGACAAGATAAAAGGCAAGAGTGATTACCTTAAGCTGGATTTGCCTGTTATAACTAAACTGGTCAATTAAAGGACTAGGAATAAATGACAGAAGGCAAAATTCAGGATTTTTCAACCTTGGTATTATTGACATTTTGTGCTGGATTATTCTGTGTGGGGGGAAGGCGTTCCTGTGCATTGTAGGATATTTAGCAGACTCCCTGGCCTCCATGCACTAGATACCAGAGGTACCCTACTGTGCCTGCTTCTTGCCCTGTCCAGACATTGCCAAATATCTCTGGGGTGGAGGGGGGGGGGGCAGGAAATAGGGGTAAAACGACTCCCAGTTGAGAACCACTGGGCAATCTGAATATTAACTTTTTTGCTTATTAACTACCATTATCAGTAGGTTCTTTAAAAGCTAGTATTTATAAGGCCCCATTTTGTGCCAGGTACTATGCTCAGCATTTTCATTCATTTATTTCTCAGCAAATATTTGAGTGTCTTTCTGCTAGAAACGGAATCTATAATGTGGACTACACCCTTGCAAACTCCTGCCCCCTGGAGTTTCCATTCCAGTGGAGAGACAGGCATAACGAAGGAATCACACAAATGTATAATTGCAACTGTGCCAAGTGACGTGGAAGGGAGGCCTTCGGAGACTGTGATGAGAGCAGTTTTCCAGAGCTCCCTATGTACCAGGCTCATGTGAGCCTTACAACAACTGTTTGACGCGGATACTAGTATTCATGCCTGTTTTGCAGGAAGGAAGCTGACTTTTAGGTGGCAAAAGTCACATAGATAGGAAGTAGAAGAGTTTGGGTTTCATTCTGATGCCTTGTCTTCAGAACCTACTACCCAAGATAATGAGGTAAGATGTGCAGAATGACTAGATGTTCACTGATTGAAGAGGGTAGGGAGAAGTGTTCCAAGGCAGAGGCAAAGGCAGATGGGTAGACCTAGAGGCCGGAGGGAGGATAGGGGACTGAAGAGCCAAAATGATAGGAGTGCAGGGAATGTTAGCGGCGGGGGGGCGGGGGGGGGGGGGAGTGAGAGAAGGCTGGGGAGGTGGGTGGGTCACTCCATTGCCAGTTGGCTGGCCAAGTGAAGGAGATTCCTCTTTATCTCAAAAGGGAGTTTGTGGGGGTGTTAAATAGGGAGAGGACACTCATAAGTTTGCCCTCATTACCATATTTAATATTTACAGCCAGCCATGCCTTTGAAGGTTAATCAATTAGAAAATGGCAGAATTGGCCTTTAAACTCTAGCATGTCCCATTCCAAAGCTCATCCTCTGTACCACGCGATGCAGCACCTGTTACCAGGCCATTGCACACACCTCCCTCGGGGCAGTGAGTTGGGTCTGATGTCAGGAAATTTTGTCCCTGTGTATTTTGATGTCGGTGTGTGAATACAGACACAATTCTCTGCATCTCAGAAGTCATTCTGTAACTTGAAGTTTCTAGTCTCTGCTTATTGTCTTGTGCTGCAACTCCAATTCACCCTTTCACCCTGCCCACCCCTTAGCCCTGCAATTCTGCCCTGGGACACTGCACACACTGCACACGTGGCTTCTGATAAGAATCACTCCATTCAGAGTAGCTGGCAGGTAGATGTCCTATTTGCTCAAACATGCGTGAAGGTCTCCACTCCCCGGATCTCATGGCTGTGGAGTCTGGAACTCTTTGGCTAGCCTTATTCTGTTCTTTTAGAGATAGTGCGTTTCCCCCTCCAGGTAAACGTCAAACTAGTGTTCATTTAAATATTAATTTGCAGTTGCACAATCTCGCCTGTGATATTACCACACTCTGCGGGGATTAGGCTGAGCGAGCCTCCTTGCTCACTTTAATCACACGTTTCCTCAGTGCCGAGACTTGCCACCGAGTTGGATTCTTCCTTTTGCACCACCCAAAATGCTCTGTAGTGCTAACCAAATTGAAATGAGCCCCTTCATCTTACACATGGATAATTAAACTTCAAACACTGTTTATCTCAGTTCCCAAATCCTCAGAATGCAGAAGCAAATTAATTGTAAATCTATATCTGCTTTAAATAGTAATTGTTTAATCAACAGGCTTGATGTATAATTATATTCTTTGTTTGTACTCCCTGCAGGCTTGAATAGACCACATAATTCCTGGGTTGCTTTCATTTTTGTAATTAGATCACGTGACAGACCCTCACTATATTACAGTTGACTGCAGTTGCTTCTCTTCCACTCCCTTCTAGATTCTAAAATGGTTTCTCATGAATACTTAGATTATAACAGCCCAGCTTAACACGGAGCTGGGAGTGTTTTGCTTTAATTCTTCACTCTCCTTTCACCTAATAATTTACGTGGGAGCAAGTGATTTTTACTGGTGGTTGCTACATGGTGCTGGCTGTATCCTTTCAGAGCCCTGAGTTCTTGTCCTTACTTTGAACTCCTATTTCCCTAAAAGAAAACCCTCTTGACCACATAGAAACACACTGTCTGGACCCCTTGCAGTCAATATTACCCTTATAGAAGTGGTATTTAAGGTTCAATCTGAACAACAAAAAAATAATATACTGGGCTTTTCTTCTCTGACCATCTGGGGCTTCATGTAGAAAAAGGAAGTGATTTCCCTTATTAGAAAGAGTAGTTTTGTCTCCAAGAATTTATTTGACTTGCCTGGACTCACCCCATAAAAATGAGAGCTGGACATTAGATAATTAGGTCAACATTGAAATCTGTTCTCATATTAGAATTTGTTTGTTCCACACAATATGCCTAATTTTCTAAGGGTCTGTGCTAGAAATGTGATTGTTCAGCCAATCTGTCTCTTTCAACTTCTTTCATTATTCATAGCATCCAGCTTATTATTTTTCAGATTTATTTCCCAGAGTTCTCATGATTCTTAATAATTTTCTCAATTTTGTTATTGAGGAATGCAAAATTGGGTGAGGCATAGCAAGTATGGCCTAGTCAATATTGTATAAATTGGCAGGAGTGATTGGAAATTGGAGAAAGAGAGCACCCCATTTTTAAAAAAAATCATAAGGTGTTTATTGTTCGAGCTCAAAATAACTAGGCTCTTTTCCTCCATCATGTTTCAAAATTACACCCCAGTTTGTGCTGCTACTCCTTAGTCTTTAGTTGTATTCATTCCTTATTTTCTTTCCTACTCATGGAATATCTGTATTTTGATCTCTTACCTATACAAATGTATATTTTTCAGGTTGTATCTCATTTTGCTATTTCGATCTAGCTATGCATTTTTATTTTTCACCATCTTATCTGTGCAATAGCCAGGTTTTTAAAAAAATTATTAATTTTATTATTTCACTATCCTTCTGGGTATTTGTAACATCTACCAATTATATCTGTGGAATTAATATCTGTTTGTTATTCACCTTTTCAGATCACCCATGAAAATGCTAAATTAAATGTGACATGCTCATAGATACCACTACATTTACAGATTAATAATGATCCTGAATTAATATATCTATGATATTTTTTGGTTGGAGAATTCTGACCCCAATTTCTCTCCAACTCTTCACTGGGAGATCCATCATTATGTAGCTTTATTTGTATACTAGAGGCCCGGTGCACAAAAATTTGTGCACTTGCGGGGGAGGGGGGTCCCTCAGCCCCGCCTGTGCCCTCTTGCAGTCTGGGACCCCTTGGGAGATAACGACCTGCTGGCTTAGGCCTGTTCCTGGGTGGCAGAGAGCAGGCCCAATCCCTAGGTGCAACCCCTGGTTGGGCTCAGAGCAGGCTGATTGGGGAGTTGGGGTGCCGCCCCTGTCATGCACAGAGCAGGGCGATCAGGAGGTTGTGATGCCACCCTCAGTCACGCTCAGGGTAGGGCCGATTGGGGGGTTGGGGCACCATTCCCTGTCACACTCAAGGCAGGATCGATGGGGAGGTTGCGGCACCACCCCCTGTCACGCACAGAGCAGGGCCAATCAGGGGGGTTGGGGCTCTGTACCCTGTCACACACAGAGCAGGGCTAATCAGGGGGTTGGGGCGCTGCACCCTGTCACACACAGAGCCGCAGGGTAATCAGGGGGTTGGGGAGCTCCCCCCTATCAGGCACAGAGCAGGGTTGATCAGGGGGTTGGGGCACCTTCCCCTGTCACGAACAGAGCAGGGTGGATAGGGAGGTTGTGGCTCCACCCCCTGTCACACACAGAGCCACAGGGCGATCAGGGGGTTTAGGCGCTGCCCCTGTCATGCTGATCCCGGTGCCAGAAGGCCTTGAGGCTCCGCTGATCCCGGTGCTGGGAGGCATATTACCCTTTTACTATATAGGGTAGAGGCCCGGTGCATGGGTGGGGCTGGCTGGTTTTCCCTGAAGGGTGTCCTGGATTAGGGTGGGGGTCCCCACTGGGGTGCCTGGCCAGCCTGGGTGAGGGGATGATGGCTGTTTGCAGCTGGTCACACATCCTTCAGGGTGGGGGTCCCCACTGGGGTGCCTGGCCAGCCTGGGTGAGGGGATGATGGCTGTTTGCAGCTGGTCACACATCCTTCAGGGTGGGGGTCCCCACTGGGGTGCCTGGCCAGCCTGGGTGAGGGGATGATGACTGTTTGCAGCTGGTCACACACCCTTCAGGGTGGGGGTCCCCACTGGGGTGCCTGGCCAGTCTGGGTGAGGGGCTGAGGGCTGTTTTCAGGCTGGGGGTGACTGAAGCTCCCAACCGCTCCTTTTCTTCTTTCTTTCTTTTTTTTTAATTTTTTTTTATTTATTCTGGGCCAGCTTTAGCTTTAAGGCTTGGCTCCAGCTTTAGGCCTCCACTGCTGAAAGTAGGTTTCTGGCATTTGCTTACAATGTTGCGATCCTGCTGGCTGAAGCCCGGACTAAAGCAGGTTTCTGGGGTTTTGATTAGCTTCTATATTTGTTACATAGTTGCTTAGAGTTGCAGCTCAGAGGCCTGCAGCGGCAGGCGGGGAACGTTGGAGTCCTCCATCACTGAAGCAAGCAAGCTTCATGTTAGTTTCAAGCTGCTTGGCTGCCGGCCGCCATTTTGGCTGGCAGTTAATTTGCATATTGCCCTGATTAGCCAATGGGAAGGGTAGCGGTCGTACACCAATTACCATGTTTCTCTTTTATTAGGTAGGATTTCTCCAAGATTAAAAAACCTGCATAATCATACAAAAATAATCTGAGGTGTATGTTGATTTAGATGCTTTATCAGTTAAGGTCTAGTTAGGAAGTATAAATCACTTTTGGTTTTTGATAGAAGGAATATAATACAGGAAACTGGTCTTGTTACCTAGGTGATGGTAAAATTGAGAAGTCAAAGAGGAGAGGGGACAGCAACCCAGAAGTTGGCAACAGCTGAAAGCTGCTCCCACCGTGAGGCAGATGGACTATAGAAGGAAGAGGTGTTATCAGAGTCCAGAGCTGGGAGCACAGAGGACAAGGTTGCCTGTGGGAGCAGCAGCCTTTCGGGAGAAATAGCACTGCCTAAGACAGGGAGAGGGAAGGACTAACATCTTAGAATCCTTCCACCTCAGACTGTCAAGACTTTTAGCTTCCCACTGGCTGATCTTACCTGGAAGCCAGCTGGTGAGAAATCCAGTCTCTGAATAAACAGGTTAGAGCAGGGGAGGTTCAGAAGTAGACTTGGGAGCAAGGACAAATGACCAACACAGATGGTCAGATGTGCTGCGAAAGCTGGTACAAAGTCCTTTATGTGTTCCAGCGAGCTTGCCAAGTCACTGCTACCCATCACCTGCCTCTCTCGTCCATTCTAGACACACTGGTAGGCTAGTCTTCCTAAAGTACTCCTTTGCACAATGGCCCTTACTCTTGCCACATCAAGCTTGAACTCTTGAGGACTTTCCTAATCTGGATTACCTTGCCAACTTAGATCCAGATTTAATTCACATTTGTCTTGGTCCAATTCTTTGTCAGAGGAAAGGGAGGAGAAAAGATAAAGTAATATTGGCTGACCACCTATTATGTGACAGAACCTTACCTGGGAACTTTGTATACTTTGTCTTATTATTTAATTCTCAGGTAGTCCTCCTATTTTCAGGTAGGATAGTGAGGCTCAGCCAAGTAAGGTAGCTGCTCCAAGGTGACATAATCTGGCTAGAATTGGAGCCAGGTTCATCTGACACCAAATCTTGTGTCCACTATGCCACATCATTCTCCAGTTTTATTAATGCTCAGATAAAATAAGTGATTCATTAAAGTTCACATGGTTGGTAAGTGACTGACAGCTCAATCCATCAGTTTTGGATTTAGAAGATCTCCTCGGTAGTCATATTTTAGGAAGATCGTATCCGTTTCTCCTTAGTTCAAGTCCTATTTTCTCCATGGTATTCCCCCAACCTGGAAATCCCACATCAAGCTCTCCTTTCTTTCAACTTCTCCGGCATTTTCACCATTTAAATATATAGTGTCATGGAGTCGCTACATGCTTTATATATTGGACATAAATTTTGGAATCAAGATGTAAATAGCAACAGCAGCTAACTCCTATATATTCCCTCTGTCTCCCTATAAAATCCCATCTTAGTGACATAGTTAACCTTTAATGATTTACTGCTAACCTGTAGTTAGGAGTGTGATAAGTGCCTAGCGGTTTAGACAGAGAGCTATTTCTTAATAGTGATGTTTAACCTTTAATATGCATGAGATACTATTAAAGTGCAGATTTTGACTCAGTAGGTCTGGGGTGAGGCCTAGGATCCTGCTGGTGTTGTTAGTCCAGGAACCACAATTTGAGTAGTGAATCTAGAACACAAATGTTCACATCAGAGGCAGCTCTCAGCCTACCGAGGGCAAATACGTATCACAATGAACATGATGGACAGACAGCTACATAGTCTCAAATCTAGGGAACTGGGACAAATGGGCAATCAAATTAAAGGCCATGATGTTGGAAGACAAGAATGTGAGAGCAAACAGGTGTTAGAGTAAATTTGATGGTTGTGGGCCTGGTATTGTATGGTAAAGATTTGTTTTTCTTGAAAGCAAAGTTCTCTAGTCTATTACCATTTTAACATTTTACTTGAGGGAAAAATGAGTGAAAGAAATGTGAGGTGTTCTTGAAAGGGAGAGAGAGAAGGCTGTTTGTAGACTCAACTCTTAGTGATCGCCAAAGAAGACATAATTGAGCACATAATTGACTGCCTCCTGGGGATTCCTGGAGAAAAATGTGAAATGGGTCCTTCTTCTTTCTCCATGACCTCTCCCGGGTCTCAGGAAAGTGTGCTGAGGTGCCTCCTTGGTTGTTAGAATCAAACTGAATATTTTAACAGAGATTGAAGAAGATTACCTGAGGTACTGGTCAGAATCAATTTTACTTGTACTTCCATTTTCAAAAATCAATACAGTATTTCCTATAATTCAATCTTCTTATCTCTCTCCCAAATCCCTGTTGCTGGTTTTAAAAAAAACCATTACTGCTTTTGTCAGACATTTAACTATCTATGATCCATGCCATCTGCTGAAGATTTTTCAGTTTTTTATTTTAGGATTTTAATGAAGTCTTTTTATTTGTTCAATTCATCTCTTTTATACTATCCATTACATCTAGGACTCTGCTCATATTTCCTCAAACCATTTGGAAGAGTATTGGGTCAATATCATGTACATTGCTGATTTTGGAACTGGGTCAGAAAAGAATGGGTTTTTTTTTGACAATTTATACAATTTCCCCTCATTGATTATGATCCAGAATGTCCTTGTACATTGTTTACATTTTATTCACAAGGTGGTCTTCCTTAGCAGCCAAATACCAGTGACTTTTATTGATCTTAAGTATTTTTTGGGTCGTCATGCTTGAAAAACAATGGGGTGAAAAAGTGGGAGCAAAAAGAGATAACCTGTTAGAAGTAAATATTAAGTGTAACATATTACCATTCTCTTCTATCTCCTATTAACTTTTAGGAATTTCTGGTTTGAATTTGGCTAAGTACATTGCTTCTCTAACTCTCCTCTAAAAAAGACTGTAAGGTCCACTAGTATTGCGATCATACATTGTCATCTGTGTCTCTAGTACTTGGCATATCAGTGCTCAATAAATACCAATAAATGAATCAATGAATGACTTTATCTATAACCTATATTATGATCTACTGCTCAGAGCCTTTTTGAATTCCACAATGGGCTGGCCAGGAGGTGCAGGCAAATCTTCTTCATATAATGAAAGTCAGTTTCTCTGAAATTAATAGTTTTGTTCCTTTCTATTTTGTTCCTTCCTATTTTTATACAAGCACAGATACTATATTCCCATATGGATCGATACTATATAGGAACACAGATTTGATTTATAATTTATGTTTCTAGTGAAGCATCTCACTTGGGAAGGTAGAGGGAACTGCAAAGGGAGATAGTTAGGCAGCAGAGAGGACACAGGCTTTGGTGTTAAACAGAAGTGGGTTTGAACACTGGCCTCCCCTCTTTCCTGTGATGGAAGCTGGAGCATGTTCCTAGAGCTCTGACTCTATAAAATGTGGATATTATAAAGTGCAAATGAGATAACACAGTGTCTTAATAAGACCTCCAACGCCCTGCCTCACCTGGTCCTCATGTGCCTCACCATGCTTCCCTTGCTCTCTGAATTTCAGCCATACTGCCTTCTTTCAGTTTTTCAAATGTCCTAAGCTCCTACTGACCTACCACAGGGCCTTTGCACATGTAGTCCCCTCTGCAATCCCCACTTTTAACCTAGTTAGTTCTTACTCGTGATTCAAAGCTCAGCCAGAGCATCACTTCCTAAAGGAAGCCTTCCCTGATCTCCGTCAAGTAAGATCTCCCTGGAAGGTGTGCCATGAACTAATCAGATTTACCATTATTGTCATTAAAAAATAATGGTACAATTAGTTGTTCCATCCCCCTACCTTTTCTACTCATGAGAATGCAACCTCCATGAGAGCAGAGGCCATGCCTATCTTATTCATCTTTGTGTCTGCATGTTTAGCAGAGTGCCTGGCATAAAAACACTTTATTTAAATGTTGGATGGATGAATAAATGAATGAAAAACAATTAATAAAAACAAAACACAAACTAGGTGCACAATAATTTTCATTTCTACCCATCCCTCCCAATTGCCATCTTTTCTGAGGTTTTACAAGGGAGAGCAAGAAAAAGAGTTCCTGATTTGAATTGGGCACATGGTGACCTCCTTCAGCTGTCTGAACATTTCTCCCGTGGCCATTTCTCTAAGTACTAGTAAGTGATTCTCAAGCCTCACCTTGCACCAGAATTACCTGAGATGCTTTTTTAAAACCGCAGATAAAATTTCAATTATTATAGGGTGAGTCCTTCACATCGGCATTTTAAAATGCTTTCCTGGTGATTCTAATGTGTAGCCAGGGTTGAAAACCATCTCTTTAGCTAAGGAATTATTTTGAAAAGTCTTGTTAAAATTCAAGAATGTCTTTGTATGTCTGTTGTCTGTTCGAGTGAGTTAAACACCTTAGCATCTATGGACACTTTCGCTCTGACTGATCAGATGTCCTTCAAAGAAGGGGAGGGAGGACAGACCAAACATCAGACTGGTAAATCATCATATATTGGTACATGTCTCGAATCCATAATCAGGTGAAATTCTGCAAAGACAAAACTCATTTTCTCAACATTGCCAGTATACAGGCTTTGCCTGTATACACTTTTTTTGTTGTTAATCCTCACCTGAAGACATTTTCCATTAATTTTTAGAGAGAGTAGAAGGGAGAGGGAGAGACAGAGAGAGAAACATCAATGTGAAAGAGACACATCGATTGGTTGCCTCCTGCATGGGCCCCTGACCGAGGTACATGCCCTTGACCAGAATCAAACCTGGGATCCTTCAGTATGAGGGCTGACGCTCTGAATCCACTGAACCAAACCGGCTAGGGCCCTATATACACTTCTTATAGACTTCTTATTTCTACAGAGTGAATCACAATGCGGCTAGTCCTGGAGTGCCTTTTACTGAATGAAGCGGTGTTGGAATAGGTTTCTAGTGTGGTAACAGCTTCAAGGACATACTCCCTGGATGTTGCGCTAGAGGGGAGTGGTCTGAATGTGCTATTGGATAGGATGTTGGATGCCAGTTGGCAAAGATGATGGGAAAGAGCAAGCAACCTTTAGCTTCAAAGAATGAATTTGTAGAATCTTATTTAAAAGAAAATAGAATAAAACATAGAATATATTTGGAGCAGCAGAGCTCTCTTGTGTAGCCATATCTCTGGGGTTGTAATAAAGGAGATGTTACCATCTCTGGGCCTGGAGGGTTGCAGTAGAAATGCTACATTTTAGAACTCTGTTAAAGCAGGGTTTGCCAAACTTGACTGTTTCTGTGGGATTTGTGAGCTAACAATGGTTTTTACATTTTTCAAGTGGTTGAAAAACAATCAAGAGAAGAATAATAGTTCATGACCCATGAAAATTATATGAAATTCAAATATCAGTGTTCATAAATGAAATGTTATTGTAACATAGCCATGCACATTCACTGCGAGTTGCCCACGGCTGCTTTCGTTCTACAAGGACAGAGTTGAGCAGTGGTGACAGAGACTGTGTAGCCCATGAAGCCTAAAATATTGACTCTCTGGCTCTTTGCAGAAGAAGTTTGCTGACTTCTCTGCTAAAGAATCAGGAGAGGAACTGGCTGGAAGGGTTGAGCAAAGATGGAAGAGGAGTCAGAGGCAAGAGAAAGGAGGATACAAATATCATGGTCATCATCGTTTACTAAATGCCAGGCACAGCTCATCTCCACATCCTTAAGGCAGCATCAGGACCCCAACAAAGCACAGATGCACACCCAAACTAAGGTAGTTGGAAGAGGGTTTCATAAACAGACTACTTACTAGTACACAGTGAGAGCAGGGGTAGGGATCCACCAGAGATAGTGCCGTAACCCTGGGGTTGTAACAGAGGAGGTGTGACCATCTCTGGGCCTGGGGGCCTGGAGGCCTGGAGGAAGGGAGAAAGTTGCTGAACCCAGAAGGAAAGAGGTATGTAGACAAGGCTTCCTGGAGGACACAACAGTCAGAGAGAACCCCATGGGCAGTGAACCAATGTCTTCAATACTCTACCCTCACCCTTCTCACTCTGGAGCAGGCGTCATCGTCATTGGTTGAGGAATTTCATAGAGGTCAGTCTCCTGAGGCAGAAAGGAGGGCAGTGAAACTAGCAAGGGGCCTGTGGGGCAAACAGAAGATATCCTAGATAGGAGGGTACCCCCATCTTTATTGTCCCCCCACTTGCCTACTATTTTACAAGCGTTGAAAGTTACATTTAGTCAGGGTAAATAGTGTGCCTCGATAAATACTGGGCTTGGCTTTGAACACCCTGATGCTAGGACTCATTCTCTTAAGCATTGTGTTGTCCTGAGTTCAGACGGAAAGGACCTTAGGAGGAATCCAGTTTCCCTCTCTCCCAACTCAGGAATGGCTTTTGCAGCACACATTTCAGGTGGCTCTTTGGCCATTCCTTGAACATATGCCTCTATGGGAACCAACCACTCTCTTGTGGTCATTTGTCCTTCCACTGAGGGATCCTTCTCGTAACCGGAAAGTTCTCTCTTAGATTGGAAAAACCCAGGAGGTCCCATTTACTAATTAAAAAACAGTCCTATTTATTGATTGATATATAGACATCTGGAGCTCTGAGTTTTCTTTTCCCACTTTCTTATGTTTTTCTCTTCAGTTACTATGAAAATCCCTCAATTTCTATTTTCTTTTCTCTGGCCTGCTTGGTGTCCTTGTCTGTATTCAGTAGTATGATTTTTTTTTTTCCTACGGCTACTCCCTTCTCCAGCCAGATGGTCACTTCCCATAGCCTCCTTCATTGTTCAAAGTAACAGCTTTGGATCTAAAAGAACTTGGGGTGCAAGTTTTTCTTTTTTAAAAAAGATTGAGCTTTTAAAAGTCATGAAAGGTATATTACAAGGTTTTGGCTGGCTGCTCAGTCCCATGTGAGTCAACGGAAGGGGATGGTGGTCAGTGAGACGGAGGCATCTTGGCAGGCTTTGCGTGTGACCCACAACACTCCAGGAAGAGTGGCCACAACAGGCCCCGGATCTGCCTTTGCATGCCAGTGTGGGAAGGCACCGCGCACCCTCTCATCCTGGATGTGGTAACAGGATGCCTCAAACCTGCTGGTGCTTATGAGTTCGTCATAGTGTCCCATGGAACATAGCAGGTGGTTTCTTTTTCAGAAGAACTCTAGGACTTGATGAAACTCTTTGAACTCATGATAATAACAATAAAATTATACTGAGTGCTTATTCCTTGGTATACCAGGGAAAGTTCTCAACATTTACCATTGGAATCCAATGAACCCATTTTGTGGTTTTATATTTTTTAGCCATTTAATGAGTAATTTAAAAAACTAAAATCAGAGATATTGTTAAAAACAGCTTCATTAGAAATTTTAAAAGTTTGAACAGTAAGTCTGAATTTTTCATTTCAGACTCATTTCATAGTCTCAGATTTTACTTATATAAAATCTTCTTGCATTAATCTTCTGATTTAATAATTGTGAAGCATCTTCCTCTGTAAATTTTCTTATTTTTGCCATTATGGATAGAAAATAAAAATTATGGATTCTCAAGTATATTTACCGAAATATTGAAAAAATATAAAGATGTTATCTCCTGTCTTCTCTATCCTTGGAAGATGCTGCAATACTTGAGGTGAGACAATTGGAAAACTGAAGGGTGATGTAGTAGCAATGGTTTAATTCAATATTATATCAACCTTTAGGCAAGTCCATCATTTTCCCGTTTCACACTATCTTAGTGTTTGTTTGTTTAGCATTGTTTAGAATAATTGGTGAGTAATATCAAATCATGTCTAAGATGGTGAACAGTAAAATATTTTTAAGATATAGGAAAAATAAAATTGCTAAGATCCCATAATATATCTTAAATTTATAAAAATTCAAGATAGAATGAGTTTTATTCTATTTTTAAATAGCAAAATTTCTCTTTGTTTTTTAAAAGACTGCTAAGAAAGAGTAAAAATAATAAAGTATTAACCCACACAAATAAGACTGCTCAAAATGAAGTTCAAAAGCTAAACTGTCACCTCATGCTCCCAAATACTATGTATGCCTACAGTTAACATGTATTAGATACCATGGATAAAATTTATGAACATGACAAAAATCAGTTATGGATAAAAAAAAATAATAGTTTCATTTTGGGAGGATGAAAAAGTTCTAGAGATGGATAGTGTTGATGGTTGCAGAACACTGTGAATGAACTTAATGCTACTGAACTGCACACTTAAAAATGATTAAAATGGTAAATTTTATGTTATGTTTGTTTTACCACAATAAAAATAATAATGTTTACTTAAAGGTATTTAGATAGTATACATAGGATTCTATCACCCAACTTGCAGAAAACAATTCTTTAGTCAATCACCACAATCCTATTAATTAAACCTATTCCTCTTCAAGGGGATGGAACAGGCTCACAGAGCCCAAGTAACTCACCTAACATCATGACTCGAAGGTGGTAGAGGGAGAAGAACTCGGGCAGAAAGACCGCAGAGCTTCCCACGGAACCAGGGTCCTGCCATGGTCCGGTGGTGCAGAGGATTCCTTCCCCCATCTGTGCCACCACTCCACTCCCTCTTCCAGATGCTTAGTGTCGTCTGGGGTTCCTTCTCTGCCTCTTGAGCATATCTTTCTTCTGAATTTTAAAAATCTTTATATGTAAAATCACATGCATTTTTGGCAAAATAACTGATACCCTCAGAAGAGAAGACAAGCACGCTTATGTGCCAAAGGGCAGAGGAAAACAGCCTCCCAGCCCCGCCATTCTGGGCCTCTACGGGACTTGGCTCCACGTGGCCTTCTCCTCCAGACTCTGCTGATGAACGGCCATGACACTTTCCACTACTCCTAGTTACCACTCATCGGCCAATTCGTAGTTACTTCCATTAATTTACACAAGCTCCATAGATATCAAGACCAATTTAATTTTATTATGTGTTTGAGAAAGGTAATGTGTAATTAGCTGGATGTTTTCTGCAATTAGGGTGAAGAATTCTAAATATATATACTATCTAAACTACATCTTTAAACATGAAATATGCAGATGAGCATTATTATTCTAGTCTAATAAAAATCACATTGATATGAATAAGCAATGAGAGGCACCAGAATAATGCCCATTTCTTGAGTGGAAAAAATTATTATTCACAATTCAAAGATTCATTTTAGGGTAAAGATATGATTGGAGTGAAGAGGAGGAAATGCCTTAGAGTTGTGGTTCCTACCTGGACCAGCTGAGGGCAGTAGTTCTGATGCAAATAATTGTCTGCCTAGATTTCACTCAAGATGTCTAGTGAATGGTCATTTGAGTAATTAGGAGAAAGAATATCTTTAGCTCTCAGAATACTCTATTATCGTCTCTTCAAGTGGAAGGAAAGGTTGAAGATTCTATAAAAAACCAGGCTAAGATTAAATGTCAGAATTTATGGGATTGTTATAGTGCCATGCAGGGTCTGATGTGGGATCTCAGGAGTAGGAAGGCAAAAAGAGAAGTCAAATGAAGAGATCTCTCAGGAGACTATTAATTTACTAGCCTGGTTGGAAATGTGAAAATGGGCAGCAGTGGGGAGACAGACACAACCATGACTACAGGGTTGGGAACTTGGAATGCTCAAGGCAGGAAAGGCACTGGATGGGGGGCAGTGGATCTCACTCTCAGGAGGACTCAGGGATGCACCACAGTGCAGGACCCTATAGGCTGGGTCTCAGTGCTATACTGTCTCAGCAGTGAGCCTTCCTCCACTGTCCAGGGTATGAAGCTGAAATTCACACCTCTTTCTTGTGTTAGGCAATAAGTACAGCTAACCCTTGAATAAATTGTGGGTTGGAGCATTGAACCCCCCATAGTAAAAAAATCCATGCATAACTTTTGACTCCCCCAAAACTTAACTACTAATAGCTTACTGTTGACCAATACCTCCCTCACAACATAAATAATCATTTAACACATATTTTGTATGTGATATATATTATATACTGTATTCTTACAATAAAGAAAGGTAGAGAAAAGAAAACGTTATTAAGAAAATCTTAAGAAAGAGAAAATACATTTATAGTATTTATTGAAAAAGTCTATGTATAAGTGAACCCACATAGTTAAACCAATGTTGTTTAAGGGTCTAATGTAGTTGCAATTTCTGGAGGTCCTTTTACAAACCCAATGCCCAGATTTCAGATATGGAGAGCTTTGAAGTGAGAGGCTTCCTCAGAGCTCAAAGAATAGGCTTGCTTCATGGGGCTGATCAAAGTGAAAGCCATCCTACTGACTTCCTGGGTCTGTGTGGGGAAGAACATGTCAAGTCATACGACTGATGTGAGAAAATGGGAGGGTGAGAAATGAACCGAGCAGTTGGGAATCACTAGTGTGTGTGTTCACTTTTGTGTGTGATGCAAGGCTGGAGAGGCCAGCCTACATTGTAAGTTTGGGATGTATTCTGAGGGTAGTGGGAAGTCATGGAAGGGTTTTGAGCTAAGAGTGACCTCATCAGATTTTTTTTAGTCTAAAAAGTACTATAGGTGAGCTGGTTATTTTGATCATATCAGTGACAAGAGAATAAGAACCAAGGCAAGTTAGTTGCTTTCTTGTTTACTGCTCAGACCCAAAAATACACACTTTGAGGAATTTGATGGTACTAAGTCCCCTCAGTCACATGGCTTGGTTTGGCCTCTGTCATTCTCCCTATTCCCTACTGTTTGCCTCTTCTGATGTCCTTTATAAAGGACACCAAGGTACTTCCTCTAACTCCAAGCAGGAAATGCAAAGAAATAGTCTTGGGATGAATTTATCTTTTGGAATTTTTTCACATACTCTTCTAAAATTTGAAAATAATGATTACAAAAGGAATATAAATGTTAATGGCTTTAAAGAGTTGTGATGAAACTGCTTACTTTTGCAAAAGGAAACACAAGAAAAATTAGACAAAAACTAATGAAGTTGGTTATCTACAGGGGTAATTGGGAACCAAGTATATGGGATAGGGATCTCTCCTGAACATACCTTTTTATTTGGTTTTGAATTTTAAGCTATGTTAATGGTTTACATTGCCAAAAATAAAATTAATAAGGATGGAAAAATATATTAAGTTTAAACAGAAAAAGAAAAACCTAAATTTATATCAAATAGATAAAAACACACACATTAGAAAAATCAAGTCACTTTTAGGCACAGTATTTTGATTGTATATTTTCAAGGTGACATTTTCTAAGAACAAAGATTGTAAAGAAATCTTGAACTTAACAAGCTGTTGGTAGTGATAATGGTGTAGCAATATCAAAACTGTTGTGTGTATTGTAGGAATGAACAAATGAGTAAAAATACTGGGCTTTGGGAGACAGGAGATATAAATATGGACTGGGTGATGATGGTTCTTGACTAAGTTACCACTATGATGGATATAAAATGGCAATTTTTAAAATTCCTTCCTCATTTACTACTGTTGGTATTCTTCTGTAAAGAAGAGTTCTCCCTTTTCCTTCTTTCCACTTTTATTTTTTTCATATCGAATATATTCTTTTTTTCTCTTAATATGTTATAGCCATTTCTGTCATTAGCCATTTCGATGTTCAAATTATGCAGTTTTCCTAGTGGGAATTCTTTCAAGCTAGATACTATGTCCTCTTGACATAGCTCCTTTATACCAAAAAATACATTTCTTGAATTAATAACGAGTCTATACTGATACTGCTAAGACTAATGCAAGAGCACAAAGCAAAACAAAAACAAACCAAAACAAAAAAAGCAAAAGAGAGACCAAAGTAAAGAGACATGTCAACTAAATGCAATGTGATGTCCTTGATTAATTCCTGAAGATATATCTATATATCTCTATCTCTATATTATTTACATATATATACGTGTAAATATATATATATATAATTTCATGCACCAGGCCACTAGTGTATGTATATATATATACACTAGTGGGCTGGTGCATGAAATTCGTGCACGGGAGTGTGTGTCCCTCAGCCAGCCTGCACCCTCTCCAACTCTTTGGGGGATGTCTGACTGTGGGTTTAGGCCTGATCCCTGTGGTATCAGGCCTAAACCAGCAGTCTGACATCCCTCTCGCAATCCGGGACCGCTGGCTCTTAACTGCTCACCTGCCTGCCTGCCCGATCACCCCTAACCACTCTGCCTGCCCCCAACTGCCCCCCCCTGCTGGTCTGATGGCCCCCAACTTCCCTCCCCAGCCAGCCTGATTGCCCCCAACTGCCCTCCCCAGCCCACCTCATGGCCCCCAACTGTGCTCCCCAGCCTGCCTCATGGCCCCCAACTTCCCTGCCGGCCTCATGGCCCCCAACTGCCCTCCCTGGTCAGTCTCCTGGTCTAATTAGCATATTACCTTTTATTAGTATAGATGTATGTAGTTTATGTATAAAATATATAAATTACCTATTTATATAGTTAAAATTATATATATGTTTTATATATGATTTATAAATATACTAGAGGCCCGGTGCACAAAAATTTGTACACTCGGGAGGGTCCCTCAGCCAGGCCTGTGCCCTCTTGCAGTCTGGGACCCCTCGGGGAATGACCACCTGCTGGCTTAGGCCTGCTCCCCGGGAGATTGGGCCTAAGCTGGCAGTCAGACATCCCTCTGGCAGCCCGGGGCCCTCAGGGGATGTCCACTTGCCAGCAGGGAGCAGGCCTAGCTGCAGTCGGACATCCTTAGCATTGCTGAGGAGGCAGGAGAGGCTCCCACCACCACTGCTGTACTGGCAGCTGTCAGCCTGGCTTGTGGCTGAGCAGAGCTCCCCCTGTGTGAGCACACTGACCACTAGGGGGCAGCT
This sequence comes from Myotis daubentonii, assembly GCF_963259705.1. NCBI lineage: Eukaryota > Metazoa > Chordata > Mammalia > Chiroptera > Vespertilionidae > Myotis > Myotis daubentonii. Next base: position 80,075,848 of record NC_081843.1, read on the forward strand.
CCTGCATTATGTGTCTGCCCCCTGGTGGTCAGTGTGTGTCATAGTGACCAGTCATTCCCAGTCGTTCTGCTGTTAGGGTGAATTTGCATATTACCCTTTTATTATATAGGATAGAGGCCTAGTGCATGGGTGGGGGCCGGCTGGTTTGCCCTGAAGGGTGTCCTGGATCAGGGTGGGGGTCCCGCTGGGGTGCCTGGCCAGCCTGGGTGAGGGGCTGAGGGCCGTTTTCAGACTGGCCACACCCCCTTCAGGGAGGGGGGTCCTGCTGGGGTGCCTGGCCAGCCTGGGTGAGTGGCTGATGGCTGTTTGAAAGCTGGCCACAGCCCCTTCAGGGTGGGGGTCCCGGCTGGGGTGTCTGGCCAGCCTGGGTGAGGGGCTGATGGCTGTTTGCAAGCTGGCCACAGCCCCCAGCCACCCAAGCTCCCAGTGGAGGCTGGCTGGAAGCAGGTATCTGGGATTTATTTAGCTTCTATAATTGAAACTTTGTTGCCTTTTGCAGAGGCCACAGCCGGCCAGGGCAGGCGGGAAGTTGGCTTTATCCATCACCAGGGCAACCAAACCTCTGCCTTGCTCCATCTCCATGGCTGCCGGCCACCATCTTGGTTGGGTTAATTTGCATATAGTCGCTCTGATTGGCTGGTGGGCATGGCTTGTGCATAGCAAAGGTACGGTCAATTAGCATCTTTGTCTTTTATTAGTGTAGATATGGATATCATATATACATATACATTTAAATTAGCTGCATAAGACTGTATAGGGATAATTGGAGATCTTAGGACTATATATTAGATAACAGCATTGTATCAGTGTTAAATTTCTTGAGTAAACTGCATGTAATTGTATTGTAGAAATGAGAATCTTTTTTCCTTTTGAGATACACCCTGAAGTATGCTGGGGTGGAAGTGTCACAAAGTAATAAAGCTAAAGCAACTAATTCTCAAATAGTTAAATAAAATATATATATATATATATATATATATATATATATATATATATATATATATATAGAGAGAGAGAGAGAGAGAGAGAGAGAGAGAGAGAGAGAGAGAGAGAGGGATACAGCTAATTGGGGACAATATGAACAACTACTGGTGAATCTGGGTGAGCAGTGTTCATTGTACTTTTCTTATATTTTTCCTTTAAGTTAGAACATTTTCAAAATGAACAGTTGGAGAGGAGGGAAAAACATGTTGGATTGAATGAGAAAGGCCAAGGGAGGCAGGGCTGGGGTGGGGCTAAAAATCTTCCACATCTGCAGGACATTCTGGAGGGTTCGGGAAGGCAGTGCTGTGTGGTGGTTAGAGGCAAATGGCAGAAAACAACATCTGGTGCAGCTGTGACTTAGGGCCTGCAAGCCTTGGGATTTTAATGATGCAGCTAGCTATTTGTTTTACATACACATATAACATCATTTCATTTCATATCCATATTTTACACACAAAAAAATTGAGGTCCTATTTCAGTCCCACTCACTTAATGGGAGATACACTATTGGCTGGTCTGGTATTGGTTTTCATCCAAAGCTCCTCTTCATGAGTATTTCAGTTCTTCCTCCTTAATCTTGCACAGGTAAATGATTGTGGAAGAGAGTGTGGCTTATTTTCTGTCAAGTATGACTGTTGTTTTTATCTGATGCTACCACACAGATTTGCACAAAAACAGGTTTGCTTCACTGCCTCCTCACCTCTCCTCACCCCCCTACAGCCTATAGCCCTCGAGCTTCCATACAGATTTGTATTTCTGGCATCCTGCTCTTACTTGATGAGTTTTAGGAGGCTACAATTTTTTGTTTTGTCCCCAGGAGTAAAGCAGTCACTGCTTTAAACTGATAACAATGCGATTTTGCTGCCCCATAGACAGTCATTTAAACCATGTGACATGTGGCCACTGCCTCCAAATTCAAGCAATGGAAATGACATCATTATCAGCCGACTATGATGAAGAATGGCCCACATTAGAAAACAATCTGAACCCAAGGAAACTTCAGTGATCAATCATCGCAATTATAATGTGCTGGTCTTTTATGTAAATCCAACCCACAGTGCAGCAGGGTTTGGGTGAAGGAGTTGGGGGAGGAGAAATCCTGCAGAACAGGAACATTAGTAACAATATAATTAAGCAAAAGGGAAAGCTTCAGATAATATGTGTTTCTCAGGGGACCGTTTCATGCCTTAGGGACCCTGACAGATCTAGGCTGAGAGGGTTGCATCATTGCCATTAAAAGCATTTGTTAAATGCCTAGAGCTACACAGAACTGGTCTGGGTTTTGTGCTGTGTGAAGTTAGTTGAAACAGACCAGGGTCCTCCCTCCAGAAACTGGAGCCTTCCAAGGGCTATCTCATCAATGGGGAGGGGCAGGGACTCCCCTTGCTGCATGGAGGCCATTGCAATTGCCAGAGGCTAATGTTCCATGGGGTGGGGGTGGGGGATAGGGTAGGTGTGTGTGTGTGTGTGTGTGTGTGCGCGCCCTCGCGCCTGGCTTCCCTCATTCTACTTCCGTCTTTTCTGACCAGCAGTTCTTTCCAGGGCTGTAGTCCAGTCACAGGCTCATGTGGCCTGAGTATGTTACTTTCTACCTGCAAGAAGATACATCATTTTCACAGAGGGCAGGAGGTCTGGTCTGGGTGGTGAATCTTGCCTTTATCTGTGGGCACAGACGATTGCTCTTGGCCAGTACTACCTGTCCACGTGGTTCTTAGAGCTTGTGTTTTGTCTAGTCCCTTTTTCTGAAACCTAGAAAAGGGGGGAGTGTGTGAGGAGATGTAAGGGAGGTGAGGAGGGGCAGAGAGGTAATTGATGTGGCTGTGATGGTCCCAGAACGTTGCAGAGAACAGACTTAATCAAGGTGTCTCTCAGTTGCCTGTATCCTTGGACATATGGAAAGCACAAGGAAGTAAAAGTTTATCTCAGTCATCCTTCACCAAGGACTCCCATGGGTAACCTGAGGCCAGGTGGCCCTGAGCTAGTGAGTGTTACAAGAGGCTCTCCACATCTCAGCTTCCATCTGGAGATACTGGGTCCCCGCCAACCCTATTTTTTTTTGTTTGGAAAGAACTTTGTGGTTCTTCTTGATTCTATCTACACAACCTGTCTGTCATATATGTTCTTCTTGTCCTAAAATCAATGTCTAGGTTATGAGGCATTGAAAGGCAGTTCCCAGTGCAGCCACCCAGCCCTGCCTCTAGTCCCAGGCAAATTGGTTGTCTCTGGTTGTAGAAGAGATATGTGCCATGGTGGCAGCAGGAGGCCACACCCTGTCTGGAGGGATCCATGGGCTTCCTCCTCTGTTCTTTAATATTCTCCTATAGTGTGCAAAAGCTTTTCCACCTGCAAGCCAAGTATTCCCCAGATTCCCTCCTAGGAGTTTGTTCTTTGTAGCTAAAGCTGGAATACAAATGGTCCTGAGAGGGCAACGCATTAGCCTTGTGTAGATGTGTGGATCTTGGACCCTTTCCCATATGGCAGGTGAAAGCAGGTTTCAAAAGGGTAAATGGAGGAGCAGCCCATAGCACAAGCACCGCCCCAGCAGGACAGACAGGAAGGAGTCTCGAGGGGAAGATGGGGGGCTTCATGCTAAGGATGAGGGAAATTGAATCTAACAAGACTCCATGTGAACTCAGAGTCAGACACTGTTCTAAGTCTTTAAACCAATCATACCACTTTCTCCCACAACAACTTCATGATGCTGTGTGGGAGCTTTCATTATCTCCTTTTGTAGAAGAGGAACCTGCAGCTCAGAGAGGTTGAGTGATCACATGGTTTGTGGGAAGAGCTGGGATTCAAAGCTCCGCAGCTCAACTTTCAACTCCTGCCCTTCACCATCACACTGCCCTGGAAAGAGGAGGAGCACCTGTGGGGAGGAAGTCTGTCACACTTCCTGGAAAGGCGGTTCCCAGTGCAGTCACCCAGCCCTGCCTCTAGTCCCGGGCAAATTGGTTGTCTCTGGTTGTAGTGAAGATATGTGTCATGGTGGCAGCAGGAGGCCACACCCTGTCTGGAGAGACCCATGGGCTTGCCAGCAGCGGCCCTGCTCTGCTCTGGTGGGGTCAGCTCCAGAGCAGCCATGAGATCTTACCCTTGGCAGAAGCCAAGACCCCCCACCCCCCACACACCCAGGTTGCCTGTGTGGTACTAACAGCCTCCTAATTTGACCTACCATGGCAACTTAAACACTGCCAGCAAATGCCCAACTAATTTGTCTGCAGAGATTAATGAAATGAAGTCTTGGGATCTACTGACATCATTGAGCATGCTCCAGCTGACCTCAGTTGCAGTCAAGTGGCTGCTTATGGAGAGCTCTGCCAGTTACGTTAGCTCAGTGAGGGGGTTGTGTGGAGTGTTCTCTGACCATGTGGAGGGCAGGGCTGTGTTCTCTGCATAGGAAACAACCTATTTTACTCCGGGCTAAAAATGAGGCAAGAAAACCACTTTGGAACATACCCTAAAATAGATAGTCACTTTCCCTCCTGGGTGTAGCTGGCATTCAATCAAGGCACTGCCCCTGTACTCCCCACAGTGACAGAGTCATGGAGTTAGGCCCTTCGGAAGATTTGCGTGGTGGCTCTGGCGCACCCTGAATGTCCACCCCCACCCTCTCACCTTCAGGCCTGGTTGGGGAAGGGCTATGTGGGATATTTTGAAATAATCACTTTTTTAGCAATGGTTTAAATCATGCTTTTTCTGATGAATAATCCATGTATGGTTACCAGGAGCCATTAATTGTTGTCAGTCTTCATTTCCAGGTGGTGGGGAAAGGGGAGGGTGAAACAGACATTACTGGATCTGCTTTGCCTCTTCTTGTGAGTTTTGCTCTTTGACAAGCTCAGGTCTTTCTTCCCCAATTAGCAAAGAAGGGAGGGGGCATGGGTACTCTCTGAAAATGTTGTTTGGAAGGACAGAAATAATTCCTTGTGGCTGGGAGCTCAAGAACTGCCTGTTGGTAAAGTCCTCATTCCTTTGTACCTTAACTGCAATGATTATTTTATGTCTGAGGCCTATGGAACACCATATCATTAAAATTAGCATGGCATTTACATTCAACAAAGTAAATCACCCTTCGTGTCCAGCCTGCTTCTTAAAGCTCACCAGTGAAGAGCCTCCCCCGCCCTCCCTGAAATTCTTAGACTCTGTTTCTTTCCATTAAGACCTTTTGTATCTGGTACATATGCATGACTAGATTTTAAAACCAGAGATTTTTCCATGCCCCATTAACTCATACGCCTCTTCAAAGCCTGTATAGTGGGCATGTTTCTAATCAGAGTCAGATTGTATCAGTGAGTGCCAGGTAGTGACTGTGATAGGGGTTGTGATGACCAATTCTCAGTGGGCAGATAAAGCTGACCAGTATAGTGCAAGAACACTGGGGTCAGAAGTCCTAGGATTACGAAATAACTCAACCAGGTATTAGCTGAGTGACCTTGGGCTTGACTTACAAGACATTAGCTTCTTATTTGTAAAGTGGAGATAATAATACCTACCTAGAAAGATTTGGGGAAGGCTCAAGTAAGATAAGGTATGGGCAAGTGCATTGGGAATGATAAAATCTTATACACACACAGATTGTGGCTCCTGGACTTAAGTTGGATCAAATAGTTCTTGAAAGAAGACAGTCTAAGTCTGGAGCTTTGTTAAACAGATGTTTCTTATTGATTTTTCTCCTAACAGGATTTAATCTATACTCTGTTGTCTTGTGTCTAATTTTTCAAAAGATAGAGCCAGAGCACTTCCGTGCAATTCAAGGAACAGGCGCATGTCCTTGAAGGGGCTTCCTGGGTGACTGCCACAGCGGGCCCCGCATGCTGCCCCCACGGTGGACCCCCCTACTCTGCCCCCACATAGACCCCCCACGCTGCCCCCATCTTCCACCCCATCCAGGCTTTTGAGCTGCCACATCGGTGCACCCAGATCTGTAGAGGCTGGAGGCTGTGATCACATCTGTGCCCAGACTCTGCAGGCCTTTCAGAAAGAGAAGTTGGACATTTGGAGAATTATAATAACTTCTACCACTTACTGCTTACTGTATGCCAGGCGCTGAACTGAGCACTTCAATGCACTACCCCATTGCATCTTCATAATAGCCCTGTGAGGTAGGAACTCTTATCATCCTTATTTTACAGATAAGGAGACTGAGCTTAGAGAGTTTTAAGTCAATTGTGCCAGGCGAACAGTTAATGTAATGAAGATCCGGAGTCCAGGTGGGTCTGTCTGACTCCGAAGGGTGAATGCTGCTCTAATGCCTGGCTAGGCTGGGACTGGACACAGCAACCAGAGCCTCAGATCACAGTGAGATCCAACTTGACCCTGGGGAGTGGTCGCCTCTTGCTGAAGGGAGGAGAGGCAGAGGGCTGGGACTGCATGTGACTTCCATTGTGGCACTGGTACCAAATCCAACACCAGTCCCCAGCTGAAAATGCCACAGGCCGATTCAGCAGCTCTGTGGCTATACAGAATGCAGGTATGCTGTGGGGAACTTTGCTTCCAAGTCTGTCCATTACCTGGCCATTTAAAACATTTCTTTTCCAAATAGCTACTCCCTTTTTTTCTTTTTTTTAGCAGTTTAAAGGTGTTGGGGTGAGCTACAGATCACTCGAACTCTTTGATCATGATTTCTTACTGTTCATTCATGACTTAAAAGTTACTGTCCAAAAAAAAGAAAAGAAGAAGAAAGAAAGAAAAGAAAGTTTATTCAAGGAAGGCAAGGCAAAAGAGAAAAGGAATTGGGGGAAACTGAATGCGATCCAAAGTTGGGTAAAGTCACATGAAACCAAGGATTGTTATGTCTTCTCCACCCACCCAATACAATCTCATAAATCTTTACATTACATTCCACTAAATGTGTCAGAAATGCAACTGTGCTTGCAAAGAATTGCTGCCATTGAATGGATCCGCCTTGGCATATCCATGTGAGCTCAAAATAACCCATGTAACCTAAGAGGAAATCAGTGACTGGACACCCAGTGCCAAGCATAATCTCAGGCAACGTTTAACTAGGTTCAATATTTATTTCCCTGCCTTGAGTCACTTTGAAACGATCTGGACTCAGTTCAGACAGGACCAGCCCTAATTTTATGATGCTCTTGGCACCCTTCCAGCAGCACCAGGGCTCAGATGTCAGGGAGTTCCAGAAAAATGAGATTTCTCACAGAAGATTTCACAATTTAAGGCACCCTCCTTTCAAAATTTTGCAACATGTGGGCCTCTTGACACTTTTTGAAAGTTCTTTGAGCACCCTTAAGAAGTATGCCTACCCCACACCCCAACTCCTCCCTCCTCCCGAGGGATAGGGCAGGGCGGGTAACGTTAACCTGGTTGACAGCTCGAATAAATAAAATCTCTGAATATCTGCAAGTAACAAAAGTGGCTCACAACTTACCACCATTTTCCAAGCAAATGACATCTTCCACACAAGTAGGGAAGCCAGGTTGGGGAAGCTTCAGAATACACTGACAGCAGATCACACTGCTCCAAGTGTGATGGATACTGGGACACATCAAATAAATAGCAGCCAATTTTCAAGCTTTTGTATCTCAAATGCTCAATCAATAGAAAACCAAGCAATTTTAGTGTACATCACAGATAAATCGCGAGATGGCAGGATCGACGTATAGCTCCCTGTTAAAGGGGCATTGAGCTGACATTGAGTGACCTCACACTCAGCCCAAACATTTATTATAAAAGTCTGACGTGGTCAAGAGAAATGATTGATATTGGTCCTTGCTGCTCTAAAATGCAGCCTTTCATCTTTTTTCATTGGGAAGAGAGTAAAGGACCTCACTCATGAAGTCAAACATTTCCCTCTTTTATTTCTCTTTAATCTATAGATGATTAATCTTAATTCAGAATAGCAGTGTGCATCCTAGAGCCTGAGACATCTAGTTCATGTCTTAGGACTGTCATTTCCTAGCTTTTGAGCAACGTTTTGAGGACTTTTTAAAGCACATTTTTAACTCTCAGGGACTATTTCCTTATCTATAGAATTGGAAGGATTGGCATGAGATAATGTATTTAAAATAGTAAAGTTGCCCAGACACATACTCAAGAAATTCTAATCATACTATTGTTATAATAATAGTAACAATAATAATAGAAAAGTTGTTATGACTTCTGACTTCACAGTTCCATAGACCATTATGCTATCAGCAGAGGTAAAAGTAACCATAACAACCGTGATTATTATATATGACTTTTTTTTTTTAATATTTGCTACGCACCAGCCACTGTGCTCAATGCTTTAAGTATTGTTTCTCATTTAATTCTTACAACAACCCTCTGAGGTAGCTGCTGTTATTACCCTAGTTGTTAGAAATGGGGAAATGGAGGTTCAGAGAAATGAACAAATTTACTTGGGGTCACACAGTTAGTTGGCAAACACCCAAACAGACACTTACATTGGCCTCCCTGCCCCAAGTCACATAGATTATTGCTTTTTGTGCTCTTCCACCCTGAGGGGAATAGAAAAATTTAAGACTCCGGGGGAGTCACTTTATCTCTCTGGACCTTGGGTTTTCTGTCTGTCAAATGGAAAAGTTGGAACAGCTTATATCAGACCTTTTTGGATTCCAGGACTCTACTGGAATCAGTTATGGTCAAGAAAACAGCTTGGGAAATGTGTAAAAGGATTTATAAACGTTTGGAAAGGAGATTGTGTACATGTCTGGCGTGTTCAGCCTGGTCTCCTCATCCAGTCAGGCTGGAAGGAGGAACGCCCCTGCACTTTCCATAATGGCTTAGTCCCCTCTCCTTAAGCTGCCCGTTCACACTCTGTGTATTTTGAGGACTATTCTTTCAGTATCACATATTAGAAACCAAAACAACTCTTAATCTGAAAGTGATTAGCCCTGGCTTGGATGATTTGTGCCTAACCATGAAGAGTTGGTAGAAAGTCACTCATTGTTGACATTTTCAATGGGAGGGTTAGCATTAGCTTGTTAAGTGAGAATTGCTATCCTTCAAACATTATTTACCAAAAATGGGACCAAGCTTTTTGGGAAAAATGTACAAAAGAAATAAAAGGTCTATTTTTTTCCTCTGTGGTCTCCTCAAACCTTGCAGTTCAAGTCTTGTCAGAGATTTTACCAAACCTGTTTTTCAGGGATTTGAAATCTGCTCATAAAAATTAACTGCAGGCTTTTATGCAAGTTAAAAACAGAATTCATGTGGTTCTTTTAAAATCTTGTAAGTCTTTAAAAGAAGGACTAATAAAAATATACCTTCCTAGATGGCTTTTCCTGTGGCTGGAGGCCTGTTTGTTTAAGAACCCATTAGAGTTCAGTGGCTCATCTCACCCCCACCTCCCAGCAGCACAAAGTATTTCCAGTTTTATTCAGAGCCCTCAATGGAAAATACCAGCTATTCATCCCCTCCCCCCCACCAACTGAAATTGAATTAAGAGCTCAGGAAAAGTATAAGAGAACTTCACAGTGCAGAGCTTGAATTCCCGTGTGGGTCTCCAGGGCGCTGAAGTCTCACCCTGGGCTCAGGAACAGCCCACGTTTTCCTAGGAGCCCACAGCATGGACCACCTCTCTCATCCTACCAGGCTTTGGAGGACAGACCTGCCACTCAGCCCAACCCAGTTACTAAGGGGGATGTACGTCCAAGGTCATATATCATCGACCTGTCCAGGGTCAGCCTCTTCCAATGCTTTGTCTTATCATGGTGTCACAGTGTCCTAACCAGCAGCATTATGGGACTGTATCAAAAGTAGCTCTTTGGTGGGAAGGGGGACTGTATTACAGAAGATACCGTTCCTTCATTCATTTACTCACTCTTCAAACATATAGCAAATACGTACCAGGCACCAGGCACACAGGGTGCTAAAAAGGGAGCCAGAGCCTCCAGGTGAGAAGCACACAATTACAGTGCAGTGTGTGTAATGAGTAAGTTGGTACTGAGATAGGCTATTGGCGGGCAGAGGAGTGGCATCCAACCCAAGGTGGGGAGGGGCTTATGGGAAGCATTTTGGAGGGTATAACTCATGGGTGAGAAATAAAGAACTGAAACAAATGAGAATCCTGATATAATAATTACAATTAACAATTCATTTCCAATGTAGAGATTTTGATGTTCGGTAGTTTTAGTCCCAAATGATATAGCCATTCAGAATATAGCCTCGTGTCCTTTCTTTGTACCTGTTTCTTTGAGGGGGAAACCATGTTATTCCCTAACACCTGGTGTGGTCTCTGTATGGCTTTATTCCATTTATAATCAAAGCCCAAAATACCAAAAGATTAGATTACAACGTTGCCAGGCTTGGATTCCCTTCCACAGCCTATCATTTCTATATGTAAGACTAACCTGGTCATTGATGGTTGGCCAGGTCACAGTGTCTGATACAATGAAGGATCTGACTGGAGATGAGTGTTCATTACTTTTCTCAGCATAGTGTTTTAATGATGCCATGTCTGCAGTCTTCATGGAGTAAGAATTAACACGTGTATGGTATCAAAAGCATTCCTTTTGCCAAAGCCAAGACAGAGACCCAAATGATGTTGCCAGTAAGTGGAGCAGAGCTTCCTTAGTGTGAAAGAAACCTGACAGCCTCACTTGTCTGTGACTCCTTTCAGAGGCCAGCAACTAGCAGGTGTCACAAGCTCATGACGTTTCTTCATGGGAGCAACTCAGGTCCCCTCTGGTCCTATAACTCCATTCCTGATTTTAATAGGCTTGGGTGTCTTGCTTCCCAGCACCCAAATGTTAGATATGACAAAGAAAGAAAGGGGAAGGATTAAAGGAGTTGACTGTTAGGGATGCCTGGGAGAGGCTAAATTTTTGTGGCAATAGGTAAAGAGGAAGGGGGACCCATGAGAATTAGAGACCCACGAATTTATAAAGTAAGCAAGTTCTGACAAAGTTGGCTGGGCGTGGAGATTTGGTAAGAACCTTGGGTTTTTTCCCTCTCCGATGGGTCTTGGATTCTGCTTTCCTGGCATTTTGTCCAACTGAAAAAAGGAATTGAGTATTTTGCTAATTTCTAATTGACATGAAAATTATGGTAATTTGTGTTAGGAAAGTATTTTCTCAAATCACTTTATAAGTTATTACAAACGCATTGCCCTCCTAGATAAGAACATAGTGATAATCTTATTCTTTTAAGTCTTTTTTTTTTTTTTTTTTTTTTTTAAAGAAAAGTGACATAGCTCAATGGATAAGCAACAGATTGTATACCTGGAACTTGTTTCTGGCTTTTCTTTCCCTAACTCTGAAAATAATTTTCTCCTCCCATTTTTTTCTTTAAAATGGGGCTGGTTGACCTAACAGAAACTTCTGAGTGATATGCGTTTGTAATAGAGGTGTGTATGCAGAAAGATTTAGAAACATAGAATATATCTACATGAGACTTGGAAAAGGAAGCTTGGCATTCAGACGAATCTCAGGTGACATCCAGAATGTGATTGAAGATGAAAAGAGATTGCCGTCTTCATGGTACAGATGAGGAGACAGAGGCACAGCAAGGTGAAGCAACCTGGTTGAGGTTTTCTGAAAGGCAATGCTGGAGTTTATAGGATCCCCTCGGATCCTGAGATTTTCCAGTAGATTGTGATACTAACATTAAATTTGTGGGCCATTTAAACTAGTTGACCCACCCTTTAATTTTTATGCATCTTCTAAACTTTATTTATTACATGTTGGAACTCTTCTTTTGACATTGCATTTAAAATTATTTTATAGCCAAAGCTTTGAAGGTTTATAAAGCAGTAGCCGCCTAATAGAAAGTCAATCAGGAAGACTTCCATTTGGCACTGGTTTCCAATGATCTAACTAAGCCATTTTAGGATTTACAAGGGAGCCCAGTAAAATTCTACAATTGTATCCTGAAGCTGATTGGCTCAAGTGATCTTGGCTCCTGCAAGAAACCTTAGGAACAATGATTGCCACAGCTACACTACTTTTGTGGCAGAGATAAAACATCTCCTGGGGATTTCTCCAACACTGCATCTATGCCAGACCTCACCTGGCCTCATCTATGTTTTAAAAATATATATATTTATTGCTTTTAGAGAGAGGAAGGGAGAGGGAGAGAGATAGAAACATCAATGATGAGAGAGAATCATTGATCTGCTGCCTCCTACAAGCCCCTCACTGGGGACTGAGCCCCCAACCCAGGTATATGCCCTAACTAGGAATTGAGCTATGACCTCCTGGTTCATAGGTGGATGCTCAACCACTGGGCCACACTGGCTGATGGGCCTCACCTATTACTGAGGGGCTAAGACAGTGGTTCTCAACCTTCCTAATACCTCGACCCTTTAATACAGTTCCTCATGTTGTGGTGACCCCCAATTTCATTGTTACAAATTGAACATAATTAAAGCATAGTGATTAATCACAAAAACAATATGTAATTATATACGTGTTTTCCGATGGTCTTAGGCGACCCCTGTGAAAGGGTCTTTCGACCCCCAAAGGGGTCGCGACACACAGGTTGAGAACCGCTGGACTAAGAGAACCAGAGTGAACCCAAGCCAGATGATTTATTGACCTCTGGGGGTTGTTTTCACATATCACCACCACCCTGTCTCCTCTCCATACACTACACTACAATAGCATCATTCTTATAAAGCCCTTTGAGAACCTCAAAAAAATATGCATATCCATTCATTTTATAGCCATTCACAAAATTAGGCACCTACTAAGCACCTAGCTCCATGCTAGACAAAATGGGGATTATACACACACATGATCCCCACTCATCACTGGAGTAAATGCCATTGTGCAGATGAGATACAAGCACATATAAGAAAATACGAAATGAATAGGAAGGATACAGTGCAAGCATATTGTGAGCTAGACCAAAGAACAGAGTATGGAATATGGGAAAGAAATGGGCTTTACTAATGACAGGTCTTGGATTAAGTGTCATCTCCACCACTTATTAGGTCTGTAACCATAGTTTCCTCAAATGTAAAATAGGTCAGGATAGCTGGACTAAGAGAATCAGAGTGAACCCAAGCCAGGATAGAATCAAGAAGATGAAATAAGACAATATATGTGAACTGCTTAGTATAGGACCTAGTATGTAGTGAGTACTCAATATATACATACATACAATATTATTATTGTGATATCATATAGGGGCTACTAGAATTCAGAGAAGGGGGAGCTCAGTGTAGGCTGAGATAAGAAAAATAAAAGCCTATAAACTGGGAAGAGGTGGGTTCTTGAGGAATGAGTGTAAGTTAGACTAGCATGGGATTAGGTCCCCCAGACAGTCCCAGACAGGACAGCAAAAGTCTAGAGGCAGCGATGAGAATGGGCTTGCAGGGAGGCTTCAGGGGAGGGGTCTGTGAGGGGAGCGCGGGGGACGAGGTGCAACCAGATTTTGGCAAGTGGCAAAGCCTCCAGCTCTTCTTCCGGATGGCCCTCACTTGCCTTCATCTGCTTTTGAGATGTTCTTGGCCATCAGAGGAATCTCAGGTAACATCTAGAATGTGATTGACGATTAAAAGGATTGCAGTCTTCATAGTACAGATGGGGAGACTGAGGCACAGCAAGGTGACTTGTGCCACAGTCAGTTGTGCCACATTTCAGCAGGTGAGGGCCAGGAGAGGACATCCTGGTCCACTACAGGTGATCCAATGACTAATAATCAAGAATCTTTTTGTTACTGTTGTCATTGTTGGGGCGAAGTGGAGACATCAGATATATTAACTGAGGAGAAAGAGCTAGCAGGTAAAAAAAAAAGGTCATGAAACATTTGCTTACGAACTCTCCCTGTCTCTTGCCAGAGCCTTGTGAAGTCCTGCTTATTGGAGATTTGGGCAATATTATGACTTTCTTAACATGAGAAAATCACTCCCTTACTCTGCTTCCAAAGGGATTCCATGAATGTGGTTTAGACTTATTTGTTAGTGTATTTTCAGTTTGGCTTCCACAATAGTTGTCTTTTCTGCTATTTCTTGCTAATTACATATAGTGGTGGGTTCCCTCTCCCCCAGAAAACCCATTAACTGTCTCCATGACCATTCAAAGATCTGCTTAGCTGAATGGCAAGAAGGCCACTACAGCCAAATTGCTATTTTGAAAGAATGATTGTGTGTCCCTTGGGAATTATTTGAAGTGTGTTTCTTGATAGCCCCACTGAGAAGAGAAATGATAGGACACTTCCCAACCAAATATGGAAGTTCATTGCAAATGAACTTCTGAAGTTAGGGTTCAATAAGAGCTGGTATCTGGGCCATCTAGCTAGTGCTTTTCTTAAAATAGAATAATGGAAAGAGCCCTGTCCACTCCCAGCAGCCCCTCAGTCCTTTATATTAAAAAGGAATCAGTGTAGCCTTTGGAATTGTCTTTGTGGCTCCTTACATCACCGAGAAACAGCCTGCAAAATCCAAGGATCTCAAACTCATCCAATGCTAGCTACAAACTGGAATGACCAAGCTATTTGGTGCAGGATGTTGTGCCATCCCCTCCCCCCCGTCATTGTTGTGTCATTTACCTATGATCTCTTGAGGGGAAAGCAGAGCTGTCCAAAGAGAACGCGTAGGGGATTGTTTTAATTTTAAATTCGCTCCCAAATTGGCATTATTTAATTTACTCTTCTATTTTTAAAACAGTTGTTTCATGTGCAGCATTGGCTTCAGGCACAATGACAAAGAATGAACACATTCTAATTAATAAGATGTTGAACAGCAACAGTAATCAGTTTATTGTTTTAAATACATAAATGGTTTTCTTGTTGTTGTTGTTATTGTTGTTTTTCCCATGGAGAGAGCGTAATGAAAATAAATGGCCCCCAAACTTGATGTCTATTTGGGGATTTTGTATCCTTTTTAAAAAGACCTGTACTGTAGCCCAATGTGCTGAACAACTCAACCCAAACCAACCTGAAACCAGCCAGCCAACCTGACCTATGATTAGGAAAGAGGTAAGTCCTCCGTTGAATATGTTAATATTTATTATGCCATGAGAGGGGAGCAGAGTTTTGAAGACTCTGCTTACAGCAAAAATGAAAATCCTCTAGGCAAAGGCTTCCAGAGGAACACTACCATGCTAATTCACCAGCACTCCCCAAAACACAAAGAAGGGGCTACTCTGTGATGTGTGACATAGAGGTCACTTCAAGCCTCTCTTAAAGGCAGCCTCTGCCTCAGCAGACAGGTATCCTCTCTGCCAAAGGATTTGTGGTGAAAGAAATCCCAAGGATAGGCCTATTAGAGGGGAAAAAACAAAAGGAAATGAAGCACCTCATAGTAGAACTCAGATACCTCTTCCTAAAACAAGTCAGGCTTTGATTTTAATTTCCCTCTTTTTATCACCACCTCTTTCGATTGCTAGTCCCTGAAAAAACAAACAATTGCTAGTCTCTAGGCCTCTTGGGGTAAATATTAAGAATGACTGTTAGGTTTAGCCCTATATCCAGAGCTGGTTATTCCATTTTCTTAGACTCTTAGGTGAAGAAGCTTTGGAAACAATCTCTTTCTTAAAAACATATCTTGGTCAGTTTCCCCAATTTGTCAGGTCCTGGTGTTGATGAATTATAATGTCTTTGAAGTGTTTACTTTTCCCTCCCTTCCTCCCTTCCTCCCTCCCTCCCTCCCTCCCTCCATCTTCCCTCTTGATTATGTTCTCTTGGTTTTTATTTCGCTGCTATGTTGCAGTAAGACTCAATTTATTTCTCCCATTATTTCTCTGGCTTCTGTCTGTCAATTTCTTGCCCATAAGAATACATCAACATCTAAGACTCAAAACTTAAATCCCCTATCTACAGCTTAACATGTCTATCACAAAAAGTATAACAATAACATCCTACTGTAATTAGGAAAAGTGGCCATGCATCACAATGACAATAGGAAAGTGGGTCTCATGCTAAAATGCAGTGACCTATTATAAGCCCAGCATATGGATCAATTGGTACAATCCTTTTGGAAATCCATTCAATAATATCTATTCCATTGGAAACATGCACATTTGACCGAGCAGTTCATGGTTAGGAATTTATCTTGTTGATCTGCAGTACACAAAAACATATAGAGGAATTTCATTGAGCAGTGTTTGAGTAAGAGTAAAAATTAAAACAAATATCTACAAAATAGATCTAGATAAGCAAATTCTGAAACATCATTGCAATGTAATATTCTATAGTAGTTAAAATGAAAAAGATTTATTTAGGCTAATGTGGAAAGAAAGTATGGATTATGTAAATAAAAACATTTCAGAACTGTTCATTTATGTTAAAAAGAATGGTGTGTATTACACTATAAGCCAAAGTATAAAGTAAATGTGTATGAGTCCTTGCAAATACAACTAATTAAAGAAATAAATAAGAAAAAAGGGAAATATTTTTCCCTTCAGAAGAATTCCAAATAATATGTGTAAATGATACACTCTTCAGGAGGTGGAACTTAATTCCTGTTGCCTTCATGTGGGCTGAACTTAGTGACCTACTTCCAAAGATTAGAGTATGGAGAGGGGAAAACACTTACTTTACACAGGAAGAATCTGGCAGATATTGCCTTAGCCCAATGGTCGGCATTCATATCACCAGCCAGTGATGAGCCATATTAATAGTGTGTATTGCCTGATGCCATGTGATGAGAAGGACACTTCACCTGTGGTGTTCTTCCCTCCAGTCCATAACCCAATGTCATGAGAAAAACAACAGACAAACGCAAATTGAGAGACAGTCTACAAAATATATGACCAATGCTCCTCAAAACTGTCTAGGTAACACAAAAGGAAAGACCAAGAAGCAGAGCAGAGGAGACTGAGGAGAGATGACAGCTAAATGGACTCTGGGAGCAGCGTAAAAGGACACTAGTGAAAAAACTAGTGAAATCTGAAAAAAAAAGGCCTGTATTTCAGTTAATAGTAAATATACCAATGTTAATTAATCTTGATGCATATACCATCACTATGTAAATGTTAGCAATAGTGGGACCTGGATGAAGATATATGGGAATTCTCTAACTTTTCTATAAATCTAAAATTTATATTTTAAAGGTTTATATGAAAAAAGCAAGGGAGGGATTCGATAACACATGCATAGAAATCTATGAAAAACTATTCAAGAAACTATTAACACTGTTTACCCCTGAGAAGTAGGAGGAGGGGGCTGAAAGTGAAAATTTATATTCCATTTTACTCTTCTTCGCTATTTTTTTTTTCCATGTTTGATTTTTTCAAAGCCCACAATGACTATCAAACCATTCTCATCCTTCAACTCATCTTTTTGAAACAAGAGAGGAGACGCTTCATTTAGCTGAGACATAACTCTGGGCATAGCTCTGAGCAGTAGTATTAGCTTTATTCAATATTTATGCCTGTCATATAATGAATCTTATACTCTGCATCTCACATTCTAAGGTTTGAGTGTCTCCTTAGATTATACCTTGTCATAACATTGGTCATAGGGGACCAATCCTTCAAAGCAACAATCCCCAGTTAGAAATATATTCTAGTCAAAACACTTACATTCTATCCCTAGTCGCTTTTTTTTTTAAAAATTGAATTTTGCATTTAGGTTGGCATGCACAATTCTCCATGGTAATAACAGAAAAGTGTTAGGCCCACACTGGCATCATCTTGAGGCCATGAATTGGTTCATCAGAGGGAAACATTTCAGTGAGAATCACTTCCAATTAATTGTGTGGGCAGAGGAGAAAATGGTTATGTCAATTAGAGGATGTTAAACTTCCAGCTATCTAGAAAACAATAAAATACGTCATGAAAATGAAAGCCACTTGATACAATTTAGTTCATAAATAGAAGTCCATCAGAGACCACCTTTCCTACCTTCAATCAAGATGCAACTAAGATTATAATCTATATATATAAAAAGCCAGCGACCCGAACGCTGTAACAACCAGAACCACCAGTCAATATGATGCCCACTTCGGCCAGCAAACTTGACTGATGGCGGGGGGTGGGGGGGTGGGGTGGGGGAATAGGAGAGTGGGGCCGGCCAGTCAACTCCCCCATGGCCCTTCCCCTGGCCAGCTCCACCCCTGATAACCCCTCCCTACCCCAATAGGGGGTGGAGCCAGCCAGCCAACCTCCTACAGCCCCTCCCCCCACCCAGCCCCTCCCTAGATCGGCCCCCTGACCCTGATCAGTAGTAGGGCTGGTCAACAACCTGCAGCCCCCCCCCCTCAGCCGGCCCAATGAGCCCCCACCACCCCAATTGGCCTGCAGCCCCTCCCCCCAACCAGCTCCACCCTTGATTGGCCCCTCTCCACAGCTGGCCCCACCCCCTATCAGCCCCCACCACCCCATCAGCCCACGGCCCCTCCCCCCAGCCAGCTCCACTCCTGATTGCTCCCCCACACAACAATCAGGAGTGGGGCTGATGGGTCAACCTCCCCCAGCCCCTCCCCCAGCTGCTGACCCCAGATCAGCCCTCCACCCCATTTGGGGGGGAGCAGCTGGCCCACCGCCCACAGCCCCTCCCCACAGCCAGCCCCGCCCTTGATCGGCCCCCCAATTGGGGGCGGGGCCTGCTGGCCAATCCAGCCTGGCCCTGATTGGGCCCTGATCGGGGCAGGCCAGCCAGCCAACCTCTGGCCATCTTCTCCTCCCGACAAGCCTGGCCTCGATCTGCCCTGATTGGGGCCAAGCTGGCCGGACCCCACCCATGCACAAATTTGTGCACTGGGCCTCTAGTGATTAAAGAGTTTGTGATGGCATCAACACTTTTTGATAATATGTATAAAACACACCTGGCCTGATGATTGAGCTTGGGAAAGGGCAGAGGGGAGCATGTTTGCTCAAAGAGGAGTTACAAGGAAGGGAATAAGACATGATGTCCCACTTCCATATGGAATAACTAGAGGCTCGGTGCATGAAATTCATGCACTCGGGGGGTGGAGGAGGGGTCCCTCAGCCTGGCCTGTGCCCCCTCACAGTCCCGAAGCCCCGTGATCAATCACCCCAAAGAGGTAGGCCCCACCCACCTGCCACAGTGCTGCCACGGGGTAGCCTGGGCCTCCCTTTTTGGGGCGATTGATCATGCCCTGTAGAGGGAGGCCCCACCCACTCACCGTAGCCTGCCAGTTGGTGGCCTGGGTCTCCCTCTTTGGGGTGATCATGGAGCTCCCCCCGCGATTGATCGATTGCCCAGCCAGCCGGTGGCCTGGGCCTCCCTCTGCAGGGCGATCATGGGGCGATGGCTGGGCCCCTGACCAATCGCATTGCACCTGCCTTGGCTAGCCTGGTGCCAGTGGGTGTCATAGCGTGATCATCCAGAAGGTCGTCCGGACGGTCGTTCTGTTCAGTTGTTCAGTCGATTTGCATATTACGCTTTTATTATTATACAAGTTTGTGTATGAAAAGAGGCTTTGCCCCCACCCCCTCCAAAAAAAAAAAGGATTCAGAGTCAGTAAATGAATGGGCAAGAGCATGGTCAAAGATAGACCTGAGTTTGAAGCCTGGCTTTGCCCTATGCTAGCTCTGTGATCCTGCACAGTTCTTAAGCCCTAGTTTTCTTTTTAAAGAAAATATTGGTTGGGATAGCCAGCAGCTTTGTGCATGAACTCCTATTATGAAATAACTAGAGGCCCGATGCAGCACGAAATTCGTGCAAGAGTAGGCCTTCCTTCCCCCGGCTGCCAGCACCAGCTTCCCTCTGGCACCCGGGACCTGGGCTTCCCTTGCAGCTCCAGCTTCATCCAGAAGGATGTCCAATCTAATTAGCATATTATGCTTTTATTATTATAGATTATATGCTAATGGGGATAGGTTGGATGTAGAAAATTATCTTGGTGTCTGGCTAACATCAATGAATTGTGTCCTCTGTTCTGAAGGATAAAGTTCAAAAAGTTGACAGAGGCTATTTTCTCAAACGGACTTTTATGGAGATTTGTCAAGTCTTCTTCATAAATCCACATTTTGTTTTGCTTTTGTTTTATGGTTTAGACTGATTCTCTCTTATTTCTTAGCTTCTCTATGTTTAAAGTGCATGGCTGGCAACTGGGTCTTGTTTTTTTATCCACTCTGACAATCTCTGTTTAGCACATAAAAAATTAATAAAATTATTGATATGGTTGCATTTAGGTTTACCATTTATTATTCTTCATTTTTTTGTTATTTCTCTGTACTTCCTTTTTTTCTCTTCTTTTGAAATATTTGAATTATTTTTAATAGTGTATTCCTAGTTATCTATTATACTTAATGTACATGAATCCAATGATGGCAGTGGGAAGTGGTTATCTGTGGAGCTATGTCAGATGACCAAAGAAGTATTTATGGAAATAATATAAGAACCATTGGTTTAAACTTCTGTATGAAGAGAAATCATAACAGGAAAAGTTGTTATATGTAATTGAGAAGTTCTGTATAGAACATATATTATTTTTACATGCATGACTTCTGAATCAGAAGTAGGAGGAGAAACAAAAACTGAGTTTCTTTATTTTTTTTCTGAAATGTAGAAGCTTCCAGGCCCTCTTTCTGTCTCCTCCTGTGTTTATTGCTGACGGTTCCATGACAGGACAGGAATTTGAGAGGGCACATGAAGGGGAACCTCACACGGACTAGTGTCCGTTCCAGACCCTGGCCCACAGCTCAAACGCAATTTATTCATTTTTGACAAGTATGATACTTTGTTGCTGGTGATGTGTGAAACTAAATTATTGCAGCTTGAATGTCCTCATAGCCAATGAGTTTGGAGGAGAATAGTTAGATCTGGGTGTGCTCATGATCCGGAATGAGCTGGTTTACTGGTTTAAGCATCTCTGCTGATGGTGTACTTGCTATTGGTGGGGATGGGCAATCTGTAAAAAGGTCTTTGCAAGGCTCCCAGAGAGCTCTGTGTTCTGCTCCTAGAGGAGTCTCCAGCCAAACAAACTTGGAGGGTCTGGAGTTTTATTGGGAATAAGGGACCTGCCATGGCTCAAAGAAGCTTTTGCAACTGCTCATTATGGAGCCTCCCTTAGAAAGGTCTCCATATTTTTATTCAGCTTGATGTTTTAGTTGGCTTGGGGTCACTTTGGCTAGAGGATTTCTGCTTTTTCTTTAGGTAGTTTTCTGGAGAACAAAGTCACTCTTTGAGTTCTCTCTACAGAAGTCCCAGACAGCCCCCAGGCAATATTGGGCCCTTCAAGCCTCAGTAGCCCTCCCAGTAGTCTCTGTTTTGGGGAGGAGATGGTCAGAACCAGCAAGGATTTATTCACTGCCTCTGCAAGGATATTTATTTGAGTTATTTGTGGGTTATTTGCTGCTTACATTTGAAAGAGCTAGTAGAAATCCCCGAGGGAGGGCATCATTTAAATTAATGTGCCTCCCATCTTTTTATAATTTCTGATCTCCCAGACTTTTCCCATCATCCAACACCATGTCACCATATGATTTTGTAACATCTAAATGTCAGGTCTCTGTGGTGAAATGGATGTTGATTGGGATGCGGGGGTTACTCTGGCAGAAATGGAGACATCACTGGTCACAGCCAGACACCAAAGACATCCAGCAAGCCCTTTAAATGGTGATCCTACTCTTGTTTCAACCTGTTCCAGTCTGTACTGGTGGACTTCCACTACTTCTCTAGACTCTAACCTTGGGCACCCTGGACGTAACTCTGCAACTTCAAATCCCCTTTGTTTCTACCCATTGCTGTGTTTATTTTACCCCAGAACCTATCCTCCATGTTTCTCCAGACTTTGGAACTGATTTCCAAATTTGATCTGCCCAGAGATAGGTTTTCAACAGGCAGTCTTTTTTCTTGACAACCGCAAGCTTTAATGAGATAATTGTTCACAACTGTTCTGGGGAGATAATTATCTTAAATATAAAGAAATGAAAAGTGGCAATTATTCTAGAATAGTATGTGCTTTAAAAAAGCATAAGGAGTTCCTTGCATTTGGAGTGCAGTAGAAACAGAGTGACAAACACTGCTAAGGGCAATGTGGAAAAATATTTGAAGAACCTTAAAAATATACTTATCTACAAATTCTCCTTCTAAAAATTTTATCCAAATAAAATAAGTAAAGAGGCACTAAATATTTATTTAAACTGATTTCATTGTGAGTAATTAACATAACCCAAGTTCTCCAAATAGGAATTAGATAAATATTAAGTTGAGCCATCTGAAATTACTGATAGTTGACAAGTGCTGACCTATGAAAACAGCTTTTCGTGTGGCTTAACCTAAGAAATTGTGGGATGTTATGACAGACTTCTATGCAGGTAGTGAAAATAATATTTTAAAGAATATCTAATACTATAAAAATGCTGTATCATAAAAGTAGGACATAAAAACCTATAAGAGATCTCCATTTTCTTTGCTTAAAATACATGCTTGTGTATATATGCAAAAAATGATTAGAAAAATGACTAGAAGAAAACATTCATGTTAATAGTTCACTGAGCGATTGGATTATTAGTTTTTAATGTTACTTTTGTCTTTGTATCTTCTATTGTTCCCCAAATTTGTGTGGTTATAATAATACTAGTATTCTGCACTTCCTCCTAATGTCCTATAGTAAGCATTTTCCATGTTGTTGTATACTCTTCAATATTGTTTTAATGGGTTAATAATAATTGAATAGAATTCCATCAATTATTTAAATATCCCTCAATGGTAGGCTATTGGCTGACTCACCTTTCTTCAGGTGACATTTAGATACCTTTGGCTACCCAGTGCTTATTTGGCATAAATCCACTTGAAACGCATACTGAGGGGTTCAGAGGACAACTATGTAAATGCGGGCTGTCCAGGTCCCCTTCTTGTGGGAGGAAGTTCTGCCTGCATGGTGGTGAGGCTCCATGTGATGAAAGAGGCTTTGTGTTCTCCACCCCCTGGTAAAACATGGATTGGAAGAATACTGTCTCCTCCTTTAGAAAACGTCAATGCCTGGACACATGACATTAAATTGGCCTGCCATCTTGTTTTTGTTTAAGACAGAAGGGCGTAAGGCAGCCAGGGGACATAGAAGGGCAGCATCCCATAGAAGGACAGCATCCCATAGAAGATATACCATCTCCATTCCTCATACCTGGATACTTCCATGTGAATGGGTGTCTGCTGAGGCCCTGGCCCAGCTGGGGGAGCTTGGGGGTGTGGGAGCTTTCTTAGGGCACAGTAACAGCTGTCTGGCAAAACCCAGGAGAAAGCGGCTACTGCATGCTGTTTCATTCGCAAGCATTTATTGAGCTACCTCTATGTATCAGATGATAGGCTGGGGCTGGAGATAGCAGCTGAATAAAACATGGTTCCTGCTTTCCAGAAGCTCACATGAATGATGATAGGCAAGTGGATGGGTCATTTAGAGGCCAAGAGAGATGGTGACACCAGAGAAATAAAGAGAATATTGTGAAGGACACAGAGAAGAAGCATCAGGACTGGAGAAGCTTCCAGAGGAGGTGATGTTTGAGTTGGGTGTTAAAGGATGAGAGGTGTGCTGTTGCCAGGTGGTTGAAGAAAGGAAATAGTGTGCCTTTGCTAGGAGGGCAGCCAAAACTGCACGCCTGGGGACAGGGAGGCTTCTCTTTGAGCGCTGAGCACACACTTTTGCTGACCCGCTGATGGTGTCAGCTACCTTTGCACCTGCTGACAGTGAGCTGTGGCTGCCTTGCTTGTAGCCTCTGACAGCAGAGTAGGGGGCTACTTCCAAGACATAAATGGTAAATACCTGAGTCCAATGGCCAGCAGTGTGTCTCTCTCTTCATCCAAATCTTTTAATTCTTTTTGAAGTTTTTAAGTGACAATATGATTAGCTATTTCTAATTAGGAAAATGACTTATGCTTATTATTAAAATTTCAAATAATACATGAACATATAAGGAAGAAAGTAAGCATTACCTTAAATCTTTCAGAAATCTCTACTGGTAACGTTTTGAAAACATCCTTTAATATGTCCTTCTATATGACCAGGGCCTTAATCACAAACTGGTATCTCTTTATTGTTCGCTATCCCATTTTCCATACTAGGGACAGATTTCCATTTCAATTAGATCTAATTCTACAGGATATGTAATGGAAGTACCTTTTCTCCTATATGGCTAAATCATTGATTCATTATTATTTTTAATCAATAACTTGTTGATAGATTTTTAGGTAGTTTAAAAAAGTTTCTATTATGAACATTCAGTAAGAAGCATCCTTTTATGTACAGGGGTGGTCAAAAGTAGGCTTACAGTTGTTCACATGGAAAAAATCATGCAGGTTATGATTATTACAAAAGCTTTATTAACTCGAAAGAATGTCGCAATGGCACAGTGCACTTAGGGACAGTCTTGTAAGTGTGCACATTGCTGGCCTTCATTATTTACACATTTTTGTAGCCCTACTTGCTATACTCAAGCACACTTTGTCACAGAGTTCTTGCCTGCTTTTGCCCACCCCTGTACATCTTGAACGTTTGTCCTAGTATAAATTCCTAAAAGTGGAATTACTAGATCAAATAATATGTGCGTTAAATGTTTGATATGTGTTGCCAAATACACATTGCTCTTCTGAAGGGTTTTTTCAACGGGATGGAAAGCACCATTTTCTCATGCCCTACCAACACTAGGAAGCCTCAGTTTATAAAACCTTTGACCATTTGATGAGATTTTATTATTTTCATTCACTTTTATTTATTACTAGTTTGATCATTTTTCATCTATTTATTCATCCTTTATATGTCTTCTTTTGTGGATGTCCTATTCATATTCTTTGCCTGTTCTTTTTCTCTTCTGTTGAAATACTGATTTTTTTCATATTGATGATTTGCAAGTGTTCTTTATATAAGGGCATTAACATTTTGCTATACCTACTGCAAATATTTTCTTCATGTATCACTTGACATTTTATTTTTTATGTTGTATTTTTGCCATATAATGTTTAAAATAAATTAAGATAGTCATATCTAATCTCCTTTTCTTTCATGGTTTTGTATTTTTGCATCATTCTCTTCATCTACTTCGGATCATATTGTCTCATTGCTTGTGCCTGACTGAATTTGAGGCTTGGATGAAAACCAGATGGCTAAGGATTGATTCTAATAAGACAGAGACTGTGTTGGTAAAAATGGGGGAACATCTAAAAAATGTGTCTGAGATCATCTCTGTCCTCTCATTCAAAGATATGACTTTGCCCTTTTCCCATGGATTGTGGGGTTCCCATGCTGTGGTTTCAGGACAGTCTGAGGGCAGGATTATGAAGATTATCTTTTAACAAACAAAAAGTGAAGAAAATCATGTCTTCTTTAAGAAGAGCATCCTTTTCCCACCCCACTGTGGACCGGGCAGTATTAAGGACTGAACTGAGCCTAAGTAACAGAGAAGACTAAGACAAATTGATGTAGAAGATAAAATCCTTTCTAAAGAGCCAGTGTGAAATAGCCTCATTTGTTAAGTGTCTATTCTGTGTCCTCCAACATCTCACATGATAGATAATCCTGTCCCCATTTTACATATCTTAAAAACTAACCAACAAACAAGACTTGCAGAGGTGAAAGGAGTGATCTCAGGTCATGTCGCAAGTAAGTAGAAGAACTGGAATTCGAATTCTGATCTTAGCTGAGTCAAAAGCTAATAAGAGCAACAAAAAGCAAGTATCATTGAATACTCTTCTTGACAGGCATTGTGCTAAGTGCTTTACATATATTAGCTCTTTTCATATGATAGCAATCATTTGAGGTAAGCATTTCTATTTTAAAGATGAGAACACTAAAGCCCAGAGCAGCTAAGCAGCATGCCCAAGGTCACATAGCTAGTAAGTTGCAGAATCAGGAACTGAAATAAGACATTCTGAGCTTTGACACCTGTGCTTCAATCTTCATCCAGATCTTTTCTTTCTTTTTAAATTTCATATTTAAAGACAATAACTTTATTAGTTATAATTATTAAATGCTTATACTTGTTAAAATTTCAAATACATCAAACAAATGATTATTTCCATCACTTCACACTGCTTGCTCCCAACATATGTTCTAATTTAGAAATCACCCTTGAGAATTTAGCACCCTAATCCCACCTTCCATGCTTTAAAGGTTATATCCTTGTCTGTTATCTTCATGAAAATATTTCTTTGGGGTAACTACTAAATGGGAGAAAGAATAATTTATATAGTTACCAGGCAATCTCGGTATTGTGAAGCGTGACCAAAGTACCTGGAAAAGTTAATAAGTGAGCGATTGTTTAATTACTTAACTACTAATGATTTTCCAGGAATCGAATCATTTGGTTTTGTACTTGAACATTTTCTATAAGGTTGATTGGAAAGAACTTGTGATGCAGCCAGAGTTCTGAGCTCCAAAGGTCATTGCATTGGGGTCACCGTTATTGATTTCACCATGGGTTCCACTAAAACATCGATTAAGGTATTGACCAATTATTTTAACACATCCTCTCTTTTAGTAGGCATGAATAACACATTCGGTGTTCAAAAAAAAATTGTGCTTTCCAAATTTTGCTCCCCAACCTCGAACCTTTTTCTGTAATGAGCTTATATTTTCTTTTGATTGGTGACTTTACTAGAAAATATTTCCCCAAAGGTTGAACATATGTTAAATTTGAGTATATAAATAATGAATGCCAGGTTTCAGAAAATCTTTTGATGCATAGAGATTATTTGCATGTGGGCATTTTCCCCACTCTCTTTTCCCAACACACACAACCCTGTATACAATCCAACCAACTCCACAGTTTCTCCTTCCTTTCAACTAATTAGTTTTGTGATATTCAGCAAGGGATGGGACATGAATAATTCAATGGGAATTATTAGAAAGAAATAAAAATGAGAAAATATTAATTCCTGGATACAAAGAGAATGCTTCTTATCCTTTTAGTAGGGCCTTATAGCAGGGATTCAGATCACCAATGGGGCTGGTTAAAACTACAGGTTCCTAACCCTACAGATTCTGATTTGGTGGGTCTAAGGTGAACCCTGAGAATTTGCATTTCTCACAAGTTCCCAGGATTGTGATGGTTTTAAAGCATGGCAACAAAGTTTTCAACACTCTTCCTTCCCTTTGAGCTACTTCTCCATCACCTCCATATTCATTTAACCAATAAGACTTGTAGATTTTACCCTTTAAATGTTTCTCACACCTACTGACTTTTTTGTATGGACTACCACTGGCCAGATTTACCTAGACTATTTTTCTCATCTTTTGATTCTTTTCTATGCCTCTGATACTGCCCCTGCCTTAAATACATTTATCACTCTGTAGACAGTATAATCATCTAATACTAAAATCAATTCCTTTTTGTAATTCTTTCCTATATAGTTGTCATTCATCTTTTAAAACTGACTTCAAAAATTATCTCCTCAAGGAAGGCTTCCTTGGAACCCTTGCTGGGCTAGATGGTTCTCTTCCATCTCACATATCTCCTTGTGTCTACTTTTAGTGTATTTTGCTTTCCATTTATTAAAATTGTGTGTAGTGGTTTCTTCATTAGAATGTAAGTTCCTTCAGGCAGAAGCCATAGCTTACTCATTTACTACCCCATTCCTAAGATAGGAACAGAATAATTGCTTAATAAATGTCAGGCTATACTAAGCAGTAACACTGGTTAGGTGGTAAGGACATGTTGGGCAGAATAAAAGGACATGTCATTTATTCATTCATTTATTCAGGTATTTACTGATTGCTGCTATGTTGAATTGTGTAATCCCCACCCCCACCGCAGCTCCCAATACCTCAGAAGTCACAACTCCTAATACCTCAGAATGTGATTATATTTGGACAGAGGGTCTTTAAAGAAGAAATTAAGTGAAATGAGGTCATTAGGGTGTCCCTAATCCAATATGATTGATGTCCTTATATGAAGAGGACATTAAGATACAGATGCAAGGAGGGAAGACATATGTAAACTAAGGATATAGGTCTCAGAAGAAATAAACCCTGCCAACACCTTGATCTCAGACTTGCAGTCTTTAAGAATGTGAGAAAATAAATTTCTGTTGTCTAAGTCACCCAATCTGTGGTACTTTGTTATGGCATCCCTCGTAAACTAATATAAGGACCTATTATGTATTAGGTGTTATTCCAGGTCTTGGGAGATTTGGGTGAATCCCACACACAGGGCCCCTGCCCTCAGGGAGCTTGCAGTCTATTGAGTGTCTCCTAGATGTGAATGACTTTTCAGTTCAACACAATAAGTGGCCTCTACATGCACAGCCATGGGTACACACATGATGACACAACCAAATACCTAATCTCAAAGCATTTACAACATAAATGCCTGACAATGCTTAACATGCATAGTAAGATGGAGAGACAATTCAATACCAACTTAGACTGAGGACAAAAACATCCTTAGGAATGCCAAAATGGGGAGGGACTGTTTAGGACAAAGTGTATGGAGAAATTATTCATTCAAAGACTTCAAGGAAGCAAACTTCAGGTAGCTATGACACGCGTGTCAGAGGTGACACGTGAACTCATTTTTTTGGGTTGATTTTTCTTTGTTAAATGGCATTTAAATATATAAAATAAATATCAAAAATATAAGTCTTTGTTTTACTATGGTTGCAAATATCAAAAAATTTCTATATGTGACACGGCACCAGAGTTAAGTTACGGTTTTTCAAAATGCTGACACGCCGAGCTCAAAAGGTTCGCCATCACTGGCTTAGACCGAGGGGAACAGGGTCTAAGCCCAGAAAAAGAGCAGTGGGAGCAGAGACCCAGAAGTGGTTAGGAAGTTTTGAGAAGTTGGAGTGGGGATCATAGCACACAATCATGTCAGAGAATAATGAGAGTTGTTAACAGTGATTGCCCCCATGTATATGTATTTTTCTGTGTGGCAAGCACTATGTAAAATGCTGTAGACATTGCCTCAGTTGCTCTTTAAGGCAGAGCTAGAGTAGGTATTATTATTTTCTTTTTACAAGTTAAAACCCAAGACTCAGAGCAGTAATTGTCTATGGCTATTACAGGTCATTTGTTACAACAGGGAATGAAGGAAGAGATGATGCCTATCCAATAATAAGCAATGTGAGATCTTTTAGTAGTGAAAATAATTGAAAGCTTGATCTGGTGGCCATTTGTAGGATGATATAGATCAGTGGTTCTCCAACTTGGCTGCACATTAGAATCATCTGGAGAGTTTTGAAAAATCTTGATGCCCAAATGTACCCAGTCACCCATTCTTTACCAGAAATTTCTGTTCCCCTGAATCCTTCCTCCATGTCTTCTCCTTACCAATACACACCCCCAAACCCCAGTTCCCTCAACCTCTTCTATTTCCATTGCAGTTATTTTTATCTTATTTTGCCTATTTCTCTATAGCAGACCATTTTATGTTTTTAAAAATATTTTTATTGATTTCAGAGAGGAAGGGAGCGGGATAGAGAGATAGAAACAACAATGATGAGAGAGAATCATTGTTTGGTTGCCTCCTGCATACCCTACATTGGGATCAAGCCTGCAACCCGGGCATGTGCATCTTAGGTTGGCGCTCAACCACAAGTAACACGAGCTGGGCATATCAGACTGTTTTAAAAATGTGGTGCCCAATATGAACTTTCCTCTTGTAGCAAATCTACAAGCACTGAGTATTGCCCATTGCTTCATTAGTTTTACCAGATTTACAACAAGAAAGTTATAGATCCTCTTCAAAATTTCTCCCAGTTTCTAAGTAAAGGAATTATCCATCTACCTATCTATCTTCTTTCTTTCTATCTATCTATCTATCTATCTATCTATCTATCTATCTATCTATCTATCCGTCTATCCATCCCCATGTCCATTTAACTTTGGCACTTGTAGGGCAAGGTTGCTCTGGTATATATTGTGAGTATTTAATCCTCTCTTCTTAATTCATTGATGTTTGTGCATAGTTATTACATCTCCTATTTCTCTTGTAAATTTCTTTTTATTTGTCGGCCCATTTTTCTTCTTTTACCCACTGAATCCTCCAAGTGTTAAGAACCATACCCTGTTTTATTTACCCTAAATGCCAATGACTACAAAGTAGCTTCACAGGCAGTGATAACTATTTTCTTCAAGAAAGATGTCAACAGCCCTTTCTAAAAGAAAAAGGTTAAGGGCCTGCCTAGCTCAGCTGAGCATATTAGCTCTCACTTCAGTGTGAATTTTAAATAAAGGTGGAAAACACAGCTGGCAGGGTGAGAGCTGTATGTTTTCTTCTGCCCATGGAGGCTGGGCCTGACCAGATGTTCTGTAGTTGTGGTAGGGCTACAGGTACAGGGAAGGCTTGGAGAGCCTTTTGATCTGGGCTGCAGGCAGTGATTCTGTCTGAATGATTCATCTTCACTCCATTTCTATTTTCCTTCAGGCAACACAATCAATCCTCTGAAACAGTGGTTCTCAGATTCATTACCCCAGGAGTTCATAAGACTGAAAACATAAATAGGGTTAAGAAAAGTTTAGATAAATTAATGAAAGGCAGGCTTATGGATTTGTGTTTTTGAAGGGAAAGGGAATGCAAGGATATGAGTTATCCCTGTCTCTGCGATCACCACCCAGCGCAGCCATCTCTTAACAAATGTCGGCTTGGCCCTATTTTCAGAGATGGCCCGACTGCATTTCTTACATGTTTCAGGAGTACAGACGTACAGTGAGGTCACTGATTCTACAGTATCTGGGAAAATTGTGACTCGAGACACTCATGTGTGACTAACTGATGCTGTCCTGCATGTCATCACAAATCCCTAACAAGAAATGAAAGCTTCAGAAAATCCTGGATGTATCTCCTATGCTAATAGTCCTTAAATAGTTGTTGGTGTTTTTTAAAATTTTGTTTTTGGCTTAAGACAACAGAAATGTATTCTCAGAGTCTTGTAGGCCAGAAGTCTGAGATCAGTCTCCCTGGGCTGAATTCAAGGTGTCAGCAGGCCACACTCCCTCAGGCAGCTCCAAGGGCAGAATCCGTGCCTTGTCCCCTCCAGCTCTTGGTAGCTGCTGGCATTCCTTAGCCACATCACTCCAATCTCTGCTCCTGTCTTTACACCACCTCATCCTCTGTATGTCTAATCTCCCTCCACCTCTCTCTTATAGACATTTTAGGATCCACCCAGACAATTCAGAATAATATTTTTATTTCCAGCCTCTTAACTTAATCACACCTGCAGAAACTTTGTTACCCCAGGTAACAGTCACTGGTTTTAGGGATTAGGAGATCTTAATCCAGGTATTAGGATAGACATTTATTTCTCTTATAAAAGAAGTCTGGAGACAGGCAGATGAGACCTGGTAAGGCAGCTGTGTAATGTCAGCATAGTGACGGCTCTTACATAACAGGCCAAATACATTATAAGCAAATATTAAAACAGAGTTGTATAAATGCCTAATAAACTACTGAGCAAGTTTCTATTAAGACTAATAAGAAAACACACAGGAGAACCTAAGAGAATATTCTGAAGAAGATGCCTAAGTTTCAGTCCCTAAGACACTCATCCAAAGGAACCTTTTCTTTAAGAAGAGTGGGAACAGTTTGCTATCAAGTCACTTCAATACTGCCTTTCTGGTATACTGGAGAGGAGAATTTAGAATTTCTTTTAAAAAGTGTTGACTTTAGGCCTCATTATTTTACTTTTCAAAAATGTTCCCAACATTGCAAATAACTTATGCAGATTGAAGGATGACAGGCCAATTAGCTGCCAAATCAAGAATGAGAAGACTGGGGGACATTGGACTGGAAAATTCCACTTACCTGAGCAGCCAGAGTCCAAGGGAAGCTGACATTTATGAGAGGATAAAAACAAACAGTGTTTTTCTGGTGCCTTTAATAATGTGGCAACAGAAAGAACAAACTAAAGAAACTCAACCAAAACCAGATAATAACAACTTCCTGTTGCTTTAAAAAAGAATAATAATAATAGCTGCAACAAACTATGGGACCAAGCTCCAGGAGTAACAGTAAACAAAAGAGAGGAAATACGCCTTTGACTCTTGGGGTTCCAGATGGCAATAATCACTTGCCAAGGATTATGGTGTGACCACTGACCACTGACCACAAACCATTTCCTTCACCATCCAATGAGAACTGAAGCTAAGGGGACCAGAGACTCTTCTTGTGTGGAAGGCGGGGTTGCAACACTCAGATGCTAATGAGGCCTAAGCGCCATCATTAAGCTGAAAAACATGATTTTCTTTTCTTAGGAACTGAATTGTCAAATGGCTGGAAGGGCATAGGGCCTGTTTTGTTAGGAGGAAGCATTCATAACCCTGGCTTTAGTTAAGTGGAGCACAGTTCTTAATATTCTCTGAAATTAGACCAACAAAACGCTAATTCCTTAAGGAAATCAACCCAAAACCAGGAATGGCAAATATCATTAGAATAATCAATTTATTGGTCATGAAAGCTAATATGACTGAACAGATGTAGATAGACTACAAAATTACACATTTCCTCTAAGTTTTCATGGCCTGGTTCATTGTTTTATTTGAGTGAGTCAGGGTGCTGTATGAGTTTCACGCATCCTAAGCCCTCCTAAAGCAGGGGTGTGACCCCTAGCAGGCAAAGCCCGTGGCAGCATTAACATGAGTTACTAAGCTGTCCTTGGGCCACATCTGAGATGATGTTTCCATAGCTGTGGGATCAGCAGTGATAAAACTGCCCAGTCTGAGCCTTTTATTGTAAATAAAGAGTGAAAACTACTTCATCATGAGGTAACTCAGCATCTTAATAGTGGGTCCAGACAATTTTTATAAAATAGACCCAATAGCATAATGGAAAATAAAAGAACCTGACGTTTTTGCTGGTTGTCGTGGTCCAGGGGGAGAAGTAGTAAGTAGGCTGAAAGATGCTAAGTGTAAATGTTAGGGATGATACTTATTCTTTTGGATCATGTTTACTTTTAAGGCTTTGCCCTTTGAGATTTTTTTTGAAGCTCATCATATCAATTTGAGTTCTAGACGTTCAAGTAAAATTTGATGAAGTTCAGCTTTTTATAAAACTCCGCATAGTTTTTCTTATGTGTGCTAGGAAGGGATAGAGTCAAAAAGGAAGGTTGCTTATAGTTAGATCCCATGTTCAGCAAGATACTTACTTGAAATCAGTTAAAGTTGTACAAGTTCACATGAATTTCCTGATTCATTTTTTTTGTTTGTTTTTGAAAGCTTCGTTGAGGTTGTCATACAATAACTGCATATATTACAATTCTGTTACATTTTGACATATTCATATACCCATGAAACTATCACCATAATAAAGAGAGTGCATATAGCCATCACCCTTAAAAGTCTGGGTCCCTTTATAATCTCTTTCCTCTCTCCTCCCCACACTACCCTTCATCCCCTGACAACCACTGATTTGTCATTATAGATTAGTTTGTATTTTCTAGAATTTTATATAAATGGAATCATACAGTATATATTCCACTTTGCCTCAGCATAATAGTTTTGAAATTTACCCATATTTTTATGTGTATCAACAGTTCATTTATTTCTATTCCAGGTAATACTATATTATACAAACATACCAAAATTTGTTTATCTGTTCAACTTTTGATAGACATTTGTGTTATTTCCAGTTTTGGGAAATGACAATAAGTATTTTAAGGATGTCCCTGTAAAATTCATTGTATGGACATGGTTTTTTTAAATAAACTTCTCCTCCTCACCCCTCTCATGGGCACATGCCTGAATGGAATGGCTGGATTATATGATTGGTGTATGTTTAATTTTCAGAGTTTGGTGTTATATATTTCTTTCACTAAGTTCAGAATATTTTTAAAATTTCCCATGAGACTTATTTGACTCATCAGTTATTTAGATGTTTAATTTCCAAATATTTGTGAATTTTTCAGATATTCTGTCTTTGATTTTTAGTTTAATGTCACTGTGTTAAAAGAATTATGTTGTACAATTTTTATTTTAAATTTGCTAAGGTTTATTTTATGTCACAGAATATGGTCTATCTTGATGAATAGTCCGTGTGTTCTTGAGAAGAATGCATATTTTGCTGTTTTTGGATGGAGTGGCCCATACTGTCAGTTACGTCAAGTTGGTTGGATGGGTTGCTAGGCTCCTCTATATCCTTACTTATTTTCTGTACACTTCTCCTATCAATTACTGAAAGGTAAGTGTTGAAACTTCAAAGGTAATTGTAGATTTGTCTATTCGTTCTTTATGTATCTTAAAATCCTATTGGTAAGTAGATAAATGGTTAGAATTGTTATGTTTTTGTGGAGAATTGGCTCCTTTCTCATTATTTATTGTCCCACTTTATCCCCTGTAATATTTCTCATTCTTAAGTCTATTTTTCCTGATATGAATATAGTTTCTTTGGCTCTCTTTTTATTAGTTTTTGCATGCCATATATATTTCAATTCTTTTACTTTAAACCTAGCTATTACTTTATATTTAAAGTTGATTTTTTATAGACAGCACATAGTTGGGTCTTATTTTGATTTATATCTAATTGGATAATCTTTGTTTTTTCATTAATTGTGTTTAGGTAATTTAAATTTAATGTACTTATTGATATAGTTAGTTTTAAACATAATATCTTTCTAAATGTTTCCTGTTGGTATCATTTATTTATTTTCTTCTTTTAGGTTTTCTTTTTTTATTATTCCATTTTATCTCCACTATCAATTATGTCTATCAATTAAAAACAATCTTTCTAGTTTTTCCCTAGATTTACAATATATATTTAATTAATCAGAATTCAAATAATGTTGACCATTTTACCTGTCATATAAGAACCTTGTAATAATCCCAGATTCTCCCTCTCGTTGTATCATTGTTATTTGCATTTTATAATTTTATTGCTTTTAGAGCAATTAAAAATAAAAAAATTATATTTTCTTCCATTTATTCTATTTCCATTGCTCTTCATTTTCTTAGGAGATCCACTCTTTTTCTGGTAATTCACATCTTCAACCTGAAAAACTTTATTATTTCTTGTACTTGAAGATCTAAAGGTAATGAATTAGCTGAGCTTTTGTTAGTATAAGAAAGCCTCTATTTCTTCCTTCCTCTTCAAAAGCTCTTTTCTTTGGGTTTATAATCCTAAATTGAGGTTTTTAAAACTACTTTAAAGACATTACTGCATTGTCTTTTGGCTTGTATGGCTTCTGATGAAAGTCTGCTCTATTCTTACCTTTGTTTCTCTATACTTAATATGGCTTTTTCCCCTCTCTCTAGCTGCTTTCAAGGTTTTCTCTTTGTCATTGTTTCTCAGTAGTTTAAATATCCTGCTTTGTGTTTTCTGAACTTCTTGGATTTGTGGCTTAGAGCATGTCATTAATTTTATTAGTCCATTTGACATTATTTTATAGCTCTTGGATGCTCTTTTTTTAAAAAAAGTATTTTTCTTTGTATTTTTGTTTGAGTTATTTCTCTTGACTTATCTCGAAGGTCACTGACTTTTTTCAGCTATGTCAGGTCTACTGATGAGCATGTGGAATGCATTCTTTATGTCTGATAATGTTTTCATTTCTTGCTTTTCCACTTGCTTTTTTTACAGTTTTCATCTCTTCATTAAAATTACCCATGTGACCTTGTGTTGTCCCCTCTTTCATTATTGCCATTTTATTGCTATTTGTTTTCTGTTTGTCTCACTTGTTCTTCCATTTCTCCTTCTTACTGCTTTCTTTTGAAAGTATTTTTTATGATTCTATTTCATTTTCTTTATTAGTATATTAACTACAACTCTGCCTTGTTATGTTAGCAGCTGCTTTAGGATTTATAGTTCACTTAAGTACTTAACTTAGCACAGTTAACTATAGTTAACTTAGCACTGTCTGCCTTCAAGTAACATTGTGCTGCTTATAGTATACTAGAGGCCCGATGCACGCAATTTGTGCAAAAATAGGCCTTTCTTCCCCGACTGCCGGCACCGGCTTCCCTCCAGCATTGCAGCCCCAGCTTCGTCCGGAAGGTCTTCCGGAAGAATGTCCAGTCTAATTAGCAGATTATGCTTTTATTATTATAGATGAACTTTACACTAGTATAGTTCCAGATCTCACCTTCTGGCCTTTATGCTTAGTTGTCATATCTTTGACTTTTATATGTATTATAAATCCCATACTACAGTATCATTATTTTTGCATCAAATCAGGGATTGGCAAACTAAGGCCTAATAGGCAAACAAGCTTTCCACCTGTTTGGGTAAATAAAGTTTTACTCTAACACAGCCATACAAGCACTTTGCATTCTCTTAAATGGCTGCTTTCACCACAGAGCAGCAGAGCTGAGTAGTTGCCACGGAGACTGTATAGCACACAATACCCAAAATAGTTACTCTCTGACCTTTTGTAGAAAAAAGTTTACCAACCCTTATTCTAGATGGCCAGTTATCTTTTAAAGATGTTCTAATGATAAGAAATAAATCATAAATATTAACCCACATAGTTACCATTTCTGATGTGTTTCATTCCTTTGTGTAGATACATATTTCTACCTGTTATCATTTTCCTGTGACTGAAAGATTTCTTTTAATATTTCTTGAAGTGCAGGTCTGATAGTGATGGATTTTCACTACCAGCTGCTGTATTTTCTAAAAAGTGTTTATTTCACCTTCATTTTAAAAATAATTTTACTAGTTGTAGAATTCTATGTTGACAATTATTTTTTCACTGCTTAAAAGATGTTGCTCTACTATCTCCTCATTTGAATTGTATTTTTTTCATTTGTATTGTCTTGATGAGAAATATGCTTTCATCCTTACCTTTGTTCTTCTATATATATCATGACTTTTGGGGAGCTGCTTTTAAGATTTTTGTTTAATTATTGGTTTTGAACAATTTGATTATGGTGTGTCTTGGTGTAGTTTTCTTTATATTTCTTGTGCATGGGGTTAGTTGAGCTTCTTAGGTCTGTGGGTTTATATTCATCAACAAGTTTTTCAGCAATTATTTCTTATGCTGTTTCTGTCTCTCCTTTCTTTCCCAGTTTTTATTAAAATATATTTTTATTGATTTCAGAGAGGAAGGGAGAGAGAGATAGAAACATCAATGATGAGAGAGAATCATTGATTGGCTGCCTCCTGCACGCCTCCTACTGGGGATCAAGCCCACAACCTAGGCATGTGCCCTTGACCGGAATCGGACCTGGGACCCTTCAGTCTGCAGGCCAAACCAGCTGAGCCAAACCAGCTCGGGCTTTCCCAGTTTTCTTAAAAAATAATTT
This sequence comes from Myotis daubentonii, assembly GCF_963259705.1. Lineage (NCBI taxonomy): Eukaryota > Metazoa > Chordata > Mammalia > Chiroptera > Vespertilionidae > Myotis > Myotis daubentonii. The sequence goes on from NC_081843.1 coordinate 80,112,809, forward strand.
ATATACAACACTGTATACATTTAATGTATTCAGCATGATGGTTTCATTTACATATATTGTGAATTTATTACTACAATAGGTTCAGGTAACATCCCTCTTCTCATATAGATACAATAAAAATAATATAAAAAATGAAGGAAAAATATTCCTTCTTATGATGAAAACTCTTAGGATTTATTCTCTTTGTTTTTTGTTAATCCTCACCTGAGGATATTTTTCCATTGATTTTTAGAGAGAGTGGAAGGAAGGGGGAGAGACACAGAGAGAGAAACATGGATGTGAGAGAGACACATCCATTGATTGCCTCCCACACACCCCCACCAGGGCCAGAGATCAAGCCTGCAACAGAGATAGGTGCTATTGAATGGAATTATCTGGGGCTCTTTAGTCTGTGGTCCGATGCTCTCTCCACTGAGCCAAGCTGGGTAGGGCAGGATTTAATCTCTTAACAACTATCCTATATGTCCTTTATGAATGCTAGTTTCTATACCCCTTTGAAGATTTTAATTATACATATGTTAGGCACTTGAAGTTGCCCACATCTCATGAATATTTTGTTTATTTGTTTGTTTGTTTATTTATTCTTGTGTTTGATTTGGGATAATTTTTTATTGCTATGTCTTCCAGTTTACTAATATTTTCTTCTGTAATGTATAATTTGACATCAATTCCACCTGTGTATTTTTCATCTCTAAGAGACCTTTGTGCGTCTTTTTCAAATAAATATCTATATATTCCATATTTCTACTTAACATGGTCAATCTTTTCTGTAGTTTGTTGACCATATAGTATATGGATGTACTAACTATGTTAGCATCTTTGTTCTTATCATTTCTGTCAATGCTGAGTTCGTTTTGATTGTTTGATTTGAGTTATCTCTTTATTCCTACTGCTTTTCATGCTTGGTAAATTTTTTATTACTGCCAGACATTGTGATTTTTATCTTTTTGGTTGCTAGATATTTTGTGTTTATATAAGTATTCTAGAATTTTGTTCTGGAATATGATTAAGTAACTTGAAAACAGTTTGATCCTTTTGGTTCTTGTTTTAAACTTTGTTAATATGGATCAGGGAAGCACTTAGTATAGAGCTATTTTTATCCCACTATGAGACAAGACTTTCTTCTGAGTTCTTTTGTTTGGCAGTTGGTAACACCTGGCTTATGTGATAATGGATGTGGGAGTCAGGACTCAACCTGATTGTCAGCTATGGAAGGATTCACTGGAGTGGGGCACCCAATGCTGTGGCCACGCAGACAAGATTCTTTTTTCTATGTGGAGGCCAGAAGTCAGGGACTCTTTGAATCCATTTGGAGAGGAAGCCTTACTTGACTTTATGAAAAGCTCATAGTGATTAAATAATTTGGTCAATTTTTCATAGACCAGGACTCAGGATCCAGGTATCTCCCCTGTGAAGTGAACATATTCCAATAGAAATAATTACAGCACCTGCAGCATAGAGATGTGAGGATTAAATGACTTGATACATGTAAAAAAACATAAAACAGTGACTAGCGCATAGAAAGGACTAAAATTAGGTTTTATAATACAAGTTGAAAAGTCATAAAAGGAGGTTCGCTAAAACATGGAGGGCATCCCAGCCAGTTGTCAGTTATCATTTCTTTCTAATCCCACATCTGGATATGAGAGTTCTTTTTGCCAATGCCAGGCAGATATAGCAAGAAACTATTGGGCAATCCCTGCTACACAGGAAAAGCTAGAAAGGGAATTTGAGAACAAAGTTTTGAAAAAGTTGTCATCTCAGTGTTTCTTTGTATTTCAGATTTTCCTTCTTTTCTTCCATACACTCAGAAGAATTTGGGTTGAACCTTGAATCTGCTTATTACCTAAAACAATGATACATTCTTAATCTGTCTTTGCTTCGGTAGCTTTATCTGTAGAATGGAGTTAACAATGTCTGTCCGATGGTGTAGTTGTGAAAATTAAAAGAAAAATTGTGGTAGGTTAAATAATGCCCCCCAAAATATATTCTGGTCATAATCCCTGGAAACTGTGAATGTTGCTTTATATGGTAAAAGAGGTCAATGTTATTAAAGATGTTGAGATACGTTATCCTGGGTTGTCTGGGTGGACCCAGTACAATGAGAAGGAGGTAGAGCAACAGAAAAAGAGGCAGTGTGAACACTGAAGCAAGATGCCATGATGCTGGCTTTGAAGGTGAACAGAGGCCATGAGCCAAGGAATGCAAGAAATACAGCTCTAGCCGAAACCGGTTTGGCTCAGTGGATGGAGCGTCGGCCTGCGGACTGAAAGGTCCCAGGTTCAATTCCGGTCAAGGGCATGTACCTGGGTTGCGGGCACATCCCCAGTGGGAGATGTGCAGGAGGCAGCTGATCGATGTTTCTCTTTCATCGATGTTTCTAACTCTCTATCTCCCTTCCTCTCTGTGAAAAATCAATAAAAATATATTTAAAAAAGAGAGAAAGAAATACAGCTCTAGAAAGTGGGAACATCAAAGAAACAGGTTCTCCTCCAGAGCATCCAGGAGTGTGGCCCTGCCAACACCTTGATTTTGGCTGGTGAAACTCAGACTTCTGACTTCTGGAACTATAAGAGAGTAAATGTGCACTGTTTTAAGAATTAATAGGAAACAGAAAAAAGTTATGAAACGCATCCATGGAGTACTTCATAAATCTTAGTTTTCATCTTTTCTCTAATTTGAGCCCTCACTAGCATGAAAGATCTTTAAGGCCACTGTAACAATCCTAGTTTTCCATGAAGAAGCCTAAAGTCATGAAGTATTCTTTCCTTGTCCCTATGATTGAGATATAAATGAAGCATTCTTCATGGTTCTCCAAAAGGATATTAAGAAAATTGGGGACTACACTGCTCTGATAACAAAGTCATACGACTAGGTGACCAGAAGTCCCAGGTGAAAATGTTTCTGGTTTCCCTTTGCCCCAGCTGGGTCTTTGTCTTGTGGTCCGAATCAAGTCTCTTAGATCCTGCCAGCACCCTCAGAAGCTTCAGAACACAAAGATGTAGTGATTTCAGAAGAGAATTTCAGAAGGGAGGAAAAAGGGAGGGAAAATGATCTGCCAAGTGATTGAAAAGTATTGTTTATGTTTAGAATTTCATATCATTTCAAGTTTCAACTTGAGGTCTAAAACACATTTTGTTTAGCTCAGTTTCTCTAAGTTGATATTGACAAACCTTTGGTGTTTGGGTCAAGGAAGAGAAAGGATTTGTGAAAAATATAATTTTTAATATTCTTGATGTAAATTCTTGATGAAAAAAAAACCTCATGGGCCTTTAAGTCTCCAAGAAAAATGTTCAGAAAAGGTTACCTAACCCATTAATTATAAAATGAAAGTATCTTTTTCTTCTTCCCCGCACATTTCTTCCCCACCTTTCCCCTTAGTGTCAGGAGTACACCCAGACCAATCTGACACTTAAAGAGAATAAATAGAGGCAGGTTAGCTTAAGACCAGCCTTTGTGTCTTCCCACCCTACCTGCTCTCTTTAATCTTTCTTACTCCACTAGCTGATTTTCCTAAAGAGATTATCTGAGTTCCTAGCACAAAGGTTTGTGATTATTCATTCATTTAAGCATTTTTGAGACTCTACGATGTTGCTATGTTAACTTTAAGTGACACCTAATTAGACATTTAGTTTTGCCAACAGTTAATGGAGTTTAAAGGCTCCATAAGAAAATGGCATATGATAACTATTTTGTTAGCTTAGCAAGTAGCCTGGGCTCCCTTTGAAACCTCTATCCTTTCATTTGGAGGGCCTAGAATTTGGTACTCAAATGACATTTATGGCAATATTTGGGAAATGATTAAGTGCTATGTAAATATTAGATAATCATCATAATAATTGCACCAACCACATTCCATGAGAAAACATTTGGGGAGCAATATGTACAGTGGAGCTTCATAAAGTCAAGTAAGGCTTCCTCTCCAAATGGATACAGAGAATTCCTGACTCCTGGCCTCCACATGGGAAAAAGGAATCTTGTCTGTGTGGCCACAGCACTGAGTGGCCCATTCCAATGAATCCTTCCATAGCTAACAATCAACTTGGGTCTTGACTCCCACATCCAGTATCACATAAGCCAGGTGTTACCAACTGCAGGCTTTACCTCTTTTCATTCTCACTGCAAGTTTTCCTCTTGTATTCTTTTCAGCCAGTTCTTTGCTTTCTCAGGCCACCAACTCCCCAATTCTAATCTCTCATTTTAAGGACCACAGCTCTATTACTCTTAATATGGCCATTATGCAGGAAGGAGGAAGAAAGCCTTGAATATTATAAATAGGTGTTGTGAAGTTCTTGCATGAAGGCACATCTCATGCAGTTCAGGTTAGAGGGGGAAACTGGGACCAGACTATATAGAGAGAGCCATGTGTGTAGTAAATGAAGGCATTTCAACATCAGCCTGAAATTGGAGGTTGTTTTTGAATAGATTTTAAGCAGATCTATGACTAGATGTGCATTTTAGACATTATTCTGAGAGAAGTGCAGAGGATAGGTGAACCTTATGCGAGGCTGTGGGTGGTTGGGGTGGACAGTATGGGTGGAGCAGGATTGGGGTAAATAGACTAGCAAGGAAGGTATTGCAGTAGTGCAAGCAAATGTGATGACTCAGGGAACTAAACAATTACTCAGGGAATGGAGAAAAAAGAATTAGATAAATAATTGATGGCATTAAGGCATCTATAGGAGACAGTGAGAGTTAAGGAATCAAATAGAAGAATAAGAAAACAGATGAGAGATTTGGGTCAAAAAACAAACAAACAAAAAAACAACCTTCCTAATTCCTCCAAGTGGAAATAATAGCTTGTTCCTAGACTAAATTGTCATCCTTTATACTTCCTCATAGCTCTTATGACTTTCTACTTTGTATTTTTTTAAAAAATTAATGTATTTTACTATGCTACTGAGTGGTAAATTCCTAGCCCACAGACTGTTTTTATTACACTCCTGAAATGAAGGACTTTCTTGTATATAAATCATTTCATACTAGCAACATCTTTGGGAAAGGCAGGTATGACAGTTGTTATTCCATTTTATCAGATGAGAAAAACCTATGGTCAAAAATATTAATATAACATAGCTAGTAATTGGCAGAACTGGACTTTATACATGTGGTCCAGCATCTACTACTCAACTACACTGTTTTTCATAATAAAGGTCTCAGTGTCCTCACTCAGGACTGTTTATTTTTAGTAAATTAGGTATCAGATTCTCTAGCCATTACCATGTTAAGTGCCACAAAAGAAAAGATGGAAAGGAGTAGAATGCAATGACTAAGACAAACCCACCCAGTCAGTGGTAGACCATTCAGCAACAGACAAAGAAGCAAGGAAAACCATAAGTGCCAATAATGTCTGTTGATACTCAACATCATTTTCTCCCTTCCAAACCCTCTGCTAGGTGCAGGCACTGGAAGTCTGGAAACCACATTCCCTTTTCCTAGGAGGGTTCAGGTTTTGCTTTTTACCAATGAGAGGTGCTTTCATAAGATGTAGAATGTGGAAAAGGAGCTGTGGGCAACAGCATGCAACATACATGGGTTTTCCAAGAATGTCCAGATAACCACCTGAGAATCACCTACTCTGATACCACCGTTACCTAAGGCCTTCGGTAGCAGTCTTCCATAAAACTTCCATTTCCTGAATTATTGTACTAGCAGTGCTATCCCTGGTTTGCATACCACTCAGCTCTCCAATGATTGCATAAGCTGCTAAATCCCTATATTAAATCACTTCATGCTTTAAATACCTAGAGTGGTTCTATTTTCCTGACTCATACACCATACAGAGAAAATAGAAGTATCAAAAAAGTGTTATAAGCTGAGATCATGGAGTTTAGAGGCAAACAGCCTGTTGGCCTCAAGCAATACAACATAGCCCTTTATTTAAGAATACAGAGAAGTGGGTCATAGATTGACAACTATTTCTACTCCAAATGGTTTAAATACAAACCTCCAGTGGTATGATGCTGAGGGTTGATACTTAGAACATTTAGTTGCCCAGCAAAGCTTGGCTCTTTAGATGGCCCCATCCCCCTCAAAATACTGGCAGAAAGCAGAAGTTTTACGTGGATAGAATGGAGTTTCACAATGGCCGTGTGCAGGAATGAAAGATTGCTAAATTTAAAATTTCATGTATAGTCATGTTCAGATGGGTTGCTGATAAATGGATTTAAAAAAATAGTTTCCAGTAACCCATGGGTTGATGGAAAGATATTCAAATGGATTGGCATTAGAGTGCCAAAAATTTCCATGCATTCCTTTGGGAGAGACTTTTTCCCCCTTTTTTTCCAGATAAGTAAAATGAAGTTTTTAATGCCTGGAAAAAAATTCCAAACAATATGACCTCACCTTTCATCAGTACTTTTGTTGTCCTTTGCTTTTCTAAATTCTGTCAATGCAGATAATAAAACCCCCTGCCAGCCAAGCCAGTGATAATTTTTCTCTTAAATGAGCATTTCCTATATTCCTTTGCTGCTTTGCGCTAATTTTCTAGGCTAGACAGCATAGTTGCAAACACAGAGTACACTGGCTTTGATTCAGTTCTTAACATCCTGGTGGGGGAGGAGGGGACAGCTCACCTTTTTCTCAGGTCAGTGGATTCCTGCCTTTTATGGTGCTGGCCAGGCTGAGTTATTCAATAACTAATGGGCATTTCCACTGCACTCCCAAGGCACGTAGGCAATTTTGGTGTTTCAGAAACTTATTTCCCCACAAATATACTTCACACTGAATCAAAAATGATGAGCCAAATATCATTTTTTTCCAAACTCCTGGGATGGGTCAACCTGGCTTTGTGTTCAGTTCACTGAATATCTCAAAACTATTTTTCAAATGTCCGGGGTTTGTCCAAAACCAGATCTACTTTGCCAAACATTTTACTTAACTTAATAATAAAAAAAAATCCATCTGTATTTTAATGAAAATTTAATCCACATGTTCGATTCACTCTTTGCACTCAATTCATCAGAATATTTTGTAAGAGTTATCTGAAGTCCAAGTGGCCTTCTATGCTGTTTTTTTTTTTTTTTTTTTTAAATAAGCCAGTGTAAGTCTTTCTCCCTCTACATTTATCCCGTTCATACGGGCGTTCTGTTTTCCAATCCCTATCTGACTCAAGCCTTATCTGTACTCTTTCTCTGACTCCCCTTCCACACCAGTCCCACTCTGGTGTGATCACTAATTGAAGTGGCTCATAAAGACGTTATCTATTTGCTTTCCTGCCCGAGGAAGGAAATAAAAGAGAGGAAAGAACGAAAACAACACAAAAACTCCTGGCTTTTCCTTTGGGGAGGAACCTAGTTACTTAAACTTACATGGTAATAACATGTCAGTGGAGTTGAATGAAGAGCCATATTCCCACGTTTTTGTGGGTACATTCAATGTTGAAGGGGATAATAGAGAGGATTTAAAGTTCTCCCTAACTGTGACCTATAGAGGTAGCACCAATGGAGAGTCTTGGGGGAAATAAAAAAAGAGGACCAGCCATTTGAAAGCTGCTGGCTAATTTCTATTTCAAGTTTAAGATTGTTTTGAACAGGCACACACTTGGTTGATTGGAAAAAGAAACTGTAGGTTCAATACATTGACATATTTACTTTGCAGACTAGCTATGCTTCACTGGGCAACTGGCGATTCAGTGGTGGCTTGGGAGAGGGAGGGCAGGCTCCCAGAGCGGGGAGGGTCAGAAAGGGAGGTTGGTCCCTTTGGCTGCTCTCTTCGGTGAGGTAATCCTTCCTCAATGTGCACTGCTCTCCCTGTGCCTGCTGCCGGTGCCCAAAGCGCTCCAGATGCAATTGATCTCATTATAGATCAGAACAGAATTGGCTTGGACAGCCTGTTCTTTCCTAGTGATTAGGACATAGCATATTTTCCTCCCCCCTCCCCCTCAGCCCTATCTTAGTCTCTTGGCTGAAGGTTCTTTTGTTTTTTGATTAATCTAGGGTTAATCTAAGTTTACTTACTTGTTGCCAGCCTTAAACTGGCAAGGATAGACACAATTCTTCAAATAACTCTGAAAACCCTGCTCCCATCATCAGCATGTACTCTAGTTTGTTTAACCTCTGTCTGTATTGAACTCAAACTAACCCAGAGACACTGGGCACATGGTTTAGTAGGATTGAATCAAAGATTAGTTCTGCATTTTGTCTAACATGAGATTTTCATTTTACTGTTGACTTGCTAAGAGGGTTCCTGATACCTTTATTTTTCTCATAGAAATAGTAGAACAGAAGAATCATGAGACATGAAAGGAATTTCAGGAGACTCTATTCTGTGTCTCTGTCTCTAGGAAAGATTGCATTTAGAATATTCACTTATATCTTTATAAATACATGTTTTCAAATATTTCATGTAGATACTCAGGAGATGGGTTGCTGGATCATATGCTAACTCCATTTTTAATTTTTTGAGGAATCTTCATACTATTTTTTATACCCATGAGTTAAAAAATATATGTTTTTATTGATTTTTTTTAGAAAGAGAGGAGAAGGAAGAGGGAGAGAAACATCAATTGGCTGCCTCCTGCACGCCCCCTACTGGGGATTGGGCCCACAACCTGGGCATGTGCCCTGATCAGGAATTGAACTGGCAACCTCTCAGTGCATGGAACAATTCCCAACCAACTGAGCCACACAGGCCAGGGCTATACCCATAAATTTCTTATTCACGGTGGCCAAGACATGGAAACAACTGACGTATCCTTTGATAGATGATTGGATAAGGAAGATGTAGTACACATATACAGTAGAATATCACTCAGCCATAAGAAAAGATAAAATACTGCCATTTGCAGCAACATGGATGCACCTTGAGAATATCATGCTAAGCAAAATAAGTCAGATGGAAAAAGTCATGAACCATATAATTTCACTCACAAGTGGGACATAAAATTGAAAGCAACAAATAAACAAAAAGACAGACAAGCAAAAACTTATAGACACAGACAATAGTATGGTGGTTGCCAGAAGGAAAGGGAGGTGGAGTGGAGGAAGGAAAGGCTAAAGGGGGGGTCAAATATATGGTGAGGGAAAAAGATTTGACTTGGGGTGGTAAGCACACAATGTAATATACAGATGATGCATTAGAGAATTGTACACTCAAAACCTATATAATTTTATTAACCAGTGTCACCCCAATAAATTTAATCATTTTTTAAAAAATATTCACTTAATAGAGAGTTTCTTATCCTTTAAACTCTCTCTAGAGAGAGACCCATAAATTCCTTGCTAATGTGTTCTGTTATCTCTCTAATGTGAGGCAATTCTTTAATGAAGCTGATTATGAGATTTTGGGAGTGAAGGTGGGTAGGTAGTGAGATGCCTCTGTCTTCTAAGGGAAAACTATGAAGTAAAAATAAGAGCTGAAAACAATGTTGTGATCTGCGAGTTAGGAGAACTATGGACTTACTTGGACTCCAAAGCAAACTCTAGTTTGATTCTGTGTGATCTCACCGGTTTTGGCCCTCGTTTCCTCATCTGTATAATGAAGGTCTCTCAAGTTTTCTATAACTCTAAGATTCTTCTAGTTTGTAATTTAATTCACTTGGGAAATAAGTTGCCAGGCTCAGAGGAAAGTGTAATCAGTGCCCACTGGTTATTTCACATCTGTCTCAGACCCTTCCTTACACACACAGCAATATACTCACCAAGTCAGGAAATAGACTTTCTTTTTTGGGGGCGGGGGGACATACCAAAATTTCATGCTTAGAGTTACCAAAAGAGTTTCCTAAGCTTGCTCCCACCAAAGATAGACATTGGTCGTTGGGAAACCAGGGTATGGAGCCTGAGAGTCTGTGTGTCCTTGTGAGAGGCAGCTGTTATAGCAGGTGAGCACTGAAGGCAAGTTAGGTCCACAAACTTCTGGGTTTCTCAAAATGGACCTTCATTATCGAGGGCATTAGGCACTCTCTGTTCTTTCTAACTGCGTTCCCCATCGTAAGTTTTTGTTTCTTTATAGACAAGGAACTTCTAATAGACTCTGGATTCCACAGGAAAAGATAACAACAACAACAAAAAAAGATACGGTTTTTAAGTCAAGAAAATCCCCGATGTTTCAGGATTATTGATTTTAATGTTCTAGTGACATTATGATTGCTCGGCAGTGTTTACTCAGGGAAAGACAGAGTTCCCACTTGGGCCTGGGTAATGCTGAGCAAGCCACTCACAGAGCAATTTTGAAGTTATGAACGGAAAGTATAGGCCTGTGTGATTCGAAGCAGAGAAATAAGCCTTAGTAAGACAGCATTCTATAAAACACAGTTTTTAAAAAGTTTGATGGGCTGGAAACTACTTAAGACATAGATTACTGATGTCAAAAGATAAAAAAATTCATCATGATGTTTTAAAAATAAAACCTATCTTAAAATTATTAAGAATAAGAATAACCTTATCTCAATATCAGATTGTTTGAGCTTTAGGCCAGATTCCACATCCAGGTGGCTTATGTTTCACCTTTTTTATGTATCCAAAATCTTAATTCAAAATTACAGATCCTTGGAAATGACAGCAAGTTCTTGGCATTTAGATGAAAAATTTCTGACCCTATCCGGTTTGGCTCAGTGGACAGAGCGTCAGCCTGTGGACTGTAGGGTCCTGGGCGCCATTCTGGTCAGGGGCACTGCCTGGGTTGCAGGCTCAATCCCCAGTAAGGGTGGTGCAGGAGGCAGTCTATCAGTGATTCTCTCTCATCATTGATGTTTCTATCTCCCTCTCCCTCTCCCTCTCCCTCTCCCTCTCCCTCTCCCTCTCCCTCTCCCTCTCCCTCTCCCTCTCCCTCTCCCTCTCCCTCTCCCTCTCCCTCTCCCTCTCCCTCTCCCTCTCCCTCTCCCTCTCCCTCTCCCTCTCCTTCTTCCTCTCCCTCTCTGAAATAAAAAAAATTTATGAAAGAATTTATCACTGAAGACTACTTTGAATTTTCCATCACATTGAGTCCATGAGTCTATTACACTAAAAAATGGGACATTTGAATGATGAATGACTCAACTTGGAAGATGGGGGTGAATGGTCCAAATTCACTCTTTAGTAGTATTGACCTCTGTATTTTTTCATGTTCTATGTTAGAATTTGGGTGTGATTTTTTGAAAAATGTACTAAATGATATACTTATAGATTTATTCCTTTGCTGGGTGAAGAACATCATGCAATGCTGAAAAGAGTCAAGCCTAGAGATTGAGCCCTTTCAGTTATAGCTTGCTCTTAAGAAATTCTGGTATTTTATACCAAGCATTAAAAACTGCAAAAGTCTTAGCCTAAAGTAACATGTTCAACCGATTTAACATGCTGCGTTTGTCACTATTATGCACCACTCAAGATCAGTGCTGTGAAGAAATATTTTTAGTTTACCTTTCATCTCAAAAATTACTGTAAGCACCCTTATCATTCATGGAAAGCACTTCAGGTGCAAAGACAAAATCTTGAACTTCTTAGGTCATGACTTGATTCTATTAACAATTTTCACGAGTTCCCTCCTCAACGCTGACTCAAGAGCCAGAGGCATATAACTGACCACTAGCTGCTCTCTGTAAATGAGCTAATATATGGACTTATATTCAAGTGCAGTGTCTTTTATTCATGGAACAAAGCCATCCCTTGCTGTCCAACTGCACTGTTAACCTACTGTACTGTTGTCTACACTATTTAACTCCCCAAATAATCAGTAATGAAATACCAAGCAAACAAATATCTTCTTCTGTAGCATGTGTTTTCAACGATAAACAAATTCATCAAGTATTTCTAGCTCACAAATATACTGCATATATGCCAAGAAGTGATTTGTTTCATCCACAGTTTCGTTTCACAAAATATCTTATGGTATATATGAAAGAATCACAAGTTCAAATTTTAAAAAATCTTCACCTGAGGACATATAATATTGATTTGAGAGAGAGAGGAAGCGGGGTGCGGAGAGAGAGAAACATCAATGTGAGAAACACTGATCAGTTGCTTCTCATACGCACCCCTACCGGGGATCAAACCCTCAACCTAGGTATATGCCCTTGGAAATATTGTGACTTTAAACCTTTTTTTGTTATGAGGAGCACAACTTTGAATAATATATCTGTAATTTTGATCTTTTCTCTGCCTTTGGCAATAAAATTAATCCATTTAGTTTGAAAACATAATTTTTAACTCATCATAGAAGAGCTCAGCTCAATTGGTTGCTGTGTTTGGTTATTTGTCTATAAATGATACAGTTCTGATAGTGGTGTTACACTCTTCTTCAACAAGGACTTAAAAAATAGACCCAGAGCTTCTTATCTGTAATGTAAGACACTTGATAAGTCAGTTGGGCCCAAATGGTGCAGCAATTTGATCCACATAGTAAAGAATGGGAAATGATTCATTGATATATTTAACTGGGCGAGTAACTATTTTCAAAGTATTTATTTAGCATTCATGTGTAAGATATAAGGATAAAATAATAGAGGCAGGGAGATTAGTTAGAAAGAATTATGATTTATCAAGAGCTTTAAAAATATTTGTACCTTTTATGGAGTACCTCTACTCCATATAAGGGAAAGTTTCTAATCTGGAAAATGGTTCATACACAAAGGTGCTCAGTCTTCCCCACAAATATCCTGTTATTCCACTTCCTTGTCTTTATTCTATTTTTTGCAGCCAGAGAGTTAGTCCCTCCATTTCTATTTTAAGCTGTTTAATGTAGAGTTATGTGTATAGTTTCTGGAGCTACATGACTGGGCATTAAACTTTAGCTCCATCACTTACTTGGGGAAGTCCTTAAGTCTCAGATTGTTGATTTCTAGAAATAAGGATAAAATAGCTTAATGAGGTTTTTTGAGATGCATCCTATATAATAAAGAGCTAATATGCTAATTAGGACCGTCTGGATGACCTTCCGGATGAAGCCAGGGCTGTGAGGGCCGGCCGAGGCAGCTGGGGCTGCAAGGGCTGGCTGGGGCTGCGAGGGCTGAGCCCCTTGCACGAATTTTGTGCATCAGGCCTCTAGTATATTTATAAATCATTCGGCACAGTGTCTGGCACATTAAAGGATTCAATACATGCTGGCCATCATTGTTATTATAATCCCAACCATTCTTCAGGACAAAACTTAAAAACCATCTCTCCATGGAACCTACCTGAATCCCCAAATCAGATTTTTCTTTTCCCCCCTCAAAGTATTTCCTATAGTACCTTGTGAAAATAATCCATTTAATTCATACATATGTATACATTGAAAAAATGGTCAAACAATTTACATGTAGAGTAAAAAATAAACACTCCCCAGTTAACGGTTTGTTATCTATCTTTCTGGACCTTTATCTATGACACATAAATATAGAATTACGTTTCTTTTACATCCTAACGCTCTACCACCTCATGGCAAACCTCACATTTTATTGTTGAGTGTCATTATTTTGGTGTACATTTTCCCATGCTAAGTTCCCTTCAGGTTAGGGAAGGTATTTTTTCATTTTTGCATCAAGATCATCCTGGCAAAAAATGAGCACTTAATAACAGGTGTTGAATGAGTAGATGACTATTCCCCCATTGCAAACAGGAAATTCCATTTAAACCTCCTCAACTCGCACTTTTTCCATGATATCCAACCAGACCATTTATCAGATCAATCTTCTGCTGATATCCTAGATAGCTTACCTGTTTCTGAGATTTTGGTACTGAGCCATAAACTGCCTGGTATAATGACTTATCTATTTCACATGAGTTTCAAATCTTGTTTGTCCCATTAGTTAGTTTCTTGGTGATGTGAACAACATTTAAAGGACAGGGCCCCACATGTAATTGACACCCCATAAATACTTCTAGAATTCAAGTAGAATTGAAGGGTTGAACTCTGTGCCACTAGTGGCAAGTTGAAAAGTAGGCAAAAGAAACTCTATCCATGTTATGTGCCGCAGTAACAATTTAGATTCTCCATTTAAAAACTGTAATGACATGAACATGAGTAACACAGACACATGAACCTTCTAAGAAAATCCCCTTTCCCTTCTTCTCAAGGCTCAGAGAGAGACAAACAACACATGGAGGAGATAAAATTAGAGAGAATTAAAAAGCGCAAGTGCACAGGTGCTTGTTTGTATTATTTCAATTTGCACATGTCATCTTTGTGTTTGTCAACTTCCATTACATTGAACCAGGCATGACTCTGAAAACAGTGACTGATGGTTGAAGCCACACATTTCCATGAAGCTTCCTCTGAAGGAGGCTGATTTGTTCCTTTCAAAGGAGTCCCATTGTGAAGATCATGTTTATTTTAAGTATGCTGCCATTATGAAGCATATTTTTGAGATGCCTTTAAAAAATTTCCAGTTCACAGACTGCAAGAATAAAATATATTTCTTGCTGCTGACATGAAAGTGTTACCTAATTGTATCACCCATCTGATTTAAGAATTGGTATTTTCAAAATCCTTTCAACACTCCAAAAAAAAAAAAAAAAAAAAGAAAAAAGAAAAAATCACACATCCTCCAGGAATTGTGACAATTATAATTATACTAAAATGCTAATAACATTTACTGAATACTCACTGGTGCCAAGCACTGTGCTAAGTTCTATCTGTAGGTTTTCTCACTTAAGCCTCACAAAAGCTCAGTGAGGTAGAAACTGTTAAATCATCATTTTACTGTGAGGAAGCTTAGGCTAAAAACGTGAAATAACTTGCCCAGTGACTTATCACCTTTGAGGTTGTTCAAAAGAAAATGTTTCAGACTCTGAAGAAAATTCCAAAACTATCCTTGGTCATCTTTGGACAATGGCATCATTATGCGAATGGTTATAGCTTTGTGGATGTCTTCTCTAAAGGAAACAATCATTGTTTGGTTGTATAACTATTGGAACTTTTGTCTAAAATCAAGCTCATGAATTTATATTCTCATTTCTTAAATTTCTTCTCTTGGTGTTTCTACACAGAGACTAGTGCATTATTTTAAAGAGAGTGGAGACACAGTTGATGTTTCTTTCTGGTAATATGCAAGCAAAATATTTAAGGATTGAGTTTTAATGACAATTCTGGTAGCATGAAAAGCCATATTTCTCCTGAATTAGAATTAATAATAATAATAATAATACCTCAGAGAAAACATCTCTTGGTCCAGTAAGTAGAGAGAAAGTGGGAGTGGTGTAGGTCAGTAGCAGGAAGGAGAAGAGCTGGCTAGCTAGGCCTGCCTCCTGTTCAATGGTTATACTAGTAGCTCCTACCAGGCCTTTTCAGACTTCTTGCTCTGCTGTTGGGCTGGGTTTCCTCTGCTTAGTCAGTGTCTTGTACACATAAGCACCAGGTAAATATATTTTTTTAAAAAAATTTATTGAATTTATTGGGGTGACATTGGGTAATATCATATAGGTTTCAAGTGTATCTACATATATAAAAATCTAAGCAACTGTTACGACCGAATGACCAGAATGATGGGTTGACCAATTGCTATGATATGCACTGACCACCAGGGGGCAGATGCTCAATGCAGGAGCTGACCCCTGGTGGTCAGTGCGCTCCCACAGCCAACCTCCCATGGTCCCTCCCCCAGCCGGCCAGCCCCCCAATAGGCCTTGATCGCTGGCCAGGCCAAGGGACCCCACACGTGCATGAATTCGTGCACCGGGCCTTTAGTAATTCTATAATATATCACCTGTATATTGTATTGTGTATTCACAGTAAAATCAATTCTCCTTCCATCTGTATGTCCTCTTTGGAGAAATATCTACTTAGGTCTTTTTGGCCATTTTTAATTGTATGTGTTGAATTTTATAAGTTCTTTATAAATTTTGGATATTAACCCCTTAGCAGATGTATCATTAGTGAGAATGTTCTCCTATTCAATGGGTTGTCTTCATTTCGTTGATGGTGTCCTTTGTTGTGCAAAACTTTTTACTTTGATGTAGTACCATTTGTTCTTTTTCTTTTGTTTCTCTTGCCCAAGGAGGTATATCAGAGAAAATATTGCTATGAGAAATGTCTGAAAATTTATTGCCTATATTTTTATGGTTTTGACTCTAACATTTAAGTCTTTAATTCATTTTGAGTTTCTTCTTGTGTATGGTGTAAGAAGGTGGTCTAGTTTCATTTTTTTGCACATATCTGTCCAATTTTCCCAATCCCATTTATTGAATAGACTTTCTTTACCCCATTGTATGTTCTTGCTTCCTTTGTCAAATAATCATTGACTGTGAAGGCCTAGGTTTATTCTAGGCTCTCTATTCTGTTCCATTGATCTGTATGTCTGTTTTTATGCCAGTACCATTATTTTTTTTTATTACTATGGCCTTGTACTATAGTTTGATATCAGCTGTCATAATTCTACGAACTTTTTTTTTCTTCCTCAAGATTGCTGTGGCTACTTCGGGTCTTTGTGGTTCCATGTAAATGTTTGTAATATTTGTTCTAGTTCTCTGAAATATGCAATTGGTATCTTAGTAGAATGGCGTTGGATCTATAGATGGCTTTGGGTAGTATGGACATTTTAATGATGTTAATTCATCCTATCCATGAACACAGTATATGTTTCCACTGATTTGAATCTTCTTCAGTTTCTTTCTTCAGTGTCTTATAATTTTCTGAGTACAGGTCTTTTACACTAT
This sequence comes from Myotis daubentonii, assembly GCF_963259705.1. Lineage (NCBI taxonomy): Eukaryota > Metazoa > Chordata > Mammalia > Chiroptera > Vespertilionidae > Myotis > Myotis daubentonii. Next base: position 80,129,356 of record NC_081843.1, read on the forward strand.
TGGTTAAATTTATTCCAAGGTATTTTATTCTTTTTGATGCAATTAATTGTAAATGGGATTTTTTTTTAGTTTCCCTTTCTGATAATTCATTATCGGTATATAAAAATGCAATTGATTTCTGGATATTTATTTTGTATCCTGCTACTTTACTGAATTCATTTATCACTTCTAGTAGTTTTTTGGTGGAATCTTTAGAATTCTCTATACACAGTATCATGTCTTCTACAGATAATGACAGTTTCACTTCTTCCATTCCAATTTAGATGCTTTCTATTTCTTCTTATTATCTGATTGCTATGACTAGGACTTCCAGTACTATGTTGAATAAGAGTGGTAAAAGCTGACATCTTTGTCTTATTTCTGATCTTAAGGGAAACAGTTTTAGGTTTTGCCTGTTGAATATGATATTAGTTATGGATTTGTCATATATGGTCTTTATAATGTTGAAGTATGTTCCCTCTATTCCCACTTTACTGAGATTTTTTTTTATCATAAATGAGTATAGATTTTATCAAATGCTTTTTTGCATCTATTGATATGATCATGTTATTTTTATTCTTCATTTTTAACGTGATTTATCATGTTTATTGATTTGTGGAATCTTGTATCCGATTTGATCATGGTGTATGATATATATATTTTTTAATTAAATCTTTATTGTTCAGATTATTACAGTTGTTCCTCTTTTTCTCCCCCATAGCTCTCCTCCACCCGGTTCCCACCCCACCCTCTGCCCTAAACCACCACCCCCACTGTCCTCATCCATAGGTGTGCGATTTTTGTCCAGTCTCTTCCCGCACCCCCCACACCCCTTCTCCCCCCCCCCCCCAAGAATAGTCAGTCCATCCACTCCCTTTCTATGCCCCTGATTCTATTGTATTCACCAGTTTATTGTGTTAATCAGATGATTTATTCACTTGATTTTTAGATTCACTTGTTGATAAATGTGTATTTGTTGTTCAAAATTTGTATCTTTACCTTTTTCTTCTTCTTCTTCTTCTTCTTCTTCTTCTTCTTCTTCTTCTTCTTCTTCTTATTCTTATTCTTATTCTTATTCTTCAAGGATAGCTTTCAGCATTTCATATAATAATGGTTTCGTGGTGATGAACTCCTTTAGCTTTTTCTTATCTGTGAAGCTCTTTATCTGACCTTCAATTCTGAATGATAGCTTTGCTGGATAAAGTAATCTTGGTCGTAGGTTCTTGCTATTCATCACTTTGAATATTTCTTGCCACTCCCTTCTGGCCTGCATAGTTTCTGCTGAGAAATCAGCTGACAGTTGTATGAGTACTCCCTTGTAGGTAACTAACTGTTTTTCTCTTTCTGCTTTTAAGATTCTCTCTTTGTCTTTTGCTCTTGGCATTTTAATTATGATGTGTCTTGGTGTGGTCCTTTTTGGATTCCTTCTGTCTGGGGTTCTCTGCGCTTCCTGGACTTGTAAATCTATTTCTTTCACCAGGTAGGGGAAGTTTTCTGTCATTATTTCTTCAAATAGGTTTTCAATATCTTGCTCTCTCTCATCTTCTGGCACCCCTATAATTCTGATGTTGGTACGCGTGAAGCTGTCCCAGAGGCTCCTTACACTATCTTCGTATTTTTGGATTCTTTTTCCTTTTTGTTTTTCCGGTTGGGTGTTTTTTGCTTCTTCGTATTTCAAATTTTTGACTTGATTCTTGGGATCCTCTAGTCTGCTGTTGGAACTCTGTATAATATTCTTTATTTCAGTCAATGTATGCTTAATTTCTAGTTGGTCCTTTTGCATAACCTCGAGGGTCTCACTAGATTTCTTGAGGGTCTCACTAAATTTATCAGCGGTTTCTAGAAAATTCTTGAAAAACCTTAGGAATGTGGTTTTGAACTCTATATCCAGTAGTTTGCTTTCCTCCATTTCTGTCATTTATGACCTGTTTCTTTGTCTCTGCATTTTTTATGCTTCCCTGTGTTGATAGAGTGGCTCTCTGTGCTAGGTGTCCTATAGAGCCCAGTGGCTCAGCCTCCCCAATTACCTGAGGTGGACACTTTTGGTGCACCCCTTTGTAGGCTTTGTGCACAGTCTTGTTGTAGTTAAGCCTTGATTGTTGTAGATATCACTGGGAGGAATTGACCTCCAGGCCAGTTGGCTGTGAGAATCAGCTGTGTCTGCAGTGGGAGAACTTCTGTGCTGGAGACACCCTTATGGGGCAAGACTTGCTTCAGTGGGGCTTTGGTGCTCACTGAGTCTGCCCCCTGAGTGTGTCCCTTATGGATCTGAGGAGTTGTAATATGGATGGTCCCACTCTGATCACTGGGTACACTGGCTCTTGGATCTCTATGGAGGTGCTAATTTAGCCTCTGCCTGAGGCTACCCAGCAGGAGCTATGGAGAGATCTGCAGATTCCTTTTTTTTGTTTGGGGTTTGGAGGTGCCCAGATGAGGCCCAGCTGTGAAGCAATGCTAGCTGCTGTGGGGCCTTGGGCCTTCTTTTGGGAGTTCTGGGTCTCTCTGACCCAGCTGCAGTTTGTTAGGTAATTTTCAGATTGCAAAGGGCCAGGCCTTTCATATGCAAAAGCCTCTGCACACAGCTAGGGTGGGGAGGGGTCTCTGGGGATCAACAGGGTGGAGCAAGCCACTATGGCTGCTCCTCAGTCCTACCCAAAGAGGCCCCGAGTCTCAGTGTCCCAGTAATCGCTGCAAGCACCTCTGAGAGAAAGCCGCCCTCGAGTTCCGCCCACTGCCAGACAGTCCAGTTTCTCCCCATATGAGTCTGGGTCCCCAGAGACTTTCCCGGAACTGGCGTTCAGAGCAGTTGGGAGCTTGAGACTCCCTCCCGATTGGAAAAGATAACCGGGTCCTCAGTTACCAGCCCTTTCTGCATGTGCCTCCATATCTCTGCGCTTTACTTCCGCATGTCTTCTGAGTCTCAGTGTGCTTTTCTCTTTCCTTCTAGTTGTAGAATTTCCACTAAGCCATCCTTCCTGTGGTTCTGGATGATGTCCATTTTGTCTTTAAGTTGTATTTTTGAAGTGGTTGTGCAAGGCAGTAATTTCTGGGGTTTACCTATGCCGCCATCTTGGTTTCTCTCTGTATTTTTAATGAATTATTGGATCCTGTTTGCTAATATTTTGTTGAGGATTTTAGCATTTATGCTCATGAAGAATATTGGCCTATACGTTTCTTTTTTTGTAGTGTCTTTATCTGGTTTTGGAAGTAGGATAATGCTGGCCTCATAAAACAAGCCTGGGAGTTTTTATTTCCTCTTAAAGTTTTTGGAGTAGTTTGTGAAGGTTAGGAGCATTTAGGCCTTCATATTTAAAGTGATCATTGTTAGGTAAGTATTTTTTTTTGCCATTTTATTCTTTACTAGAGGCTCAGCGCACGAAATCATGCGCGAGTAGTGTTCTTAGGCCTAGCCTGTGATCAGGGACATGTCCGATGCCTCATGACGCCCTGTGACGCTCACCACTGCTGCCCCATGACGCTCGTTTTGCTCGCCTCCACTGTCCCAGGATGCTCCCCACAGCTCCCCGCCCTGCGAAGCTGCACAACGCTTGCCTCCACCACGCTGGGATGCTCCATGAAGCTCCCCATCCCACAAAACTCTATAACACTTGCCTCTGCTGCCCCAAGATGCTCCACAAAGCTCCCCACCCCGTGACTGCTCTGGGAAGCTCCCCTCCCCGTGACACTCTGCAATGCTCTTCGCCGCTGCTCTTCGCCCTGTGATGCCCCGTGACTGCTCCGTAACACCCCGCGATGCTCCACGAAGCTCCCTGCCCCACGATGCTTGCCTCTGCCGCCTGCAATGCTCCTCAATGCTCCCCGCCCCACAACTGCTCCGCAACGCTCCACAAAGCTCCTCGCCCTGCAACGCTCACTGCTGCCTGCAATGCTTGTCGCAGCTCACTGCTGGGTGCTCACCACCACTCGCGGCCCGCAGCCTGCCACTGCTCAACAGTCCCCAGTCCTGCTCTGCTGCCACCCAGCCTGGTTCCTGTGGTTCCCTACTGGCCATCCAGTGATGGGATGCACCTCATGGTGACCGGTCATTTGGCTGTCATGGTTGTCACAGACACTGGCTTTTTCTATATATAGATAACTATATGTTACTCTGTGCGCGCCCCCCCCCACCCCATTTTTTCTTCTTAAAGAAGACTCTTTAACATTTCTTATAGTATTGGTTTGGTGTTTATGAACTCCTTTAGCTTTTCTTATCTGGGAAAATCTTTATTTCTTCTTTCATTTTAAATGATAGTTTTGTTGGTAAAGCATTCTTGATTGTAGTATATCCTTGCTTTTTATCACTTTGAATATTTCATGCTAATCTCTTATGGCTTGAATGTTTCTGTTGAGAAATCAGCTGACAATATTATGGGAGTTCCCTTGTAGGTAATTGTCCTTTTCTTGCTGCTTTTACAATTCTCTTTTTGTCTTTAACCTTTGCCATTTTAATTATGATGAGTCTTGGTGTGGCCCTCTTTGGGTTCATCTTGTTTGGGACTTTGTGCTTCCTGAACTTGTGTTACTTTTTCCTTCACCAGATTAGGAAAGTTCTCAGCCATTATTTCTTCAAATAGATTCTTGATCTAATGCTCTCTCTCTTCTTTCTGGTACCCCTATGATGTGAATGTTGTTATGCTTCATGTTGTCCCCAAAATCCCTTAAAATTTTTTAAATATAAATATATTGCTGCTCTGATTATGTGTTTTCTGCCACCTTATCTTCCAAATTGCTGATTGGATCCTCTGCTTAATCTAAACTACTGTTTATTCCTTCTAGTGTATTCTTTATTTCAGATACTGTATTCTTCATTTCTGACTATTTTTTTTAAATGGTTTTTATGATCTTTTTCATGCTCCTGAAGTGCTCAGTATATTTCTTGAGTATTCTTATATCCTACTAGAGGCCTGGTGCACAGATTCGTGCACTGGTGGGGTTCCTCAGCCTGGCCTGTGCCCTATTGCAATCCAGGACTTCTTGGTGGATGTTAGACTGCCAGTTTCGGCCTGATCCCCGCAGGCCAGGTTCCCAGAAGTGAAATCACTGGATCAAAAAGTAACTACCTTTTATGTTTCTTAATTCATATTGTCAAATTGCTTTCTGAAAGAGCTGCACCAATTACAAACATAGCAGCTACAGATGCAAGTGCTATTATTACTTACTATATCTCTCCAGTGTTGGATTTTATATAATTTGTATTTTGATAAATTTTCTAGTAAAGAGGCATCTACATTTTTTTAAAAATTTGGATTTCATTACTGAGACTGACCATTTTTCTAAAATTTCTTTTAGTTTTTCCCTATCATAAATTCCTTTTCCTTTGCACATTCAGAGATCTTGATATCTCTCTTCTGAAGATGTGCACAGAATATAAGAAATCTGAGCTGTTCCATTCTTACCTTTGAGATTTCAAATGCTTCCTGCCCCTTGGTTGCTCCTTGCTTCACTTATATGGAAAAGTTAAATTTGCTTAGGCATTTCAAGCTTATTTGCTATGAACAGAGTTTTGTTTGGAATTTGTTTATTTTGTTTGCATCTTTTTCATTGCTCTCTTTCTTCCCTCCCTCCCTTCCTCCCTCCCTCCCTCCTTTCTTTTCTTTCTTCTTTACTTAAAAAAAAAATTCTCCCACCATTTGTAACCAGAAAGGATTGAAACCAGTTTGTGAAGACATGAAACATACAAAACAGCATATATAAAAACAGAGATGAAAGAAGAAAATAAAGCAAGGGAGGGGTTATTAAGTAGAAGACATTTGTTGCTTTGGAGCAGTGAAATAGAGGGTTAGGGGGGTAAAGTTGACATTGAAGGTACTCCTAGAAATGAAGGTAGGGCCGGGGATTGCTATGGTTTACAGGATTGTTGATAACCAGTGCTTCTGAACACTACTGGCACCTGGGATCTTAGCGCAAAAATCAGGACTGAAAATCACAACCTTCTGATGGTTAAATCCTAACGTCCTGCCTTAAACCACATAAAGTTGATAACACAGTCAAACCCAAATAATCCCTTGCCTAAGGGAAAAGAGCAGCTTGCCAGCTTGAGTGGCACCACCTGATGAGGCAAAAAGGCCAGGGTGGGTGGATGAGTGGGATGGAATGTGCCTAGGGAAGGTGGGGCTCCCCCAAGTGCCAGGGAAGGAGGGGAGGAGCAATCAAAGGAATTCCAAGTTGTTCTTGGCAGCCCTACGTGTCAGAAGGTCCCACTACAAGCATGGTTAAGGAGACAAAGAATCTAGGAGAAGGCAGTCCTTTTCAGGACAGGATGAAATGTTTGGCAGGTTATGCAAGCTGGGATGTGTGTATAATACGGAGGTGTGGCTTAAAGTGGGGTGGGGGATTTTAACCCATTAGTCAAATAGCATTCAAGCTTGGGGGTTGATTTCCTTTATCAAGAAATATTTGCTGTCAGCAAGCTGTTGCATCAGAAGGCACAACAGGACAAGTTGCAGAATTTGGGGGCATGTGAAATGCCTGTTGCCAGAGTGAATGGCATTCGACAGCTATGCATTGGGGGCTGTGGCATGCCACAGGCCACGAGCAGGTGGATGAGAGCCACACTCTCCCCCGAAGCTTGTTGCATAGCATATCCTCTTAAACATTTTTGTATGGGCAGCAATTTTTTGGTTGTCTTCCTTTATCGTGGAATTTGTAAATTGCCAGATGTTGGTTGGTGTGAATAAGGCATTGCTACTTGACTCTTAAGAACCAAAAGTTGATTAATAAGTGGCACAGCTGTTGCCTGTGAATGCTCCCCACCCGACATGGACCCTCCTTCCCTTCATGCAAATGACTTGGGTCTGGATTAGTAAGAGTAGGGCACAGGATTTTCTTAAGGTTTGTAGACCCTGGAGCTGCAGAGTTCCACTCATTGGAGAGGGAATAAAATAACGTGATTAAAAGTGTGAGCTCTGAAGCTGGCTGTGTGGATTTCAATCCCTGTGTCATCTCGGGCCTCTACTTACTCAGTTGGAGAATAGAGATAATAGAACTGACTATGACCATGGTCGGCAAACTGCGGCTTGCGAGCCACATGCGGCTCTTTGGCGCCTTGAGTGTGGCTCTTCCTAAGCCTTAGGAGTACCCTAATTAAGTTAATAACAGTGTACCTACCTATATAGTTTAAGTTTAAAAAATTTGGCTCTCAAAAGAAATTTCAATCGTTGTACTGTTGATATTTGGCTCTGTTGACTGATGAGTTTGTCAACCACTGGACTATGAGGATTTAGGAAATGGATGCTGGAAAGAGTATTTTAAATACCCCTGGCCCACATCAAACACTGCACAAAGAATAACTAGCATTGTTACACTTACGATCAAGATGCTCAGAACCGAGGAAAGGCCTGGCCATAGTGGTAAAGCTCCTAGTGCTGAGGCTGTGTCCACCCCCTGCCAGAACTTCCCCCTGAGCAGCTCCTGCCCGGCCTGTTCAGTTCAGGCCTGAACTCTCTGCCCTCCTCACACTTGGCAAAGTAGGGATGGAGACTGAGTTGTCCCCTGGGCCTGGAAAGAGTGAGTGGCTGGCAATGGCCTGGGTCCCTGGAGCCCAAGGCCCCACTCTTATGTCCGAGGTGCTGAGTCAGGAGCTGTGGTTGCAGGCCCAGCTCCACTGCTGGGCATGGCACGGCATCTGGGGAGGATTAGGAGATTATGATCGGAATAAGACACAAAGGAATTGCAGCTGATGTTGATAAGCGATTTGGAAGGTGCTCAGAGGAGGGAAGACAGTCTGCAGAATCAAAGCGAGCGTAGGCAGAGAGAGCCTGACAGCACAGGGAGACACAAAGCTCGCAATGCAAAGAGCGTGAGGGCTTCCCTTTCTGTTATTGCTTCTTGGGGTGCTTAACAGAAACTGGTGAAAGGACTGGGATTTTGACATTTAGTCCAATTAAAACATTTAAAATGTAGAGCAAAGAAATCACTCATACATTGCTTGTGGGAATGTAAGATACAGCCACTCTGGAAAAGTGTATGGAAGTTTCTTACAAAATGAAACATGCAACTCCTGTATGACCCCACCGTGGCACTCTTGGGCATTTGTCCCAGAATAAGAAAAACTTATGTCCACATGAAACCTGTACATACATGTTCATAACAGTTTGATTTGTGCTACCCATAAACTAGAAACAACTCAAAAGGTAAACTGAATAGTTAAGGTGTGGTCTAGCCATATGATGGAATACTACTTAGCAATATCAAGGAATGCACCACAGACTTGACACAACAGCTGGGATAAATCTCCAGAGAATTATGCTGACTGGAAAATGCCAATAGTGAAAGGTTACCCACTGTGTGATTCCATATACAGTATGTAACATTTTTTAATTAAAAATTATAGAGATGCAGAACAAATCAGTGGTTGTCAAGTGGTTATGGGGGTGGGGCAGGGGGACAAGGAAATGGCTATGTCTATAAAAGGGTGTTACAAGGGATCCTTAGGATGAAACTATTCTGTAACTGGGCTGCAGCAGTGGTCACAGGATGCACACATACAAAAAAGTTGCATAGAACAAAAGACACAGACACATAAAAGTAGTGCATGAAAACTGGTGAAATCTGAAGACAGTTGATGTATTGCATCAATGTCAGTACACTGGCTGTGATATGAAACTATGGTTTTGCAAGATGTTACCATTGGGGGAAACTCTGTACTATTTCTTACAACTGCATATGAATCTACAATTTCCTCAGAATAAAACACTTTTTAGAATGTAGAGCAAGCCCTTGAGATGACCCTTCTTTCTAGCACATTGACTTGCTAAAGGGATTTTATAAAGAATATTTCATATTGGTTTTCAAAAGTGAAGTTTCCTTAGCTGGTAAAAATTCTTAGTCTGGGGGGAGCCTGGGCTGAGGGGAGTTACTAGCCTCCACCCACTAATAAGTCAGAGGGGCTGTCAGCACTCCTCTTCCTTGTGCCCAGGTATATAAATAAAACCTTCTCCCCTAATTATTGCTGGAATAGAGGTTGACTAGACAAGATAGATGTGTGGTTTCAGTGGAAGTTTGAAATGTCTTTCTAAAAGTACCTCCAAGAGCAAGAGAAAGGCAACCTTCCACAAGCTGGGGGGTGAGTGACTGTGAATCCCCGAGAGAAACCATCTGGTGACCTGAGGCTGACAGCACTGCCAGGTCAGGTCGCTGAGACCAGAATTCCCAGGAACAGTGGTTTCAAGGTGGAGGGAATGATGGATGAATATTCTCAAATGGTGTCTGAGAAGAGGGGCCTACATCTGGACTTCTAAAATTTTCACTTGTATATAAGTCACCTATTAAAATGCATGTTCTGACTCAGCAGGTCTCCCATGCAGCCTAAGAGCCTACATATTTTTTAAAGCTCCATGTCATACCAGTGCTACTGGGCCAGACATTGAGTCGTGAGGGCCTAACCTCGTTACACTTTTAAGACCAAGGCCTGTCAGAGAAGAGAAAATGAGATGAAAAAAGAGAATAGGACAAAGGAGTTGAAGGCAGAAGGGAGAGATGATGAAGTGCTCTGTTAAGCTGTTGGAGGTGGGAGCTCTCCTCAGAGAAATCCAACCAGAATCAAGTTCCTGCTTCTATCTTTTATGATTGCATTTATGATCCACAGATGCCTTCAGTGTATTAACACAAAGAAGTATCTTATCAGGAGCTTTCAGTGACCATGAAGGTGGTATTTGATGGAGAAGGCTCTTCCAGAGTTCTTCCAATCACAGTCCCTCCATCAAAATTCGTGTTTTTCCTGGCCAGGACTCAGGCTTCCTAGGACTTGAGAGGCCAGACCAGACCAAAACCCATTGTCCCTTCAGCCTGAGTGAAGGACGGAGATGGAGATTAGCTCTACTAATGTCCATACCCTCTTATCAGAAAACAGCCCATAGGTGATTATTCTTGGCTGTCCTGTTGGTGGTGGTTCTGCTGGAAATGAGGAAAGGGGCTAGATCCACACTAAGAAAGGAGAAAAGTCATTATCCAACCCATTGATTTGTTATCTCAAGCTCACATTTGCCAGAAATTCATTCTTTCCTCATACTAGCTATACCTTATCCATTTCCCCATTCAAGCTTTCCTGTTGGGGACCAACTGAGATTGACCTTGGTCTATGAAGGTCAAGTGACTTCAAGAGCTGCCCTTGCAAAGCAGGGGCACTCAAAAAGGTCAGCTGTGAAACTATGGTTAAAAGGCAGGCTGGGGCCGCATGTAGGGTGGGTCTGGAGTCCCAGAATTTAGAGAACTTTGCCTTATTTTTACCCTTTGTAAGAAACATTCTCATATTTCTTATTGACTCAAGTTGTATTTGATATGGTTGCTTGGCCCCAAAGCCTGTCTGCCTCAACAACTGCAGAAGATCCAGAGATACACAGCCATCCATCATATCTGACAGGGCTGCCTCCTACAGCAGCTGTATTGTTTATGAAATGAGTCACTTTAATAGCAAGTCCAACAGCAGACTTGTGCTGGATGTGACAGGCACATCCCACTTCATTCTTCTCATTCTCTCCCTTCATATGCTTGCCCAGCTCCTGAGTAGCAGCCTTATTTTGCTAAGGTGGAACTGAGAAACACAAAGTAAGGTTACTTTCCGCAAACGAAATCACTGCATTTGGTTTCCTAGTTTTGGAGTAGTTCAGCAAGCATGTGTCTTCTCTTTTCTCAGCAGTGCTAAGTGAGGGAGGAAAAACTGAGTGGTTGAAAGCAGTGGTTAGCACATGTGTAGCCTTAGAAAAGGATCTCATTATTCTATTATTCTCTTTAATGGTCACATGAAAAATGTGTAAAATTCTATTTACAGCGTCCATTTCTTAATAGAGGTTGAGCTTTGTCCCTTCATGAACAGTAACATCAAAATGGAAGCCACGAAAGATGGGGCTTTTGGTGATTGTGTGACTCTGAAAAGGAACAAATGACAAAGGTTAAAGAAAGAGATAGCCAAAGTGTTGGATGAAAAGTTTCTTAATCTGGTTCAGCCTCAAACATAGACAAGCAAGCCTAGACCTAGAACTTGAGTGACTGACTCCAAAGGATTCAGTCCTTAGCTTCTTTTGCTAATGAAAGTATTTTTAGAGCAGGGTCACATGACCGTCTTAATACCATGTGACCAATGAACTGATAACATTTCAGATGCTGAATAATCTAAGGGAATTTAACATGGGCACTTAAAGGATAAGGGGTACCATATTAGAGGAGTGGCTCTCATGATGGCATCAAGAGAACATTTATTGAACATCTATTGTTTGCAAGTCATGTGTTAGGCTCCAGGGTTACAACAGTGAAGGAGGCAGAGTCACTGCCTTCAGTCGAGGCCAGACTGGTGGGAGACACGAACACTTATCTACCTAAATAATTACATCAAATATGATAAAACTATAAATACAAGTGCTATTTAAGGTTATTAAATGTGTCTTATCCAGGAAATTGCAAAGCCACCCTGAGAAGGTAAAACCTGTCACATGAGGAACCTGTGTCATTCCTACGACTCCCAAATAAGTCAGACCCGAACAACTCCTGGTGTAGGAGGTGGGGGCAGAAGATGCCATTAGGGAATTAACAAGCCTCCTGAGAGGAGAACACATATGAAATGTAAACGATGAGATGAAAAGGAAAAGACCGATTACTTGACTACATAAGCATTTACAATTTTGGCAGGGAAAATGTCATGACTAAAACTGAAACTTGGAAACTTGGGGGTGGGGAGGGAGGAAGAGCCACATTAAGAGCTACCTTTCTTCATATATAAAGAGGGCTTACAAAAGAGGAAGTATGCCTGGCTTATAAACAAAGAGAAAGATGCACAACATCACTCACAATTCAACAACTGCAAGTTGAAACTGAAGGAGGCAGGAGCGAGGCTGCTTTAGTGATCTGCCTGGCTCTGGCTTTGCCGGGAGGGAAAGGGACTCAGAGAGAAACAGTGAATCAGCAAGCAAAGCCATAGTTCAGCTGGAAGTGACCTTCACTGCTTACTCACCAGGTTTATGGCTTAAATTCCAATTTCACAGTTATTCTTGGAATAATAGTGCGAGTTTAGAGTAAGAAATGAAAACCCTGTAACTCCCTTGGGGAACTCAGTTTCCCTTTGCCTCCCTTCAGGATCACAGGAATGATGGTGAGGGGACAAAGGTGAAGTTCTTTGACTGTGACAGGTGATCCAGGGGTTCCTTTAGCCAAGCGCTTCAAACACTCTGGTGGAGGGTCTTAAAAATTCTCAGGCTCCCAATTTGGAGAGGATTATATCCTCAGAATATGCTACGCAGCCTGGCTTTCCAGGCCCTTCAAGAAGTGACCATATCCAGCCCGCAGAGAAAGTTGAGAGACTTTTTACTTTGTTGTGATTTTAGGCTTTCAAGTGGCCAATTAGAGTTGCAGTGACTCCCACTCTCCCTGTTATGGTTGAAATGTGTCCCCCAAAATTGATTTGTTGAAGTCCTAACTCCCAGTACCTCAGAATGTGACCTTATTTGAAATCAGAATCTTTATAGAGGTCATCAAGTTAAAATGAAGTCAGTAGGGAAGGCCCTAATCTAGTATGACTGGTGTCCCTATAAAAAGGGGACATTTGGAGACAAACAGGCATACAGAGAGAGTGCCATGTGAACATGAAGACAGCCATCTGCAAGCCAAGGAGAGAGGCCTAGAGCAGATCCTTCCCTCATAGTCCTCAGAAGGAACCAATCCTGTTGATACTTTGATGTTGGCCTTTGAGCCTCCAGAACAGTGAGACAACAAATTTCTGCTGTTTAAGACACCAAGTCACTGGTACTTTATGACAGCAGCCCTAGAAAACTAACCTAATCCCTACATTCAGTATTGTTGTTAACTAGTCCTGTGACCAAAACCAAAATTGCCTCTCATCCCTGAATCCCTACATTCAGTATTTTTCATCTGTATCCCTGCACCTACAGCAAAATATTTTTTTTATTTTAATGGAAAAACTTATATTCTATGAACTTGTTTGCAGATATGGAAAGCATTGAGGAGATCGTGTGGAAGAAGGAAGAACATTTGGCCATTTAAGAAGTTTAGTGTTTCATCAGCATCGCTCTATATGCCAAGAACCATGATGGATGCCAGAGATACAATGGTCATTAAGGTAACATGGTCCCTACCCTCATGGAACTTACAGTTTAATGGAAAAAAAACAACTAGAACCTAGACAATTATAAGAGTATGATAAGATATATATATCTTATATATCTTATACACACACACACACACACACACACACACATATACTCTTGTAGGAGCAGGTGAGTGAGCCCTGCATCTAATCTTAGGATCTCTTACTTGGAAGTGAAATCTGAACAGAAATTTGAATGATGGATAGGAATTAGCTGGTGAAAGGGGTGGAAGGTCAATGAAAAACGGTGTGAGTGATGTTTCTTGATAGAGGCAATAGCCAGGGTCTGTGCTTCACATATAAAGAGGGAAGAGAACTTTTGGAGTTCAGCAAAAGGCCCTAGAGTCATAAGGAAACCAAGCAAAACAGGTAGAGCTATGCCTGTGGGGAAAAAAGAGTTCTCGGCTACAGTCTCTATGTGAGCAGCCTGTAGGTGTGGAAGTGACCTTGACCTTGGCGGGTTACCTCAAGAGCTAACTGCAGGAGGAATAATATGAGCTTCTCCAGGTGGCCCATCACACATGTTGTCCAATCTTCCTGACCCATTGGCCCGTTGTCCTCACATCACTTTCACAGCCTGATTTGGGAGCTTCTAAAAATGTTTTGTACAGAGCCAGACTTTGCGAGGGGGCCAACCAACAAAGAACATCCCACTGAGCTGATGGAGGAATTGTTGGGGCTTGTCCCCTGTTGGGAAAAGCCACTCCCTCCTCTTCCAATCCCTTCCGAGAACCTTAAAAACTAAAAGGGCCTTTATGTTTCTGATAAATGGTTTGGCAAACATTTATAGTTTTGGAATCATATGCTACCTGACTTGCCTTCCACTAATCCCCTTTACCCCCATCAAAATATGTTGTGTCTCCTGGCAACACAGCCTGAGGAGTGAATGGTGTCTCAGAAAGGTTAATGTTAGAGGTTGTGTCTGGGTTCTTGTCCTGGTTTTGTTGTTAACTAGTCCTGTGACTAAAACCAAAATTGCCTCTCCTCCCTGAATCTCAGTATCTAAATGTGTAAACAACTGGGCTAAGTAAGGCTGCTAAGATGCTCCCGAACTGGCTGTTAGGAGTCTGTTACTCTTTATGTACCCAAAGCCGTTTTATTTCATCCCCACTCAGGCCCTGGCTGGGTAGCTCAGTGGATTCGAGTGTCATCCTTATAAGCCAAGGTTGTGGGTTCAATCCCCAGTCAGGGCACATACCAGATGCAACCAATGAATGCATAAATAAATGGAACAACAAATTGATATTTCTCTCCCCCTCTCTGTCTCTCTCTGTCTCTCTTTCTCTCTCAAATCAATCAATAAAAAAAAAACACCTTTAATTTATCCCCACTCAAGCTAAGTGTGGCCCAGTCATTGTCAGAAGTCAGAATAGGAGGCCTTGGGCAGTGTTGGGCAATCATATGGCTGCAGTGTCATCATAACTGTAGTGAAGTGTAAACATGAACCAGCAGAAACTCCGTTTTCCCCTTTGCTCTCTCACCTGCCATTCTCTACCATGTCAACCTTCTCTTCCTCCCTCCCACCCTCTTCCACCCACAAATCTATCCAAAACCTTTTGCCCAGAGGGAAATTCAAAACTTGTTTCTTTAATGGTCAGAATTGTGCTGGGTCAAGACTTTTAACTGTGTATTTAATTAGTCATCTGTATGCATGTAACTTAAAGGCGTTCAGCTGTGCCTTTTTATAGGATTAATAAAGCGGGTTGTAAATCACCTATGCAGCCTATAAAAGTATTTATAGCAGCTTTTCTCTCCCGTTGCCATTACAGAAGCTTTGTTTGAACTAGCTGAGGTTTGCATGGGGATAGTTCTACCCAGTTCTAGGAGGAAAGCGTTAACAGTCCTTCCTGGCAAACCGCAACTCCATCATTAGGCAATGCAAAATGTGCTGAAATGTTAAGCTCCAGCAAGGACGTTCCAAGACATTATTGCCAACAGCAAGCCTTCTGTGTTAATGAAAATCAAAATACAAAAAAGCCAGTCAACTGCAAGCGCAAAATTTAAGCCGGACTTGAGAAATATGACCAGAGCTGGAATGCCATGGCTTCTTGACTTCTATAAACCTTAACAGGATTTGGCAAGCCCTTCTCCAAGCTCATACATTTGCACTGGCCAAACACCTTTTGGAACCACCTCAGCCAATTCCACAGTATCACCGAGTCTGCAAAGGAACAAGCTACCTTTTGTCTGATAGACATTCAGAGTTTTTCTGGGTAAAATAAACAGTTACCAGAACCCCTTCTTTGTGTCAGCAGGAGGTGCATTTCTCACACCCTACTCTCCAGTCAACCAAAGAAAAGATCCCAGTTCTTAAAAAAGAGCCAGACTCCCCACTACCATTCCTGCCTGGCTTGAAATCTTCCAGCAGAATGAAATAGGAAATAGCATTGATTAGGATCTGTCATGGAAGTTGACCAAAAGTTCAGCACAGACACACCTTAGTTATTATTCCAGGGCTAACCCTGGAGAGAAACAGCCATAGGTCTTGGTTTTGCAGACTCATGTTCTGAAATCTCAGAATTCATATTTATTCTTTAGAAGAATCTTGTCTGTGTAATGATCAGCTAGTTATCGCTTAGCTGAGAGGGGAAAAAAAGGAACAGGAGTGTTAAAAGATCACAGGAGCCTGTGAAGAATGCTCTGACTTGGGGTTTGGGCACTGGAGGCAAAAGAAAGTCTGTACTATCCTCAGGATTGGGGACTCCATAATAGGCAGTGGTTTGCATATTCCCTGGCGGTCAGAGGGGAAGGCACTTGGTCACTTTGGTGGGCTTCCTGAGTTAATCAGCTTCAGGAGGCAGCTGGGGTTTTGCTTGCAGCCTGTGGTATAACTTGTATGCTTGTAATTATTCGGGAATAGAGTGTGAGGGAGCATGCATACTGAGGGAGTGGAGTAGCAATGGGCTCTTCTTCCTGAAAATGGGCCCCAAGAGTTGGCAGCTATGGAAACTTGGTTCACCAACTGTGTGAAATTTTTCCAACTTGGGAGATTGGATTGCGTTTCTTCAAATCTCAAATGCTTTGTCTCTTCGTCTAGCTTGTTTGCTTTTCTTTTTCCCTCCCAACCTTCCTTGCTTTCCCCCACTTTCTTCCCTTCTTTTGCTTCTGTTTGGAAAGATCTTTAGGGAAAATATCAGTGACAACTGCCCCAATATCTGACTTCAGGATATGAGGTTCAAGACTAATTCTTATTGAGATAGGGTACGTTTTCATTGAGATGGGATGTCTGCTACAAAGAAAACTTTTAGAAGAAAACTAGCTTTCCCTCTGATCATGGCTAGATTAATTTGAACTTATTTATTTTCTACTAATGGATCATTTTAATATTCCAGAAAAGACAGTCTCCATTATTATAACAATTATATATATTTTTGCAGTTAGAACGCTATTCTCTTCTTTTTTTAGGCTTAATAACAAATAGAAAACATTTGAAGTTGAGTTTGAGAGTTTAACCGTACAATCGTCTATCATTGCATTTCCTTTGTTTGCTTATGACTTTTAACAACTTTATTAAGATACTAGAGACCCGGTGCACAAAATTCATGTATGGGTAGGGTACCTAGGTCTGGCCAGTGATCAGGGCCAATCTTTGGGGTGACCTGCAGGGTGATTGGGGCCCCCACTTGCACCCACCTTTGCCTGGCACTGCCCGCTTGCTGATCCCACCCCCTGCCACCGCCACTGATCACCATCTGTGGGGCAACCGGCAGGGTGATTGGAGCCCCCACTTGCACCTGCCTTGGCCTCGGTCCCGCTCTCATCAGGGCCCATCGGGGCCAGCAGTGCCTCCACTGCCACCCATTGCCAGCGCTGCGTTGCCAACGCCCACCACATTCCACGCGGCCCCCTGGTGGTCAGCACACATCTAACTGCTGGTTGGTCAAACTCCCACCAATGGGGAAAATTTGCATATTAGCCTTTTACTTTATGGGATGGCCTACATATTATGAAATGTATCCATTTTCAATGTACAACTCATTTTTTTGGGTAGATTTACTAACTTGTGTAACATTACAGTAATCACTTTGGAACATTTTCATCACTCAAGTGAGATCTCTCATACCCATTTACAGTTAATCCTTGTCCTACCCTTCAGCCTCGGGCAACTAATTTACTGTCTTTTTCTGTAGATTTTCCTTTTCAGGACATTTCATTTAAATGGACTTATTCAATATGTAGTCTTTTGTGTCTGGCTTCTTTCACTTTTTTGAGGTTTATTAGTGTTGTACCATGTCTACTTTTAGGCTATAATGAATAATGTGACTATGAACACTTGTGTGAAAATGTTAGTGTGGGCATATTTGTCATTTATCTTGGTTAGATGCATAGGTCTGGACATGCTGGGTCATATGGGAAATTTATGTTTAACTTTTAAGAAACTGTCAAACATTTTTTCTAAAGCATATGCACCATTTTCCATCCCTACCAGCACTGTGTGAGGTTTACTGTTTCTCCACATCCTGTACAACATTTGTGATTTTCTGTCTTCTTAGTTATCGCCATTCTAGTCTGTATGATATGATACCACATTGTAGTTTTAATATGCAGTTCCTGCATGATTAAGGATACAGACAATTTTTTGGTGAGCTTACTAGCCACTCATATATGTATATTCATTGATGAAATGCTTATTTATACCTTTAGTCCACTTTTAAATTAGTTGTTTACCTTCTTGTTACTGAATTGTAAGAGTTTTTTTTTTTTTTTGTATATTCTGGATACCAGTCCTTTATCAAATATGTAATTTGCAAAAATATTTTCTCCCAATCTGTGGCTTATCTTGTCTTCTTTTTTTTTTTTAATCCTCACGTGAGGATATTTTTCCATTGATTTTTAGAGAGAGTGGAAGAGAGGGAAAGACAGAGAGGAATAACGATGTGAGAGATACACAGGGACCAGGGCCCAGGCCTGGGAGGAGCCGGCAACCGAGGTATGTTCCCTTGACTGGAATTGAACCTGGGACCCTTCAGTTCGCTGCAGGCTGATGCTCTATCCACTGAGCCAAACCAGCTGGGGCTCTTTGTATTTTCTTAATGATGTCTTTTGAAGTACAAAAGTTTTTAATTTTGATGAAGTCCAAATTATCATATTTTTATGGATCATGCTTTTGGTGTAGTGTCTCTAGGAAATCTTTGCCTAAATTAAGTTTCCCCTATCTTCTGCTAAATGTGTTATATTTTAGGTTTTATATTTAGATCTTTGATATCATCTTAAGTTAAATTTTGAGAATAGTGTAAGGTCTTTTACCTTTTTTGCATGTGGCTATACAATTTTCCCAGCATCATTTGTAAAAAAAAACCTATTCTTTCTTCATTGAATTTTCTTGACACCATTGTCAAAAGTCAATTGACCATAAATATAAGGATTTATTTCTTTCAATTCACTTGCATTTTTATATCTATTCTTATGACAATGCTTACTACTGACTTTGATTATAATGAAATTCTGATTATTTAAGGAGAATCACTACAATTGAATATAAGACATTGAACTGAAAAAAATTTTTTAAACAACTCTGGACAAACAGAAATAGGAGAAATGAGATGATTTAACAAGTGATTTGCATGAAAGGAGAATCCAGAACCAGAGCTGTTTGTGGGATCAGAATGATTCTCATGCAGAGAAGACCCATGAAAGCCAGTGAAAACCTAAAGCAAATACCAAAGAGGAATTCAGTAAGGGAGTTCTCAGGAGAGGGGGACGGGGAATGGGAGAGCTGAGCCAGGTGGCCAGTAAGGGAAAATATTTATCACTCCTGCTTGCCCAAACTCACCAAAGAATGTAAACTTGGAGCAATTTACTAAGAACCTCTGTTTATTTTTTAATGGAAAAGACTCTAAAAGACTATGATTTGTTTTCAAAGAAAAATAAAAGGAAAAGCAAAGCCACCTTATAAAAGAGTGCAATGGGAGGAGACTTTGGCTTCTAGGCTTCCTTTCTTCTCGATCTTTCTATTCTTTATCCAATTTATAATATGTTAGGGATCCATTATTGTTCTAGACACAGTCAGAACAGCCTGTATGATTTTTTAAAAAATGGATATATCATCAACAACATAAATATTGCTCAAAGTGACAACAATATAGCCAGCCTGGTTTATGACTTATAATTTATAGCAACATGCAAGGGACAAGGAAGACATTTGGACATTACTGAAGTTCACTGATATGTTTTCTAAGCTTTCTAAGATGTTCACTTAGGAATTATGCACTGCAAAACATGTATATTGAAATTGCCTTCCCAAAGGGAATGCTTTTTCTTAAGTTTCTCATAGACCAAGAGAAGTTCATTGAAGCAACAAAAGTTGACTGTACAGAATAAAAGGACTTTTCCTATAACCATATTAAGAAGCTGTGGCCTTGGCTCCTCATATAGTTTGCCTGGAGCAGCCTGGGATCCCTGAGACTTCTTAGAGCAGTGGTTTCAACCTTTTGGCCCTTTAAATACAGTTCCTCATGTTGTGACCCAACCATAAAATTGTTTTCGTTGCTACTTCATAACTGTAATGTTGCTACTGTTATGAATTGTAATGTAAATATTTGATATGCAGGATGGTCTTAGGTGACCCCTGTGAAAGGGTCGTTCGACCGCCAAAGGGGTCGCGACCCACAGGTTGAGAACCGCTGTCTTAGAGACTAGGCTTGACCTATGACTTAATTTGGGGGCCTTATGTATTTGTAGGTGAAGTGAGTTCCACATTACTAAACACTATGGTCCAAGTCCCTTCCTCAACCCACTAGGTGAAGTGAAAATACTATGGCCTCTAGAATTACAATGAATGTGGGTCAATACATTGCTGGAATCTAGTGTTGTTTAATAAACTTGGCTTCTCTCTCATGCCAACCACGTTTTATCCTCCACTCCCTAGAGAAGGAGGCTCCCAGCAGAGCTAGGACATTGGACAAGTAAGTTTTGATGAATGGCAAAGGAGACAGAAATTATACAGGTTTTGAATGTTTGCCACTCAAGCAAAAGCTTTGGATCTAAACACATGAAATGAATTGGCCTTTCAGACTGTTTAAACTATATGGATTTTATATTAAAGTAGAGGCCCGGTGCATGAAATCATGAGCGGGTAGGTCCCTAGGCCTAGCCTGCGATCAGGACCATCTTCCTCAGCTGGCCCCACCCCCCCACTGCCTCCCACCCGATTCCCTATTTGCCATAGGGCAATGCGAGCCTGTCAGCTAGGAGGAGGGACTGAGAGGTCAGCCGTTCCCACCCACTCGCCGGCCCTATCCCCACCGCAGCTTGCCCTCTGAGTGTGGGGTGACTGGCGGGGCAGGGGCCTTGGATTGGTTTCTAGTTCACCCTTGGTGATCAGAGCCTTTGGACCGGGGGGAGGGACCAAGAGGTTGGCCATTCCGCTTGCTTGCCAGTTATGCCCCCCCCCCCCGCCCCCGTTGCCACCCACCTTGGTTCCCAATTCGCCATTGGCAATCAGACGCTGCTGGCTGGGAAAAGGGACTGAGAGGTGATCAGTGCACCTCATAGTGACTGGTTGAGTGGTCATTCTGGTTGTTCTGCTGTTATGGTTGCTGGGCTTTTATTATGTAGGATTTCCTTTCAAATAACCAAGTTTTACCAACTATTACGCTCAGTGCTGAGTACTACTATCCTAAGCCCTGCTCACATGCAAATCAAACAAGAAGCTACTTTCTCCCTGTACACAACACCACCAAGGCACTAAGGCAACACTGAAGACAGGCAGAAACCCCAAACCCAGGCTGGCCCAGGACAAAGAGTGAGGGAAACTAGATCTCTGAACCTCTTCACCCTGCTTTAGACACTTTCTCTCTTTGTGTTTCCCTCTTTCTTGAAGCCCTGCAGTGGCCTCTTCATCACTCATAGTCTCCTGCTAGATCTGTTCACTTAGGAAACACCATCATTGTGACCCCTTCTCAGAATGCACCTGCCCACCATTCTGTTCCTCATTTATTCTCCAGGGAAAAGGCTGCAAATCCATTCATATGACCACTATGAACTATTGTGTTAAAGCTTCTAGGAATTATTTTAGTTGATAGAAGCTAGTTGACGAGGGACTTAGGGCTAGCAGAAGCTTTCAAAACTGTATCACTATGTGGACTGGAACTCACTCTCCCTACTGTCCATGTCCTGTTTCTCTTTCCTTGCACAAGTCCAGAGAAGCCATGTGCAAGGGGGAACAGTGATGATGTCTTCTTAGCCTTGTTCTGCACAATTAACCTCAATTTTTGCAGTAAGGCTTATGTCTGGTTGTGAAAAAATTTTCCAGGCTGCCTAGGATGCCCTCTGGTTAGTCTCTGCCGTTCTATGGGGCCCTGTTGTCAGCCTGGGCACATGAATAGTGACAACAATTGGCACAGTCTGCCCTCTGATCTGTGGCTTGGACAGTTGGTTCTGGCCATGCTGGTCTCTCAGCCTTTCTTTCCATGAGAGCTGTGATGTTCCATTGTGCTGGGCTGGCTGGAGCTCAGGAGAGGCATGCAGGGATGAGAGCGTGCTGGAGGGTATATTGTCCACAAGGGTCTAGGGCAGAAGATCGGAGCTGCTATGGAACCTCAAGGTTCCATGGGGCTCCCCAGCCTTTGCCTTACTCCAGGAACCCTGGAAAAGGCTAAAAGGAGGAGCTATTATGTACAAAGTGTACAGAGGAGTACTCTGGGAGAGCAGGGCTTGAAAAGAGAGGTAGGTGAGCAGGGTCAGAGGAGGAGAAGAAGCCTGCCTGAGTGTATCTGGCTTTGACTGGCGAGCCAAGCTCATTTACCAGACATTTTCTTTTTTGGGGGGGGGGGGGGGGCGGGGTGTTAGCGAGTGTAGTAACTTTCACTAAAGGACTTGAATCATGTTTTAAAATAGGAGATGCTCTTTTCCTGATGATAAAAACATCTATGATCACTAGAAAACAAAAAAATTACCAATAGAAAAACAAAAATCATTCAAACAGGGGTAACTTTTGTTAATGTGTTAACATTTGCATAAATTCCTCAGGTTTACTTTTATATATATATACATACATATACATATATGTATAGCATTCTATATCATTTGTGTGTATATATTTTTAACTAAAGGAAGAATCATATTGGATTATATTCTTTTTCACTCAACATTATATATTTTCCAGCAAAATGATTTTAATAGCTGAATATTATTCCATTTTGTTCAGGTACCATAATTTAGTCAATCAAACCACTATTGTTGGACATTTAGGTTGTCTCTAATTTTAACATGTCTTTGCTCACCTTCATAATTATATCTTTAGAATTCACTTCTAGAAGTAGAATATGCATGTTAATTTTTTTATACACGCTGACATATTTCTTCCCGGTTAAGATTGTTCTAAATTGTCTTTGTGCCAATAGTAGATAAAATGTATTTTTTCCCTTGCAGGCTAACATTGGGTAGCAGTGTATTGTGTTCATCTTTTTAAATCTGAGACGCATACAATTCTATTTAATTATTTTAATTTGAATGTATTTGCTTACTAATATGACTTGGTATTTATTTATTGATGAAATATACACATACATATCACAAATAAATGGGGTCACCCTATTTTTAAATGCTTATATGATATCCTTATACATGGAGATAAATTCTCTTGGTTTTATGTAATGCAAATAT
Source organism: Myotis daubentonii (assembly GCF_963259705.1). Taxonomy (NCBI): domain Eukaryota; kingdom Metazoa; phylum Chordata; class Mammalia; order Chiroptera; family Vespertilionidae; genus Myotis; species Myotis daubentonii. The sequence continues at coordinate 80,152,034 of NC_081843.1, forward strand.
TTTTCTAATTTTTAATTTTCTTTTCATTTTAGTTTATAATTATGTAAATATCACATATGAAATGTATTCATTTTTTAATTTTAGAGTATCTATACTTGATGCTATTTAGAAAGATTATTTCCACTATGATATAATACTTCTTTTTCTAAAATAACTTTTTCATGGTTCAAGTAACTCTTTAATCACTTGTAATTTGGGGTACATGGTGCAAGGTGAAAAAGCTGACTTCCTTCCCCAACTTCTGTAGGTTAACCTATTTTCCCAGTACTCTCCTTCACTGATATAAAATGCCACCTTGTAGATATAGGAAATACTTATATATGAATTCTGTTTCTGAGCACTTTATATAATTTCACTGATCTGTCTGTACAATTCTGAAGCAACACTAAATCACAGATTTACCCCGCCCTGATATTTATTTATCAATTTTTTTCTTTTCTTCCAATTTATGTTTATTATTTCTTATTTAATGAGTAATTTTCCTCTTTATTTTGTGTTTTTGGCTGTTTTTATAATATCTTCAATTAATTTTTCATAACTTTATAAAACTCTTGATTTAATGTTATAAATATGATTATATTATCCCTACTACAGATTTTAAAATACAATGTTCTCATTGTTATTATTTTCTAAGTATTTTTAGTGATAGTTTTGATTTTTTTTTTGTTTCATGACTTGTTTCTAAAAGCATCCTTGAGTAATCCAGTAGTAATTTAAATTTTTAATATTTTTATTATTAAAATCAGACATAAATTATCTTGTTTGGGAAACTTATTGTTGTTTTCTTTGTAACCCAAAGCATGTCAATTATAGGGAAAAATATTTATCTGTTTATAGGGCCCAAAATTCAATATATCAAAAACGAGCAACCATATAAATTATATTTCTCAAATTCTTTCTCCTTATTTACTCTTTTGCCCCCTGATCTATCAAAACCAGAAAATTTTGTTAAAGTCTTTCCATATTATTTTGCTTCTGTAAAGTCTTTCATAAGTTTTAGGTTTTTACTTTATGTGTTTTGATTCTATCTTATTCTGTTAACAAGAGATTAACGTAAATGAGAAAAATTGATATACCACCTCAGATATAATGAGAGCATCAATTCTGTGACAATTCTGCCAAAAATACATCATCTGCTCTAATCATGAGGAGATATAAACAAATCAAAACTGAGACATTTTCTACAAAATAACTGGCTCATAATCTTTTCAAAAGTGTTAATGTCACAAAACTTAGGGAGAGACTGAAGAATTCTTCCAGAATGATGGGGATTAGAAGACATGACAACTAAATCTAACAACTCACCCGGGGTTGGATGCTTTTGCCCTAAATACTTTATTGGCAAAACTTGAATGGGATCTGTGAATACTAGTGATATATCAGTGCGAGTGTCTAGATTTTGATGTCTGTTTTGGTTGTGTAGGAAAATATCCTTTTTAATAGGAATATACCTAAAGAATTTTGGGGCCATGGTACATCATGCCAGCAACTTAATCTCAAAAGGTTCAGGAAGAAAACTTCTTTGCACTCTTGAAGCTTTTCTGTACGTTTTATGTTGTTAAAACAAAGAAGATTAATTAACACAAGTATATTCTGAGTCATCTGGACCTCCTCCTTATAACCAAGTCCTGGTCATGTTGGTGCCAATTGACATCACTCTACAGAGATAGTTTCTTAACGTTGAGTGTGATAGTAAATACATCTGAGTGCTCTGTGTCCAGAAAGGGCCCAGCTAGTAACCTGAGCAGGGAAGCAAAATTGGGGAGAAGGCGGGGAAAGTGGACATCAAGAGCTTGTGACAGAAATTTCTGGAGATGTTCTGAGTAAGGAAGTATTGAGTGCCATCAGAATGTCTTTGGAGGCAGGAGCCTGGCTCACAGTGGAATGAAATGAATTCTGCTGAAAGCAGTGGCTTTTTCGCCTCCTTGCTTTTCAGGGGGACTAAATGAGCAATGCATGATGCCCTTGGTGACCCATAGGCATCCCTGTCTCTGGCAATCATCTGTGGGGGAGGTCGGAAGGCAGGTCATTGTCAGGAGATGCGAATTCTTGTCTCACCCTCTACAACCCAGCTGTGTGATACAGGAAGAGTCCTTAGCTCACAGTGACTCAATGTTCTAGTCTATAAATGGAGATGGTTGGAGCCTAAGGTTCCTTCCAAGTCTAAAATTACACTTTTGAACATCAAAAAATTTGAACATTTGAGCATCCAAAGAAAAGAGAGACCCATCTGGGCCCCAACAGAGAGAAAAGCCTTCAAGGGGTTGCTGGAGTGGCATTAGGGCCTAAATGTAAAGCAGGGTATAAATCTTTGGGCAAGAGGAGGGAGCAATGGAGGAAGCATGTGTCTTGAGGCCACCTTGAGAAAAGGCGCAGAGTTGGGGTGAGGGAGACAGTGAGAAAGGAAAGGCTGGTGTCAGGCCTGGCTTGGGATTTGGTTACCCATCTTTCACCCCCATGAATTCTGGCCCAAGAAAATCCTGGCACAAATTTTTAAGGTTGTTCTGTGGATGAAACTCATGAAGAGTTTTCAGTACCACTAGGAAATGATCAGCTGTCAAAAGTAGACCCAATCTACTTTCTTACACTAGAATTATTAAGGTAGTGCTTTAAGGGGATCCTCTGATCGTTTCTCCTTAAGCTGGTGGGTAGAGTTTCTGGAAAGAAAGAAGAACTATAAGAATTAATGCGACATTGCCTTATGAAATTGAATATGCCATGGGTGGGTCTTTATTATTTTTGTCTTCTCTCTAAGAAAAGATCTGGACAGGGTGCATGTGAAAGAACAGAAGGCAAAATAAATGGGGCTCCCAGACTGTGGAATGGCCCACAGGAGCTCTCATTTCAGTGGGCCTGACACCACAAATCCACAGTCCACCATGCCACCTCCTTTCTGGAAAGACAACCACTTGGCAGTAGTGGGTGGGGAGTTGCCAAGGGGTAACCAGATCTGGCTGGATGGCAAGGATGCATGTTGGGACAATGGGCCCTGCATGCTGAGGGGCACACTGGCTCTGTCTCTTGGTGACAAAGGGGTGCAGTGCCTCCTGGCTCACTGTCCTTGAGTGGTCAAGCAGTGAGGCATCTGTCCCACGGGGCAGATGTCAGGCTTAGTTGGGCCCTGTGGCTAGGAAATTCTTCATTTATCTAAAGGAAATAAAAATGGGGGCAGACTGTCTATTTTGTGAAAGGCAGACAAACACAGCCCTGAGGAGAGAAGAGCCTGTGCCCAATGGCTAAGTGGAGCGTGGAGCCCTGGCAAGGAGGAGAAGAAAAGCAGGCCTGGGCTGAGGGCCATGGGCGGCCACTTGGTGGGAGTACCATTATTCGGCCCCTCCTGCTCTCTGTGGTTGGGAACACAAAGAGAAAGAGGGTGGGGTGGGTGGGCTTGGCCCCTTTCCCTGCAGAGGTCAGCCTGCTGGCCTCAAATGATTATTGCGTTTAATGAATTGCAGCTTGTAAAAGGCTTTGAAGCTAGAAGGCAGAGCCTGAGCACTGAGGATTCTTTTTCTTAAATCATTTTATTCTGTGACTCGAAAAACGAATCTCTCTTGAGCAGAGAGCAGCAGTCAAGGCTGCCAACCTCCAGTTGTGGGAACTTTTCTTTCTCTTTCAAACTGCAGTTAAAGGATGAAGACTACAAAGTGTGGAAAAACCAAGGCACCAGAAGACAATGGGCTTGACATTTAGGCGGGAGGTAGGAGAAAATGTTAAAGGGACTTCCACTGGAGCAGTAACAATTAGCCCCACTAACTTGTGCACAACCCATAGATGCAAGGAGCACATAAACCAGGAGAGCAAATCGCCACAGCGCCCCTGGGAAAATATCTTGATGCTGGTACCATCCCACTAAACGGATGTAAAAAGATCATATGGTGTGTGTCTTTCAATGGCAGTTAACCTCAATTACTGTTCTATAGCCCATAAATACAGCTGCATGGGATAGGGTCTGTGAGGGATCGTATCTGAGTCTGGGCTTCCCACACTTGTTACCCCACAGACAGGGACTGGTTTGGGGTCATTTTCAGACATGGTACAAATCCTAACTAGCATCCTGAGCTCCCACCTATAAAAGGAAGAGTAGCAGGTGTGTCTGCCCAGCCAACCCTTTATGCCTGGGCATTGTCACAGCATCTTGCCTGTTTGCAACTCAGTAATGAGCCAGAGGAAAGCAAGGAAAGGAAGGCCATTGAATTCACCAGGATTCTTTCAGGTACCTCTAGCTCGAAGAAAAAGTTGAGCCCAGCTTTTTAATTCGTAAAGCTCCTTTCTCCAAAGAACCTCTTGCCAGTATTCTCACTTTAACCTGTCTCTATAGTTTTATTTTGACATTATTTAAAGGTATTTTGTATTTGTATTTTCCCTCATTAATAGAAAAATCAGTGTTTCCACAAACATCAGAGTAACTGCATGTCTGCTCCTCGGAAACATTTTTAAAAGTCTGTCTCTCCTCCTGTGTCTCGTTCCTCCCCTTCCCCTTCCCTCACCTCTCCTCCTTCATTGTGTCCTTGTCATCTTTATTTTCCTCCTCCTCCTCTCTCTCTGTTTATGGCAATTTATTTTTCTCATTCCTTTACTAACTTCTAGGGTTTATCATTTCTATAACATGATCCTTATTTGTATTTCCTTTCCACTTCCTATTTAACAAGACTAAAGAAATACTTTATTTTAGTTGGATTTGTTCACATTCTTATTCTCCATAATCTTGGTCATGGTTTCTCAACATTTTTGTTATGGTTTACTCACAAAAAAGGGGTGGGCAAAAGCAGGTTTACAGTTATGAGTATGTGAAACAGTTTGTTGTTGAATTATTATTTATTAATTATTGTATTAGTTTCCATATGAACAACTGTAAGTCTACTTTTGCCCTCCCCTGTAATCACAGGCAAGCATTTGTTGTTCATTATCCTTTTGTACCCTTAGGTTGTACTCTAATCTACCCTAAAACTTCCTATTAGTGTCTCTCATTACTTCTCAAATCTGTCTTCATTTTTAAATTTTTATTTGTTGTTAATGGCCTTTACATGTTGTGATATTGTAATTTATAATAAGAAATATATATTTGGTCTTCCTCTCTATTCCTGGCCTGGGCCTCCTTTTTAAAAATCTTGGAATCTCCTAAGTAAGGCTGTCAATCGATCAAGATGTCTTTTATGTTAATGAGTCAATATTTGGAAATCCCCTAGGTGACTAAGGATGGAAGCTATTTGCCAGAGGGACCAACCTAGATCAGAGGGTTGAAACTTTCAACCCCACCCTCTGACCTCCAAGGTGGGTGAGGGGCTGGAGATTTTCATTTACCAAAGGCTAGTGATGTAATCAGTAAACAATCAAAACAATCAAAAGCATGGGCTTTTAGAGAGCCTCCCGTTGGTGAATCAGAACGCCAGGCCCCACACTCCATAGGAACAAAAGCTCCTGCCCTGTCCTATGGATCTTCATCTGGCTATAGATTTATATCCCTTGATATCCTTTGTAATAAACTGGCAGTCTAGTAAGTAAACTGATCTCCTGAGCAAGGGTAACAACCTTGATTTGCAGTTGGCATCTGCAGTGAGAGGAGGGTGAAGTCTTACAGGACGGAGACCTTAACCTTTGGAATCCAATGCTATCTCCAGGGAAATAGTATCGCAATTGAGTTAAATTTGTGGGACATCCAGTCAGGGTCCATGGAGAATTGAGTTAATTGCTTGGTGCTATGTTGAAGAAAAAAACACACGTTAGAATCAATGTCTGAATTGGAAATGTCCTGGTTCTATAATCCATGTAAATGCCTTTGATATTTGTCATTGCATGCTCTCTTTTGATTTTCCTTGCTAGTTTGCTTATCTTTGGCCTCCACTTTGCCATCTCTGTTTTTTTTTTTTTTTTTTTTTTTAATCCTCACCCAAGGATATTTTTCCCAAGGAGGGAGGGAGGGAGGGAGGGAGGGAGAGAGAGAAACATTGGCATGAGAGAGGCACATTGGTTGCCTCCCGCATGCTCTGACAGGGGCCAGAGATAAACCCGCACCTGAGGTACGAGGTGCGTGCCCTTGGACAGGAATTGAACTCTTGACCCTTCAGTCTGTAGGCCAACACTCTTTAACCTCTGAGCCAAGCGGGCAAGGGCTGCCAACTTTATTTACTATATCCTTTTCCAAGAAAACCATATAATATAGAGGAAAGACAAGTCTGGGTTCCAGCCTTGGCTCAGTTTGATCTTGGTCAAATTGCATAACCTCTCAGCCTCAGCTTTCTTGACTATGAAATGTAATAAAGCTAAGCTCTCAGTTGTTATAAAGACTAAATTGAAAGCATAGTTGGAACCTCTGTATTCTAGGTACATTGTAGGTGTACACAAATGTTAGGTTCTCTTTTCAAAGCTTGCCTATTTTACAAATATAAATTTTTTTAGTAAGGAAATAACTTCCTGAGTCTTTCAATACAGACAGATGGAACATGAAGCTTTATCTGCTATCATTGTTATCTTATGACTTTTTGGTATTAAAACAGAAAAAAAAGCAAAACTGAGTCTGTAAGGAAAGTAGCTTTGATCATGCCAAGCTTCCTCCTTGAGGAGCACACCCACACCTCCTCACTAACTTCACCCACACCCACACCCACACCTCCTCACTAACTTCACCCACACCCACACCCACACCTCCTCACTATAGCTCCATGAGGTTCAGGAAGTTACCGAAGGTGGCCTCACCATTGGGAGGAACTGTATAATTGCTCTGCATTCTGAAAGCTCCACTGTCCCAAGTGAATGGGAGAGAGGAGACGAGTAGCTGTCTCAGGTCCAGGGTATGGATGTTGTTGGGAGTAGAGAAGTGGGGGAGAAGAGCTGTGTTAGATTCTTGCCCGGCATAATCAAAGTACTCGGCTGTCTGTATTTGAGGGGTTTAATGTTGTTGTGCTGCATCAATTTCACTATTGAATCACCAACAGTTAGCTAATCCATGAGAAAATTGTGAGCAATAATGTAAGACAGGGAGAGGGAGAGTATGAGATAGAGAGGGACATACCCTCAAAGAAAAAGAAAAACTCAGACTCATAGAGAGCATGTTGCTTAAAAGTCATAAGCATCAGTGACTAAGTTCACTGTGGGTCTAAATGGTAGGGCCAGATCAAGAGACATAGAAAATACAAAGTATTCTAAATTATAAGAACTTATCCAAGAGCTAGGATGGTAGATACCATAGTCATTTCCATAGGATCAACTCCTGCCAACATGAAAGAGGCATTCGCGTTAAAGAGAGAGCCATATTCTTAAGGATGTGTATTATGGGTGTCCTGGGCCACTATTGAGAGTTTCATTTGAACGGAGTTGTTAAGATAGAAATAGGCATCTCTAATGCTCTACTTTTTCTTATTTCTCTTCTTGGCCTTTGGTACACCAGCTATTGTTCTCAGATTCTCTTTTAGGAAGTGGAGAGGGGAACAGAAGTCATAGAAGGGTGTTTTGAAGTTTTTCCTTTATAGAACATGATTGTTGATGATCAGAGAGAGGCATTAGATTAGTGATTCTCAAAGTGTGACTGCTTGCCCTGGCCAGTTTGGCTCAGTGGATAGAGCGCTGGCCTGGGGACTGAAGGGTCCCAGGTTCGATTCTGGCCAGGGGCATGTACCTTGGTTGCGGGCACATCCCCAGTAGGGAGTGTGCAGGAAGCAGCTGAATCGATGTTTCTCTCTCATTGATGTTATTAACTTTCTATCCCTCTCCTTCTCCCTTCCTCTCTGTAAAAAATCAATAAAATATATTTTAAAAAAAAAAGTGTGACTGCTTGACCCACTGAATTGGAAAATTTGTGGTGAGCCTCAACATTACAGGTTGACAAGTGCTCCAGGTGATTCTGATGTCTGCTTAAATTAGAGAACCACTAGATTAGAGCACAGGGTTTGAGAATGCAGACTTTGATATCTGGGTTCTAATCCCAATTCTCTAATTTGGTAATTGTGTGATATCAGAGGTCTGTTACAAGGATTAAATGAGAAGATGCTTGTCCGCAGGGTTTTAACAGTATCAGAATCAGAGCTGGCACTCAATAGATCCTACCTATGGACGGACGTAGGGTGGTGGGGCTGTGAGTCTGCTTGCTAGGGAAACTTCTGGTTTTTGCACGTCAAGCCTCTTTCTACCTTGTTGAATGTACTGGTTTCTGAACAACATTGTCTTCCTTATTTTCCACTACTGTCTAAGGAGGATGGAAAATGTTGCTTTGTGGGCATCCTGCTGGTAAGTGGAGTGGCTCCACCAAAAACAGTGACAACACAGGCTGGCTGAGGCCAGAGCTGCATCTTATTATGTCTTTGGAAGTTGGGTGGAGGGAGCAGGAGTTACCCAGATTTTTTCCCCCTTTGGCGACACTGTTCTTCCTGAGCCCTGAGGAGTAATGAAGAGAGAAAAATGAACATTTTTGTGGTTCAGCTGACATTAAAATGGGAAAAGCACATCACTAGAATTAGAATGTCCTGTTCATTAGTCACTTTTTCTTCTAAAGTTAAACTGTCTCTGCAAACAGGAAAAAGAACAAGCCCTCCATGACCTCATAACTCATTATTTTTAAGGGTTATACTTTTTTAAGGAATATACTTACTTCCCCGTGGAGATAAATCTGAAATCGATTTTCCATTTCTGTCAGCCATTGACTGGAGGCCTCACAGGTCCTTGAGAAAGAGAATATGTACTTTTGTGTGATTGTCAGGGGCAGATGGGGAGAGAGGGTTGCTGTTGTTGCTAACCTTGAAGATGGCTGTTGAAGACCCATTTTTTTTGCAAGCCATCTGAGCCTTTTAGAAATTGAGGAGGAGGAACTCAGGTAGGCTTTTTCATTATATGGGGCTTTGGTAACAACTGTACACATGGCTACTCTTACAACTGAGATTCCCTTCCCCAACCATTAGAAAAGAATCTGCCAGGCACCACATGCTAACACAGGATGAGCGGGGAGAGCAATGGAGTCTCATTGACATGAGGATGGTTGTTAGAAAGAGGGTTGGTTCTGATGCTTTCCATAACATCTTTTGCTTCCCTCTCCCCCCAGACTTCCGTGCTTGAAGTTAACCAGAGCTGTAGATGAACTCTGAACTCTCAGAGGGCCCCTCCCAATGCCAGGATTATACCTGTTCCCTCAGCAAGTGGGATGGTTGGCTCAGTGCTCCTCTCTGTGGTTAGACCAGAAAAGAATTTCTGAATATAGTTAAGTATCTTGTGCTATGACAAGCTGGGCTAACATTGGACCCCTATGTGAGTGACACCATAGCCATTACCTCCCCCCAAAGTCAACAGGCTGAGAATATAGATCATCACAGAATTCAGTGATAAATTCACCCCTAAGCCCAGTGCAATGTCTGCTGATTTTCAAACACTGTTTTCATATTGAATTTATAGTTACCAGCTGTGCAAGCACAAGATGACAGGAACAGAAGTCATGAGTGAACCACACACACCTCAGAAAATGTATACTAAATTTAACATTTTCTAACTTAATTCCACATTAATATGCTCACATGCATTTTTACAGCATTAATTAAATTGAAATTATGCTCCAGGCAAAAAACAAATAATCTTGGGGCTGACTACATGATGCAAAGTAGCTGAATGATGAGCAATCTATAGTTCCTTAAATAAATTAGCAACCTTAACATATTGCATTTAAATAGCAGATTTACATGTAACAGTGTAATTTGAGCCATTGTTTAGTATAATTCCCTCTCCCTAAAATGATAATATAAATTTCTAGAGACGTAGACATGGGCCCCTTGGTCAGGCTACTGTCCTTGTAATAGGCTAAATAATGGTCTCCAAAGAGACCTCATCACTGAAACCTGTGAATATAAAAGTAAAGGGTGCCCTGGCCAGTGTAGCTCTTGGTTGAGCATCATCCCAAGCACACACACACAAAAGTCAACAGTTTGATTCCCACTCAGGACACATACCTGGGTTGAGGGTTTGGTCCCCATTTGGGGTGTGTATGGGAAGCACATTGATGTTTCTCTCCCTCCCTTCCTCTCTCTCAAATCAATAAACATATCCTCAAGGTGAGGATTAAAAAGAAAAAGAGTTAATAAGTTCAACCTTATTAAAATAAAAAAGTCTGTCCTGAGAAAGATGTTGCCAAGAGAATGAAAGACATGCCACAGACTGGGAGAATGTTTGCAAAAGACATCTAATAAAGGACTGTTATCCAAAATATATAATGTATGCACAATGTCTGACCCAGCAAATGCTCAGTAAATGTTAGCTATTATTTGGTTATTGCTTTTATTTGGTTATTGCTTTTTCATTTCACTTCAGTACCCCTCTATTTCCATCAGTTTTCTCATTTAATTTTTTGTTAGTAGCCGTTGGGTTACTCCAGCCAAGTATTTCTCTCAGTCAAATCCTGATAGCTAGCTGACTGATTTTATTGAGAGTTTATTGGACTCATCTTCTAGACACTCTTTCAAGGCACAGAGGAAATGTGTTTGATGGACTTCGGGTTATGCAACAGTCCCCTGAAGCCCATCTTCTGTTGGGCAGATTGGAGGTAATACTAGGGAGTATGGGCATTCCACAGGCTCACTTCACTCCACTGCTTCTTAGTGAGGAGAGAGAGAGGGGTTGATGACAGGTTAATGCAGCCCTCAGGGAGCATCCATGCTTGGTGTCTATGGAGAACTGACTGAACCAAACTTAGAAATAGCATGCTCTTGCTCTAGAAGAGTGCTTCCCCTTGTCTGCCATATCTTGAAGAATTGGCTTTATAAAGTCTGAATATCTCTGGAGTTCTAGAGCCTATCCTTTAGGAGAGGTGCCCATGGGGCAAAATTCTGGAGAATCCCTCTACTCCTTCCTGCACAGCCAACCACACTGCCTTGGGACTCACAGAGGCAGGCAGGTCAAACAACAGCGGCAGTTTAACCCATGGTAGAGAGTGGAGGTAGAGAGTGGATTGTGTTTGAGTGCAGGATGTTAGGAATGCTGGCTCCCAAGTGTGTAATGCCTCTTCCACCACCCACCCCCTGCCCCAACATCTCTCTCACCTGCTGCTGTGGGCCACTTCCTGCTGAAGTAATAAGCTTCTTCTGCTCCTAGTCAAATGAATTAAAGAACAGCTTTTAAAGGAATTATAAAATATCACAAATGAAGATTAGAGTTTTAGACTTTAGGTCTCCCTCCTCTAGTTGTGAATATTTAACTGCTTATTAAATATTCATGAAGTGTTGGCAGTTATACAAGATGAAGAAAGAGTTCCTGGTCAGTGAATTTATCGATAATGAAAGAAAGCAAAGCTATAACACAGAGACATTCCAGGTAAAGAGTTAGATGAGCCTTCCCGGTGAGCCACTGAGAGCATTTCATTTCATTTTCCCTTTGCCCTGGGGCCTGTTCTTCTGATCCTTTAGCCTCACATCATTAAGAATGGGGAGCAAGTAATTGTAAGGAGCAGGGTCTTGCTTATACACTCTCTCAACATGCAAACTATAATGAGGGCTTTGAAAGAGCAGAGAGATAGGAGTTTGATAGACCAGATTATAGAACATATGCAGGTAAAGGAAGCACCAACTAAGAAGAATAATGAAATGGAGAAAATTTTCAAGCTTAAGTTGTGTTGACTTTATTGGCAATACAAGGGAACTGAGTTCTCAATACTTGACTTGAAGGTTTTGGGCTTTTGTGCGGGGAAGGGAAGTCCATTAAGATACCCAGGTAGGAAACATAGAGAACGAGAGATATCCTTTTATTTTTTTAAGGGACAGAATTCTTGTCTCTGTGATGAACCCATATCAGTTAGAATTAGCATTGGCTGCAAGTAACAAAGAACCAAATTATAGTAGTTTAAACAAGATAGACATTGATTTCTGTCTTATATACAGGTGGGATGTGAGCAGTCCAGGACTGAATGGCCACTCTGCTTCACAAAGTCCTCAGAGACTTGAACTCTTCAACTTGCTTGTCTGTTATCTCTAGATTGATGCCTTTGTCCTCAGGGTACAAGATAGTCGTTAGTGTTAAGCCATCTAATTCAAGTTCCAAGCAGCAGAAAGAAAGAAGGGATGGAGAAGCAATGGGAAAAGGGCATGCTTCAAATTTCTCTGAGAAAGTTTTCCGAAACTGTGTCACAGTTCCATCTATTTCCCATTGGATGACAATTTGACACATGGCCACCTCTAGCTAGAAAGGAAACCAAGACACAAGGCCATAATACTGGCTGAAAACCAGTGGTTCTATTATTATGGAGAGAAAATTGCCATGGTAATTTCTTAAATCCCCTCTCTCAGGGAGTCATTTTAACGATGCATGCTGGTCTAGCCTTCTTAATATCAAAGTAAGATATGCAATATAAAACACTACAATATAAAGCTGGTAATAAAAGAATCTAGTTCCTTTCCTTGATTAGAATATATCTGAAAAGCTTTTCTAAAGGGTTTGAGTTTCTCACTAGAAATCAAAATTAGGAGTCAGACATAACTAGATTCAGATCCTGGCTCGTCTACTTCCTAGTTGTGTGACTTTGAGCAGATTACTTAAGGTCTCTGAACTTCAATTTAATTATCCTTACAATGGGTATGACACCCATGCCTGAAGTTGTTTTTAGGATTAGATAACAATACAGCTGTGAAATAAGTTGATTCAATAAATAGGAACTTCTGTTCCCTCCTCTTTTAATATACACTATCCTTTATCTGGAAGCTGCACCTCTGTTCTTTGATGGTGTCTATACTCCCAACATCCCAAGGAGTCTTTTTCTGATCCTGGTCCAGATCTTTTCCAAGTGATTCACATAAAGGGGTAGCCTCAGCATATCCCAGGTACATCATCAACTGCAGCCATTGCCATGCTGATGTTGAAAGCAGGACACACACTATTGGCCCTGAACACATTCTGTGGGCTAGTGCTCACCCAGAAACATGCACAAGATACACAATTATACCTAAGACTTACATTAATATATTGCAAATGTGCATAGGGATAAGCACTTACCTTTTTATGAGCAACAGATCATGTCTGCATCTTAAATGGCTTAAAAGAACTGATATGGTCTCTAAAGTAGTTGCATAAAATGTTAGGGCTTTATTGTCTTTAAAGTAGTTACTTAATGCTGACCAGTGCTACAGACTAAATAATTGTGTCTCCCCTCCCAGCCCCCCCCCCCCACCAAATTTATGTTAAATCCAAATGTATTTGGAGGTGGACCTTTGGGAAATGCTTAGGACATGACAGTGGAGCCCTCACAAACTGGAAAGACCTCAGAGAACTCTCTTCCCCCTTCTGCTATGTGAGTTTATAGAGCCATCTATGACCTGGGAAGTGGGTCCTTACCAGAGGCTGAATCTGCTGGTGCCTTGCTCTTGGACTTTCCAGCCCCCAGAACTATAAGAAATAAATTTCCATTGTTTACAAGCCACCTTGTCTTTGAGATTCTGTTGTAGCAGTCCAAGCAGACTGGGACAACCAGGCTTCAGGCTCCCACCTCGCCTGCCTCTCAGGTTCTCTCCTCTTGCTGTTCTGGCTAACAACATGCCAGCTTGTCTTCTCCGTCATGAGGTCCACTAGGAGTAATTTATTGAATACTATGGTATTAGTCTTCCATACAAAGTACCACAAACTGGGTGGCTTAAAACAATAGAAAATTTATTCTCTCCCAGTTCTGGAGTCTAGGGGTTCCAAGTCAAGGTGTCAGGAGAACCATGTTTCCTCTGACACTGGAGAGTCATTCCTTGCTGTTGTCCAGCTCCTGGGGGTGACCAGTCACACTTGCTCCTTGCCTTGCAGCTGCATCCCTCCAATCTCTGTTGTTACATGGTGTTCTCCCTCTGTGTCTCTGTACCTCTTCTCTCCCTTTACCGACATCAGTCACGTTGGATTAGGCTCCACTCTAACAATCTCACCTTAACTTGATTGCAACTGCAAAAACGTTATTGGCAAAGGTCACATTAACTGGGGGTTAGGACTTCAATATGTATTTTGGGGGGCACAATTCAATCCATAGCACTCATGTTATAGAATTTTGTGAAAATAAAAATAAAACATATTCAGGGTTAACTCTATGCAAATTTTACTCTTTCTGAGAATCTTGGTTACCAGAAAAGAATGGGGTAGAATCATGTACTGCTGACACTGCAGTTCAGGACCCGGGGTGACCTTCAGGAGTGAATCTTTAATGTGAATGTTACTATTGTCATGTAGATCCCAAAAGGTTAGGTATCTTCCATCGTGATGTAAGGTTTTCCTCCTGGTCAGGGGAGGGAAGAGATGAGCAAGTGGTTATATATGTGGTCAAAGTTAGAAGGTGGATTATACTAATAGGCTGGTGTGTGTGTGCACACGCACTCATGTTTGGGAGTGACTATGTATGAGTGACCATGTGCATATGAATACATGTATGTGTGTATTTATCTGTGTACTTATGAGTTTGTGTGTATCAATAAGTGTGTACATATATGATGAATGATTGTATATGCATGTGTGCGTGAAATTTTTAGAAGAAGGAAATAATGGGAAACCTGAGATGTTAACAGCAGCTAGGAGGTATGTGGGGAAAAGGGAACATGACAGGGGCAGACCATTTAACCATAAGAAGTTAGAATGTAATTTTCTGGGGGAAGGGACCACAGAAGGTTGTGCAAAATTAGAAACCTAAAAGTCTGTGCCAAGTCTATATCCAGTTGCTTGATGTCTCTCTTCCTCCATTATTTAGGATAAATGACTGTAGTTCAGATCCAATAGTAGTTTTGCCTTTGATTTTTTAAATGAGAAGCAAATACTAGTATTTAATATTTTGTTATATGAAGAAAATGATCTCTTCCTGTCCCTTTCTTAATTTTACTCTAATATAAGAATCACCAGATTGAGATCAATCTTGCCCAGAAAGTTTTATTATGAAAATGAAAATACACTGAGAAAAGTTTTAGTCTGAAAATACAAGGTGGTTATATAGCTACAAAAAAATGGAAATCAAAAATTTAATTCATCTGCACATTTTACTATAACTATTTTATTTGCCATTAGCAATAAAACTCAAGCTGTACAGCAACCAAAAAACTATTTGGGAAATTAGTACCAGTGAATGAGCTATTACCTTTACCTATTCCACTTATTCTCACTTTATTTAAAAGTTCTTTGATGGCACATTCAAAGAGTTTGAATATAATGAAATAATGCAAAAGAACAAGACAGAATGGAAAGTGAAACTAGCTGTGAGGCTATTTTTCCTGGAAAAAATTTGAAAGAATTCCCAAGAACAAGGTAACTAAAGGGAAATGAACATCTTATAACTCATGTTATAAATAAATAAGAATTAGAATATGGTTTTCTCTACAAGGAAGACATTAAATAAGAACTTGTTTATGATGATGATAGTGGGCATGATGATTTGAGATCTGGAATAACTTGAACAAAAAGAATATTCATGGGGAAGATTTGGTTTTCCAATGATGGCCATAACAAGATGACCTTAATTTTATGGCCATCACAAAAATATCTCTTCCCACAAGGTGTACTTACAATGTGACCTTGACATACCTCTATTATGTCAAGTATGACCGTGACACACCTTGGGTCTATGCTTCCTCCCCCTCAACCTTTGTAACTATCTTGACCAACAGAATGTGGCAGCAGTGATGCTGCATGACTTCCAAAGCTAGGTCATAAATGCTCTATGGCTTCTATGGATCGCTCTCTCCTTCTCTCTCCCTCTTCTCTCCCCCCAACCACTCCTCTTTCTTCCATCCTTTATTCCCTCATCCCTCTCTGATTGTCCTTGGAGCCTAGCTACTATATTCTGAGGAAGATAGCCCACATAGAGAGGCTATTGGTGGGTGTTTCAGCTGATAATGCTAACTAGACCCCCACTGACTGCCACATCACTACCAGACATGTGATTGAAGGAGCCTTCAGATGATTCTAGTCCCCATCATGCATGTCTTTTAGCTGAGGCCCCAGATCTCAGGTGCCGTGTCTGAATTCTGGCCCATAGGAACTGTGAGAGAGAATGATTATTGTTGTGGTATTTTTTTGTGTGTGTGTGTGTGTGTTTTTAATTTCTGTAAGTAATTTATTAAGCAGCAATAACTTACCAGATGTCACCAGATCACTCACCTAGAGAATTGGGAGATTTGGCTGATTGCAGAGTTATCTTGCTAAGATGGTGCAAGGGCCCTGTGTCCTGACTGCTTCTTCTTGACTCTACGTCTCATTGTTGCTGGCTCAACCACTAGGTTCTCACACGTTCTTCAGACAGGCAGCTCAGTTATGGTTAGGGTTCCATAGTGCATTATCCACATTCTTTTTGTGCATCACATAGTTTGCACATTTTGAATTTTTGCCTGCCATGTTGAATAGATCAGTGCTTCCCAACTTTTAATGTGTGGACAAATCACTTGGTGATCTTGTTAAAATGTGAATTCTGACTCAGTAGCTTTGGGGTGAGGCCTCATAGCCTGTATTCTAATGATTTCCAGGGTGATGCCAATTATGCTGGTCTGTGAACCACACTTTGAATGTCAACGGTATAGAGGGTCGAATGGACAAAACAAAAATTTGTGTGACTCATTCCCAAGGAAGGAAACAGGTAATACTTACTGTTATTGATCATCTGCAGTGTGATAAGACCCTTACTAGGTCTTCCATATACATAAATTCTAGTCCTTGTAACACTCCTGCAAGGTAAGAACTATTATCTCCATTTTGACTGTGAAGGAACTAAGGTTCATAGAGGTTAGGGAAGTAGTAGAGCCAGCATTTGCCACGAAACTGTGTCCTTGCCACTGTGCCATCCCTCTCTCATGCTTCCGAAGCCTCTGGTTATCACTTCAGTTTGACTAAGAGACAACTCTATTGCATTGCTGTCCTGTAGAACTTTTGGAATAATAGAAATGTTCTCTATCTGTCCTGTCCAATATGGTCGCCACATGTGACTACTGAGAATTGAAATGTGGGTAATGTGACTGAATTTTTAATTTAATTTTAATTAAAAATTTAAATAGTTACATGTGTCTACTGGCTGGAACAAATAGCTGGTTGCTATTGGCTACTGTACAGGTTCCTAGATGTCACTAGGTTTGAAAGATGACATGGATTTGTACTGTAGGTAAGTGTGCCATGACCATGCCTGCATGTAAAACATTTTAAGTATTTTCTACAGTGTTCATAGTTTTCATCCATAGCCTTTACTTCCCTCTTCTTCCCTTTCCTATATCACGCTGCATCAAACAAATTCTTCTGTTTACATTCACATCAATTAAATAGAAGTCCTAAACATAGTGCATGTACTAGAGGCTACAAGGAGGGAGAAACACCAATTCAGGAAGGGGGATGTCATGCTGGGGGAAGTCCTAAAGAGACTGGAATAGCACACGGAAACCACCCTTCCATTCTTTGGGGGTTTGGGAAAAGATTAAAAAAGATCTGTTCAGACGCTTCCCTTTCCTTTTGGAACTTTTAACAATTAGAACGCTTTCAGTTACAAGTGTGAGAAACCCTGACTCATTGCTTTAAACAATGAAGAAGTTTACTATTCACATAATTGGAAATTCAGGACTTTGGAATCAGTTGACTCAGTTGCTCAGTGATGTCTTAGAAGACTGTGTCCTCCCCATCGCTCCGTTCCCTCACCTTTAATGTCGGCTTCCTCCTCCTGCCGGCAGCAAGATGGCCACAGCAGTCTGGGGCAGAATACCCATACATGGCAATCTGCAGAGGCTGGGGCAGACTCTCTCTTCCTGCAGCTCTGTCTTCAAAGATTGAAAGTTTCCCAAGAAGTGCTCAGATTTCCCCTCATGTTTTCCCAAGAAGTGCTCATGTTTCTTTGGCAGGAATGAGGTCCGGTAACCACTTCTGAACAAATGAGACAAGAAAAAATGAGATTTTTGTTATATCGGTCAGACCTATTCCTGGGTCTGAGAGTGAGGTCATCCTGAGAGTGAGGGCATCTTTTTCTGAGCACATGGACACCCGACAGAATTGGGGCTCATTAGAAGGAAAGAAGGGGGAGGCAACTCCAGTTTCTGCTACAGGACAAAACCTCAAATGGAGATTGGGATGGGAGAGCTATTGAAGCATCCAGTTTGGAAAAAGCAAAGTAGAGAATATCAGGCTTAGTGGCCTATTTCTCCAAGCATGGCCATGGGTGGCTCCACGTCTCTAGAGGAAGCCCCACATGTGGCTCCGTGTCACATTCAGTGCATTTTAGGACTGAGAACATTGGTAGAGTCTAGGCTGATGGGTCTGTTATGATGCTTCTGATTCCCCATGGTCTGGGCAAGGCATGCAGAAACCCAGAGGTTCCCCCATGCCCTGGTGAGAGCCACAGAGTAATCAACAAGGTCCTGAGAAGTCCAGTGGGCCAGCGGAGGCTTGAGGAGTATCAACGGCACGTGTAATGTACCATCATGGAGTTCAGAGTAGGATCTGATCTTCACACTTAAGACTCTTCCCCTTTAATGATACTGCCAACTCATGTGTGTCTCTCCTGCCATCCTGGGGCTGGCCTTTGCCTGTGTCAGGGCACTGCTTTTGCCTGCACCTGGGTTCTTGATTCTTATTCCATTAGAGAGCGCTCATCTGGTTGAACGTCTGCCTGCAGGGACTCACTCCCAGCCCTCTGCCCAGAAGCAAAGGCCTGGGAACAGCCTGATTTTGATATATTTTTCTTCACTTAAAGACATCTAGTGAAAAAGTAGCAAATATCATCAGTATCAATTTTTTTTAATTTAAATAGATAATTTCCTTGAGTGACATTCTTCGATTTTGCTCTTTTTCAATTTACTTGGACTATTCTGGAGCTCTTAAGGTAAGACATCCACGCTGGCTGGCACTGGCCCTGTGCCACCTGCCTTCTTCTCTATCTCCTGGGTGGCACCCACAACTTTTCTTATTGAAACAAGAGAGGAGCCCAGCCTTGACACCCCACCCCTTCACCACGCATTCAGGCTGGAACCACTGATCACCCTGGCTATGAAATCTCTCCTGTCCTGTGTGTTGGAAATCCCCAGGGCTGAACCTCTGTGCAGCCTTTCCTGAATTGCTGTGTGGCTTCCTCAGGCTTCCTTCCGTCTGCCTGCCTTACTGTCCTTGTCCCTCAAAGCCCCGATTCTGGAGTTTCCCTCTTCTTCATTATTCAGGTCATACTCCATATTCCACCCTGTTACCTGAATTCTACGTTAGCTTTTGCTTTCTGTGCCATCCCACCCCAAGCATCTCTGCTTAACATATCCCTCCACTGATAGATCCCATTGGCTAAGATGCTGCCATACCACTCTCTTTCTACAACCCTTGTAACAATGGACCAATGGGTTTAGAAAAGCCGTAACTGAGCCCTGATGGATTACTCAAGTCAAAGATGAGTCCACTCACTGGAACCCGATGGCCGTATCAGCACTGCATTGGTAGTTTCTAAAAATGCATATCGTCAGGCCCATGTCTGGCAATATCATGTGTGACCTGCCCAGACCATGGGAAATCGGTTTTAACTTACCCTCCTATTTTTGATAAACACAACAATCTAATTTCCTAACTATTGAATAAAAGGCCTGGGGTGGGGTGGGGTGGGGTAGAGTGGGCAAGAAAGGGCCTGGATTTAGAGTCAGTGTTCAGCAGTCTTTCTTAGCAGTTCCCAAAAATCCTTGGGGAGAGAAAATCTGTTAAACAAACAAATATTGTAAACATAATGCAACTAAACTACCTTTAAACTGACCATGGGAGAAACAGGGTGGTCAAACCGGTGAGAAGTTTGGATTTGTGTTAAATGCCCAGACTTTTATTCCCAGTATGGTGGAACGCTTTGGGCTACCTGCAGATGAGAAAACTGAAAGTTATTGCTCAAGGTCATGGAACCGGGACACAGCAGAGCCAAGATTCAGACCCAGGTTCTTCTGACTTCAAATGTATTCCTCTTGTGAGGTGACATTTGAATAGAGGCTTTGTACATGGAAGGGGGATAAATGTCGGTCATTCCACAGGTAGTAGCAGCCAATTTTGCAAAGACAGAAGGATTGAAAGAGCAGGGTGTTTGGGGGACCAGACCATGTAATGTGTAATAATGGATTTCATGAAGTTACAGCAGATGAGCCTGGAAAGGCTCACTGGGTAGATTGTGAAAGCAGTGCAGGGAGTAGGAACAGGTTCCAGAGCCATTTCAAAGAAAGAGCTGATGGAGAGGACTAGCGGATTTCTAAGCTGCCTTGGTTAGTGAGAACTTTTGTTTTGAACTGGAAGCTGCAGTATTCCAACTCTACACGGACATTAGAATCTGATTCTGTGTTCAAGATTAACTAAAAGAAGCGAATTTTAGTCCTGAGAAATACTCTGCTATCAATATGAATAGATGTTTTGTGTCAAAATGAGAGAATCTATGACTTTAATGATTTTTCACCCCAAAGCAACTGGACTCTTTGCCAGATGCATATTGATTATTATAATAACTGCAAATGGTTTTTGGACTCTCGCGGTATGCCAGGCACCGTAGGAAGAGCTCTCCATGTATCATATAATCAATCCTCACAACAAACCCAGGAGTTAGGGTTCTTATTTTCATTATTTTATAGAAAAGAGAATGGAGGCTCAGAAAGTGACTAAGGTCACACAGCTGACAAGCGTAGAGTTGGAATTAGAACTCAGGGCTGTTGAATATCAGTTACTCTGAGAGTATAAAGAACTACTGAGAAAAGAGCTCACAGGCTGACTGAGTGAGCCGAGGCTGGAGACTAGGCAGTGCCCAACAGCACATACCTCCTGGAGCCAGGGTGCACCATTCCTGTTAGGAGACCCTTATTCTATGCCCAGCTCGGGTCCTGCAGTTCATTGACTTGGAAGAGAAAGCAAAATTCAGTCCTAATTTTCCAAAGCTCCCTCCTATTATCACCCAACTCAAGTTCCAATGGAGTATGGAACAGGTCTGGGTGTTTGCTGGGTGTTAAGCTGGTTCCTGAATGGTGTGAGTGATTCGCAAGATCAACTGTAGAGATGAGGCAAGCGGGGAAGGCATGACAGTGTCAGGAACAGTCTCAGAGAACAGCAGAGAGAATTACCCAACACCTCTGGCTCGGGTCCCAGCTATTCAATGAGCTCTTCTTTACCTGGGTTATATTCAATACAACTTTTGCACTTTTTAAAAGTGATTATTCCAATATAATTCTGAAAAAGGTGAACATGCTTTTATTTTTTAAAAAATTCAGATATCATAAAATCCTTGAGCAGCTTTTAAACATTTAACTTTCGAAGTTAACAATTAGGCTGCGACCGTGAGAGAAGGTATAAAGGGCGTTAGACACAAATTGAATTCTTTTCTCACAACTGATACAGACTTCAGCCTTGCTAACCAGTTTACCTTATCATCCATGAAAGCCTTTTTTTTCTCTGTCATGGATTCTGAGGAGAAAAAAAATCATCTATGCTTATCTACTGTAGTTATTTTAAACGTAATAAATGGCATTTGAAAAGCCAATTGAGGGTTATTTCTAACAGTCCTACAACCTATATTACTAAGGTTTAAAAATGCACAAAGATCTTAGAAAGGCCCTTGGCAACTTGAGTCCTGTTCTCCATGTATTCGGCGTCTGGGTTTATGTCAGACAAGTCCCAGCTGTATCCGATGCTGACCAACCTCGGCATGGTGGTACTTAGCTCTGGAAATTAAGAAGAAAAAAGCCATCTCTGAAAGAGTTGAAATTTAACTGGAAAAAGCTGAATGGTGTAATAGGGGAACAATGAATCCACATTTCTTTGGAAGAGGAAACTACGTAAGAATGGAACAATCTATAAATGCGGGAGGGGAGTAGGTAGTGAGTCTCCCAAGGTTAACCGCAGTGCTTGGTTTTCCCGAGTTGGGAAAAAACAGACAATGGTTTGCACCACCCAAAATGAAGTCAGACCAAGCCGATCATGTTTTAAATATGTGGAGTTTCTTTCTTTAGAAAGGGCCCCTGATGAAGACATAAGAAAGAACAGTTCTGCCCACAGGCTTGGTCTAACACTGGCCTTGACAGCTCCTGTGGGCTTTTATGTGACGATTTACGCTGAATAAATAATGGAACAACATTCTCACACGAGGATTGCTAATTCTGCAGCCTTCTGAAAGCCACAGTTATCACAAAACCAAACCTTGTACTTACATGTGCAAGGGGATCTGGGACTCCAACAAGAAGCTTGCATTCTTGGCACATTACAATCTTTAATCGTACTAATACCAGGAGCCTTTGTTCCATTGGCTTGTAGGGTGTTCTGTTGTTTTTTTGGTTGGTTGGGTGGTTGATTGTCTCTTCCATTGCTACATTTGGAGGACGTGATGAGGGCATAAAATATTTAGTCTTGTAGAAAATGTTGACACCGACCTCTGTCCTTCACTTGAGTCTAGCTGTACTATGTTGAGTTTCCAAAGAGATCTCTTGTCAATTATTTATGGAGTGGCGGGGGTTAGAAATTCACTTTTCCTTCTCACTGGGTGATGCTACAGGAATAGGTACTCAATGATTAAGGAAGATTCCATCTACTCCCTTCCCCATGCAGGTCTCAAATTTCTCACCTTGTGGACACTGAAGGTGTGTGGATGGTTCACTGTAATGAGGGAGGGAGTGGAGTGAAGTACATATCCCTCTTTTGCCAACTTCCCAAGACTGCAATTCTCTCTCATTGCCATACTCACCACTCCTCAGCCCACAGGGAGCCCTTTCTCATAGCTATGCCCTTTGGGATTAAACTCTAGGACAATGAGAATAAATAGATGAAAAAGACTAGAAAAAAAGAGAAAGAAAAAAAGTGGGTCTTCACTTTACCAGTGGTCAGACTTCAACTTGAAAACAGACAAAAAGAAATACAGACTGTGCTTATAAATAGAGAATTCATAAAATTCCATCTCTTAAATTTGGTGCACAATTTTTACCCTGATTTGTAGCCTTTCAAATGATACTCTTCACTTAGAAGTTATGGAACAGAAGATTTCTTTTTTAAAACAAATATATTTTATTGATTTTTTACAGAAAGGAAGGGATAGAGAATTAGAAACATCAATGAGAGAGAAACATTGATCAGCTGCCTCATGCACACCCCCTACTGGGTATATGCCCACAACCAAGGTACATGCCCTTGACCGGAATCGAACCTGGGACTCTTGAGTCTGCAGGCCAGCGCTCTATCCGCTGAGCCAAACCGTTAGGGCCAGAAGATTTCTTAAATTTCTTCATTGCTGACTGTTGTCTGCAGAATCACAAATATAAAAAAGGTGAATATTAGCTTCCTTATTAACTTCCTGATAAATTGCTTCCTTCCCTGATTGTAGTAAGCTTCTTGAGGGAGGCATTGGTTTTTAATCACTCACTGTTGTATACCTGGGGCTTTGTGCATGGAGACATTTGATAGATAGTGAGTGAATGAATGAATGAATGAATGAGTGAATAAATGAATTAGAAACAAGGAGGATTAATAGTTAGGGATTGAATGCTGTAGTTATAAATGTACTAAGTTAGAATCAAATTTAATCACCATGCGCATCCATGATGTGGCATTAGGATGAAAAATACTCTTTTGACTGTTTACATTGAGGTTCAGTTTTAGGAGTGAGTGATGACAAGAGGAGATAAGGGTCAAAAGATTGAGTGAAGCTGCAGACAGAACTCAAGGACTGATAAGCAAAGGTAATTAGTAATCAGTGGCAGCTCAATTTTAAGAGCCTCAAATCAGTAATTTGCAAGGAGGGTGAAAGAAAAAGGTGAAAATATCAGCTTCTCCTCTTTACCATCCCTTTGTGACTCAACCACGTTCTTTAAGTAGACATCCAAGGATGTCACACCAACCTTTTAAAAACAATGAGTTGGCAAGAATTTTCCCCCAGGCTAATAATTTATTCTTTCATTCAATAAAATATTGTACCTATTATGGATCAATGAGCTAGCCCTGTGAAATAGAAAAAAGAATTGTAACACACAGTCCTGACCCTTGTTACTTATAACCTATCTTATCCTGTTTAGGCTGCAATAACAAAAATCCCATTGCTGGGTGATTTAAAGCAACAGATATTTATGTCTCACAGTTCTGGAGGCTGGGAGTCCAAGATCAGGGTGTCAGCCCAGTCTGGTGCGGGTCCCCTTCCTGTTTCAGATGCTGACTGTATCCTCACAGGGGGGAAGAAACAAGGTTGCTCTCTAGAGACACTTTTATAAGGGCACTAATTCCATTCATGGGGGCTTCACCCTCAACCTCATCACTTCTCAAAGACACCCCAACCTCCCACCCGCTCCTAATACCATCTTCTTGGGGGATAGCTTTCAATATATGAATTTTTGGGAAACACATTCAGACTATAGCGTAACCTAATCGGAAAGAAAAGCTATAAGCATATGAAAAACTAAGGTTAACAATAATAGAAATAGCAAAACAAAAAAAGGATGCCAGAAGGCAGTATGTGATCAGCAACCTGCAGAAAGAAGTCTACCCAGAAGCATCTCTATCTCATCCTGATTTACAGAATTACTGCATGAACTCACCTGCCGGGCCAAAGTTAAACTGACTAAGGGTGGCACCTGACCAAGCTGGACCAATCAGATCCTATTTTAGGAATTTGGAATTAAATGTAAGATGCCAGTTTAGTTTGCTTATCCTCCCTTATAGAAGAGATATAATGGTAGTAGTGGCCATTTTCCACCACAATAAAACAAAGGAGGTCAGTTGCAGTGAGGAAAAAGAATGAAGCAAATGCCCTAGCTGTTTGGCTCAGTGGATAGAGCATCAGCCTGCGGACTGAAGGGTCCTGGGCTTGATTTCAGTCAAGGGCACATACCTTGGTTGCAGGCTCCTTGCCCTGTTTGGGACGCCTATGGGAGATGGCCAATCAATGTGTCTTCCCACATTGATGTTTCTTTCTTTCTCATTCTCTCTCTCTCCCTTCCACGCTTTCTAAAAAAAAATCAATGGAAAATATCCTCAGGTGAGAATAAAAAAAAAACAATGAAGCAAAAGTGAAGAGAAACAAAGATAAGAGAAAGAGAGAAGGTGCTCTGGGAGCCTAAGGATCTCTAGTCCCTAGTTCCAACAGTTCTGAGATTCAGTGTCTCCCTGTCCTTGTGATCCAGGAGACGTTTCTGTGTCCATTCCAATGGCTTCTGTAGAAAACAATTTCAAAAGTTGACTAGTTGATCTGACATCTGCCTTGCCTGTACCATTATAATTCTAGGGAATTCCTGGTCCAAGTTGAGGATGCTTTCCTCACACCCGCTTCCTCTTGTCACATGTGTTTACTAGCAGCTCAGAGGTTGGGTATGTCCAAGACTCCTTCACTTTCAGACTCTAATATGGACAGGTGCTCCAAATATTTTATCTCATTGAATCCTTACAATAGCCCTCTTATGAGGTACATACTGTTATAATCTCCATGTCTCAGATAAATCTGATGTACAAAGAAATTGAGCCATTTACCCACTATCACATATCTAATACATAGTGGAGCCATGATATGAACTGAAATAGTGTGATCCTGAGCACCAGCGCCTAACTGCTAAGCTTCTCTCTCTCTCTCTCTCTCTCTCTCTCTCTCTTTGCTGGTATAGCACATCAGGCATTATATAAGATACTCTTTTCTTCATACTTTAAAATGTTATTTCTTGCCTAGTTGGTGTAGCTTAGTGGTTGAATGTTGACCTATCCATCAGGAGGTCACCGTTGGATTCCCAGTAGGGGTGTGCAGGAGGAAGCCCATCAATGATTCTCTCTCATCACTGATGTTTCTATACTTCTCTCCTTTTCCCTTCCTCTCTGAAATCAATAAAAATCTATTTTTTAAATGTTATTTCTTTCTATTCCTCCCATTCTGTATGCTCTTAGCATAAGGCATTAACCTCATAGCAGAGACTAGGCAGATGATCAATCCCTTTCCTCTTGCTAGGCACACTGTTATTCTAAATGTCCTCCTCTCCCTTGAAGTTAAGTTGGAAATGTGCTGCCTACTGGCCAATGGAATGGGACCAAGAATAACATATGCTACTTCTAAGCCTGAACATATTCTTCTCTAGACAATTTCTTTGTCCTTTCTTCTCCTTCCATAGAAATAAGGGGTTCACATGCTGTAGATGAAGGTGGCACAAGCTATAAAGAGCCTAGGTTCCTGAGTCATCACATGGAGGCGAACTACCTAGGAGAGCCGTCCAACCCTCATAGTCTATGACATGAGTGGGAAATAAATGCTTATTGTGTTAAGTCACTGCAATTTTGGGTTGTTATAGAATCTACCAGTTTTTCCTTATTGATCCATATACTGAATTTCAAAAACTGGATGAGCATGGGTGGTAGCCAATATATTAGGCACTTGGGTATGCATACCAATATAACTTTTTCTGTTGTTAATCCCCACCTGAGGATATTTTTCCATTGATCTTTAGGGAGAGTAGAAGGGAAAGGGAGAAACACAGAGAGAGAAACATCAATGTGAGAAACACACATTGATTGATTGTCTCCCGCACACACCCCAACCAGGGCCGGGATTGAGCCTACAACCAAGATACATGCCCTTGACCAGAATCAAACCTGGGACCCTTCAGTCGGTGGGCTGGTGCTCTATCCACTGAGCTAAACTGGCTAGAACCCAATGTCTTTTTATAGAAACCTGTTCCTTTAAGAAATCTGGTTTGTGTTATTAATGGAAGAAAGTACTAATATTCTCAAAAAACACTCAGCCCAGTTCTCCTGTGGGTGTTAAGAGGACAGGCCCACAGAAGGCCTTTCCACAGCTGATGGAGTAGATCTTTCTGTGGCTCCTCAGAGCATTCCCTTGGTGGTGGGGTCAGCTTCTTGCTGATGCAGGGACAGGGACTTCAGTCAGAGAGTTGGGAGTTACATTTCAGGACAGGATGCTCAGGGGCCCAGCTCCAACTTACATAGAGGCTGCATTTAGTTGCTTTTTAACAGCAACTGCACAGGATAGAAGTTTGTTTGTTTGTTTGTTTTTTAAACTTCCATACAGTGTGGCCATTCAGTCTTCTTGAGCCCATCATGGTAAGGGCTTTATCTATTACTATAAGTTAGAAAGGGGAGTCACTGTTATCCAAAGGGAAAACTTCTACTTTGGGTGAATAAAGGAAGATGTAACCACATGGAGTTCATTATTTAAATCATGTTTTTCCTTTTGATTTTTTCCCATCATTATATTTCCTAAGTTATCTAATTTACATAAAATTTGGCAGAGTGTCCTTTTCTCACAAAGTATCCTATATAATAAAAAGCTAATATGAAAATTTCCCCTTGACCGGGAGTTTGACCAGGGGGCGGGAGGCAGCTGGCCAACCACCCGTGGCCCCTTCCCCTGGCCAGCCTGGCCCAATCGCCCAGATCAGGGTGGCTGGCCAGACCCCACCCATGCACAATTCGTGCACGGGGCCTCTAGTATTTAATAAAATTATATGCAAGTTTGAAAAAAGAACAAACACTTGTTTTGTGTAGGTTTGCTAGTGGAGCTGTAGAATACAACCTGAGTTTCCTTATGCCAGGAAGCCCAAACTGGAAGCTGATAAAGTCCTTTGCGGAAGTAATAAAAAATATGCAGCCGATATTGCTAAGTGAAATGTTAATCTCATCACCAAGTCAAAGGTCAAGGTTTTATTTCAAATTAAATTTATCATAAACTTATGAAAATGGACTTGCCACATTTCTAAGTGATCTCAGCAATATCCATAGGGTTTTGGTATCTTGTCATCTTGCATATGAGCCTTCTAACTTTCCCACTGCAAAAGGCTCTCTCTTCCCAACTACATAAAGGTGAGGAGAGACATGAGAGCTAAAGGCTATGCTTGTGTTATATATTTTTACAGTTTAAATTAAATGACCCCAAAATACCCACCATTCCTTCAAAATGCACTGGGCTGCCATGAGATTGCTACAGTAAGATTCAAGGACATGAGCTTTGAAAATGTCATGCTTAAAATAATCAGTGGCTGTTATTTTTCTGTATTATTATTTATTCAACTCTTTCCTGAGTGCCTCAATGTTTTAAGAACTATATAAGTGCAACAAAACTACTACCTACTGTCTAGGGAGTGATGACTATTTTTATAGTTTGCTGCCGCCTCTGCTGGAGCAAACCCAGTTTTAATAGACGACAAGAGAGAATACAGTCTGGCACATAGCGAGTGGGTGCTCAATGAATGATTGTTGAATGGAGGCATGAGGCTATCATGAAATCTGAGAAATCCTATGTTAGCAGCAGCATCAATACCACCTTTGCTTTACCTCTGTGATCCTCCAAAGGGGATTCACTTTCCCATTTCAAAAGAGAGAAGGAATTGTTTCTATAATTGATCCATGCAACCAGTACTTATTGAGTGGCTATTTGTGGTGGACACAGTGCTGGGCCTGTACTGCCAACAGCAGCGTACTAGGTGAGCCTTGCTTGTTGACGTGGGTAGATAGGTAATTACTCAGTAAAGCACTGATACTTTTGAAAATGTCTGCTTTCTTTCACCCTCAATTATTACAAGTGAGGAGAGAGGGAGGCAGCTGGTTGGTATGACTGTCAGAGCCATAATAAACTCTGATTTACTTAAGAGTATGTAAAATAAAATAAAGTGTTAACCAACATTCTTTGAAAGGCTGTTGGGAGGGACTAGCTTAGGAGATGGCATCATCAGAGAGAGATGAGCCATTAATCACGGTCCTGTAATAATCCAAGTTGAATATTTTATTGTTTAATTATTTTTAATCTTTCGGAAATACTGAGCTGCCTCAGGGTGTTTTCTTTTCTCCCTGCCTTCTACAGAGCAGCCCACTTTGGGAGCTGAAGTCCTCCTGTGTATTCCTTGAATTGGATCCAAATTTATTACAGGTATAATGAATATAGTGAAGTGGACATAGATGATGAAGCTGGTGGGAAGGGAGGGTGCTGCAGGAGACAGAAAGAAAAATACCCCACATAGTCAGGCTAGTGTTAAAAGTTGAAAGGTGATCTTTGACCTTCTCATGACTCACAAAGCATTTTATGACTCCCACCCCTAGCTCAACAAATGCACTTTTAGCTAAAATGTCATTTTAACCTAGCTTTCTAAGGACAACTTATTTCAGTTTCTTTGTCAATCAAGTCAAGTTATTCACTTTTGATTATTCTAATGGCTGACAACTTTGGTTGGTCCCATGTCTGGTGCTAGGTCATCATGTACTTTTTCCAGGTATAGAGTCAGTGGGCGAGGTCCTATTTCTTACAGTTGTCAGAAATGAATCACCAGATGCCTTATTGAGGCACATGGAGGGATTAAAACTGTCAATATGCAAAATAAAGAGAGGAGAATTTTCAATCAAAAGTAATCCAGAGTTGCACACCCCCACAAGAAAGCTAAGAACATCCCTATAATGGAGGATTCCTGGGCTCAATACCCTGGGCCTATTCCCAGGATTTTATTTTATTATTTTTTAAACATTTTATTGATTAAGGTATTACAAATGTGTCTTTATCCCCCCAGGAATTTTTAACACTTTCGCAGCTCCAGGTTTGTATCCTGCCCTAAGACTGATAAAGAGTACCAATCATTCTATTTACTACCACTAAAATGTCCAATTTCCTTCTGTGAAAAGAAACTATTAAAGACTAAATGGGATTCAAATATAGTTCAAATACCCCTTGATCCAGTTGCTTGGGTAGTAAGCTATAAAGGGCCATAGGCAGTAGAAAAGCCCTTGAATTTTTCTTTCCTATTTTATACTTTTCCCTGTCTTTTTTGAACTCTTTATTTCTCAGGCCACAACACATGATTGGTTTATTTGGCTCTTTGAAAGTCCCTTAAAGGTCTATTAAATAATAGTCTAGTCTTTTTTATGATAGGCAATGGCAGGTGCTAGATTAAAGAAGATTATGTGGAAGATTAAAGATGGCTACAGATTTTTCAACATCCTTCAATGAGAGGTGGGGTCTATACCTCCTCAACTTGTATCTGAACATGCTCTGTGACTGCTGGACCAAAAGAATACTTTGGAGGTGACATTGTGCCTGTTTCTGTGGTACTTTGTTATGTGGACATAGATACCTAGAATACATTGATGGAGTTCAAAGTATGAGCATCTGAATGTGGTGATACATAGGGACCTCTCACAGTTGTGAGGAAAAGATCACGTATAGCAAGAATCTACTATTTTCCTGGAATTGTGCCAGGTTTGAGGAATGTGAATATTTATATATAGCTCCTGTTTTTAAGAAGTTCATAGTCTAATGGAAATGGTAGATGTACATGAAACATCAAGATTTGAATGAGTGATGGCACTGATGGGGTGCAGGCTTAACAAGACCCCCGCCCCAGGTTATTCTGAAGAGTGTGACAGACCCACAGTTTAAGAAGCACTAGGTGTAGGAACTCGGAGTTTGGACCAACTCTCTGGGACTGCGAAGGAAGTCATCTGGAAGCCTCTGCAGAAAAGGTCAGAGTTCAGCAAGGTTTTAAAAGAAGAGTACAAGTTTGTGCTCCCGAATCCAGACTTGTGGCAGCCCCACATGTTGTGATTGATGTAATATGATAAATTATAAAAGGCTTCCCTAACCAAAATTTCTTCCTCACTTGCCCTGCTATGGTGTTTGAAATTCTTACAATAGTCAGTGTTTGAATAGGTCTTGAAGGTCTCTGCAAAATTTTAGTTATTATTTGGAAAGGTTAACACAGTGGGTCATTTTTGGCCACTCACGCTAAATTTCCTCCTTATTTTTATGTTCCAAATCATTATATTTCATTGACTATCTGGTCTGATCCTTGTTTGCAATAGGTTCTCAAAGTAGTTGTTTTTTTCTGATGGAATCCACACTAGCCCTGGGTTCAGAAAGTATGCACAGTGGGTGCGCAAAGACATAGACTAGTTTAGAGAGAGACACACCCTCCTTTCACAGCACACATTGCTTCCTGGTCAGAGAATGACCATGCGCTCTTGAAAAAAATACCTGTCAGTGTGCGGAGCATGTTTAGCCCTGGGGCGGTGGTGAGAAACACACAGCAGGATTCGTCGAGGTGCATTCAAAGAGGTTTGCAATCTAATGAGCTCTAACAACAAACCCAGAGAAAATGATGATGTGTACATATTTCAGTGTGAAGTCATGTGGCCACCATTTAAAGTGGTCTAAGAATTCATCAGAAAAGTCAGCCAGAGGGAGGCTGCCAGTGCCCAGGACGTTTCCTTACAAGCTGATGACAAAAAAGGACCTGGCTCCTGTAGGCGTTATGGCCGGTGTTTCTCTATATGCAAAGTAGGTTGGCAGTTTCTGGGAAAGGATACTTAGAACCTAGAGGAAGACTAGCTTTTATAAGGGATAATTAAGCACAATAATTGTTTGGTTTATGAAGGAAGATGATTGTTCTGACTCCTCAGCTGTTACCAAAACCAAATTCTCTGGGACTATGATGGTCAGAAGGAACCCTTTTATTTATTTGAATATCTAATCACTTTGACCTGCCTGTTTCCAGGGAGGGTTTGAAGCTCCACAGCATCAGCAATCCCATTTCTCTACAGCTGGCAGCCTTTTTAAATTGTGGGTCTGATAACACTTCCCTGGAAAATCCCACTGCCTTAAGCTCACATAGATCCCAGAGCCTGAGACCTCTCTGCTCCAGGCTCCTTTCTCGCCACAGCTGTTTATACCCAGGCTCTGGCCTGCAGCTATAGAAGCTCCTTTCCCCATAGCCTTTCTCAGCCCACCATGCCTTTCCCTGTCAGCTAGATCTGACTTCTACTTACGTTAGAACCAGCTCAAGCATCAACTCCTAAATTATACATTAGCTTTTAGCTTCTAAGAAATTATGTATTTTTTTTTTTTTACTCTCTATTGTGTCCTTAATGCACTTAGAGAAATGTGGTGTTCTAGATACTGTTGTGTGCCCACCCCCCAGCTCACTCTCCATCCTTCTCTGTGCCCCAGGAGGCTGACCCATGTACAGTCTGGGCTTTTTTGTCCTCCAGTTCTCAGTGCGATTCGGGCTAATGGGATATACCAGCAGGAGATCAGAAAGTAGGAGGAGAGAGAGTTGGGGTATTTATTCCCAACCAAGTGGAAGTTTGGTTCCTATGTTTAGTCTGGGTTTTTCTACCAAAAGCTACAATGCCTTTCAGGCAACCCTGTTCCTTATAGCTACTCTCCTGCTTCTGGGGTCCTCTCCCCCTTCTTGCTTATTCAGGTCTCTAGTGGTAGCCAAAGCTCTTAGTTGGTACTAGCCATGGAGTACTGCATTGCCCTTGTTTGTTTCCTGAAACCCTGCCCATGCCTTTGTGAAAAGACTCTCATTTGTTTCACGAGTTACCCAGGAGAAGTGGACCATCTGCAACCTGTAGGACCTTGACTAATACACCTAGTTTGCAAAGAGCAGGAACTTTATGTAACATTTATAGTCTGATAATCTGGTGTCTTCTTCCTAGATGCCATCTGAACTGCTTCTTTGATCTGTAAGATGGGGAGACCCAGCCTGCTAACAATACCAAAAGAATATTATTCTAAACCCCCAACTTCTGCATCTTAGATGGGAAATTTGGATATCATGTCCATCACTGAGTCCATAATAACAACTCAGATCAGGAAAATTCTAACAGCAGAACTTGCATTGCTGGGTGTGCCCCCTCCTCATTAGCAGGGGAGGAAACATAAAGAGAACCAATTCTGATCTTTTAATCTACCACAGGATATGGAGGCAGCAATTCAATTTAATAACAAGTGTTTGTAATTTGGGTTGCCATAGGTAACTAATCCAAAGTAGATGCTCAATAAATGCTTGTAAAATAGAATTTAATTGGATGATTGCTCACGCCACAGGCACTTTGGAGAGCTGACTTGAAACCAGAATTGAATTCCCATTTGAACCCATCGGTTTCTGAAGGCCTGCATGTTCTTCCTTGGATATTGGTGACAGAGTTCATGTTGTGATCCATCTGTGGAGAGCACTGAGTGGGTAAAGACCACCCAGTAGTCTGGAAATTGCAAACTAAGGAGAGTGACTCTCTGTAGAGTATTTGCCAAATGATAATGTCAACCACACATAAACCACAGTGTGTGGAAAACTACACGACTGAGCCGGGACAGTTGTACATTTGAAGGTTAAGAGAAGCAAGGAATCCCTCTGGCTTTCCTCCCTGAAAATGCCCAGGTTCACACAGACAGATGTATCTGAGCCTCTAGGCTGGGGGTCTGGAGAGAAGGAGTTTTTCATGAGTGATGCTTGTGGATGGAAGTGAAACCCTGCCTTGTGTGCCCAGGGGCTAAGATCTGAACTCCTGGCCTGAAAGAGGGGTTGTGCTGGAAGAACAGTAGTCCTCCCTATGTTGAAATTGGCCAGTGGGATTTTTTCAATTTGCACCTGGTGTTGGGCAGGAGTTCATGAAATCCACAGAAAAGAATGTTTCCGAGTTAAATGATGGAAGAGGTAAAAAAAAAAAAAAAGTTGAACAGTAGTTTTTTTGGAGTCATGAAAAGCACCGATTCAGTGTGTGAAACGGAGATGTAAATCTTTGCTGAGAAGAAGCGCTCTGGGCCAGCGTTGGAGGTCTCCACGCCACAGACATATGCAATGGAGTATTCGCTGTCACCTCCTCGGGTAGCCTTTGAAAGGGGAGCTGAGACGCTCAAAGCCAGGAAGGCTATCCTTTTCTAACCAGGAGTCTGTTTCATCTTCTCTTTCCAGTGCAGAAGGCTTTTCCCAACCCACTAAATATTTAAAATTTATACTCAGTGACAGCCCTTTCTTGGCTGAGCTGAAGATTTTCAGCATTTTCTAAACCCACTTCTTATTTCCAAAAGGGCCAGAGTCTTTTTGTAAAAAAAATGCATTTTATTTCATCAGAAAACTTCTCTTTTAAATAAAATGTTAAAATAAATGCTCATTACACAAATTTCACATGCCACCGAAGAGACTAATAAAGAAACTTAAAGTCACTCTAATGTTACTCTGGATATGATCACCGTCAAAAGATGAGAAGATATTCTTGCAGATTTTATTTTCTAAGCATTTAACAACATATAAAGCATGCTTAAAAACAACTATAAAGAAGAGCCAAATGTATATTTTAGAACTTGAAATTAACTAAAATTAAAATCAGCAGAGACCACAACGTTACTTTGCTGAAAGGACACCTCTCTACTCTTATTGTCCTCTACTTTCTAAAGCATTTGAAATAATTGACCAGCTGTCTCTGAGCTCTTCTTGTTTCTTTTTCTTTTTTTAAACTTGTTATTGTTTAAAGTATTACATAAGTCTCCTTTTTCCCCCATTGACCTCTCCCTGGCTATCCCCAAACCCCACCAGCACATGCCCTCACCCCACCCCTATCTTTGTCCATTGGTTATGCTCATATGCATGCATACAAGTCCTTTGGTTGATCTCTAACCCTCTCACCCTCCACCTTCTCATATAGGTTGGACAGTCTGTTGGATGCTTCTATGACTCTGGTTCTATTTTTGTTCATCAGTTTATGTTGTTCATTATATTCCACAAATGAGTGAGATCATGTGATATTTATCTTTCTCTGACTGGCTTATTTCGCTTAGCATAATGCTCTCCAGTTCCATCCATGCTGTTGCAAATGGTAAAAGTTCCTTCTTTTTTATAACAGCGTAGTATTCCATTGTGTAGATGTACCACAGTTTTCTAATCCACTTATCTGCTGATGGGCACTTAGTCTGTTTCCAAATCTTAGCTATTGTAAATTGTGCTGCTATGAACATAGAGGTGTGTATATTCCTTCTGATTGGTGTTTCTGGTTTCTTGGGAAATAGTCCTACAAGTGGGATTACTGGGTCAAATGGGAGTTCCAGTTGCCTCTCTGTTGTCTCTTCAACCTGTGCCTCTAAAGCTCTTCCTTGTGTGCTCCAGGTCTATATGCCCACTGTTTCCAAATTTGTGTTCTATGCTATTGCAAGGCATGCATCTTTGACATAACATCAAAATGTGAAAACAGTTATTCAGTGAATTCTCTACACTAAAAGGAATAAACTGCTTCTTTGATAAGTAAAAATGATCTAAGTGGTTTCATTCTTAGCACGCTGCTAATTTTGAGATGTTTAAGAAACTTTCAAATGACTTGTTTTAAAAATATCAGGCAGGGAACCAAGATGGCGGCATAGGTTAACGCCGGAGTTTGCTGCTTTGAACAACTACTTCAAAAGTGAAACCAAAAAACGGAAGGGACATCACCCAGAACCGCAGGAACGCTGGCTGAGTGGAAGTCCTACAACTAGGAGGAAAGAGAAACGCATACGGACACTCAGAGGAGGCGCAGTGCTGAAGTCAAATTCTGAGGTGCGAAGTGCGCGGAGCCGGCTGGCGGCGGAGGGCGCGGTTGTTGTTTTCAATCGGGAGGGAGTCGCAGACTCTGAGCACCAGATCCGGGGGAGTCTTTAGGGACCCAGACTCAAACGGGAGAAGCGGGACTGTCTGGCTTCGGTCAGAGCGAGTGCAGCTTTCTCTCCGAACTTTGCAGCGGGTGCTGGGACTCAGAGAGGCAGAGCTCCTTGGGACAGGACTGAGAGCCGCCATAACTGCTCTCTCTGGCCCACCCTGTTGATCCTGTGCGACCCGCCCCGCCCAAGCCCTGCACAGAGGCATTTGCCGGATAGCCTCAGGCAAAGGCTAGATTAGCACCTCCCTAGAGGACAGAAGTTCTCTCACTGCTGACACAGCTGATTCTCATAGCCACTTGGCCTGGAGGTCAAACCCTCCCTGGAATTAGCTACAACAATCAAGATTTATCTATAAGACTGCGAACAAAGACCACTAGGGGGTGCACCAAGGAAGCATAACAAAATGCGGAGACAAAGAAACAGGACAAAATTGTCAATGGAAGAAATAGAGTTCAGAACCACACTTTTAAGGTCTCTCAAGAACTGTTTAGAAGCTGCCGATAAACTTAATGAGCTCTACACGAAAACTAATAAGACCCTCGATCTTATATTGGGGAACCAACTAGAAATTAAGCACACACAGACTGAAATAACGAATATTATACAGACGCCCGACAGCAGACCAGAGGAGCGCAAGAATCAAGTCAATGATTTGAAATGCGAGGAAGCAAAAAACATCCAACCGGAAAAGCAAAATGAAAAAAGAATCCAAAAATGCGAGGATAGTGTAAGGAGCCTCTGGGACAGCTTCAAGCGTACCAACATCAGAATTATAGGGGTGCCAGAAGATGAGAGAGAGCAAGATATTGAAAACCTATTTGAAGAAATAATGACAGAAAACTTCCCCCACCTGGTGAAAGAAATGGACTTACAGGTCCAAGAAGCGCGGAGAACCCCAAACAAAAGGAATCCAAAGAGGACCACACCAAGACACATCATAATTAAAATGCCAAGAGCAAAAGATAAAGAGAGAATCTTAAAAACAGCAAGAGAAAGAAATTCAGTTACCTACAAGGGAATACCCATACGACTGTCAGCTGATTTCTCAACAGAAACTTTGCAGGCCAGAAGGGAGTGGCAAGAAATATTCAAAGTGATGAATACCAAGAACCTATAACCAAGATTACTTTATCCAGCAAAGCTATCATTCAGAATTGAAGGTCAGATAAAGAGCTTCACAGATAAGGAAAAGCTAAAGGAGTTCATCACCACCAAACCAGGATTATATGAAATGCTGAAAGGTATCCTTTAAGAAGAGGAAGAGGAAGAAAAAGGTAAAGATACAAATTATGAACAACAAATATGCATCTATCAACAAGTGAATCTAAGAATCAAGTGAATAAATAATCTGATGAACAGAATGAACTGTTGATTATAATAGAATCAGGGACATAGAAAGGGAATGGACTGACTATTCTTGGGGGGGGAAAGGGGTGTGGGAGATGTGGGAAGAGACTGGACAAAAATCATGCACCTATGGATGAGGACAGTGGGTGGGGAGTGAGGGCGGAGGGTGGGGCGGGAACTGGGAGGAGGGGAGTTATGGGGGGGAAAAAAAGGAACAAATGTAATAATCTGAACAATAAAGATTTAATTAAAAAAAAAATAAAAATATCAGGCAGGACACACGTAATAGAACTTTGGAGTAAAGTGATCAGATCCACGGTGAGGCAGTGAGAGAGTGATTCTGGCTATGATTTTTATCCAGGGCTGGGTCCACACTGATGATGGAGAAAGACAGCAATCCCAGTAATGTGGAAAAGCTCTGTTATGTTTCGTTGAAATGCCCTGTAATTTTTTTTACAGAAGTGTTGTTCTGACCTTGCAAGTGCCTGGTCTCCTCACCAGGTGAGGCTGCTGGCCCCATCACTCATGATTTCCATTTCCATTAAAATGCTCATTTGCCTCCAGGTTGGCTTATCTCAGCCTCTGTCTTATTTCCTACTTAAATGTGCTTGAACTCATCACTGTGCTAGGTTAAGGCTGTGGTCAGGGTTAAGATAATTTGTTAAGATAATGGATGCAAAGACTCCAGAAATGTGCATTGGACTGTCCAAGTGCCTTTATAAAATATTGAGAATTTTGGACATAGATTACAATAATGAAAAAAGTTTGATCTCTGACTATGAGCCATGCATTGCCTCAGGCGCTTGATAAATCTTATCTCATTCAATTCTCCATGGGCCTTATGAGACAACTATATTCATTATTCCCAGCCTAGAGATGTGCAAAGAGGGCAACTCACTTGCCCAAGGTTGGAAGGTTGCAGGGCCTGATTTGAATTTAGGCTATTCTACTCCAGAGCCTTAACTACTTCACTGGCGCCTCCCCTTGCTGTGCTGGGGCATTGCTCATCAGTTTAACCCTGTGATGGCATTTCAGGGTAGCAAGGGATTGCAACCCTGGGTGCACACTGACTCACTAAAGACCTTTTGAAACACACCAGGCCCAAGCCCAGCCCCCAAGATTCTGACTTAATTGGAGTTGAGGCCAATATTGATATCTTCAGTTAGGTAGAAGCCAGCATTTAGTGAAAAAGGAAAACAATGATTCTAAACCGCCAGCAACCCAGGGGTTAGAGATACATTTTCTCTGGAAAATGGAAAGACTAAATGCTGGGAGTTTAATGGCAGCTTCTCTTTCTTTTCACCTTGCTCTGAATGTCTATGCCTTCTCTCCCATAGTCACACCCATTTCAGGAATCAGCCCACATAAGGAGTCTTATTGATTTCAGAGAGAAAGGGAGAGGGAGAGATAGAAACATCAATGATGTGAGATAATAATTGATCGGCTGCCTCCTGCATGACCCCTACTGGGGATTGAGCCCGCAACCTGGGAATGTGCCCTGACAAGGGATCAAACCATCACCTCCTGGTTCACAGGTGGACACTCAATCACTGAGCCACACTGGCCTGGCTAAGAAGTTTTTTTAAAATTAAATTTATTGGAGTAACATTGGTTAACAAGTTTATGTAGGTTTCAAGTGTACAATACATCATCTTTATATTGAACTAGAGGCCCGGTGCATGAAATTTGTGTACTCATGGGGAGGGGAGTCCCTCGGCCCAGGTTGTGAGAGGGCATAGGCCAGGCCGAGAGACCCCCCGCCAGTGCACGATCAGAGCTGGGGAGGGACACAGGAGGTTGGTCAGCCAGGGAGGGACCGCAGGAGGGCTCCAGGGCATGTCCAGCCTGTCTCGCTCAGTCCTGAATGGCCGGAACCCAGAAGCAAGCTAACCTACAGGTCAGAGTGTCTGCCTCCTGGTGGTCAGTGCACGTCATAGCAACTGGTTGACTGGTCAACTGTCTGGCCCCGGTGGTCAGTGTACATCATAGCGAGCAGTTGAGCGGCCTTAGCATGTCATTAGCATATTATGCTTTGATTTGTTGCATGGCCGACCAGATGGCCGGACACTTAGCATTAGGCTTTTATTATATAGGATTGTGTGTTTACCATCCAAAGTCAATTTTTTGTCACCATATATTTGACCTCCTTTACCAATTACTACCTCCTCCCTGCCTCCCTCCTTTCCCTATGTTAATCACCATACTGTAGTTTCTGTCTATGAGTTTTTGTTTGTCTGTCTTATTTTTTCATTTATTGCTTTCAATTTTATATCCTACATATGAATGAAATCATATTGCTCTTGACTTTTTCCATTTGACTTATTTCACTTACATGAT
Organism: Myotis daubentonii; assembly: GCF_963259705.1. Taxonomy (NCBI): domain Eukaryota; kingdom Metazoa; phylum Chordata; class Mammalia; order Chiroptera; family Vespertilionidae; genus Myotis; species Myotis daubentonii. Next base: position 80,191,014 of record NC_081843.1, read on the forward strand.
ATTCTCAAGATCCAGCCATATTGTTATAGCAAAACTACCATGAGATACCATCTCACACCTGTTAGAATAGCTATTATCAACAAGACAAGTATTAACAAGTATTGCAGAGGACATGGATAAAAAGGAGCCCTCATACATTGCTGGTGGGAATGTAATCTGAGACAGCCACTATGGAAAACAATATGAAGGTTCCTAAAAAAAACTAATAATAGAGTTACTATATGACCCAGCAATCCCTCTTCTGACTATTTACTCACCAAACTTGAAAACACTTATTTGTAAAGACATATGTACCCCTATGTTATTTACGATGCCCAGGACATGGAAATAACTGAAGTGTCCCTTTAGAAGATTGGATAAAGAAGATGTGGTATACGTATGCAATATAAGAAATGCCTAATTACTTTCTTAGCAATTTTATATTTAGTTTTCCCCAGATATTGGTGTGGTGAGTGCTTTATAGTTAGATTTTGATCAAATTATGTATAGTACATTTTCCCACCCAGATAATTTGTGTACTTCTCAAGGACAAAACTATGTCTTCTCCAGCTTCTATTTCCTTTATGATGCCTTGTATAGTGCTGTGTGTGTGAGTGTACAAAACATGCTGGCTGGGTTAGTGGCAAAAACTGCTGTGGAATTTCAAACCTGTGTGCAAGGAGCAAATAAGAAAAATAAATAAAATATCGGCAGGTTTGTAAATATAATAATCAAATTGTATTTCATTTATTTATGCAGTAAATATTTATTAAGCATCTACTATGTGGCAATCATATTCCAGTGAGAGAAATAGAATCACCACATAAATATACCCATAAACAAGTCATTTCAGATAGCATTAGTATCTTGGAAGAAGTTAATATGGAAGCAAGTGCCTGGAGAAAAGGGGAGCCTTCTGGAAAATTGGGGAAGGCCTTGCTGAGGGAGGGGACAATTGAGACCACAGCCTGAGGAGTTAGCTATGGAAATTCTGAGGAGTGCTCCAGACAGGAGCCCTGGCAGTAGGCATAGCTTTGGTTTGTGTGCTTGAGGAACAGCTAGAGCTCAGTGGGGCAAACATGCTGAACAAGAAGGCTACTGAGACGATCAGAGGTGAAGGCTGTGCCAGATTGTGTAAGCCTTGAACATCACAGTAAGACGTATGGATTTTATTGTGGGCATAATGGGATCTGAAAAATTGCAATTTGCAGTCAATTGATGATGCAAATGCAAATGTATGTGGGCCACCCTAATTATTTTATACTAGGGGCCCGGTGCACGAAATTCGTGCACTGGGTGTGGGGGGGGGGGAGTGTCCCTCAGCCCAGCCTGCCCCCTCTCACATACTGGGAGCCCTCAGGCGTTGACCCCCATCACCCTCCAATCGCAGGATCGGCCCCTTGCCCAGGCCTGACGCCTCTGACAGAGGTGTCAGGCCTGGGCAGGGGACCCTCATTTCCCCCCATCACTGGTTCTGCCCCCAGCCCAGGCCTGATGCCTCTGGCCCAGGCATCAGGCCTGGGCAGGGGTCCCCCAGACTCCTCCGATTGCTGGCTCTGCCCCTTGCCCAGGCCTGATGCCTCAGCCAGAGGAGTTGACCCTCATCACCCTCCGATCACCAATCACCGGATCGGCCCCTTGACCAGGCCTGAGGCCTCCGGCAGAGGTGTCAGGCCTGGGCAGGGGACCCCCAGCTCCCCGCGGTTGCAGGCTCCGCCCCTGCCCAGGCCTAACGCCTCTGGCCTAGGCGTCCGGCCCGGGCAGCAGGGACCCGCAGCGGCAGCGGCCCCGCGATCGCGGGCTCCGCTTTAGGCCCAGGCAAGGGACCCCTAGCTCCCGGGACTGCCAGCTTCGACTGTGTCCAGCTCCCATCGCTGGCTCCACCCCTACTTCCTGCTATCACTGGCCAGGGCGGCAAAGGCGCCTGATTCTCCGATCATGGCTGGGGGGCAGGGCAAAGGCGGCCCCAGGGCCGCCTTTGCCCTGCCCCCCAGCTCTTAGCTCCCCCCTGGGTTTCTGGTCACTGTCAGTGGCAGGGGGCTTCTTCCTGCTTTCCCTTTCGCCTCCCTGCATTGTGCCTACATATGCAAATTAACCGCCATCTTGTTGGCAGTTAACTGCCAATCTTAGTTGGCAGTTAACTGTCAATCATAGTTGGCAGTTAATTTGCATATAGCCCTGATTAGCCAATGAAAAGGGTATCGTCGTACGCCAATTACCATTTTTCTCTTTTATTAGTGTAGATATTTGGATGGTGGTCCTTAAGGAAATTCTACTAGTGACCTCTAGGGTAGGGAAAGCTTCAGTGTATTGGGTTCCAACAAAACACATTCCTTGTCACAGTGTCCAAATGCATGAGGGACAGATCATCATTGATCACGGCCTTTTTCAGATTGTGCTGAAAAGCAGGAAGGCACATCCATGACCAAATGTTGATCTCATTCTACTCTGGTGGTAGCTTGGCAATAGTGGAATTGTGGTTCATTGTGTCACTTAATAACATCAGTTGATTGTAGAGCTCAGCTTTCTTTTTCATTATTTCAATATGAAACCTATCAGTAGCAGAAACTATTCTGATAGACACTTCGTGTCTTAGTTATCTATTGCCGCATACCAAATGACTACAAATTTAGCGGTTTAAAAGGATACACATTTACAAGCTCACAGATTCTGTGAATCAGAAGACACTTAGCTAGGTCCTCTGCTCAGGGTTTCCAAGGCTATAATCAGCTGTCTCCTGGGCTAATGCTCATCTGGAGGCCTAACTGGGGAAGGATCTGCTTCTGAGTTTACTTGAGGTGTTGGGAGAAGTTATATCCTTCAGTAATAGGACTCAGGGCCCAGCTTCTTGCTGTGCACATCAGCTGGAAGTTTCCATAGAAGCAGCCCTTTGTTCCTTGCTCTGTGGGCCAGTCTGCTAACAAGATGGAATCTTAAATAACACAACATAATCATGAAAGAGACATATTCTGTTGGGTTAGAAGCAAGTCACAGGTACCACGCATACACAGAAGAGCAGATTACAGAGGGCACGAACACCAGGAATTCAGAACCAGGAGTCTTGGGGGCCATATTAGAGTTTGCCTACCACACGTGGTTTTATTTTTAAAAAGATATTGTTCTTTGGAAGTTATAAGCTATTAATGTGATAAAACTCCGTGTTTGCTGATAAGCAGATGTCTGAAACATTTCTCTTCAAAGTTTGAACTTTGTTCTCCATGGGCCTCTTCTGCAAGTGAAGGGGGAGGTACGTCTTTTAAATATTAGTTTGAAACTGGTTTGTAAACTGACCAATGTCTGCAGAGGTGCTGCTTTTTATGACAGTCCCAGGCTACCTTCTATCTTCTCAAGAGAGGATCACTCCACCCAGTACTATACAATAGGCAGCCCATGTAAAGCTACTGGATTTTTCAACATGCCTTTCTAGGAGACAGCCTTCTGGCAAGAATTTTCAGAGTGAATGTCCTCTGTGCATACTCACATGATACTTGGTCATCTTTGGGAGGAGAGCCAAGATTATAAAAAGTTATGGGGGGGTGGGGAGAGGGGAGGAAGGATCATAGCAAAATAACCTGGGCATTTAACCAGCCTGTGAGTTTGGCATGCTTGATGTCCATGTCCTTTCAGCAAATATTTGCCTTTTATTGTCACTCTTTGCCTAGCCAGTATTTTAATGGTTCCTTTTGCTTCTGGAAACACTAGCCCCTTAAATGTTGGATCCAATGTGTGGTGTTGTCAGGTAAGAAGCAGTACTAAGGAGTGGCTTAGAGAGAGAACCAAGGATTTACATTACTACCATATTCTCCCCTTGCTGACCCCTCCTCATTACCATGCTCTTTCCTTGGTATGGGCAGTTGATGTTTTCTCAGGCTTATGTCAAGTGGTGTATAAACTGGGCCCCAAGACAAGACTGCCACCCTACACCCTTCCAACCAGATTGCTGCCCCTTAACCCCTCCCATTGAGATGATCTGGGATTCCTTCCATTTCAGGTTGGTATCAGCTAAGAGAGATTTGGAAGCACTCTATCTTTTGCATTACCCTTGGCATAGAATTCAATGGGGGAAAATTTATTTTAAATATTGTCTGCACGACAGATCTGAGCTAACTGCTTCCCAGACCCAGATAACCAGTTTGGTTTCTTCTCCAAAGGCCAGTGACTGCCAACCTCTCCAGGTTTCCTGGGTCAGAGAAACAGAAGTTAGAATCTGTAAGTGTTGATCGAGACAAACGCGGCAACTTTGATCAGTTAAGTATGAATAAGTCAGAAATTCATGGTTTTAATTCCCTTTGAAATACACACACACTTAGAGGTTAGGGGGAGAAAGCATTTGGCAGGGAACATCTGAGGAGTTGCCAGCCATATAATGCTTGAAAGATAGCCAGATAGAGTTTGCCAAACCCGAAAGCAGCCAGGTTTGCTCATCTCCACATTAAAGGAACATTAAGGCCTTTATCTATTGACCTGAACCTACTAAAAAAAGAGAATTTTAGAGTTGAACCTAATGTTTCTTTGAAAAACTCACCTCTTACTGCCTAATTATTGCTGAGATCTCTGTGTGATATTGCATATCTAATGTATAATATGCAATAACACCAAGTGTGGAGTTTGCAAATAAATAAAGGATGTTATCAAGAGGGCAGGGACCAATTAGCCTCATTAGGTCAAGCAAGCATAAGGACAAGTAATGGTGTCTGACTGCAGCAGGGAAAAAGTAGATGAAATATTAGAAAACATGGCATTATACCGTATAAATCCTGCTGCCTCAGGATTTAAAATAGCTTTCCAAAGAGTCCAAGGTAGAACGTATACAATAGACACACTCTTGAAGTTCTAAGAAAAAAAGAAGTACTCAAATAATAGCGGTAATTATTGTTTGTTGTTATTATTATTATTGCCATCACTTACTAGGTACCTAGAATATGCTTAAATCTGGACAATATTTTCGGCTAAGTCCTTTGCATATACTATTTCTAAACCTAACAGCTGTTCAAATACGTTGTGTGACTTTTTAAATAAAATCCCTGATCAGGTTCTTAGCCATGGTGTTGTCCATCTGAATCTTATGTTCCTATGGAAAGGTATCTCTGAACAGCTGGACTGCCCGATCCTCAGAGGTCCTTGCGGATCTCCACCCAAACATGCAGTCTTGCCTGTCTGACCCGATGTGGTCATTTTGAAGCATATCAAGAAGCAGTTTAACAACTATGAGGGGAGGTGGCCCAGTCCACACTCAAATTTGCTAAGGAAATACAAATTGTTTTTATTAGAATTGATGAACAAAGAGGGGTTCTTGGATCTAACCAACTTGTCAATTCTATACCAATTATGATATGTGAGATAATATGCATTGAAAGCTTTCATACCTGATACTAGTCTAATAATTTCTATATACAGTAATTCATTTAATCTATATACAGTAAAATTTATGACATAGTTTTTAATCAGAAGTGACTAATACTTTGGGATAGTGTTAGAATTGACCGTTCCAATGAACACCCACAAAATATTACAGTATTGGCTTCATACAATAGAAGGTTTATTTCTTGCTTACATCACAGCCAATTGGATGATTGGCAGATAAATTTCCCACCATGATTTGGGCAGCAACAGCTTTAGGGGCCTCAGAATCCTCTCCTGCCTCTTCTGCAACTGGCCAGCAGACAGTGAGGAGAGAAAGAGCATGAGGATCTGCTGGGAGGTTTCTGGGGTCATCCCATAGTGGTACCACCATTTCTGCCCACATGTCCATGGTCAGAACTAGTCCCAGAGCCCCACTGTTTGCAAGGAGAACGTGGGGAATGTGGTCCTCCTTTGTTCCAGGAGGGAAAGAGCCAGTGTGGTAGGCACACAATAACTTTATGCCACAGATAGACATTGTTTTTATCCCTGGTTTGTATGTGAAGGAATGAAGGCATCGAAAGGTTCAATACCCAGAATCACACAGTTAATAAGGAGGCTGGTGATTTGAAAACAAGCAGTCTTATTCCTAAGCCCGTGCTTGTAAACACAACTCCGTGCAGCCCTCCATTATTGCAGGGTGAGAAATATTATTCTCAAGGCATCACTATTTGGTTTCATCATTTCACCCCAGATCTAACCCCAGGCTATTATTTAAACATATTTATGATTGGGTAGGTGTGCCATTTATAGAGTCCTAATCACAGATCATAGTAAAAGCCAGTTTTTCAAATAAAAGATCCCAAATTCTGCAAGAACACTGTACATCATGCTTTCAGCCCCACTTTCAATGTTTTTTTCTCAACCTCAGACCCACCTACCCACTTGCTACCTACTACTACCACCACTGCCAAAAAGCAAAACAAAAAAAGTCCCAATAAAGCTTCTACAGTGTTTGAGAAGGTCAAAGGGAGGTTAGTGAGAATGTCTGCCTGTTCCTGAAATTAAGCGGACATTTGGTTCTTTTCCTATAATGGAAGTTTAAGAATATCAAACTATGAGGTAGGAAGGAGGTTGTGACAATCTTCAACCTTGTGGCTTACCTGACTTTCCTTACCCACCACCGCTGTTATTGAAACCCTAGCATTCCCCATGGCACCTTTCCCTGAAGGCTTAGAGACAATCTCAGACTGGCCTGGTAAGACCTTGGAGAGCCTGTCTCATGTGTACATGTCAACACGCCACCTGTTCTGGCAGGAAACCAATTTTCTGTTTCTTCCTCCTTTGGGAAATGTTCCTGTGTCTGGCATCTGTCTCCACTTATCCTGTTTCCCACAATGAGACAAAGAAATCATTTCATTTCTCAAGCCATCTTTCCCACTTTACAAAAAAAAGTTCGTGAAAACAGTATGAAGTTACCTCAAAAAATTAAAAATGAAACTGCCTTATGACCCAGTAATTCTACTTCTGGGAATTTATCCGGAGAAACCTGAAAACTATTCAAAAGAATATATGCAACCCTTTGTTCATTGCAGCATTATCTACAATAGTCAAGATTTGGAAACAGCCCAAGTGCCCATCAGTAGATGAGTGGATAAAACAGCTGTGGTACATTTACACAATGGAATACTATGCAGCAGTAAAAAAGAAGGAAGTCTTCCCCTTTGAGACAGCATGGAGGGACCTGGAGAATATTATGCTAAGAGAAATAAGCCAGTCAGAGAAAGACAAGGACCATATGATTTCACTCATATTTGGAATTTAATGAACAAGCTGAACTAACAACCAAAATAGAGACAGACTCATGAATAAAGAACAGGTATACAGCTCTGGTAAGGGGGTGTTGTGTGGATGGAGGAACTGAGTAAAAAAGAAAAAAAGAGAAAGAACTCATGGACACAGACAACAGTGTGGTGATTGCAAGGGGGAGGGGAGTGGTGGAGTTGGAAGAGGGTATGGGGGATAAATGGTGATGAAAATAATAAAATTAAAAAATTAAAGAAAAAAGTTCTTGAGCTCTCTTTCAGTAGTCATGTTGACTTCTCCCACTTCCTTTATGTACTTAAAACTATTCTTGTTTCCTTGCATAATACTCTTGCTCCATTTTCTCTGATAGGCCCCCTATTTGTGTTCAGAGTCTTAATTCTAACTCTTTTTTACCACCTTTGATTAAATAAAAGAACCCCTACTTGGTAATCTGTTTTCATTTTCATCGACTACTGACCTTAATGGTTTTCATTTCTGTTCTGGAACATTTTGTCATTTATCATTAGGCAAGTTTGACTATTTGCTTTTCTATTCTCCTAATAGTGCATAATAAGATATAGCTCCTATGAGTGAGAAAACATGACAATGTTAAAATATGGGCCTACACTATTGATCTGTACTTCAAGAAACAGTGCTTCCTAGATTTAAAAAAACAATAACATTGGACCGTTCCCCCGCCCCCCAAACCCCTGCCACCTCTATTGTCTCAAACATGATTTCTTTGGGGAAAAATACAAAACTAAAACAAAAAATACCCCAGGTTCCAAGGACACTTTCTTACTGCCATGTAGGCAGGTCAGATGGATTCCCTTCTTCCTGCAGAATCATCCTGTGATCTTGAAAAAGTGAAGCTACAGGACAAAAGTATATTTAAAGAAAGATATTATGGGACCGGAAGCTTAGAGAATTTAACTTTACTTTGGTGACTCAGATGCCTCCCATTTTAAGCAAGTCATCTGAACACTGTGTACTTTGGTTTTGCCTTTTTATAAAAAGGAAACCAATAAAAATATAGTGCTCAAAATATAGGCCCCTAACAAACTTCCAATAAATGGCTCATTAAAATTCTCTTCAGAGTGATGTGGGTGAAACATTAATGAATTTACCGCCAAGTTTATTTCCAAGGAATGGTATCTTGTGAACATTCTATGCCTTCCTCCTTCCATCTCCTTCTTCCAGGCTTTCATCCCCTCTTTTCCTTCCAATGAAAATACCTGAATTTGCCTGATGTGTTTCAGGGGACATGACAATTTTAGTGAAAACCATGGGGAAAGCAGGTGTGATGAAATTATGCTGCATACTCTTGTAGAGGATAAGGATTTCTGTGTTCTCACCTAGTCTTCTGTCCTCTCTAAGATGCAATGTCATAAGTCAGTAATCATGCAAGTTGTTAAGACATAGATCCTGTGAGGATTAAATGAAGGAAAGAGCATGAGAAGCACTTCTCAGCGCCTGGTATATAGTTAACAAGCAAAGATTGGTTCTCCCATAAGCTCAATGGCGAATATTTTTAAAATATTAAACTAGTTTCTTTTCCTCCTCCCTTCAATTATTAATGGCTAGCAAGTTCTGTTTCCCTAAATTCCTTTGGTCTTTTTATTTGATTGCCTCAGGGAAAGAGAGGGTGGGCACACATTAAAACTAAGAGGTCAGCATTTAGCTCTCAGGTGAAAAATTGATGTTTTGAGTCTAGCGTGTGATAATAACCTTGAAAGCCAAGCTTTTGGAAAAGAAAAGATACCCTCCATTGTAAATGTTCCCTTTACATATGGAGAATCAAGGCTGGTAGATTGGGGTCCAGAGCTCTACTCATAAGCGCTAGAGAAAGGAAAAAGGAAGAGATGATGTAAACTTTTCATCTGACTGAAAGGGAAAGGGAAAAAGCCCTTCAGCTTCCAGAGAGAGAGGAGTGCCGGAAGGAGGAGAAAGGAGAGGCACATGACTTCACAGAACAAAATTCTGGATGGGAGAGCGTTAGAGAAACTCTGAGAGCAGGTAGGCACAACCCAAATATCTCAAGGTGAATGTTAGGAAATTCAAAAGCCCATTCCAGGAGCCCCAGTTTTCAGCCCAGCACTGGAGCAACGTGGTACCCCTCAGAAAGGCCAGAGATATCCTTCTACGCCTAGATGGAGCTCCAGAACCTTCAGGTGTCTCAATAAAAGAATTAAGAGGCGCTATTGACCACTGAATGAGAGGGAGGCAGAGAAAAGTCTGGGAAGTGAGGCAAGTTTGTTTTATGATGCTGGGTCCTCACATCAGGAGACCACAGACATCTACCCAGGTGTTAGATGCCACTAAGAGGAGCTGCATCCCACTAGAGACAAGCATGGGCAACAGAGAGAAGATCTGAGCAGTCATGTCTTGACAGAGGCCTGGGATGTCCAAGGAACAGCAGAGTCAGAGTAACTGTGAAGTAGCAACATGAACTTTTCTCTGCTCCCTGCAGAAATGAAGCTCTCCCAGACCAAATAAGACCTGAGAGAGAAAATAACGAACCTGTGTTACTTTTGCCCATCTGAACAGCGTTTATACATTTCTGACCCTTCTGCAAAAGGACTTGAGAATTAGCCTCATAGTGAAGCTGACTTTCAGTTTGTTATGTGTAAGGAGTGGCGGGGGGGGGGGGGGGTATTTGGCATAGGACATGTAACTACCTCACAGAGCTGTGGAGGACAGAGAAATATACCTTTTGGAAAATATACTTCAAAGAGCCCACAGCTCTTCGGGACACTAATTGACACCAGTATTGTGGAAAGCAGAATAGAGTGTAGTGCAGTCACCAGCAGTGTCAGCAAACTCAAGGTGTTAGTGTGTGAAATGAGGTTGTTATTTTGATGACAGTGATAATATCAACTGTTCCTCCTTACGATCATAGGGTACTTTTAGCTCATGGACACTAAAATTACCACCCAGTAATTTGGAGACCAAATTTACAGCAACCATTCAAAATAAATTGGTTCATTTCAACTCAGTGTCAGTAAGCAACAGAAAGGATGTGACGTTCTCAAACTGGTTTGTACCACATCTTTGTAGCTCAAGTTGATGAAGTTCTGGACAGATGTTCTTTTAGACATTATTCAGCTAGGAGATCATTTCTGCTGTTGTCAGAATTGAAATCCCAAAAGCATGTATTTTAAAGTCCACCGACTGTCTTTTTCTCAATATATATTCCTGATTTCAGAGAGGAAGGGAGAGGGAAAGAGAGATAGAAACATCAATGATGAGAGATAATCATTGATTGGCTACCTCCTGTCCACCCTGCACTGGGGATCCAGCTGCAACCTGGGCATGTGCCCTGACCAGGAATCGAACCATGAGCTACTGGTTAATAGACCAATGCTCAACCACCGAGCCACACCGGTCAAGCCACAGACTGTCTTAATAGTATTATTTCAATAAGTCCAAAAGCTTCACTGTTAGAAAATTATGTATTTTGTAATCCAAGTTCTCCAGGTTCATGAGGAGTCACTATGTCCTTGAATGTCCGTCAGTCTTATTCCAAGTCTCTATCTTGAATACAAGAAATCCTGTCTTCTTCGCCGGTATTTCTGAGCATCCCAGGAAGGCTTGTATTCCTGGGGGTTGCTTATTGTATCAGTTAGGAACTGGGTCCAGATGCATGTAACTGACATTTAACTGCTGAAGTTTAATCAAACAGGAGGAGGGGTGTTTTTCTCACACATTTCAAGTCTGGAGATGAGCAATCCAAGGCCTCTGTAAGGTCTTCAGCATTCCAGGCCCCTTCAGTATTTCTTTCCTCTGTCCTAACACATGGTTTTTGCCTCATTCTTACTGCTTTGTGGCCACAAGATGGCTGCCCCTTTCCAAGCTCATGTCTTTGCTTTAAGCCAGCAATTTTCAACCGGTATGCCACAAGAATTTTTAAAACCTGTAATACCTATTTAGTCAGGGGCACTGACTTCTTTTCTGTTAGATTGTCAAATAAAAAATAACAATAGCCAGCACAATAGCCGTCCGGTATGATTGAATAAAAATTATACCTTTTTTTTTTTTTGTCAGATCGGCAAAAACTATATTTTTTGGTATGATGCAGTTCTAGCAATTGGTTTATGTGTGCCATGAGGTGGGAAAGGTTGAAAATCGCTGCTCTAAGCTAAAAGAAGGGACAAAGGACTAAGGGCCAATACCTGAGGCAGAAAAGCAAAACTGTCCCAGAAATCCCCAGCAAGTTTTTAAATATGTCTCAACGACCTGAAACAGGTGCCAGTGCCTTCCCTGAAACCTGCAAAGGCAAGGAGTCTAGAGAGATACATGCCCACCGAAAGCAACACAGACATGACTGGTAAGAAAAGAGAGGGGCGTGGCAGCCGAGCGCCCAGCGGTGTCTGAGTGTCTGCCAGCCTTCCAGGCCTCCTCCTGAGCCACTGCTCCTGGCTCCTCCACACTGGCCACATCTGGCCACTTCCTGATGCCTGGGCAGGAGAACTCAGAAATGGATGCCTCAGCAGTGGCCTGGTGTTTTCATGGGGAAGTGGCCTCCTGGGCCTTTCTTCCTGTTCCTGCAGGTTGACATCGTATTGCTGAGCCCACTTACTCATTTACTTAACAAATACTTTTGAATAACTTCTATGCACCAAGGACTGTTTTAGACATTGGAGATAAGATCAAGGCCCTTACCTTGATGGAACTTACATTATGATGGGGAAAGTGGATTTCAGCCCCCAGTTGTCCTCTTAGCTGGGCACCTTTGTGTGGGGCATACCCTGCACCGCTGTTTATGATGAATCTGAGCATTCTGTCTCTCTTTCTCTACCAGAAAAAAAGTCATAGAAAAGGAAAAATAGTCAACAAACATATTTTTTTTTCTGAAATAAACCCACTGACCACTTCCAAGTCTCTTACATTATTAGGCAGGGCACTGAGCATCTCAGTCTGCAACACCTTGCCTTTAGGGCACTCCGTTTGCTCACTGCTTCCTCAAGAAGAACATTTTCACCCTCCTGCGTGAGAGTTGTTGCTAACCACCAATTCCAGTTGCTCCCTTTACAGCCACTAAGAGTTCAGAAAATTTGGGGCCCAATGTTGGAGCATCCCATCAAATGAATACATATCTAATGGAAATTCTTCACGGAACAAGGCATGCCATTGGCCCTTAGTGGCCTAATTTCCCAGCACGTTTCAATGGACAGTCTATGCATTCTGAAGCTCTTTTATAAAACTCAACTTCGGTGTTTACTTGCATTTAGTCAATGTGTTGTTTTGAGCCTCTACTTTAGTTAGAGAAAGAGAATGATAAAAATCCCAGTTCTGACAAGGTCTTTATCTCTTTCCCTGTGACTCAGGACCTGGGAGGGTGGGTGGGAAGGGGCTGAGAGGAAGCGGGTAATGGGGGGGGGAATGGGTGATATCTGTAATACTATTAACAATAAAAAATATATTTTTAAAAAATGGAATATGACAGGCAGTGCTAGAGTCACATCCAAAGGTAGTCAAAGTGGAAAGGGGTCCTTGAGGAGGTCTGAAGTTCTGTGTATTAGGGATCAAGAGGAATGTGGTTGAATTTATGAGTTTCTAAACTTCCCAGCATATACTTCTTACCCATCCTCTTCATCTCCAGCTTCCAAACTAAGTGTGTGATTCTCCTCTCACCTCAGAACCTTCCCTCCAGTGCTTCTCCCAGCTCTCTGCCAAGCCACATCCTTCCAACCATTGCTCAAAACATTTCTCTTTCTGAAAAATTGCTGCATGCTATGTAGCCTTACCTGTCTTCACCCTGGTCTGCCTGACTCTCCCTCAGCACTTACATGTAGCTCCATTCAATTGTCCATCATCTCACCCCTTTACTGATGGCTGTGCTAGTTCATCATGACATCATGCAACTCACAAAAGGGGCATCAGGGCCGTCTTTATACTCAGGAACTCCCCCTATACATTGTGTTACTCCTTGCCCAGAATAGACCATCTGGGAACGAGACCACTGCAGGTTTAAGATGCAAACTTTCTCTTCATCGTGCTCAATTTTCCAGGCAATTTACATTTGAGACTGCAGAGCAGTGGGTGTGTAACTGATTCCAACCTTCTCTGGGTGGTGACGTAATCATGGAGAGGCCATCTGTGTCTTCTCCATCTGCTGAGGCTTCTTAGGACCTCAGCAAATGCAGTGCCCCAACTCACGCCTCACCTTACCAAACAACGTTTTCAAACTGAACCACTCCTCTTTGGGAGTCCAGAGCAGCGGGTAAATAGATGGGTTAGAGTTCCATGCACATGGTAATAAAGAATCGCAGACCTCCAAGCCTCAGTTTCCTTACCAATGAAGTGGGATTATTATATACTCCTCATGAGTTTGATGTGGGGATTATGTGAGGAAATGTATAATCAAACCCTTTGCATGTTGCAGGTGCTCAGCATATATTAAACCTCTGCCCCTCCCTATCTCATTTTCATGCTGGGACACCCATTGTTCATTTGCAAAAGTTTCCTTTCCCCTCCATTATTGTGAACCCCTCTAGGGCAAAAGCCACATCTTATTTGTCTCCACAGAAGAAGGGTAATTGAAGGAACATTAGGAATCATGAATTAATGAGCTTGGTCATGAATCTGTCATTCAGTATCTGCGTCATTATCTGAGTTCATTTATCAGTAAAACAAGTTGTTTGTTTTGGAGGATTGGTAAGAGCTGTGTATCTGTCCTAAATCCCCTTAAGAACTTAGGGAGTGAATGAGCACCCGGTAAGCATGATATCCAAGACTTTTTAATAGGCAAATGAGTAAGTGTCCAGTGTCTTAATGGCATTGTAGTCACATTGTGCATTGCTTCCCAATGGTTCCTTTAAGTCCGACATACTAGAGGGCTTAGTCATGCTGCAGCTTCTCAGGCCCCCAGAGAGAAATTGTTCCTTAGAACTGAAGCCCTTCCACAGGCCAAGTTATGACTCACCCAAGTAAGTCACAGGAATTCACATTCTTCCCTAAACCCCATCCATTCAACTGCCCAGCAAAGATGAGGTGAGCATGCTGGTTGGAACGATAGATTGAGAGACAGGAGTCTAACTTCAGGTTCTGCAATTTCCCTTTTGTCTCATTCCCACAGCTAATGCTGGAAGGTGAGGTACACAACTGGTGAACAATGTTTGGCACCTTTCCCATCAAATAACAGTGCAAAGAAGGTCACTAGTGATGCCGAAAATTACTTTGAGATTATCAGATAAAAAATGTTATGTGGGTCAGGTTATAAAATTGCCCGTTCTATTATCACATCGCTCTATAAGAAAAGATTTTTCCCTTCCCAGGCCATTTATTTAAAATTATACAAAACCCAACAAATCCAATCAACTTAGATGGCACCTTTGAGCTTATAGCAAACAAAGCTGGGATGGAGGTCTCTGTTCTTGGCCTATTCCTGGTACCATCACAAGAATATCTACCATTTCTAATGAGCTAGTTCAGATTTTTCTTTAAGAATGCTAAAATGCAGGATTGTTCTAAAATAACTTCATTTCTGCCTTTAAAGACCATGAGCCTCAAACAATACAAGATTTTATAATTGTTTGAAATTGGCCAAAGGTCAAACTGGTGGGAAGAAGAGATTGGAAATTAGTCACCAAAGGGAAATGAATTGTCCAGCTCAAAAGATAAATGAACATACCTGTGGCCCTAACCTCTGTCTTACTACAGTCCTCATTTGGAAATCTGGGCTGGAAGGTAGTATGGTACAGAGGTAGGACTCCTTCTGAGATGTGAGCTCCCAGCTTTTTAAAATATTCACAAATTCTTTAAGGATTTCAGAAGGCCTTAGAAGCTCTAACTATGAAGACTGCTAACTCAAATGCACCTAGGCATAACTAATATATCCTGCTTCATCAGTTTAGAATGTGAATAACTTCACATTTCTTTGAATGTTCAATTTATAATAACTCTAATCTCCTGTTCTCACTGGGAAAAGAAGTCTATACTTTCTTTCCTGGCCATTGCCCATGAAAATCTGGGAACCCATGTTCACATAGGACAACACAGTCACTCATGGAAGAAGATGACAGCTCTTGCTGTGTCTCTACTGAAAGTATTAATCCATCAGTGTAGTACAAGCAGAAGGGCTGCTGCCACCAACCATCTGGAGTCAGGAGAGGTAGGTAGGGTAGAGTGTTTCTCCCTAGAGTGCCATGTTCCACTCAGTCATGGAGCTCCATGCCATAGCAAGCTGGGTTCTGGCAAGACCAGTCTTTATGATTAATTTTCTTCCTCACATACTCAGCCACTTTCCAGTGGGCATGACTATGATATAAATGTGCTGAATCAAGATTGGATAATATCAATGCCAGACCACCTCTCCTCTTGGACAATCTTGACTCTGTTCTTAAGCTTAAGACACTCAAATTAATGGTGAGTTTCCCCTCAGGCACCACCCCAGTGACTTTTCCTGCTAAATTAATTAAAAGCAATTTAATATTTCAGAGATGATCTAATAACTTGGAGCATCTAAAAATAAGGACTTTGAGTCCTGTTTCTCTTCAACCTTCAGAGAACCTCCTCAATCCCATTATAAATACAGGATTGGTTCATGAATGACACTGTCCAATGCATTACCAAGAGCAGTCGAGCTCTAAGACTTTGTCAAGTCATGGAATATCCTATTAACAACTCTTTTGTGAGAAGGGCCTTACATCTACTGAGCCTCTCAGATAATTGTCTAGATCAAAGTTACCTGAAACTAGAATCAGAAACGGCAACTCTTAGATGGCCTTTTTTCAAATAGTAATAATAAAAATAATGACTTTAAGTTCTATGTCATTGGGCCCCTGTGATAAAGATAAACTAATAGATTGTGAGAATGGACTACATGTTGAGCACTTCTCATATCATCCTTATGAAAACTCAGTGAAAAGGAAAGGGGAGGAGAGAAGAGCTCGGAACTCCCAAATATGCAGTTACTGTGCTAGTCCTAACATACTTTGTCTAATTAAAAAGCTAATTCTTAGAGAAGTTAAGGAAAGTGTACATAATCAGACAGCCAGTACATTGCAGAGCTGGGATTCAGAATCAAATCCTTCTAACTCCAGCATTTGTGCTGTTAGCCCTTGTACCCTAGTGCCTCCCTGGGTTAGCACTGAATAATCAAATAGGAAGGAATGTGGAAAACACAAGATATGGGGTCCATCTAAAACTCTAGCTCCTTCTCTCTTCACATCTCTATTCCATGCCAGGTGTGCCTTGGTGATTAATGCGTCTGATGCTCTGGGCGTGTCCAGATGATATGCTATCTACAGCACGCAAATGGGAAATTTCAAGATGGTGTTCTTTAACAGGCTTGCCACCAAATGCTGTCAGAAAACTCAAATTGTCCAGGCTATTTTGAGAGCAAACTCCAAGTTTTATCCAGCTTTTCTCCCTCGAGTAAATTGGTGTTCGTAAATCTGAGAGCTGTTTTCTGCTTCAGATTTTAGTTGGAGTCACATAGCTAGAGGTTGGGCTCATTTAAATTCATGTTTCTATGTTGCCCCCAATCCTTTTGAAAAGCCAGTGGAATTACATGGTCTTGGATGGAATTATGGACCTTTATTCATTAGCTTCAAAATAAAGAGAAGGTAAGAGTTGACTCAGAACACAAACACAATGCCAAGAATAAATTAGGATTGCCTGTTTAATGTTTACACACCTCACAGGCTGGGGGTGGGTGTAGCTTGTTTACTTTTGAGTATAAATTACTGAGTTTTCCCACCTTGAGCTAGGATCCTACCCTGTGAGACAAAATTTTTTCTTTTCTTCCCTCCTTTTATAACAAGTAGGGATGGCTTGGAGAAATGTGTGTTGGTTTTCATTCCAGGTGAGAAAGTAGAAAAAGAACGCAATTTCTAAGTAATGCATCTGAGACTAGACTAGACAGGACAGGACATTAATATAAATAGTAACAAGGACTGGAAATTTCACACACACCCCATTATTAGAACTTGACACTTGGCCCCTGGATCCTAGAGTCGTCATGGTCACTGTGCAACCGGGAAGTGATATAGGGTGACCCTCATGGAGAATCTTTTCCTGGAAATGGGTTTAGAGGCAAGCTTGTTATTCACAATAAGCCCTTGTGTATGGGATTGAAAATAAACTCAGACAGTGCATAAGGTTACGGTTATGTGTTGAAAGGCAAAAATCTACCATCTGTCACCTATCCACATGCCCTGACCGAAGCATTTGCCTCTGCCTGGAATCCCATTCCCGGAACTCGGACTAAGTGATCCGACACTTTATACAGAGTCCAGGGACTTAGGGGTAGACTCCATGGAATTTAAAATTATTTTTAAAAACATATAATTTTTTTTAAAGAAAGGAGGCAGTGTTGTATTGGACGGTGAAATTACTTTTTATCACCCATTACTGATTATTCATGCTGCAGTGTAAGGGCCTATTCTGGGCTGGCTTTCATATATTTGCACCCATTAATTGTATAGGATATTATTCAGTCACGCCGTGTTTGTTGGCCTCAAGCTGTATGAATGGAAAAAATTACAAGTTCTCAAGCTTTGCTCCTCCATGCAGAAAAAAAATCATAATTTTTTGTCATTGCTTTTAATTCTATACTAAAGTTCTCATTGCACAAATGACATTTCTGTACCAGAAAACCTGTATACATGGGTCAGGAGGTATCTCTTCCCTTCCCCATTATTGCTGTGCATCTCAGTCGAAATGTTTCCTTCTTGTCTTCCTTTCTCATGTTACATAGCTACAGTTCTGGATGTATTTCTATCAACTGAAAGCACTTAAGAGGACTCCAGGAAAATGATTTTGGCACTTACTTAGGGAGAGTTATGCTAGTTGCAATAACATTTTGGAAATTAAAAGTGTCTTTAGTCTTATGATTACATAAATTTCTACTTGGCAAAGAAAGATTGTTCTACCATTATGGGTCTAGAATTTAAGACATCATCTATTGTTTTTTTTTACCTAAATTCCTTTTCTGTGAATCTACATTGTTGGTGAGGACACAACCCAGGGAGGCACTGGCTGTCATTTGAGTCCTCGAGCCTGTGGACAATGCCAGGGTCCCAGGGGGCTCAAATCTCTTAAGTCATCGTAGAGGGCAGGGAGGACAGGGTGGACAAGTCACAGCTTCTCATTCCATTGGCCCATGTTCAGCTACCGGAGAGAGCTCTAGGACACAGGGGAAGCGTGGCTCCTGCATTTCCCTAGTAGGTTCCCTGAAATAGGCACATTTCGGATATTAAATGAGTTCCAGTGGCAGCTTAATGCTATAAAAAGAGTTAGAAATATTTTTTATGGAGGAAGTGGCCAATGAAGGGCCCATGAAAGTTGTAATGTGGCCCTGACTGCAGGCCTCTGTGACATCTGTTCGTGTGCTTTTCTGCGTCCCCTGCTGAATGGGGAGGTCTTAGAGCAGAGACAGCATGTTATTTGCCATTGTATATGCAAAGCCCAGTTTGCAGCAACTCATGGTGCCTGGCACATAATAGGCAACCAGTAAATATTTGCTGAATAAAAGAAATGGTTATCGTTTGGGGTATATGCAACAAGCGTGATGCCCTGGAAAGAAGGGCGTTGCTAAGTCTCTATGCGAGTCTGTCCCAGGGCAGCCGAGGAGTGCACTTGAAGGTGTGTTCTATGTTACATGGATGAAAACGCGAAAGGATGGCATGTCATTGAGCAGGGCAAAATAGAGAGACATACTCTGTTTTCTCTGGATTTGACTTTAGAGCCGTCTTTTCATGGAAGACTGAAAGTTTAGCTCCAGCTGGGGCCCAGCTACTGGGAAAGGAGCCCTTAGCACTGGGGCCTGGTAGAGTGAGACTGTGCCCAGCAGAAGGGGAAATGCAACTGCAAAGACACAAAAACACAAACAAGTAACACCTTGCGACCCTTCCGTAGAGCTCTTCATGGTCCTCCACTGACCGAGGCCAGGGAAGGGAGAGAGGTACCTGGCAAGAGAGTAACACCTTTGGGAAACCAAGGTGACGGTGGCTAAGAATCCAATCCAATCAGAGAAAAGTCAAAACAGCGGGTTTCTGCCCAGAGCTCACGAGAGCTAGATCCACTTCATGGAATACCTGGAGGTGACTGGGGAGGAGGTGGAATCTATTCATGAAGGGGCAGAATTGGGTAAAAAGCATGAAAGAAGTCAATGTAGCTGCAATCAGTGGGGACAAAGAAAATATTGTCACTTTGGAGTTTTATGTTAATAAAAAAATCTCCTTTTGCATCATTTCTTAAATTCAAAAATATTTCAAATATACTGTGATCTATTGACAGTAAAAATTATTATACAGAAATAGCAGAAAATGTCCCAAAGTATTACATATAGCATGATGCCCTATAGTGATTTTTTAGAGAAAGTTTTAAACATATAGAAACATTTTATAAGTTAAAATGAAAACACTTTTATGACTATATAAATGCAATAAAGCCAGATTTTCTCTTTTTTATAAAGAAACTCAAAGCAATGAAAAGCAAGGCACTTGGATCATAGTTACTGTAGGTGGGGAGGGTTATATTTAGATTAGTGTCAAGGTCTGAGATTTTGTTTTGAGTCACCAATTCTGGGTACTTATTACCTTTAACCATAATTATTAAAAGAACTAACTAGCCCTAACTGGTTTGGCTCAGTGGATAGAGCGTCGGCCTGAGGAATGAAGGGTCCCGGGTTCGATTCCGGTCAAGGGCATGTACCTTGGTTGTGGGCACATCCCCAATGGGAAGTGTGCAGGAGGCAGCTGATTGATGTTTCTCTTTCATCAATGTTTCTAACTCTCTATCCCTCTCCCTTCCTCTCCGCAAAAAAAATCAATAAAATATATTTTAAAAGAAAAGAACTAACTAAACACATAAAAGAAGAGCATGCAAGAACCAATATGAGAGAGTGCATGAACCAAGGATTCTGGTTCATCCAATTCTGTTCATCAGGAGTCCCATTGGTCCCTTTTTCTGACTAAGTACATAGAGTCCTCATTGTCTTTCTTCTCCTGCATGACTGGAGTGTGTGGCAGGATGGTGGGTTTCAGGAAGAGGAGTTTGGATCTCGCTTGTTTGAAGTCCGGGGTATATGGCATGCAGACTGAAACTCTATATCCATGAGCACATCCATGTCCTATTTTGGTTTTATTCACCACTTTGCCTTGTTCCTGCTTGAATTCTGGGAGCAAAACCACAGCTTGGTAGAAGAGGCTGCAAAATGATTGCATCCTACACAGGCGAGACACACCCATTACAGCCAAATGTACCGCGGGGGCTCCAATTCAATGCCTCGTGCAGCAAATTTTATTTCTGGCAGGAGAGGTGCCAGAGCAAGGGGGAAGCAAGGGAGGAAGAAAGAAGTAAGAGAGAGAGAGAAAAGGTGAAACAGAACGACAGAAACAGAAAGGTTGGGGAGAGTGGTGTTCACAGCAGTTATGATATATATTTTTCTCAATCCAAGAAATAATAAATTGATTATCTTGAAAGACTGTTCCAGTTAAAACATGTGTTCTGTCTTGGGTTTTGGATTTCAGTACAATTGAGACAGATTGAGTGGCTTGGTTTATTACCTTTCATGTATTAAGCAAGGTTGTAGGGGCAGAGTGTAGCCCACTGAGACACCCTCTTTAATTCCAGCTCTGACCTATTAAGAAGGTCATATAAGCTCCCTGGGCCTCAGTTTCCAACTTCGCAAAAGCAATGGCGAGGCTCCATTTCAGATGTAACATTTTATGATTTTAAGTGACTTGAACAGACCAGTAATAGCACAGAAAGTGATTTTTCACAGGGATTTAAGAGATCAATGTTCAGTTTCTATATATGCAGTTGCCTAGGTCTCGAGTTCTCATGTGTTTCCACATATTCTCATACTTCACATCTTAAAAAAAAATGAAGGTGGCTCTGGCTGGGTGGCTCAGTTGGTTGGAGCATCATCCTATACATCAAAGGGTTGTGAGTTTGATTCCTAGTCAGGGCAGATACCCAGGTTGCAGGTTCAATCCCTTAGGTGAGGATTTTTAAAAAAAGAAAGAAAGAAAATGAGGGTGGCAAAATCTTCTCCACAAAACCCCACATTAAATGGAACAACGCTTTTCTTGAATAAGGAAGAGTTCTCTGAATGGGAATATTCACTGAGTCAGCCTCAGATTTTAGACACTGTACTCAGTAACACAAGCCACAGGTAGAAAATGTCTCTGGTTTGGAGAACCACATGATACAGAAAACTAGCCCTGAGTCCACACCCCCCCCCACATACACATAATTGAAAGAAGCACCCCTTTCCAGGTCATGCATTCTGATTTGGGGCCCAGAATCATAGTCACAAATCATGGGAGGAACAAAGGAACAAGTGACAAGGCATTAGGTGCTGATGCCAAGTCCCTTGGTACCCAAGGGAGAGTGATGTAGTGATAGGAGGCAGTTTCTACCCTCTAGCACCTGGGTGGGCATGGGGTAGAAAGGGGAGGAAAGTGTAACTGGCGTCAGGATTAACATTTCACAGGAAGTGAATAGAAAGTCCAGAGTCAAACCCCAATATAAATTGTACTTAAAATGTGATGAAGATAAAATCAATGGGAAAAAACACATTATTTATATGTAGTACGGAATAACTATTTATTCACCTGAAAAACTTAAAATTGAACACTTAGCTCACATTATGCACTTAAAAACATTCCAGATGGACTAAAATTTAAATATAAAAATTAAACTATCAATTAGGTAGAAATAAATATATATGATTTTGTATTGAGAAAACTTTTCCAAGACAGAAACTATGAGGACATAGTATAATAATTTTTTTGTGCATCTTAAAACTATAAGGAAAGCTAAAGCCACAGGATAAACTAGAAAACAAATTTTTAAAATATATGATCAATAAAAAATCAAAAAGGAGATGACATAGTAGTAGACTCGTTTCCTCAAATAAGTTTCTTGACAGAGTTGCATGGCATTGTACCTCCAGTGAGCTATATTTTAGGGATAGTGCTGACGAGAACTGAGACACCTGGATGTTGTTATCAGAGCAGCAGACACCAAGAGGGCCCTAACAATGATGTTAGCATGAGTGGTTGCCTGAAGCCATCATTCACTGGCAGCAGCCTTCACAAGAGGTGGTCGTGGAAGCCACTTCCAATAACAGAAACTTCCCCAAAGGAGATTCCTCCCAGGGATGGCCCTATGTTCAAGGCAAAATTAGTGAGCAGGAATTACCCTCAGCACTACCATCAAGAGTCACCTGTCACTGAGGTGGTGCTGGGGAGATCCAAGGGGAGGTAGCGATCACTGGTCTTGTATGTAGTGGTGAAAGCATGTGGGCATCAGAACCAGACTTCCTGGCTTCACATCCTGACTCCACCTATAGTGTGACCTTGAGGAAGGTCTCTGTGCATGTTTCCTCATTTGTTAAAACTAGATAATAGCTCGTATATGGTTATTGTGTGAATTATATGAGTTAATGCACATAAAGCATGAAAGATTCCTGGAACTCAACTAATTCATGTTAAATATTATTATTGTTGTTGTAGTTATTCGTAATACTGTTGCTACTACTACCACAATCTTCTTTTTAAAAAGACTAACAGTTTCTCACTAGGAAACCTGGCATCACTGAAGGCTTCAAGATTCTGGTTAGGGTCTCCATGCAAGCCCTAGAACTCCTCTACTTTCCAAAGGGAGCATCTATAAAAGAGAGTTTCAATCATAACAGTTGGTTATTTCCCTTGCAACATAGAGAAGGATTCATCTATCATTTGGCTCCATCTCCTCTTTCCCAGGGAAAGTAAGGGAGTAAAAGCACACCCTACAATAACTTATAGGATCCTCAAACACGCAGCTCCCTCTCACCCCCACCAGAGACACCTCTCAGGCTCACAGCCTCAGATCCACGCTTCAAACAGGTGCCCCCAGGAAGAGGACAGTTACTGTTCTCTGACAAGAGACAGGCCAATGATAATTTCTTGCTTCTTATACTCAACAGTAAGTTCAAATAGCTCAATCATAAATATTTCCCAGAGAATATCCCATGATGTTTTGAAACTTCCAATATGGTGGGGCTTGTTTGAAAAATGAGTGAACGTAGACCAAACCTCACTCTGCCCTTCCCTCCTGGGTCAAAGTGTGCTTTGCCCCGCAGCTCTAAGAATAACTTTTCCCCTATATAATTTGGAAACAACACAATTTGAGAAACTAATTTTTAAATATAGCAGTTGGGTAACTGTGAGCAGTGAGTGACATGTGCAGAGAGGGCCTGCGGTTGGGAATGTCTGACCCCCACTGCCCCAAGATTGGTGCCATTTACCAATCCTAACTGCCTTTCAGAAGAATGCTCAGTATAAGATGTCTCTCTTTAATGCCTGCAATTGGAATAGCAATTACTTTTCACATCATAAGAGAGAGTGTGTGTTTGTTTTGACTACTAGTTCTTGGCATGGAAAGAGTAGAGGCTCAAGAAATAACTTTGGGTCATGTCCCAGCTGTCAGACACATATGTACCATCACCTCTACTCTATAAATAAAATCATCAAGGCTTTAAGTGGTTAAGTGACTTGCCCAAGATCACTCAGCCAGATCATTGTTAGTGGGAGAGAACAAAGGAGAAAGGAAGAAAAGAACTATTTGCCTTATATGCCATCCATACTATCTTTTCCTCCAGAGAGAACAAAGGGCCACAGCCATCAATGGCTATAGATGGTGTAGTACTTTGCTAAGGCTGTCGTAACTAAACTAGAGGCCCCATGCACAAATTTGTGCACCAGTGGGGTCCCTTGGCCTGGCCTGCGGGATCAGGCTGAAACCGGCTCTCAGACATCCCCCAAGGGATTCTAGTTTGTGAGAGGGCACAGGCCAGGCCAAGAGACCCCACCTGTGCATGATTGGGGCCAGGGAGGGACACAGGAGGTTGGCAAGCCAGGGAGGAACTGGGGGAGGGCTCCAGGGCATGTCTGGCCCCTCTTGCTCAGTCCCAATCAGCTGGACCCCAGCAGCAAGCTAACCTACTGGTCAGAGCGTCTGCCCCTGGTGGTCAGTGCACGTCATAGCGAGCGGTTGAGCAGCCTTAGTATATCATTAGCATATTGTGCTTTGATTGGTTGAATGGACCACTGGACACTTAGCATATTAGGCTTTTATTATATAGGATGACACAAACAGGGAGGCTAAATCAATAGAAATTTATTGTCTCATAGTTCTAGAGGCTAGAAGGCCAATATCAAGGTGTCTGCAGGGTTGGTTCCTTCCAAAGGCTGTGAGGGAAGTATCTGTTCCAGGCTTTGGCTTATAGATGGCCCTCTTCAAGTTCACATGGCATTCTCCCTGTATGTCTCTTCATACTGTCTTGCTTCTGTACATGTCTCTGCTCAAATTTCTTTTTTTAAAAAATAAGGACATCAGTCATATTGAATTAGTGTCCACTCTAATGACCTTCTAACTTGATTACCTCTGCAAAGATCCTATTTCCATAAAAGGTCACATTCTGAGATACTTAGAGTTAGATATTTAGCATAAGAATTTGGGTAGACACAACTCACCAGATACTATTTATAAGACACCCACTGGTGCTGTTACCCCTGCTACTTTGGTGACTGAGGGAGAATGCTCCACTGTCCCAGGTGGGAGCACCTGATGGGCTGGGCTTGGTAACATGCACAGACCACCTCTGCCAATGAGTAGA
Organism: Myotis daubentonii; assembly: GCF_963259705.1. Taxonomy (NCBI): domain Eukaryota; kingdom Metazoa; phylum Chordata; class Mammalia; order Chiroptera; family Vespertilionidae; genus Myotis; species Myotis daubentonii. The sequence goes on from NC_081843.1 coordinate 80,215,753, forward strand.
AAGAAAGCTAGAATATGGCCTTCTCAGTTTCTAGAGTGGGAGGCAGGTTCTGCCTTCTACCAAGACCCATGTTGTGAGAATACCCCAAATGGAGGAAGGGGTTCAGTGGCTGAGCAATTAAGAACTTGAGAAGAAGCCACATTACTACTTTTAAATCAAACAGTATCTTCAAGTAGGCATATTGGTCTTTGGAAGGAAGCCTGATAACATTTAAATAGAGGGCTTGGAACCAAGCCAGGTGAAGAAGGGATTCCAAAGATAGATGGAAAACCTTGTAAATTGTAGTCCAAATCTGTCTCTCATTCACTTTGAGAGAGGTGGGGTACTCTGGCACCTTTCTGTTCAAAATGATTAACTTCTGCCTTCACAATCCCAAATGGGAAGATCCAAGCACCCAGGGCCACGTGCCCCTTGTCTTCTCTGATGTTGCCACCACAATCATCTGTGATGAGAAGTGGGAAGCAAAAGTTTCTTTGAATTATGAGAGGCAAAACTAGGCAAATGCTGCCAGAGACATTGGCCAGAATCAATGCTGAGTGACAGACATCTCTGTTAGGAGGGTCCATAAGAAGATGTATATATAGAGAAGAATAACATGTAAGAGTTGAAAGGAATGAGAGCCTAAGAATGAGTAGCTACTGCCATGGCCAAGTTTTTTGCTCTACACCTCTCAGTGCCTTGCCTTCTGTGGGTAATGCCTTCTGCAGGCCTCTCTTGCCCTCCTGTAGCTTCATTAGCCCCTGCTCTCAGAGATCCTGGCATAGTTGGGAGACTGACATGCTCATAAAAAGCTACAAAGTAATATTTTTAAGGCGTATCAGTATTTGGAATTATGTATCGTTCATATGTTTGCTTATTCACTCTCTGTCCTCTAGTACTGCGATGCAATGGACTTTTTCACATTCACTGCTTTGTGTATAGCATACCAACTCCTAGGGCCTAGGGAATGTTAGGGATTCAATACATATTTATGAATCATTTCTATACTGGAAGCAAACACTCGCCATCTGCTCAAGTCTGCTGAGGGCAATCACGGAAGGCTTCCCAAAGGAAGAGGCTCTGCATTATCATGATTCAATTCATTGTGGTGGATAATTGGCCATGGGTTTTTCATATATCTCGGTATCTGTACTCTTTGGCAGTGGGCTTGGCCAAGAGACTTGTCTGGACAATGGGATAGTAGCAAACTTGATGCAAGCAGAAACCTGAAATGTGATTTCTGATTTCTCTCTTGGAACCCTGTCACCACCAGAAATACAAGCCTGCTGGGAGATAGGAAACCATATGGAACAGAGAGGAATTATTTCAGCTGAAGGCCATCCTAGGCCAGGTAGCCCAGCTGAGTGGATAGCTGATGGCAGATACATGCATGAGCCCAGGCCAGATCAGCAAAGCTGCCCAGCTGACCCATAGAGAAATAAGAAATAAGAAATGACTGTGTTGAGCCAATGAGCTTTGAGGTGGTTTGTGACACAGCATTATTGTGGTAGTAGATAACTGAAACACTGTCTCATTCACCAACAGTCTGTGAAATAGTAATTTTATTGCCACTTCAAACCTAAGAAAACTGAGGCTCAGAAACGAATAAATAGAAGGAACATAGAATGTCACTTAAGTCTTTAAAGTTCAAATCAAGAACTCCTTTCTTCATACCTTTGTATGTAGAACACATGACTCTGATCTATCATGGGAGCCTATGAGTTCATTATGTGGAGGAAGGGAGAGAAAGAATCAAGAAGGGAGAGAAGGAGAAAAAGAGGACAGAAGGGAGGAATATGTTTGACCTTCAAGGCAATGCTTGCTCCACTCATTTAGCCGCACAGGTGGTTCTTAGGGAATTCTAGGTGATGTTTAATATAAACCACAGGCTAACTAGGAGATGTGTTCAAGAGACCTTTTTTAAGAGTGAAAAGGGAAAAGAGGGGTGAACAAGAAAGGATAGGGAAGAGAATGTATATATTTCTGTGAGACAGATGAAATCATTCATCCTACTTTCGGCTGGTGGCCAGGGAAGGACTCTCTGAGGAGGTGGCAATATGAGATTTTAATAGCAAGAAAGAACCAGCCATGTGAGGATCAGGAAGAACAGCATTCCTAAGCAAGAGAACAGCTGTGGCAAAGAACTTGAGGCTAAAACAAGCTTGGCAAGTTCAAGGTCTCACAGAAGGGCTAGGGTAGCGTGAGTGAAGCGGGTGGGCAGGCGGGCTGATGACTAGATTCTCTAGATGACTAGAGAATGGGTTGTGGGGGCAATAAAATACAGGCAGCCAAACTCAGGAGCAAGGAAACCAGCTAAGAGGTTATTGCAGTTGCCCCTATAAAAGATGATGGTTGCTGGACTGTGGCGATGGAGATAAAGATCATGAAAAGTCAGTTTTTCTTGGAAGTAGAGTCAACCAGACCTGCCAGTGGATTGAACATAAGGGAAAGTCAGGGACAAATAGTAACTCCCAAGTTTTGGCTTGAACAACTGGGTGAGTAGTGGTACCATTTACTGCAACAGAGACAACCACAGGAAGAAAAGGGTCTTGTTTTGTTTTCCAAGAGTAGGAGATTAAAAGGAAAAGGAGAATGAAGAGAGACTAGGAATGAAGGGTTGAAAACACAGCGCCTGCATTAGGGAGAGACTGGGTAACTTCCTTTGCAGTATCACTCTGAGGCGTCAGTCCTCAGGCTGTGTGCCCTGATCTAATGTTTTAATGTCTGTGAAGATCCAGGAAGGTTAGATTGTTATGGAATACAAACAAACAATTAAAAAAATTAAAATAGAACCACAGAACTACTGAGGAACAGCTTGTTGTTAAGTAGCAACAGCTCAAGGCAGGGTATGCAGTTTGTTTTTCCTCCCCTAACCCAAGCACAGCGAGTGTGAGGCCAGCACTATTCCGTGGTGAGGTCTGGGTAACCACCTCCCTTTTCACACATCTCCTCTCTGCCACAGTGGAAAAAAGAGACCTTTGGGTCTGTTTTCTAATACAGCTCAGCTTTTACAGCACTTCAAATGATTGCCGACAACAACTCAGTGAGGTGAGCAGGAAAGATACCATTATTCCCAATTTTAAAATCAGGAATCTAAAGCAGAGGTAAGGCCACATGGCTGATACACAGTGGAGCTGGGAACTTCCAACACGATGGTCAGTATTTCATGGCCCAAGGCTTCCTCTCCCTCAGAAGGTTGACTCTGTGTGGCTGATGGCCAGCCCTTAATTATTCCTCACTGTTGGGACCTCCTATTGTCAACCCCTGTTTTGCAGTGCCCTCCTCTCCTCACTTCCCTCCCTACTTACCATGGATTCCATGGTTTATTCTCTTGTACTCGCAGTAAAACCCCATGAGAAAGCACCTTGTGGTGATGTGAATCCAGTAGACCTCCTCCACTCAGCCCCCATTCTCACTTCACTAACCTGGGCATAACACGGCTCTCCATTTGTGCAAGTGATTTTGGGACTCCATGTATGATGTTCCTGTGCCATCAACTTTTGACTGTGCTCTTCCATCACATTGACTGGCCAACAGTCCATCTCCTCACGTCAGCACTCAGGCCACTGGGAGCTGCTGGAGGAAATCTACGATTGATGAGATGAAGGCAAGGTCAGCCTCTGCTGGGCCACAGGCACTGCTCTGAGAGAGATCCACCCCATCTCTAGTTTGTTTTCTACGCTTTTCAAAACTCAGATCCTTCCTCACTTAAAGGACATGACTTCCTACTTCACAGAGACAGCAGAAGCCATCATCTGGGAGCAACTTATGGTCATGGGATCTAAACATGATCCTGCACCAGTGTTCATTTCCCTTCAATTATAGTGAAGGAGGTGGTCCTTCTCTATCCTAAGGTCTCTCCATCTACTGTGCTCTGGATCCCATCGTCAGTCTTTTAGCTTGTGTATTCCCAACTGTGTTCCTCAATAAGTTCAAGTCTTTCTATCCAAAATTAAGTCAAAACAAAACAAAAAATCTTCCTTAGACCCCTATTCCCCCACTCTAGCCATTATTTTGTTAGTTTCTACTCATTCATTGCAAACATCTCATCACTGCTATCTGTTTCATTCTTATTCATTCTGTAACCTCTTACCAAACCTGGCTTCCTTCGCCATCACTCTAAAGTTTACTACTGGCTAAGCTCACCAATGATCTTCATGTTGCTACTTTTAATTGACACTTCTTCATCTGATCTTATCTCTCACACGTATGACACACATTCCATTTTAACCTTCAGGAAACAGTCTAGACCTTTATGGCACTGTTCTCACTAGGTTTCCTTTTAGCTGGCTCACCAGACTTTCTTCTGCACTCACTCTGCAGCATCCTCCTCTTCTTCTACTCAGCTAATAATTCTTCTTTCTCATTTGACACACATCTCAGATGATCTCACCCATCTCCTGTACATGGATAACTCCCAAACCTTGAACTGCAGCCAAGAACTTTCTACTGAACTTCAGACCCATGTATCCATCTGCCTACTTGACATTTGTATGTATAAGCTTAATAGACCTCAAAAGAACATGTCAAACTTGAACTTGTGATCTTTCCTCTCAACACTTGATTCTTCCTCCAGCAAATGAACCCACCATCCACTCAGTTTGCCCCATAAAAATCCTAATTGTTACCTGTAACCAGTACTATTTCTGTCTGCCTAGTGTCCATTCACCATTGCACAGGTAATAGCTTCTCACATTTCTTTCTCATCCTGAGTCTGTTTGCTTCAGGTGGGACAGATTCTGCCCTTTAGCTCCAGGGGTGAACAGTTACCCAGGGTTAACTAATGCGGCTCAATTCTAAGGCATTTTCTGAAAATACTGAGAAGTTCTCTTCTGCCGGAGTTGCTAGCCTGTAAGGATGTGAACCTGGAGCTTCCGGCTGCTATCTTACCACTATCAGGGAAGAGATTTCCAGAGAGAAAGAATTTTCTATTTACTCATAAAGACATCATCTGAATTCCCAGATTCAGCCTGGCTGGTGTGGCTCAGTGGCTGAGCATCCTATGAACCAGGAGGTAACGGTTCAATTCCTGGTCAGGGCACATGTCTGGGTTGCAAGCTTGATCCCCATTGTGGGGCATGCAGGAGGCAGCCGATCAATGATTCTCTCTCATCAATGATGTTTCTATCACTTTCTCTCTCTCTCTCTGAAATCAATAAAAATATTTTTTAAAATAAATAAGCAAACAAACAAACTCCTGCATCCAGCCATGTCTGAAGCATCTGATCCATGCCCAGGACGTTTCCTGCACTTGAATCAATTAATTACCTTTTAGGCTTATGCAAATTTGATTTGGGCTGCTATCACTTGTGCAGAAAAAATCCTATTATTTGTAGTGCCTCCCCTTCCCTCAACCCTCCTAATCCAACCAGCCCAAGTCTTTTTAAAACCACTTCCTAATGAGCTAAACGTCTCTAAAATCACTCTACTTCAGTCCGTTGGAACCATCACTCTAGGACCATCATCTCTCAGCAGGACAATCACAGTGGCCTTCTAACTGGTTTCTTGTGCCCTATCTTGTTCCTTCAATATACTCTCTACACAATAGACGGCATGATCTTAGGAAAACCTAAATCTTATTATGTGTCTCTTCTACTTAGAGTTATTTATTACCCCCCCCCCCGCCCTTGCCCACATAATTAAGTCCAAAAATTACTCATATGGCCTGTGGCCTCTGAATGAGCTGGCCCCTGTCTAACTTTCCAGCTTTATCTTACTCCATTTTCCCTCTTATTCTCTTCATCCCTGCAATGCCAGGCACCTAAATATAATCACCTTTGCAAATGCTGTTTCCAGTGCCTGGAACAGATTTCCTCTGATCCCCCCTTAACTAATTACAATTTAAATGTCATTCCTCAGAAAAAAGGGTTCCCTAATATACTAAGTCAGGCCCCTTTCTTCCCTGAGCCATCTCTCAGGTCCTGAAACCTTGAATTTTATATTTTGCCTTCTCGGCATTTGTATTTGTCATCATTCAAGTAAGCATTTAATGTTAATAATTAAATTAAGATCTAGCTCCCCCACTAGACTCTTAGCTCCGTGAGAATAGGAACTGTGCCACTATAGCTTATCACAGGGCTTGGCATCATTTTGGCTGTTTATTGTTTGTTCTGGGGGCTGTAGGGGCATGTGAGGGAGAAATTAAAGAAAAATAGAGATGTTTAATCAGGTTTACAAATTCCATTTTAGACTAAAAACTTTACATTTAAGCAGCTGAGCATCTGTTCTGCCATTAAGGCAGTACTTCTTGCAGGTGAAGATAAAGCAGAAATTTGGGAAATTTCCTAAAAATCTGGTTTATGAAAAAAATAAAATCTTTTTTAAAAAAGACACACACACACACACACACAACCTCAACCTGCCCTGTTCTCTTCAACAAGTTTCATGAAAAGGAGAGAGAGAGATTGAGAGAGAGAGGAAAAAAATGATGCTGGAGTAAAGACTTTCAAGGGACATAATAACTATATGCCATGCAGGGTCCTAGGTTTGAGTTTGGTTTGGATAAACCAACTGTAAAGGACATTTTGGGGACAAGCAGGGGACATTTTCATACAGACTGGATTTTAGATAGGATGAAAATTTATTGGCAAGAAAAGATAGAGACCATTACCTAACGAACGCAAGTTAAAAGCAGTATGTAATCTCATTTTGGTAAAAATATGTATATGTATATTTATATATGCATTGAAAAAAGTTTCAGGATATATGCACAGATGTGTTAATAGTGGTCATCTATGGGTGGTAGGAATATGGCACTATCATTTCCTTATTTTTCTTTATCTAAATTTATAACTTCTATAAGGCACAAATATAGAATACTAAAAATTAAAACATAAATTAATTTTAAAAATTAATACTAACAATGAAAACAAATTAATTTTAAAAATTAAAGTAGACTTAAACAAACTCAGATTTTACCAAAAGCCATCCAGAACATTTTTCTGTATCTTTCACCTTAGAAATGAATAGTGTCCCAACTTCTGAGGAGGTCTCAGCATGAAGGATTAAAATTTTTTTAGCAGTCCTTGAAGTGAAAATGAATCAATCAGATATTGAGCATGCATACATTACCTGCTGGCAATGTCAGAGAACGACCTCCCCATCAGTAGCAGGAGAGGTTGCAAAAAAGCAACCTTACATCAAGGTGCTCACATAATTACCAGGCAACGTTGAAGCAGGCATTTCCTGCTCTGATGGAAAAATCCACAGTTCATCACCTCTTCAGGTTAGAAAGGACATAGAAAACTGAGAAAGTGCTGAGTTCCAATGCTGCCTGACCAGGGGAGGGAAGGGTATTTGAAGACAACTGCAGGAGACTGGGAAGGTCATTATCGGACACTGTTGAACTCAATGTCAGAGACTTGTATTCAAAGCCTTACTTCAAGGGAACTGGAAGGTCCGCAGCCATGGTAGGCCTCCTATTCCTTACCTGTAAGATGAAGTCTAGACAAAAACTAAAAATGTAATTGCTCCACAACCATGGCTTGTTGAATATCAAAATATTATGCCGGACATGAAGTCAAAACATTAAAATATACGAAGAGAATTTTGCTCACATCCCCTTTACAAATTCTCACACTGCGGAGAAAGTTGCCTGTAGAGGGCACTAGTCAGTTAATAACATCTTTTTGAATCAATTTGACTCAAGAGCAGGAAGGGACCTTATGGAGCACATACTCAATCCCTCTTTCTGTGTAGAGGAGAAAATTTGAGGCCTGGAGAAATTGGGTGACTTGCTCAGAATCACAGGTCTAGCATTGGGCAGAGCTTAGGTAGAATAAAGAATTATGATTCGTTTAAACACAAAACTTAGAGACCTAAAAATCAAATTGTATTTAGTTTCCATTTACTGAATCATCTTCCCTGAGAACAATAACGTCATCATCACCATGGAGAGAAATAGCACTGACCCAGAAAACTTACTCTTTAAGACACTTTTCTTGAAGGTATTTAATTCCAATGTCACCCACCATTCAAATGTTATCCAGTAAAATTCTCTTAGCCCATTCATTACATTTGTTGGTAAAATTTGCAGTCTAAATACTCCTTTGTCAAGTGTATAGAGCCCTCAAAATGATTAGGGGCCAGGAAGTTGTGTAAGATTTTTCCTCCCTCCCAATCCCATTAGTAGCAATTGAGAATCAATCAATGGATTGGTTCATTTATTTGTTAAAATGCGGCAAATCTCTGGGCTGGGTACTGTGGTTCCCTGAGGTTGATGTTCAGTGATTTCAGTCATCCTATGATCAGATTAGATATATCACTTTTCAAGATTGTCTATTCTTGCCAATATTCCAGAAAAAATAGTTCATGTGGTCAAATACTATATGTAGACCCAAGCTCTGTAAAACCATGATGAGGATATGTTTGATGTGTTCTCTTTGGGTTTTTCTGTTTGTTGTTTGGGAAATATTTAGTGGTATTATGCTGTAGTAGAAAAATCATCAACTTTGGAGCCTAACAGACATAGGAGTAAATCCTGCCTCTATTCATGTATCAGCCACAGCTCCTCAGCAAGTTAATTCAATTCTGTCAATATCAGGTTTTTCATAACAGTGCTTACCTTATAGAGTGAAGATTAAATGAGAAGTGTATATAAAGTGCCTAGATCAGCACTTGGCACAATGCAAGTGGGTCTCCCACTTGTAAATATGACCTGTTTTCAGAATTAGGAGAAAGTAAAGAGTAGAATTCCACAGTGTAATGGATTCAAGGGCATGACTATCAAAGCAATGTATTGTCTTTAAAATGTCCCATGGAAAATAAATTAGATGAACATTCCAGTGGATGAGCTACAGAAACGTAACTTTTAATCTACCCCAAGCTAGTGCCATGGTTGTCTTATTGTTCACCAACTTTCACAGACGTAACATTACTAAGCTATCACCTAAGTCGCCCCACACATTTTAGTGGCAATCAAAAACCATGCTCAGTGGAGTATGGGTACAGGAACTTAGGACAGTTAGATACTCTCACCCCATGATATTTATGAGAAAGAGAATGAGGGAGGCCTCCAAAGCATGTCAGCCCAAGCATAGGTGCACTGTGGCTACGGCATTTTCCCTATAGTTCTGCATAGTTGGTTCACACCCACTGAGTGCTTATTATGTTCAGAGCATTAGACAAGTATTATTTTATTCAAATTCTACCACAACCTGATGGGTAAATATTATTATTAACTCCAATATATTGATGGAGATGAGGTTTGGTGAGTGTGTGTTGCTTGCCCAGGTCACACAGCCAGTAGTGTGGTTAAACAAGGACAAATTCCTGATGGTGATTCCAGAGTCCATGCTTGTCAGTCACCTCTGCCTCTTTGTCTCGTATGTATTAGCTTTTCTGAATGTGGTAATAGTGGGCAAAAGGCAGGTAGCAATCTGAGGGGGGGAAACACTTACAACCAAAATCATGCATATCCACACAGCCTATACTAACATGACTTTACTATTCCAAGCTAGTGCCATCAGTGTAACTTGACTGTTCCAGAAAGCTATTGCCCAGGAAGATAACAGTTACAAATTACATTATTGTATTCCAAGAACTTCCCCAAACTCATCTATAGAAAGCATCAAAGGACAATTTTACATCAATATGAGTGTTTTCAAACCCCTTTTCTCAAACTCTTCACCTTGCTGTGTTCATTAATCCTAGATTATAGTATGATCCTCACTCAACCCTAACCAGAACTCCCCTGCCCCGCCACTGAAAGACACGCATATAAAAAACTGCACAGACTTCAAAATCTCAAAAATATTCTCAACCTTGCCCTCCCTACTCTGAGCTTCTCCTAAGACTGCTGAGAAAGATTTCTGTCACCTGTAAAGCATTGGTTCTCATCCGGGGCCAGTTTTGCCTCACAGGGGACATTGGACAATATCTTGAGACATTTCTGCTTGTCATGACTGGGGGTGCTACTGGCATCTAGAGGGTCAAGGTCAAGATTGCTGATAAACATCCTGCAATGTATAGGACAACCTCCCTCCCCCAATAGAGCATTATTCAGTACCAATAGGTTATTTTGATAATACTTTGGGAAGCCAGCTTTTGAATCACTAATTAGCATTATCTAAATTAGTTCTATAAACAAGTTTTCCAAATTCGGAATCATTCCAACTACTTTCTCCATTGCCATTGATTTCCAGTGTCCCTGCAGGTTAGTGAGCCCCAAACCCAGGATGCCCCTTAATGCTTAAGAAATTTCATCCTGAAAGTCTATACTGCAGACATATACCTGCCTTTCTTTTGGGGGTTTTTCCATCTTCTAAGAAAATATCACCTGGTGCTTTATTTTCGTTTTGACACTTTGTATTCTGCATGAACAGTTTGAATTGATGAATTTAAGACCACATTTTTTAGGAGGAGTCTTTAATTATCTTAATGACATCAAAGTTCCTGAGGTTGAGAAGATGGCTTTAATGAACAGGAAGCATGTTCTCCTTGCAGCCAAATAGCAGTAATCCACAGCATTAATCCAAAGTGATAGAGAATTTGGAATACTGCCTTTTGTAATTAGCATTTTGAATTGTACCTTTTCTTCTAGATATTTCTATGAATAACATTTCCTTGGAAATCAGTGTTTGGGGGTTATAAGATCAATTTGTGGCCAGAAAATATAAAGTCTACTTTCTTGCTTGTGGTGGGTAAAAGGCAAAAGTGCATACACACACACACACACACACACACACACTACGTAAGTCTTGAAATATTGTGCAATGATTTTCTGAAGGCGAGTAATGGGTTTTGAATCTGAGGACTTAATGAAGTTAAATACCAGCCTTCACTGTGGGCACAGAAGCCAGGGCTTGCATTGCTGGAAGGAGGCCCAGGGTGATCTCAGCCTGTGCAGAGACTACATCGATAACCCACAGTGCCTTCCTATGAGGCAGCTAAGTCTGTCACCAGGAGCTTCATTGAACTTTCCCACAGCTCTCAAGCCTATCACAGAAATATTGACTCAAAACTTGACTCAGGGCCTGGCCAGATGGCTCGGCTGGATGAGCGCCGTGCTGCACACCAAAAGGCTGCAGTTCCATTCCCGGTCAGGGCACATACCTGGGTTGCTGGTTAGATCCCTGGTTAGGATGTGTATGGGAGGCAACCAATGGATGTTTCTCTCTCACATTGAAGGTTCTCTCTCTCTCTCTCTCTCTCTCTCTCTCTCTCTCTCTCTCTCAAAACAAAACAAAACAAAACAAAAAAGTTGTTTTTTTAAAAAAATATCCTTGGGTGAGGATTTAAAAAAATAAAGACTAAAAATAAAAAGCTTGCCTCAGGAAGGACCCAGGAGGTTTCCTTCTTTAAAGTTCTTGTGATCATAGGTGTCTTGAGTCTTGTGGGGACCCACTCAGATCCCAGATTGGTATAAAGATAATTTCAAAGACAAAACATGTTAGCTAAAGCAGACAAAGAAATAAACCTTATCAAAATTGCCCTTATCTGACTACAGCAGCGCCTTCAGAAAATACAGCTGCCTTCAGTCCCTCTCCCGGGGAGTTTCCTGCAAATTCAGCTGCCAGGGAGACAGATTGCCCGTTTCTATTAGCATCAAAAAGCCCAGCAGAAGCTTCCAGACCTTCCCATTGAAGCCCTGACCACCACCATCACCACCACCACCTTCTCACCTCTTAGATCTGATACTTGAACCTATTTTTAAATCTCTGTCTATGGAATGACTTCCCCATCACTGAGTACTTTCACCTGCACCCATAAATAATCCTTGTCTTTTCTCCTGTTAATCTGCCTATTGTCAGTTAATCTGCAAGTCCCTTACCACCAGACACCAGTTGGAATTCAGAAACTCTTACTCAGGATTCTTATTTTCATTGCACTGTAATTGTTTGCACAAGTTCAGTAGGAATCTGTTTTGTTTATAAGAGGATATAATTGAGAAACTCGATTATATCACGAGGGCTTTATTTGGAATGTCATATTTGAGAATGGTATGCATAGAATCAGATATGACCAGACAGTTTTAAGGAATTAAGACTGACCTTATGGAACCAATGTTTACAAATCCCTCTTGGGAAACAAAAAAAGGAATTGATACCAAGTTTATAGGTTTCCCAGCCATATAGGTGGCAAGGAAGGCCATATCTGGCAGGCCCAGGAGCTTTAGAATATTTTGGGGACCTCAAGAAAAGAGCAAATCACCCAAATCCTACTGGCAGATGAAGTCCAGAAAGTTCTTGACTTGGCTTACAAGCATGGAGAGGCATTTAGAAGCCCAATCTGAGTTCCTTATAAAAGTTCCAGCAAAGCAAACTTGAGAAGGCCTATGTCATTAGTTACCATTCTTCCTGCACTGATATATATATGATCAGGTCAAACTTAATGACACTAGTTTTATTTTGTGAATAAGAATAATCTTACTTTGATTGTCTTTGATCAAAATGGGGGTGAGTGTAGAGAGAAATATTGTTTTGATGGAAAATAATAACCCACCCAGGTGTGCTATCAGATGTGAGTCTTGTTTATTGTCTTTGAGCTATTTTTCACCTCTTTGTAGACTGTACCCTGCTTTCTTACACATTTTGTTGATAATTAACGTTTCCAATTTTTCTCCCACTTTCCTGACTTGGCATCACTGAAAAGTACAACTGCTTTTTTCCTGAAGTGCGGTAAATGGGAGCTGAACTGCTTGATGTAACTTCAAAGGATTTGTGACCAAAACAGTGTGGTCAGGCACTCAGAATGTTCACCAGACCACCTGTGTCTCCCAGGCTCTGCCCCAGGAAATAACCGTGGCTGTGAGATTACCACTGCCAACCTCACTGAAGATGCTTCAAATGTATAGAAGTCTGCTTGACTGGCTGCTTTCTGGATACAGAAACAGGGCTTATAATCTGTTCCAATCTTTCGTTTTTCTCTTCCTTTGCAAATCTCTTTCCTTAAAATGTCCAACCTGAATGTCTCTGCACAGCAACCAATCTGGCTGCTTCTCCTCCTCCTCCTCCTCTTTAAAAAATATGTTTTTATTGATTTTTTGGAGAGAGAGGAGGGGAGGGGGTTGGAGAAATAGGAGCATCGATGAGAGAGAGACATCATCGATTGTCTGCCTCCTGCACGCCCCCCACAGGGGATCGAGCCCACAGCCTGGGGTATGTGCCCTAATTGGGAACCGAAGGGGTGGCCTCTTGGTTCCTGTCTTGATGCTCAGCTCAATGCTAAGCTACACCTGCTCAACCACTGTGCTATACCATCATGCTTTCCTCCTCCTCCTCTTCCTTTCCCTCCTTCTTTTTGGTAAAACTTCTAGGGAAGTTTCAGATGGGGGAATGTGGGAAGGGAGCCACTCAGACTCTCAGAGTTAATTTTAAAGTGAAAACATTTGAGCTAAGGAAGGTACAGGAGGAAAACTTATCTCAACTCCCCTCATCTGACTCAAGAAGAGCCCCCAGCTTCCATGAACCCCACCTGCAATAGGAGTTTTCCGCTGCCTTAGTTTTCAGCTGCCACAGAGACTGACTTCCCATTATCATCTAAAAGCCCCACAGAGCCTTCCATACCTTCCCATTGAAGTCCTAACTCCTTCCCCCTTTCACCAAGGATGGCATACCAACCTTTTTATTCCTGGAAATTGAGTGAGTTACCCATCTCTGTAGGTATAAATAAACCTTGTCTTTTCTCCCATTAGCTTATCTATTGTCCATTCATTTGCAGGCCCCCAACCACTAGACCTAAATTGAAAACAGAAGAGTTCCCTCACCTACAGCCTCCTTCCTGCTGGCTGTAACGGTCCGCTCCCTGGTGAAAGCAGCACTCACTGCCATAACAACAGTTCCATTTCTGGACGTATGCGTGCATATGGGCATGTGTGTATTTACAGAGCTGGCAGCTCCGCAGGTCGTGACTGAACGTCCTTAGGAATTTCCTTGGACAGTCCAAGCTTAGTAAAGTAGAAAGCACTCTTCCCCGAAGATTAGAAATCTATCTTCAAACACAGGCCATTGCCCTGCTTGTTGCATCGTCAGGCCAGCCAGCCCAAAATAAATCATGTATTAAAAGTGAACCAATTACCAGACTCACCTCCCAGCGCTAGTTTTGGGAAATAGACTGGAAGGCCTCCTTCCATGGTAGCCTGACCATGCTTTCTCTGATGACATTGTCTTGGAATGTTGATAACCTTCTTTTGGCATATGCTTTAGGCAGAAGACAGTTGTCTAAATTAACGACAATTTTTTTTTATTTTTTTTATTGCTTAAAGTATTACAAAGGGTATTACATATGTATCCATTTTATCCCCCCGCCCTAGACAGTCCCCTAGCCTCCCCTATCACCCAGTGTCTTATGTCCATTGGTTATGCTTATATGCATGCATACAAGTTCTTTAGTTGATCTCTTACCCCCCTACCTCCTGCCCCCCAACCCTCCCTGGCCTTCCCGCTGCAGTTTGACAATCTGTTTGAGGCAGCTCTGCCTCTGTATCTATTATTGTTCAAAAGTTTATAATGGTCTCTATTGTCCATGAATGAGTGAGATCATGTGGTATTTTTCCTTTATTGACTGGCTTATTTCACTTAGCATAATGCTCTCCAGTTCCATCCATGACGTTGCAAATGGTAAGAGTTCCTTCCTTTTTACAGCAGCATAGTATTCCATCGTGTAGATGTACCACAGTTTTCTAATCCATTCATCTACTGATGGGCACTTAGGCTGTTTCCAGATCTTAGCTATGGTGAATTGTGCTGCTATGAACATAGGGGTACATATATCCTTTCTGATTGGTGTTTCTGGTTTCTTGAGATATATTCCTAGAAGTGGGATCACAGGGTCAAATGGGAGTTCCATTTTCAGTTTTTTAAGGAAACTCCATACTGTCTTCCATAGTGGCTGCACCAGTCTGCATTCCCACCAGCAGTGCACAAGTGTTCCTTTTTCTCCACATCCTCTCCAGCACTTGTCGTTTGTTGATTTGTTGATGATAGCCAGTCTGACAGGTGTGAGATGGTACCTCATTGCTGTTTTGATTTGCATCTCTCGGATGATTAGTGACTTTGAGCATGTTTTCAATTAACGACAATTTTTAATGAGAGGCAGTTTTGAGCTTTGGTGACTGGTGGACTGGGTTCAGCTCCCGATTCAGCCACTTGTTAGTTTTGCAACCTTGGGCAATCTTTAGCTTCTTTGAGGTGGCCTCACATTCTTTGTTTGTAAAGTGGGGGAAACAACACTTAACCTGAAAGATTTGGGGAGAGGATAAATGATATTAAGTGTATATGCAAGTACTGAATTTTCTTCCTGGCTTCTTTATGCTGTTTTCAAAATCATATGGGACATAGGGTTAGTACTTTGTGGACAATACTGACATAGCTGTTCTCAACATTATAACATACTAGGGGCCCAGTGCACAAAATTCGTGCACTGGGTGTGTGTGTGTGGGGGGAGTGTCCCTCAGCCCAGCCTGCCCCCTCTCACATACTGGGAGCCCTCAGGCGTTGACCCCCATCACCCTCCAATCGCAGGATCGGCCCCTTGCCTGGGCAGGGGACCCTCATTTCCCCCCATCACTGGTTCTGCCCCCAGCCCAGGCCTGATGCCTCTGGCCCAGGCATCAGGCCTGGGCAGGGGACCCCAGACCCCTCCGATTGCTGGCTCTGCCCCTTGCCCAGGCCTGATGCCTCGGCCAGAGGCGTAGACCCCCATCACCCTCCAATCGCCTGATCGGCCCCTTGCCCAGGCCTGACACCTCCGCCAGAGGTGTCAGGCTTGGATAGGGGACCCCCATCTCCCCCCAATCACTGGCTCTGACCCCTGCCCAGGCCTGAGGCCTCTGGCCCAGGAATCATGCCTGGGCAGGGGACCCCCATCTCCCTCTGATCGCTTGCTCCACCCCCCGCCCAAGCCCGATGCCTCTGACCCAGGCTTCAGGCCTGGGCAAGGGGACCATCATATTCCCCCAATCCCCGGCTCCGCCCCCCACCCAGGCCTGATGCCTCGGCCAGAGGAGTTGACCCTCATCACCCTCCGATCACCAATCACCGGATCGGCCCCTTGACCAGGCCTGAGGCCTCCGGCAGAGGTGTCAGGCCTGGGCAGGGGACCCCCAGCTCCCCGCGGTTGTAGGCTCCACCCATGCCCAGGCCTAACGCCTCTGGCCTAGGCGTCCGGCCCGGGCAGCGGGGACCTGCAGTGGCAGCGGGGGGCACCGCGATCACGCGGGCTCTGCCCCTGCCCCTGCAGGATGCCTCTGGCTGAGGCGCCCGGCCCGGGCAGCGGGGACCCGCAGCTGCAGTGGCCCTGCGATCGTGGGCTTCGCTTTAGGCCCAGGCAAGGGACCCCTAGCTCCTGGGACTACCAGCTTCGACCATGCCCAGCTCCCATCGCTGGCTCCACCCCTACTTCCTGCTATCACTGGCCAGGGCAGCAAAGGCACCTGATTCTCTGATCATGGCTGGGGGGCAGGGAAAAGGCGGCCCCAGGGTTGCCTTTGCCCTGCCCCCCACTTCTTAGCTCCCCCCTGGGTTTCCGATCACTGTCAGTGGCAGGGGGCTTCTTCCTGCTTTCCCTTTCGCCTCCCTGCATTGTGCCTACATATGCAAATTAACCGCCATCTTGTTGGCAGTTAACTGCCAATCTTAGTTGGCAGTTAATTTGCATATAGCCCTGATTAGCCAATGAAAAGTGTAGCGTCGTACACCAATTACCATTTTTCTCTTTTATTAGTGTAGATACCCTGTTTCATTTACTTACTTTTCTTTACCTATTTTCCAGCTTCCCTTATTCCTGGAAAAAGATCACACATCCTTTATATGGACAGAAAAAACATTAAGTTTTTCTGAGAAAACCAAATCAAAATTTTTAAAAAAGGAGAATATGTTCTTTTTGTCATTTATAAATAATAATAATAATAATAACAACAACAAGTTTTCTGTTTAATTTCATGAGGGTTTTCTATATTTCCCTCTAGCTTGGGCATAAGCTGATATGGAGTCTGGATCCCCTTCTCTGTCCCTTTCGTGCATATGTAAATCTTATTATAGCTGGCTGTACCCACCACGACCTGAGTCACCCTGCGTCTGGACTGACTGCATTGGGCAATAAGCAGGCCAAGATCTTTCGGTCAGCGCTTGGCAGAATGAATGGAGGAAGATGCCAACATTGTTGCCAAATGGATGGCTCATATTTTCCATCTTTGTCTTTGTGGATGGCAGTCATGTGCTCCCTGTGGTGCCCAATTGTGCAACAGATGCCAGAGGCCCCGAGCCAGAGCAAGGGCCTAGGATGAGGTTAGGCCTTCCTGATGGGCACAGGCCTGGGTTAGGCTAACAGACATGTGTTTGGCCTGGATAACCAGCTATGGCCTAGATTAGACCAAGGCTTCGCTGGGTAGATAAAAATCAGAAAGAAGCCGAGAGTGGCCCTAGAAATGGCAACATGGCATGGGTGGAAGGGGAAACTTGGGCTGTTGCTGATTGTAGAGGTGGGGCATGGTCATCAGATCAGGCTCAGAATGAAGGAAGTTGAGGAGTCAGGTAAGGTTCTAGCTTGGACACAGCTGAAGTTAATAACCAAGATCATGCCAGATGCTTCCCAAGGGGCATGTGATACTGATAGAGGCTCCCACTTACCAAAGCATGGCTTAGAATTTCTCTTGGCAGCTCTACTCTGGGGCAATCTGACTCTTTCTCTGAGTCCCAGTTCCTGGTGGGCCAGGACAGTGAAAGGATCCTGCTGCCATTGAAGCAAAAGCTGAATATTCTTTGGACCAGGGCCACTGAATCTTTCTAGGTAACAGGACTGTCTCCTGGGCTGCAATCTGAAGCAAAAATGAGGATTTTCTCTATCCATTCACAACATGAAAAAGGGTTCAAGACATGGGGCATCTTACCAGTGTCTGGAGGTGAGAAAATTAGTATTTTAGGAAAAGTGTTTTTCAATTTACAACTGTATCCATTTGGAAGCCATACCTATTATGACTTTTAGGGAGTATATCACTGGGCGACATCTACTATCAAGGAAATATATCCACTGCACTGAATACATTTCTATCCACAATACCCCAAAAGGGATCGACATTTTGTTAACAATAAGTAGGTTGGCAACAATTGCAAAAACCCCTTGAGGTCCCTTAATTAACTTATGAGTCCCAGACCTGGGGTTTTTATTGGCCTGTGGTTAGTCCCTCAACCGGGTTCATAGCTTAGAAGGCCCCTAGGTATTGGCGTACAGTGAGGTTGGGGACGGAGAGGAGGTGACTGATGAGGAGCTACTTCCACTAGGTCTCCGGTCTTCTGTTAACGGGGCACGTGGCTCTCATGGCTTCCTACACCTTTCAGAACTCTCTCCAGAACTCCTTCAATTTCCTGAGTCCACTAAGCATCCCAGGGATGGGAAAGAGCCCTGGTTTAGGTAGCAGGTAAGCTCTTCCCTGCTGCTGAGATGCGGGGTCAGGAAGTTTCTATGACCTCGTTAGTGATGTCCACATACAGAGTAAAATGAGGATTGTGGGGTTAATGAGGATTGTGGGGTTAATGAGGATTGTGGGGTTGCAGAAACCAGGGCTCAGACGTCCTGGAAGAGTGCCATGTCCTTCCTGAGAGCCTCCTGTCCTGACTCTGAGGCAGCCATCCCTAACCGGGCACTATGTCCAGCCTCTTCCCAACCAGGTGTCCTTCCAGAGGCGGAGGCAACCTTCCCGAATGGCCACACCCCAGTTCCCGATCACCACACCCCACTCCCTAGGGCTGCCAGGCCAGCTGGTTTTTTTCCCTTGATTAACTTTCATGAGACTCTAGACACATTGCATACACTAAGTATGTAAATTGAAAGTCATCATGTGATAGTCTCTTTATTGGTCCTGGACACGGGGAAAAATGGCTTTGTAATATATTTGAAAACAAACAAAAAAACCTAAGATTAAAATAAGCAAACAAAAAATCTTGGCTTCCCAAGCTTCCTGTAGAAATAAGAGGCCTTTTAGTTTTCAGCAGAAAAGTCTTTGTGCATGCCAAAGCATGATACAGGTGCCTAAAGCTTATAATGGATACTGGACTATTTTCAGAATCCGGTAACATGCAATGTAGGGTGGAGAGAATTTACACCTAACTCTGGTCTGTGTGAAAATGATATCATCTATCTGGATCTTGTCCACCTACAAAGCACTTCTTAGATTCAATTACCCAGGTGATTGCTTTATCCTTCCAACGTACTTTCCATGTATAAAAATATCTTAACACTAAACCCACTATGCCATTTTTGAAAAAGTGAACTTGAGCTTTTATAGCATTTTCCAAATCTATAGTTTGACTTGTTTTTTCCTGGATTTTTTTTTTTTTAAAAAAAATTGTAACATTGTTTTTAAAGAAAATTCCCTCCGTGTTGATTTGTGTGGCTGAGCTCCCCCGAGAATAGGCTGACCTCCACGAAGTCCTCAGTCCCCACCAGTAGGAGCTTGAATAATGGCTGAGTGACAAAGTGTCTCATTCAGTTATTATTCAACTATATTAAATTGCTAAAGTTGGTAATTGGAGCATATCTTATTACAAAGGCAAAAGTTCAACATTTTTCCCCAGGCACAATAGGCTTGCACATTTAAAAACTTCTGGTTTGGGAAGGAATAAGATGTCAGGGCATGGAGCATGCAACAAATTAAACAGGGAAAGATATATTAACCAAACCTGGGCAAAATTACCAGGCATTACCTTACAGATATTTACCAATCTCAAGCCTTATTACTTTAAGGGGTGGAGAAAGAAGAAGAGAATCTTAAAAATACATCAATATTCCCTAGCTCTATTAGGCTTACACAATTAAAAAACTACCATTTAAAATATTATACTAGGGATTGATATTATATATATTATATATACTATGCCCACACAGTACTGATTATGTAAACATTTTAAGATCTCACCAGATTATATTAAAACTTACTTGGATCCATAGGTATAGGCTACTTACTGAAAGTATTATTTGGGGTTTGACTAAGGGGTCTGATTTTCTCTAAAATGGTACTCTAAAGAAGGAGCGGTTTTACAAAGACAATAGGAACTTTAGGTATTTGCTTGGATGTGGGTTCCACAAGTGTCTGCTTCAAACAATAAAAAATGAGCGTGGTGGGAATGAAAGTGACCACAGCCTGTGGTAGAATTCCCCAAAGTGTCTCCTCAGAAGAGGCATTTGGGGCACTTATTTCATAATCCAGATTTCCGGATGTCTTCCCTGGAGGTTATGATTCCCAGGTCTGGGGAAGGCCTAGGAATCAGTATTTTTAATGTGTGCCAGTGATTCTTATGGTAAGGCAAATGCTAGAAACACTATTCAATCATTACTCCTTCATGAGACTATCATTCATTCTTTTATTCAGTTATTTAGTACTCACTATGGTATTTCTTAAACTGGGATCCTGGATCTGCTACATCAAAATCATCTGGAGTGCTTGATTAAAATCCAGATCTGGGGCCCATCCCAAACTTACTGGGCAAAATAATTTTTTTTCCTGAGAGCCTCCTGTCCTGAATCTTCAGAGGTAGGACCTGCAAGTGTGTATTTTAAATGGGCCTTCCAAGTGATTCTTATGCAATAAAGTTTAAGAATACCTGCTGCATCTCAGGCATATAGGATGTCTCTTCCAGTTGTCCATTCCCAGTCAATAGGTAACAAACACTTAAAGACTGACTAAGCAGGGATCAGTAGGTGATGTATTTAGGAGTGAAGGGTAAGAAGAGAGAGGCATTTCTTCCTGCATTAAACTAGAAGTCCTCCAGGCTTGTAGGAGCAAGAAGGGAAGCTGCCCAGGCCCCTTCAACCTCTGGGGCCTATGACGGACCAACCACATGCCTGGTTGGAGAGGGCTCTGCAAAGGCTCCACCATCCAGGGTCAAGTGCAGCACCGGCAAGAACTCTCACTTGGAATTTCCTGCCAGAGCTCCAGCCCTGCAGGACATAAATATACTTTACTTTTCTCCTTTCTTCTCCCATTTCCTTAGTTTTGTTTGTGGAACAGTAATGGAACTTGCCCAGGCATTGTTTCATTTTGACACCATAACAAGGTCTGTTCTGAATTCACTTTCTCCATTAGAAGCCTATGGAGTATTCATTGTTCCTGTGGACTTTTACTGATGGACAATTGTGATTAAAATAACTTGTCCAAAGTATATCTGGAAAATAATAAGTAAACTTAGTTTGAGCAAATTTTAGCTGATTCCAATTCTGGTTTCTCTGATTGTTTATGTAGATGGAAGTTTAGGCAAATGCCCTTTTGGTTTTGAATGGTAAGAGAATAATAGCAAAAATAATAATGAAGTACTTAGGAATATTGTGGTATTGTAACTTGAACATAGAATTTTAAATGAAAATAATTGAATAAACGTCATTTCATCTATCAAGTGGGAATAATGAGACTTGCCCGAGCTACCTCACTGGGTTACTGAAAGTCATCAGACTTGCAGCATTGAAACTTGGTAAACAATAATGCTTTATACAAACATTGGTTATTGATTTTAATAATTTTTTTTCTTGACACCTTGTGACCCTCTTGCTTTAGGCATGATTGAAGCATTTTTAGGTGGTATGGGTCAACCTAAAATAAAGCGCTGAAAAAACATGGGAATTTGGGTAAAAGGTGCTTACCATTGCAATTATCTCCGTTACAGAGATAATTATTTGGGCCAAGACATGATATTTGCTAATGTCTGGGAAGGAGGAAGTATGACCCAAGTAGCAAAGGTCCCAGTGACAAATGAAAGGCACTTGGAAACTATGGTGCATTGTTCTGTTCTTCTGGAAGGCAAAACACTGCCAGGATGAAGACAGAGCCATTCCAAGTGAGTGATGAAATTTGCTTTATTGACATTACCAATAAGGATGTATTTATGGGAAACAAACATGAAGTATAGCTCATACTTACGGGACTTGACAGGTAAGCAAAGGGAAATGGGGTGTCTGATCATGAGGCCTAAAACTCTGAGCTTATTTGACACTGGTTCATGCCCGTTGTATGATTTTTAGGTAATTATCTTTCCTCATGGATCCTCAACTTTCTCATGCATGAAATGGGCACAAAACTCTCCATTACACGTTATAAGAGCACAGAAGATGATGTTTTTCACTGGAAGTAAAAGGTCATCCAGAGTTTATCATTATTAGGTAATGAACATTATTTTTTTCATGTAGGCTGAAATTCAGAAAGATGTACAATAGAGTTAGCAAATCACAGAGTGCTTGTGTACTATATCTTACTTTTGGCTTTCAAGTAAGGGCATATATATTGGCCCTGTTGTTAGATCATCAAAAGGAAAAACGTGCCCCTCTTCAGGACTGCAGTTGAAAAAGGAACTTCATTATTCCAAATCACCCACCCCCTCTTTGCACTTCCTGAAGTCTTGTGAGAAGAATGAAGACTTTGGGTATATTAAAAGCAAGTTCATAAAATAATTATGGCCATGCCCTAAATTTATGCATATTGTTACAAGTTGATGAATCATTTCTGTTTCCTATAGAATTTTTTAACTGGAAAAAAGTTAATTTATTGATTGTTAAAGTTGCCAGGTTGACAAATCCAGAGCACAAAGAATTTTTTTAAAGGTTAGAAAGGAGCCATGGTATGGTTAAAGCTGAAGCACCCTTCAAAGCCATCAGTTTATAGAAAGTTGGTATCAAGAGGTAAGTTGTAACAGTGATAAAAAGAAATGTTCATTGAATGTGTTTTATGTGCTGGATATGTCCTAAATTATTTGCATCTATGATGTCATTTAATTCTCAAAACTATCTCAGAAATAGATGTGATTGTTAATGCCATATTAGAGATAAGACATGGAGGTTTGGAGAAATTAAGTCACTTGCTTAAAGTTCACTGCTTGTTGATTGTTCTGAGCTGCCTTGATCTCTTAGCCAGTTCAGGCTGCTGTAACAGAATACCATAGACTGATTGCTTAAACAACACGCATTTATTTCTCACAGTTCTAGAGGCTGGGAATTTCAAGATCAGGATGCCAGCCAATTTGGTGTCTGATGAAGGTTCTTTTCGGGGTGTACACATGGATTCCTTTTCTTGCTGTATCCTCACATGGTGGAGAGAGATCCCTTCTTTAAAGGCATTAATATCATTGATGAAAGTGCCACTTTCATGACCTAATTATCTCTCAAAGGCCGTACCTCCAAATACCATCAGAATGGGGATTAGGCTTCAATATAGGAATGTTGGGGGGCAGAAACATTTAGCCTTTAGCAAATGATGAGAAGAATTATTGACATCTTTATGGTGTTTAGAAAATAGTAGGGGAGATAGACTTAAATAAATTGTCACATGAACATATAATTATAAACTAGAAAAAGTGATTTTCAAGAGAAAGTATAGGAATAGTGACAGTAGGGAACCTTGTCTTGTCTGAGGAGTCAGAGTGTCTTCTCAGAGGATATGACCAATGAGCTGAGATCTGAAGGGTTACAAGAGTTAGCTAGAACATTTGGTGGAATGTAAGAGTGTTTTAATCAAGAGATTTGGAAAATGCAGGTGCAAAGACCCTTGACTGAAACACTAAGGGCCGGGGTGAGGGTGGAAGGTGGTAGAGAGAGAGGTAGGCAGAGGCCAGCTTATTCAGAGGCTTGAGATATCATGAGAACAATAGTTTCTGGATTCTCTTCAATAAAGATCACAAGTGACCTGGTAGTTGCTTAACTTTACAGCTTCTTCCCAAGTTTACTTCTCCCCAAATGTCTGGAGCACCTAAGAGCAATGGCCTCGGGTTCATGGTCCTTTAGTTCCCAGCTCCTCTAAGGACTCTTTCTCTGCCTCATTCTTCTTTCACCTCTTTAATGTAAGACTGTGATAAGCTCTTTAAAATTGTGTGTGTGTGTGTGTGTGTGTATCATATCAATGTTCATTCTTTTTTATTAATATTTTTTTTAAAAAATTTATTGTCTAAAGTTTTAAATATGTCTCCTTTTCCCCCAATTGACCCCCCCCCCGCCGCAGCCATTCCCACCCCTGAGGGCAAGCCCCCACTGCCCCAGCATCTATGTCCATTGGTTATGCTAATATACATGCATACAAGTCCTTTGGTTGATCTCTAACACCCCCCCCCCCACACCTCCCACCTCCCCTGCCATTTGTCTCTGGATCTATTTTTGTTCATCAGTTCATGTTGATCATTATATCCCACATATGAGTAAAATCATGTGATATTTATCTTTCTTTGACTGGTTTATTTCGCTTAGCATAATGCTCTCCAGTTCCATCCATGCTGTTGCAAATGGTAAAACTTCCTTCTTTTTTATAGCAGCGTAGTATTCCATTGTGTAGATGTACCATAGTTGTTTAATCCACTCATCTGCTGATGGGCACGTAGGTTGTTTCCAATTCTTAGCTATTGTAAATTGTGCTGCTATGAACATGGGGGTGCATATATCCTTTCTGATTGATGTTTCTGGTTTCTTGGGATATATTCCTAGAAGTGGGATTAGTGGGTCAAATGGAAGTTCCATTTTTAGTTTTTTGAGGAAACTCCATATTGTTTTCCACAGTGGCTGCCACCAGTCTGCATTCCCACCAGCAGTGCAGGAGGGTTCCTTTTTCTCCACATCCTGGCCAGCACTTGTCATTTGTTGATTTGTTGATGATAGCAATTTTGACAGGTGTGAGAGGGTATCTCATTGTTGTTTTGATTTGCATCTCTCGGATGATTAGTGACTTTGAGCATGTTTTCTTATGTCTCTCAGCCTTCATATGTCTCTTTCAAAAAGTGTCTATTTAGGTCCGTTGTTCATTTTTTGATTGGATTGTTTATCTTCCTTTTGTTAAGTTGTATGAGTTCTTTGTAAATTTTGGAGATTAAACCCTTATCTGAAATAGCATTGGCAAATATGTTCTCCCATGCAGTGTCCTGTTGTTTTCCAATGTTCATTCTTGCTGATTTCTACAAGTGCAGTTTGGTGCTGTATTGACTCCATTTGGTAAGGACACTTAAATTCCTGGAACACAGCTATTATTTTTAAACAATATACTTGTCAAATATTTTAGCCCATGTTCATTGATACTTCTTCATTAATAACTCCCAAACCTCTATTCTATTAAGATTTCACTTGGGTTGGGGAGACATTCCACCAATGATATTCCACCCTCACTGACAAAAATCATCTTTCCCCATTGTCTGGCTGCTAAAATTCTCATTAGCTACTTTCTTTGGACTAAAGCATTATTTAGTATGTTAAAATAAATGAAGAATCAGAAAACTTGTAACACTTAAGTTTTCATTCATTTATTCCATAATGGAAATGAATTTCAGATCTTTTCCATTAGGCAACATTGATAGAGAGAAATGGAGGGGAAGTCCAGAAGGTCATTGAGCTCTAGGTTGAGGTGGGAAGGGGAGTTGAGAGGGATGAGAAGGAGAAAAGGAGCTATAGGAAAGAGATTCTGCTCTGCGAAGTTGGCAACTTTCAGCAATGTCACTCTTCTTCCCTGTTGCTAAATGCGATTTATTTATTCTTTGGTAATTACCCATACGGTGAGTAAATTTCTGGTTAAAAATTTTACTGTGGTTTCCTTTAGGCTGTAATTATTTGAAAACTCTTGATTATAAATAGTAACCTGAAATACAAACACTTAACCCGGGATATATAACCAACCACCCAAGTAGACTTACATTTTTTCCACATTTATTTTCTATTCAAATACAGTACAACATTTTAAAGGAACAATGTGCCCGAAGGCATTATTTGGCTTAATGGGAGATACCACTTTGAAAAAAATTAGCTAAATTTGACAGCAGCATGATTCAAGATGATTGACACTTGAGACTGAGCATCCAAGCTCTTTTTATGAGCAGTAGGGGGGATTTGGTTTCAATTGAACATTTACTTAACAATGTTTGTGCTACTGGTTTCCAGGCAATGTATAAATTACTGCTCAATTGCATGTGGTACAGAGGATCAAGGCAAATCCGTCTTTTGAGAGGCAACCAGCCTGTACGTGGTTTATTAGATACGGTAACATTAGGCTGGCTGACGAGAGGGCTCAAATGGAGCCATGACAAAATGGCAGCTCTGTGCTGGCTCAGGACAAGCCTGGAGTTCTGCTGGTGCCTTCGGCTTATTGCTTGACTGGAAGGAAATATGCTAGAGTGGTTAGAGGGAAAAGGTCTTTCTGTTCCAAGCCTGTATCTCCAGTGGCTTTGAAGTGGTTTGTGAAGTTACACTTCAGGCAGTGCAGTCTCATACCAGGTGTTAACCCCGGAGTAACTGCTTTGTTAAGTTTCTTTCAAAGTCTGTTGCAGGAGTTGGAACAAGTGGAAAATGTCTGATGTTTGGGGATTGCTTGCATTGTATGGTTACACAGTGCCCCATCACCACCACCACCACCACCACCCCCATACCCCAATACCTCAGGAACAGCCACTTCTGGGCAGCAAAAGGTAAAATGGGTCATTATGTCAAAGATAACCTAGGAACAGAGAGAAACTCAGGACAAAGCTGTCCAGATGGGGGACAACTGGTACACAATGGTGGTCAGGACGTGTCACTTGAGCTCCGCTTGGCAGGCGCCCGAGGTGTCTAATGGATACAAGTCATAGGAACATGCAGTCAGAGTTATGGAAACATGAGACACTGATGCTTCTTTCTTTCTGCTCCTTAAAGGGAATGTTAGCTAAAGAGAAAACAATGCCCTTCCTTTATATGGGAAACTGTCCAGTTATCCTGTGTCTTGTGAAATAAAGAAGAGCAATAGTTGGCACGTGTGGTGTAGGGAAGGAATTGAGAGTAGTGTCCTCAGACAGTTACACTTGGAAGGGAAGACTCTTTGGTGTATTTGATCAGATTATAGTGATGCGGTTGTAAAGTCATTTTGCCCTTTCCCACACTTGTCAACCTCCCTTTTCTCAACCAAAACCATATGATTCAACTAGAAATTCTGTTCTACAAACATTTGAAAAGGGCAGAGGTGAATGGAAGGAGAATGGTCTGAAGTCCCCAGGCTCTATCATTGTCCCTTTCCCTCTGCCTTTTACAAAGCAGATATTCTCTGGCCAAAATCAAACTCCCATGAATCACCATGAAATTTCCTGAATTTGTTCCACATACTGCCTGGCATTGGCAGTGAGGGAAAGAAGTGGAACATCAGGGTGGGGGAATGTGGTGCACAGTCACAATGAGTGACAGTCTCCTGCCCCATGTGCTTTCTCACCACCACATTAAGCGATCCATGAGAGCATGCGTTCCCTCATGTCCCTTTCCCTATGGGCTTCCCGCATTGCTTCATCCCTTTCCCCAGGAAGAAGAAAAAGAAGAAGAGAGAGTTTGGGGAAGAGGTGAAAGTGGTCTTTAATGGGAGGGAGACTCACAAAAGTTCATCACCTCAGTGAAGAAGAGGAGAGAGGGGTGTGGCCAACATCCGAAGGGTCTCCATGCCTCCATTCCCATGGTGCCCAATGCTCTTTGCTCAGTGTGCCTTAGGCTCCAAAGCTCCTTTCTCCTTCCTCCTCTGCTCCAGAAAGCTTCCACCAAGGCTAGCAAATTGATTAGAATTTACTGGTCTCATAATTTAAGGATCCTCCATTACTGCTTGGAATGGGACAGCTCAAGTTCAACCTGCCCTTAATTCCTCTGTTGGGGAATTAGAAGTCTAGCTGACAAATAGAGAAGTCTCCGCATCAATGTGGAAAGAAAGACAACTCACTTATTATGATTGCCTAAGCACAACAGAGCACATTCAGTTAGGTAGCCTCCAGGAGACTACAGAGTCAGGATAAAATTTCGCAATTTCTACGGAGAAGTGGGAGAAATAACAATAGAACATTTATCCCCGCACGAGTTACACATTGAGATAAGCTCCCAGGTTAACTCCAGATGTATATGGTTACATTATGAGGGCCATGGCCTTGAAGACATCTTTGCTTTGTAAAACTGGACACTGGGTTTAGCTAGTCCCTGGAGATACTCATTTGCATCCCAAAAGGTTAGAGCAAAGACTTGGGCCTGTTATGCTTTCAAGGAGACCCTTACTACTCCTATTAATAATAGCAGAAGGACTCCTGTGCATGGAATCAACCTCTAACATACCTTCTCTCATAACTAAAGAGCATCCTGTTCATTTCATACCTCCATCCCTGAGGCTGCATGCTTTTCTCCTCAAGATGACCCTTTCCCCGAGTGCTTCTATGTAGAAACATCTGTGATTAGGAGTCAGGCCACAGAGTCCAGTTTTCCCAAGTGACACCACCCTTTGGTAGAAACAGCTCCTGTGGAGATCCAGATGCCCATTCCATGAGGGCTGGGGTCTCAGCAAGCTGGTAAGAGGAAAACAATCAGATTAAAGGACCCTACACTAAACTATGGCTGATGGCACCCCGTTAGCCTGCCTACCAGAGCTTCCAGGGTGAAGAGGTAGGGGAGGATTTCTTTTTGTTCCTCGAATCACACCTTAAATCAGTTCTAGAATCTTGGAGATGAGAGGAAGAAGTATCTGAGGCCTCTTTACTACTCCCAGCCCCAGTGCATCTAACACTTCAGTTTTATGCTTGCGATTCCTATTTAAAATGCATACTTCTAACCTCCTTGTCTAATTTGGCAGCTTTGAGGGGCAGCCAAGGAATATACATCTTTATAAAGCACCCTAGGTGATTCTGATGCTAATGATACCCAGAAACACTAACTTTCATTGTGCTAATGCCCAACCGCTGCGCATGAGACTAGCTGCCCAGCCAGGGGCTCCTGGAAGGTAGAGTAATGCCTGCCAACAATGACATAGGGCCTCTTAAACTGTGCATTTGGGAAGCATTTACCAAAGTGTATTTGGGCTACATGGACCTGGTCATAGGGACAGTCGTAAGTGTTAGAGGTTATAACATATCAGAAAACTGTCCAGCATTACACCATTAATAGAAGGCATAGCTGAAATTCAAATTCAGGATTTACACCCACGTCAATCTGTCTTCAGACCCACATTCTTTTCCTTATGCTCCTCTGACCCCCTTGCAATGCGATAAGAATTACAGTGGAATCTCACTTTCTGTGAGGTTACATTCTAAAGTCAGGTACAATCAAAGGCAAGTTAGAAAAATATTTAAATCACCCACAAAGTATAATTATACACGGTTTTGGGCATGTACTCCTTCCCAGTATTGTGTTTGTATAAATATATGCCATGCATGTGTATGCAAAATGTGATTTTACAGCATTTTTATTTTTAAGTATGTGAAAGAGACAGAGCTTGCATAATTTATTTCCTGTAAGTTAAACACCTATATGACGTGTCTCGACATATGCATACATCTAAATGTCTGCCAGATGAGCAGTAGTAACATCTTAGAGAATTATACAGTCACACAACTTTAGAGCCAGAAAGGAACTTCTGTGACCAACTGCTTTGTTTTACATTTGAGGAAACAAAGGCCCCAAGAGGCTATCCTTTGCCCAAGTTCACTGTCTATCTTTGCTTCCAACAGGCTTTATGATCCCAAACGTCTGCTCACAGCTAGGGGGAAAGCAGTGGGAACCTGGGCCTTTTTATTTCTGCCTGTTGTGGCCCTGCTGACTGGTGTGAAATTCAGGGAGCTACCAAGTGGTGGGAGGTGGCTTAACTCTGGCCTTGACATCTTACAGGGAGGCAGCTCCTTTCACAGGGTGGTTGGTTGCAGCTCCGGCTCTACCTCAGAGCTGTCTCCGGACAGGAGACGTACTCCCAGCCTGCTGCCTCTTGTCTGTGCAGTTCCTGGGATTGTCCAAACTGGTGGACCTGTGAACAGGCCAAAGGGGTGCATAACAGGAAGGAAATCTATAGCTTCAGAGCTCAACACACACACACACACACACACACACACACACACACACACACACAAAGAAAGAAACACACACAGCACATTTGCCCCATTCCTTTGAAAAAGGAAGAAGCCAGAATATATGATGTGGCCAGCTGTCTTGACTCTTAATTATAGTATTGAATCCAAGAAATGGAGCAAGGTGGGGTATGGATGCTCATGGTTCTTGGTGGGGAGGACAGGGACAGTTCCAACTCTAATCATAAGGATGACGGGCATGAGCAGAACTGGTTTCTGACATGGGAGACCATGCCCTCCCCTTTAGATGCCTTGTCAGATCTCATTAGCCCCCTCTCACCCCATTGTCCATCTGATGCCTCTTCACCTACCTCGATTCTCCCAGCTGGATGCCAAGTTCTTGGTGTGCAAGTTCTCCCTTCCAGAATGGTGGGTGACAAGGGATAAGGTGTTCTTCATGCATTGTCATGTGGGTAGTCTTACAGTTCCCAGTGCTTCCAGAGACAAGGGAAAACCATATAAGGATAAAGTGTCAGGCAGGCTGCAGAGAAATTCCTGGGCCACGTGGCTTCGTGTTGCTTTTCCTATCACGACCCAGGGGAAGCCTGTTCCTTTCCTGAGGAGGAGGGAGGCCAGGTGTAAAATCAGAAGAAGTGTCTCACCCTCCAGCCTTCAGACCCCTCCATGCCTGAACCTCAGAGGCCTAGGCCACCCCCCTGAAATGCAAGTCTTCATCTGCCCTCATTTTCCAAACTTTTGTTTTTATGCACGAAGATCTTTAGTTTTGCAGAGCCATTGGAAACAGCCCCCCCCCCCCCCCCCCCCCCGCCAAATATGGTTCCGGCCATTCAAACGTACATGTTCTTTTTTCTGATTTTCTTTAGGACAATTCATGCCATCACAGGTTGCCTCAGGCTCCCTCCAAGAACCTTCACCTGTGGTTGTGAGCAAAATCTTCCCAGTTCCTTTGCAAAACTAAAAGTATCCTACAAAGAAGTGGTGGTCAGCTAAGTGCCAGGGTTGATGGCTTTCATTTGACAAGGGAACTTTCAGTGTCAGCTTTCCTTGTTTCATTTAACTTGGGAAGATGACCTACTTCCCATAGAAAGAAGATCCCAAAGTGTAGTTTCACAAAGAATAGTCGTAAGCACTGCTTATATCCGAATGGCCTGGGGAACTTGTTAGCATGCCAATTCCCTGATGGGAGTGTGATTTTAGGGTACTGATACTTGAGGATTTCTGGACTGACGCTTGCTATGCCTCTTGAGAGAGGCAACTCCATTGGAGTGGCAGGTTATGCTGGCTGTCTTTCCTGGAGAGAGTTCCATAAGAAATACCCTGCACAGCAGGAAGACCACCACTCAGGGCCCTGAGGAAATGGGGTGGTGGCAAGGCGATGTCTATCAAGAGGACCCCTTGCCTTGTGCTGCCTGCAGACCTTCCATCCAGACCTTCTGCTCCACCAGGGACATTGAGGCCTCCTTCTGCCTGTGGGCAGGCCCTGTGGTAGGTGGCCTGGCCCTACAATAATGAAGCCAACCTCTCCACGGACTCCCCAACACTCCTCCATCCTCTCTTCACTCTAAAGGCTGACAGAGACACGCCTAAGAACACAGACTGCAAAAAATGCATCCCAACTACCCACGACTTAAATCATCATCATCAATCCCTAGGACTAAACAGAATCCTGCTGGGAGGGGGCACAGCCTGTGCTCAAATTCCAAAGCTGATACAAATAGCTGTGTGGTGTTAGACAGATTGCTCTGCCTCTCTGTGCTTCCATGTCCTCAATGCATAGAACAGGGATACTAAGAGTCTGCCTCTCGGGATTGTGGTAAGAATTAAATGTGACAATGTGCATCAAGTTCTTCACACAAAGTTAGACATATAGTAGGTGCTCAGTGAACAGGGCCACGGCTTACATGTAGGATGTCTCTGTGCTATTTAGAAAAAAATGCTGTCCTCCTTTGGGTAGACAGAAAATATGCCCTTTCCTCTGCCTGGTCTCGTGGTGAGCAGAGTACATCTCCACCCCCCCCCCCCAAGCTGGCCACCCATAAAACTGAACAGGCAGGGCTGTGACTAGAAGTCAGCTAAAGCAATTACAAGTGAGGGTGGTGGTGAGGCTGGCCGTGGGAGCCACCCGACACAGCCTGGCAGGCCTTGCAGATGTCTGTGGGGGCCCATGTCGAGGGGGTGGCTGCATCTCCTTTCTCAGAAGCACAGTGCTGTGCTCAATAGTCATTCATCTTGATAAACTTCAGGGAGAACAAAGGCAGGCAGACACGCTGGATTTTCCTTTTCTGAGCTTGGTACCAGCTGATCATGCTTCCTGTTTCGCTATGAGCTTCCCTGACACAGGCGACTTGCTTCTTTCAAATTTGGTCATCGCCCTGTCACTTTCCTGTGTGAGTCAATGTGGCTGGCCTGGTGCACCCCAGCTCCCCAGTCTGTCTGTGCTCCGCCTGCCCGGTTTCCTGGCCTCCGCAGGTAATCCCCCGCTGCCCTGCCTGGGTGAGTGTCCCGCCCCCCACTCTCTGCCGCAGGACGTGCTCTGGGGACATGAGTCACTGCACTCTCCTCCCCGCTGAACTATTATTGGAATGCCTCCACACGCAGCGCACGCTTCCTCCCGGATTTCACAGACCTGCGCTCAGGGATCTGCAAATCACAGCCTCTACCGCAGGTCCCACTTGGGGTGATCACAAGGTGGTTTGCATGGAAGTCAGGAGGTTTCCATGAAAGGTCTCTTTAGCCAGGCATTCCGCATCCAGCAACCAGCATCAAGTGCGTGTCTGTCTCCAGCGTTGTGGCCTTGCAATGTGCTGCCTTTATGGGTGGCTCAAAAGAAATCGTCTTGAGTTCTGCATTAAGTTTAGAGGAAAGCAATACACTGAAAAGCAAGAATGCGCACTGCCCATAGGAGATGGGGCAGGAGAGATCCCTTTGGGCAGACCCACCTGGGGCGCTAAACCTGGGAG
Source organism: Myotis daubentonii (assembly GCF_963259705.1). Lineage (NCBI taxonomy): Eukaryota > Metazoa > Chordata > Mammalia > Chiroptera > Vespertilionidae > Myotis > Myotis daubentonii. Next base: position 80,248,424 of record NC_081843.1, read on the forward strand.
GGGACCTGAGGAGAGGCAGGGGGCTGGGAGAAGGACAGGGGGAGAAGACCGGGGAGTGAGAAGCTTGGGCAGAGATGCGGATGGGAGAATGAGCCGGGCTTATTTACATGAACCTAAATCCTGAGCTCAATTGCAGTTTTGAAGATCCTGCTCCCTCTCCATGCTAGGGTGATTGAAAGCCTATGTTGGCAATGTCTTTATGATTGCCAGGCCAGGAACCCTGCCAGTTGTACAACTCATCTACTGTCTCCCTTTTACGGTGCAAGGGGTTGAAGTCCTGAGCTCATGGTCACGTTGCCGGCAGGAGGTGAAGTGCACGCCCAGACAGTTCAGTTCGCCTCTGTTGACCTCTGTGGCTCAGGGTTGTTGGTTTTTCCAGGTGGATATTGGAAGGCAGAGGAGATAAGGTTAGTCCATTCTGTGAACTCCTGATATCGTGATCCCACTCTGGCATGCTGGGTGCTGATTTAGGCCCAGCTGGCAGGGAACTCAGGAACGTCCTGGCCCTCGTAGCAGGTTGAATAATCTCGTAGACCAGGCATGGGCTCTGAGTTCAGGAATCCTGATTCATGTTCGTCTGGCAGTTGGCTGAGTTCGTGAGAGAGACAGAGCAGTGTTCTCTATTTGACAAAAACATAAGAACATGAGCATGATGGAATAAAAACCCTTGGCCAGAGCATTTTTAGGGAAAGGGCAGATCCAAGGGCAACATGGAGGAGGATCCTGGAAGAGGCTGCAGGTGGGCTGTGCAGAAAGAGAACAAAGGAGAGATGAGAAATCCCTCTTCAAATTGCAAACACACATAGCATCCCCATTACAGGGGGCAGGGAAGATGGTGCTGGTACAGGATTTTCCCAGAAATGAAGGCGGATCCATCTTATTTTATGCCTGGGTGCAATTCTTAAATCCCAAATCTCTCTCCTTCCCCAAGAGTGGACACTTTATAAGAGTGGAGATAAAAGCCTGCTGTTTTTTGGTCCGCTGTTTGAATGCAGCTATTTGAATCAATGCAGCGGAAGAGGCTTAAGTTTTCCCCTCACAGACTGGGCCAGAGTGGAGCTTGGGAATGGTAGAGAAGAAGTGGAAATTTGGGACACCTTTTTATTCCTTGATCTGAAAGGAAAAAGTACACTTCTGCAGTTAGGACAAGCTGAGGGAGACTGGAAGATTCCCCAAAGCACAGCTAATTATAAACAGGGTTACTGAGTTCACTTCCCACCTCCTCTCAAAGTTGTCCAAGGGTGCACATCTCAGCCACCCACCTACACCTCCCCAGCCCAGCAAGACCTGGTCCAAAGGATGAAAGGTGCCTGTCTGAACTTAGGATAATCACATCAGACTCTTATCAAACACCTAGTATGGGCTTTAGTGGAAACTTCTCATTATAATTCTCAGCCTCCTTTGAGAGAGGTCCTGCTCCTATCCCCTTTTTTTTCAGATAAGAAACCTGAGTCATAGAAAAGCCTTTGAAATCCATCTGATTTAAAAGCTACTACTTTAATAGTCCTCTAATGAATAGACATCTTCAGTGATTACATTAAATGATTTTTAACAAAATGAAGCAATTCAGTTGATAACAATATCCAAAAAACCAGCTTTATTGGGATGAAGACTGAAAAGAATAGAAAGTTTCCCAGTGTGTGTGTGTGTGTGTGTGTGTGTGTGTGTGTGTGTGTGTGTGTGTGTGATGAAGAAAGGTAAGAATCAAAGGGAAGTGTTCATTCTCTAAGGCATTTGGTGGAACTCTTTTGTGGCTAAGAAGTGTTGCATTAGAACTACTTAACTGGGAGAAAGAGACATGAACCACCAGAACACTAAAAGAACTCAAAACCACGCACTGTTTTTGTCAAAGTAATCTCACCAGATAACTGTGCTAAAAATAAACCATGTGGCTAGAGATAGGGGCACCCCTGAAACAGAATCCCCTGTTTGCACAGCCCTTCTTCATCCTGCTTTTCCGGTTCTGTGTCCAAGTTACAAGAAAAGTTTCACTCATGTACCCTTGGGTATTTCAGACTTTTCAGTGTGACTTCCCTAAAAGCCTCCCGCACCAATCCCTGCAAAATACAGAACTGCCACGTCAGTTCAAAGTTCAGGTCAGGTCAGAGGTCTTCAGAGAATGAAATGGTATGCTTTGGGCACACACACACACACAGAAAACATTGTAAAGGAGATAATTTAAAAATTTTTAAAAAGCGGTATCCACAACTAAAAAATATTTGTTTTAAGGTATAATTGACATAACATTAGATTTATTTCGGAACAAGGTAATGATTCCATATTTATATATCATAGTTTTTAACAAAATTTAATGTTTTTTTCAATGACAGTTGACATGCAATATTATATTAGCTTCAGGTATACAACATAGTGGTTAGACATTTATATAACTTACAAAGTTATCCCCTAGTAAGCCTAGTACCCATATGATACCATACATAGTTATTGCAATATTGACTATATTCCCTATGCTGTACTCTACATCCTCATGACTCTTTTGTAACCGCCAATTTGTTCTTCTTAATCCCTTTATCATTTTCATCTAATCCCCCAACACCCCTCCCATCTGGCAACCATCAATTTGTTACCTGTATCTATGTTTCTGTTTTGTTTGTTTGTTTATTGTTTTTTTAATGTAGGATTTTTAGATTTCATATATAGGTGAAATCACATGGTATGTGTTTTCTCTGTTTGACTTATTTAACTTAGCATAATACCTCTCCATTCATGTTGTCACAAATTACAAGATTTCATTATTTTTATGGTTGAGAAACATTCCATTGTGTATATCCTATATAATAAAGAGCTAATATGCAAATGATCATCATGCCCTCACGCCATCACACCGTAATGGCTCAGACACTCAACACTGGGGAGAGAGAAATGGGGACCAGCCAGGCACAAATGAGCTCATGAGAGAGGAATGGGATCAGCCAGGCTGTGGCCCATGAGAGGGACAAGCTGCCCACCCTGTGGTCCGGGGTGCCTGCGGCTGTGGCCTGGGTGAAGCTGCCTGCCCATGGGTCCTGGGTGCCTGCAGCCAGCAGGAGGAGGGGATCCTGGGTCCCAGGTATGGGGCAAGGCAGAAGCAATTAGGGGCTACCAGGCCAGCAGGGGAGCAGTTAGGGGCGATCAGGCAGGCAGAGGTGATTAGGGGCGATCAGGTAGGTAGGCAGAGGGGTTATGGGCAATCAGGCAGGCAGGCAAGCAGGTGAGCGGTTAGGAGCCAGCAGTCCCAGATTACAAGAGGCAGTTGGACATCCCTCGAGGAGTTTCAGATTGGAGAGGGTGCAAGCTGGGCTGAGGGACCCCCCTCCCATGCACAAATTTTGTGCACCGGGCCTGTAATATAAATATATACATCTTCTTTATCCGTTTGTCTATCAATGGACACTTAGGTTACTTCCATATTTTGGCTATCTATACTAATAATAGAGGAATATGCAAATTGTGTGGGATGTCATCACAGTAAACAGTAATGACCAGCAGGTTGCCTGGGGCAACAAGACCGGCAGAGGGGTTAGTGAGGGATGACCAAACGACTGAGCAGGCTGCGTGGGGCGACCAGGTTGGCAGGGGGGTTAGTGAGGGATGATCAAATAACTGAAGGCTGTGTGGGGCAACCAGGCTGGCAGGGGGGCAGTTGGGGATGACCAGGCCGGTGGGAGGGGCCATTTTGGGTAACCAGGCTGGTGGGGGGGCAGTTAGGGGTGACCAGGCCAGCAGAGGGGGACAGTTGGGGGCAACAAGGCCAGCAAGGGGGTCAGTAAGGGGCGACCAGGCTGGCAGGGTGGGCAGTTAGGGGTGATCAGGCTGGCAGGGGGGCAGTTAGGGGTGAACAGGCAGGCAGGCAGGTGAGCAGTTAGGAGCCAGCAGTCCCAGATTGTGAGAGGGATGTCTGACTGCCAGTTGGGCCTAAACTGGCAGTCAGACATCCACCGAGAGGTCCTGGATTGGAGAGGGTGCAGGCTGGGCTGAGGGGATACCACCCCCCCCCCGCCCCCACACAAATTTTGTGCACTGGGCCTCTAGTTGTAAATAAAGCTGCAATGAAAATAACAGTACATATGTCTTTTTGAATTAGTGTTTTGGAGTTGTTCAGATACATACCCAGAGTAGAATTGCTGGATCATATGGTAGTTCTATTTTTAATATTTTAAGAAACCTCCATGCTCTTTTCAATACTTAAAAATGGAATTTCTGGATCATATAGTAGATCTATCTTTAAATTTTTAAGAATCCTCCATTCTGTTTTCCATAGTGGGATTGTTACATTTATAATACCACCAATAGTGCATGAGGGTTCCCTTTTCTCCACATCTTCTATAACACCTGTTGTTTGTTGATTTATTGATGATAGCCATTCTGATAGGTATAAGATGATATCTCATTGTGGTTTTAATTTGCATTTCTCTGATGGTTAGTGATGTTGAACATCTATATATATAAAAGCCCAATGATTGGAATGGTGGAATGACCAGAATGTTCACTGTGGCAGCCAACCGGCCTGATCTGGGCCTCGATTACCTCCCTCTGGCCAGCCTGACCCCCAATTGGCCCCCAACACCCCAATCAAGGGTAGGGCTGGCTGACCAACTGCCCACAGCCCCTCCCCACCAGCAGCCTGGCCCAATGGGCCCCCATCAGGGTGGGCCGGCTAGACCCCGCCCATGCACAAATTTGTGCACCAGGACTCTAGTCTTTTCATAAATCTGTATGTCCTATTTAGAGAAATATCTATTCAGGTCCTCTGCTCATTTTTAATTAGATGGGGGTTTTTTTGTGCTGGTTGTGTGTGTGTGTGTGTGTGTGTGTGTGTGTGTGTGTGTGTTAAGTTATATTCATTCCTTATATATTTTGGATATTTGATCTCTTATTGGATATATTAGTGGCAAATATCTTCCACTCAGCATGTTGTTTTTTCATGTTGTTGATGGTTTCCTTTGCTATGCAGAAATTTTCAGTTTGATGTAGTACCATTTGTTTCTTTATTTCTTTTTTTCCCCCTTGCCTGAGGAGACATATAAAAAAAAAATGCTAAGAGCGATGTCATAGAGTTTACTGCCCGTGTTTTCTTCCAGGAGTTTTATGGTTTCAGGTCTTATATTCCAGTCTTTAATTCATTTTGAGTTTATTCTTGTATATGGTTTGAAAAATTGGTCTAGTTTCTCTTTTTGTTCATATCTGTCCAGTTTTCCCAACACCACTTATGAAAGATACTGTCTTTACCTCATTGTATCATTGTATATTCTTGCCTTCTTTGTCATACATTAACTGACCATATGGACATGTGTTTATTTCTGGGCTCTCTATTCTGTTCCATTGAATATTTCAGTACCATGCTGTTTTAATTACAATAGCCTTGTAGTATAGGTTGATATCAAGTAGCATGATATCTCCAACTTTGTTCTTCTTTCTCAAGATTGCTGTGACTATTTGGGGTCTTTTGTGGTTCTATATAAATTTTAGAATTATTTGTTCTAGTGCTATAAAAATGCTATTGGTATTTTGATGGAGATTGCATTGAACCTGTAGATTGCTTTGGGTAGTATGGACATTTTGATGATGTTAATTCTTCCTATCCCTGAGCATGGTATAGTTTCTATTTATTTGCATCATCCTTAATTTCTTTCTTCAGTGTCTTATAGTTTTCCAAGTAAAGATCTTTTACTTCCTTGGTTAAATTTATTCCTAGGTATTTTATTTCTTCCAATGAAAATTTAAATGGGATTGTTTTCTTAATTTCCCTTTCTGATAGTTCATTATTGACTTATAAAAATGCAACCAATTTCTGATATTAATTTTGTATTCTGCTACTTTATTAAATTAATTAGTTCTAATAGTTTTTTGGTGGAATTTTTAGAGTTCTCTATATAGTATCATGTCATCTGTAATTTTTCAAAGTGGACTAACAAACATTTAGTCCATTTTGTTTAAGTAATAAACATTAATAGCCTCTTGTTTAGTATTTTTCAAAAAAAAAATTGTTAGCATTCTTGAGGTTGTTTTTTTGAAAGATCTACTCCATATTCTGAATATTTATTGACTTTTCCAAATCCTCAACAAAACAGAACTGTGAAAAAAAATTCTTGACATGAACCCTAAATAAAACTGATCAGCAATATTTTTAACTGAATTTCGAAACTTCTGCAGTCACAAAATTGCAAGGAGGAAAGTATTCAGACATAACAATCACCCTTGTGAATCAAGCACCACCTCCTTCAGGATACATGAGAGACCATATGAAATTTTATTTACTATTTTGTGAATTTATTCTCCATTCAGTTATATAAAATAAACTTACTTTTTTTCCTCCCCTCATTATTGCTATTATGCTTTTAAACTCTAAACAAATTGCAATGCCTCTATTTAGGAGGTAGATTTGGCTGTGCCGTGGTATGAATATTAATAGAAAGTCCATATGTTTCAAGTTCTGTGAAATGTGAAAAAAGTGCTCTTAGCAATCTGTGTAAAACTGTATTGTTAAATACATGTGTGCAATCATTAAAATGAAAGATAGGGACGCAGTGATGGACTGCAGAGGATCCTTGCAGAAAGGGCTTTTAAACCAAGCACCGCCCCTCCCTCCTAATCAGAGAAAGTGCTAACTAGATAGAGAAACTAGAAAGACAAGTTGGTTTGGGGTCAGTTATATTCCTTTGAAAAGGTAAGCAGAGACGTGTGTAGAATTTCAAGGGGCGGGATGGAAAAAAGGGGGAACCTGAGCCAGATTACTGTGTGGCTTCCTGAGTGAGGGCATGCTTGTTCCAATTCAAGGAATGATATTCCAAGGTGAAATATATATAAACTAGAGGCCCAGCGTATGATTAAATTGTGTGCGGTTAGGATCCCTAGGCCTAGCTGCAATCAGGGCCATGTCCACTGCCCAGCGTCGCTCTTCCACCTCCGTGGCCCCTACCCCTTGAACCTCCATGCTCACGGCCCCCGCCCTGCTCCCCCGCCTCGCCTCCGCTGCCCCCACCACATGACGCTCCTCCACCTCAGCCACCCTGGGAAGCTCCATGCCAACAGCCCCCACCCGGCAAGGCTCCTCAGCCTCCGCGGCCTCGCCCCACCCCGCCATGCCTTGAGAGCCGGACTGGTCCTTTTGTCATTTGGGCCCACAGCTCCCACTCCTTCAACTCCCTAGCCTGCTGTTTGGTCGTCCATCCAGTCATGACGGCACCTGGCTTTTTATACATATTAGGATGTATCTGGGGTTTTTCCATTCATCTGGATTTTCTAGGCCTCAGTTAGTCTCCATCTTTCCAATAATTCAGGGGTCCTGGGATCAGAGAAGGTCCTAGCAGTGACGAGCTTAGGAGACCCTCCAGCCCAAACTTGCATTTCACATTGAGCGGCTGAGGCCCAGAGATGTGGGAGCCGGGCCTGGCTCAGGGACACAGAAAATCTAAAAGGAATGTCTTCCCTATAAACAACAAATAGGCAGGCTTGAAATCTGCTTAGCAATATCTTGGGTGTTTTTTTTTCCTCTCAAGTCTCCATCAGGGTGACTATCTTGTGCCAAAGGGCAGAGCCCCCAGAAGCTGCTGCCTGGGAGCAGGCACCCTCCCCTGCCTGCGGCTGGAAGCGAGCCAGGAGGTGAGCTGTCAGCAGCTTCGCACAGCGCAGCCCAGAGTTTGTTTGTGTAAAGAGCCCGAGATTGATGGGACCTATAGCTCTAGCTCTTGCATTTGGGGGAGGAAAAATGTCTTGGTAAAAACAATAAGAGCAGCAGCTAAAAGGAAAGGAACAAATGGCATTCAGTCAGAGCCCAGGTTCTCTTCCAACCCCCCACCCACACACACCCCTGCACATATTTCTTGCTTCTCCACGCTTGCCTGACACGCTGCCTCCACTGCGTATTTCGAAATACCGACCAAGAAAGCTTCATAGGACTCTGTCATGTGGGCAAGCACTTCAGTCTCCCTTTGAAGCCGAGGGCAGCCAGACAGAAACGTGTTAAATTAGACAGGCCGAGAGAGGGAGAAGCCCCCAGGCCTGCGCTCAGGCCCCTGCGTTATGCATCGCACCTGGCAGCCAGAGCCTAGGAACTGCCCCATGGGAGGCCCTGGGCTGCCCACAGGCTTCTCTGGGCTCCTGTCCCCCTTCCCTCCCCCCGCCCCCCCCCTTATCAGCTTCTCCCTCGCTTCTGCCTAAGCTATCAGAGCCTTCAGCAGCCTGGACATCAGAGCTATGCACACAGCAGCGTCATGTTTGATTATAAAGGAAACCGGCTGCCTCTCCACCTTCTTATCTACTGGGGCCTGTTTGGAGGTCATCCTGGCCCAGGTATGCACGGCAGATCCCGACAGGTCACTGGAAACCCTTCCACCCTGCTTGCTGCCTCAAGTCCCCTTCTGTTTCCAACCCCCCACCCCTCCCCCCACACACATTTTTTTTTTATTAGAAGAAAATGAACTTGCATTCATAACTAAAAGGGTAGAGCACTTTCCAGTGTGATGTCCAATGTATTTTTTCTGCTTCACCTTCTATCTGATATTTTATGTGGTGATTTGAGCTTATTTTTGTATTCTAAACGCACCTATTTGTGTGCCTCAGTGTTTCTTGATTCGTCTTTGCAAAGCAAACGGTACATCTCCACATGGATAGTTAAATATAAGGGGCCAGCCAACACTTACTAAGCACCTCCTATTTGCTAGCGCCTTTGTTAGAACTCTGGACACACAACGATGAAAAGGCACACACTTGCCTCCTATAAGCTTAGATTATTCTCAGTCTTCCACTCTATGAGAGGACACAAATAATTCTAATCACTGTTCAACCCAGATCACTTTTTTTTTTTATGAGGGATGAGGGTGCCTGAATACCTATGTATACCTATATATTGGGGATCTACACATTTAGAAAAGAAGAGCAAATCTACTTTACATAACTATAAGCCTTAGGCTTTCACAGTGCTTATGGCTGAGTACATGATATATTTCTTAGATATAAACTGTAAAATGTGGAACAATCCCAATCTCTATTAGCTAGTTGATGTATTCAAGGAGCAAGAAGAGGATAAAAGGGGAATCAAGGTCTCAGTGTCACCTTATGGGTCGGTAGAAGGGGCTCGGGAAGAGCGTTAATAAGAAAATCCAAGGAAGCAATGATGAGACCAACCAAGACGGAAAAATAGATCTGTAATATAATAGTTTATATTTATGCTTATTACAAAATAAAAAGGCATTAAGCTTCACTAATATTTAACAAATAGATTGTTAATAGTATATGAATATACTACATATGCATACATATGTGTATATGTGTATGTGTGTATGAAATCCTTGCTCAAACATGTATTATTAATAGTCTACATAAGCAAAAATGTAAAGAAGCCACTTATGGATAAGAATACATAAAGATAAAAGTTAAGATCAAAAACAGCAAGTTTTACATTGTAAAGTGAGGATCGAATAAGAGAATAAGTACCCAAGTTAGTAGCTGGGTGGATAGAATCCAATCCGTGTCCCGGGATGGCCACTGACTAAATGCTTCCCTCTGTGTGCACATGCTGTACTACCCTACCCTTCAAGAGGTCGAGCCTGCTTCTCCACTTGAGTCAGGTCTGGCTTTGTGACTTTCCTTGACCAATAGATATGGCAGAAGCGATGTTCTGGGACTTGCATGCCCAGGCTGTTAGAGGATTAGCAGGTTCCACTTTCTCCCTCTGGGAAGCCAACCATGATGCACAGAGACTGACTACCTGAGACTGAGGTGTGAGGAAGGTTAAGTTAGCACCTGGGCAGAGGGAAGCCATGTGGAGGGGCCCAAAGCACCAGATGTGTGTGTGAAGACACTTCGGATTTTCTAGCTCTTCCAGCCACCAAGTGAATGGAGCTGAGTGACCTAGAGGGCAACACAGGGAGCAGAACAGCCCCACTGAGTTCTCTCTGAATTCCAACCCCACAGAAATGTGAAGAAAAAAAATGGGGAGGGGAAATTATTGTTTTAGTCCACCTGAGAGAATCCACAGCAAGAGATAATGAAGTAGTCATATCTTACGGTTCAGGCATTAGCCCTGGAAAAAAACATATTTACCAAGGCTCCTCTTTTTACATGTTGCCACCTTCGACAGGAAAAACAAAATTCTGATGGCCAAGAATAAGTAGTTAGTGAAATCCTAGGGCCAGGAAAAGCTCAGAACACATGGGACAGCACAACAAATTAAGAAAATATTGTTTTAAAATAAAAAGTTGCAGATGGGTACAAAACACTTGGTGCTTTTGGTATTTTACAATAACCAGGAATCTAAGCAGTGGTGGTTATTTCCCCTCCTTTTTTGTCAAAAGTTTTCTCTCTTCAATCTTTTGGGGCCGTTTCTTTCCTTAGCTATGTAGCTCAGCTTGTCTGTTAGATGCTTCCTTCTTATTGTTTGGTCTGGAAGCCTGGGAACTACATTTCCCAGCATCCCTTGCCAGCCGCGTTTCAAGTCTTGCTGACCACAGTAGGTACTTGCATGAGATTTGGAAGGGAGAAGAGAAGTAAAAGCCACATTATGGCTCCTGTCAGGATTGGGTGGATGTATAGGTTTCAGCAGCTATCAGTTTGTATGGACTCCCAGACATTTCCCTGTGAGTCACCACCTCAGTGCTGGAAGCAGATCACAGCCAGCAGTTTCCTGTAGTCCCTGAAACTTCCTGCTTGGTAAAGCTAGTAGCAAACTTGAAAGCTTGTGGCTTTCCCTGACCTTCTCTCCTCTAGCTCTTCCAGGAGTTTTGTATGCAATCAGTTGTTTGTATGGCATTCCTTTCCTGCCTGAAATACCTACAATGGTTTCTGTTTTCCCTTACTAATTCCTATTATATAAGTCTAAATCTCATTTTATAATGAAGGTCAGACTGTTGAACCTCAGAGGCAAGGTAGGGAAGGGTGGGGGGAAGGGGAGAGATCAACCATAGGACTTGTAAGCATGCATATAAGCTTAACCAATGGGCACAGACACTAGAGGGGGCGGGGGTGAGGGCATGAGTGGGGGGGAATGGGGGGACAATGAGGGATAAAGACACATGTAATACCTTAATAATAATAAAAAAATATATAAAAAAGAAAGTCATGAAAAAGTAGAATTTATCTTTACTTTCTTTTCTCTTTTTTCCCCTTCTCTTTCTTTTCTTCCTCTTCTTTCGTTTCTTCCTCTTCTTTCTTTTCTTCCTCTTCTTTCTTTCTTTCTTTCTTTCTTTCTTTCTTTCTTTCTTTCTTTCTTTCTTTCTTTCTTTCTTTCTTTCTTTCTTTCTTTCTTTCTTTCTTCCCTTCCTTCCTTTCACAACTACAGAAATATTAAAAGGTGTATGGGGCAGGGGAAATTAGCATTTTTCCTTCCAATTAATCAAAGTATGAACCATGCAATATTTAGGACATAGTTGCACTAAAATTTCTATTTTGAAATTAAAAGTTAACTGCAAGTCCTGCATTTTACCTGGCAACCCTGTTTATAGGAAAGTGGGATTCCAGTGCTCTTTTATATTTCTGCCTAGAAACCTATATCAATTGTTGGCACTTATATGAAAAACACTTAAACTAGGCAATTTGCCAATTTAATTTGACTCTCATAACTCTTTGGTGTAGGTATTATCACTATCTTATAAATGAGCTGAGTCTATGCAAAACTATACAATTTGTTTAATGCAAATGTTAGGCAGTGGAGGGGCTGGGGTGGGTCAGGTCTGGCTGACTCCAAGGCCCATTATGCTGCATTGTCCCTGTCTGCATTGTCAGCTGTCACTCCATTCCTCAGCTTGCTTTCATTTCTGGAGCCCTCCAAGGCTGCTTCCACTTCTGTTTACACATCTCCCTCAACCTAGCAGCACACCAGGGGGACGTTACAGATGCCTGGGGCCCACCTTCAGGCAGATTCAGTTGCCCTGGAATGGAGCCCATGTATCAAGCTTCTGTAAACCTTCCCAGGTGTATTAATTGTCTGTGGCTGCTGTAACAAATTATCATAAACTCGGTGGCTTAACAAAACACAGATTTATTCTTCTACATTTCTGGCTGCCAGAAATTCGAAATGAGTTTCACTGAGCCGAAAGTAAGGTGACTTCACTTGTTCTGCCATTTCCATCTTCTAGAACAGTATTTCTCAACCTTCCTAATGCCCCTACCCTTTTATACAGTTCCTCGTGTTGTGGTGACCCCCAATTTCATTGTTACAAATTGAACATAATTAAAGCATAGTGATTAATCACAAAGACAATATGTAACTATATACGTGTTTTCCGATGGTCTTAGGCGACCCCTGTGAAAGGGTCGTTCGACCCCCAAAGGGGTCGTGACCTACAGGTTGAGAACCGTTGTTCTAGAACCTGTCCCATTTCTTCACATGTGGCCACCCCACATGGCCCTGTCTCCTCCGGCTGCAGTAGTCACAATGCCTTCTTCCTCTTCTGTAAGTCAGATTTCCTTCTGCCTCCCTCCCACCAGGACGCTGGTGATTACATTTAGGGTCCACCTGGATAATCCAGGATCATCTCCTTGTTAGGATTTACACAGCAATAGAATTCTTAATGGCCACAGGAGAACAAAGACCAGGAAGACTTGTTGGACAGGAAATGCCGGACATCGGGAACCAAACTATATAGGAATTAAAACTGCCAAGAAGCACCTGATCACACATCCGCATTCTTGTTGACCCAACCCCGCTGCCTAAGCTCAAAACTTAAGTCCCCCAAACCCACTGACGACAAGAGCTTCCCGACAGTGGATGTATATAAGGACGAGACTCCAGCTCCTAGGGGCTGTCATCATTAACTCAATACTCATTGGCTTGGTGCTGTGTAGCCCTTCCCTTTGGATATCCCCATCCCTCAACCCCCACCCCCTTTTCTTTAAATAAATTTGCTTTTTCTGTATTCACTGTCTGAGATTGCTATTTAGCCTTCACCACCGACTTTAACCTTTCACTCCCTATCTCAGCATCCTAAAGCACACATCAGCAAAGTCTCATTTGCCATATTTGTAACATTCAGAGGGCCCCAGGATTAAGCCCTGGGTATCCTTAGGGGCCATCAGTTGGCCTGTCACACCAGGTGACTGTAATTTGCAGCCAAGCTTAAGAACCACTCATAACAGAGCAACCTTCTTACAGACTCCTTTCTCTAATCCGTCTTACTCACCACCTCCCTAATTTAGCTTCTTCTGCAACTTCAGCTGAAGGTGTCTCCTTCATCTAACTAATACAACAGTTTTTTTCCACTCACTTGGAAAAAATAACAAACTAAACCTTGATCACATCTCCTGAGTTGCAATCAATTGCTGTGTGTGTGTGTGTGTGTGTGTGTGTGTGTCCTCCCCAAATAGAATGAGCTCCTTAAAGACAGTCTACCCTCATGATACCTGATATGTACTCAATAAATATTTGACTTAATTTCAGAAAATTATGAGTTTAGTTTGGGGTGGGGAGTGGGCAGAGATTATTCCAATAATAGGAAATGATGGAATAGTGTACAGCATTGAATGAAAAGTCCCTTTAACACATTTGTTGGAGAAAATTCTAGAGAATGCTTTCAGGTGGTGCTGAAAAGCTATGAGCAGACTGAAAGAGGAGGAGAAAGGTGGGAGAAAGAAGACAAGCAAATCTCTAGATACTCAAATGAAAAAATCTAAAAACTGGGAGAGTCAAGGTTAACAGCATTTTGCATCAGCCACATCACGCCCAGCCCTTACTCCTCAATGATAGTGCGATGCTTCGGAGGACTTATCAAGCTGACGCCGGCTGCCTGAGTCGGGCACTCCGCCAGTACTTTGCTGGGGGCCTTGCATTTCTGCCTCCTTGTTTGAGGTTACTATTCTGCCTCCCAGGCAGGGAAGCTCTGGTCACTTTCACAGAAGCAGTGCCCAAGTTAATGAGTAGGGGGCTGTCAGGCTGAGACATGTAAAGGATTGTCTGCATGCGAAGTATTTATCTTCTTAGCCTGTGTCTAGAGAACTGAAACGGCCAAGTCCCTTATATGGAAAGAGGTACCGGAGCACACGTGTATCATCCCTTCAGAGAGGACTGTCAGAATCCTATTCAGAAAATGATGAAGCAGGGACTTGGATCAACGGCTATAAAAACTCCCTTTACCTTGAAATAGAGTGGAACTTTAATCTTGCCTGGGTTATCTAGACAATTGCTTAGTCTCCCCCTCCCTCCCCCAGCCCTGTTCTCCTGAGGGCCATGTGGCTTTCCACAGCTATCTGACTCTGCTGGGCTCCAGTTCCCGCCTCTTTAGTTTCAGATTTGTTTCCTGTTATTGTGCCTCGTGCCCACCAGCTGTCCCTTCCTGACGTGGACAGTGGGAGAGACAGGAGCCTGTTTAGCTTCGCCCTGACTTCCCATAGGTGGGGGCTTCCCCAGACTTCTTCACCGCCATGCCCCTCTCATTCCCACTCCCTCTCAAGTGAAGCCTGGGTGGCCAGGAATGGCTGCCACCTCTGCTGCAATTCCAATGTGCTTACCAGTTGTATGTGGGCCGAGCATTATCTGTGTCTCCTTTCTTGCCCCAGCTGCCACACTCAGAGAAGGGAGAAGAATCTGCAGGCATCCAATGCTTGCTTGAGTGGGCTGCCCTTCCCTCTCAGGACTTGAGTGTGGGGTCGGGCTTGTCCCCATGCCCTCCAGCACTCCGAGAGCAGCTGGGGGTTATTTTTGCAGTTGGGGCATTAAAGGAACAAGAGTGCAGTTGCCCAGGCCTTTCCTCCATGTGGGGACTGTACAGGAGGTCAGAGGTTAGGGTGGAGCAGGGCAGGCTGACTCAGCCTCAGGGAAAAGGAGCTGGTCTGGTGTAAGCCTGGCCCACATACCTTCTCAAAGCCCCTTCCATCCGTCTTCTCTTTCAACTGCTAAGTTTATTCTCAAGAGGCCATGGGTCTGGATTACCTCATTTTAAGCTGTAAACAACTCTTGACATTTGACCTTCAAGAATTCATGCAAGTGGATGACCTTCCCTCACCCTATCCTATGCAGATTTGGGACCCAGTTCCCCTCTCTGTTCGAAATGACAGACCTGGCCTTAATGTGCATGTGTTGTAAATTCTTTTATTATCAAGGTGCAACTTAATGTTCCTTCTTGTATTTGTATATATCTTTGTACTTTTATCTATATCAGTACTGTAAGATGGGAATGTAGCAATTTGCTTTATACCAAATCACATCCAGTAAAAGGATGTGTGCAAGTAACAAAAAAATCCAAAATTATAGAAACTTGAAAGAGCTCAAGAAACATGAGTGGATTTATTTCGTGTAAAAGAGGAGAAGAAAGCAGTACAGGGCTGGTAGGATGGCTCTGCTCCAGGAAATCTTTAGAAAACATTTTGCTGTGTTGTTTTCTGTATGGTACAATCTCATGTTCATGGTCCAAGGTGTTATCTGTCTGCTTCCAGGCATTGGGGAAGGTGAGGTGATGAAAAAGAAAGGTAAAGAGCATATGTTGGCCAACTCACATAAGGTTCCAGAAGCTGTTCTGACATTTTTGCTTACTTCTCATTGACCAGAACTT
Source organism: Myotis daubentonii (assembly GCF_963259705.1). Classification (NCBI taxonomy): domain Eukaryota; kingdom Metazoa; phylum Chordata; class Mammalia; order Chiroptera; family Vespertilionidae; genus Myotis; species Myotis daubentonii. Next base: position 80,263,906 of record NC_081843.1, read on the forward strand.
GACCATTCCTAGCTGCAAGAGAGGCTGGGTAGCATGGCTTTTATTTAGGGCTGGCATGGGCCTGCTAAGAATTGTATTACTAGGAAAGAAGGTAAGCTTGAGGACAATTAGCAGCCTCTGCCATGAGAATCTATTCTAAAAATAGATTTTAGGGGGCTCTTGGTAGAACAAAGAATATGTGTTCCTAAAAGCAAACCAAATGATTTCTCCTAGAGTGCAAATCATTATTTATCCACACACACACACACACACACACACACACACACACACACACACACACAACTTTACTAGTATATAGTAGGTCAATGCTCACATAATAGAATTCTACTTTAAGTCAAATAGAATTATACCTTAAAAATATTTTAATAAGATATTTCTGTAAATAGTAATGACTTGCTCTGGAATGTTTTCCCCAAGATTGCAATAATCCTCTGAGTCATTAAGTTGGTTAGTGACCTTAAACAGCAAGGCCTGGCAGTTAGATGGTGAAATCTCTGAAATCTCTGAGGTCCCAGTTGCCAGAATTATTTCAACTTAGTGCTAGGAAACAATACCCCATGGTACCAAGGCTGCATATTATGTTACAGAGAAGGATAATGGGGGAGACTATGACATTTCAGTTACAGGAAGGTGTAGGGAAGGTGTGTATGTGTTTGGGGTACATATACAGGCTGGACATCTGCCTGTGGGAAATTGATGGAAAACTAGTTCAAATAAGATGCTTAATGAAAAAATTTTTAGTTGCCCTCATGGACAAACATATCCTTTCAATGATAGCCACAATCTAACAGAACTCAAACTAATCTTTTGAGTTTTTAGGTTAACTTTTTAAAGGGGACATATATTTTTGCTTAATTTTGTTCTTTTCTCATTTCTGTATAAAAGAAGATTTGCACCACTCCCCCTAGATACTAAAATGCCATGAAGGAACAGCCTGGCTTGATCAGATAAACGTGTAAATTTGAAAATAATCTTTGAATGTTGGTTTACAGATCTATTAAGTTCAAAAAAAGTTTTTAAGTCATTATATTTTAAAATTGTTAGTTTGTTATTAAAGGCAGAAAAGTAAATATATGTTAGGAGTACTTTTTTAACAAAAAAATTTTTACCTTCAATCATCAGATGCCTTTATAAATCTTATCCTATCCCAGCCCCACCATAGGAATGAGTTCTCTGCACCACATTTCTAAGTCCCCCAATGCAATTTTATTAACAATGCTTACATAGGAAGTCTATTTGCTAGGTCAGGCAGTCCTAAGCAAAACAATAAACTAGGAAGTTGTTTTGCAAACCTGGATGTGTTCTCCCAGGCATAGGATTTTTGTGATAATTTTAGCTTTGTGTTTTCACACATTATTATACAAGCAATTTTGGACATTGAACAATTCCCTGGTAATTGAGTGCCGCTATTTGATTTCCATGTCTGAATTTGCAATTGTGTTTCTAAGAATCGACTACTCTCAGCAAGTCTCAGCCTAGGCAGTCCCAGCTCAAGAAGACCTCAGACTCAGCAGTCAACACCTTGATTGAGCTGCTGGAGAACGTGATAGTAGGCAGCCATCCCTGCATTCACGCACATGGAGCAGTTCATAAGCAGGCAGCATGGGGAGTTTTATTAAATGGAATTTGATGGTTGTTTTCCAGTATTGGATCTCAATAAGCAGTTTAAAATGGCTTATCAACCTAATAAATGGATGGCTAAAATTAGTGAGGTTTTTTTAAAAACAAAAATAACAATGACTCAATAGTTTATCAAAAGCAAAAGAACCAAGTGAAAAATGAGGCATCAAGCATGCAGTACATCTTTCTTATCATTAAATCCAATATGGACAATTTCATTTTAGTGAGGATAAACTCAGCCATTTCATTAAGTTATTTTTACTAATTTGAATGTATACATTTTAATAAAGTTTTACAACATGCTTTTTGGGGGGATTTTACTTTTTTTAAAATATATTTTATTGATTTTTTTTACAGAGAGGAAGGGAGAGGGATAGAGAGTTAGAAACATTGATGAGAGAGAAACATCGATCAGCTGCCTCCTGCACACCCCACACTGGGGATGTGCCCACAACCAAGGTACATGCCCTTGACCAGAATCGAACCTGGGACCCTTCAGTCCACAGGCTGACGCTCTATCCACTGAGCCAAACAGGTTGGGGGGGGGGGAATTTTACTTTTAGAGTTATATGTTTAGTACTTATTGTGATTATTTAAGTAAAATGATCAAACATTTCTCAACACCGAAAATCCTGAGTTATTATTTGTTCTTTAACCAAAGACCATATAGCAAGTTTGTAAAACACAGAACCAGAAGGCTAATTTGTAGTGTTTTCCAGGTGTCCACATTTCAGTACCATCTCCCATCTGGACTGAACTGTCAGGCCCACTTTTCTCCCTCCCCAACGTGGTCAAGAGCATGCCAGTTAAACCAACCAGACAGAGCCTCAGCTGACAGACTTCTACCCTAGTAAGTACTAGTGAAATGTCAGCAGGTTCATCTAATAAACAAAGTGCAATAAATGAAGCACATGAATTAATATTCAACACTCAATGGCAAAGATGATTGGGGGCATTAGTTGGTAGAGGGCCAATCCGGTGGAGCTATGAGTTAATGAATAGAATTAGAACTGTCATTGTAGGAATCTATCTATATGAAAGCCTAAGTGACCATCACAACTGAACGGATGACTGAACAGGCTGCATGGGGTGACCAGGCCGGCAGGGGGGTTTGTGGGGGACGACCAAATGACCAAGCAGCAGGCTGTGTGGGGCAACCCAGCTGGCAGGTGGGGGAGTTGGGGGTAATCAGGCCAGCAGGGGTAGGGGAGGGGCCGTTGAAGGCGATGAGGCCAGCAGGCAGAGGCAGTTAGGGGTGATCAGGCTTGCAGAAGGGGGAAGGTAGGTGCAATCAGGCAGGCAGGCAGGTGAGCAGTTAGGAGCCAGGGGTCCAGGATTGTGAGAGGAATGTCCGACTGCCGGTTTAGGCCTGATCCCCGGGACCGGGCCTAAACCAGCAGTCAGACATCCCCCAAGGGGTCCTGGATTGGAGAGGGTACAGGCTGGGCTGAGCCCCTCCCGCCCCCCCCCCCCCCCCCCCCCGCATGAATTTCGTGCGCCAGGCCTCTAGTTGAGGTATAAAAAGGGTTCTTCTGGAAATTTCTGACAATCAAATTTAATGTGGCCTATTATAAATTTAAGCCCTTCCTAAAGTTAATAAACTGAATTTGTTACCCAGTTGTATATGTTTTTACTATCAAACAGCTTTTAGTTTTCTTTGACTTTTATGGGTCTAACCACCTCTCATTCTCTGGCTACATCCATCTCTGCCTCTCTTGTCCCCAAAGCCTATTGTCCTTATGTGTGTACACTCAGACACACATGAGTCCTTGGGGAAGGAAGAGATTGATAAAGTATATAAAATACTCAAGAACAATAATGAGAAACAAAATAAAAACTAGAGGTAAGATGAGAGTGAGAAAAACTGAATATGCCTTGTTTTCTTTGGCAATGAAGTAAAATATTTTACAATCACTGATTTTAGTTTCTAAATTCATATTTCTCCTCTGAGCACAGATGTAATTATTGAGTAGCATTTGATTTTCTCTCCCCTTACTTCATCCTTATGTAACTTTCCACTGACCCCTGGAATGACTAAGCCATCTCTCTTACTAGAGGAGATCCTGAGTCTTCCAGGTTATGGATTGAAGAAGCAACATGAAAGGACACTGGTGTGTTTTCCCCCCAATCTCTCTGACATTGGGAGGCTGATTTATGTCTGCCCATTGGGGAGGGATGCTTAGTGGACAAAGACAAGTAGAATAAATCGAATTTGGCCCATGACTTGGTGCTGTCTGAGCTTTGTAGTCAGGAAAACAGAATGTTCATTTGTGTATCTTCAAAGACGTTCTCAAGACATATCATCCCATAACTTTCCAAGTGAGTAATTTGTATTCTCAAAGGCCCTGTGAGGAATGCTGTACAGAGTCACCTTCAGAAATGTTCAGGCAACAGGGAACAGGCTGGGTTCTTCAGAGGGCACATGGCTTCCTTGGTACTTCGTCAAAGTCCCTTGGGAGATGGGCAACACCTCCTCCAATAAGTTGGCTCTTCTGCTTAACTTGAAGTTGTTCCTTTCTTTCAATGCCCCAAGGTTACCTTTGAAGCAAAAGTATAAAGAATTATTTTTTTTAAGTTTTTCAATCTTTACATTTTTTTTAGCCTGCTTATTGGGAGGCTAAATGAGAAGGGGTTTGTACAGAAATGAAATAACAAAAATCTAAAGCCCATAGCTAAGGAGCTGTAACATTTCCTATAGTGACAAGTTAATGGATTGCTCAGCTTTGTTATAGGAGAAGAGGAAAGGCAAGTCACTAAATCTTTGTGAGCATCATCTGTAAAAAGAAGATAGTACATAACTGAAAACACTGATAGATGCATGGCTATTGTGAACATAGGTATATCAGGCAGCTACTGCTTTCTTGGTTATGTAAGAAAACAACCATGTAGCTTATTTAGTCTAGGCTCAGCTGGAGAGTTCTTCTGGTTTTAGCTGGGCTCCTTTATGAATCTGGAGGTACTGTCAGATCATCCAGGTGTCTCTGTTTGTGGCTGGCTGCTGACTGGGACAGTGGTCCATATGTCTCATCCTTCAACAAGCCAGCCTGTGCTTATTCACATGGCAGGCTCAAGTGTCCCAGAGGAAGAACAGCACGCAAGGCCCCAAAGGCCTAGGCTCAGAACTGGCACACTATCCTTTCTGCCATATCCTATTGGCCAAGCAAATTGTACTTTCTGCAGAGGGGGCTGATAGACTTCCACACTAATAAGTACTTCATTTATATTTGTGCTTCATTTATTATTGCGCTTTGTGTATTAGACAAACGGTCTGACATTTCACAAAGCCAGCCAGATTTAAGGAACTAGAAAATAAGCTTCACCTCTTTTCTGGAAGAGTTGAGAGGTCATATGGCAAAGGCCATGGATATAAAGATGCATGAAAACATATGGTTTTGTAACCTATCACAATAATATCAACACTAATAAAAGAGAAAAATGATAATTGGCGTACAAGCTACCCTTTTCATTGGCTAATCAGGGCTATATGCAAATTAACTGCCAACTAAGATTGGCAGTTAACTGCCAACTAAGATTGGCAGATAACTGCCAACTAAGATTGGCAGTTAACTGCCAACAAGATGGCGGTTAATTTGCATATGTAGGCACAATGCAGGGAGGCGAAAGGGAAAGCAGGAAGAAGCCCCCTGCCACTGACAGTGATTGGAAACCCAGGGGGGAGCTAAGAGCTGGGGGGCAGGATCGGAGAATCAGGTGCCTTTTCCGCCCTGGCCAGTGATAGCAGGAAGTAGGGGTGGAGCCAGCGATGGGAGCTGGGCATGGTCGAAGCTGGCAGTCCCAGGAGCTAGGGGTCCCTTGCCTGGGCCTAAAGCGAAGCCCACGATCATGGGGCCGCTGCAGCTGTGGGTCCCCGCTGCCCGGGCCGGACACCTCAGCCAGAGGCGTCCTGCAGGGCCAGGGGCAGAGCCCGCGCGATCGCGGCACCCCCCGCTGCCACTGCAGGTCCCCGCTGCCCAGGCTGGACGCCTAGACCAGAGGCGTCAAGCCTAGGCAAGGGGCCGATCCTGCGATTGGAGGGTGATGGGGGTCAACACCTGAGGGCTCCCAGTATGTGAGAGGGGGCAGGCTGGGCTGAGGGACACTCCCCCACACACACACCCAGTGCACGAATTTCGTGCACCGGGCCCCATATATATATATATATATATATATATATATATATATATATATATTAGCTATATAATTTATTTCTTCATACTTAGCTCTATTTCATAATGGCTTAGAGGAAAAACAAATGCAATGATATTATAACATACATAGAAACTTAAAAATAAAAACTAGGAATAATACAAATAGGAATAGGAGGCTAGAACCAGGATTCTAAATAATAAACAATGAACTAATGCGAACAGTGAAGTTGTCTTCATAGAATCAGGGTAACAGGTTTTCTCCGAAAGCTTCCTAAATAAAATGACGATATAAGTTAAAGTAATGGAACCCTGTAATCATTACCTGCTTAGCATATATTTGGGCTGGGTCAAGAGCAAAGGGATCAGTGGTTTAATTGTCTAGGGCCCTCTCTCGAACCCGCTAATTACTACTCTGCAAGGACTTCATGAAAAGGCTGGCTGAGAAACTGCGATTTGAATCTAGTCTTGTATGGCCTTTCTTCTTAATGTTCTCAAATCGGTGCTTATGGTGCTTATTAGACAGAATGTGTTAATTCCTGTGAAAAGGGTGTTTTAGATGTTAATAATGTCACCTCCTCTTTCTGATTCTTTTACCTTAATTTATCTTGGTTCCCAAGAAATGTGAATAACTCACTTTTAGAGAGGGATTTCTTCTTTGATAGGTACACTCAAAACCATAGCATTTTCATGACATTACAAGGAATTGGTGAATATTCTGCATCTTGACCCATATAAGATTTCCAAGAATAGATTCTCAGCCCAAAGCAATGACCCTGCCCAGCACAGCAGAAGCTGTATGTGCCTGAGAACCTCTGACCTGTTCAGCTCTCCAGCTGCTTCTAAACCCCAGAGCATTTAGAGCATTTTGGGAAACAGCATCTTCCTTGCAAGTGGGGGTGCCCTTTGCTAAAACAGGTCTGTGGCCTGGTGACCCTGCAACATTTGCTGTCTCTGTGAAAAGATAGGTGACCATGTGGCTAGAAGGGCCTCAGTGCCTTGACTGGGTCAACATTTATATTTCTTATGCTCCTATGAGTTTTCTTGGCTCTGAGGATATAAGAGAGACAAAGTTGCTGCTTATATGGAAGCCAAGGGGGAGATAGATGAGAAACAATGAAATAAATGAACAAGACGAGTTTAGATCATGACACATGGTACTTTTTAAAAAACAAGGACGTTGTGATAGTGACTGTTGCTAGGAGAGTTGGGCACTATTTTGATCTGGAGCCATGGAAGACCTCACTGGTAAAGAAGATTTATTTGAACTGAGATCTAACCAGGTAGATTTTTCCAGGCAGAGGCCCAGAGGCAAGGCCAAACTTGGTGTATTGAAGAAACAGCAAAGGCAGTATGACTGGAGGTCCAGGAGAGAGGGTGAATGGGAGGAGACAAGCCAGAAGATGGGCAAGCTTCAGATCATGTGGGTCTGAGTAGGTCTTTACAGACTTAGTAAGAGGCTGGAATTTTCTTATTGGAAAATGTGTGTGTGTGTGTGTGTGTGTGTGTAATTATAAGTATATTTTCAAATTTAACATATGAACTATATAAATACAATTTTAAATCTAAAGGTAGCTAGCTTTGGGGGTGACTGACTCCTTGGTTCAGAACCACAGAATACATAAAAATTTTGCCTGCTTGAATTAATTTCCAATATGTACAGCTAACTCATATGTGCTGGACACATGTTAAATGAACTTTCCTTGAAATAAGTATGCTGGGATGGAGGCCTCAGGACCTATGTGAAGATAAGGAACACTCTGCCACGGAGTGGATCCAGCTTCATGGTGATATCTGAGGATCCCTCTGGACTCACATGTGCTCAGTGACTCCAGAAGCGGTCCCTTTGCTCTCAGCCTCCGTTCCCCTCCGTAATTTATTAGAAAATAGAAACGTACTTTTTAATTTAAGAGTCCTAAGTGGGTGATTTATGTTAGCCAAGCACGTGCATGTATCTATCTGTGTCATCTGTTAGACATTAGCTTGTAGATTCCTGAACTAGTCATGATAAACTTGGAAAATTTCTACTCACACTAGTGAGCTGTCCTGTAGCAGAATCAGTTTTCTCTGAAAATATAAATATGCATGTAGGAATTATGGAAATATATTAAAAGCTATAAATTTATTCATCCATTTTTACTGAGCAACTATGGGCTAGGAACTACGTGAAACTTAGGATTACAATTATAAAATAAGAAATGCATACACTGGCTTCGTTCACATAACAGGGCTTTCCAGATTTATCCATGTTGTAGTGTGGGCAGCACTTCATTTCTTTATTTTTAATTATATTTTTATTAATTTCAGAGAGGAAGGCAGAGGGAGAGAGAGATAGAAACACCAATGATGAGAGAGAATCATTGATCGGCTACCTCCTGCATGCTCCACACTGGGGATTGAAACTGCAACCCCAGCATGTACCCTGACTGAGAATCTAACCGTGACCTCCTGTTTAATAGGTCTATGCTCAACCACTGAGCCACACTGGCTGTTCACTTTTTATTGCAAATAATATTCCATTGGATCCCCTTTCATTTTTAAAGACCCTTGCGATTTCTAGGCCCATCTGGAGAGTCCAGGATAACCTTCCTGTTTTCAGGGCTACTATTCATCAACCTTGGCTGCATGTGCAGTGTTAATTCCCTCTTGCCGTTTAACATAACATAATCTTAGGGTCTGGGGGTTAGGATGTGGCTATCTTTGTGGTCGGGGGGGGGGGGCATTATTCTGCCTATCAGAGTGCCCAGCTCCAGTGATGCCATGTAGAGCAGAACACCAGTATCTCTCTCCCCAGAGACAACACTGTTAGTAGGGTCTCTTCTATCCTCAAGTCATATTCTATGCATATGCAAACAGCTACATGTTTTTTTAAAAAATACCAATAGTAACACATACACTATACTACATATTGTATATATGGTCTTTCACCTTATTTTCTGTTTTTTGGTTTTCTATTCCGAAATCTATCTTGGAGTTGTATTTAGTTTCCTAAGGCTGCTGCAATAAATGATCACGAATTGGGTGACTTGAAACAACAGAAATGTATTCTCTACAGTTTTGGAGGGCAGAGTCCAAAGTCAAGGTGTGGGCTGGGCTGTACTCCCTCCAGAGGCTCTAGGGGGAATCTGGCCCTTGTCTCTTCTACCTTTGGGTAACTCTAGACAGTCCTTGACTTGTGGTTGCATCACTCCAATCTGTGCCTCCATCTGCACATGTCTTTCTGTCCTTCTCTTCTCTCTGTGTCTGAGTCTCCTCTTCTGTCCCTCATAAGCACACTTGTCATTGGATTTAGGGTCCACCCAGATAATCTGATGATCTCATCTGAGATCCTTAGTTACACCCACGAAGGCCATTTTTCCAAAGAAGGTCACATTCGCAGGTTCTGTGTTTTAGGACACAAACACACCTTTTTGGGGACCACCATTCAACTTCCTACAGAGATCATTCCCTATCAGTATATGTTGCATATAGTCCTATTCTCTTAAGTAACTACATTGTAGTTCATGGTAAGATTATGTTTAAACAAGTGTTCTGCTGATGGAAAATTAGTTCTATTTAAGGCTTTCCTTTTAAATTAGTCCTCAAAATATTTTGAAATGGCTTACACAATTTCATAGAGGTATAAACTTTAAGAAAAAGAGGGTGTGTGGGATTCTGCTAAAGGTAGAAATAAGCAAGCGAAGGCACCTATGGGAGGCTCTCAGGTGTGTCTAATCCTGTTGAACTTGGAGGTTCTCTCTCAGTGAAGGAAGTGCTGAAGTATTCCAACAGGTTCTCTTCAGGCTATGAGAGGGGACCTGAGGTCATTTTTTCTGAGGGGATAAGATAGAGCCCTTGCCCGGTTCCTTCCCAGCACTCCCTACCACTTCCGGGCAGTGAGCTTGCCTCAACAATGAGGTCATGTTTACAGAGCGCTTGATCCTTGCAGAAAGAAAGGTCTGCGTGCAGGCCAGACATGCCCGCCTTGGGGGCAGCCTCCTCTCCTCCAGGAAGAACAGATGTCCTGGAACCTCCTTACTGTTTAACCTCGTGCTTGCCAGCGTGACATATGTCCTGCTCAAAGACCACACCGCCTTAGCTGTGCGGCAGCGCTGGGCTGTGCCACCCTCCAACATGACTCCAACTGCTGCATTTGATGCCCATATCTTTATCTCTCTACACATTTTACAAGGGAGACGTTTACTTTTGAGTTATAGTTATACTTCCCTCCCCCCTCAACACACACTGACCTTTAAAAGAAATCGGCCAGGTAAACCTGGGCTATTGTGTTTTGCAGGTAAGGCTTTTAGATAAAAGCCTGAGGTGAGACCAGCCTGCTTACAGTGGCTGCCCGCCCAGAGGCAGTTTGCACGGATTGTGTTACACAAAGGCATAATTCAGGTAGCCTCCACACAAGGGGATATTGTATGGTTGTTGCTTTGTTGGGAGGCCTGTTAATGGTTTACATGCACCTGAGTCCTCCAACTTAAACATATATGGTTCTTTTTGGCAGGAGTGACTTGGGGGACTTCTGCTTGGCCATCTGTCAGACTGAGTTTGTGGGAGACTCTAAAAGCTGAGGTGTAGGGGGCCTCCTCCCCAGCCTGCCAGCCTCCCCATTCTTCTACTATCTGTCTCCTGCCCGTGGAGCCACTGCTGGCTCCTGTGACTCCAAGCCCTCAGGCCCTGACAGGGCTCAGGTATAGCCAGTATCACAAGGCCTAAGGCCCGAGAGGTGGGGCGGTGGGCACCTCAACCCTGACAGGCAGAGCTGCCGCATCTCCCATCCCCAAGGAAGAAACTGCTTCAGCGCCAGTTAGGTGGGACTTTCTAGCTCTCTGAGAGCTAGGGTGGATTGTTGGATATTCTCTAGAGATCGCTCCATAAGACTTTCAGATAATAAAATAACACAACACCTGGTTACCCATGCTGCCCTCAGGAGGATGCAGCAATCTGCCTTCCTAAACAGAGGGAGGAGAAATCCTCTCACCTCTTAACTGCTGCTCGATGAAACTCTAAGAGGGCTCATATGAACAAAATGCAACCAAAATTCAGGGAGTGCTCACCAGTGTCCAGGTCAGGGCCAGCACCCTGCCCTTTTTGGGAGAATTTATCCCTGTCAATTCCCATAAGAACCCTAGGAGGTAGGCACTACAATGGACATCTTTATGCAGATGAGGAGTCTTTTAACGCACAGAAAGGTCAGGAAACTTGCTAATACGGGGCAGCTTCAAGGGTAGTGTTCATGAGCAGCTGGCCCCACCATGAGTGCCACACTCTTGTCATTGGCCCAACCCAGCCCTGTTGGGACACACTGACAAGGCCTGGAGTTGGCAATATGGGTTGGGGGTGGATAGAGGGGCCATTTCTCTGATTAAATCCATAATGTGAGGGTGACATGATACCTCATCACAGGCCCCATTCCCATGAGGCTAGACTGCTAGGCAGTTCTGCAAAAGGTAGGAGTGACCACTGATCTTTTCTTCTCTTAGCCAATAGGCCATTAATATTCTCAATGGCCTTTCTATAATCCACCGCCCCCCCGCCCCCCCCCCCCACACACACCAGAATGGATCTGAAAAGACAGTAAATGCCTTGTGTCAATTTTAAGGATCCAAGACCCTCTCCTTCTGTAGCTATGCTGGCCCTATTCTCTCAAACGTGAGCACCATGGAAAGCATTTTCCCTGCCCCTGTTGTGTGAAGAGATGGGGTCCCATTTGCACTGGGCCTCCTAGGGAACTCCCAGGCACCCTTTCTAGAATCATTTATCTCCTTGAAATTGTATCCACCATTTATGGCAGTGACTGGCACCATTAACAGTCAGCCAAGTGCTGTTCTCATCTGTTCTTTGGGCCCTAACTAGGGCAGCTACGTATGTGCTGGAGAGCATATTTGTGCAAATGAAAGGGAGCTGAGAGAGTCCATGTCCCCACATACTCCCTCTCTCCTCAGGAGCTCCAAGGCTCCCAGCATTTCTCCAGTAGATTCCATGCTTGGCTTCAACATGCTTCCCACCAGGCCTTTGTATCAGTTAAGACTGAGTTGGATTGCATGTAACAGAAACCCAAGGAGTATAAAAACAAGCAAGTTGCTTGTTTTTCTCATGTAGCAAGAAGTCTGGAGGTAGTCAGCGCAGAATGGAGGAAGCGCCCCACACTCATGCCCCTCTGCAGCCTCTTGCTCAGCACCCTGTGTGTGTGTTTTTGTCTTCACATTTATAAGATGGCAGCTGTCCCCCTGTTGCCCTTGATGTCTGCATTCCAGGTGAGAAGAGGAGAAAGAACTAAAGTCTGTCCATTTTTATTAGACAAGCCATCTTCCTGAAACCTTCACCCAGTAGACACCCTCTCCCATCTGACAGAGCAAGTTTGAGAGGGTGGTAGTTTTAACCGGGCCCATTGCTTCCTTGGACGAAGTCGGGAGTTCTTTTAGTTAGGAAAAGAGGGAGACTGCCTCTGAAGTGGAGAAGCAGCAATGTCTGCCATGCCATGTCCTGAACAGGAACATGTTTTGAAAAGTTAGCCTATTCTGCCATTAATACTAGAATAAAATTTGGGGTGCATTAGGCAGACGTTATTTTCCCTGAGCTAAAGCACCCAAGGACAACATAGGGACACTGGACTCTGTACAGTGGGGGTTGGTGAAAGGAAAAGATTAGAAATAGGAGACTAAAACTTTCTCCTGTTCACAAATTTGCTTGGGGTCGGCCTTCCTTTGGGAATGTGGTTAGCTTTCCTCTAGTCCAGGGTTTCTGAAGTTGGCACTATTGACATTTCAGACTGGGTAATTCTTGGATGTGGAGCTGTCCTCTGCACTGTAGGATGTTTATCCTGGCTTCTACCCACTAGATGCCAGTAACCCTGTTTCCCACCCCAGCTTTAATAACCCAAACTGTCTCCAGATATTGTCATATTGCCTGTGGTTAAGAATCACTGATCTAGTCTCTTCTATAGCACAGAAAACTGCTTAACAGGACTCGTCTATTTTCTTCTTTTGAAGTGAAAAGTGAGGAATTGACCTCCTCACCAGCAGTGGATGCTGGCTGGTCAAGTAGGGCAGCGGCAGGAGTGCCTCCCAGCAAGGTTTGTCCTGTACGGCTAGACTGGGTTTCTACTGGCTCAGCCAGGAAGGCACCTGCAGGGTGTCCTCCCCAGCCTCTTGTATTCAAATCCCAGCACCCAAGGGCAGAACTCATGGTAGGCAGAGCAGGCAGGCACCAGATTCAGCAGATAAAGATGCCCAGTTAGATTTGAATTTCAGATACACAACAAACAATTTTTTTAGTGTAGCTGGATTCCATACAACCGTAGGTGGGAACAATGTGTCTGTATTTTCAGTTCTGATAATTCCTGGGATCAACTTTTGCTGCCAGGTTTCATGGCACTGTGCACAGCCCATAGAACACTTCCTGTTCCTACTACCAAGTATGCTGGCAGCTAAAAGCTCTGAGAAGACCATCAGAGTCTGTGTCCTTGCTCTGACCTTGAACTCCAGGTGGTGCCAAGCAAAGTCATCAGAAACTCTGATTGCAACACTTATTTCTGCACCTTCAGATCTTGAGTGCATTGAGGCCCTTTCATTTTCACTGAGTAAGCAATCCTCTGGCTATGTGTTACCCTTGTTCTCCGTATCTAGGTGGCATAGTGTTCCCTGGGCAAAGGGGCAGGGTTGTGTTATCAGAGAACACCCAGGCAGCACCAGACTCTCCAGGGCCCAACTGCGGGCAATGGAAAGGAAGGATACTTTCCTTCTTCAGCTGGAAGCATTGACATTCGACCCGAAAGACTCTGAAAAGTCTTCCCACCTGAATGTTCCCAGATGGTTAGGCCCCCAGGGATGCTGCTGGGGAGAAATGCCTGTGACAACCTGTGCACACCAGAGAGCTGTTTTAGAGAACCACAGGGCCCATTAGCATGTTTTAAAAAATTAAGATACCAAGAATAAACTTAACTAAGGAGGTAAAAGACCTCTACTCAGAAAACTACAGGACTTTGAAAAAAGAGATAGAGGAAGACATAAACAAATTGAAGAATATACCATGTTCATGGATTGGTAGAATCAACATCATTAAAATGTCCATGCTACTCAAAGCAATCTATAGATTCAATGCAATCCCCATTAAGATACCAACGGAATATTTCACAGACCTAGAACAAACTCCCCAAAATTCATATGGAATAAAAAAAGACCCCAAATAGCCACAGCAATCCTGAGAAAGAAGAACAAAGTTGGAGGGATCACAGTACCAGATATCAAGCTATATTATAAAGCCACTGTTCTCAAAACTGCCTGGTACTGGCACAAGAACAGACATATAGCCCAATGGAACTGAACAGAGAACCCTGAAATCAATCTAAGCCATTATGCTCAATTAATATTTGACAAAGGAGACAAGAACATACAATGAAGTCAAGACAATCTCTTCAATAAATGGTGCTGGGAAAATTGGACAAATACCTGCAAAATCTGGAGACATTCTTCATTAAGAAGCCAGTTTGACTTTGTCTAAACCAGGGTTCCCCAAATTTATCTGATTGTCTTTTCCTTGCCTGGTAACTATGACCAAAATAGATGTGGGCATTTAATGCCAATACAAATAACCTGTAGAATAGTAGACAAGGGACAAATATTTATTATGCATATATATATTGTGCTGAGCCAAGGACTTGGGTTATAGAAGTTTGTTCTTTTCTTTATAGTCCTTAAATCAGTTGTAAATATTTAATCAACTACAATTATTTGTGTAATGCCTGACTCTCCCAATTAAATTACCATGAGGGCAGGGATGATGCCCCTCTTATTAACTATCCTATGGCCAAGTCCTACAGTTCCTGGCCCATTCTTGATGCTCAATAAATGTTAGTTGGATAGAGAAAAATACAGTTTTTGTCCTTTGAGAACTTCCCATCTAATACAATGGTTCTCATGGGACTGAAAAGCAGGATCATGGGAGAAAGCTTTTTAAAATGCAAGTGTCTGGTCCCTGCATTGAAAATGATGTGAAAAGATTGGGAGATAGAGCTCTATAGACAATACTGAGGGCTGAGACAATGCCCCTGAGCAGCCCCCCCCCCCCCCCGCCACCACCACACACAGCTCTCTCTGGATTAGACTCCTTTGTTGAATTTGTTCTATTTTTGTATCAAGACCAGCAAGTCTGAGCCCAGGTTGTGCCTCTAAGAGACCTCAGGAGAACGGTCACCTGACCTGGAAGCTAGGTGCTCACCAGAAGGCAACATACTTCTCTTTTCAAGGGCTAAGAATAAAGCTTATTTAAAATAAAGCAAAAACTCCTAGAACATGCTGTTGGGATAGAGATGGAGTAGGCAATGGTCATTCCCAGAAGGCTTTTTGCTTCCCTCTTTAAACCATAGCCTGTGCGTCAACATCGAAGTTGGGCTCTAACCTCCCTCTTCCTCCCCTCAGCTCCCTACTCCTCACACTCTCTCCTCTCAGGAGTGCTTGATATACATTTTCAGAGTGCATTCAGCCCTTGGCTTTTGTTGGTACAGAATAAATACCTGTTTGGGCCACCGGTAGGTTTTTGTGAATCCCTCTACTGCTTTCTCATGTGAATGCTTTCTCAATCTCAGAGTTTAACTGGCATTGTCTCTGGTCCAACTGAGATGTTCCCCAGGGTCTCAGGGAGTCTGTGCTGATGTCAATCATAGCACGCGTTGTAGTGTCATCACAGGACTATTTGCCTGTCTCCCATGAAGATGGGGCATTTTGTTTAGATTTGTGGCAGCGGTCCTCTTTCACTGTCCTGGGTTAAACTTGCAGTCCTGACTTACAGAGGGCAGTGCCAATCCCAGGCACTGACCTCCATACTCTTCTTCCCTGGCAGATTTCTGGGGGAAATCCGTCTCACAAGAATATATTGGTCCCACCAAGGAAATGTTAGCATTGAATTCAAGGCATTGTAGAATGATAGAATCTATATAGCACAGTAAGTACAAAAATAGGGGAAGTTCTCTGCTATTGTTTTTTAATTTCAAATTTCATTGATTTCTGCTTTTTATTATTTTGTTTTTGCCAACTTCTTGTTATGAGTTGAACTTGCTCTTCCTTTTCTAGTTTCTTAAGGTAGAAGCTTTACTAAACAACTTGAAAATGTTCTGTTTTTCTAACAAAAGCAAGTTTTGATATGCTTTGTTTTTTATCTCTATTATGTTAAAATATTTTTAATTTTCTTTGAGAATTTCTTTTGGAGTCCTGGGTAATTTAGAAGTGCATTGCTTAATTTCCAAATATGTGTGCATTTTCCAGATATCTTTCTCTTATTCATTTCTGGTTTAATTCTATTATGATCAGAGACGTATGATTCTTCTAGTCTTTTTAATTTGTTAAGGTTTGTTTATGGCCTGGAGTACGGCCTGTCTTGGTGAATGGTCCATGTGCACTTGAAGAGAATGTTTATCTTGCTATGAAGTGGAGGATTCTATATATGTCAGTTAGGTTAAGTTGGTTGATAGTGTTTTCAGGTTTTCTTTATTCTTACTGAATTTCTGCCTACTTTGTATTAATAACTGGGAAAAGAGTGTTGAAGTCTCCCCATACAATGATCAGTTTCTCTTTTCATTTCTGTCTATTTCTGATTCAAGTATTTTTGATGCTCTGCTATTAGGTACATTCCAATGTGAGATCATTGTCTTTTGGGATAACTAACCCCTTGATCATTATACAGTGTTCTTTATTGGAGAAGTAGGAGGGTACTTTTCTCACCCCAGCTGCAATAGGTTGTCAGTGTTTATTGCCTCCTCCCCGACAGCAGCCTAAGCTTTTGTTCTACAGAGGAGATGCAGGGGAAGGATCTGGGCAGAGCTTCAAGCTTTTCTCACAGTGATGCCCTTCCCCTCTCCCAGCCAGTACACAGGGATGCTTTCCTGTGACTCGCACCAGTCTTTTCTGTGAGCACTCACTGAGGTTGGTGGAGAAGCTCCTGCAAGAATTCTCCTTATACCTGTGACTAGTGCCTCCACCCCCACCCCGTGGGCTCTATACTGTCTCTTTCCCCCCAACTCTTGGACACTGCCAATCAATTCCCTAGTCATTTTAGCTGGATCACTTTTACTAGGGTGTCCAGTTGCATAGGCTTTAGGTAAGAAGAGCTCACATCCCTTCTCTGATCGCAGACATCTGTCTTCCTTGGATTGAACTAGTTTTAGTTGGTTCTGTGTCCTCAGCTCTCCGATAAATTTATAAAAATTTGTGAATATACAAGCTTGGCTTTTTATTATTTTAAGAAGAAAAGTGAAGCTCTTTTCAGCTTTCTGTATCCCATGTGTAAACAAGTGTGGATTATTATTTTACTGAATATCCCCTCTTTCCTAAAAAAGGAGGTTGCAATGGCAAACCTGAGAATATCTTTCTGGAACCTAGCCTAATATAAGATCCATTTCCTTGCTCTTAATACTGAAGCCAAGCTTTCTGAAGAGAGGGAAGGGAAAAAAGATAAAATGGCTAGGAATATAATTCACTGCTTAGCCTTTACTTCTCTCCTTGCTTGAGAAGGAACAGGATAGCATCAATACTGCTCTCGGTCCTAAAAGAACAGGTTTGTGCTAGAAAAGCAAGACAATTTGTGGAGGCCAGAGGGGGAAAAAATGGAGGAAATCTTAAATCACTTCTAAATGAACTGAAATAAAAATTCTGTCAAAATCTCTTTAAAGAATTAAGCAATTTAAGATATTAATCAATAGTCTTCCTTTTATCCCTCCCCTCCCACCCCCAATCCCCACCCCCACCCCCCGTGCAATTGGAGCCTAAACCCACTACCCCTTTGGGAGAGGGCCCTAGGGCAGGTCACGGGTGGCAGATGAAACATTGTTTGCTCCTGCCATTTGTGTCTATTAAATGGTGGCATCCACCCATTGGCCATGTTTGCATCATAGCACACATCATCCACTTGCTCTGACCCTGACACCATTTTATAGGCTTAATAATAATAAATCTATGTCCCGAAATAGTTTTCCAGATTATAGCAATCAATCAAAATTCAGGAACCCAAGACCATTAATGTCATCAGCAGTGATGCAGCACCCCAGGAATCCATCTAAATCAGCCATCACCATGGAAAATACACCTTAAAAGCCTGAAGATAGAGGGAGTGGACCAAAGCATAAATTGCAATTCTATTTTTATCAGCCATCAAGGGATGAATTTCTTGGAGAGGCTTTGTCTCTTCTTGGTAGGAAATGAAACTAGGACTTGCTGTTCATTGCTAATTCTCACTCCAAATCATGAACTGGGAAGATTTAGCTCATCCAGGACGATGGGCCTAGAATGCAGTCTATTGCAGCCTGTAAGCCTAAGCACTGAGGAGTTTGCTTTTAAAACATTCCAATGAGCTAAGTCAAGGCCTTGTACTGTGTAAATGGTTCCAAATGCTCACACATCCCCTTTATTGAGACAAATCCTAAAGGGACACTCTGCTGGGAAAGACTTGAGATGTAACCACATGGAGGTCCTAGACCTTCCACAATGATGGTTTGTCATTAAAACTGAGGATGTGGAGTATGGGAGAATAAAGGGATTCCTTCTGAGGCCTTCTGTAATTTGAATCTTTCTATAGCCTCTAAGACTTATTTCTTATAAGACAGTATGGTATGGTGAAAGAAATTAAGATTTAAGAGTCAAGAAGACTGAGTCCTGACTGTTTAGCTAATCATATGACCTTGGGCAAGTAATGTCACCTTTGTGGTTTCTATGTCTGCATCTGTAAAATGAACAGATGGCTCCAAGTCGGGCATTCTAAACCAGCAGCCCATGGATCAGATCCAGATGTAGATTGTTTGGTTTTCCTGTGTGTGTGTGTGTGTGTGTGTGTGTGTGTGTGTGTGTGTGTGTGTGTGTGAGAGAGAGAGAGAGAGAGAGAGAGAGAGAGAGAGAGAGAGAGAGAAATAACAACTTCAACATCAATAAATTTCATGTACAAATTACATTTCATCTTCTCCTGACTATACTAGCCATGTCCCACATGGAGGTAATGTATTTCTGGGTGGTGAATGCCAGTTTCCACAGAGCCTGTCTTCTCCAGGACCCACTTACTATCCTACTTGCCCCTATTTTCAGACTCATTCACATTAATTGTCTGACCCCTGGAGACACAGATATGGACACACCTGGATTATATGATCTACATAAAGAGATATTAACTTTTGTCTAGTAAAGCCAAACGTGTTAAAAGACTCTTTAAATAAAGTCTTTACAAATATAATAGAAGGTGAAAGCTCCAAATAATCATGTATTGTCTGGAACCCACATTTTAATTCTTCACTTCAAGTAACCAGTGTGAATATATGCAACAATCGATCCATAACTAACTGCTGGTTCTAATTCACAATAGAACAAATAAGAAATATTTTAAATGTAGAACATCTTTTATATTAATTTTCTTTCACACATATTTTAATGCCTCATAATTGGCCTGGGGAAACAGGCAAAATATTTGAAACTTTTCACTGAACATTAAATTCTTGAGTCTACAGTACAATGGAGCTACTCAGGCCCACACCCATCTCACTCTTCTTCCTCTTCTGACAGCATTTACTGTTTTATATCCTTTGGTCCATATCCTCAGGCCTCTTCTGGCTTCTTCCTCTGTTGCTATTTTACCCCTGAGTACAAATCCCTTGAGAGCAGGGAACAGATGTAATGTTTTTGTATCTCTTCTTCTCTCCAACTCTAGTGCCAGGTGGAGCCTAGACCCATCCAAAGTGGCCACTAGGTGCTAACCTGCTTTTGCAGTACTGACTATGGTGAGAATGTTTCTCCCAAAGAATCAGCAGGTCCAGGCCTCTTAGCATAAGTTCATCCAAAGTCAAGATGAGGGTAGATAAGTTCTAAGATTCCAGGGTCCATATTGGAGCAATCAAAGCCAGAACACTGGAGATTAACTGTGGGGTTAATGGACTCACTGTGCTATTTCACTGCCCTCTGTGGACTGACTCACTTACCAAGTGAGTCCTCGTTCATCTCATTCCCTTCTTGCCCCTGAAAGCCTCCCTTTCTCTGTCTGCACTGGGAATTGATAATAGCAAGAGTCATGGAAACTTCCATCAAACAAATGAACATAAACATAAATAATCTGGCTCTTTCCCTCCTTTGCCCCTTAACCATTGTCTCAAATAGAACTTGTGACCCTTTATGTTTTTACTGATTAAGAGAAAGATTGCTCCCATGGCAGTGAGACTTTAGATAATTTAGTGTGCCACGAGGTGCTAGACCTGTCATTGTGGCACTGTTTATTTTTTGTGTGTGTGTGTGTTTTTTTCTGAGCAGTGTGGCTGTTGAGTGGGACCGAGATGGTGGTCATCCATGCAGCCACCTACAAAAGGAACCTTACAATTTCATTGTTAATAGGAAAATAAAACCAGTTACTACATCAGCAAAAGGTTTTCAGAAAAATCAGGTTATTCTATGGTCTATGGCTCTTTTATGATGATTGTAATCATGTGACTAGCTACACATATAATAAAATGCCACCTTGTAGGTCTGGAGAAACAGGCAAGAAAGTTGGGTTTTCAAAAGTTTTACTAAATATCGCTTCCTTGAAACAACATAACTGTGGAAGTTTTAGGAAGAGAGCAGCCTCAGCCTGGCCAGGAGGGAAGTTGAAGCCATGCAGTTCTCTTCTGGTGAGAAAAGAAAATGAATGTTCTCATGGGAGCATGTACTCGCTCCCTCATTGAGAGACCAGGCCATTGTTCCTCCCCATCACTGTCCCTCAAAATTACACAGTCCATGCCCCGCCCCTCACCAGGTTGCTCAGTTGATTGGAGGATCATTCCATACACTAGAAAGGTTGCTGGTTTGTTTCCCCGGTCAGGACACATAACCAGGTTGGATCCCAGTCAGGGTGCGTACAAGAGGCAACCGATCCATGTTTCTTTCTCACAATGATGTCTCACTCTCTTTTCTCTCTCTCTTTCTTTCTCTCTCTCTCTCTCTTTCTCTCTCTCTCTCTCTCATCAATAAAAACATATGAGGATAAAAAAAAAATTACATGGTCCACCAGCTCTTGACCTGAAATCAAGCACATTTGATTTTGATCTGGGCTCTCCACTTGATGGGTGACCTTGGACAAGTTACTTAACCTTCACCATGTTGCTATAGGATTTAAATGAGATCCTGTTTATAAAGTGCTTCTCACTCAGCGCCAGAGGTCAATAAACGGTAGTTGTGATTATTATTATTATTATTATTATTATTATTATTATTATTGGACTTGGTCCCCAGTGCCTTAATTATCTGTGGGCCCCATCAGTGTCTCTCTGGATCTCTGAACAGCCTTCTTTCTCTACCTGGGTTTCACTCCTGGGAAGTGCCCAACTTCTCCCCTACAAAGCAGTGAGGGAATAGTGTCCTCTTTCTTTCTGGATTGTAAAGTGAGAACCTCTAGGCCAACGGTTCTCAACCTGTGGGTCACGACCATCGGAAAACACATATAGCATATCAGATATTTACATTACGATTCATAACAGTAGCAAAATTACAGTTATGAAGTAGTAACGAAAATAATTTTATGGTTGGGGGTCACCACAACATGAGAAACTGTATTAAAGGGTTGCAGCATTAGGAAGGTTGAGAACCACTGTGTCTAAGCACTTTTGCATTCCTCCAAGCAGAGCTATAATCTAACAATAGGTGCTCCGTGAACTGTGGGCACCCAGAGCCTTGAGGCACAAGGCAGTGCCCAGCCAGTCTGAGCTCTTTGGACCACACAGCTAGGGCATTCCAGATCTCTGAACCCTTCCAGGGGTGACCTGCTTCTGCAGGGGAAATCGAGGCACAGTCAGTCTTTTTTCTTGCACAGAAATGTTTTCCAGGGTACACAAGACTTTCTTTATATTCTTCCAAGAACCTGCCAGCATCCCTTGGACATAGTATTCCAGATTACCCTGGCTATATGTAGTTTCCCGATGGCTCATTACTGCTGCTCACAGCCTGAGGGTGGGAGACATCTGTCCCCACAAGTTCTGTTCTTGTTGAAATTTGAATTGCCAACATTAAAAATCAACACCTTTTCACATTTAAGTTTGGACCTGAGGCTTTTCTTGATAAAAAATCAGAGGACTTGGCAACATTGGACCAATATAATTTATTGTAAAAGGAAGAATAATCATCCTACATGTTTTATGGCAAATAAAGTGCTTAATATACAAACATGTTATTTCACTGCTTTCTGTTATTTGGCCGGCCCACTGAATATCTGAGTTTGCAAATCCTGAACTAGAGGTTACTCTACTTTCATCGTAGTATCTTGAAACTTGGAGAGTCCCTAAGATCAACTGGTTCAGGAAACTACTCTCAGAGAGATTAAGAGACATATCTAAAGTTTGTAGAAAATTTGTGGCAAAATTGAATCTGGGGTTCCTGGGTTCACCACCCTTTCTCAAGGTATCATGCTTTCTCTACACTTAGAAATAAGTAGCCTGGGCACCTCTGGTTCAGAGGCCTCTATCCATCGTCTGCAAATTTTGAGGGTGTGATCTAAGGGTCCAAAGGAAACACTCAATGCATAGTTTCTCTCCCATCTGGCTCAGGATCTAGAGTTCCCACTGTTCATATCATATCCCAACATTCATCCATAAAGTAGTTCATTTCACTGGATTAGGGCATTGTTATCTCAGGATGATAACATATTATTGAAAAAATGCTCCAGTTAAAATTTTTCTCTAAGTACTTTACCTCTATCATGGCCAACAGAGAACTGGGAGCACAGAGAATGTAGTCTGGACAATTTTGAGTTGAGGCTGGGATTGTAGAAGATGGATTTACAACGTGGAAAGGACATAGGCTGGAGTCATGAGTCCACTGTAACTCGTACTCAATTTCTACCCCTGTAAAATGTGGCATGATGATTTCTGGGGACCTCACCAGGCCCAGCAGTCCACACTTCCATGAACAGAAAAAGCCAAGGTGATGGTTGTCCTGGTCTGGAAGAATAGCACAAGGAGGTTCTATGGAAGCCAAATTCATGGAATTCTGGGACCTGAGGGCTGAGGGCAAATGGTGGCTTGCCAGTATGAGGTTAATAAGAATTTTTGTAAGGGGAGGAGAAACGCTCATAAAGAACTAAGCAATGCACTCTGATTTAGCAAGGAACGTAAGGAGAATGTTGCTAATTTTGAAAGCACTGTGATGTGAAAGAAAGAATACCAACCATTGAGTGATAAGACTTGGGCTCCAGTTCCCTCCTCTGATGATACATAGGCAACGCTCAAAAGAGAGACTTTTAGATGTATCTTTCACACTTGTACTCTAAGCAAGGTCGCCAGTCATACTGTAACATGCTTCCCATAGCAGACTTCATTTGGATGCAAACACCCTATTGTAAGAAGTTTGCAGTCTTCAGAAGTAGCCATGAGACAATAACAAGGCAATAGATAAATCTAACAGTTTCAAAGATAAGATCATTGTGAAAAGACTTGCTGTTTTGAAGTGTGATACAAATGGATACCAGAAAATCATAACTGGTCAGGATACCTGCCTGAGGGTACTGACCAAAGAAATAACAGATTCTGAAGGGCTCTACTACTCATCTGAGTGGAGTGTGTGCACGTTTGCCAGGATTAGAACAGCGGGGATGAGAGGAGAGGGGAAAAGGCACACTTGACTGCCATGCCTTTGGACATAGGAGCTCTACCTTGGCTCATAGCTGAGTAGCATCACTTCAAGTCTTGTGTCTTCTGCCATCACAACCCATGAAAACAGGGTGGAAATCCTCCTTGTCCTTAGATACACTCATCTCTTTGCCTTAAGGTGACAGGCCATGGTTGTTGTCTCCTTTCCTAGAGCAATGGCAGATCATTTGGACATTCTCCTTCCACGGTGAAGAATTCTTCAAGGGATGACCTTGAGGAGGGACTTAGTACCCTGCAATGAGTGCCATCCTGTGTTAAGAGTCACCAATCCACTGAATAGTCTAGCTCAAGCATTAGGTTTATAATGTGCCAAGGCTCTATCTTCCAGAGAGACTTTGTGTCTGCCTGATTGACAAAGTTCTTTTTGGGGGAAATGGATCTCCAAACATCCTGCTGTGAACTCATCTCCCCAGGGCTAGCATCATGCTTTTTTTAAGTTGTTATCACAAGTTAGAATTGACGTAAGAGATTATTACCATTATCAGATTCTAGAAACCTCCATTCCCAAACCTCCTTGGGCTCATAGAAATCTTCTCCATTTTAAGCATCTCTAGAGAAAATGAGTTCTACAGATGTCTTTATCAATCAGTTCTGGCACTGAGCAACCTTCACTTCCATTTCTTCCATTTTTCTGCCCTCGGACCTCAGTAAAAATGGAGAAGTGTTTGCCATTGTCTTATCAGTAATAATATAATAATAGATGCTATTGTGACAATTTCTGTGGTCTCCTCCTCTAGTTTAATGGAAAGTGATGACTAAGTCAACACCATTTGGAGGGTTGAGAATCCACTGTTTCTCATGAGCAGGCAGATGTGGGAAACAAAGGAGGCCCTGTGATTTGTGCCTTCAAGGACTTTGAAGTTCTACTAAGGCAAAGGTACAGGAATAAACTGACTTCAAGAACTGAATAGTTTTAAGTACCCCTTAATCCTAACCTGGAAATGTAGGAATCCCAGAAGCCTTGCCATGTAGAGTCTGGTGGAGTAGGAGACGTTTCTAACAAATCACTCAAGAGCCTGTTCAACCATTTCCTCTAGCTGAATCGCGGCAACTTTCCTGGGGCTCAGTTACATTTATGACATGGGTGTTGATGCCCAAACTAAACAACTATATATATATATATTAGTTTATTGTATGTCCACTTTAATGCAAACTCCAGGAGAGCAGGGCTTTTTATTTCTTTTGGTCACTGATTATCCCAAGAGCCTAGAGCAGTGCCTGGCACAGTGAGGTATCAGTAAGCAGATATTGAAAAAAGAATTGGAGTGGAGAGGACTTGATGGTTACTTTGCTAGGCTGTTAATAAAATGGTTCAATTTCTTCTCCACCAAAAAATATAATAATGGAGAACCACCAAAGTCTTGACTCCTGATTAAGTTGTATAAATGAGAAGGGATCAAACCAGCCCCATAAGTAACCTCTTTCCAGCTAGAGATATAACCTTTTATTAACCTTTTTAGTTTCCTGTTTGGGAAGCATTTTAGCTTCACATTAAGCTACTTTACCCCCTACCAGGATTTCTTACCTGGGGCAATTGACTTTAATGTGCAATCTTATCAAATACTTTTTGAAATTTTAGGTAAATATAATCCTAGGCTTTCTTTTCTCTTTTGTCTCCTATAACCGTAATTCCTCTAAAAAAATAAAACCAAAACAAACCCAACGAGTTCTTTCAAGCCAGGCCTGCCCTCACACATCCACACTGGCTGCATCTTATCAAGCTTTGTTGTTGCAAATCCTTTTGCAACTCCACAGCCCAAGTGGCTGCTAGTGTTTTCTTAGCCAATCTGATATACACCCTCTTCTAAATCTAACAGTTTGGTAATGAAATGTGTTGGGCTTGGCACTTACTTCTTTCTAATTCTTAGTCTTTCCACGCTCTTTGTAATTGGCTGTGGAGTTCATTGGCTGGAACCTGGCCCCAGTGTGCTAAGCCAGGGGCAAGGTGTCTCTCTTGAATGCAGAGATGAGCTTTGTTAGAATGACCAAAGGTGAGAATTTATAACTGCTCTTTGGGCAGCAGTCTGAGTGAGGGCCTGGGAATTGGGAGGGACAGGACCTAGTCAACTGCTATTATTTGGAGTTTATCAATATTATTCCTATTTTTTCCTCTTAGTTTCCTCAGCCTCTACTTGCCTAACTCCAACTTCTATATTCCTGAGGCATACAGTAGTAATTCGAATCCTGGTTGGAGATAACTGATATTTTAGGGTCAATCAGATCTGGGTTTGAATTCTAACCTCGGGTAGTATACTTCACCGTTGTTATGGACTGAATATTTCTGTCCTTCCAACATTCATGCGTTGAAGCCTTACCCCCCCCCAGTCTGATGGTATTTAGAAGTGTGTTGTTGAGAGATAATTAAGTTTACATGAGGTCATGAGGGTGGGACTCTCATCATGGGATTAGTGCCCTTATAAGCAGAAGAGACCAGTTCTCTCTCTCTCCCCCATGTGGTGATACAGCAGGAAGGCAGAAGAAGGCTCTCTGCAGGAATTGGTAAGCACCTTGACTTTAGGCATCGTAACCTTGAGAAATGTGAAAATAAGTGCTCGTCATTTAAGCCACTCAATCTGTTATAGCAACCTAAGCCTCAGTTTCTTCACCTGCCAAATGGGGTAATACTACCTTCTTGAAAGTGTTGTTATGAGGAATAGATGAGATAATGAATGTAAAGGGCTGGGCACTTAGGAGTCACATAGAAAAGGTGGCTATGGTAATATCCTCTCTCTATTTAAGTCCACATTCTCCATGAATAACAATAATAGTAACAACAACAATAGCTTACATTTATAAAGCTCTGATTATGTGTAAGGCACTGTTCTAAAAGCTTTGCATATATTAATCTGTTTAATACTAATTACTGTATTCTACAGTGATCTTCCCCTTCCTCTTTCCCCAGCTCTTCTTGGGTGTGCCTTCTCCCCATTATTTTCTTCTAAAACAGTCCTTTCTGCATGGAAAACAAACAACAAATAAAGTAAGCTCCACTTCCTTGGGCCATTAGCATTTACCCAGTGACAACTTTTTATCCAAGGCACGTGGTCACACCCCAGAACTCTAAAGCAGTTCTCAGCTATGGCTGCACTTTAGAATCACCTGAAGAAGTGTCCTTGCTCGGGCCATAAACCAAGACCAATTAAGTCAGAATCTCTGCAAGTGCTGTCAGGCACTGTCTTCAAATTTCAATGCACGTGAGAACCACCCGAAGATCTTGTGAAAGTGCAGGTTCTGCTTTTCTAACGGGCTCCCAGAGAGGGTGACCCCGCTGGCACATGGGGTAGCATGGCCGGGTCAGAGCCTCCTCCCTTACTGCCCGGTGGCTTCCTTCTAAATCAGTCATAGACTGTCTCTTGACTATCTACTTCCAACCTTCCTTTTCAGCCTAGACTGCACCTTAATTGGGCTCAAATACCAGGTCCCACAGTAACAGTAGATAGGACTAGTGGCAGAGAAAGATAGCAGTTCACCCATATAGGCAAAGGACATGTCCTTGCTTAGAAAATCATCTCGATCCCAGGGTCTGGAGATCAGGAATAAACTGCCAGCAATGCCTGGGAACATCTTTAAATGGGAGCATTTCTCAGTTTATGCTCATTTCTACATCATGGGCCATTCTTGATAGAGTCCTTAAAATGGCCTCTAAGGGAGCAGTGAATTCTGATTTTGTGACTGGCGAATATTGCCACCCTCCTGGGGCAATCAATGCCAAGATTCCCTTTATCCTGACCTCTTGAGTTCTACCATGACCACACAGTTCGCCCTCGTTCTGGTTCTCCGCGCAAAGCCTGCAGCCATGGTGTTTATGGGATTCCTACCTTAGCACATCTAGTTGCAGGACTTTTTGAGCTATTTAAGAACACAGAAGGAAGAAGCAAAAGTAACCCTCCCTCCCCTCCTAGGAAAGTGCTGGAAGGACATGGTGTCCTCTCCGGGATGGCTTCCTCATTTATAATAAGCAAAGAGGCTAGAGTTGGTCAATATTTGAGGTATCTTCCACCTAACGTGTCTCTGTGGGCTTTGAGTTGAGATCAGAGCATCGGTTATCTTTCGTGGGCTTAGGCAACCAGAACTTTGAGGGTAATAATAATTTTCCAAATGCACATTGCCTGGCTCTCTTCTCTCTTAAATCAATCTTATCCTTAAAGATGACAAAGAGGTCTTACTAGATAGATTTAAAAATGGTTCGCCTGCATCACAGTTTGACAATAATACGGGGAAGCATAGTGAATGGTGAATTCAGGTTTGAGAAAAGAGATACCAGTCCCAATTCAGCTGAAGAGATGTCTAAAATCAAGTTTTTAATAAGTGAAATTATTTTTCTCTTCATCTAAAAACTAAGAGCCTCCTAACCTGATGTTACAGTCAAAACTTAAAAAAAAATCATACTATATGTCAACCATGCTACCTATGGGCCTCTCATATTGGGATAGTTTTAACAGGCAGATAAGGACATATTTTGTCTTTTCTCTTCTGTTTATAAGAATAGCAGCTGTGAGGAACATTTGCTGTGAGATGAATCTAGACCAGTGATGGCGAACCTATGACACGCGTGTCAGAGGTGACATGCAAACTCATTTTTCTGGTTGATTTTTCTTTGTTAAATGGCACTTAAATATATAAAATAAATATCAAAAATATAAATCTTTGTTTTGTTATGGTTGCAAATATCAAAAAATTTCTATATGTGACACAGCACCAGAGTTAAGGGTTTTTCAAAATGCTGACACGCCGAGCTCAAAAGGTTCGCCATCACTGATCTAGACTGTCTTGAGGAGCTAAGATTTAAGTCCGCTCTTTCAACATTTCCATAGTATCCAGTTTGATGTCAGCGATGTGCATGTTTAATCTTGTTTAAAACCCAGCTCCTGGAATGAACCTGGAAAAGATGGGAAATGCTGGAAACGAAACTCATATTTATTTTGGAAGTAAACGGCCACCACATTCCAATTTTCACGGCAGGGAGGCAGTTCTATGCAGTGTTGTAACACTGCGGCTGCAGTGAGGAGGAGGAAGGAGGATTGAATCCTGTCTTGCAATGGCATGGAGCTTTCTGGCAGCAGAGAGCGGCTTCTTTGTGAAGATACACAATAGGGACTTAATAAGTAAAAAAGGACTTGATTTTGAAGACTCGATTTTGAAGCCTGGATTATAGGTGCAGCCGCTTTTTAAAACAAAGCCTTTAAATGATATTACAATAACTATAGCATTTGCGGAACTCCCTAATTTTTAGCAGCCTTCCCAACATCTCAGAAGGCGCCTCTTCATCTTACATCCCTCCATAGTCAGTAACAGGATTGAAATGGACAATATTGATTTTGTAACTCTGGTATCGTGGTTTGCCTTGATAAAGAGAAAAATGGCTATTTTTGCCTCGGTAATATTACCTTGAATATTATTTGTTCTTTGTAAAAACAAATGGAGGTGACTATAACCAAGAAAGATTCAGGCATGGCAATTTTCAAGTATAAGTTATATTTTAGGTTTGTGCCAATTTCAGGGGTCAAATCCAGAGTCAATTATGGGAAATCGTAATCCCAGAAAACTTAAACAAAAGGCAGAGGGTGTATTCTGCTTATATAGAGAGGAAAAAAGAATACTAGTGCTTTTTTGTTTCAGTTTCCCCTTTCTCCAAAAGAAGGTAACAAATTATTCCAGCATGTTGTGTTGGTGCAATGTCTTACTTTCCTTTAGTTACAATAAAATAAAATAAAAATAAATATTTTTAATGGTTAAACTTCATATGGAATTCAGGCTGAAAAGTTTATGAGTTATTAAGAGATTCTAATTCAGTCCTCACATCTACTTTAAATGGCATTATGTCAGAGCAGAAAGAAAACTGACCATCTAAAATATATATGAATTATTTGGGGAGAAAAAATGAAAGCATCCTTCCCAATCCTGATGGTCAGAAGATTCTGTATGTCCCAACACCATCCCTCCTCCTGCCGCCCATGTCCTTTCCTGGGGCTGGTCCCCTGGAGGAGGAAATGAGTGTGCTCTGTCATTCAGACAATACACACTGAACTCTCTCTTCTCTCTCCCTCTGTAATTAGTCCCTCTTCACAAAAGCCCTTCTCTTTCCTATACAATTACATCCCATTTCCATATTCCTTCCAGGTATGGCTCATTTCCAAAATCTTTCCTCACTTTTGCTGTCTACTTCCCTGGCTCATCCTCATTGGCTGGGTCCCACCATCCCTGTGGGGCCCAGATATGGAGCATGGCAAGCAAATAAAGGTTTGACTGACTGGGGATAGAGATGAGGAGTCCCCTGTGCCTCCGACAGCACTCTAAGTAGGCTGCTGGTGGGGAGGGGGGATCAAATGATCTTGAGAGGCTCTTTCATTACTTCATATTGGGGAAAAAAAGTAAAATATGAAAATTGTGCCATTCTTTGTAATGCTGATCTTGCATGAACAAGCATGTGCATGTACCAACAGAAAGGAATTGAAACATTTGACCCAACCAAGAAAAAACAAAACAAAACAAAACACCCACATTGGTAAGCCAGCAGCCCTCCCCTTGCTACCTTCAACCCATCACCAAGCCAGACTTCTTGATTTGCATCTGCCACCACACCCCAGTCCATGTGAGTGCTGTGTTTATTTGAATGTGCAATCAACAATGGTTCCCTTTCTCTTTTTATTTTCTATGCCAAAGATAATAAATGCAAATGGCGAGATGAAATTGGGATTAGAGGAGTCCAAATAAGGACTGGCATAGCATTAAGGTTAAGGGCCTATATGATAATCCCCAAACAATCAGAGGGAGGCCAATACCTTATGACAGCTGTGCAGGCCATAAATAAAGCTTTATGAACTTGTATGCATGTAAAGTCTTGACGGTAAATGTTACATTAACATTTTTTTTTTTTGCATAACCTCTAAAGACTTGGCCCTTTTCTCACTTACACCTAGGGCATATGGAACCAGATGTTAAGGTTTTGAAAGTCCTTAGAATTGGGCAATTTCTTGGAATATTGGGGTAACTGCAAAGGGGGGTGGGGGTGGGGCAGTTGAGAGACTGGCGGTTAGGCAAAGGGCCAAGAGAGAAACTTCCCAGAAAATGCTGGATCTCTTTTCTACCCCGCAGGAAATACCATCTCTTCTCATTGAACTTGTCCATGATAGGAGCTGTTCTCTCCAAGTGAGGTTTAAAATGCTTGCAGACAGGGCATTGCTTTAAAGCTGAGATGCCCATGGCTTCTTTTTATAATATACAAATTAAAATAGGAATGAATATGTAGGAAAAGCTAAGTTGGCTCTTTGGCCAGAATATGCTCTCACAGTCATAAAGATGCAGACAGGTAGATCTATCACTTTAATTTAAAAATGAAAATCCCTTTGAAAACTGGCAGACATTCAGCCTTAGCCAAGTGCATTTGAAAGGATTGTGATTTCTTTTGCTGTCAACTGGCTCTGGGAGAGATGCTGCTGGGGGGCCCATTCGCAGTGGGCTATGCAGTGGAGCCACCAATGCACCATCACCCTTGGCTCTGGAGGAAGGTGGAGAAGTTAGGAGGAGGCTTAAAAATTATAGCATCTGTACACTGAATACCCAGTATGTTTTAGGCAGTGTGTGTTACTTGCCTTTTCTTGCCAATCATTTTAAAACAAATACCATTATTGTATTTGTTGCCTATTGCTGCAGTAGCAAATTACCACAAACGTAATGGCTTAAAACAATACAAACTTATTATTGACTAGAGGCCTGGTGCACGAAATTCGTGCATGGGGGGTGGGTCCCTCAGCCCAACCTGCACCCTCTCCAATCTAGGAGCCAGCAGGGGAGCCCTCTCTAATCCGGGAGCCCTAATGGCTTAGGCCCACTCCCTATGGTTCTCTGCTCTCTGTGGGGCCTGGCCGCTCTGCACCCACTGCCCAGAGGCTCTTTGCGGCCAGGGCAGGATGCTTGCCTCATCGCTGTGGCAACGAAGCAAGCGTCCCGCCCCGGCCGCTCCTCACCCGCTGCCCAGAGGTCCTCCAAGGCCAGGGCAGAGCGCTTGCCTCATTGCCATGGCGACGAAGCAAGCATTCTGCCAGGCCACTCACGCTGCCCGCTCTCAGCAGCTGCCCCCGCTAGGACTGGGGGACTCTGGTGGGGCTGAGGGGACTGGGCACCGCTATCTTGTGGCTATGGGCATCACCATCTTTGTGACAGTGATGGTTAATTTGCATATTACCCTTTTATTTGATAAGATAGTTTTGTAGAAGTCTGACACTGGTTTCCCTGGGCTAAAATTAAGCTGTGTGTAAGGCTGCAGTTCTTTCTGGAGATTGTAGGGAAGAGTCATTGCCTTGCCTTTTTAACTTCTAAGGGCCACTCACATTCTTGGCTTGTGGCCACCATCTTCTGTCTTCAAAGCAGCAAAGGCTGGGTTGAGTTTTATCAGTCACATTACCCTGAGGTTGTTTGCCTTCCTCTTCTTTTGTGATTGCATTGGGCCTGTATGGATCATCCAGGATAATCTTCCATTTTTTTGTTAACTACTTAGCAACCTGAATTCCATCTGCAACCTTAATCTCCCTTCATCATGTAACCTAACATGTTTGCAGGTTCCAGGGGTTAGGATGTGGACATCTTTGGGGAGGCATTATTCTACCGCCACAGATAGAAAACCGAGGAGTAATAGAGTTAAGAAACTTGCACAGGGTCCCACAGCTAGATGGTAGTAGAGTCAAAACGAGCTCTGAGCCAAAGCCAGACCTGGAAACAGGAAGAGAGGCAAGGGGAAAGAGAAAAGAGGAAAAGAAAATTGAGGGGAGAATTTTCTGCTATGGAGAAAATGAACTGTGGCAGTAAACGCACTGTTGGTTACAAGTCAATGTAACAAGAGGATTGTGTGAGTGACAGTTTGCCATTGTTAACCATCTCCTTTATTTTCCCATTTAACCTGTAAATCATCTCCATAAATCATAGTTCACCAAATTACATTGGCCTCACTCACCATACTGGCCTTTCTGGTGTCATAAAACATACCAGGACATTGAGACCCACCCCACAACAGACCACAAACTATAGGGATGCCATATGAAGTTGGGAGACCTAAATGTAAAATAATGCAGCTGCTATGGAAAACAGTATGGCAATTCCTTAGAAAAATTAAAAATGGAATTACCATATAATTCAGCAATTTTAATTCTGAGAATATATTCCCCAAAATCAAAAGCAGGATCTTGAAAAGATATTTGTACACTTATGTTCATGGCAAGACATAGAAGCAGCCTAATTATAGTTAATATATACTATGGAATGTCATTCATCTTTAAAAAGAAAGGAAATCTATCTGACACATGTTACAGCATGGATGAACCTTGAAGACACACTAAGTGAAATAAGCCAGACACAAAAAGACAAATACTGTATGATTGCACTTATATGAGCTATCTACAGCAGTCAAACTCTTCAAAACAGAAAGTAGAATGGTTGTTTCGAGGGCTGGGGGAGGAAGAAATGAGGGGCTGTTGTCTAGTGAGTATAGAGTTTCAGTTTTGCAAGATGAAAAGGTTCTGGAGATCAGTGTGAATGTACTTAACATTATTGAACCAAAGTCATAAAAAATGGTTAAGATAGTAAATTTTGTTTCATGTTGACCAAAGAACATCCAGTCTAAGAAAAAGTCTTATAATAGTTTATTTGAGCCAAATTGATTACAATTGTTAAGAAAGAAAACCTCAATGGACTAAGAAAATGCTCTGGAGAATGGCAATTTTACAGCTTATTTTATACATTAAAATGGAAAGAGGAGATGTAAGGAAGGTTATCTGAAATCCACTGGTGGTGGATGAGGGAGGCGGGAGAAAGCAAAGCAGGGAAATCTCTGAGGCTGGATAAAAAGTAAAACGAGGCACATATTTCTTCTCCATCGGAGGTGCAGGAAAGTTAACATTTGCAGCACACAGACATGGCATGTGGGCAGCAAGATAACAATGTGGTCTTGTGCTCTGGCGCCGGCGGTTGTGCCGTGGGGGGTCTGGAAAAGAAGCTTACTCTGACATTTCACAGGTGTGTTACCTTAGATGCACAAAGACAACCGGCATTTTCAAAGTTAAAGATTGACCTTTGTCAAGGAAGCTACAGGCTTAGGACTTGACTACCCCCCATGACCCACTTCTAGTTGGGAATTTTTTTGTTTAGACCACCCTGTGCAATGACTTTGGTCTCGGGTTTATAAGGTCCGTCAGGCAGGCCTCTCCTGAGCTTGTAAGGTTTAATATGTAACCCCATTTTTATCCATATATGTGTGTGTTTTGTACCACAATTAAAATTTTTAAAGTTATTTTAAAATAAAATTTAATTTCAAAAAGATTGGAGACCTAAACAATGATTTAAAAAAAAAAAAAAAAAGCTAAACACAACAACCAAAAAAACTCTTAGTCTTGAAACCTTTCTGAAATCAACTTCCCATCATTTTCCTGGTAGAGAAGTTTTTAGGAATATCATCAGTGCACGGGAAGGATTCCTTGGAGTGCCTGCCTGGAAAGGTGGTGATCTATTTAGTCAGTTTATTCTGGAAGCCAGCCAGCATATAAGAATTACAATGGTTTAGCTACAAACGCTCTGTTATGCTTCCCTCAAAAAAATTAATGAATGAATAACTAAATAAATAAAAGGTGATTCAAAACTCTGGCCTGGTTCCAAGAGCAAGCTGGAGGAACTGCATTAAGGAGCCCACCCTGAGTCGTGCTCCACACCCACACATTTCTCTGCTCCTGCTGGGTGCTGCCTAGGAAGCCTGGGAAACTTGGCATGTGAATGGACAATGATGGATACATGAATCAGTCTTTCTAGCTTGCTTTCAGGGCAGCTCCAACTTCATTGTCTGAAGGGTACGCGTCCTGCTTCTCTCAGGCTGGATCCGGCCACATGCGCCTGGATCTTTCTGTGCATCCTCGCATCTCAGCTCTTCTCAGGCTGTACATATATACAAACTTGATACGCCTCTCTCACAAGTCTGTGGGTTCCTTAAGAGCAAAGGGTTTTTGACCACTAGCAGAATACCTCAGTCTGTTGAGATTTAGCCAGTCAGTATCATATAATGATGGCCTCAGTGATTGTTCTTATGTCCTCAGGCCGTAAGGATGCTCTTTTTTGGACAACTACTCATGTACATGGAATAATTCAGATCATATTGTGGCCCTGGTGTTGTGTGTCTGCTCAGAACTTCTTTGAGCCCCACCTTCAGCTTCCATGACTTGCCCCAGCAGTCATCAAACCCCCTCCCTAAATATATGTGTGTGTGGTTTCTGTTTGATTGGTTTTGGTTTTGCTTATCCTTATTAGATCTATGTGGGTGTCCCTACACCTCCATTATCTCCTGAATTTCTTAAGGACAAATTATCCATCGCAATCTTTGCATCGTCTCAAAGCACCAAGTTTAAAAGCTGTTACTATCTGGCATGTCAAACTGCTTGATTGACACCTTCATGTTCTGCCAGGACCTCAGGAGGTGAAATCATCAACTTTCCTCCACTAACCTGCTTTTTTTTCTGAATCCCTGGGGGGAGAGGGAGTTGTTTATATGCTTTTCTTAATGGCACCAAAAATTCTCCCACTTCTGAGGCTTGAAACCTTACTGTGATCTTTTGCTGGATTTCTTCATGCTTAACCCATCTTGACCCTGACTCCCTCCCCATCAAAAACTTAGGTACTGACTCCTATTGATTATATTTCACACCGTTTTCTAAATACCTCCTTCCTCTCACCCCCATTGGCATCACCCTCTAGCAATCAGCACCAGGGGCTTCACATGCCACTTTCCCTCTGTGGGAGTAGCTGTCTAGATAGAGCTGACCTTTGAAAATATTTTGGTGCTTTGTCTGGGATCAGCAGAAGATAATATTTTAATCAATTGAAGATGTCTCTCATGAGTATAGTTAAGAGGAATTGTGGCCATCTCTGGCCAAGATAAGTGCAGTAGTCTTTTTTTTCTCCCTGACTCTTAATGCAATACATCCTACACACTGACCCCAAGTTGACTCTTTTAATTAGCACTATGACATCTTGCCTTCTAAAACAATGATACCCCATTGCCTACATTAGTGTCTGTCAAGCTTCACCTTTCCCAGCCACTCACAGCAAGCGTCTCAAATAACTCCCACCTCCAGGCTCATTCATGCCTTGGAACTGAGCTGGTCTAGATTAAAACAGGAAGTATATCAGCTGTCTCAGCCCTTCCAGACGTGGGGCCCGACGTTAATCGTGGCTGCCCACAGACCTGATATCTGCTCTACTTAACATGAGTCCTGGATGCCAACTTAGCCTCCAGGTCACACCACTTTTATCATTTTTCTACCACTTCTTCCCCCACACCCTCAGACATACTGGTCCATGGGTGGGTCTGAGCTTCTGCCATAGGTTACCTGGCTGTTCTTACATTTAGTTAAGCTTTGAACATAAGCTGCTTATTTGGGTTCCCAGGAATGAAGACTTGCCAGTTTCCTTGCTCCAATCCAGGCCAAGTTCTGGCTATATGTAAACAGACTGCCCAGAATGACATTGGGGATCATGAGAATCTTCTATTACAGGGGCCTGCCCATCAAACTCATCCCCTTCTGCCTAGTATCACAGCCTGGACCCTGCATGACACTGCCACACAACCTGGGCATTGCATAGGGCCACTCAGCTCAGCCTAGAGAAGCCAATGAGTCTCTTAACTGCCCTGGCTCAGATACCTTCCTTTTCCCAACATCCTTAGCTTGTGCAGGGTAATTATAAAGGTATTATTTTTTTTTGAGCAAGTGCTATGTTCCAGTCCTTGAGTAAGTGTATTGTATGCACACCCTCACTCCTACTATGAAGTGGGTACTATTATTATGCCCATTTTACACCGGAGGCAATCAAGAATTAGAGAAGTTAAATAATTTTCACCCTCTTACTATGTCTTTTTTTTTTTAATTTGAATTACAACTGACTGAATCTAGAGCTTCTGCTTTTAATCACTATGTCAGAGATTGAAAATTGAAGGCCCATGGTGAAATGTTGACC
Organism: Myotis daubentonii; assembly: GCF_963259705.1. Classification (NCBI taxonomy): domain Eukaryota; kingdom Metazoa; phylum Chordata; class Mammalia; order Chiroptera; family Vespertilionidae; genus Myotis; species Myotis daubentonii. Next base: position 80,300,290 of record NC_081843.1, read on the forward strand.
ATGTATTTGGCCACCAGATATATAATGGCCAATACTTAAAAAAAAATCAGGGGATGTCACATAAAAATTCAGATTTATGACTTCTCTTTACAAAACTGGAAGGTCTGGCAACATAGGTTCCATATCCTATAGGGCAAAAATCAAGTAAAGCTGAGAAATATCGTTCCATGGGGCGTGAGCCCACCAGTTGGCCTCTGTTGTCACTTTCCTTATTGTAGTACTTTTCAGACATTACTGTCCATCCGAACCATGTGGAGATGGCTGGGCCCCACCCCCAAGGTTCTGATTCAGAGGGTTGGGGTAGTGCCTGAGAATTTGCCTTATTACAGGGGAACTTACAGACATATATGCATGCCCATGGCCGGGCCTGCACCCTCTCGCAATCTGGGACCGCTGGCTCCTAGCCACTCGCCTGCCTGCCTACCTGCCTGCCTGATCACCCCTAACCACTGGCCTGCCTGCCTGATCACCCCTAACCACTCCCCTGCCTGCCTGATCACCCCTAACCACTTCCCTGCCTGCCTGCCTGATCTCCCCCTAACCACTCGCCTGCCTACCTGCTCAGTGCACGTCATAGCAACTGGTCATTCTGGTCATTCCGCCCTAATGGTCACTTAGTCTTTTATTATATAGGATGTGTCTTTTCTGCTGGTCCCTTCCAGTTTGGGGAAGGAAGCGATTGCAACATGCCTGTTTTGGTGCTTTGTATTGTCTTCTACTGCCTTTGTGAAATTGAATTAAAAAGTTGCATTACGTTTTTAAAAGAGTTGAAAGAAAAAGTCAGAACAATAAAAGTCCAGATTAGCTTTAAGACTCCTATCAGAGATTAGTGGGAATTTAGAAACAGAGGGGAGGGCCCTGAATTCCTTGGTGTTAGTATAACGTAGTACCTGGGTTGCAAACTCCAATGCCTACAAGGAGCATGGAGGTAAAAGGAGTAGGTAGGTGGGCTGAATGTAAAAAGCACAACAGCACAAATGTGATGAGAAATGGCAACTAACACTTGGGTTGTAATAACGCAAATTGTTATTACTCTGGTCCCTCACGTAAGTGTAATCACACAATATTTGTCTTCTTGTGACTGGTTTATTTCACTCAGCATAATACCCTCAAGGAAATACTTCAAAAAATTTCTATATGTGACATGGCACCAGAGTTAAGTTAGGGTTTTTCAAAATGCTGACACGCCGAGCTCAAAAGGTTCGCCATCACTGGTCTAGAGTTTTCTTTCTGGAAAGGATTTTCAATCCAAAGACAATTGCTTTAAGAGACATAGAATTTTCTATTTCTTTTGGTGTCCATTTTAATAAGTTTTATTTTCCAATGAATTTTTCCATTGTATCTAAATTTCCAGTGTTTCAGCAAATGATTGTTTGTACGCTCATCTTTGTGACATCTGTATGCTCTGTAGTAATGTCCCTTATTTTATTCCTTTTATTGACGATTTGTGTTTTCTTTCTTATTTTTCTTGCCAAACAAAGCTGATCAAGTTTATCAATATTTTTAAAAAAACAAACCTTTGGCTTTGTGGATTTCTCCGTTGTATATTTGCTTTCCATATAATTGATTTTTTTAGTCTTTATTATTACCTTCTTTATGTTTCCTTTAGGTTTAACTTGTTGTTCCTTTTCTAGCCTTTTGAGATAAAAACTTAAATCATTCTCATTTTCTAAGCTATGCATTTAAAAGTATTAATTTCCCTCTGAGCAGTGCATAAGCTGTATGATAGATTGCAAAAAATGACCACAAATCTTTCCTGTCTCTGGCTGCATGATCTGCTATCATGTAATTTTGCAATATTTTTCCATCAAGAGTTGTCTCCACTCTTGATCTAGGTTTGGTCATGTGGTTTGCAAATATAAAACAAACATATTTAAAAAGCTATTAAGATTTTCAGCTTCTCTTCTCCTAGTATGCTTGGAAACTTGAGAACACCATGTAAATGAGAACAAGCTAGCTTGCTAGAGGGTAAGAGATCACATGGAAATGATTTAAGGCATCCTGTTTGAAAGCAAGTTAATTGCCAAACACGTGAGCAGAGCTATCCTAGATCTTCCATCTTCCCCAACCTTTATCTGATCATATATACAAGGAAGTCCAACAGCATCAGCCAAGCCAGAATAGGAGAACCACCAGCCGACCCATAGAATCTTCATATAAATAAAATACCATAGTTGTTATTTTAACCACTTATTTTGGTATGGTTTGTTACACAGCAAAGGCTAGCTAAAACAAGTTCTAATCTGACCCAGGAATTTTTATATTAAGTATGTTTCCATTAACATATAGTTTAAAACATTTTCTAATTTCTATGTGAATTCTTATTTAGGTCAATGAAATATTTACAAGTTTATTGCTTAATTTTCAAACATTGAAGAGTTTTTTTGTGGTATTTTTGTGACTGATTTGTAGCTTAATTCCCGTAAGGTCAGAGAACATTTCCTCAATCCTTTGAAATTTGTTGAGCCTTGCATTATAGCCTAGCAATTAGTCCATTTCAGTGACTATCCTGTATTGTATGCTTAGAATTTGCTAAGAGAGTAGACTGATCTTGAGTGTAGGATTAATCTGATACATGCTATTTATTATTGCTGGCAGTGAAAGTCTTCTATCTATAGCACTTAATATCATTAAGGAAGTATTTGTATATTTCTTCTGAAATTAACCATGTTTTAAGCCAGATATGACCATCCTAACTGAAGCAGAAGTTGGATATAGGGGAGTAGTGGCAAAAGTATGCTTTTAAACTGTGGTATGTGCCAATACATACTTGCAATGTTGACTCACAGTACTTTGAAATAATCTTGCCTTAATGCAAATGAATGGGACTTGCAGTTCAGCTGAGGCTTTCTTGATAATAAAACCCTTTCAAAGCCTTGACTTTTTAGCTTTTGGATCATTCCACCCAACTCTATAAAATATGTCAAATCACAGTTACCTTGTGGCTGATGTCAGCCATAGATACCAATAACAAGAATGAATTTGAAATGGATTATTCATGAAAGTCTTATGAGATTCCTTTGGCAAGTTTTCATTTTTCTTATTTCTTCAGTCCTCAAGCAGTAGATCCTATTTATGACCATTAATTCTCTGGTAATCTATTTATTTTTATGAAAATAATAATTCTAATAGTATAAACTTTCTTATTTAGTCACTAAGTCACTGCAGGTGCAATAACATAGGCCTTTTTATACATGTGTAAAGATGTCTGCAAGTCATTTAAAATATATACAAGAAGCTGCAGAATTATTTGCTCTAAATTTAGGATCCTTATACAGTATAATGACTAAAGGCCTGATGCACGAATTCATGCACTGGTGGGGTCCAGCTGGCCTGCCCTAATGGGTGCCAGTTGGAGGTGGGGCCAGCCAGGATGAGGGCCTCAGGCCCCACCCACAATTGGGGTGGGGGGCCCACTCGAGGGTGGGGCCGGCCAGGGCGAGGGGCTGCAGTCATTCCAGCCGTTCCACCATTCGGTCACTAGGCTTTTATTATATAAAGATTCTGCTTCAATGTCTTTATAATAAGGAAATAATCACACATGCATCAAAATATATTCATAGAAATATATTATTTAGCTCTGTTTATAATAGCAAAATATTGACAATATTAGACAACTTAAATAAAAACATTCAATAATAGAACATTGTATTTTAAAAGTGTCATATCCACAGTACTGAATTATATACCAGTATTTTAATATTATTTTAGAAGAATATTGAATGACAGCAATTTGTGAAGTAGAAAAAAATATGTATTTTTAAAGAGTTATCTGGTGTTTGAACTGTTGGTCCAGGAGAAAAGCAGGATTCCTTTTAGAGTGAGACTTCCCCATTGGTTTATAGAAAAACACCTTGAAGAGCTTATTTACTTTGTAAGTTGTGGCCTTTCCCTGGCATAACCTAGATCAGCAATTTTCAACTGGTGTGCCGCAAGAACATTTAAAACATGCAATACCTGACTATTTAGTCAGGGGAGCTGACCTCTTTTCTCTTAGATTGTCAAATTTAAAAAATGACAAGAGCTAACACAACAATAAGTGTCCAGTGTGAACGAATCAAAATTATACCTTTTTTTTTGTCAGATTGGCAAAAAATATAGTATATTTTTTGGTGTGTCACAGAATTTTAGCAATTAGTTTATGTGTACCATGAGATGAAAAAGGTTGAAAATCTCTGACCTAGAAAGAAGACATTTAGACAAAGAAGAGTTCTAGCCCACAGCTTCAGAAACAAAAGAATTTGGGAGTGGGCCTTTGGCTGCTTCCTAGCAGCAGTCCGAGTGTTTAGATGAATACTCCATGGGAACAGGTGGGCCCCAGGGAAAAAGGTGGCCAGTGTAAATTTTCCATGGTAGGGGTGGCCAAGGAACTTTAGGACACGAATGTCTAATATTAAATGTTGTTTTCTATCCAGACTGAGAACTACATGCAGTTTGTTGAGCTGTTAACATAAGTACCACCAACACGCTACATATAAAATAATGTGGTTCTGATCTTTTCACCGTAGACTTGGTGAGAACCTCAAGCAAGCTGTGGCTTCAGAAGCTATGTCAGCCCCTGTCTGACCTTCATCCTTTGCTTTCCTCTTTCTCATAATCTGCTCCTTGTCTTTCCCATTTTTATTCTTTCTGGCCACATGGAATTTCTTTGTTCTAAGACCTTAACACTAATGACAGAGAACTATGTCTTTCTATCCACAATTGTTTGGGCTCCACAATAGATAGTATTTTGCCTGTGTGTGATACCCACTTTTACCTTTTTATTTTCTCTTGTGTTCATGCTCTTGCTGAGAGGAATTATAGCCTGTGCTTTGGGTTTGGTCAGGAGGCCAGGGACAGCCTCCAAGTTAAATCCATGGGAGAAAAGACTGGTTCAGGAGTTACGTACTTCATACTTCCAGTGTAGCATAATCCCATGTTCCTCTGGCTGTAATCCTTCATGTATGTCTCGTGGGCACAGGGCACATTGTAATCCAAAATGATTCTTGAATCAGCTATTAAAATCTAGAGTCTTACTGCTCTCATTTCCTTTCCTATTTGGCCTTCTTTGTGGCTGGTTATATTTATGCCATAGTCACTCCCAGTTCTATTGTCTTTGCTCTGAAACAGTTCAGCTGCTGCCTGGACCTCAGATAATGCTGGGAAGAGTCAATGAGTAAGATCCAAAGACACAAAAAGAGAGACATATGAGAAACCTTACATATTTTTTATTATTCTTTGTTATAAGAGCTAATATATATACACTGAGTGGCCAGATTATTATGACCACCTGATGTTTGTAGGCAAATTAGCTATAATTTCGCGCTGAAGTTGCTAGAGGGCCAGATCATTATAAATAGGGAAGCAGGTTGTTTACCACGACAGTAGAAGTGATTTTTTTTCCTGAAGATATGGGTAAACAACGCGATTTAACAGCCTTTGAATGTGGGATATATATATATATATATACACACACACACACACACACACACACACACACACACTGAGTGGCCAGATTATTATGACCACCTGACGTTTGCAGGCAAATTAGCATGCACTGCATCGTATGGGATATGGAAGCCGAAGGCCTGTTCGAACACCTTTGCTGTCTGCAGTTACCAAGATAAAACATCTCCAATTTGCACAGGAACACAAGAATTGGACAGTCGAGCATTGGAAAAAAGTCATGTGGTCCGATGAATCACGTTTCCAGTTGCATCATGCAGATGGCAGAGTGAGAATTTGGCGGAAACAGCATGAAAGCATGCACCCCACATTCATGCGTACAACCCTTCAAACTGGTGGGGGCAGTGTTATGGTTTGGGGCATGTTTTCCTGGCATGATTTGGGCCCTTTAATTTGTGTGGAACAACATCTGAATAGCACAACATACATAAGTATCGTTGCTGATCAAGTTCATCCTATCACGTTGATGGCGTATCCCAGTGGAGATGGCTTCTTCCGACAAGACAATGCGCCATGCCACAGTGCTCATATTGTGCAGGAATGGTTTCAAAAACATGAGGGAGACTTTACCTTGCTTAGGTGGCCCCCACAATCACCAGATCTCAATCCAATTGAGCATTTGTGGGATGAAGTTAAAAGAGCCATCAGGCAGCTGGTTCCACAACCATCAAATCTCACAGAACTGGACAGTGCTATTCATCAGGCATGGTGTCAGCTTCCTCACATCACCTTTCAACATCTCGTGGAGTCAATGCTAAGAAGAATCGCCACAGTAATGAAGGCAAAAGATGGCCCAATGAAGTACTGATGAGGTGGTCATAATAATCTGGCCACGTTCAAAGGCTGTTAAATTGTGTTGTTTATCCATATCTTCAGAAAAAAATCACTTCTACTGTTGTGGTAAACAACCTGCTTCCCTATTTATAATGGTCTGGCCCTCTAGCAACTTCAGCACGAAAATTATAGCTAATTTGTCTACAAACATCAGGTGGTCATAATAATCTGGCCACTCAGTGTATATATATATATATACATACACACATATATATATACATACATATATATATATATATATATATATATATATATATATATATATATATATATTATTTCAGAGATGAAGGCAGAGAAAAAGAGAGAGAGATACATCAATGATGAGAATCATTGATTGGCTGCCTCCTGCATGCCCCACCACCTTGTTTTCAAACAAGAAAGTTTTATTTAACATACACTGATGGTGCCCTTGCAAGTTGCATCATCCTTTTGAATGGATTACATCATCTCAGTCTCAAATCTCACCATGTTCTCTTTCAGGATCCCATGTAATTCTCAGGTTTCTTTTGTGTGTGTTGTTGTTGTTGTCTTTTTTTTTCTGAATTCTGCTTTGTGGTTTTTTTTTTTTATGATTTTATCATCAACTTCTTAATTACAATTCTGCAAGCTGCCCTGCTTTTCAGCTCTTTCCTTAAATGTAGTTCAGACACATCCCCAAGTCCCCAAACAACAAACCAGAGTAAATATCCTGCAACTGGTAATTCACTTTAGAAAAATCAATTGTTATTTAAAGGGAAGTTCCCCCTGAGAACTCATTTGAATGAGACCTAAATATTCATGTCTCTGGATTTAATAGCATCACCTCGATAACTTTAGCACTTTACTTTGGCAGCGGTCCTTACCCAACACTTTGACCTATTATTCCTTTGAGATCCTCAATAGCAGACGCTGTCACTATCAGGCATATGGAAGATTTGTGAAGTGTTCCTGTTTGGGGAGAAATCCACTGGTAGCTGGCATTTCATGTGTCAAATTAGGTTCCTAAGTTTCAAGTAGATTCAAAGGCTTAATGTTAGCTTTGTGAGGTTATCTAGCATAACGTGAGGGTTTCAAATGCTTTATGGACTGCAGCTTGAATATACAGCTAATGAAGAGTGAGAGAGTATATTACATTATTGATCATTAATTTTCTTCCAATAACATAAGCATCCATTGAACAACAAAAAACAAGATCCTAGGGCTGGGCCTAGCTATATAATTTGCAGACCTCACTACAAAATGAAAATGCAGGGTTTCTTGATTGAAAATTATTAAGAATTTAATGTTCTGACAGTAAAACATTAAACCAAGAGCGGGGCCAATTCTAAGCACTGAGAATTGGCCCCACACTGACTGAGGCCTTCAGGATTGTAAGGTCTCTGACCTCAAGGGACCCAGTGAGTGAGAACCAGACTAGTCCTTAGGTGGGATGCAGAATGTTCTAGAATCCCTTTATGGAGATTCCTTAAGCAGACACTTAACTGTGGAGTTCACACTTTGCAATTGAGAAAACCTAAACTTTACCTGAGTTTTGCACCTTTCTTTTTCTTTGTTTCTTTCTTTCTTTTTTTTTAATTGCTAAACAAAAGTCTTAGACCAAAAATGGCCAGAGGCACTGTTTTCACTCTCAGCCAGTCAAATTGAGCTTTTCTTAGCTTTCAGGTAAGTCTTTATATTCATGGATTCAGCTTGAAAATCCTGCTTGAGAACCTAGAACAGGGCTGGAAATGGCATGCAGCTCTCCGTTGTCTAGAGTTGGTCCTGTGCACTTATCCAATCAATTCTGTCTTCCTGTTAGAACCGTATCCTTAACTCCAAGAATGCCACTGGAGAGCTCTCCTGTTACCTCCAGGCCCCTACTGAATACAGAGTTGATTCTGTACTTGGGACTGCACTTCCTCCCTACATCCCCCTCCCCCCCTCCATAGGCCATAGAATTTATATATATTAATAGTTATCACTTTGTGGAGGACATAAAAAAAACCCTCTTATGGATAACAAGATTATGCTGAAATGATAATAATATCATTTTATTTTTCTACTAGAGGCCCGATGCACGAAGATTCATGCAAGAATAGGCCTTCCTTCCCCTGGCTGCCGTCACTGCCTTTGCTCCAGCCCAGAGCTGCCTTTCTGCCTCTCACCTTGTGTTGTCAATTTGCATATACCCTCCTTATTGGCTGTAGGTGCCACCATCTTTGTCGTGAAGTTACAGTCAATTTGCATATTCCATCTTTATTAGATAGGATTAGCTTATAATCATTAAGAACTTGGCTTATAGTAACTCATTGTTCTTTACAAAAACTATTTGAAGTGGGCAGTCATATCCCCATTTGCAATAAGTAATCTGAGGAAGATTGAGGTGAAATAATTCACCCAGTCACACAAGAAATGGGGCTGCCTGGTCCCTGGTCTGAGCTCTCCATCGCTCCTTCACTCTGCCTCGGTATCCCCTGTGGCACCCTCATGTTGCTGTAAAATATGAAGGAGGGAGACAATGTGGGATGCTGAGATCTTAGTTCAAAGGAACAACTCCTTACCTCTTTACCTTGTTTTACTTCCCTTTTAGTTCCTTTATGAGGGAAATAAAACTTAATAATCTGTTGTGAATTGCTGTTTTCAGCTGAAGTGAGAGAGGCTAGCCCCCTGGGAGCAGAGAACTCTCAGGAGAATTTTATGGAATTAATGAAAAGGTACTTAAATGAGAGGATAAGATTGATAATGAGAAGGAATAAACCATCAGTGTGACCTGGAGCTCTGTACCTTGTCTCACAGAAAACCCACAGACATATTTTTTGAGTTGCATTGAATCCAATTCTTTGGTATGCGTTTTCCTCTTGAACAACCTCAGACCAATTCAAAAGGAAAAGAAACAGCCTGCTTTCTAAAACATGTAGGCTTTTGCAAGACTGAAGGTTCTTCAGTCTCCTATAATTACCTCCCCATTATTGCTACACATCAATTTAGTGTCCAGATTGAAAAATGGAATAAATGTTTACCAGAAAACCATTTACTTGTCAACTTTAATAGTGAGTCTGTGATGAGACACAATATTCTCTGATCTGAGGAGTATAATTTTACCACTCCATGCCATCGTCAATGTTTCATCAATGGAAAATCAATAAACTTCAATCCATTCCCTAGATCCTAGGACCTTAATCTGTGGACAGCAAAGGGCCTTTTCTATTTCGGACACCTTCAGGTCTAGCACGGTTATGCCTTTGTCATATAATCAGCAAATCTCAAACTGCTTACTGATTGAAGAAAATTGCTCAGCAGCCCCTGGCAGATGACTGGAAAGTGTTTTCCAGTTTCTAACAATGACCTCAGGAAGTGAACGCCATCGCCTAAGGCCAGGCTCTCAGCATTGCCACGGGCCCCTGTCGTTCTTTTCTTCTTTTTCCTGTTTTATTATTTTATTTTTCCTGTGTTTGTTGTAGTGCCCTGGGGTTAGCTGGGCCACTATCTCCTTCCGAAAGGGCCAGCGAGACCCCCATTGGGAGCCTGCTTCAGCCAAGTCCTTGCATGGCAGGCACCAAATACTCCGCGGCCTCGCCTTGCCCCAGACCTTGGGGCTCTGAGAGATTCCCACAGACGCTGGCTAGTGCGGTGGGCTTTGCCTGGCACAGGTGAAGTCTTAGGCCAGCTGGCTCTTCCACAAATCTGCTTTGGCCTCTGCAGTGTTACTAACTTCCTCCCAGTTGCCAGCCTGGCGATAGCACTTTTCACTGATTTTCAGATTAAAGGTGGTTGTTTTTTATTAAACATATTCTAAAGTAAGTTTTTGGTCATTTCCATAGGAACTTGGGACAAAAGGGGGTAGTTAAATGTGCAGTCTCAAATCGCCATCTTGCAACGGAAGTCTTGACATCCTTTTCAAAAACAATTGCTAATACAATTTATAGTCCTGTTTATGGCATAGGAGTAAAAAGCCCATGAAACTCCTCAGCACCGTAGGAAATGAATAGTTTATGAAACGGTGACTGGGCTCTGATCCTGGCTTCAGAATGATTAACTGACAAATCCATCATCTGGGGGAAAGCTGGCTTGGCAGAGATTAATTCTTAAACTATTCTTATTTGGGGGTATTGTTTGGTTTTGATTTGGGAGAACTTCCAGAATTGTTTTAAAAAAACACACTCACACATTGTGTGTGTTTGCTTTTTAATTAAGACAGAAGTAACCTGTATTTTATGCCTGGCTATAGATACACTTCATACATTTCCACTAATTTTTATTTTTTTTAATGGTAAAAAGGAACAAAATTTCAATAAGAGGCCCTAAAGATGTTTTAGCAGTACCAAAAGGGAGGCAGGAATATTAGTTAGAATTTTATTGATGACAGGTACCAGAAACCAGTTTATGGTAACTTAAGATCGATCAAAAGGGAGATTTATTATAGGGCTATGATAGAAGGGGGTGGAGGGATGGTCCTTCCAGAAATGAGAGCAGGCTATCAGTTACAATGTATTTAGCTGGCAATCACAGAAAACTAGATACACATAATGAACTTCTATCTCAGGTAACTGGAAGTCCAGAGGTAGGAAGAGCTCCAGGTTGGTCAGTGATGTTAAGTGTCATGCAGCTCTTTATTTTATTAGCCTTTTATACTACTGGCTTCATCCTTATGCTGGTTCCCATGGTCACAAGAAAGCTGCCAGTCATCTGTGAGGTTTGCTATCTTGTCTTAGCCTGGATTCCCAGAAAAACTGATGTGGCAATACTTTATTAGGGACTAGACAGCAATTTGGGGAAAAGGGGGAGTGAGGTAGGACAGGGAGAACAAGTACAGTGAGAAGCCTTCCGAAAGTGCGCATGAGCTACTGTGTCTCAGGACCAGCTGTGCGGGTGCAGAAACAGAGAATAATTAATCCACCAGCAAAATTGCTGGCCCCCATCTTCACTGATCAGAGCCATTCCCATGGTATGTAGTTGCCCCTCCCTTCCCAGTTCTGTCCCTAGGCTTCTCCTTGTGGCTTGTTACTGAGCAATATCTTCTTTGGTAGCTATTACGTCTATTTCCATTTCATGAATAGTGATAAGGCTTCCACCCCAGTCCTGAAAATACTTAACTTCAATTCTGGTTGTGTAAGTCTCCCTACTTTTTGGAATATCCAGGAAATCACTCCCTGCCTGAATACTTCAATATTCTGTAAGTGTCAGCATCTTAAAAACCATCTATTGGCTTTAGGTACATATTTAAGTCCCACTTGCCAAGGATACAGGTGATCTACCACCAATACCCAAAAAAACAACCAATACACTCTAAAGCCTGCCATTTTCATGAAGGAATTATAGTTGCATAAGTTGATATAAAGAAACTAAAAGTTAATAGTTTCCCATTAAAGACATGAAACAAAAGTGGAAAAATTGTTCTGAGGACTAATCCGAGAACAGAGGAGCCAAAAAGAAATGGTGGTGTCCTTCCATAGGTGAATGGATAAACAAACTTTGGTGTATCAATACATAGAATATTATTCAGCAATAAAAAGTGCTGTGCTATCAAGCCATGGAAAGATATAGAGCAGTGGTTATCAACCTTCCTAATGCCGCGACCCTTTAATACAGTTCCTCATGTTGTGGTGACCCCCAATTTCATTGTTACAAATTGAACATAATTAAAGCATAGTGATTAATCACAAAAACAATATGTAATTATATATGTGTTTTTTGATGGTCTTAGGTGACCCCTGTGAAAGGGTTGTTCGACCCCAAAGGGGTCGCCACCCACAGGTTGAGAACCGCTGATATGTCAGGACCTTAACTGCATATTGCTAAGTGAAAGAAGCCAGTCTGAAAAGGCTGCATTCTCTAAATTTGCAACCTGATCACATTCTGGAAAAGGAAAATCTATAGAGATAGTAAAAATACCAGTGGTTGCCAGGGGTTTGAAAGGAAAAAGGACAAATAAGTGGAACATGGGGTATCTTTAAAGCAGTGAAACTATTCAGTATTGACACTGTAACGACAGAGGCATGGCATTATACATTTGCCCAAACCTTTAGAACTATACAACACAGAGGTGTACCCTAATGTAAGTGATGGGCTTTAGTTAGTAATAGCCTATTAATATTGGCTCATCCTATCTAATAAAAGAGAAACATAGTAATTAGTGTACAACCGCTACCCTTCCCATTGGCTAATCAGGGCGCCATGCAAATTAACTGCCAGCCAAGATGGCAGCCGGCAGCCAGGCAGCTTGAAACTAACATGAGGCTTGCTTGCTTCAGTGACAGAGGACTCTAATGTTCCCCGCCTGCCTTTCCGGCCTCTGAGCTGCAACTCTAAGCAACTATGTTACAAATATAGAAGCTAAACAAAACCCCAGAAACCTGCTTTAGTCGCCGGGCTTCAGCCAGAAGGATTGCAACATTGTTTCAAATACAGAAGGTAAACAAAGGCCAGAAACCTGCTTTCAGCAACAGAGGCCTAAGAGCTGGAGCCTCAGAGCTAAAGCTGGCCCAGAATTAAAAAAAAGAAAAGAAAAAAAGGAGTGGTTGGGAGCTTCAGTCACCCGCCAGCCTGAAAACAGCCCTCAGCCCCTCACCCAGCCTGGCCAGGCACCCCAGTGGGGACCCCTACCCTGAAGGGTGTGTGACCAGCTGCAAACAGCCATCATCCCCTCATCCAGGCTGGCCAGGCACCCCAGTGGGGACCCCCCACCGTGATCCAGGACACAACTTTAGGGCAAACCAGCTGGCCCCCACATGTGCACCAGGCCTCTATCCTATATAGTAAAAGGGTAATATGCCTCCTAGCACCAGGATAAGTGGAGCCGCAAGGCCTCCTGGCACTGGGATCAGCATGACAGGGGGTAGCGCCCAAACCCCCTGATCGCCCTGCGACTCTGTGTGTGACAGGGGGCGGGGCCACAACCTCCCTATCCGCCCTGCTCTGTTCCTGACAGGGGAAGGCGCCCCAACCCCCTGATCAGCACTGCTCTGTGCCTGATAGGGGGGAGCTCCCCAACCCCCTGATTGCCCTGCGGCTCTGTGTGTGACAGGCTGCAGTGCCCCAACCCCCTGATTGGCCCTGCTCTGTGTGTGACAGGGTGTGGTGCCCCAACCCACCCCCTCACCCCCCCATGGGCCCTGCTCTGTGTGTGACGGGGTAGAGCCATAACCTCCCCATCGGCCCTGCCCTGAGTGTGACAGTGGCGGTGACCCAACCCCCTGATCCACCCTACTCTGTGCGTGACAGGGGGGAGCTCCCCAACCCCCTGATGGGCCCTGCTCTGTGTGTGACAGGGGGCAGTGCCCCAACCCCTTGGTTGGCCCTGCTCTGTGCGTGACAGGGGGTGGTGCCGCAACCTCCCCATAGACCCTGCCTTGAGTGTGATAGGGGGCAGTGCCCCAACCCCCCAATCAGCCCTACCCTGAGCGTGACTGAGGGTGGCATCGCAACCTCCCTATCTGCCCTGCTCTGTGCATGACAGGGGTGGCGCCCCAACTCCCCAATCAGCCCTGCTCTTAGCCCGACCAGGGGCTCCACCTAGGGATTGGGCCTGCCCTCTGCCACCTGGGAGCAGGCCTAAGCTAGCAGGTCGTTATCTCCCGAGGGGTCCCAGACTGTGAGAGGGCACAGGCCGGGCTGAGGGACCCCCCCTTCCCCCCGAGTGCACAAATTTTTGTGCACCGGGCCTCTAGTCAATTATAAAAAGTGTGTCATGCTAATGCAAGATGTTAGTAATAGGGGAAACTGGGGGGGGAGGGGGGGCAGGGAAGGATAAGGAATATCTAAGAACTCTCTACTTTCTGCTCAATTATTCTATAAGCCTAAAACTGCTCTAAAAAATAGTGTCTATTATAAAAGAAAGAGAGAGGGATGGGAAGGGGGGACAAAGAAATGGGAGATGGGGAGTAGGGAACAATGACCCTTCATTGTTTAAACACAGAGCAAAGGATAGGAAAAAGGCCAAGCCTTTCTAGGCCCCAATTGTATTCCCTTGAACATCTGGTGTTGTAGTTAGGTTGTGTTCCTAGCTCCCTCATCTTGGGAACTGCATCCTTCCCCTACTCACGTGACTTATGGGAGTGGGTCCAGCACGTTCTTTGTGTGACTCCATCCCCCTGGCTGCACTTGGATTGGTCCAGGAGCGGACACATCACTGAATTTGGGCCAATTAGACTCAAAGGACAGATTTGGTCTCTTTGAATATAGGTGGACTTGTAATTTTATGAACAAACAGACAAATGGCCCGGTCAAGAATTGTATTGCCAGAAAATAGATTTTGCTAGATTTGAAGACCATAATGTGTTCTCTTGAAGACCTTGCCCAAGCTAGTCTAGAAATAAAGGAAAGGTTCTAATTTAGATCTCCATAATATAAAGTCCTGGAGGATGCAAATTCTATCTGCTGTCAGCCCTCAAAAAACATGCTGTCCACAATGGCAGTGGTGGTCATGATGATGATAGGAAGGAAGCCATTCAGTAAATCTTATCCTAGTCTCGTCACCAGTAAAATCACATTTCCCCTTTTTGTCTTTCCAGAGGTGTCAGTCTTGAGGATGAATCAGTGATGTCTGTCTCTCCCCTTCCAAGCTGTTGTGCGTGAGTTGTAGTTTTGGATGTGCACCAGAAGCCAGAGGCTCACCTATTGTTGACCACAAGCTCCCCAGTCTCAGATCACTGCTCACGGCACAGGTAAGAATAGCATACAAACCTGCTCTTATGACAATGCCATTGTTAATGTTTCTCTACATTTCACCCTCCTCTTCTGTGGGCTGAGGGTGCTTCCCAACACACAGTCTCTACTCTTGGGCTTCCCAGGACGCAGGCAGTTAGAAGAAATTGGGGTTTACATGTTGCATATGTGAACAATAGCACGTCCTTCTCCCTAACTTGCCTGAAGAGAGCTCGATGGCATCAGCAGCAGGGTCCCTGCCCTCCCCCACCCAATGCCATGGAGCTTCTATGCACAGGTGGGCAAGCATCTTATGAGCTGAATGATAACAAGGAAAAACCAGTGAGAAAATGGGAGAGACATCCTGCACATTGAAGGAAGTTGCAAAATGTACCTAAAAGGAAATGAAATCTTTTACATTTAAAACAGGGAGGCTATCTTGCCTGACAACACGTTGACCTTTTTTTTTTCTTTACTTCTTCCTAATCCATGCTTCTCCCCCCCTTGGGCCCTCATTTAAATGTTCTGAACTGAGTTTCTACTGCTTTGAACAGCTGTGTGGTTTGTGTAGGTGTGTCATGACGTGGGCTTGTAAGGACTTAGTGTGTTCAAGCTCTATCCACTGAGTTAGTGCAGCCCAGAGCTTGCCAGACGTCTGAGCTGCATGGCAGACTCTGGTTGGGCAGTCACTGTTGTGTTCAATAAGCACACAAAGGCTACCAGTCAAGTGACATGGCATCAAATGACTTGTCTGAGGGCCCTGATGAATGTGGGGGTTGCCCTTCTGCCTGTACTGTGGGACATTGCTGGGACGGGGGTGGGGAACAGTTTGCTGAGTATGACTCCAGCTCATCCAGCCCTGGGTTATTCCTTCTGGAGCTGTGTGGTCAGGCTCACTTGGGCCTCTCTATGCAGTGGTTCAGCTGGTGCTTCCCAAATGTTAACTTTCATTTACGTCACTGGAATGTGTTAAAATGTAGATTCAGATTCAGTAGATCTGGGGTGGGGCTGATGATTAGCATTTCTATCGAAGAGCAAGAGCTTCGCTAATCATGGCTGGGTACACCACTATATGCCAGCCTGCCACCATGAATAGATGGGAGAACGGAACCATTTAGACCTTTCCAGTCTCATGACCTCCATAAAGGGGAAGGGAAATGGAACTGCCACTGGCCAAGCCTCTACCACGCCCAGGCATAAAGCCAGGCTGGAGAATTTTTAATTATATTATCTCAGTTGGTGAGAATCTGAGCCGCTTGAAGAGAGCAATGAAGTGAACCTTGGTTTGGTGAGTCCTGCCCCTTTCTGACATTCTGAGTAGCTAGTGTTGGCAAGGCAACTCGACCAACCCAAGTTGCCAATTCTCAGAGGAGGGGACCTCAAAAGAGACGTAGCGCTTAACACACTACAGGAAACCCCAACTCCAAGAAAGGCCTGCCTAAAATAGAGATGTGCTGATGCAAATCAGTAACCACTGCTGTTCTCAGGGTGTAAGAATAGACTGGAAACCTCTCTGTGACTCATCGCCTCCACTGTTGCCAGGAGTTATCTCTAGCTCCAGTCAGGCAGCAAGTCCCTGCTTGGCAGAGGGAAACCTCCCTGCAAGCTTCTCCTCAAGGGTGTCCTGGGTCTGAGGAAGGAGCTGGCTTGGACCCGTCAATTAGGTGGCATAATGGACTGCACACCTGGATGGCTTTTCTGAGGGCACGAGAACCAGAGCAGCTTATCCCAGGCTCCTACCCTTCCAGACTAGGTCACATGCATTGTGGTGCATGAGTTGTAAGTACAGGGTTCTCCAAAGCCAGGCAGGGACCCATTTCTCTGAGAGACTTGGCTATTTGGCCAAGTAGATGGAGACCCACAGAAGAGTTACCATAAGGTTGGTAACATCAAACACCATAAGGCTGGCCCCATGCACCAGTGTGCAGAGTTGGAGTCTCTATTGGAAGCGGAGGCCTTGGGAGGTTTTAAGGTTGGCAGTGCCACTGGCAGTGGTTTGGGAAAATGGTCCCCCTCCATGTTCACCCTTCTTTGCCCTTCCCTGACCATTCTGACTTCCAGGCCTACCTCTTCCAAAGAAGGGCTCCTGCTGACTAAAGAAACTAAAAATAGACAATTAAGGATGGTTTTTAATGATGTCAGGTCTTCTGAAATGGTTACTTCTCTGCAAAATATTCTTGAAACACCAACCCTCCAGCCGCAGACTTATCTCTTTGGATTGTTGAAAGGAGTAGCATCTGAGAGAATTATCAGTGCTGGCTGGTGACATATTCTGAGGATCTACAATGGGTATGACATCATGTTAAGAGCTAGGTGATATGACAAGTTACACCTGAAATTTTTATTATCTGATGAGGAATAGGAGTTGTGTATTCTAAAAACAGAGTTTATAGAGCACTTCCATATTATTTATACTATTTGTTACAACCAACCTGTGAGGTAAAAAATTATCTTCCGCATTTTGCAGATAAAAAATGAATCTCGGAGAGGTAATATAATTTTTCAAAATAAAACTGGACCCTAAAAGTGGATTTGAGGTTAAGCTCAGGATTAGGGTCTTTTGTCTTCATCCCGACTGAGGTCCAGAGAGGTTCTGAACCTCTAAACACTATGTGAGAGTAGCTGAGTTGGGGTGCATCCAAGCAGCTTGACTCCACAGACAGCCCATCCTCTGACCGCTGTGCTGTGCTCTCTTCCATCTAAATCAAACAGGTCTGGTGTTGGGGAGCAAAGCAATGGGGCTTCTTTCTGCCAGAAGACAGTCCGTCTCTCACCACATTGTATTTTCATCCTGTGATCTAGTTAGAATCTTTCTCTACTTTGGACATTTGTTCAAAGGACTGAAATAAAAGCTAAGTAGGAAGTCTAGAGCGGTGAGGTGAGCTGGAGCATTTATGAGCAGGGCTGATGAGCTTGTCCATCTGCCATGAAATTTGTCCTTTGCCCTGTACACCAACTCCAACTCGGGGAGCGCAGGCAGCCCTCACCAGGGTTGACCAGGGCAAAAGTCAGAGGGAACACAAGCTTGGACCACCTCATAATCTGGATATGTTGGTTTTGGCAGATTCTGACCTGTTCTATCCTGTACATAACATCTGTCTCTGTATCCCAGAAAGAAAAAGAGGCGGGGGGAGCGGGGAGGAAGGATGGGAGAAGAGAAATGAAGGGTCAGCATAAAATACAACCCTAATTAGGAATTGGTGAAAACTCTTTAGGACAGACTCATAGGCTATATATTTGTTCTATATAAACTACTAAATTTATAAATAAACAAATAATATTATAAACTAATAACATCTTGGTAATTTTTTTCTACAAAACCCAAGACACAGAATATAGAGTTTGGGTTAGACATACCTGGATTGCCATCTGGCTTCTGACTATTACTTGAGCGAGTTACTTAACCTCTGGGTCTTAGTTCATCAAGTTTTACTTGTGGATCATGATAACCTGCTTGAAAGGGTGAGTTGTGAGGATTAGAAATAATGTGTGCAGGAGGGCTCTCAATAATGCTCGCTAATATGATGATAACTACTCTAGAACTCATTTCCGAAGTTAATAGAGTTTTGAAGGTGAACCTAATTGGATGGAAGGTGTAGACTTCTGGTGGTTATGATTAAAAAACAACAACAGAACTTTAATGGGCAAATTTTTGCTTCTGTGAGCTCAAAACACTGTATAAGTAAAGAGAAATTTCACATCTACTTTTTCACTCAATCCTCATAACAATCCTGTGATGTAAGGTAGGTATTATTTCCTTCATCTTACAAATGGCTGTGCTAAGGATAAACAAAATCAAATAATTTACCCTCAAAATTTATAAAAAGAAGACCTGAGACTCACACCAGTCTTCTGAAACTCACAATAGATAGCCAGAGCTCATGCTACCTGACCACACTAGAGTTTGTCATTCCTCTTCCAAGTGCCCAATGAAAATCTATACTCTTATCCTATCTCACATGCAATGATTAGAAAATTGTACCCCGGAGATGGAGAGAACGTTTATTTGAATCATACAGAAAACCGGCAAGAGGTGTGGCATTTTAAAAAGGAGGCCTTAGTACATAACAAGTAAACCGGCCCAAAGAAAGGCATGGCGCTGCTACCTGGTCTCTGTGCAACTTGGACAAGTTGCTCCATCTGATTAGGCTGAAGTTTCCCAAGTTCTGAATTGGGAATAACAGTACCCGCCTCATAGTGTTGCTGTGGTGATTCAATTAGACCCTAGAAGAGTGCCTGGCAAATAGATGCTCAATAGATGTGGGTTTCCTCTACCTCATGCATTAGGTTAGCAGATGTCTGCTTAATCTGGTAACTAAAGGCCTAGAGTCGTGGAGCCTTCTCATGCCCACAAATCAGGCACAGCGTGTACTTGGCAAGGGTGGCTGAGCATCTCGGCCGCCCTGACGAGGAGCTATTCCTGGTGGGGCCAATGCAAATCCTTCAGCCTCTGTAAGTAAGTTGATTCCTGCCTTTTGGTGTGTAAGGCAATTGCCAGTGAGGGTGCTAATGCAATCCGATGTTGTAGTGGTTTGCCTGTTCTGGATGACTTAGATACTGATAACTAAGAGATAGACAAGCACTAAGGTCCAAGTTTCATGTGAGCACATGCTTGCCTAGGAGCTAGCTCACAGCACGAACATTAATGAGCCTCTATGATATGATCACAGCATTCAGTTGCTATTCCCCTCAGAGCAACCAGGAGTCCTAAGTCCCATTACCCATCATTGAAGCCTCCTTCCTCTGGCCCTATTTGTAGTCTACCTGCACCCAGGGGTAGTTCTCAGATTTGGGAGGGGGAAATCCATCTGATTTGAAGAAGGCAAGCCTTTACTGCTAATGTTCATTTCTCTTTGGCAGGCAAGGTCACTGAAGAGGCTGAAAAATTTTCACTCTCTGTGAGTGTGTGTGTGTGTGTGTGTGTGTGTGTGTGTGTGTGTGTGTGTATGGCTGAGTGTGTACCCTCACCAGATAACCATGAAGGAATAATGTGTTAGTGACTATCTCCTTCTATACTACCCTGATATAGAGCACACTGTGAGGGTTAACTTATATGAGGATATTAGCAAAGTCACCGTTCGAAAGGCTAGGCTGTGTCCATGACTCTCTACTGGGACTCACTGACTATCCCATCTGTGGGTTTGGCCCTGGTTTCTTGGCTTATAACATTTGAATTCTTGTAGTAGTATTCTACCCACCTCATCCTGGTGGGAAAATATCCAGTTTGTTTGTTTGTGTTTGGATTTAGTATGTTCTAATTCAATGACAATATCTCAAATAAAAATGGCAGTCAAATGATGACCAAACTCTGGACTGCCTTGACCGCAGGAAGGACACAGTAGGCCAAGAAGAACCTTGTTCTCTGGTACCTTCTTGGGTGTGGTCCACTTCTCCATCACAGGACCCATAACATATGCCCACCTTGTCCAGCCTGGGGCTCCTTTTGTCTTCTGAGATCAGCCTAGGCAGGTCACAAATTGGTCCTGATCCTGAAGGTTGCAGTTATATCGAAACCCCTATATCCTATGTACTTTATGGGAAGAGACTGCAAAGCCTGAGCCATAGTGTAGTAATTGTTTTTTATTGCTGCTGTGACAAATTAAAATAAACTTAGTGGCTTAAACCAACACAAATTTATTATTTTGCAGTTCAGGGCTCAGAAGTCTCACTGGGCTAAATTTAAGGTTTGGCAAAGCTGTCTTCCTTCTGGAGGTGCTGAACAATCTATTTCCTTGCTTTTCCAAGCTTCAGAGGTCACCCATATCCCTTGGCTCATGGTTC
Organism: Myotis daubentonii; assembly: GCF_963259705.1. NCBI lineage: Eukaryota > Metazoa > Chordata > Mammalia > Chiroptera > Vespertilionidae > Myotis > Myotis daubentonii. The sequence goes on from NC_081843.1 coordinate 80,320,951, forward strand.
CCATTCTCCATCTTCCAAGCCAGCAAGGACTCTGGTTGAGTCCTTTGCATGCTGCCATTTCTCTGGTTCGCTCTCTCCTGCCTCCCTCTTGCACTTATAAGGACTCTTGTGATTACATTAGGCTACCTGGATAGTCCAGGTTAATGTCCCATCTCAAGGTAAACTGAGTAGAAGCCTTAATTTCATCTGTAACCTTAATTTCCCTTTGCCACATAACCTAACGTATGCCCACAGGTCCTTGGGATTAGGATGCCTTTGGGGGTCTTTATTCTGCCTACCATACGCCGCCCTTTTCCCACATGGCAGAGGGTGCACAGGACCATTGCTAAAAGTAGGCCTTGTCATGTGCTGGCCTTACAGCAGCCTCACCCACTGACTGGCCTTCTCCTGGCCATTGGTAAATGTTTGTGATCAGACTCCCTTGGCAGCCTTTCCAGGCATGCGGTCTGAATCAACTCCCAGGGATCTCAATGTCCTCTCCCTTTCAGCCGACGCAGCTCTGTGTTCTCAGTCATCACCCTGTGACCAGTTCACCAAACTCCACCTTGGGTGGAAATTTCACTTTGGGGAAACATGGCTGAGTTCTGCTCCCTGAGGCTTTAAACATCCGATTGCGAAGACTAGGCAGAGTGTCAGCCCTTGATCTGGGCTTGGGGCTGCTGGATCTCTGAGGAGGTTTTCACTTCTTCACCAGCCCCTTGGGTGGCATAAGCCTAGGCCCAGCCTTAGAAGTATTTGATCTCTGGTCACAGTTCAACCTAAAGATGGGCATAGGACCCACGCCAGATAGGGACAGTGATGCTCTTCAAACATTCTAAGTCTCTCTCACATTCCTAGTCACCTTACGGTCAGGCAGGGCCATGGGGTTAGTCCCAGCCATAGGAAGGAAGAGGAAATGATAGTCACGCTGGGCCCAGGCCTCAATCTCTAGTCGTGCTGTAGCAATAAAGGAAATCGTAAGTTCCAGATGGTGCAGCTACAAAACAGTACAGTGTCCACCATCCTGTGCTGAAGACCAACAGCACACATTTGGCATGTAAGGTGAGCAAGACCCAAACTGGGCTGCTGAGCTCCAAGTTTGATCGGCTGTCACCACAGCATGAGCAGCCTGTGCTGACTAACGCACCAGCCCAATCGTAGGACTTCCCTAGACTTCCCAGAATTCTCAGAAAAGACTCGGCCTCTCTCTTCCTCTGGCGCTGCAAGCACATTTTGATCTTGGAACTGCCAGCAGCCATCTTGGCTTGATGAAGGAAGGGTTTGTCTGAAAACGAAGCCACTCCAAAGCACGCAGAGCCAAGAGATGAAGAAAAAGAATCCTGTTGACCTCATTGGAATCCTTGATACATGTGGGCACAAAGGCTGCCTGACCCTTTGGATCTCTCGTGATATGAGAAAGACATTCCCATCAGGCTTAAGCTGATTTGAATGGCGTTTCTGTCCTTTGTAATGGCAAGAGTTCTCCCAATCACAGCCCCTTTTTTTCCAACTGACTCATGTGGCCATCTATAATTATCTTTTGTCTTCTCAGGAACTCTTCCCATAGAAAGCAAGATTCCTGCATGTCAGAGTGGATCCCTCAACATAATTTGCTGCCCCTAGAGACTATAATTCTTCCATATTCTATATGCATTTCCCCTATAGAAGTATAATTACATTCTCTTCTTCCATTTCCTGAGAAGGGAGGGTGTATTGACAGTCAGGAGCAGGGAAACAATATAATCATCACATCATTAAAGGGAAGAATTCACCAGTAGTAGAAAGTAAAATGAAGGGGAAGTGAGCATTGACCTAGGCCTGGGTGATTATAGAAAAAAACAATCCAGAGAAAATGGCACTGCCCTGATATCACCATAAAACTCTGTCAGTATTGACCTACCTTTAGAGTATTCCCATTTGTTAGTTTGGGCCTTTGGGAGAATGACCAAAGATTTTGAGGTTCCCATCCCCCGTAGAAATGATGAATGTGCATAGATTCATCTACAGTCTCTCTTTTGATTCCTGTCCGAGCCAGTAGGAGACCACTGCTTGGAATGAGGTTACACTCTGTGGCCGTGGGATTAAAACAAGATAACAGGTCCACTGATGGGACAAACCAACATAGCTGACCTCTGCTTCACACTTCAACCAACAGTGCCAAGTTCTGACCAGCTGCTGGGGATGGGCTGAATCACACCTTGATGTGACCTGAGCTGGCCCCCAGGCCCCACTGCCCTGACCTGCGGTTCCTCAGGAAGCTCTCTCAGTAGACCAAAGGAAACCTCCAAATTTAGAAATGGCCAGTGGCCTGGAGGCAGCAGACCCAGAATTTCTTCAACCTTGACCACACAGCGAGTCAGTGGATAAAACTACGTCTTCACCAAGTGTCCTTCTGGTACAAACTTGGGAATTCAGCAAGATCTGTAGGAGGGATAGCATTTCACTGTGCCTAGGAGGTCAGGTTCAAGTTTCCAAAAAGCCCATTAATATCTTTTATTTAGCAAGAGAACATATATGCACATTCCTGTGTGAATATGTATTACTGACCTGCAAATTATTATTAGAAGATTGGGACTCTCACTTCTTAGCCAAGATGGCTCCTGGTGGAGAATGTTCAGGCAGTTTTCCCCATCCTACTCACCAAAGCCACATTAACACATATTTTGGAAGGATTTATTTCTCCATTGTAAGTGTTACTATTTTGGGGTCATGGCTAAATAGTTCCTAACTTGGATAAAAAGGAGTTGGATGCTATTTACTGTATTTCCTTAAATTACACTTCCATTACTCTTGATAATTATAATGTTAACTAGGGGCCCGGTGCACGAAATTCGTGCACTGGGTGTGTGTGGGGGGGGAGTGTCCCTCAGCCCAGCCTGCCCCCTCTCACATACTGGGAGCCCTCAGGCGTTGACCCCCATCACCCTCCAATCACAGGATCTGGGCAGGGGACCCTCATTTCCCCCCATCACTGGTTCTGCCCCCAGCCCAAGCCTGATGCCTCTGGCCCAGGCATCAGGCCTGGGCAGGGGACCCCCAGACCCCTCCGATTGCTGGCTCTGCCCCTTGCCCAGGCCTGATGCCTCAGCCAGAGGCATAGACCCCCATCACCCTCTGATCACCTGATCAGCCCCTTGCCCAGGCCTGACGCCTCCGCCAGAGGTGTCAGGCTTGGACAGGGGACCCCCATTTCCCCCCGATCACTGGCTCTGGCCCCCTCCCAGGCCTGAGGCCTCTGGCCCAGGAATCATGCCTGGGCAGGGGACCCCCATCTCCCTCTGATCGCTTGCTCCACCCCCCGCCCAAGCCTGATGCCTCTGACCCAGGCTTCAGGCCTGGGCAAGGGGACCATCATATCCCCCCAATCCCCGGCTGCGCCCCCCGCCCAGGCCTGATGCCTCAGCCAGAGGAGTTGACCCTCATCACCCTCCGATCACCAATCACCGGATCGGCCCCTTGACCAGGCCTGAGGCCTCCGGCAGAGGTGTCAGGCTCGGGCAGCGGGGACCCGCAGCTGCAGCGGCCCCGCGATCGTGGGCTCCGCTTTAGGCCCAGGCAAGGGACCCCTAGCTCCCGGGACTGCCAGCTTCGACCGTGTCCAGCTCCCATCGCTGGCTCCACCCCTACTTCCTGATATCACTGGCCAGGGCGGCAAAGGCTCCTGATTCTCTGATCATGGCTGGGGGGCAGGGCAAAGGCGGCCCCAGGGCCGCCTTTGCCCTGCCCCCCAGCTCTTAGCTCCCCCCTGGGTTTCTGATCACTGTCAGTGGCAGGGGGCTTCTTCCTGCTTTCCCTTTCGCCTCCCTGCATTGTGCCTACATATGCAAATTAACCACCATCTTGTTGGCAGTTAACTGCCAATCTTAGTTGGCAGTTATCTGCCAATCTTAGTTGGCAATTAACTGCCAATCTTAGTTGGCAGTTAACTGCCAATCATAGTTGGCAGTTAATTTGCATATAGCCCTGATTAGCCAATGAAAAGGGTATCGTCGTACGCCAATTACCATTTTTCTCTTTTATTAGTGTAGATAGCATAACATACTTACTGATTGCAAAAGTGTGAAGGCCCCTATGAAGTTTTACTTAGAGAATCATAGACTTTCGTATGTGAAGGGGTTACCTAACATACATTCTCAAACCTTCTCTGCAAATTCTCTACGAAGAGTCTTTCCTGCTTGAATGCCACCGCTTCTAGGGGCAGTCTGTGGTAAATATCGCTGGAGCCCTGCCATATCCCACCCACCTCTGATTTTAGCCACAGCCCCGACCAGACTTACCTTGAGCTGACAGAGTCTCACCTCCAATGGGTGCTCCACATATTTCAACATCTGCTCATGACCTTATCCCAGGCCACTTAGTGTGCAAATGCAGCTCGAAAGCTGGGTGGTGCTGAAGCCATGGGGGAAACCCTCAGTCAGTGGGGGGGACCTTGGGTCAGAGTTGCAGCTGACCCTCCTTCAGGGGGGTGACTGGGGAGGCTTTCTGCAAGATTCTCAGAAGTTTCTGGATCATGCTCACTTACAGCAGCTCTTATTCCTTCCCTCTCTCATTATCCCCGCCCCTTCTGTCTTTTCTGTTACCTGGGATCATCTCCCAAGTCAATGGCTTACATTCAAGCCCTTGCCCCAGGCTCTAATTTTGAGGGAAACTAACTAGAATGTGGCCTATCCTACTGCAGTGGGTAAGAATGTGAACTTTAGAAATATACTGCCTGACACTACCTATGTGAGCAAGTATCTTCACCTTCTGTGCCTTAGTTTTTTTCATCTGTAAAGTGGAAATGATACTATTACCTACACCCTGGGATTATTATTGGGATTAAATACTTTGAAAGCTCTTAAGAGTGTCTGGCCCATCGTGAGTGCTACATGAGCATTGTTGGTATGTACAGGTTCCCGTACGTGAAACAGCTGTCATTGTTTAAGAGCTTTTCCCTACGGTGAGCAGAATCTCTCACCCTATAAATTTCATCCTTTAGACAAAAAGGGCCAAGAGTTTCAGGTCCCAGTAGCTCAGATTTACAAATGAGAAGGCAGGCAAGTGAGTTAAGTTTACGGCGATTCCTAAGTCCCCTGGCAAGTCATTTCTCTGGCTTTGTCCTAGGCACTAAGGCCATTAACAACAACAAATTCTATAGTGATAAGGCAAACATATTATTTTAATAGATCTGTAAATGGATAGCTGTTCATTGTTACAAAAATACTAATGAAAATGCTATTAAATGCAGTAATTTTCACCTCTTCGATGTTTTTCATTTTAGAAGCAGGGTCATAAATAGTAGAATGCAATATCTAGCCTCCTGACAGCCTCAGTTTATTACCGTAAATGTTCTTCTGCTGATAACGCCCGCCTCCCTTTGATACAGAGCCTCACACTATGTTTGGATTTAATTTGCAAGTATAAAAAGTACATTTCAAGGAAGTGATAAAAATCAGAGATTGTGAAACCACAATGGGTATTTGCTGGGGTCACCTAGTGGCAGACTGTGTGTGTGAGACCAGGAATACAGGCAAAAAATACTAAATTGTAATTGCAGGCTCCAATGAGCCCTTCCCACTCCCACTCCTTTGCAAACCTATCTGCTCAGTTTCCATGGCCTCTTTGCTCAAAGTCTGGTGCATGGACCAGCAGCATCAACACCACCCGGGAGCTCGGTAGACCCACAGAATCTCAGGTCCCGCCCAGACCTCCTGAACCAGAATCTGCATTTCAGCAAGACCCCAAGTGCCCCCAATGTGCATGAAAGCCTCAGAGGCTCTAAGGAAGGAGGGTCATTTCCTTGCTTAGCCAGTTACCACGTCCCAATTTTTTCTGATATTTGCTCACATCTTCCCAGAATCATTGCCCTAGAATGATTGATGGCAGATGGAGAGTAGAGCAGACTGCTTTCTCGTGGGGGAAGGGGGACAAGAACTGGCTCCATGAAGGGCAGTAGGACTGAGTGATAGGCAGGGAGATGAGCGTGGGACTTGGGGAGAGAGGTGTGTAAGGCGAATCTTAGGAAGTGGGGCTGTGATTTGTTTCATTCCTACTTTTCAGCTTCCTAAAGAGACTTTCAATGAAACCTTTTTTTTTTTTTTAACCTAGAAAAAAATAATAGAAAACTGTGAAGGATAATACTGTCAATATTTATGTACTCCCCACCTACAATCTATAAAGGTTAATAATCGTGCATGTTTATCCTAGATTTTTTTTAAATTAAAGCGTTGTTGATAAAACTTAAGACCCCTATGTCTTCCCTGGCCCCATTCCCCAATCTACCTACAGGCAACCACTATCATGATTTATATACTTTTACCACATGCACATTTCTGAAGAATATAAGGCATTGTTTTGTGGTTTTAAAATTTGCGTAATTGTTATATTGCACAAACTATAACATTTTAAGAGTTATAATTTTGAAATATATCAAAAAATATAGATCTAGCTCATTCCTTTTTCGAATTCTATTTCTTATTGTGGTAAAGTATACATGGTACAATTTGCCACTTTGAAGGGCACATCAGTGGCATTAAGTATATCCACAAATCGTGTGACCATCACCACTACCCATTTCCAGAACTTTTTCATCATCCCAGACAGAAACTCTGGAGCCGTTAAACAATAACTGCCCGCTACCCCCTTCCCGAGCCCCTGGTGACCCTATTTTACTTTTTATCTTAGCCCATTTGCTTTTTTAAAAAAACAAAAACAAAAACATTACTCATTTGCTTTTAGTAGCTACACCACATTTCCTCAATACATGCACATTATGTATTCCTCTTTGGGCTAAATCACTGTATTAGTTTTCCATTGCTGCTCTAACAAAATCTCCGCTTTAGTGGCTTAGAACAACACAACTTTCTTATCTTACAGTCTCAATAGTTCTGAAGTCTGACACAGGTCTCCCTGGGCTAAAATTGAGGTGTTGATGGGCTGCATTATTTTCTGGAGGCTCTAGGAAAAAACTGTTTTCTTGTCTTTCCCCATTTCTGGAGGCTGTCCTCATTCCTTGCCTTGTGGTTCCTTTCTCCACCTTGGAAGCCAACAACACAGCATCGCTCTGACTCTGCTGCCATTGTCACATCTTCTATGACTCACCTCTTTCGCTTCCCTTTTTTACTCTCCAGGACCCTTGTGACTACATTGAGCCCACCTAGGGAATCCAGGATACTCTTCCTGTGTTAAAGTTATTTGACTAGTCACCTTAATTCCATCTGTAAGCATGTTTCTCCTTTGCCAAGTGACCTAGCATACCCACAGCAGATTAGGACATGGACATCTTTTGCTAGGGGCGTTATTGTGCTGGCCACAACGACTACAACAAACAATGTTGCACTGTGCTCACTTGTGAGAGTTCTCAGAGCAGTACATTTACAGTAAAATTTCCTCTTCCTCCTTCGTTCTTTAAGGTCATTGTAGAATCAGACTTGGCTTTATTTTGGATACAATCTTTGCTGAGACTGACCCCAAGGGGCCAGCTTTACTCAGGCTGCCCATGAGTGGAGGAGTTGACCTTCACCTCTCAGATCTGGTCTTGTGCTTACTCCCTTATAAGGTCCTACTCTGGAAGCTTTAAGGTCAGAGTGGTAACTGAGGGAAGCTAGCAAGTACCACAGAAGTCTGCGGAGGAGTCTGTGGCAGAAGGGTCTGGGACATGTGCTGCCAAATAGAGCTGTCGCTGAGATAAGGGAAATTGGAACCAAGAAGAAGAGTTGGCGGGGACAAGGCAAGGAGACGGTCCTGGCGGCTGGCTCACAGTAAGACTGGGTTCCTCGGCACCAGGTGTAAGTGTATCAGATGCATAGTAGGCATGTGCGTCCAGAGGGCTTTCCCCTTCGGACTCAGCAAATGCATCACTCATATTATAGAGATGCTGCTGTTGATCGAAATGCTTTTAGAATTTCATTAAAACCGAAAGCACATTCTTCTGACCATCATCGCAGAAGGGAAGTCGTCATTCTTTCCAGAAAAGGCTTATTTCCGTTGATAACAAAAGCTCATCACAAGTTGTCTTGTGGAAAAGGAAGCTCTCAGCTGAGTAAGAACAGTTTTGGTCAAACAATGACTAACATTGATTTTCTGACGTGGCTCTAGAGCAGCGGTTCTCAACCTGTGGGTCGCAACCCCTTTGGGGGTCGAACGACCCTTTCACAGGGGTCGCCTAAGACCATCGGAAAACACATATATAATTACATATTGTTTTTGTCATTAATCACTATGCTTTAATTATGTTCAATTTGTAACAATGAAAATACATCCTGCATATCAAATATTTACATTACGATTCATAACAGTAGCAAAATTATAGTTATGAAGTAGCAACGAAAATAATTTTATGGTTGGGGGTCACCACAACATGAGGAACTGTATTCAAGGGTCGCGGCATTAGGAAGGTTGAGAACCACTGCTCTAGAGCCAAGTGATCACCCATCTTAGTTGCCCAAGACTGGGGTTTTGCCCATTATCCTAACTTGATTATTAAGAGTACCCACGATCCCTCCAGTGTGTGTGATAAATTATGACATCCTGCCTTGAATGCAATTTCAAAAAAGGAAGTGAATGTGTAAGCCATGGCAGGCTCGGGGATTGAGGGCCCTAATTTCCCAGTGTGACTGCTTTTAAGGACACATGGACATAAATGTATAAGTTCTGATAGGTTTGCTTGAAAAACGAACACACAAACAAGCCACCCTCTACATTTTTCTTGACTTTTAAATAAAATCCTGAGCATCCAGTTCGCAGGCAAATAAGTTGTGGTGTGGCAGTGATTGGCAGCAAACCTCTGTCCTCCCCTTTCACACAGCATCAAGATGAACTTATATGACTTCTCTGCTTGCAGATTACCTTTGGTATTATTTACTGAAACTAGACTTCCCCTCAGTCATAACGTTGGGAGAAAATGAAGGCGCTCATGTAGTATTCTGCAGTCCCACAGGAATGTCCTTGGAGACATGGTCTTCTCTGGAGGCCAAGATAAAACCAGGAGTGGCTGACCCATGTCACTGTAAGGGAGTTGTGAGAACTGTTGCTAATGAGGGCAGCTTATCCCCGTTGCATTGACAACAACCTAATTCCATACACACTTTATCTTCCTTCTCATATTGGGGAAAGATATACTTCCCCAATCACTTCATAAACATGACCTTACTCATTATCATAATACACTTTCCCGAAAGCTGGAGAGGGCCAAAATACCTCCTGGTGGCTTGTGACTATTGATGTAACATCATCAAGTTCTATTAGAAACATGAAGACATAATACTGACACTTCAGGCTATTTTGGGCTAAGGAATGTAAATAGACAATGTTTCAAATAGAAACATCCCCAACCTTCTGATATCAAAAATAACAACTTTGCAACAGGCTATATATCTGGAGTCTGGCAACAAAGAATTTCAGAGTGGGATCAAAAAACCATAGTGATGAAATACAGAATCAAAATAACACAGTGTGCACTATTTTTGGAACTCTTTTCTCCCAAAGAAGTCAACATAATGAAGATGCTTGATCATTTTCCCAAGTGAGGCTCCCCCCCAAGAAGGCAGGACTGGTTCAGAGGAGGGACGGGAAAATCAACAGTTAATTGATGAGCAAATATTTATTGAGTGACTATTGTGTGCAGGGCATAGCACAGTGGTTAAGTACATAGGCATTAAATCTACCTGCTCCACCACTTCCTAACCTCAGATGACTTACTTTACCTCCTCTGTCCCAGTTCTCTAGTGTGGGGCTAAGAACAGGATCTGCCTCTAGATTTATTGTGAAAATTAACAATTAATTTTAGGCATTTATAAATTATAATTAGGCGTTTATTAACTAAGTGGCATAGAGCAAGCACTGAAACATTATAGTTAGGGGAAACTATATCTGCAGATACAAATACAACTGCCAAGAAATGGGCAGCATAGAATAAATATGGAAGGGTAGATCTCTGTGAATTAGACTGGAGGAATTCTAAATGGAGGAAGTGGGGTTCTACCCAAGTCTTGACATGTAGGTGGGAGAGGAGGTGGTCCTGGGCACATCTCAGCAAGGCCAGGATACAGGTGTACCATGTGCAGATGAGAAGGAGATCACATACATAGGCCTTTCTAGCCGGAGCAGAGGGTTGATGCAGGGGACAAGTGGAAGGAAAGGTAGTAGAGATAATTCAGGCTTCGTTTGGAAGAAACTTAGATTTTAGCTAATTAAGGTTTTTATGGACAAGCTCATGCCCTGGTGCATGTGGCGATGTTGGAAGCACCATGGGCAGAGCTGGCTGGCCAGCCTGGAGGAAAGACTACCTGTAGCATGGGGATCAATGGCCTGAGGCTTTGGTGGTACAATAGGGGTCAAGTGTAAGGGCCTGGACTGGGGTAAGGCAGCACAAGAGCAACGGTCCTGTGGATTCAGACAGGAGGGGCCTCTCCTTATCTTACACTAATTGACCCAAGGGCCTTCTGGTGCCCAGGGGAGGTCAAAGGACAAGGTCCAGCCTGGGTTGCTAGAAAGGCAAGGTATTCATAAAATAACTGGTGCCTGAATTTTCTTTTTTTGTGTTGGACAAGAATGTCCAGCAAGAATGAGCAATTCTTATTAATCATAAAACAATATTGGGGACCTACTTGTGCTAGAGACATTAAGAAGAAATACAAATCCAGTTCTCTGAGGTCCCTCAGGGTCTCACAGCCAGGACAGGGGAAGGGAGAAGAGGTGTTTGGGGAGAGGCATTTGTCAGAAAGGCCAGATATGTGGCTGCCGGTTGTTCAATAAATATTGTGAGTAATGTGGGTAACATGTGCTTCTGAAGGTCAAAAGAGATTCCCACAGGCCACCGTAGTTAGAGAAGGCCAATCCAATGATTTATTTTATTATGAATCAAGATATTTCTAATTTTAGAGAGGGGAAAAAACAATCTTGTTTTGGTTAAAGTGGAGACCAAATTAGAAAAATAAAATGAAATTTGATAATATTATTTATCTTTTTGCTCTCATGTAAAATTCCAGCTGGGCCAAATGCGCAAAGATATTTAATAATAATAGCTAACAAGTATAGAACACTTACTTTATATCAGGTACTATGTTACACCACTTACATATGAGCTCATTTAATCCTCACGAACTTTATTATTATGTTCATTTTACAGATGGGGAAAGGGAGGCTTAGAAAATGTTGAATTGGTTCCCCCAAAAGTTATGCTTGGCTGAAAGTATAATTATCACCATGATTAGACTCTGGCCTGTCATTTCTTTTGTTTTAGGGGTTTTCTTTGTCACCGTTTCCACCACTCTTTTGAGACTAATAACTTTATATTTAGGTAGCGTCCCCTGCAGACACCCTTCAGTTCTGGCTGAGGCAGAGTCATGGCTTTAGGATTGGTGGTGGTTACCCCATAACACCTGCCCCAGATTCAAGTCTACAGACGTTGTATGAGCATGTGTAACAGCCACTGCTGCTAGCACCTCCCTGCATTGCCTCCAGTCTGTCGACCTGCTCTGCCTGGTTAGGAAGCCAAGGGGTAGAAGTTGGTGAGGCACTTGGGGTCTGCTTGGGTCTTCTGCCTTCCTTGGACCCTTGACCGTTGTTGAATGGGCTGGCAGCTCATCATATTTCAGTCATGTCCAGCTCCTCAGCTTAGCTGTGTGATCTGGGTAAGTTCAATACTCTAACCATCAGTTTCCCTACCTATCACATCAGGACCATCATAGTACCTACCTCTTAGGGTTGGTGTTTAAATAAGTAACTGTAAAACACTTATAATAATGCTCTGCATAGTAAGAGCTCAGTCAATGTTTATTTTTGTTTCTGGATCCTCTAAGACAGTGGTTCTGAACCTTCCTGATGCCACGACCCTTCAATTCAGTTCCTCATGTTGTGGTGACCCCCAACCATAAAATTATTTTCATTGCTACTTCATAACTGTAATTTTGCTACTGTTATGAATCGTAATGTAAATATCTGATATGCAGGAGGTATTTTCATTGTTACAAATTGAACATAATTAAAGCATAGTGATTAATCACAAAAACAATATGTAATTATATATGTGTTTTCCAATGGTCTTAGGAAACGCCTGTGAAAGGGTCGTTCGACCCCCAAAGGGGTCGCAACCCACAGGTTGAGAACTGCTGCTCTAAGAGTTCATTGAGGATATTGGGTGGGTTCAGGCGCTAGAATCAGATCACAACTTAGGAATTGTAGATCATTGTATACGAGAACAAGTTGTAACATGATTACAGAACAAGACTGACAAGGAACTACTGTACAAGTAAAGTACATTGGGCTGTAACTTGAGTTTCTTTATCAATTGGGAAGTAGAGCAAAGGGAGGGGGGCAGCATTGCCAGAAGAGAGCCCAGCACCCTTGGTTTGCACGCGCCAAGGGCTGTCCTATGTGCTGATCAGAGGGAAGTCTGAGGGCCTCTTGCCCGGTAATCTCATGGATCCTACTGATTCAGAAGCCCTGAAATGTCTGTTTTTCCTTCTCTCTTTCTCTCTCTTTTTAAAAACAAGTATCCTAGGTGATTGTGGGCCACTTGAACATTTGGTTACCATTCACCCAAGGACCGAGTGTCCTGCCAGGATCAAGGTGGACTTGCAGCTGGATAGAAGCAAGTCTGAGCCATGAGGTTTGACAAAATGATCCCAATTCCTAGGCCTTCGGGACATCAATTGACCAGAGAGATAATTACCAACTGGCCTTGTGGGGCACTTGTTGAGTAAAGAGCACTGATCACACTCTTGCCTGATGCCAGCTCCGTAGGACACCCGGGATCAAGGGACATGGGGCTTAGCAACAGCAGAGTGACAAAGCCCCCCACTCTCCTCCCAGAACTCATCCCCTTAATTACAAGAATTACAGGAATCAGCAACACTGCCCTCCATGGGACTAGAAGCCAACTAAAGCCCTAAAACATAAGCTACGAAGACAAAAAGCAGATGGAAGATTGGTAAGTGACTTAGCAAAAGAGTACAAGGCCAGAACTGAAGGTTTACAGAGGAAAAAAGTAAATTAAGCCACTTTGCCTACAAACCTCTGGAAAGACATCAAAACTGGAACACCAAAAAGTGTAAAATATGAGAAGAGATTGGGTGAAGGTGCCTGAAAAACTGAGTGGGGTGATTGATTAAAAGCTACCTTAAAGTTATCTGGACCCCCGGATTCAAATAACCACCCTACCCACTTTTTAAGGAAACTTTTGAAGGGTGTACTGACCAAAACAGGGTACAAACTAAGGAAGAAGACAGGGATGTTAGGAAACAAGAGATCCACACAGGAAGGAAGGGAAGGGAATTCCCAGGAAGATGACAAAGGGAACTCCCGGAACAGCTGTGCAGCAGGAATAGAGGCCACCCCGCCCGAAGGGGAGCGGGGGCAGGGGACTCTGCGGGGAATGTCTCCAGAGAGAGAAATGGGAGTTTTCAGTTATTTGATGGGTTTAAAATGGGAAACATTGTATTGAAAGCTGTGATTCAAGCTATAGAAAGATATGGGAAGATTTTGCCATTGATTTAAAGCACCCTAAGTAATAAAAAATTAAGAAATAATTGCAAGAAAAACAAAACGTTATACAATATAGGAATGTAAATAATGTGTACATTACTTGGCATAAAAGTGAGTAGTAGTCAACAATAATGAAAATATCAAATATAAATTAAACCAAAAATTATGATTACAATTATATTAAAGGCATATAATTAAAGGCTAAAATGCTCATCTACCATAAAAATTAAGTAGATTATGCAAAAATTACAAACCAAGAGATACAAGTATATGAATATTATTTAGCACCACAGTGATAAATACACAAAAACACAGGAGTGGGACAGTGAGGAGAGGGAGGGAGAGAGATAATATGTGTGTGTTTAGGAATCTGCTACCTTTTAATTTTAAAACTCTAAATTCATCTTGTACTACAAACTTCTTGTAGCAGGATAATGTAATATTGAATGTGTTGGCTCTGGGGGAAAACTGTCGGGGTTCAAATTCTAGTGTCACTACTTAGTCACATTGTGACCTTGGGAAAGTTCCTGGTGGTTCATGTGCCTCGGTTTTAACATCAGTACAATGGGGATGACTCATGAGTTGTGTTGAGAATTAAGTGAGATAATTCTAACAAAACACCTACTATGGCAGTGGTCCTCAACCTTCTGGCCCTTTAAATACAGTTCCTCATGTTGTGACCCAACCATAACGTTATTTTCGTTGCAACTTCATAACTATAATGTTGCTACTGTTATGAATCGGAATGTAAATATCTGATATGCAGGATGGTCTAAGGCGACCCCTGTGAAAGGGTCAGTCGAACACCAAAGGGGTTGAAATCCACGGGTTGAGAACCGCTGTATGGTGTCTGGCACATAGGAAGCATTCAATAAATCCTTTTTCACTTTTAAACGTATATTCATGTGTGACTTCGAAAGAACAAAATGATACATTTTTTAGAAAGCAGATGGGACAATCAGAAATCCCTATGAAGGGAGCTTTTGAGAGGTTTTCTATCCACACCCACCGAAACTGCATCCTGGTTTAGCAGGTCCCGAAAAGGAAACTGAGAGAGAGAGAATGAAGCTGTTGATTAATGTGTATATTTAAAAACAAGTTTGTGTCACTAATATTTTATCGTTAGCCTTCCTCTCTAAGTCTTCACATCTGTAGACAAAGTTCCCTTTCTAGGCCTGGTTTTAGAAAGTAGGCAGGAGGAAAGTCTGGGTATTTCTCCTGCTGAGTTAGCTCAGGTGCTGGCATAGCCTGCTATCGCCTCGCCTCGTGGGTCGAGCACATAATTCACAGGTGGGGTCAGTGGGCTTCATGCAGCCCTGTCTCTCCACCTGTCTTGCTGGGGGAAATGACAAGTTAAGATTGGAAACAGCTGAGCTGGGGTGCTTTTCCTGACTGCTGCTAAATCAAAGCAGCTAATCGGTACCTTTTCCAGCTCACTCTTCAGTGGTTCTCAACCTTCTGGCCCTTTAAATACAGTTCCTCATGTTGTGACCCAACCATAAAATTATTTTCGTTGCTACTTCATAACTGTCATGTTGCTACTGTTATGAATTGTAATGTAAATATTTGATATGCAGGATGGTCTTAGGCGACCCCTGTGAAAGGGTCGTTCGACCCCCAAAGGGGTCGCGACCCACAGTTTGAGAACCGTTGGTCTAGGTGCATTTGGCTGACGATCAACCATAGCAGCTGATACAAATGGAACTTGATTTTGTTTCTCCTGGAGATGTTTGTCTGCAGGGCTCCTATTAGGAGCAAATAGCGTCTGCTGATTCACTCTACTCAGGCTTTCAGGGCAGCGTCCGCTACAAGCCCTACTCCTGGGGACCCACTGCAGGTGTCAGAGCGCAGCTTCTCTTACTACCCCCTGCCAGGAGGTTCACTGATGGCCCTGCCCCTTTGGAAAGCTTTTCCCAGCACTGGCCACTGGAACTGACTTCTCACTCCTTCCTGCCTGGACTTGGAAACTGTGAGTCATTCCTCCCCAACTCCCTACCCCAGTTAACCAGCCATCTACCCTTTATGCACTTACCCTTGCCCTTAATGGGTCAATTCTTTCTTGTCTATTCACTGTCTATGTTTAGGTTAGCTTGTCTGCTTCTCTCTCTCTCTTCCTCTCTCCCTCTCTCCCTCCCTCCCTTCCTCCCTTCCTCACCTTCCTTCCTCACCTTCCTTCCTTCCTTCCATCAGAGTCCTAGATGAATCAGGATGGCTTACAGTTAACTGACTCCTGTTGTCCGGAGGAAGTTTCTTTCAACAATTCACTGATCCATAACCCTTCTCTGGAGTAAGGCAGGGATGAGTCTCATTCACTCTATTTTATGGATGTGGCATCTAAGGCTGAGTTCAAGTGCCCAAAGTTACTTGGCAAGTTGGTGTTAAGACTTGGTCACTACCCACAAATGCCTCTAGGGCTTTTCAACATAAGCCATTCATTCAGGCTTGCTTGCTCCACTCTCCTCCTGGGAGAACATGCTGCTGAGGTGGGTGGAAGTGTTCAAGCCTGGAGTGTGAGTCACAGAAGTGGGCAGGGAAGAATGGGTCTCTGCATTCTTCCAGGCCAGAGCCCACAGTGCACCTGGGGGCCATCCAGCAGTCCTGCGGAGGAGGGTGTGGGGAACGCTGAGGCCAGAGGCAGGGCGTGGGGAAACCCCAGGGTCCGAGGGTGGGCCCAGCCCTGTGCCGCTTTGCAGAGAGCCTGGTATTGGTGGGTAGCCCAAGGATTCCACTGCCATCAGTCTTGTGTGTTTCCTTCTTCCCTTCCTTGCTCCTCAGAACGCTGACCTAGGGCCACCTTCTCAGGGTGGTTAGGACGATAAGGGCTTTTCAGCTGCACAGGGAGTCAAATGTCACATGTTGGCCGGTTCTCCTTTTCTTTTCCTCATGTTCATTTTGTCTACCGCCCTCCTCCCACCTGCTGCCATGGCCCCTCTTCTCCCCGTGGCCTGACCTGGCGCTCTCGGAATGTGGCCAGAGGAGCTTGTGATAACCGCTCCACTCTGAGCAACAGACCCTTCTCCATCACGAGTCTTTACTGCCCGGCAGACATGCTTTTGCGTGTGTTTCCTCTCAATGGCTGACATTTACTGGGCATTCTTTGCCTGCCAGGCACTGAGCTAAGTCCTGTATACCAGCGGTCGCCAACCGGTTGTCCTCAGACCACTGGTGGTCCCTGAGGTCCGAAAGGTTGGCGACTGCTGCTTTATACAGTTTTTGCTCCTCATTTAATCTTCCTCACACCCTATGAAACAGGTAGTATTATTGTACCCGTTGTCTAGATAAAGAAACTGAGTCACAGACAGGTTAAGAGAGAGTCTGTAGTAAATATGTTACGTTTCAGAATGCTCTAGCTGATTCCCATGGAGGGGGCCCAAGGGTAGGTTACTCTCAAACCCCCAATGTGGTCAGTCCCCCAAACTGAACTTCAGGTACAGGGATGACAGGGGAGGAACTGTTCTGAGTGATCTGTTAGCAGGTGAGCAGGTTATGTGATGTGTGGGGAAACAGCACATGTCACGGAACTACAGCCTGGCTGTCCTCGGGCTGCAAGGTCCTTCTCGTTATCCCTAGTGCTTGGTCTCTTCGTCTGTAAACTGCAGTGGTTGAGCTATATTACCGCCAAGAATGTTTTCAACTGTGAACGCCTGGAAGTACACAAAGTAATGTTTTAGAAAAGCAGACGTCCGTTTGACCCTTGACACCTGCTCCCCTTCTGTGCTTGTGGACGTGGAGCAAGGCTTCGTGTGGGACAAGTGGCCCAAACAGGGGCTGTGACCTGAGGGGACCCAGAGGCTTTGGCTGGACAGTGCCTGCCATGATGGGAGAATTCAACTGCGGGGGGCGGGGTGGGGAAGGGGGGCTGAAGTGGTTTGCTAGCATCCATGTTCCAAATAAATTCCTGTTTCATTGTCCTGCTTATAGGGGCCACTTCAAGCTCTTCTCTCTGCTTCTCCTCTCCTTGCTGTGGTCTGTGTGGGGAAACATGTTCTGCTCCCAAAGCCTTGAGAGCAACCCTCAACCGGGGATTTATAAAGTGTGGGCCCGATCCAGCGCCGAGGGAATTTCCTCTCTCCTGAAACCAAAGATCTTCCAGAGAAGGAGGTGGTATTAGAAAGAAGTTATGATGAGAATGTGGAAAGAGAAGTCATGGGAAACATGGGGGTTTCTTCTCTACCCAAAACTGTACTCTAAATAGCTGGGAAGCTCTTGGACCATGTGAGAATGGCATGCCACCAATGCCATTGTGAGCTAGAACCAAGATCTGGGGTCATCATCTTCCCCATTGTGACCTCAAAACCCTCTTTGGAGAGAAACAAAGATGGCCAGAGGGAGAATGAGCTTGAAGAGGGGGAAGGAAAAGACATTCAGTTTAGAAAGATCATGTGCATCTCCCTCACCCAGCTCAGACTGCATAGGTCCGGACAGAGGTTGCCCACAGCAATATGGTGATTACCTTTGATCCCAGTGAGAGGCCGGATATCCAAGCTGGTGTCCACTTGAATATAACGCGGCCTTGTGGGGCCAGGAAGGAAATGAGGACTCTGGGGTCACTTTCCTTAAGCTATATCCCCTGGTAGAGCAGAGAGCCAAGATACAAACATGCCAAACTAGACATCAGATGAGCAGAGTCCTTGGTCAGACCCTCCATGTATGAGCAATGAAGACCCTGGCCCTGCTGCCTAACCTCTCCGAGCCTATATGCTCTCATCTGAAAATTATAGATTGTTATACCTCTTCTTCCTACCTCAGACTGAGCGGTTGTGAGGAGCATCTGAGATAACAAATACTGAGACAATGAGCATATCAGTGTATTAAAATTAATGGCTTCCAAAAACAATAAAATTTGCTATCTCACACGGTTGCAGTAGGTCAGGCTTTTGGGGCCAGTTAGCTGAGTGGCTCAGATGTGAGGATGCTCAGGAGGTTGCAGTCAGGACAGCTGCCGGGGCTGTGTCATCTGAAGGAGCTTGAGAACCTGCCCCGCAGACAATGCACTCACATGCTGGTGAGGCGATGCTGGCGTTGGACAGGAGGTCTGAGGGCTTCAGCGCGCAGACTTCTCGGTAGGGCTGCCTCCGTGTTCTTGTGACATCTAGCAGGCTTCCCCCTGAGGGGACCTTCCCCGGCTACATGGGTCTACCCTGGTCAACATGGAAGGACCTCATAGGAGCATGACTGACAGGGCCAGGAAGGAACCATCTCAGAGGCCATTTGTAAGCTGGCTACTGCAGGTATCATCAGATTTATTGTTCTATCTGAGGACATTGCTGTAACTTGGAACTACTTTTAGCTTAAGGGGACTTTGGCTACAATTCAGTCTCTCAGACCAGCAGCTCTTTCTGTTCTCTGAGCTTATGACTCCAAAAGGCAATTTTTTTTTCAAAGGACATTTGGGAGAGGAGGGTGGGTAGGAAGGTAGTGCTGATGATAGGAAAGAGGAGGTAAGTGTCATGGATATTTAAAAAGAGCAGTGAGTGCCCAGCTAGTGTTGCTCAGTGGTTGAGTGTCGACCTATGAACCAGAAGGTCATGGTTCGATTCCGGTCAGGGCTCGATCCCCAACGTGGGGTGTGCAGGAGGCAAATGATCAATGATTTCCTCTCATCCTTGGTGTTTTGATCCTTCTCTCCCTCTCTGAAATCAATAAAAATACATTTTTTAGAAAAAAAGAGCAGTGAGAAGGATCGGTGAGGCAGCTCAGAAGAGGGTCAGAAACACTGAGTGATGAGTGCCTCAGCCCTCATTGTGCTGGTACAAGACAGAAGCAGGAACAGAGTCAAGTCTAACCAATAGTTTCAAATTTCCACCAAAAGCAAATGTGAGCTTGACTTCCTGTGCTGTTTCCTGCTCAGCCTGTGAGGGGTCAGCCGGCACGGAAATGTCAGGAAGGTGGCCAAACAGAGAGCGGGAAGCTCAGCAACCTCCCTGTGCTCTGAGCGTGGCATTTCCCCCACAGCAGTGGAATATACTCAAATCGTGACAAAACTTCCCCAAGGTTTTCTTTCGCTTTTTTGGTCTCAGGGAAATGTAAGAGTTTATGAAACAAAATGTCAAAAAGAACGTTCCTTTTATTTCTAGGTAGTTTATCCCTAATAAATTCAATCCTGCAGGCATTTATACACTACCAACAATGGGCACGTTATCTTTGCAAGACAATGGTGAGAGTGGGGAGGGGCACAGTGTCAAGAACCATGTGGTCTTTGCCTGTGACTAAGGACTTTTCTTTAAAGAGCCACAGGGCAGACGCTATTGCCTGGCAGCCCCAGCAGCCTCCTCAGTACCTTCTCCTGTCCACCTCCCACCGCAGGTGCAGAAGTGAGGCACTCACTTTCTTGGCTTCACTGGAAACTAGGGTGGCCCCATAACCGGGCTTGGCCACAGCAGTGTGAAGTCTGCTGCAGGCATTTGGGAATGTTTTCTGTCCTTAGAAAAGGGACAGTTGTGAGAAGAGAGTGCATTGGCACTGCCCCTCCCTCTCCTTCCTCCCTTGGATGTGAATGTGATGGCTGGAGTAGGGCAGTTATCCTGTGACCATGAAGCAACAAACACGAGGCCAAAAACCCATATGCAGAGCACAGCATGCAAGGAAGCTTAGTCATAGATGGTATAGTTGCCTTACCAAACCAATTCCAGCAGCTGCCTGCCTGCAGACTTCCGGTAATATTCATTCTGTCATTTCCAGGTGGTTTTTCTTTTATTTGCAGATTAGTCTTGACATGAAAGACACAACTTAGGGCCAAAGGAGAGTGTTAGAGAGTAAATGGCCTGAAAGATCAGTGAGAGGTGGATTCAGGGAGAATGGAGAGGTAAGGGAGGGCTGGTTAGAGAAACCAGGGACCATGGCTAGGTGGAAATGTCGCAGATGGGATGAAGAATGACATTATAGAGTGGATGCACCAAGAATCTCTGTGCACTGCTGCCACGGAAGCTGTATTTCTAAAGATAAGGTTGTGGGTCCTGTTCCCTGAGATGTAGCACATGGCTGAAGACATCTGGTGTAACTGGAGGCGGTACAGGGTAGTGTGTATGAGCTGGGGCTCTGGCGTTAGATGGACCTGGGCCAGGGTCCCAGCTCTGCTACGAATTAGCTGCATGACTTGGAGCACTTTGCATAGCCTCGTTAAAGCTCCAGCTTCCTCATCTGTAAACTGGGGGCAAAAACAATGTTTTAGTAAGATAATGTGTAAAGCATGGTCCCCACGCTTTTTAGGGGGACAATTGAGAATGAGTTATTAAAAGTAAATCTTTTGCATTTCTTATGCTTCTAGGGGCCTCATATCTATAATAATAAAAGCGTAATATGCTAATTAGGCCAGACAGCCGAACAGCCTTCCAGACAAAGCTGGGGCTGCGAGGGCTGAGGCAAGCTGCCTCGGCTGAGAGGGCCAAACCCCTTGCACGAATTTCGTGCATCGGGCCTCTAGTACAGTATGTAAATATATATTGTAACATATCTATGCATTTCAGTTCTCGATTATATGTTTTGAAACTTTATTTGCTATTTTTTCATATCACTTCATATTATTTTTTAAAACAATTTCTTAGTGATTTCTTCCTCAGTACTTCAACTGCCCTTTTGTTCTTTTATTTTTCTCTGTCATGGATGCCATGTTTTTTGGAAGTTTGTTTAGACCAAGTTAATGGCCTTTTAGGCTTCCTCCATGTGAATAGGAGTTCATTTTTTGAATAACAAGAATTATATGTCACAGGGAGGGGGCATCAGGATTTTAGAGATGCTTAGGTGGGGCATAGCCAAAAACATTGGGAACCTCTGGTGTAAAGCATGAAAACATTTCTCAATACATAACATTCAATCACATGAGTGACAGCTATTATCATTATTATTGTGACCAGGTATTAATTATTTTGTCCATGTTTGCTTGCCACCATAAGGATGCTTTCTTAACCTTCTAGAATCCAATTGTCTCACCTATCAAATGGGAATGTCATCTCTCAAATGTGTATTAAATGTTAATGAGGATCCTTGTGAAATTGTTTTTCTTTGAAGCAAATTTGCCTGGAATGTGTAAATAGCATTTTGTCATTTTTAAGCCCTTAATACTTTTGAGCTATAAATCACTATGTGACTTTTTCCCAGCAGAAGATACAAGAGTTATGTAAGGCAGGAATATAAAAACTCTAAACAATGACCTTTAAACCCAGTGACGCTTTCAGGGTTGCCATAGTATAAACTGGCTTAGATTTTGACAATTTTTAAAGACGTTTGGACCTCAAGGCATGCCCTGGAAAATTCAAGGGCATTCTCTTTTAGTAAGACTTTCTTGTTAAACACAGTCTTCATTGGTCAACAAAGGATGGGAGATAGATGGGAAGATTGAGAGAAGGACAAGATGAAGTGTCATAACCCTGGAAACTGCCATCTGCATGTGCTTTAAAATTCTTAAAAATTCCCTACAGTTATCCAGGTGGTGGTTCTTCAAGTAAGTGGACCATATGAGCATGCACATGAACACACACATATTCATTTTCTCTCTCTCTCTCTCTCTCTCTCTCTCTCTCTCTCTCTCTCTCTCTCTCTCTCTCTCACACACACACACACACACACACACACACACTTACACTTACACTTATATGCATTTCTTCAGTTTGGATGCCTTTCAAAACTTTTCCCTCCCTATTCACGATATCTCTTAAATGCCTTTCTAACACTCCCAATCAAAACTTACCACTCCTGTATTACCTTAGATATCTACTTTTAACTTTTAAAATTTTTGTAGGTATTTCATGCTCAGTGAGGAAGAGAGAGAGAGAAAGAGAGGGAAAGAAAGAGAAAGAGAGAGAGAGAGAGAGAGAGAGAGAGAGAGAGAGAGAGAGAGAAGACTTCTGCTCTGCAAAAGACAGTATCAAGGGAATAAAAAGACAGGCCACAGACTGGAAGAAAATATTTGTTGAAGACACATTTGATAGATGACTGTTATCTAAAATATACAAGAACTCCTAAAACTCAACAGCAAGAAAAAGACAACCTGATTAAAAATTAAGCCAAAAACCTTAACAGACACTCACCAAGAAGATATACAGATGACACATAAGCATATGAAAAGATGTCACTAGAGAAAGGCACATTAGAACCACAATGAGACACCACTACACACCTCTTAGAACAGCCAAAATCTACAACACCATCAACACCAAATGCTGGCCAGAGATATGGAGCAACAGAAACTCATTCATTGCTGGTGGGAATGCAAAATGGTACAGCCACTTTGGAAGACACTTGGGCTGTTTCTTACAAAATTAAACATGCTCTTACCATATCATTCAGCAAATGCACTCCTTGGTATTTACATAACGTTGTTGAAAACTGATGTTCACACAAAAACCTTCACTCAGATGTTTATAGCAATTTTATTCTTAATTGCAAAACTGGACGCAACCAAGATGTGCTTGAGTAGGTGAATAGCTAAATACCTGTGACACATCTGACAATGGAATTGACTCGGTGGTAAAAGGAAATGAGCTACAAGCCATGAAAAGACATGGAGGAATCTTCAATGCATATTACTTAGTGAACAAAACCAATCTGAAAAGGCTTTTGCATATTATATGATTCCAACTATATGATACAGTGTTCTGGAAAAGGCAAATTATGGAGACAGGGAAAAGATCAGTGGTGGCCAGGGGTTAGTAGGGAGGGAGGAATCAATAAAAAGAACATGGAACAATTATGTTGTTATTTATTCAGCAAATTGTTCATTTAGATTAACTCCAACATTTATTATTAAAAGAAATCTATCAATATGCATGTTTGCTTATACTCATACACACACCTGTTCAATTGTCCATTACCTCCCCAATCCTCAGGATTATTGGAACAACTTCACCTTTTTGATCCAAACAACTGTTCTTTCAAATCTCAATTTTTTTTACATTATACATATTCTCATTCAATAGCTATTTTGTCATTTTCATATATTTTAACAACAACTGTTTGAATATTAACTGTTTTTACTGCTGTCACTATTCTCCGCCATTAAAAAAAATTTCCCATATTTATGTTCTTTCTCTTGATTTACTTTTCATTTGGCTGGAGGATTTTTTGAGTAACTTGTTCAGAAAAGGTAAATAGTATCATTTTTAGACGTTACATGTCTTAAATTTCTCTTGCCTTAGAACATGATCAATTATTTGGTGGTCAGATAGCTGTTTTGTCACGATTGATTTTCCTCAGACACTGTACATGTTCTCCCGCTATCTTCTGCCATTGAGTGCTGTGAAGGAAGGGCATTATCAACTTTATTTTCAAATACTATTTTATTAATAACATTTTGTTTTTGTTTGGTTATTTGTAAAAAAAATTTTTTTTCTCATATGCTAAGAGGAGTTACCTTCAATCTGAGGCTCTTAATTATTTTTTCATGCTACCTCAGGGTTCCTTTATATACATAGGCTCAGTCCTTACTCATCTCGAGGAAACCTTTTCTACCCATTCTTTCGTGAGTACTTTTCTGCCTACTTTGCTCTCCCGCAGTCCCTAGTATATGTATTAGATCTCCCCAATCTACTGGCTAGGTCTTCAATTTTCACTTATTAGGTCATCTCTTTTCTCTGTATTCTGAGAGGATACCTTGAATTGTTCTACTAATTCACTAGTTTAAGTTTCTGTAGTACCCAATTGTGGGTTTTTCTACCAACAAAATTTCATTTTACACTTTGCTAATAGTGTTTTTCATCTGCTAGCCATTAGACCTGAGCTCAAATTGTTTCCTTTTCATTATAATGCAAGGTTCTCTCAAATTTCATTGAGCAAATTGATTTTGTTTGTTTGTTTGTTTGTTTCCTGGAGTCAGTTGGTTATACGTAGGAGACATTTTTTCTAACCTTCCAGGCATGTCCCCTTTGGTTTAATTACTAAAGCTTTCCACAGGCCCAGTGGTTGACTGTGAAATTTCTGCAGCATGGAGACTATGTGGCTTAGTACTAAGAGCACATAGAGTTTCTACCTGAAATCAACAGGGGGTGGGAGGAGTTGTTAAGTAAATGTTTTTGATAATTTAAGGTTTTAATTAATAAATATAATTATTAACATTTTAATCTAAAAAGTTCTATTTTTCTAGATGAGGGGATCACTGTTCTGCAACAAAATAAGTCAGAACTGTTGACTAGTCTTGTCCCAAGTGTCTTTCCGTCTTTCCGTGTTATTGTGATAGCCCCAAATTAGACAAGAAACCATCTGCTTTTTCTAATTGAAATTATTAGGAACCTGGTATGGGGCTACTTCTGCTCTTCTTAGCAGTCATTCTTCCATCCCGAAGTTGGTTGTGAGGTCCACATGTTTGTATGTCAAGACCCATGCATCTCCCAGAGTTCTTAAAGTTAAGATTCAGTCCTTTGCGACTGCCAACTTAGAAATCAACTTGCTACATTTTCATGTATTTTGTGAGATGGTTGTTATACACAGCTATTCTTGAAAATTAAATGACACAAACTTAAAATCAAATTATCACAGGTCTCAGTAAGAATTAAATCATATACACTTACAATCAAACAAATTTCAAAATTCATCATTTCTTAATTATTGTATTACTAGAGGCCCAGTGCATGAAATTCATGCATGGGGGTAGGGGGTTTCCTCACCTCAGCCTGCACCCTCTCCAATCGGGCACCCCTTGGGGATGTCTGACTGCCGGTTTAGGCCTAATCCCAGCAGTTGGACATCCCTCTCACAATCTGGGACCGCTGGCTCCTAAGCGCTCACATACCTGCCTGCCTGATTGCCCCTAACCACTCTGCCTGCCTGCCTGATTGTCCCTAACTGCCCTCCCCTGCAGGCCTGATCTCACCCCCAACTGCCCTCCCTTGTAGGCCTGATCTCGTCCCCAACTGCCTTTCCCTGCTGGCCTGATTGCCCCTAACTGCCCTCCCCTGCTGGCCTGATTGCCCCTAACTGCCTCTGCATCGGCCCCCACCACCATGGCTTTGTCTGGAAGGAAGTTAGATGTCTGGAAGATGGCCAGCCGACCTGGTCTAATTAGCAGATTACACTTTTATTAGTATAGATAGATTATATAGGATAGGATTTTTAAAATGGGTGGGGGGGAGAGGAGTCTTTTTCAGTAGGAGGAGATGCTGTTAGCAGACAAAAATACATAATCCCTATATCTGGACTGATAGCCAGCCATATGCACCATATTGCCAAACCAGTCATTAAAAAATTTAACCACTTTTTTACACCTTACACAAAACAGCTGTTGCCCTTAAAACCCCTCCTCAGCCCTTGCCTTCGCAGTTCACCCAGATTAGGTTCTGATTGGTTGGTTTCTATGCCAGTCAACATCAAAAGCTCTGCCTTCTAGGCAGCCATTGGCTCCTTGCAGTTCACCAAGATTTGGTTCTGATTGGTCGGTTTCTATGCCAGTCAGTGTCTCCGGACCTATCTCCGGACCTGATCTGCAGCCTCCATGGCAGCTGCTGATCAGGCCTTGCCTCTCTCTCTCCGGGCCTCACCAGCAACCATGGCAGCTGCTAATCATGCCCCTCCTCTTTTTCTCTCTGGGCCTCGCCAGCAGCTATGGTGGCTGCTGATCAGACGCCGCCTCGCTCTCTCTCTGGGCCTCTCCAACAGCTGTGGCAGCTGATCAGGCTCTGCCTCTCTCTCCAAGCCTCTCTCTGGGCCTGATCTGCAGCTGCCCACTTCGCCCTGCTGCCCCACCTGCCCACCAGCCGCCAGCCTTACTGTGATAGGAGCCT
Organism: Myotis daubentonii; assembly: GCF_963259705.1. Lineage (NCBI taxonomy): Eukaryota > Metazoa > Chordata > Mammalia > Chiroptera > Vespertilionidae > Myotis > Myotis daubentonii. The sequence goes on from NC_081843.1 coordinate 80,347,104, forward strand.
ATAGGCCCTGGGAAAGGGCCTATAGGTTGCTTCCATATTGCTCCATGCACTTCCTGGTGACCGGTCGTCCGTCTGGTTGTTTAGGTCATGACTGCTCCTGGCCTTTTATGATGTAGATTATATGCGCTCTTGAGGGTATTTTTCATCCATCCCATCTGCATCAGTGACATGTGGGAGAGCGACTGGCTGAACATTTCCCAGCACACCCCTGATGACCCATCCTAACTCCAGTGTCAATGTTTCTGAACTTGGGGAAGGAGAAGGTTATGCCATGGAGTTCTGCTGAGGAGTTAGAGCCACTTACACCCAGGGACACCTTACCTTCTAATGCCTTTAATCCTAGACTGGTCAGAATCTTCTTCCATCCTATCCTATACTCCCACATTTTTGCAGAAATTTCTGTGTATCGATGGCAACTCTCCCCTCAAGAAAAGACCAGGAAACTTGTACTTCCAAAGATTGGCAGATGTTATTTAGCTAAAATGTATCTTTGAGAGATGAACTTTAAAAAAGGCAACCAATAAAAATGAACTGGAACTAGCATGTCCCGTGGAAGAGTGATGGACAGAATGTAGTACCTCGTGAAGTTGGGCTCCAGACCTGACCAAACTCATGTCTGGAAAAGAGCACAGTGTCCAATTCTCCATAGCTTGAGATTTGGCACCCCCAGAGATGTCCCAGGACTTCTTGAAATGTTGCATTCACTTATATCTTGCATTAACTTTTATTATCCACATGCCCAAACACCATTCAGTAGCAAAAGAGATTTACCACTGAGCTTCTGGCCTGGAACTGTCTAGCATGTGAACTGTGGTCTGTGATTGTCTTTCTGAGGAACTTGCAGCTTTGTCAGGTCTGTTGAAGTGCAGCCCAAAGCATGCTAGGAAATGGACACGTTGCACCATGAACAAGGTTTTAGAGCCAAGCCACACAATCTCCTTTCTAGAACAATATTCAGCTTCTGACATAGGTTGAGTAAGAAAGCACAATGGGGGGAGTATTTCTAAAATAATTTTTAAAAATCAAGAACATTGTGTGAGAGGCACCATCATTTACAAAGACCCCTTTGACAGATTCCACTCAAGTATGAGGGCGAGGGAAACGTTTTTCTCACAATGAACTAACAAGTTCCTCCTATTGGAGCATTAGGACTATGGAACTATTGTGTGGTCCTTTTCTTGCTTGGCTGGTAGGAAGCTCTGTTTTCCTTCAATTATTGGAACTTTCCTTAGACATGATTTGGTTTTATTTTCAATAACTTTTCCCTTCCCCTCCTTTACTACTTGTTTTGCACTTATGTTGATCTTTTTTAAAAAAAAAAAAAAAACATCTTATCATACTTGTGTTTAACAAAATTCATACTTTTTTTCAGAGTAACTACATAAATAGAACAGCCAAATATTCAGGAATCAGTGATTTTAGTGTGTTGGATTATGAGAAATCCAATTTTGTGTACCTAAGTTCCAACAAAAGTAAAATAATAAAATATTTTGTTGGTAAAGGTATAAATAAATATTTTAGAAGTAGGTACATTTTGAGTGGGTCTACCATATGTCCAGCCCTATGCTAAGAACTACAATAAATCAAAGGTTGTAGTTTCTTGAGAAACTAATTGTACTGGATAGGAAAGCCTTACCATCAGCCATAAATATTGGCTTCCATTCATTCCTTGCCAGCCATGTTCCAGGGCCAGGCTACACATTATCTTATTTAATCCTCACCCCCAGGACTACTCATGCGATAGGTCAGTTTTGCTATTAAATTGCTACCCAGGTGACTCTAATGGACATCCAGGGTGGAGAATTTCCAATCCAGTTCTAAGATAAATATGCATTAGGGATGTAAAGTACAACATGATGAGTGTAGTTAACACTGTAGTATATTCGAAAGTTCAGAAAGTAAATCCTAAGAATCCTCATCACAAGGAAACAAAAAATGTTCTTCTTGTGTCTACATGAGATGATGAATGTTACCTAAACTTATTGTGGTCATCCTTTCACAATATATGTGAGTCACATCATTACACTGTACATCTTAAACTTATACAGTGCTGTATGGCAATTACATCTCAGTACAACTTAAAAAAAAATTAAAGAATCCTGTAGTGATATCTTGTGTGAATAGATTAAATGATTGTTGGCTACACAAACTTCCGATAATATTTTCAAAAGATAGCACTTGGTTATCTCCAGCTTGGTATTGATGTCATAAATCAGCTCAACAGGAACTGCCGAGATGCTTTTGGAGAGAAAAAAAAAAAAAAAAAAGATAGATGACTAACCACCAACATGCTTATCTGCTTTTGCTTTCCAGAAGGAAATTCAGAAATTCCCCACTCTCTATAGCACTCAATCACAAGTGTCTGAAGCATGACCTCGGGCTTCACTTGTTGTTAAATAAAAAATCCTAATGCTTTACCTCTCTTCACACATGTAAAGTTTTGGCCTGTAATACAAGAACAGGACAGTCGACTTCCAGCCATCACCACTCATCACATTAGCAGCGGAGTTCCAGGGAAGCGCCATTCATCACCAGGACTGCTCATTAGAATTGTGGTTTTGACTGGAAAGCATGCCACACGTTCTATGCCTAACCTACTGGAACCAATTTATTTATGGAGCTCTCATTTCAGAGCTCAATGATTTATAGTCCAAACCTTTGCAAACCAAGAAAATACGGATAACTTCATCGCAATGGAGAAAATGTGCTGGTCACTTGGTATCATAGTTACTGTCATCTTAAGAGAGGTCCTGTGGCACACGGTCTAACAATAAGACAGGTAGCTGCCTTCAGAGACCTAAGCCTGGTGGTGAAGGCAAGCTCTTAACCACCACCCGTCATGAGAGATACAGTAGAGAGGAATGGACAGTAAGCCTCAAAAGGCTAGAGGGAGGGGAAGTTAGGATAAGCTTCAGAAAGGAGCCATATCAAACTGTTACTTAGTTTAGAAAAACCGGCCCTATGCCTGGTTGCTCCTTCTTAGTCAGCTCCAGCTGCCATCACAAAATACCATAGGCCTGGCAGCTTATAAACACCAGAAAAACAGAAATGTATCTTTCTCACCATTCTGGAGGCTGGGAAGTTCAAGATCATAGTGCTGGCAAGGTAGGCTTCTCCCTGAAGTTTCTTCTCTGGGCGTGTAGGCGGTACTTTCTGCTGAACACTCTGTGCCCTCTTCTGCGTGCCTACGTGGGTGCATGGAGGGGACAGCACTCGGGTGTCTCTTCTTCCAAGGGCACTAACCCCACCCGGACTCCCACCTTGTTACTTTATCTAGCCCTAATTACCTCTCAAAGGCTCCTTCCCAAGTACCATCACATTGAGGGGTAGGGCTTTAACTTATGAACTGCCATGGGGAGGGAGAAACTAGGGGGCAAATATTTAGCCCATAACACTCTCCTCCCACCTCTGGTAACCACAAATCTGGTATCTTTTTCTATGAGTTTTGGGTTTTTGATTTTTTTTTTTAGATTCCTCATATGAGATCATACAGGATTTGTCTTTCTCTGTCTGACTTATTTCACTTAGCATAATACCCTCAAGTTTCATTCATGTTGTTGCAAATTACAGGATTTCCTTCTTTGTATGGCTAAGTAATATTTCATTGCATTGTGTGTGTGTGTGTGTGTGTGTGTGTGTGTATACATACATATATATGTGTGTGTATATATCTCCCTATATACTATTTTCTTTATCCATTAACCCTTCCATGGACACTTAGGTTGTTTCCATGTTTGGGCCATTGTAGATAATGCTGCTATGAACATGGAAGTGTAAATATGTCTTTGACATAAAGTTTTGTTTCTTTTGCATATATTTACAGAAGTAGATTTCTAGGATCATATGGTAGTTCGATTTCTACTTTTTTGAGGAGCGCTCCACACTGTTTTCCATAGTGGTTGTACCAATTTACATTCCCACAAACAATACATCAGAGTTCTCTTTTCCACACATCCTCCCAGCATGTGTTTCCGCTTGTCTTTTTTATAATAGCCATTCTTTCCCCCCACAGTTTTATTGAGATATAATTGACATACATCACTGTATAAGTTTAAGGTGTAGAGCATAATGGTTTGACTCGTATATATTGTGAAATTACTACATTTAGCTCATAAGACTCCCCACACCTCTGGTAACCACAAATCTGGTATCTTTTTCTATGAGTTTTTGTTTGTTTTTTATTCCTCGTATGAGATCCTACAGAATTAAGATCATAAGTTTAGTTAGTATCCATCCTTTCATGCAGATACAATAAAAGAATATGCAAAAATTATTTTCCTTGTGATGAAAAACTCTTAGGATTTACTCAGTAACTTTCATACCTATCATACCGTAATGTTTACTGTAGTCATCATGTTCTATATTACATCCCTAATACTTGCTCACCTTATAACTGGAAATTTGTACCTTTGACACCTTCCCAATTCCCCCTTCCTTAACTCCCACATCTAGTCTGATCTTTTCTATGAGTTTGGTGTTTGTTTATTTTTTAAATTCTACATATAAGTGAGATTATATAATATTTGTCTTTTACTTCACTTAGCATAATGCCCTCACAGTCCATCCATGTTGTTACAAATGGCAGGATTTCCTTCTATATTGCTAAATAATAGCCTACCTAATAAAATGGTAATATGCAAATTAACTCACTCCGTCACAAAGATGGCGGTGCCCTTAGCCACAAGATGGCAGCACCCAGTCCCCTCAGCCCTGCCGCTGGAATATCTGGTCCTATCAGCCCTGCCAGGGGGAGCGGTGGCTGAGCAGAGGGAGGGAGGGCGGGCCTCTGGCCAGAGAAGGGCCAGGGCACAGAACGCTAGCATCATTGCAGGCTGGGCTGAGGGACACACTCCCCCCCGCCCCCCCCCCCACCGCATGAATTTCATGGACCGGCCCTCTAGTTTTTATATATATAAACCATCAGAAAGGGAAATTAAGAAAACAATATATATATGCTAAAGGCCTGGTGCATGAAATTTGTGCACTCATGGGGGGGAGGGTCTTCCAACCAGGCCTGTGCCCTCTCACAGTGTAGAAGCCCCGCGATCGATCACCCCAAAGAGGTAGGCCCTGCCCACCCATCCAGGGTTCCTTGATGGATTGCCCCAAAGAGGTAAGCTGGAGCCGCGGGACCCCCAGACCTCACCGCACGAAGCCATGGGACCTGCCTCCTCACCGTGCATGCAGCATCGCAGCATCAAGCCCTGCCCACCAGTGTGCGCCTGCTGTGCACCTGGTGATGGTTGTTGCAGCATGAGAGCATCACAGCATGAGGGTGTGATGACCACATAGGCTTTTATTAATAGGATGTATATATATATATATATATGTCACAACTTTTTTATCCATTCATCTGTCAGTGAACACATAAGTTATTTCCATGTCTTGGCTATTGTAAATTATGCTACTATGAATATGAGGGTGAAATCAATGGACCCTTAGGTTGCTTCCATATTTAAGCTATTGTAAATAATGCTGCAATAGGCATATGGATGCATATGTCATTTTGATTGAGTCTGCAACCCAGGCATATGCCCAGACTGGAATCAAACTGTGACCTTATGGTTCATAGGTCGATGTTCAACCTCTGAGACATGGTGGTTGGGCATAGCACTTTTTTTTTTTTTGCAAATGTAAAATGGGATTGTTTTCTTAATTTCCCTTTCTGATTGTTTATTATTAGTGTACTAGAGGCCTGGTGCATGAAAATTCATGCACTGGAGGAGTGGTCCCTCAGCCCTGCCTGCCCCCTCTCACAGTCCGGGAGCCCTCAGGGGTATACCCGGAGACGACTTGGCGATCAGGGGAAGGTGACACTCTATCACACCTCTGCCGGCAGTGCAAGCCTTGGCCAGCCCTGGTTACCTGAGCCTTGGGCAGCCCTTGGTGTCTGGGCAGCCCTAGGCAGCTGGGAAGCCGCCATCCGAGGCTTGCCTGAGCCTTGGAATGGCCCTGGGCAGCTGTGGGGCTGAGGAGACTGGGGGACTCTGGAGGCAGGCGCGTGGAGTGGCCGGGCCTGCCTGGGGGGCGGGCCCAGCCTTTCTGCGTGCCTGCTGCCTGGCGGGCTGAGGGAACTGGGCGTTGCCATCTTGTGGCTGTGGGCGCTGCCATCTTTGAGAGAGTGGCAGTCAATTGCATATTCCCTCTTTATTGGCTGTGGGTGCCGCCATTTTTGAGTACAGGACAGTCAATTAGCATATTCCCTCCTTATTGGCTGTGGGCGTCGCCATCTTTGCAACAGCGTGAGGGCGAATTAGCATATTCCTTCTTTATTAGGATAGAAATGAGCAAGTTTTTGTGTATTGATTTTGTATCCTACAAATTTGGGTATTAGTTCTAACAGTCTTTAGGGTTTTCTGTTTATAATATTACTTCTTCCTCTCTAACTTAGATGCCTTTTATTTCTTTTCCTTGCCTAATTGCTCTGACTCAAAAACTAACTATATATATAAAAGCCTAAGCGACCGAATGACCAAACAACTGAATGGCTGGTTGACCAGTTGCTATGACATGCCCTGACCACCAGGGGGCAGACACACAATTCAGGAGCTGCCCCCTGGTGTTCAGTGTTCTCCCATAGCCAACCTCCCTGGCCAGCCAACCTCCTGCAGTCCCTCCTCCAGGCTGACCAACCTCCCACGTCTCTACCCTTGGCTGGCCGGCCCCAATTGCCCCTGATTGGGACTGGGAGAGATGGCCCTGATCGACCCTGATTGCCGGTCAGGCCGAGGGACTCCACCCATGTACGAATTTGTGCACCGGGCCTCTAGTCCTACATAATAAAAGCCTAATATGCAAATCGACTGAATGGCAGAATTACCAGTCAGTGGGGGACAGGGCCGATTAGTGGGTAGCATCAGGCCAGCCAAGGCAGGTGCCAATGGCAGGGGGAGGGGACAGCAATCGGGGGGTGGTGGCGGGGGGTGATTGGGGGACGGGACCAGCCACTCATTGGCTGGTGCAGTCCCCCAATCAGCCAGCCAGTTGCCTCATGCAGAGGGAGGCCACCACCACTTTCCTCCCGCAGAAGGGGGCCAGAGAGGAGCGGGCCTAAGCCATCAGTTGGAAATCCCCCAAGGGCTCCCAGACTGCGAGAGGTTGCAGGCTGGACTGAGGGACCCCCTGAGTACACGAAATTTCATGCACCAGGCCTTTAGTGTTGAATAAAGGTGCTGATAGTGCACATCCTTGCCTTGTTCCTGACCTTCAAGGAAAAGCTTTCTATTTTTCACCACTGAGTATGATGTCAGCTGTGGGCTTGTCATATGCAGCCTCTACTATGTTGACATACATTTCCTCTATACCCTCTTTGTTGAGAGCTTTATTATAAATGGAATTTGAATTTTATAAAATGCTTTTTATGCATCTATTAAAATGATTATGTGATTTTTATCATTATTTTGTTATTGTGGTGTATGACACCGATTTGTGGATGTGGAACTATCCTCGCCTCCCTGGAATAAATCCCATTTTATTGTGGTATATAACTATTTTAATATATTGTTGAGGTCAGTGTACTGGTATTTTGTTGAGGATTTTTTGCTTCTATGTTTATCAGGAATATTGGCCTATAATTTTCTTGTGGCATCTTTGTCTGGTTTCAGTATTAGTGTAATGCTAATCTTGTAAAATAAGTGAAATATTTCCATCCTCTTTTGCTTTTTGAAAGAGTTTTGGAAGGGTTGATATTAAATTATTTGAATGTCTGGTAGAAATCACCAATGATATTTTCTTGTCTGGTCTGGACTTTGGTTTGTTGGGAAGGTTTTTATTACTGATTAAATCTTTTTACTAGTCATCGGTCTGTTCAGATTTTTCTGTTTCATCATGATTCAGTCTTGGTAAGTTGTATGTTTCTAGGAATCTCCATTTAATCTAGGTTGTCCAATCTGTTACCATATCATTTTTTTATAGTAGTCTCTTATTATCCTTTATATTTCTGAAGTATCAGTTATATATCTTTCATTTCTGATTTTATTTATTTGAGTACTCTATTCTTCATGGTGAGTAGCTAAAGTTTGTCTTTTTGTTCATTTTTTTAAAGGACTAGATCTTAGTTTCTTTGAATTTTTTCTATAGTCTTTTTTGTTTCTGTTTTGCATCTTTCTGCTCTGAGCTGTTATTTCCTCCTTTTTACTAATTTGGGGCTTCATTTGTAATCTTGCTAGTTCTTTGAGATGTAAAGTTAAGTTTTCTGAGACTTTTCTTGTTACTTGAGGTAGTAATTTGTCATTATGAACTTACCTCTTATAACTACTTTTGCTGCTTCCCATTAATTTTGGTATACTACATTTCAATTTATCTCAAGATATTTTTGAATTTCTCCTTAAATCCACTGATTTGTTCGGTAGCATGTTGGTTAATCTACACACATTAGTAGAATTTTCAGTTTTCATGTAATTAATGTCTAGTTTCATGCCATTGTGGTCAGAAAAGATGCTTGATATCATTTCAATACTCTTAAATTTTAAGGTGTTTTTGTGGCCTTACATGATCTATCTTAGAAAATGTTCCATTTGCACTTGGGAAGAATGTGTAATTATTTTACTATTTAATGGAATGGAATGTTTTGTAAATATTTTAAGTTTATCTAGTATAACTGATGTTTCTTTATTGATTTTTCTTTCTGGATGATCTATCCATTGATATATGTGGGATATTAAGGTTTCCTACTATTATTATCGTACTAGGGGCCCGGTGCACGAAATTCGTGCACTGGGTGTGTGTGGGGAGGGGAGTGTCCCTCAGCCCAGCCTGCCCCCTCTCACATACTGGGAGCCCTCAGGCGTTGACCCCCATCACCCTCCAATCGCAGGATCGGCCCCTTGCCCAGGCCTGACACCTCCGCCAGAGGCATAGACCCCCATCACCCTCCGATCGCCTGATCGGCCCCTTGCCCAGGCCTGACGCCTCCGCCAGAGGTGTCAGGCTTGGACAGGGGACCCTCATCTCCCCCCGATCACTGGCTCTGGCCCCCGCCCAGGCCTGAGGCCTCTGGCCCAGGAATCATGCCTGGGCAGGGGACCCCCATCTCCCTCTGATCGCTTGCTCCACCCCCCGCCCAAGCCTGACGCCTCTGACCCAGGCTTCAGGCCTGGGCAAGGGGACCATCATATCCCCCCAATCCCCGGCTCCGCCCCCCACCCAGGCCTGAATCCTCGGCCAGAGGAGTTGACCCTCATCACCCTCCGATCACCAATCACCGGATCAGCCCCTTGACCAGGCCTGAGGCCTCCCGCAGAGGTGTCAGGCCTGGGCAGGGGACCCCCATCTCCCCGCGGTTGCAGGCTCCGCCCCTGCCCAGGCCTAACGCCTCTGGCCTAGGTTTCCGGTCCGGGCAGCGGGGACCCGCAGCTGCAGCGGCCCCGCGATCGTGGGCTCCGCTTTAGGCCCAGGCAAGGGACCCCTAGCTCCTGGGACTGCCAGCTTTGACCGTGCCCAGCTCCCATCGCTGGCTCCACCCCTACTTCCTGCTATCACTGGCCAGGGCAGCAAAGGCGCCGCCTTTGCCCTGCCTCCCAGCTCTTAGCTCCCCCCTGGGTTTCCCATCACTGTCAGTGGCAGGGGGCTTCTTCCTGCTTTCCCTTTCGCCTCCCTGCTTTGTGCCTACATATGCAAATTAGCCGCCATCTTGTTGGCAGTTAACTGCCAATCTTAGTTGGCAGTTAACTGCCAATCATAGCTGGCAGTTAACTGCCAATCATAGTTGGCAGTTAATTTGCATATAGCCCTGATTAGCCAATGAAAAGGGTATCGTCGTACGCCAATTACCATTTTTCTCTTTTATTAGATAGGATTGCTGTCTGTTTCTACTTTTAGATCTATTAATATTGCTTCATATATTTATGTGCTTCTGTGTTGGGTGCACATTTACAAATGTTATATCTTCTTGTTGGATTGATTTCTTTATCATTATGTAATGGCCTCCTTTGTCTCTTACCACAGTCTTTGTTTTAAAGTCTATATTATTTGATGTAAGCTTTCTTTTGGTTTCCATGTATATGGAATGTCTTTTTATATCCCTTTTCAGTTCTTATATCTAATTTTATTAACCAATGCCACAACAATAAATTCAATAAAAAATTAAAGTGAGTTCTATATAATAAAACCTAGGTGGTGCAACGCCCTTGTGCGACGTCATCACAAGATGGCCACCACAAGATGGCCAGCAGGGGAGGGCAGTTGGGGGCGATCAGACCAGCAGGGGAGGGCAGTTGGGGGCGATCAGGCCAGCAGGGGAGGGCAGTTGGGGATGATCGGGCTGGCAGGTGGGGGGCAGTTGGGGGCAATCGGGTTGGCAGGGGAGCAGTTAGGTGTCAATAAGGCTGGCTGGGGAGCAGTTAGGGGGTGATTAGGCTGGCAGGCAGAAACAGTTAGGGGCAATCAGGCAGGCAGGCAGGTGAACGGTTAGGAGCCAGCAATTCCGGATTGTGAGAGGGATGTCTGACTGCCTGTGAGATCAGGCCTAAATCAGCAGTCAGACATCCCCCAAGGGGTCCCAGATTGGAGAGGGTACAGGTCAGGCTGAGGGACACCCCCCTCCTGTGCATGAATTTCATGCCCCAGGATTTTAGTAGATGCATATTTATTTTTAAAAAGCTATTCAGCTACTTTGTGTCTTTTGATTGAAAATTTTAGTCTATTTAAAGTAATTATTGATAGGTATGTGCTTATTGCCATCTTGTTAGTAATTTTCTGGTTATTTTTATATGTCCTTTGCTCTTGCTCTGTTTCTTTGTGGTTTGATGACTTTCTTTAGTTATATGCTTACTAGTGCCCCAGTGCGCGAAATTTGTGCACATTAAGAGGGAATTAGAGAAAATATTTTAATACTAGAGGCCCAGCATGTGATTGAAATTGTGCGAGGAGGCGCCCCGCCTCCCACTGTGTGAGGAGGCACCCCGTGGGGGGCTGGGACCCGCGCCTGACCTGCATATCGCCGGCCGGCCACAGTGTTGTGTCTGTTGGGGTGGGGGCATGCTCCGAGCTGTGCAGTGGCTGCTCTGAGCACTTGCCCAGCCACCGCACTGTGTCCGCTGGGGTGGGGGTGCAGGCAGTCCCCTCCACCCGTCAGCGCACGCAGCTTCTCCTGAGCGGTCGTGATGCAGTTCCTCCTGAGCAGTCATGACACTTGGCTAATTAGCATATTCCCTTTTTATATATATAGATTGCTATTTGCCCTTTCTCTGTAATAGAAGTGTCAGAGATGAAAGAAAATTAGTAAAATGTATATGAACATCTTCCTCCTGTTAGAGTCTAGAGCAGGGGTGGGCAAACTTTTTGACTCGAGGGCCACAATGGGTTCTTAAACTGGACCGGAGGGCCGGAACAAAAGCATGGATGGAGTGTTTGTGTGAATTAATATAAGTTCAAAGTAAACATCATTACATAAAAGGGTACGGTCTTTTTTTTTTAGTTTTATTCATTTCAAATGGGCCAGATCTGGCCCGCGGGCCGTAGTTTGCCCACGGCTGGTCTAGAGTGTGCCATGGGAACCAGAGTCAAGTCCCTGCCCACCCACATGCACCTTGAAATCGTGTGAGACCCAGACCCAGCTGGCCCCACCCCTGCCAAGCCCCGCCAGGTGGGGGGCATGGCCTGAGGTCCCCCAGCCTAGGGCAGATAGGGGACACACCTTGAGGTTCCCTGTCAAGCTCTGTGGGGGGGGGGGCACAACCTGAGGTCCCCCATCAAGCCCCGTGGGAAGGGGACATGGCCTGAGGTCCCCAGTCAAGCCCCTTATTATGGGGGGCTCAGCCTCAGGTCCCCCAACCTGTTGCCAGGGCAGGGGGTGCGGCATCAGGTCCCATGGCCTGGTGCTGGGGTGTGGGGTGTGGCCTCAGATTCCCTGGCTTGGTGCTGGGGCGGGGGGCGTGGCCTGAGGTCCCGCTTCAAGCCCCGCCAGGTGGGGGGCAGTGGCTTGAGGTCCCCTGTCAAGTCCTGCCGGGTGGGAGGCATGGCCTCAGGTCCCACAGCCTGGTGCTGGGGCATGGGGCGCGGCCTCAGGTTCCCTGGCCCAGTGCCAGGACGGGGGGCACAGCCTGAGGTCCCCTGTCAAGCCCCACCAGGCGGGGGGTGTAGCCTCAGGTCCCCTCCCCCGGCCCAGTGCCATGCAGCCTCAGGTCCCTGCTGATTGCTCGTTAAGGCTCCTTACAGGAACTCAGCCTCTGCTGTGGGCGCAGCCATCTTCTGTTACAGAATCCCTGCCTCCGCTGTGGGCGCAGCCATCTTGACCATTACAGCCTGATGGTCAATTTGCATATCCCCTCTTTATTAGATAAGATATTTCTTTCGCTTTCTCTTTTAAGTACTGACTATAGGATTTTGCTTTGTGGTTACCATGAGGCTTACATATAACAACTTATATCTACAGCAGTCTATTTTACATCGACTACAGTTTAAGTGTTCTTTTCTCTTGCTGCTTTTAAAATACTTTCTTCGTCTTTGACTTTTGACAATTTACTTATAGTGTGACCTGGTGTTATCCTCTTTGGGTTTAACCTATTTGGCGTTCTTTGGGCCTCTTGAATCTGGATGTCTACTTCCCTCTCCAAGTTTGGGAAGTTTTCAGCCATTTATTGCTTTAAATATACTTTTTTATCCTTTCCCTCTTCTCCTTCTGGAGTTACCATACTATGACTGCTGCTTCTTTTCATTGTGTTCTCTTTTCATTCTTTTCCTTTTTTTTTTTTTTTTTTTTTTTGTTCTCTGACTGGTCATTTTCAAATGTCTCATCTACCAGCTATCTTATTCTTTCTTCTGCATGGCTGAGTCTGCTTTTGAAGCTGTCTGTTGACTTCTTCATTTCAGTTATTACATTTTTCAGCTCTAGGCTTTCTGGGTTATGTTTATAGTTTCTACTGCTTTGTGGAGCTTCTCATTTTGTTCATGCATTGTTTTCCTAATTTAATTTAGTTGTCTGTGTGTTTTTGTAGTTTACTAAATTTCTTTAAGATAATCTGAATTCTCTGATATTTCTTAGCTCTCCATGTTTTCAGTGTCAGTTATTAAAGCTTTATTAGTTTCCTTTGGTGGGTGTCATATTTACCTGATTTTTTCATGATCTTTGGTTCCTGTGTTAATATCTGTGTATTTGAGTAAGTGGTCTCCTCTTCCAGACTTTGCAGTTCCCTTTTGGAAGATAAAGTTTTTCTCTAATCACTTCAGTTTGGGTTTCTGGACTTATCTGTTGGTAAGGTCGTTGGGCGGGTGGGGCCGGCTGTAAGGGTGTATTTTGGGTGAGGCAACTGTTTGAGCTCTGAGGTTGGTGGTAGCGGGTGTGTGCCACTGTCTCAGAATAGCTGGCTAGGACTGCTGGCTTGGTTCCCTGTCCAAGTGAGGCTGTAGAATGGGCTTCACAGTTGCCTGAATTCTCTTGTCAGGCTTACTAGACAGCTAGGACTGGTTCCTATACTCAGCAGTAGGTGGGGCTATGAAGTAGCTTCCCTGCCCTGGTTGGAGTCCAGGGACTGCAAGTCTCATTGTTGAGGGCCTGATTAGGCAAGAGTGTGTACTGAACGTCCTGGTCAGGTGAGGCCACCAGTTTTGCTCTGAAGACAGGAAAAGCCATGCTCTCTGTCCAAGTTCCACTGTAAGCAGGGCTGTTGGATGCCCTACACAGCTTCCCATCTCTCTGGTAAGGTTCCTAGTCGGGCAGGCTGTATTCTGCAATAAGAGGGCCATGAGTTAGTTTCCCTGCCCAGGCACGGTGGGAGAAGCAGCTCCAAGGCCGCTCAGGTTCTTTGTTTGTAGTTTTATCTCAAGCTGACCTGTGCCCCAAATTCCCGGGCTGTACAGGGCCACTGGCTTTGCTCTGAGAGCAGTCAGCTCTGCCTGCCTGCCTCTTGGCTCGAGCATTGCTTGGTTGCAAAGCTTCCAGGTGTTTTCACCAGCCCTTCCTGTCAGGTGGGGCTGGGGGCCACACACCACACCACAGTGGGTGGAGCTGTGGCTCAGCTCTTCTGCCTGGGTGGGGCAGACCTAGCTCTCGGGCCAGCAAAACGCCTCAATTAGGACTCACATCAGACAGGCCTGTACCCTGCCACGGACCCTGGTCAGAATGCACCACTGACTTAGCTTTGCAGATTAGCAAAGCAGCTGGCTGGGCTCTGCAGGATGGAGGGTAGTCTGCCAAGATGTGGGTGCTGGTTGTTGGAAGGCCCTCTCCTCTTCTCTGTCACAATCAGAGTCCCAGTAGTTGAGCCCTGCAGAGTCCCCTGTGGGTCAAGACCAGAGTAGGGGTTCCCAAGAAGTGCTCCACAAGGCTGGGGGTAGGGGCTAGAGGTCACCTCTGAGTTCTCTTTTCCCACTGAGGTGACATAGGCTCAGGGAAGGGTCCGCATGTAGCTGTCCCTCTTACCCTTGTCGTGTAGTTTCTCTTGGTCTCTGTGGTGCAGGGGATGCTTCAGCCTCACTCCTGAGTTCTAGGATTCTCTCAGTGATGTCTTGTCCATGAGTAGTTGCTAGTCGTTCCTCTGTGAGGGAGAGCTATGTCAGGAATGACCTACGACACTATCTTGGTGACGCTCTTGTCAATGATAGCCTGATAGCCATTCTAGCAGGTGTGAGGTGATACCTCATTGTGGTTTTGATTTGCATTTCCCTGATGATTAGCGATATTGAGCACTCTTTCATGTATCTATTGGCCATTTGTATATCTTCTTTGGAAAAATGTCTATTTAAGTCCTCTGACCATTTTTTTTTTTTCCAACCCTGTCTTCTAATTCACTGATCTGATCCTCCGCTTCCCCTAATCTGCTGTTTGGGACCAGGTTCGGCTTTTTGCGAATGGGCACAGCTGTTTGGGACTAGGTTCAGCTCTTAAGGGCTAGCTCCATCTTTCGGGACAGGCCTTGGTTCTTTGGGACCAGGTTTGGCTTTTTGCGAATGGGCACAGCTGTTTGGGACTAGGTTCAGCTCTTAGGGACTAGCTCCAACCTTCGGGATGGGTCTCAGCTGTTCGTCTTCTGCTCCTTTTTAAGTTGGGTTATTTGTGGGGTTTTGTTTTGTTTTTGCTATTGAGTTGTATGAGTTCTTTATATATTTTGGATATTAATTTCTTATCAGATACATGGTTTGCAAATATCTTTTCCTAGTCTCTAAGTTGCCTTTTCATTCCACTGGTTACTTACTTACTTACTTACTTACTTACTTATTTATTGCTGTGCAGGAGTTTTCTAGTTTGACATAGTCCCACTCATTTATTTTTTATTTTGTGTGCTTTAGGTGTCATGTCCCAAAAAACCTGTTTGAAGACCCATATCAAATAGCTTTTTCCCTATGCTTTCTTCTAGTAGTTTCATGGTTTCAGATCTTACAGTTAAGTCTTTATAGAAATCTTACTTTTAGACTTTTTAAAGGACAACTTCAGGAAACAGTTTTTTAATGGGCTGACACAGGATCAGATCTTAACATAGTACACTTACATGCCACTCGCTGTGTCCTAGAGGATTTGCAGGCCACGTTCTCTGACCCAGTGCCCTGTGCTTTAGTTAGATGGGCAAGGTGTCATTTCCAAGCATATGCCCCTCCACATTATCAAGAACTTGGCTGCCCATTATGATACAGCGGAAGTGTAGCTTTAAGGCATCTGCACGATAAGTAGGCCCTCATCCTGGTAATGCTTTCTTGGGCATCATCACTGACAACACAAAGGGCCAATACTCAATCAACAGCAGTGGTCTGCAGTCACCAGCCATCAGTCACATTGTGGGTTATAACTGTGATCAAACTGCAAATGGAGAACTTGGGAGAGGGGAGCACTCATTCAGTGTGCCCTGTTACAACATACACTCTAGAAGCAGTCCTGGAGACTGACTGTCTAGAGCAGTGATGGCGAACCTTTTGAGCTTGGCGTGTCAGCATTTTGAAAAACCCTAACTTAACTCTAGTGCCATGTCACATATAGAAATTTTTTGATATTTGCAACCATAGTAAAACAAAGACTTATATTTTTGATATTTATTTTATATATTTAAATGCCATTTAACAAAGAAAAATCAACCAAAAAAATGAGTTCGCGTGTCACCTCTGACACACGTGTTATAGGTTCACCATCACTGCTCTAGACTCATAACCTTATTTCACAGATATGGAGGCCCAGACAAGTAAACTGAGTTCATCACATTTCCACAGCTGGTTAAAGACAGAACTAAGACCAGCTTGAGCCTCCTAAGGTGTAAACCAGTCTATTTCCTTCCTGTGGAGAGCCTACACTATGAGCATAAATTATATAAAGCATACTTACATCACTCATTGATGTACTAGTTCAACAATCAGGGGACCTTAAGTAGTCAGTCTCAAACCTGAGTGTGCGTTAAAATCACCTGGAGAGCTTGTTGAAACAGATTTGCTTGGTCCTGATTGGAGAGTTAGTAGGCCAGGGGTGGGGCCCTGGAATTTGCACTTCTACCAGGCAAATCATCAATGAAGGATATAAATACGCTTTATATAATGTATGCTCACAGTGTAGACTCTCCACAGGAGAGAAATAGACTGGTTTACAGCTTAGGAGGCTCAGAAGCCAGAGGCTTAGGCTGAGAGCCTAGAGTGAGGTTGCTTAGACCCCAGAGAGGGTCTGCCTGAGGAGCAGGAGCCACACCGGAGACTCACTTCCTGGCAGCCAGAGGGCAAAAGACCCTGGGAATACAGTTCTCTGGAGTACAGAACAGAGCAGGGGAAAACTGATTCTGAGTTACTGCCACACACAGAGAACCCGGACTCATTACTTATGTGCCCCTCATCTCCATTACCGGACCATGTCTTCATGTCCAGGGCTCTCTCTATGCCCACAGGTAAAGTCAGCACCACATATATATAGGATGTACCCCAAAATTGTATAATAATTTGAATAATTATTAAGGCAGTGCTTATTAAGATACATTTCATTGTCAAAATGGAGTTATCAGCTGTTAAAGTGTGTATACTGTACCAGCAAAGTGGCATTCATTGTCATAAATTCACTCAGCAAGGAAAGTGACATAGGAGTTATTTCAGAATCAGAATACTTTTTATCTGTATTGACTAGATGCCACAATGCGAAACCTGAATCTGTTGTGTGGTTGGCTCTGTCTGCAACTCCATGTCACACTCTGCATGCTGCTCCGTGCCTCATGCTGCCCCTGGGGACAGACACCCCAACTCCTCAACAAACCATAGTTTGTAGAGAGCAATTCTGAAGGTTTGGAAGTGGATGGTGGCGGGATTGAGGGACGATGGGTATTCCATTTTCTTATAGCAAGAACATGTCTTGAAATGACATCACCTAGAGATTATGTCATCATTAAGGACATGGTGTAATTATGTAAACAACACTAAGCAATCATTCATGTGACCGCTTTTCATGGCCTTCCCACTTTACAAAAGTGAGGTGGTAGAATGAAAGGGGGTGGGAGGGAGACTATAGAGACAGCAACTTTCATTAACCAAAAGAACAAGAGTGGTTTCAGAAATATTTCTTAGGCAATAATTGAAATTTCAAACCATCACATACGTTTCAAAACAACCTTTATTCTGTTTGAGGCCCTAATACAATGCATTACAGCAACTTAAAACAACAAGACATAGCTCCATTAAATCTATAGCTTGAACCAAGTGTCAAGGAGGCACACTCCCCCCGCCCCCCACCCAGGTTGCCTTGTAAAGGCAAAATTACAACAGACCATCACATCCTCCCTCTCGTCAAAAGACCAACGTTATTTTAACAATGTCATATAAACAGATTTGTAAAAACATCGAACAGACCGTAGCTTTAAAAAATACACACATATAAATGATTTTTTGTTTTTGTTTTTTTAATAGCAGCATCCTGGGTAGCTAATGCTATCTCATGGTGACAAGTTTAATGTTAAGTTAGATAGTGTTTCCAATTTTGTTCCCTCCCCGCTCACACTAGTATTTTATATAACTAGATGTTTAAAAAATAAGAATTTGGCATTTTGGAACTTTGTCTCATGTGAGGCATTGTGCTTTTAAACTGCCCCTTTCTTAAGTGACCCTGAACTCAGATTTCAGGGTTTGCTTTCCAGCTGACTTGGATACCATGCATAGCAAAAGCACAGTTGTTAAAACCAGCAGAATTTTTCTCCCAGTAAGGAACATCAGTAGGACTTCCCAAACACATTACTAGTTCATAACCAGCTACATGACAAAGCAATAGGTTCCCTATAGTGACAGCTCACATACACACATTTTGACTTGACACATTGAAAACAAGGATTTCCAAATTAAGCGAGGCCAGCTTCCCAAAAGGAGTTAACTTTTAAACACGGGGGGGGGGGGGGGGGGGGGACCGCCAAAGAATTATGAACTTCTCACTTCACTTGCAAACAATTTTCACCTTTGTAAGACAAAACAAAGCAAATTCACAGGAAAAAAACCACCCATACACATATACAAGAACTGTACTAGACATTTGCTTGTTTGCACTTGAACTCAACTGTGGATCTGTTTTGGCTGAAAGGTGTACTGAAAACACAGTCCATGCACATATACATATATACATATATCAAGGGCCATGACGTTTTCAGATGTTGCAAACACATGCTTTTTGCCTTTTCTCATGGTTATAATATTTCTCTCGTGTCTAATGTCAGGTCCCAGTGCTCCCACCTTCTAGCCCCGTCATAGCCTCTCTGAAGCCTAGTTCTGGCTTTATTTTTAGGATGCTATCTTGGGTAGGGGAAATCAATGCATGGCTAAGAAAATGTCTCAGAGCACCTCTGCTGTATCCATTCATACTTGTGAGCCGCTGAGACGATGTTGTTGGATGACTGTCTGAGGAACCCAGAGAGCCCTGCTGGTCAAACATCTGGAAGGACATAGGTGGTGGGCATGCTACACACAGTCAAGAAGGCACCTGGCAGAGGGGTGACATCACAGGTGTGTAACTCAGTGTGATATGGAGTGAGGAATCCTGCCTTTGCAGTGCAAAGAAAATCTATTGTTTGTGCTTGTGAGATGCAAAAATAAGGCAGATGCCTACTACCATGTCATCTTGCAAAATGTTGAAGCAAAAACACTAACAAAACTATGAAATGTACTGTTAATAAAACATTCCATTTCAGATCTTATATTTTGGAAATTAAATGAAAATTATTTATACTTAATAGCATACATGGATGTGCTACCAAAAAAAAAAAGAAAAAAAAAAACCAAAACCACGCTTGTTTACAAGCTACTATTAACTAACTGTTAAACTTCTGTGAGACATGGAAGGATAGTTTTAAACCAGACACCCAGACTCAAACCAGGAGAATCGTCAGTTGTCTGGAGATGAGAGGGAGGTGGTCAGATCAGTACAGTCAAGTCTCAGGCTGACAGTCTGGCTGTCAGGCTGACTATTGCTCTTGATATGAGTAGCTTCATGAAAAAAGGACAAAAAAAAATACATTTTACAGTTAAGTCAGCTGCTAGATTCTTTCAAAAGAATTTTTAAAGGAACAACATTAAGACAACCAAGCTCCCTCACCCCAATATTTGAAGGAAAGAGAAATAAAGGTATGAAATTGTAAGATTCCATCTTAATCCACCAGCGTAGTTGACTATGGTTATAATTATCCTTTATTCCTCCCAATACATGCACAATTTCCACGGAACAGAAAGGCTTTTTGCGTATGTGAATCAGGGAGACCTCTCACTCATGCCCCGAATTGCAAAGATGACTCTAAGACCCCTTCCTTTTCCCCACAGTGAAGTATAACACATGCAATTATTTGGATGAATGAGAAGGACTGTTATTACGATTCCTGAAATGGCCATGACTTTAACGAGTTCCACACAGCCCAGAGCAGTAGCAGTTACCATCATGCCTCTTTGCTTTATGGTCTAAGGTGAATGGGAAGCTATGAAAATAACAAACAGCCGGATAAAAATCTTTTCTCAAATCATGTTTTCTCAAAAACGAATGTTTGTTGGTTATAACAGTAGTCTAATGTTAAAAAGAGACATTTTCTAAGTGTAGCAATTTAACCTTGAAATCAGTGTTCCGAACGAGGGTCAGAACTAGAACATCTGACCAGCTGAGCCGCACTGTTAAGAGCCGTAGCAGATGTGTAATTGTCATAATTGGTAATAACTAGCAGATGAGAGTGGGAAAGACTGAAGTATAAGCAACTTCCCTCTGCAGTTACCTACTTTTTCTCTAATCATGAGAAAGAGAAAGTGCATTCCACCACCACCCCCCACCTGTACAACCTTTCGCTATATCCCTCCTCCCCAGGTTCAGGAAGTTCACAATTCTTTATGAAACAAACATTGCCAGGTACCGTATTTTAAGAGTTTTGAAACAACATTGTCGAACTCCGCGATACTTTTGTCATATTCATATATCTTTCTCTTTTTTATTGAATAAAGCAGCTTTGAAGCTTATCAGGCACTGCCCAACAAAACATTTAGTCCAAAAAATCTGTTAGGAACTTTTTAACCTTGGACTAATAGCCAAGTACTCTGTACAAGAAAAACTGTAAAATATTTCATAGTTTTAATTCTGAAGCCTTTTTAAAAAACTGGCATCCTGTACATTTCTTCTTTAAAAAAAAAAAAAAGTAAAAGAATAAACAAAATGAATATTAACACAAAAATCAGGAACAACAGTATTTTCAAGCAACAAAAATTGGGGCAGGGTAAGCTTATTCTGAACGTACATTTAAAACTGAGATAACAACTTAATGAAAATTAGGAATTGCATAGCGCTGTGAATTTAGCCTTCAGCAAAACAAAACAGAAGCTATTTGGTATTGATACAAATCCATCTATTTGATAGTTAGTCATCCAATATTATGTACATATTTTATATACTAAATGTCACTTGAAGTCCTGTTTTCCAAGTTCCGTTTTTCCATTGGTAGGTTTTGTTTTTTGTTGAAAAGTTTAAACAAAACGCTTTCTGGCACTTTGCTGCAACAGAATTTCCTCTGAACACGTGAGCTGACGTTCGCCCCAAAGTGTCCCTTGTGAGTGGAAGTGCCTTTCTGCTACATATCGTTCATTTGTTGGGAAATGAAATAATCCACAGTGCGAAGTGTCTGGGTCCGCCGTGCACAGCAACACCAGGCTAAACCAGGCTGGACAGAGCGCTCCCGGGCCAGGGCTCCACAGCCCCGTGCATCCTCGGTCTCCAAGGTCCCAACTTTGAGCTGGTAAAGCTTCAGAAAGCATTAACGAGCACCATGGTGAAGGCCTCTTTGTCCCTGCACGCAGAGATTTTTGCATTTATTTTTCTCTGTGTTGTGGTGGCTTTAAATTAAACCAAAAAAAAAAAAAAAAAAGGAAAGGAAGGTTAAGCACTCCAGATTAGCAACGTCTGGTCATCGCACAGTGCTGGCTGCATGTCTTCCCCTACTGCTTTCTTTTTGTCGAAAGCTCCAGTCCCATCTGAAGACGTGGTCTCCGCAGCTCAATTCACAGGTCAGGCTGGAGAGGAGCCCTGTGCTTTCCAGAGGCCTCGGGTGGTTGAACATCAGGAGGAGGACCGGAGGGCACGCTTCATCGCCTCTGCTGTGCATATACCGGGTAGGCTAGTGTGACGTTGAGGGAGTCGTTGTGCTGCACGAGGGAGGTGTGTTGGTAATGTAGCACCAGTTCTTTGAGGGAGCTGTACAGGTTATAGGGCTCGGCAAAGCCATAGCCAGTTGCGGTTTTGTTTATGACACAATGCTTTACCTCGCCGTCCACCCTAGAGAGGAGAGAACAAATGCATTGTGACCTTGACCGGGACAAACCGTGACGCAGCTAGGCGTTTTTAACAAAATCATCATCAAAAAGTACACTTGACACAGGCCAGGGCCCACGTGGGCAACTGTCCCAGGTGAACTGCCAGACTCGTGGCTTCGCCAACTACTTACTGGCTGAGTGACTTGGGTACGGAACCCAGCTTCACTGAGCCGCTGTGTTTTCATCTTTAAAATGGTCTAAGAGGAACATGATAGTAATGTGTGTCACCAGGTGGCTTTGAGAAATGAGATGATGTGCACGATGTGCTTGGTAGAATGCCTGGAATGCAGCGAGCACGCAACAAGGGGGAGCCGCCGGCCATCAGCGCCACTGTGTGACCAGAGGTGTGACTAGTTATTAATAGGATCCCTTCTCTCAGGCTGGCTTTCAAGTGTCTACGTGTCTCTCCATCTTGGCACTTACGCAGAGCTCTTCTCACACCTCCTTCCTATAGGACGCCTCCGTAAATGAGAGAGCTTGCAGGGTAGGATGTGCTTTTAGAGCAAGCAAACTCTAACATGGGCCAAATAAACGAGCCATGCAGCCTGCGGGCCCCGAGTTTGACATGCTTGTTTTAGAGCCTCGCACTCTGAAATGATGCCAGTGACCCCAAAACTCACTGTCCATTCAAAGTGCTCCCTGGACTATTAAGAAATCAACAGAAAGAAAATATGCCAGGGGACAAACATGTCTTCTGGGTGTAATTACCTCAAGGACAGCTCCTGATGGGGACTTTTCACCTGTGTGTGGTGCTCTTATGTGAGTTACCTCAGACTCTATACTAGCCTCGAGGCAAACACTGCCATTTACATTTTTAAAAAAGACTTAAAGTAGTTCCTGAATTGGTACCCAAACAAAGTAGGTTTCTTTCTACTAGACTCTACTGACAGGCAGACTTTAAATATCATGCCGGTTTTATTCCCTCTTCTACACTGTGTGCCATAAGATTCTTCCAGGTTAGAACTTTTCACCTCCCTGCCCATGGCTGGCGGAATGAACCCCCCTCCAGGAGACAGGAGATGTGGGCGGGAGATACATACACTACAGAGCAGGCGTAGCAGCCCTGTTTACTGCTTTCCCGGACCAGGAAAGTGCCGTCTCGCTTCCCTCGTAGTAGGTTCTCAGCCTTGTTTCGGTTGCTGCTTCCGACATTCCAGGTCTTCTCGTCATGGTGGGGCAGATCCTCATCATCCTCCACCAATGAATATTGGCTGAGGAGGGAAGGGAGGAGGTTCCTAAGTGAGGTGCATGGAGCCACAAGCCTACCCTCACCTCTTCTACCTGGGTTCTGCCCCCTCCTACAAGCAGGCCAGACCAGCGATCACCGGTGTGACTCAACCAGCCCTCCCTCTCATCTAGGGAGGGGAGCCTTCTAGGTAACTTCCCTGGACAAAGAAAGAGTCAGTATTAAGCTCAGGTACCTGGGCAGAGAGGAAGGTATTAAACAATCCTGTTTGTCCAGTTTAGATCAGGAAATTGATGGTCTAGGAGGATTGCCAGCTTTCAAATAATTCAAACAAAACATATGCTTAAGCTTCAAAAACATACTAAGCCTAATTCTGTCCTTTTTTTTTAATTGTTCCAAAAATATGTTGGAACATCATTGTGGACACAGTGTTGGAATGGGGGGGGGGGGGGGGAGTCTGTATCTTCCCTCCCTAAACTCTCCCTTTAAAATATTCTGGATAATGAGACTGAGTTTATACATTTTCTCCTACAAGATGTTCCAAACTCAGTAAAATTCTTCACTTGTTCTCTAAATAAGGCAAGTCATGCATTTTCCTAAAATGAAAAAAAACCCCTGCTGCCTCCATCTGTGGTAACGACTTACTCTTCAGTGTTTTCATTGCCCAACCACTCGTTCAACTTCTTCTGCCGAACACCTTTCTGAGTCAACCACCTGAAAAAGAGTTTCAGAGAGAAAACGCATTCAGAACTTGGCCTTAATTTTAGCCACTGGCAGTCATTCCCTTGCGGGTTCCGTGCCCACCACTTACATCAAGTACTGGTCTCTCGTCTTTCTCAGTTGGATGAGGTCGGGCTTAATGCTGTTCATGCGCTTGTCAATCTCCCGATACTCAGCTGCCTGTTTCTTCAAGTCTTCCTCCAGTCTTCTTCTGCTGTCCACAATTTCACTGATCCGAGACTTCAACTTTTCATAATTATGCATAATCCTGCAGGCAAGAGAAACGCACCTGTGGTCACCCGAGTTCATCATGAAGGTATCCCCCAGTTTATATGAAAAGGCTCCCTGTGGAGCCCCAGCCATTTTCCTAAGGCAAGGATGCCTTGCTTTCCCTTCCCGTTGTTTTCTAAACATGCACAGCACAGAAAGCAAGATCATTTTTAAGCAGTTTAAGAATACCCTGGTTATCTCTAGCAGAACAAAGGAACACTCCTCTGACCAACCTTTGTATTTCTTTCTCATTGCCTTCACGTTTAAACTTTTCTATGTACTCTTTACTGTAGCGCTCCTGTGTTTGGCACTGTTCTTCAAATATTTTTATGGTTTCATTAAATGCTTCAATAGCTGTTCTTTTCATTTGGATTTCCTGCAACACAATATTAGTAAGACCATGTCACACCTTTCGTAGAACAGGTGATTTCTTATTGTGAGAGACTCCCATTATGATTATCTAGAATGTTAAGTACTTTGTTAGCAAGGTGGAACTCTAATTCATAGAATCACTAGAACACTATCACAAAAGCACACACTTCCTTTGGGAATTATTCCAGTCTATGGAAACTGACTACCTGACAGTTTCCTAAGTTTTCATCTTGGTTAAAATCATGCCACTTTATCAGCAATTCATGACATCCATCTTGCCCTTTACTCCCCCTGCCGGTCCTGATGGTTAAATCCCTATTTCTGATATTAGCCAAGTTCCACAAGTCTGTGGACCCTCCAATCTAAAAACAATTCTTCAATCAAGAATTATGTCAAATCAACTTAAAACTCACAGTAACCTCTTCCTTTCTCTTGTAAACTTACTATTCTGATACTTATAGGCTTCATTTACAAATAGAGATATAATGAATAAATTACTAGAATAATCCACAATGATTCACAAACAAATGAGCTCTCAACCTTTTTATTCTGTTTTTGAAGCTGACTAATATGCGTTAGGTTTTAATAGCTAACACTTCTAAAATTATAATGTGATTTTCACAGAAAACTCACCTGGGAAGTACGGGTATAGTCCTCATATAATCTATCATATTCCCGACTTTTTTCTTGAAATTGAGTGTTATATTCATGTAATTTTTTTCCTACAGCTTCAATATTATCTTCTTTGACAACTTGATCCTAGAAGGATTAGAGAGAGCAGAAGAAAAAGCAATTCAATGGATAAGGTATGTAATCAATTAAGAACTATTTAACCAAATATCTGACGTGGAAAAATCCTTAGAGTATTTTATTGAACTACTCTGAAATTGTAATTTTGTGATTACAAGTACAAAGCTTTTCAAATTTCATTACATGCAATTCATCTGCTTCTAAGTGTTTCTAAGCACTGAAAGTACCTTATTTAAATGACATTAACAATGTGAGCATTTGATTACCTGTTGGTATTTGGATACTGGATAAAGTAACTTCACATCCAGCTTGGGATTGTACTGAGCTAGAGATTCATTCCGGTAGTGGTTTATTAATTCAACCACAGAGTTGAAGGTTAATGGGTCCGAGAAGCCGTATTTCCCATCTCGGTGAAATATTTTGATTAATTTGTTATTTCCTCCTTTCCTGTAAATACAATATGAATGTAATGGCATACAATTTCCTTTAAAGAAATGTGTTTTAATGTCAACTTGAACCACCCCGGCTTTGCCTCCATTCTCTGACTCACCTTAGTGTAAGAGTATAATCTCCGTGCATTTTAGTAGATGCATCTCGTACCAAAAAGGTTCCGTCAGCTGTATCTCGCAGTTTTTCATTCACTTCCTCCCTGATGTGAAAAGAACACAAGACAGGGCTTACCTCAAGGATTTAGTGATTATCTAAACAGACTTAATTTTTAGAGCAATTTTATGTCCAAAGCAAAACTGAGCAGAAAGTACAGAAAAACCCTCTAACACCCTTCCCCTATAGATTTATACTTATTAATTACATTTTCAAAGCTCAACAATTTATTCTTATATAAAAAATGTTACAAACTCCATCTCATTATAAACAGGTGCATGGGAGTTAAAAAAAACAACCTACTTTCACTGTCCATATAACTGTGGTACACGTTTTTATTTTTTAACCAAAGATGCTAACAAATCAGCAAATCATGATCCCAAAAAGGTTTCCTGCCCATCCCTCCCCGCTTGAAAACAAAAAGCTAAGAATAAAAATGCCACTTTATTTTACTGTGTGTGAGATAATCGTATGAATTCTTAGAGTTCTGCGTGACAGGAGTGCCTGCACGCTGCCTTGGGCAGGGCCACTCGTCCCGGTGCCTCCCTGACATCTGTCAATAATCGAACTTCTCAGTGTGTAATTTCCGGTGGCACCAGCACCCACAGCTCTCCAGTGACTTCTCTGGTAGCCTTTGGAAGGGAATCCAGTATGCTTCAATGTTTATATTGGATGATATCCTAAAAATGGAACTTAGCAAGCTGGTGCTTTTCTTTCTCTTAACCTAAAACTCTATCGCTAGTGAAAACTAAGCGTTTCTGTGGGCTTACCTCGAGATATCTCCCCAGTACCACTCAGCATCTTGTAAGGACATATTGTTATTCATACCGTTGTTGGCCACAGTAGTAGGTTTTGGTGGTTTAGGAGGCAGTGCTGTAGATTAAGGAGAAAGGAAAAAGTTGTTTGCGACCCCAAACTAACATTTTAAAACAGACCTAATTTCTTTGGATGAAAGTAGAGTGTGACATACAGCAATAATTCAGAATTCCATGAAACATGCAAGATTGTTTTCTTCTAAAAAAAAAAAAAATCAGAAATCTTTCAGAGTACAGCTCAAAGAGAAAAGAAACTGAAGAAAACAGCTTGGAGATTAATAAATGTGAATTTCAGAGTAAATCCAGAGTTGCATTTTCTACTTCTAGGTTCTAGTTATATTAAAGTTGCATGCCTGGTCAAATCCAGCTGAAGTCAGAAACCATGCATGCACAGTGAGCAGGAGGAATCACATGGGTTGGCTTTAATTTCCTCCTGTTTAATTAGGAGAGATAAATTTGGCTTCTGCCCTCCACAAATGCTGGTGTGGTAGAGGCTCACCTACAGCAATATGTTTTCAGAGGAGAGTTAGTATTTCTCATCTTAGTATTTCCGGCACTGTTCTGCCAAAAGCCACTCTAAGAAACTCATCCTTGACCTAAATCTCTTTAGTGTTAATTTTTTATTGGAGAAATTGTGCTCTATATGTCAACTGATTAAAAACTATATTCCTCTTTCTCAATGTCAAATCAGTATTCATATACCAATTGGTGACAAATGAAAGGCTGTGGTATTTCTGAAATTTCTTCACTGGGAAATGGGCTAATAACATAGGGATAAAATAAGTTAGAAAGCACAATAAACCCAGGATTTTTTAGCTAAATTCTAAGTCATAAGTTTTAAAGCACAGTTACGATTTTAATTTATGTAAAATTATTTCAGAAGTCTATCAAAAGACTATGTGATAAAGACTAGGACTAAGGAATGGACAGCCAACTTCTTTTCTCTTTATAGTATCCTAATATATAGTATCTTAAGACAGGAGGCAAAATCTCAAAATTTGATTTAGAATAGTTTCCGGTCACCTAGAACTGAGTTGCAATCATTGCTACATTTTACATGCTTTCTAAAGTACCAAGTGCTATCCCCACAAAGTATCACACTGTTCTCCTCCATTGGCAACAGAGAAAAGCAGCACAAAGGAGACAGCGATTCAATTACAGGAACGCTATACAACAATATAACCCAAATACCAAAAGATCTTAACAAAAGACACCAGTGAAAAACGGGCATTCCATTCATATCCATTCAAGTAAGAATAAGCATTTACCACATACAATCTGATCTGCCTGCTTCCACAGGCTATGATCAAATGAATTATTATTAAATTAGAACAAATTAATAAAAATAGAAATCTAAAGAGGCTCTATTACAGAGTTGTCAAAAAAAAAAAAGCCACAAAATTAACTAGCTTTCTACAAGAATACTGCAGTATTACCTGGTGGATCCATTTCTATATAAAACATCAAGTCTGTGCCACAATTTATATCTGTCTTAGCATATTCTAAATCCAGGTCTTCCATATTCCAAACAGTGTTGTACATTTGTGCGAGAGTTTCCTTGGCTGAGCTCAGTTATAAGAAAAGAGTCCGGCTTTCTTTGTAATGGTGTCTTGGAATTCATTTTAAAACCTATAAGGGGCTGCACTGTAACCTATTACATCACACAGCCCAGCCAATCAAGTCAGAAAAATGTCACCAGACCACTCCTGCTTCATTATTTCTCTTCTGTATCAGCCTTAGCACAACCCCAACCTCACTAAGCTACATTTAATAGAACTGCAACGTATACATGCTCATCGTTTCCAAAAGCTGTTTAATTTGACTGTTCTCCTCCAGCAGTGAGTTTTCTAATTCCCTTTTTATTACTCCTTGCAGCTTGGTACGCTCCGCTCTTGGCAGGGTGACAAAAGCTGATATGCTGCAGCACGTAGCTTTTTTCCCCTAGTGCATCTGGGTTTTTAGATAGCCCGATCATTCCTTGGTTTAAAAATCTTACAAATGCATGAAAACGGTGTATTTAAGGTATATTTTACAGTCCTTAAATACCTCCCATATGTATTAAAAGCAGAAAGGACTCAGGATATTTAATCTCAGTCCTACGTAAAAACTCAAACACTGTCACAAGTGTACCACATTAGAAAGCTCAAGTACAAGGAAATACATAGGCAAGCTCTCCTCCTCGACCAAACATTGCAAAGTCAAAACTACACTTTATGGACTAACACTGGAAATTCTTAACAGGAATGAAGAGGTCTGTTAGCAGAAATAATCAACAGAACTGTCAACATCATTAATGAGAAATTTAATGTTACTGCCTAACAAGACTGGTCAAGGTAAGCTGTCTTCCAAATAGAAAGAGGCCATACATATCAGAATGCAGAGGGGGAGAGCTGTCTCGGCAAAGTATTCTCACCGGTGAAACCATCCTGGGATTTATTGTGTTAATACTGCTTGGGTGGGCGTGGGGATGATGTAATCACTTTTTGGGGAGTTGGGGGTGGAAAGGGGGCTTTTATCTCTTCTGCCTCAAATGCCTCGCACTGGGGAGGACTATTACTATCCCTTCTTAGCAGTACTTAATGTAAAGACATCAATTCCCCTATAAGCCTAATTATTAATCTTTTTTTCTTCAAAGCTGTTCTCTATGTAATCCTGCTGCTTTTACTGGAGCCTAAGGTACATTCCCCTTAAGAAATGGTCCCTCTTTGCAATAGGATGAGAGGGAAGGAAGAAGGGGGGTGGGGGAAGCCCTCACCCCATGTAAATGTGGCTGATTTAAAAAACTATAGTGGGCTCTGTGATCTACATAGTATTTGTGTGATTAAAGAGCACAGAAGCCCTAAAAATTTACTCTTAGACGTTCTATCAGCGTTGGCATCATAAACTATATAAAAGAGCAGAGCAAAGGCAGGCCATTCTCTGAGCACTATTCACTTGAATCCCCTCTCTAGTTTATAATTCATCTTCTCAACCATGAAGGCAGACTCAGCCTAAAAACCCTCCCACTCACTTTTCTATTTGCCTAAGAGCTTAAATAAACCTAAACTCAAGTAAAAGTGGCGGTGGTGGTGCCCTCAAATAAGATTCAGAAAGAAATCTCTCGGTTTAATAAAAACAGTGATATCCCCCCCCTCCCCCCCCAAGGAAGGGAGACAAGTTCTAGCCTCCAACAGAGGGCCACATGCCCTGGAAGCACTTGGTGCAAACCAGGGCTGAAAAGGGAGCCCATGTGGCACAGGGAGCAGGGAGACAGGTGATTTTCCACGTCTCTCCCAGGCCTGGCCAGGCACCAACTTCCAGCCCGGCACTGTGTAATTACCTCCTTCCCCGCTTCCAACCTAACCCCATCCTTCCCTCACACTGTGCCCCTCCAGGAAAGGAGTATCGCCCTCATCTGCCATCTGCCCTCCCCAGGGAGTGCTTAATCTCTCTCTCTCTCTCTCTCTCTCTCTCACACACAGAACTACAAAAAAACAAAAAAAATACACCACAAAAAAAAAACAAACAACAAAAAAACCCTAATGCAACAGCGAAGGGGCAGAGAAGTGCACAAATTAAAAGCAACTTACTTTGCAGGTTATGCATTTCAACGGTTTCTCTTTGAAAGCCTGTATCCGACAATGAAAAAAAAAAAAAATCCAAAAAGCTATTCTTCCAGCCAGCAGGACCAGCCCCCGCGGCTCCCCCCACAGCTCTCAGGCAGGCGGTGCTGGCTGCCAGCGCGCAGGACCCCTGGGACCGAAGGAGGATCTCGCCGCTGCACCCTCACCGGCTCCCCGCGGAGACAGCCGCTGGACGTGGGTCCAGTACCCGGGAGGGAAAAGGCACCGGCGCTCGCAGGGCTCTCTCAGATAAAGATCGCGGCTTCATGATTAACTTGGGCAGGTTCAAATATTTGCTGAGCCAGGGATTTCGGGGAGGGGAGGAGAGCCCAAGTCAAAGTCAAAGTTGTCATCTGCTAACAAGTGGCCAATGCCAGCCCAACTCGCTCATTTTCACCGAGGAAATGAGAAGACCATTGTGCGGGGACCTAAAATAGTCTCTCTAACTGGCTGTGGCAGCGCGCTCGCTGGCTCGCCCGGGCTCAAGTGGCCACAGTGAAGCGAGGCACTATGCGCAGCCAAACACAGGAAGTGGCTGAGCTAGTTCAGCAAAAAATAGAATCAAAGCCCTGCTTGTAAAGGCCTGAACCCTGGAATGGCCCAGAACACCATGCCTTGCTCAGTCCACCTCCTCCCACACACAAGCACAGGCAGCCCGCAGGTGTAACAGGAAAGCCCTACGCAGCAACTGGGCAGGGAACAGGTCTAAAAAAATATTTCAAGTCCTAGGGAAGATGACTCTAACTCTGCATAGATACCATGCTCCACGACCACATGAAGACTGAGAGAGAAAAACCCCAGCTGCAGCTATTTCTATAGTCGATTGCAACTTGGGCTTCAATAGCCAGAGGGTTTTGTAATAATTAGGAGGGGTGTCTGCATCGGGTTCATGCGATGGCCACATGGAGCAAAGGATGGGAGAAGGGCAAGCAGAGGGAATACCTTTCGGGAGGATGTTTGTCCTCTATTTGAGAAAGGTGCAATGAACCAGACTTAATTAAAATTTTACCTCAGAAACTTTTCACTCGTATCAGCTTGACTATTACTCCAAGAACCAAAACACAATAATCATACCTTTAAAACCAGACAGCAATTTAGAGATGACTTCAAGCAATTCCCTCATACTACACACACACACACACACACACACACACACACACACACACACACACACACACACACGATTCTGACCAGAGGGGTAAGTAAAGTGGTTTGCACAAGATTACAGCAGGAGGACCAGAACTCCTTTTCCTCCACCCACTGGCCCTGCTCTTCACTTCCCTCTGCCAGAGAATGTAAAAATTAACAAGTGAAACTGAAGCTAATGTCTTCTAAGCCACATACCAGAAATTTCACACTTGCAACAAAACTGACTTTTTATTTTCTATTTTTAGCTTATCTAAATTTTTAAAAAGCTACCTTCAAATTCTCTTTGAAGAAATATGGGTGTGGTCTCTAACACCCTCAGATTCTGTATAGGAAGGAAGGTGACCCAATGGTCACATGCAGGGATAAAGATTGAGGTGCTGATATAAAGTCTACACCGGCAGGAACCGGGGAGCCGGTTTCAGGATTACTTGCAACATCTGGGAAGTGCTGCTGCACTCACAGTGAAAGTGACTTTACAAACTTTCCGTTGGTGTAATTGGTGAAAGATCTCCATTTCTAATGAAAACAAAAACTGTGTGTAAGTGCATCTTCCAGCTCCTGCCCAGTGATTACAGGGACCCGTGGTTAGTTCAGAGGCTACCCTTGCATCGTGAGCAGCATAATCTTGCTCTATTTTTAAAAGTCTTTCTAAAGCTAGAAACTTCGGAAACACCAGTCTCTTAAGCATACCTGTCTGGAGGCACATGATGATTCATGCCAAAACCTTCTAAGATTAAAATGCTTTCTAGTCCAACAATATATTTTCTGTTTCAGAAGAAAATTATCCACTGGAAAGCAGTACACCCTCTACTTACAGAAAATTCTTAAAATAGATTTGTAAACTTTGCTTAGAATTTCTCACAATATGTATCATCATCTACCATAGAGGTTCAATTATATTACTGAAAGTGTGAGCTGGGTCTTTTCCTCTTCAGTTTTAGTGGTGGAAAAGTGATCTGCAGACACATGCTCTTTATTAGCTTAAAAAGGGAGCCCTCTGCTGGTAGAACAGAGCCAGTGACTTCTGCTTGGGAAAAACCAGGCAAGTTTCAGTACTTTTCATTCATCTCATATTATGTCCAAAATTTCGCACAAAATAGGTGTCCAAATGTCACTTAATCTATATGATTCACTAACAAATAACTAATAAATCAAATGCACAGATGTCATAACAACGTAGGAACTATTTTTCATATGGCTGCTAAGCTCTTGGATGAAAACTTATTTCAGCATTTATCTGAGACT
Organism: Myotis daubentonii; assembly: GCF_963259705.1. NCBI lineage: Eukaryota > Metazoa > Chordata > Mammalia > Chiroptera > Vespertilionidae > Myotis > Myotis daubentonii. The sequence continues at coordinate 80,379,527 of NC_081843.1, forward strand.
CAAAGACAGCCACCCTGGCGAACTTACACACATAATTAAAAATAAACTTTAGCCCTCCAAATTCTTCAAGACACTATGTCTTACTAATTTTCCTTTTCCCAAAGTTTGGTAAAACTCATTTCTGAGGCAAAAATAGTTCATATTTCACTTCTCAGCAGGTCCCTTAACCATTAAAAATACCTTTGAAAGTTATAGACTGAACACTGTATTCATATGTGCAAATCACCATCAAATCACGATTGTTTAACGACCACCATTCATCCTGCACAACTTCTTACCTGTTTTGGTGGGTTATCATTTCTGAACAAAAGGCCACTTAAAAAACAAACAAAAACATGAACCCAAATCATCCTTTAAGGGTTAAATAAACGCCTCCCTTTATAATTTAACTTAAAACAACTTAGGACAAAGGGGCTTTTCAGGATGATGCATACTCCTCTCTCCATATCTGGCTCTCCTAATGACCCTGCATGGAGAAGACTGTCCATTTGAATTTCTAAATAAACTCAGGTTTACATAGGCGCAAAAATGCCATCCTACCAAATATCTGAAAAGGTGCATCCACTGCTTAGTGAAGAACTCCTGCCCTGTCATTTCCCCCTCAGCCACTGTCTCTGGAAATAGAAGGCTGCACTGTGAAATCAGAAGTAAAACTGAGCTGGATGCCAACATACGCACCCTGAAATGTTTCTTTTTCAGAGTACAAGTAAAATTTCCTATTTTTCAATACATAACCCTGATGGCTTGCCTCTGTTTACTCCAACCCATCTAAATGTATGCATGCATTTTTTTTTCAAGGTTTCATTTCTTAACTTTAAAACAACCTCTAATGTCAGACCACATTTTAAATTCAATAAAAAAACAAATCAGAGAAAAGTAAAATTCTTTGAATGTCATTTCACTCTACCTTAGTGCTTTAGTCCTGGTTGAAAGGCAAGCCCAGAGAATTTAAAACAAGATTTATGAATCAGGCTCTTTAGGATGAATGTTTTGCAATCCCCCAGTGGTTAAAAATTAACTCTGACAGGTGTAAAAGGGCAGGGGGAAAAAGAGTCATTTATTTTCCTCTCTGGACTTGAGGTGCCATATCAGACTTCAATTATGCTACATTAATATTACTGAATGTATCCATGAAATCTGAAATATGTAAATATACTTAGAATGGGTTTCATTCAAAGGCAGCCCATGTTAACTGGTCCTGTTTTTACTTTAGTTGCCCTGTAGTGATCTGCTTTAGCTACCTAAGCATTAGCAGGGTAAACATCACACCATGATTCAAGAAAACCTGCTGTTTGAGCTTTAAATGTGTTGAAGACCTTTAGTCACAAAGGGCACAGCACTTACGCTATGCTTAACCCCTCAAACCTTCGTTTCCCTCCATGAGGGGAGAAGCCTTGCACTGCAGGTTTGCTGGGGACATTAACAGAGGTGGTATGTGAAAGTGCTTTGAAAGCTGGGATGTGTACCAGAGGTTAAAAGACAGTTCACTGGATGACTATCATTCTGTGCCGCTCTATGCAAGGAAGAGCTCCAAAGGAGAAGCGGCCTTTGTCCCTGGGAAATGTGCTTGAGCAGATGAGCACACTTAGTGTAAGAGGACAAGGGGCTTCGTGCAGATGCGTGGCTGGCAGTGTCTGGGGCTGCTGTGCACAGCTGTACATTGTGTGCACTGTGTGAAGGCACCTGGGCAGTGGCAGGAGGGACTGGCACTAAAATCCAGGCCCTTCCGCTCGCCATGCCACGCAGAGGAAAGGGCATCCTACAAGGGCACCTTCCTCCCTCTCAGCATGCACCCACTCCCGAGGCAGCAGCTGCCCAGAGAGGGTCCCTCTCACATTTGCAGGCTCCCTGGCCTGCGGCCTATCCCTGCTGGCTAGGAACGGGGGTGGGGGGTGGGGTCAGAGGGGAAAACAGCCTCACAGGGAGACCATGAGACAGTGCTCACCAGGAACGGGGAACAAGGGGGATTGGAGCCCAGAGTGAGGCAAGCTCTCGCAGGGCCTTAAAAACCAGAGCTGACACAACACACAGCAGAGACCACCTCACAGTTCTCACAACAACCCCAGGACAGAAGCATTATTCCAATGTCAAAGACCGGAAAACAGTTTGGAAAGGCTGAGTTACTTGATAACGAACTTGGCAAGTAAGTAGCAGGAGCTGAAATTCAGACCCAGTTCTACTTGACTCCCATGGTTCTTTCCACCGAGTAGCCGACAGAGGGAGTGATTAGGAGCCTTATGACAACAGTTATGAAAACTGCATGTGGCTCTTTACTGTCTGTGACCCAGAGGAGCAAACTGCATGTACTTTTAGTTGATTACTTGCTGGAGACTTTGAGGACTTCTGACTGGCCACTGAGAGCAGCACTGCTCACGGAGGTTCCACAGACCCGGGCAGCAGAGCAGTGGAGTAGAGCCCTCCACAGACTCGGGAGTTGGCACCCATGAAACCCTTAACCTCTGCTGGCTTCCCCTTTTTCATGTGCACACAAAGAGCTGGGCAATACTTTCAAACTAAGTGATGCCTTTATGATACTGTCACTGAAATATCTCCTGCTCTTTACAATCTGATAAAAATATCAAGCCTCTATTTCTTTTTTAACCCAAACGCAAACCATCTTCTGTCACCATATATTAGGCCCCCTTTACACACACCCCACACCCACTTCCCTCTGGTAATCACCATCCTGTTGTCTGTGTCTATGAGTTTCAGTTTTATATTCCACCTATGAGTGAAACCATATGGTTGTTAGCTTTTTTCTAATTAATTTTGTCAAGCCATTTCATTATTTCTGGACTTGGCAATTTATCTTGAATAAATCTTTGAAACTCCTTGAACTGAAATGTTATTTCTCCTTCCCCTATTCAAACTGTTCCTTTTATTCAAAACCCAATTTAAGTCTTATTTTTCCTATGAGCTTTTTCTGTCGACTCAATTACCCTAACAAGGTACCAATCACATCCCTAAAATTATTTTTGTACTTAGAATACAAGCCCTTCGGTCTAGTGCTTAATTAGACATGATGTGCTAATGGGTCCTATTCGAATTGACACACTGCCTCAAACATCATCAGTGTTGCCTGTCCGTTCAAGTTCTACCTGGTAAAAACTATCAAAGATGTCTTTGTCCCATAATAGTCTTGCTACCCCTTCCCACAAATACATTCACGTGCTCATTTCTATCCACAGTAATAAAGTTACTGCAAGTGAATGATTTATAACCGTTTATGGAAATGCATGGGCACTGTGCTTCCAAAGCCCTCTGGTAAAACCATGCGCTGGGGCAATGAGGGGACTGGAAATATCACATTCCTACCAGGCCTAAGGAATCATTTCTCTGACCCAGGGCCTCATGCCAATCACCTGCACTGGAGCCATTCCTGAGCAAAGGTGTCCGGGATGGGGCGTTTTTCCTGGGATGTGTCATATGTTTTCACAGGTGAGAGACGCTAAAGCATCCCTTTAATTCCAAAGGGCCTATACAATTTCCAGACAGCTAGGAGATATCACACCGAAATAAAAATGGCTCACCATGGTTTAAAATGACTTGGGTTCATTTTTTGAAGAGGCTGTATGAATTCTGGGATGGTCTAGCAAATGTTCAAGGCTTCATTTGTCTTTATTCAACAGAGCTGGTGGAAGTAATCCACCTTTGGAACTGCCGCACCAACTTCCTTATAAAAAAAATGTAGGTAGGGTCTACGATATATCAAGCAGTTTTGTTTTTGTTTTTAATCCTTACCCGAAGGTATTTTTAAATTGATTCCTAGGGAGGGGGGAGGGGGCATTCAAACATTTATGTGAGAAATATCAATTGTCTGCCTCCCGTATGCGCCCCAATCAAGCATCAAGCCTGCAATCTAGGTACACGCCATGCCCCTAACTGGGAATTGAACCTGCAACCTTTTTGGTGTGTGGGATAATGCTCCAACCAACTGAGCCACCCAGCTGGGGCTATCAAGCACTTTTAAGTGTGTGTTATGAAAATGGTTGCAGATGAATCTTTTCTTTGGCAGAATTCAGCAGAAACTGATAAAGATGTTTGATCAGTTTATACCAGTCACTCATTAAACTCCACCACTGATCCTACTACACCCATGTGATAAATTCTCAAAAACTCCATGTGATAAATTCATTTGTGGGTGTCTGTCACACCCTGGCTGGTGTTTAGCTTCCATACCTCCCCTCTCCAGAGGGGGAGCCACTGAGAAGACCAGGACAGTGGTACCACCTAGCCCTTCCCTGCAGCAGGCCCCGTTGCTCCCCTAGGGTCTGAGACAGACCGCCACACTAGTCAGGAGGAAGTGAAAGATCATAGCCCAACCTTTGGCCCAGCGATCTGCTTTCTTCCTCACTCGTGTGTGATTAGTTTAGGGAAGGCCATCAATGAATGACTAAAGTGCCATGTTCCAAACCTGTGCCGACCTCTTCTCACAGGGTCCTTCCAACACATCCCGGCATTCTTTCCTGCTGAGCCCAAAGGCAACCTCTGAACATCGACAGAGAGCTCCAAGACCCACTAACAAATGACCCACGCATCACAGGAGATGAAATCTGTGAACCACCACCTGGGCTTTAGTCCGTGGCCATCCTTGTCGACAGCCGTCTCTGCAGTTTACCTATAATGCGAGGCCCCCCTGTGGAACATCCTGCTTGCTGTGATCTGAACACACCACACCTGCCTTAAGTACCACTTCTGCTGCCTCTTCTCACCTCTGGAGACCATATGTTGGGCCTGTCCACAGGAGCCCTGCCCAATACCCACCTGGCTTTACCCCACCCCTACAGGCGGGCTGTAAGCACAGGCCCTTGCCTCTCTCAGTCTGCTCCACCCAAGTGGAAATAACCAACCCTGGCCATGGAACACCTAGAGGGGCACAGCTTCAATCTACACTGCCTGACAGTGACCCTGGGTTCCCACGGCTGCCCACACAGAGGTAAATCTGGGAACTCTCAGGAGCTACCTCTGAGGTTTTATTTAAATTCTAAGCATAAATTAAGAATATAAGCAACACCTTTTACTGGTCCTGAAACTTCACTTATAAGACCTTACTCACTCTTTTAAATGGCCAGCTTTTAACCAGCATATACAGCAAAGTAAGGTTGCTTAGACTTTCCACAGTAGAAGAAAAATACATCAGCTTAAATTAAACCCACTGCTAACACGGTCTACATTTCCTGCTTTGTTAAATGGCTAATTGAATGCCAGCCTGCTTTCAAAGAAGGGCCTGGCTTGCTCTAACGTGCTGCAGTGAACTCCCTGGTTTCATGCTGCTTGCGTTCCTGAAAATGTTTATTTTGACAGACATTTCTCAGCATACCTGCTTCCAAGAAACACATTCCCAAATACTTTAAATTATATAGTAATTATAAATCCCCTACTTTCTCAATATTAGAAAGACAAACTAAAATGTCAACAACTAAAATGAGCTCCATAATTTACGCAAAACTAGAAGCATAGAAGTTGAGGGGAACAGAGAGTTCTCCCAAGAAGCTCATCGAAAACCACGATCATTTCAAATCCACACACACTGAAATACGGATGACACTGACCATACACACTACCATTCACCTTGTGGTTCTTTAATCACAAGAACATGTTATTACAGAAACTTAGGCTATTTCAGATGAAGTCTAAAGCCACCATTTATCAGGCTCTAAAAACCAAACAATGAATGAAATTGGAAAGTTCAAAGGGCACTACCTGGTGCTGGCTGTCGCTCGCTCCATTCCGTTGAGATTAAAATTTCTATAACTTTTCGGAGGGGTTCGGCATTCTCAGAGCTACAGAAAAAAAGAGAGTTCCATTAGAAACCTTCTCCCTACACAACAGACTCATCTTCATGTATACACATTCCAATGTAAGTGTGCACATGGGTCTGGGAACTAATATCTTTAGAGTAAGTGTGAAGGCGAATCAACCTAGGACTACCCTCATCATCCCCAAACGCATGTTTCTCTTCTTTCACTCACCTGGCTGCAGGGAATCTGAAAAGCAGAGGGCTGAAAAGTTCCGAGAGCACTCCTGCAGTCAAGAGGTTCTTGCTGGAGCTTTGGGAGAGCTTGAAGAAATGTTTGAGCAAATACTGGAGCGTAAGCCAATACTGATGAGGTATGTTAGGTGACCTAATGAGCTTCTTCAACAGCTGGATATAGTCTTCGGAGCTTTGTACTTCTACAGGTTAAAAACAACAAGAAAGGAAATGAGAAAAGAATAAAAGATATTTCTAGGTACCAGTGAATAAGCACCTAAAAAATTCCTGTCCTTCTGGCTATGGAAGAAGGAGCCATTTAAAACAAAGTCATCAGAAGCAGCAGACAGTCCATTTGTCCTTCTCATTAGAAAAGACATTGTGAGAAAGTAGAAATCTCAAGTCAAATGGAAATATAAGAAGTTTTTGGTGTAAAGAAAAAACCACAAAAGGTTCAGGGTGTGCTGGCAGAAATCTGCCCTCTATTGAGCAGCTGCAAGTGTGATTGGCTAATTTGGAGGAGCATCAGATAAGTATCACAGGTTTTAACTTTGAAGGTTACAAACCACAATTTCCTGTCCCCAAAGCACTTTAACTGAGCATTAGCTCCTAAAACTGAGTCCTCTTCCCTCGACACTTTTTTAATGGCCACTTGAAGACAATGGTAAGAACATCCCCAGCCACTGGGGCCTAGTCCCGGTTCCCTGGACCCAGTGATGGTACCTGAAACACGGTGGCCTTCACTGATGTAATGAACTCTGTTAATGCTGATGAAGGTAAACCATTAGCCACTTCAACATGTGGACAGTTTTCCTAAGCAAACGAGGAGCTGGGTCTTCTACTGGATGTTAATGGAGGGAAGTGGTACTAATGGGAGTGGGGGTAAGGTGGTGATGTAGGGTCAAGGGAGGGGGGAAGGGGGAGGAGGAGGAAAGATTCCTACTAATATATTCTTTTAAAAAAATCATCTCTTCATATGCAGACTATACAAGCATATCCATATCTCAATACATGTTCAATGAAGTTCTCCAAGAGAAAACAAACCTTGGGCTAAAGAAATCATTTCATTGTAAACAGCTACTGGAATGACAGGATTCGGTAGGTCCGAGAGATAGCGTTTGAAAGCATCTGCTAAAACTTGAACATCAACTGTTTCCAAGTCCACGGAGGCAGCATCTATGATAAAAACATTAAAAATAAAATTCAGACATTTTATACAATGGTTAGGCCAATTTTCTGAATGTCTGACTTAAATGTGACACATGAAAGGAAGCAGTAAGGACTAATATGAGTTTCTCACAGGGGTTGCCCCTGGCATTTTAAACAATTTTTCTTTGTGTCAGTCTATCTCCAACACAGTGAGCACTTAGCATGATGGTCCTTGGCCATGATGCCAGGAGCACACTCCCAGACTTTGGGGCAATAAAAAATTGTTGTGTCCCTTCATTCATATGCTGAAGCCCTAACTCCCATATCTCAGAATGTGACTATATTTGGAGATAAGGCCTTTAAAGAGGTTTTAAGTTAAAATGAGGCCATTAGGGTAGGCCCTGATCCAATCTAACTGGTGTCCTTATAGGAAGAGGAACTTTAGACACACACAAAGACACCAGGGGTGCACGCATAGAGGAAGCGCCACGTGAGGACACAGCAAGAAGGTGGCCATCTGTAAACCAGAGGAGGGTCTCAGAAAACCAAGTCTGCCTTCACCTGGGACTTCCAGCCTCAAGAACTGTGAAAAAACAGGCTTCTATTTTTTAAGTAATCCGGTCTGTGGAATTTTGCTTATGGCAGCAAAACTAATGTAGTCCCCAAAACATTTCCAGAGGGGGGTTTTGCCTAGGGATGGCTAATCATATAGTAAATGCTTCCTAAAACCTCAACAGGAAAATGTAGAATTCTTAGACTTCCTAAAATTTGAGTTGCTAAGTCCTGCACCTCAGAATTCATATACGTGTAACCCAACAGAGTGACTGATTGAGACAGCAAGATATTATAGAATTTTAGCAATCTCAAGAATACCCATAAAAATAATCTGAGCACCTTTAACACACGTCCCCCTAATTCTGACAGGGTATTGTGATCAGGGGATTACTAATCTAACCAGTGGGCTCTGAACTATCTCAGAAGAACAGTAAGACGAGCATATCTTTCCAGCAAATCCTTCAGCTAGAAAAGAGGTCTGGTGATTCAAGAATGGGATGATACGAATCAAAGCCACTCTGAGTGCTTGAGAGAGAAACCGGCACAGTGCTCAGGAGAAAGAAGGGGTTCTGGGGCAGGAATGGCCATCCAGAAACAAGGGGCGTTTGGCTGCTGGTGAAAGATGCACTCGTGACATGAAGGGTAACTTGAAGAAAATTATCTGGAGGCTCAACAGAGAAAAGGTGAGCCAATGAGCAAATTGCTACACTACATCTTTAAACTGCTTTTTTAATTGTGGTGTTAAAAATAAGTTGGAAAGCAGAGCTGTCGGAAGTAAAAATAATACTTTTGGTCATTTGAATTCTACTACAGCTAGAAATGTATGAGACATTATCTAGAACTAAGGTAATGTGGGACTGACTGGATGAGGCTGGAGCCTGAAGAGGATGAGCAAGAAGATGTTTGAGCACGAGTGGAGGGTGGTATTCTGGATTCCGTGAACCAAGTGTAATGATATAAATCACTCCAGGTTGAGCCTGAAGCTACAACAGTTCCCTGGACACATCCTTATCATAATACAAACTTGCCCAACTAAGTAGGCAGATTTTACGAAAGATAATCACATACCATAAAGCTTGAAAAGTTCATCTCATGGAAAACGTTGGCAGGTTAGTTTGACTAAAAGAATTATTGAACTTAAAAGGTAGAGTCAAAGCGTTAAATCACTTAAATGTCCTACAAAGAACTAACGAGAGACATCACATTAGATATGTCCCAAGCGTGGGAAAGGCGATACTAGGTCTTTGGATAAAGGATCCACCCACCTCGAAAGTACTGCAACGACTTACTAGTGGACTGTCAAGAAAAATTGTGTGTGAATCACTATGGGAACATTCCGTAGCCACTGACTATTGGGCAAGCTGCTGCCTACCCTCTCACACTCCGCCCCATATGCTTCATTTACTAAGTCTCTTTGCCAGCAAATTAATTATTACTTAATTTGTTCATCCTAAAAAATGTGAGAAACCATTGGGTGATGTGGTATAAACATTTAGACACTAAATATTCCGCATGTCCCTCCATCAGGCAGGGTTCCTGCTGTCTTCTCTGCCAGAGCAATGTTGATGAGCCACATCTCCATCATGACACGTCCCAGACAGGATGCTAATGCCTGTCTCCCTGCTGGACTGAGAGTACAAGGGCACGGGCTATGGCTCTTACCTGCTCCTCTTGCCTCTCCCAGTGCCCAGATCAGCACACAGAATGTGCCTGTTCAGTGTTTGTGGACTAAACGAAATAAAAGGTTCTTAGAGTAGGGCTTTGGTAAATGAACGTTACGCTAACACCTGAGGTGTATCCCAAAGAGCCTTAACCGTCTTTGAATGAAATAGCCTTATTTTAAGTCTCTGGCAAATCCTTGCATCAGCTCACCTTACGTCAAATTCCACTAAAATTCATGACATCGTATGTTCCATTTATTTTTTTAATGTAACTTCTAAAGTTTCTTGGAGTTTCTGGCCTCTGTCCTATGTCTCCTTTTTTGCATTAAAGCTCTTCCAAGAGCCATCCTTGACTTTCGAAGCTAGCTAGGTAAGAGCTGTACAATCTTTAGATCTGGGTTGGAGGAGTTCACACTCTCTCCCACCTCACTTTTCACTGAGTTCTATTCAAGACAGACAACCAGTAAACTCGCCACCGCCTCAGCCCTCCTCCAACTGGAATGGCATCCCCTCCTCAACTGACCTCGCTGTTAGCAGCTCCCAGTTTTGCTGCCCCACTGTAGCCCCCACCAGGGATCTGGCAATGTCTGGAGACATTTTTTTGTCACAACTGGAGGATGAGGGCATCTAGTGGGTAGAGGCCAGGGATGCTGCTAACCATTCTATCTTGCATAGGACATCATACAACTGTTTATCCTAAAATATCAATTACAGTACTGAGGTTTAAAAGGCCTGACTTTTAAAAAATTGAGATATTATATTAGTTTTAGGTGCACAACAAAATGATTTGTATTTGTATATATTGTGAAATGATGATCACAGTAAGCGTAGTTAACAAAAATTGTTTTGATGAGAACTTTTAAAGAAAAAGCCTGATTCAGGTTAAGGAAAACCAAAATAGTCAGGAAAAAGTTCACATAAGATAAGAACAAAATAATTCATTTTAGGGCAATATAGTAGGAACACAAGTATAAGGACTTTTGGAGTCAGAACAATTTGGGTGCAAGTTAGAACTTTCCATCAGGAATAACTGATGCTTAAATCACAAGGTTAAAATGTGGGTGAACTAAGAGAACTTAGTAGTTGGTAATAAAAGTGAGCTGTAGTCTTCCAGTCTGTCCTTTTCATCCTAAAAGGACACTGGCAATTCACAGCGTTGGTTAAAAGGTATGTTTTTGTTCAGTGTAAGTGACTTATCTCTGAGCTTCTTCCAGAATACAATATTTTTATGAATTGAAAAATCCTCAAGTTGGAAACAGCCCTGAAGGATCAACTCCTAAATTTAGATAATGCTTATCTTTTTTTTTTTTTTTTTTTGCCACAAAATTCACTTTTATAGCACAGGATCCAAATGCCAAATGAAACCAGTGTTCTATGTGTGTGTTTTGATCTCAAAAGGGGAAGGAAATCTGTCAAAATATATTGTTGACGTGCATTTTGGTTATTTATTCCACCTCACAAAGTGGTGTGAGGGTTTGTTTTTTTTTAACTAAACTACATCATTTGTGTTTGGTTACATTTAAAAACTCAACCACTATTTCTCAAATAACTCCCATTGCATTGGTCTCTGATGTCTAAACATTTCCTGTGACTTTTAACATGTTCAACTTGACCGATTTTCTGACCAAAACATGTATCACTATTTCAACTGGCTCAGGACAAAATTCAGAGTTTCCTTAACACCCTAGTAAAGCTGTTAAAAATAAAGAAAAACAGGTCTCTCACCTAGAGTTTTATGCTTTTCAACTTCTAATGACCTACTCTGTGGGCAAGACAGGAGACACAGCAGTAAAGAGAACATGCACTGCACAGTGTAAGACTGATTTTCATGTCCAAAGACAAAAAAAAAGTTAAGAAAAAAAATTTTTTTAAGTTTCAAACATTCAGGTGGTGCATTTCAAGTGAAACTATTTACTGATAAAGATCTTTTCCCCCTGAAACATCTTTTCTAAATATTTTGAAGCTGCCTCACAGTTCACATTTTCATTTGCTAACTATCATGTGGGCATTCTTTGCACATGTCTGAGACAGCTTCTTCTAAAACGGGTTCACTCTTTTTTGTTGAAATATCCATCAATTAAATAATGTGAAGAGGAAAATTATTTTTCTAAAAGAGTGTTGGAAAGAAATGAAGGATCTGAGAGTTGATATAGAAGTTGACATAAAAGTGATGGCAAATAAATTTATTCACATTTGTACAGTTTTATTCTGTCTGGCAAAAGAAGGAAGGGGCAAATAACAGAACCACTACTTGGTTGAATTAACTGATGTCATTAATTGGTGTGCAGGGGCTGGGTTGTACCCACTCACAAGGGCCACTGTAACTGTGCTCAGTTCTACCCAAGCTGGAGTTCAGTGATAACAGGAGAGTTGGAAATTGAGCATGGTTAGAATATTTACACCACAGAAATGGGCAAGTGCAACCAACCAGGGCTTTTTTCCTCTTTCAAGGTTGGTTTACTAGTACACCATGGAATATAACAATATCATGATGTTACTTAATGTAAGTATGGCATGAAAAAGCAAGCAAACAAGAAAGGAAGGAAGGAAGGAAGCAAGACAGAAAGAAAGGAAAGGGAATAGGAAAGAAAAGGAAAGGAAAAAGAGATGGAAAAGGAAAAGGTCAGAAGAGACATCTGTTAAATGACACAGACAGATACGTATTTTTTAAACTGATCCAGATGAGTTAGATGTAGCCAACTGCAGGGTCAGAGAAAGATGGTAGATATGCAGAGCCAGAGAAATCCCAAGAGGCTGTTTCTCTCCTCTGCAACTCCAGAGGCTCGTGGCTGAGGTGATGGCCAACATGTCTACCGGCAGGCGTGCACACACACCCCAACACAGGAGACAAACATCAAAGGTCTGCACTGTTACCATAATAGGGCAGAGGGAACTATGCTTGATTTCTGGGCTCCCTTCAAACTCTGAAGGTAGCACGGTTAAGTTCAAGTGCTTTGTGCTTTACCCAAAACAGAAAGGTAAGCACTGTCTTTGCCATCTGTATCCGTAGCTCCATGCCACTCACCACAATCAAGAAGCTGTCGTAATTCTGCTGGGTTGCTGGAGCTCTGTGCTCTGTATAGAGTTGAACATTCCAGACCTAGGACACAAAACAGAGTGAGCATGCGAAACACAGCTCTCTGGAGAACCTGTGAGCCTGCTGCCAGAAAGACATTCCAGTTTCCATCCAATATCTATTCTAGATGTGTACCAAATATTCTTGGAAGTCAACTCCTACTATTAATCCTATCTGGCATGTCAATAACTTTGGCAAAATTTCCTGTCCACCAAGGAGCAAGTTAATTATATTTTTTAAATTATGGAGAATTTAATAGCTTCCATAGAGTAACTACATGTTAATATGGAGCAAGAAATCGGACCAAGATTATGTCCCCAGTACACAGCAACACATCGCTTGGGTGTCTAGCACAGGATTTGATGAAAGCCCCAAGAGTCAAATGTAAGTTGTAACACCCATGAAACAAGGATATAACAAGTTAGCTGATTCCCTCTACCCGTCAGATTACCTTTCTTTTCAATGGCTTCTACTAGCTTGATAAGAAGAGGTGGAGCGATGTCAGGAGGGGCAAACTGTTCTGCAAGATCCGGAAGGGTCAAAGCTGCAAATAAACAAAATCCTATGATTATATTTAATTTGGGGGCAATAAAATACATCAAGCAACAATGAAGAAAATTTAATTACAAAATAATTTAGTTCTATTTGACAGTAGTAAACTCAAGCCTGAGTGAGGGAGAGCCCTGTGCTGGGCCTCCTCCAGCTGTGCCTCTTCCCACATGGTTGTGAGTTTGGGGGCCAAGACACACGGCCTTCTCTCCTAGGACACACTCAGAATACTCATCTGGAATCCCCAAATTCCTTGCCCTGGAGGCTTCTCCTGGCCTCTTCCCTAGGTCCATCCTCCCCCGGGTAGGCTTCCCTAGCCTTGGGCTCAGATGGAATGGAGTTTGGATGTGCAAGGCCCCTGAAATGTGGCCTCCTGGTCATTATGAATAAATAACTGTACAGGCAGGAGGACAGAACAGATTTTATCCGTTTCTTAATGTAATTCACAACTTTAAAATATTCAGACACAGGGGTACATGGGTTTCCTTTTGTATTCTTGTCTAAAGCTCCAAAAATGTCAGGGGTAGGCCAGTATCAGATTTGGAAGCCAATAGACACAATCACTGGCCACTTGGCACTCAGGTTAAGACCCCCTGTTCCTGCATTGAAGCCTTTATCTGCTTACACTGTTTTGGTAACTTAATATCTTAAGAAATGTGACACTTTCATGAACCCACTTTTCCATGCTCTATTTACATGTTTTACTGATTATAATGATTCAAAAGAAAAAATCGAATTGGATGACACAAATGTCCTTCAACATTACATTGATAACTGTATTCTCACTCCACAATCATATGAAACATTTTAAATAAGATTTTTTCTCATAATAAACCAGAAGAGGGAGCTAAATTTCTCAAATTGCAAAATATAGGTAAAATAATAGTCTTTATGAAAACATCTATATGTGCAACCTGCTTATTGGCTATCGATTAATAACTTTTTAGACACTTAAGGTTCATCACTGTGTACTTCAACCTAGGAATAGTTTATATAATATAAGATAGACTAAATATTTACAATTTTGTTTCAGTGAAATCTTAGGTGTGTAATTATTATAATCCACATATCATGTTAAGCAAATTTCTAATGAGCCGACCTCTTTCTAATACTATGAGTCTATATAAGGCAACAACAGATTTACAATACAAAAATAAATAAAATTGTGTTAACAAATTTTGACCTCAGAGAATTATGTCTAAGGTCCTTTTAGATTGCAGCATGTCCTGTGATAGACAACACCTGATCTTGCTACGCATCTCTATTAGCCATTGCAATCACCTAGGACAGTGGTTGGCAAACTCATTAGTCAACAGAGCCAAATATCAACAGTACAAAAATTGAAATTCCTCTCGAGAGCCTAATTTTTTAAACTTAAACTATATAGGTAGGTACACTGTTATTAACTTAATTAGGGTACTCCTAAGGCTTAGGAAGAGCCACACTCAAGGGGCCAAAGAGCCACATGTGGCTCGTGAGTTGCAGTTTGCCGACCACGGACTTAGGACAAAAGAAGAGCTAAATTATGGGAGAAAATCCTCAGCAGCACTGTCTAGTGCAGCGGTCGTCAACCTTTCGGACCTCAATGGACCACCAGTTGGTGACCGCTGGTCTAGTGGAACTTTCTATGATGATGAAAATGTCCTAATAGCTGTGCTATTCAATAAAGCAGTGACTAGCCACATGTAGCTACTGAGCACTTGAAACGCCGCTGCTGGGGCTGAGAAACTGAAATTTTCATTTGTATTGACTTAAATTAAAATAGCTGTTTGTGGCTAGTGACCCCAGTATTGGAAAGCACAGTCCTAGCAGATGACAGATTCCAGAGTTGGCTTTGTGCTATGGGGACCCCCATTATAAAGTCATCCCTGCGGACAGGGCGCCTGGACATAGGGCTGATGCACATCTGAACAATGGGCATGCAAAGGTGATCGCTGGGTGAGTGTGTGCTACTGTAACATCACTGGAACCCCTTTTTGACTTCCTGAAGGCAGGACAGATATGCCACTGACTTTCCAGACAGTCACTATGCAGACAGTTGAGTGGGGAACTTTACCTCTCCTGTGTTTCCTTTACCTGCCTGGGCCTATGGGCCACTTGAGACTTTGCTAGGAAATCAGAGTACCACCACAGGGCTCTGGAATTGGAATATCCAGGATGGAGTTAGTGATCTTTTTGGATTAGTAATAAGTTTTAGGATGTGCTATTATGATAAGCAAGGTCATGTGGGTGATTCCCTGAAAAAATCCAGCAATACCATCCCCAAGTCTCTAAGTCAGCGGTTCTCAACCTGTGGGTCGCGACCCCTTTGGCGGTCGAACAACCCTTTCACAGGGGTCACCTAAGACCATCCTGCATATCAGATATTTACATTACGATTCACAACAGTAGCAACATTACAGTTATGAAGTAGCAACAAAAATAATTTTATGGTTGGGTCACAACATGAGGAACTGTATTTAAAGGGCCAGAAGGTTGAGAACCACTGCTCTAAATGTTAAAATGTGAGCATACCTAAAAAGCACTTAAAATACAAATGCCTTGAAAGTCTCAAATAGACTTTTTTAACTTAAAACTTTATAAAAAGAAATACTATAAAATGAAAGAGCACACCGTTTAATTTCTTCAAATTAACTATATTAAAAACTATTTCCCCTTGCCTTTCAAAGATTATCAGCTCACAAAAATATGCCTTCACTGAACAAAATGAAATATCATCTTATCAGCAAGGAAAACATAAAGGAAGAGAAATGATGTGCAGAAATGTTATTAATTAGGACTCACTGTCGTTCTCTTTTTAGACCTCTCAAACTTACAGGTCTTAGCACATGCCAAGATGCAGAAAGCCATCAGTTAAATCTTAAATCCACGAACCCACATATCCATCCAACACTCATCCAATTAACATGCCCAATTCCACCTTCTCTTCTCTCATAAATTACGCAAGCATTATGTTTTTTAAATTAAAAAGCAAATCTTTGAAGTTGGCAACTGAAAATGGAATTACTTTTTATCTCCTTTCAGAATCTTATCAAAACAATCATTTCTGCAGGCAAATATGAAAGTTAAATTAAATGTTAAAGATTTCACCTAATTGTGAATTGAAACATATACCCAAAAGCTGTTATATTACTGAGTTGGCTATCTTTCTATTTCTTCACTTCAGCTTGAAGGAGGGAAAAAAAAAAGGCAAATCCTTCTTTCCCCAGTTCTTTCAATGTTTCCTTGGCCAAAACAAAACACCAAAAACGGTAGTTTAGTTTCAGTATCCTGAGTTATAAAATATCATTTGTTTCACTCCCACAAGTGTTATATGAAGTTTCTAAAATGCGTTGTGATAACTATCAGGTATCTGAAACTTTTCTCAGAGTACACACCAGAATACTGCAAAAAGAAATAAATTAGATTTATGTGGTAGGAAGTACAGAAAATATACTGAATTTCCTACTGAATTTTTAATATTGAAAACAGCTTTATTACCTAAATGTATGAATCATCGCTGCTGATCAAGGTTTTACAATGGGAGTTTCAAAAGGTAAACTTACAAGGGGACGATTTTTAAAAGTAACAATGCAAGGATTTCCTATTCTCTAGTACAATATCTGTGATTCAATCCATTTCCCCTTTAAAATATTTAAACAGGGAATATGGAAGTCCTACCCAGAAACATTTAAAGTTCACATATTTTACTTCAGGCAAAAGGATCCACTAACATCAAAAGTCTAAAAAGCATTCTAAAGCAAAAATATTCATGATTTCAACAATCCTAAAGTCAATGATTCCTTTAATTATATTAAATACCCAAGGCCGATATCTACTTTTCCATGAGATCTCATTTAAAAAAACTCCAACAGGAAATGACAACAGCTAGGAATTACCAAATTTGGTAAGTTGTTCTTTCAAAAGTCCTTGATAAGCCCTACATCATACAGTTCAATAAGCCAAAATGTAATGTACCTAAAAAAATATATAGATCATCTATGGTGGCTATCAAACAAAACAGAAATTAGCATGTCCCTCATAAAGTTTGCACATAAATTCTCATTAGATTTCATCTTCCAGACAGATTTTTATACCTGAATGAGGAATGCTTTTTAGTTGTGAATCCTGTGGTAGCCAGTGTAATAAGTCTGGGGAGGCAAGTCTGGTGAACACAGATTCTTAGCTGAATCGTTTTTTTCATCAGAAGAAATCAGTATTACGTAAGGAGAAAGAAGTAAAAAAAAAAAAAAAAAGAATAGCAGTAGGGTCTAAAAGAGGAGAAGCCAAGACGTACTGTTTCCTAAGAAAAGAGGAATCGGTCTTCAGCACTGAACTAGGTGCCCCAAACTACAGAAAGAATTTTTGATGACACATCAGGTTCTGCATTTTCCACTAGCTCTATTTTCCTCCCTTTGCCCTGGTGACAACCAATCACGTAGACAGAAGAGAGCCTTCTCTCCAAACTCAGGCCCGTCCCAAACCACTAACATGGACAGGCCTGAACAGTCCTTGGGCACTGGCGGTGTGTGGGAGACAGTGGCATTCCTCGCACTGCATGGTGCCAACACCGCTAACAAAGTGCAAGATGAAACCAGCACACAGCCGCACCTTTTGGAGGCAGTCTCCATAAAAAAAGATATTTTAGACTTAGTGCCTGGCAGGGACGAATGGAAAGTTTAAGCTGAAATTCTGGGACTCCAGAGACTGCCCAAGCCAAGTATTTCATTACTGATGAAAGCAGCTTGGAAGTACATGAAAAACTGCCCCTTACCTTTTAAAATCTAATACAAATACGTGGAAGAGAGTGTGTATATGCAAAGTGTGGATCAATATTAAGTCAAGATGTTTGTCTAATCTCTGTTGCTGAATCAAAACCTGATTTTTGTCTGAAACAACCTCATTACTTCAAATAAAAAAATGTACATTCTGGTGAGCAAGAATCTAACAAATCCCAATACTTTTCTTAAATAAACCTTATAAGCACACTCATACGTTATGCCTATAATGGTTAATACCCTGAATGTTTAAATGTCTAAAGCTCTATGGGCAAAGCCATAACAAATGCTGGCTAAGACACTGCAGCTAAAAAAATTAAGCGAAGCATAAAAACATTTATGGGTTCCTTAATGTGGAGCATGCCTGTTTCCTGAGTAGTAGAGAAATTATTAAAAGCACAGGTTTAAAGCCAGAGAGACCTTGGTTTTAGTCCTGGTTTTGTCACTTATTGGGTGTAATCTTGGGCATGTTAGTTAATTTGAACCCCAGTTTCTTAATCTGTAAAATGGGAATAATTATTAGTATAATAGTGATTCAATGAATACTATAAATCAACATGGTGGGCATACTGCCCAGTATGTAGAAAGCACAAACTAATGGATAGCTAAGATTAACTTAGAATTATTCATGTAGTCTTTTTCATTATTACTGTTAATAGATTTTTTTAAAATACTCAATTGCAATGGCACATTTTAAAATCAGAAAATATTATTATTAAGACAGAAAGAATTCTCGATACTTTTTAAAGGTGGCAAACAGAAAGCATATGAGAAGGTAGACACTTGCATTTTTATTTTTATTTTATGTATAAACATATTCAATATTTTTATAGAAGTCATATTTAAAATATCACATTATTTTTACTGTATTTCACTTTTTCCCTATAAGAACCATTATACTAAATCTATTTGAGTTATTATTCTTCAGTTTTCCAAATATCAAAAAAAAAAATGAAGTTGGAATGATACTGAACTTGGTGGAAAGGAGCTTTTTTGGGGAGAGGAGGGAATATGGGCAACTAAAAATAGAAGTAAAAAGAGTAGATGTGAAAATAAATCTTCAGTCATAACTATATCATGTTCAGAGATAACTAGTTGAAAGGAATTAAAAGAATTGTCAACAGATTTAAAACGAAGTTTGCAAATCTTTTCAGATACCCTAAACTGATTAATTAGTCTTCAATATCTTTGTTTCATCTTCTCCTACTCATCTCTTCTGCTCCACAGTTTAAAAACAAATGAAGGGAATCTGAACTCCTCTACCCATTTAGTTTTATTTCTAGACAGCAAACTAGTACAGGAAACAAACAGCAGGCAAAGACCTTATTAAACATAAACAGACATTACAGCTTTGCTTCTGACGGCCTCCGATAAAGCCTCAGAGTTAAGGTAACTGAAACGCAAGATTACTGAATCTTTGACAGGCTATTAATTGTGATTCTTATCACCTAAATTGGAGTCTGATTTAAAGATTACCATTTACAGTGCATAGCAAATTAAAATGCTGAGCAGGAGATAAATGGGGAAGAAAGGGACTCACCTCTCTCTCCATCAGGAAAATAATTTATAGTTGAGTCTGTGGGATTTAGGTTAAAGATTTATAAGAAAAGTTGGTCTGTTGGCTTAGAAAGATTCCAGAGAAAGTATGACTAAGAGCACCCTGCACCCCCCCCCCCCCCCAGGCCCAGAGAAAGAAAGAAGGAAAAAACAGGTGACACAAACAATGGGTGCTGGACCATTTGTAGAATAAATAAGTGACTATTACTGAACATCAATTAGGAGCCACACCCCAGTAACATTCTACAGACATGCTTTCATTTATAATCTATAGCAGTTCAAAGGCGTCCTTATTATCCCCAATTTCAAGCTTAGGAAACTAAGGCTTAGAGAAATTAAGTCATTTGGTCAAGGTAGCAAAGCTCATAAGTAGTCACTCTAAGTTCAGCTTGGACCTCTTTCTCTCCACCAGAGTCTACAAACCCCATTCAGGAAAGACACCTATAATGAGTTTCCCCAAACTGCCTGCTGTCTCCCTCATTTAAAGGGTAAGCAGGTATTTGATGCTTGATCCCATGAGCAGCCATAGTACTTTCCAGTGTGTGAAGTAAAGCTACGCAGCTTTACTCCCACAAAATAAGCAAGGTGGTACAATTGGTATAATTCTCCCTCATTATAAAAGCATTCTGAAATGCAAGTAATTAACACCATAAAGAGAAAGCAATGGGATCGCCTTTAATAACAAGAGGGAGTTGGGGCTCCGGGTGAGCCTTGCTGTCTCCCTCATGGTTCAGGGTGACCCTGTGGAAGCACCCACTCCTCTCCCACTTAGATCTGGTAGTAGATTTCACAGTCGAAGGTAGAAAATGCAAAGCTAGAAATGCTTACAAATAATTAAGCCAGGTCTTCCAGTGTAACCTGAGAAGCCCAAATCCCATAAGAATTAAAGTTCCTCAGATCAGGAGAGGGCAGAGAGGAACTGGATAGAAAGGTATTACTGGTGAAACTGAAGACGAGAAAGGAGTGTTCTGATCTAGGTAGGAACCTCACTAACTGCACGGAAGCAAGCGCTGGCTGACCAAGGAGTGAGAGCAAAAGGAGGGGGGACTGCCAAAGTAGAAAATCTGTCCAACCAGGCGGAACAGGCAGTTTGAAGAAAGCCTGGAGAAAAATCAGAGAAACGAACCACTAGAATCCACTCTAATAACTACAGCGAGAACAGGCTTTTCTCTCTGATGTATTAACATATGATACCAAAAAGTACAGAGAACTGTAGTGAATCCCCCATATATCCTCATCCTAGACTCCAAACGTAATATCTTACTGTTTTATTATATATCCATCCAGCAATCTCTTACCTTTTTTATACATTTCAAAGTAAGTTACAGAAATCAATTACTATGGACTGAACTGTACCCTCCTCCCCCACCAAATCCATATGTTGAAGCCTCAACTCCCAATATGACAGTATTTCGAGATGGAACCTTTGGGAAGTAATTAAGTTTAGTTGAGCTCATGAGGGTGGGGCCATCATTATGGGATTCGTGCCCTTAGAAGAAAAGATGCCAGAGACCTCCCTCCCTCTTTCCCTCTTTGCTATGTGAGGACACAGAGAAAAGAGAACTGTTTGCAAGCTAGGGAAGAGCCCTCCCTAGAACCATACTATACAAGCACCCGGACTTCCAGTCGCCTGAACTGTGAGAAACAAATTTCTGTTGTTGAAGCTACCCAGTCTCTGGGATTTCATCATAGCAGCCCAGGCTGCCTAATACATCAGTATACTACGCCCACAGAGAGGAAAGAAACCTTTAGTCTAACGGGGGAAAAGTCAAATACCAATTCTGTATTTAGGTATTTAGCAAACATTCCCAAGGCAGTGCTTCCTAAACCCAATGTGCGTAGTAAAAACCTGCTTCGGTACGTTAGGGCGGGGTTTAGGGTTCTGCATTTTCAACGAGCTTCCAGGTGATGCCCAGACTGCTGGTCCGTGGACCACACTTTGAGTAGCAAGGACTGAGACTAGGAAAAGTTAAGCACATTACCCAGAGTCATGCCAGCAGTAAGTGGTAACAGTAGGATTTAAAAGAATTGGTCAACTTCAAAGCCAGCCATAGCCAATCTGAATCTCAGTTCCCTCATTGCGCAGACACACCACATGACAACATTCTGGTGGTTACAACGCCAGGGAGAGCTTGAAAAATCTTTGCAGGATGTGGATGGAAGAGCACTTGGCAACAGGACACATGCACAATTACAACCTTTAGTGACCAGAGGTGTGTTTGTTCAACTTGAGCGTGGACTGGTGGGCCATTTTCTCGCCAGCACCTCGGCTTTATCAGGATTGAACCCTTGCCAGCCCACTCAGCTAGGCTAAATATTTTCAGGACAGCATTTATTAAATATTTTCTCATAAGGCTAAACTAAGCACATTCTTCCCCAAGGACGTAATGGGTTTTATTCAGCTAAATATGGCTGGCTAACTTATCACTTTCGGCAAGGCACAAATGGACTATTCTGGTTAATCGTTGGGTGGAGAAAGAGTCCAGCAAATAACCTACAAGTACATATATTTTGTAACTTATATTTCAAAGGATTCCAAATGAAATCTTACTAAGATATGCTTAGTAAGTATATGAAGGGACTTAAAGTGCTCATGATGAGAGAGGGAGAGAAAACTATCTGTGGGATTGGGAAGGCAAAAAAAAAAAAAAAAGGGCAAAAAGACAAGAGGCCAGAAAATATTGAATAGAAAATTCCCTACCAGCTAATACATAAACATTACATAAGAAAATAAGATATAGTATTTAGTCAGGGTTTGTTTTTTATTTAAAGCTTTTTTTTAAAAAATCACTGATACAAAACTAAGCTATCCATGTATAATAAAGGGCACAATTTTGAGATAAAAGTAAACACAACCCCAAACAGTTGTGTGAGGAATCAGAGTTGTGGTGTGTGTTTTTTCTAAATGAGCAATATACTTTCATTACCTCAGACAAATGTGATTAGTTCTGGTGGGCTGATAAATTCTCATATATCTCATGTACTGTGATCTTCTCAGCTAAAAAAAAACCCATGGCTTATTCTGTTTATGATTTTCTTTATAAGTATAATGATTTTAGATGCGCCAATCTGGGCAGCAGTTGAATCATATCATTAAACTAGAGGCCCGATGCACGAAATTCGTGCAAGGGGCTCAGCGCTCGCAGCCTCAGCTGCCTCGGCCCTCACAGCCCTGGCTTCGTCCAGAAGGTCGTCCGGATGATTGTTCTGCTGTTCAGCCGTTTGGTTGATTTGCATATTAGCTTTTATTATTATAGATTCTAAAGTTTAGGATAAGAAAGCATACAATGCTAGACACTTATTTGTGCCAGACCAATCTACCCTTTTCTAAAAAACAACAACACAACAATACTGATATACAGGAGGCCCTACAGATAGAACAGAAGCAACACATAAAACATATGCTGATTACAGAAAGAAGATTGCCTGTGCACCCCAAGAGTCTCAGAAATAGCCAAAAAAATAATATAGATAGATAGATAGATAGATAGATAGATAGATAGGTGATCACTGAGAACTGGGTATATTTTTATAATTGCTTAAAAGTCAGCAGAAAAAAATGTGGCTACGTCAAATAAACAAAAGCTAGCTGGTGAAAGGGAAGGAGTGAAGTAAAAAAGTAACTGGACCCAGATTAAACTACTCAATCAGTAATTTTAATCAACACGAGTTTCTTGCTAGAAAATATATTGGTAACAATTTGTAGACAGCACATGACTACAACTTCCCAGTGAAAAATGGGAATGGTAAGGAAAAACACACACCACAACTTCCCAGTGAAAAATGGGAATGGTAAGGAAAACGTTGATTTGCTATAATGAAAATACCTGTAATTGAAAGTACCCGGTGACTGAGGCTGGGGGCGGGGGTGGCGCGACCCAGAGGTGGCAGCAATCACTGATCACTGCAGGGTGTTCCTTTCTGCATTCTCATCTCAGAGCCGCCTCTTTCTTAACCACCTATGCTCCACTTCTCCATTGCACCACTTGCTCTTCAGTTGAAAGGGAAGTGATAAGGCCTGAGCCATGGGAGGGAGTTTTGTACATTTTGTTCTATCAGATTAGGCCTCAGTAACTTTATGAATTATGAGCTGTCAACTTCTTTTTCATCTGCTATAGAATATGCTTCTTAGAAATTGTGGCTATAAATAAAACAACAGATGTTTTTTGCTGGCTTCAATGGGAGCTTGGGTAATTTTTTAAAAGGGGCTAGAAGTTAAGCAAATTAATTTAAAAGGCTATATTAGGTTTCCCCCTGTTGGTTACTTTTTGCATTATCTATTTCAAGGCACTAATTCATTTTAGGCCAGAAAATACTTTTGGGGGCCATTTAATGTAACCTCTTGGAGAAAATAGAAAGGGATTTATAACACATTGCATCCTTTCTGCGACTTTTATGTAAAAAAAAAAAAAAATACTCCTTACCTATGCATGGTTACTATAGCATATGAAAACAGTTGAAAAGCCATTGTGAGGTAATAAAAAAAAAATTAGACAATAGATGAGGATATGAGTTCCAGATATGTCAATCAAAGGGGGAAAACAACTGAATAGCTCTCCTCCTTCACTTCCACATCAGGGAAGTGGGAAGGTTTAGCTAAGAAGTTGTAACATAATTCCTAGTCCTTCAATCCCATGATTGGAAGATAAAACCAAAGAGATCACATGACCAACATAAAATTACTAAATTACATTTAATCATGAGCTACTCTCAAAACAACTCTATTTTCTCTTTAGGCACTTCACTGTTGCAAATCTGGCAAAAAATCACCTGAGGGATGAATGAAGTTGGTACCAAGTAAAAAATTACTTCAAATATGGGGGGTAGGGGAGGATAAATTAAATGACATTAAATAAATTAAAAATGACACAATTTAATCATATTTCATTGGGCTACTTTAACTTATAATTTCTAACAGAGGGAGGGGAAGCTTTTTTGAAGTAGTAGTATTTTCAAGTGAGATAAAATTTCAGCCTGTCAGAATGAACAAATTCAAAAGGACTAAGACATTTCTCCAATGTCTGTATGTAGATCTAATAGAAGACAACTAAGTAATTACATGTTCTTAAAGTCAAGACTACCACAAATCAGAGACTGTAACTTTAACTCGGTTTCTATATATCATGAATTAGGGGGTGGGGGATGGAGATCATGAAATATGAAGGTCAGGCTGAGGGAGGTGAGGAGGAAAGCAAACAGTCACTGGCCTAGATGCTGCTCTAGTCACTTAGGTCATTTTCTTGAGTCATGATAACAGCCTTGTGAAGGACATCAGTCTCACTTTGTAGATGGGAAAGATAGAGGTTAGGTGACTACAGCAAGGTCACTTGACTAGTATCTGACAAAGCAGACACCACAGCCCACGTCTGTCTGAAATTCTCTCATCATGAGGAAAATTCTATCATCATCCCCATTTTACAGAGGGGAACACTGAGATTCAGAGAGGTTAAGTGATTTGTGTGGGCTCACACAGCTGTACCAGTCAGAGCCAAGATTTAAGTGACAGAGCTTATCTGGTTTAGAAGACATAAAGTCATCTTCCTTCCAAGGACACTGACTTCCTAATCAGTGTCATCCCATGAGTTCCTTCAGGGCATACAGTTTCTGTAGAGACTGAACCTTTTCTTGGTACAGCCCAGTGCACTTCTCTGGAAACTGGACTGCCAAGAGCCAGACCACAAAGTTAGAAAGATAAGAGTTCTCTGGTTAAAGAACAGACCCAGAAAGTAGGGAGCTCAAGAAGAGCCACTCCCTGATCGGCCCATTTCCTACATTCTGTATTTTAAAATTCTATGAGATTCCACCAGATGGTGAGTATATCTGATCTACATCCACTATTTGAGAGAACTTCCCATTCATGATGACAACCGACCCTCTTCATCCTTGAAAATCACAGTATGAGGCCAAACATTTCCATGGCCCTACCTCTACCAACTGATCACTTTGGAAGACAAGACATAGGTACATGAAAATAAGTCCAGAAGATCAGTATCATAAAACCGTACATTTGAATCCCACATAATTAACCAATGTCACCCTAATAAATTTAAAAAGTTAGAAACTGAATTGGCTCAGTGTGACTGTGACCCGTGGTGGTGGACCCTGCGCAGGGCAGCATGGCTCGAGAAGACAGTCTTCGGTTTTCTCAGTGTGAATCTGGTTCTCTGGAGAAAGTGTGAGCTTTGAAATAAAACTAAAAAGTTATGCAAAGAACCAACTTCCTTATATCCCGAGAGGATCAAATAAGAGTTCTGCGTTCTTTGCTCTCGGCGCGTAAGGTATCTTAATGCTCCTGTGGAGGCATTTAGCCCGGGTGGATGGGAGGGAGAAAGGGCACCTGCAGTGTTCATTCAACACTAAGAACACCAGGAAGCAGGTGTCCTGCTGTCCATCACAATGCCCAGTGCAGGGTGGGGACATTAGGAGACCTGTAAGTTGATTCTTCAGATATGCCGTGATCAGTAAAGCTGTTTCATCTGATGGTTCTCTGTCTGCTACTGGCTACCCTTAGAATGAGTATTAAGTGTGTCTGGTACCTCCTGCTAGGCACAGTAAGCTGACTGCAGCTGACACAGGTCCCATTTTCAGGGCAAGGCTGTCACAGTCTAGCTATTAAGTCAGAAAGTATAGTCTGCTGAGGTTCACATCTTGACAGCTGTGAACCTTCATCATTTCATTTATGAAATTAGTGATCATTAATATGTCTGATATTGGCTACAAATGAACAAAAGTTAATACTAAAGGGGGAGGAGGCAGAAATGAGTACCTAGTATTGGAGGCAGAAGCAGGTGCCTTAGGGAGCTGTTTTCCCTCCTGATAAGATGGTCCACTGGCCTCTATTTTTATAGCCCGGAACCTTTGAATTCAAAGTCTCTGCTTAACACACCCTCTATCCAGAAGAGGCAGCTTTAATAAATCAATTCTTACACAATCTCAACTGTGTTGGTCACAATACTAAGTGCATCCTGGGCATCAAACTCCTGCTAAAAAGGCAGCATGACATGGGACCGTGGACAAGGACCGAGGAACTTAAGTGACAGCTTGTACTGCCAAAGGCTGTCTCCCTTGCAGCAGGTGCCCATGTGGTTTGCTCTCAGGCCTAAAGCTTTACTTTTTCCAAGTACATGGGACATGAAGCTTAAGCCCAGCTCCTAACCAACACTTCTAAGAAAAAAGTGAGTTGCACAGCTCAAATATCTACTTCCAGTTTGGACCCAGAAGAGCAACTCTTCCTTTAAAAAGTCAAGCAGCTATTTTCTCCAAATGCAAAGTATTTTCTGGGTGTCAGAAACCGGAAGTGGCAAGCAACTCCCATCTCAGATTATATGACAACATTGTAAATCGCTAAAAGGTCCCGAATCAAAAATTATTACTCAGGAAAGGCAACAAGACAGAACAGAATGGCAGTGCGTGTGCTCCTCCTCAGGGCTGAGTCGGAGGGCAGTGGATGGATGCCTGTGCCTGAATCTAGGAGGGATTTGAGGAGCCCACCTTAAGAGACAGTTGACATAGGGATTTATCAAGTCAGCAAGGCTTTCAAGGTGTGAATTTATGGTTTTAGGGCTTGGCTATGCAGGTCAAACCCTAGTAGCATGTGCTACTTTATGACGCTACCCAGGAAACACTCTCAGGAGGAAGTGTGCGGTCTGTAAAGTTGTGTCCATACCACCTGCACCAAACAGCTTGAAAAGATTAATTTCAGATATAAATCAACATTTAAAGAAGGCGGTTCAAGATCACCAAGAGAATGTAAGCTCTGGGAAGTCACTCATGGAATCTGTCCCAAACGCATTGGACCAGGACACAGAGGATGTGACCAAAGAGTGTCTGTTCATACTCATCTATAAGGAGGTCCATTTTCCCCAAAATGTTCAAAAACTCTTGTTCAAAGAGGACAATTTGAAGATGAAACTTATGGTTGACTAGGATCCATCTGAGATTCTTAACTAAGAAACCTTGGGTAATTTACTTAATGTAAATGAGAGAACAATCACTTTAGAATTTGTTTGACCTGGGTTTAAATGACCCCTCTGCTCCTTTTGCTCTTGGTGGTAGTGTCTCCAGAGCAGGAACAGCGAGCAGGGACGTTAATCCTGTACCCTGCGCTGTGTCGGGGGCCTGACACATGCAAGTTTTTAGTGAACACTGGTTCGACTCCTCTATGTAGAATCTTTCTGGACCTCAGTTTCCTCAGAAGTAAGTTATATGGATTGGGTTATCATTTCTAAGTTCCTTTCAAGTGCTCTATGAATAGTATTATGAATTAAACTTGATTCTGGAAAAGAACTGAACAATTATGTTATGTATTTCTGCTACCAATACTGAACATGAACCCTGAAATAATGTAGCATCAAGATTTTAACACCCATCAGTATTAGTCCTTTCCTCACCCAGTACTTGAAGATAGTATATGAATAATTCAGAAATTATAGATGAACAATAAAAAAAATGGTATGGTGTTAGGAAAAACAAAAACCAACCAACCAACCAAACAAACAAACAAAAAACCCCAGATATTTGCCATATATAGTGACTATTTGAAAATGTTAATCAATCTGTTCTGGAAAAGTCTGAACAAAGGAAAGGGAAGGCCATTTTGCAGAACACACGAAAAAGCATGAGCGGAACATTTTAACTTCACAGTGTAGTATGTCCACTTTCCTAACTCTCACTGACTGTCATGCCTGTATTACTCCCCTTTGGGGTCTTTTTACAGACAGCAAGCCAAAGGCATAAATGGGAATCAACATTAAATTACTAAAGGTTGGTCCTATGTTAACCGAGGTCTCTCCTCCAGGGTTACATTTGCATTTCAGCAGGATCTGTGGTAAACAGGAGGGGGTGAAATTTGTGGGTCGAGGAAACTTCATAGCTCTTCATAACAAAGAGGCAACTTCTACTGTCCATTTGTCCACATTTCTTTGAGTTATGAATCCCTTTCCTTGCTGAATTGGGAAAACAACCGGATGTGAAGGTAAGCTGGGCCTGGCTGAGCCACGCAGCTCTCACCTGTCTGTTGCTCCCACCGCAGACTGTGGGCCACGCATCCTACATCCCTGGTGGTACCCATCACAGTGGTAGCCTGCCTGCCTTTCCCTGGTGGCCATGCCCTGAGGAGGACACTCTCTCACACAGGACAAGTACTAGTGCCTCACTGCCCCCCTTCCCCCCATCACACACACACACACACACACACACACACAGCTGACGGGTCACTGAGCCACAATAGGCTGGGTGAATACACTGACCTTCAAAACTGAAAAACAGGAGACCGTCCTCAGCATCTCTGTCTTCCTTTCCCAAAGTGGCAATATTTTTCTGCCTCCATTATTTCATTCTCTTGCCAACCCTCCTTTTCAATCCATGAACTGCTCGGCACCTTGTGGGCCCTCTGTCTCCCCTGTTCAAAAACCAGCCTCCCTGTCAGGGTCTGATCAACAGCCACCCTGCAATGGGAATGACAAACTAAGCTTCTCATGTTACCACATCAGATGGACCTGGGATGTTAATAGGGTCTCCAGCCAAATTTCCTAATTGCAGAATTGCCGGGGTCCTGCCCCAGCGGGTCCAGGGGTCCCCAAAGGTGTGGACGGAGTCGGCGAAGAAGGGATGACACGGAGACAGCGTTCAGTTGATCAGCAGCCTAGCCAGGATCTCCAGCCAGGATCTCCAGCCAAGTTCTGGTCTGGATCTCCAGAGAGGTTCTGCTTAGGATCTCCAGAGAGGTTCTGTCCAGGTTCTCCAGTCAGGTTCAGTCACCAGGTTCTAGTCAGGCTCTCCTGCCAATCTCCGCAGTCAGGTTCAGTCCAGGATCCCCTGCCATGCTCTCTCCAGCGAAGTTCTTCTGTCTCTAGAGAACGTTCTGTGTAGGTTCTGTGCCTAGGCTCTGTCTCTCTTGGTCCTGTCTTCCAAGCCCTGTGTTCTTGATTCTGTGTTCTGAGTTCTGTATGTTTCTGTCTTGTTACAACTGTATTTATACCAGTTGATTCAATCCTATCAATCTCTATTACAAAGGTTAGGGCGTTTCTTATCTCCATTCCAGGGAGAAAAGATTATGTAGTTTAAGCATGATTGTTCCTAGTTAAAGGGATTAATTACCCGCCTGGCACTTAGTTGAGGGGTTTTATTCCCTCCCTAACTTCAGGGGAAAATCCCTACCTGGGGATTCAACCTTTCTCGGAGAGGTGACCTTGGTTAAAACACAGCGCCAAGAAGGTGAGCAAACATATTAAGAACCGTATGCCATATATGCCAGGTCCCTTGAAACAGCAAGGATGGACCGGCTCCCGGCACAGAATTCCAGGCATAATCTTCTCTGAAAACACACATGCACATGTATGACTCCTCAGTGCTTTGCTATGAATGAGTCATTGAAATGTGTCTAAATAAGATCATTAAAACACTCCGGTCAATGGGTTCAGTAGAGCTGAGACCAGGTGAGCACATAGGACACCCACCCCTGCTCACTGTCAGGGCTTCAACAACCATCAGCTTCAGACCACAATGGCAAAATTAAGTAGTATAACAATAACACCTTAAATTTCTGTAGCATTTAAAAGATTACAAAATGCTTTTATACCTTTTTTTAACCCTCAAAACAAAGAAAGGAAGAGAGAGAGGGAGAGGGAGAAGGAAGAAAGGAATGAAGAAAGAGAGAAAGAAAGAGAGAGAAAGGAAGGAAGACAAGTTAAAAAGAAAAGCAGGGATTGGAGGTCAAAGTAGAGAAAGGCAATAGATTAGTAAGTTCAGGCTACTTTCATTAAAGAACAGAAAAACACCTAGTTGGGGTAAACCAAGTTGCTTTGAATCAGGTGCTGTTTTATTTTTATTTTTTAAAAATATATTTTATTGATTTTTTACAGAGAAGAGGGGAGAGGGATAGAGAGTTAGAAACATTGATGAGAGAGAAACACCAATCAGCTGCCTCCTGCATACCTCCCACTGGGGATGTGCCTGCAACCAAGTTACATGCCCGTGACCGGAATCGAACCCTGGACCTTTCAGTCCACAGGCTGATGCTCTCTCTATCCACTGAACCAAACCGGTTAGGGCTCAGGTGCTGTTTTAAATAAACAGATACTTACCTGGTTTTAAAGATTTCTGTGAATACGCCCCTATGAATTCAGCATCCATACTTGCAACTGGGTGCTTCAGAGAAAAGAATAAAACCGCAAAGGCACTCCTTCACCAGGCCTGCAAAGCCCACGTCTCTGCGGTTTTTTGAAGATGTTATCAGCATTTTAATGTGAAACATCTTACAGGCCAAAGTCCTAAGCCATCATCACTTCTCGGGAATTTTGCAAAAGTATAAATAATGTTCCAAACAACGTAAGAACATTCATGAATGTGCATATTATAATCTCTCCATTACAGGGGTGGGTAATGACAACAGTTACTAATACTAGAGGAAGTAGCTGCTTCACACTGACAATGTGCTTCACTTTTGCCCTCTGAGTCCCTCCCAAGTTATAAGAAGAGCAGTGGGAACAGTCAGGGTGGGGTCCTGAAAGAATCCAGTACCATGAAAGTACTCAAAATGAAGACACAGCTCATTATAAATTCACGGGCCCATTTCCCCCAAGGACTATTTCACGGAGCCTGGCTTCAAATTAATGCTTGGTCCATAAGGGTCACGAATAAGTAGCTGACAAGTGACATTTGTTTAACCCACTGCTGAAGGAGACGATGAGGCTGAGCCAGAGGCTGACCCAGATAAAGATGCCATTCGCACGCAGCTTGGTGGGAAATGAATACCTCCAAAGACTGGGGAGAAGCCCTGAATTCACCATTTGTTCCGGCGCAACACTAACCTCCCTTCACCAGTGCGAGTGGGCTGCCCTTTCACATCCGTGGGATGGAAAAACCTGTATCTGACAAAAACTCGAGAGGACTACAAAGTGAATACCTCGAAAATCAGGTGCTGAGACAATTCTCCTTCGGAAATTTTTAGAAAATTAGACGCTGTTAAATTTCATCATCCATTTAGAAACCTTACACGTGAAGCTCTAAAAAGCTCCTGGAGCGGCCCAGTGACGAATGTTCCAGGCCACCACAGATTTATTTCCCTCGAAGGATGGCTCTCCCACCCAGCAAGGGCAGCTCAGAGCAGCACTGCATCCGCTCATGGTACAAAATGTGGCCTGACTCGTGTCAACCAGGGACAAATGCAAGAGAAGGATCTGGAGGTTGCCCAGTGGAAAATTTAGGAATACGATTCTGGAACCTCAGGAAACCCTGACTTAATTTAAGATATTGCTTCATTTGCCTCATTTAAAAAAAAAACAAAAACAGAAGGGGGCTGTATTTATGCAATCTACTCTCCTATATTATATAAAGTGTTAAGACCTAAAAGAAACATGATGATGGTTATGAGCCAGAGCTAAGCACTTCCCAGGGTGTCTTCCCTTAAATCACATCCAAGTTGTAAAAAGTAAGTTACACATGGTAACTAACTCAACACTCAGTCCATTCGGGCCAGCTCCAATGCAAAGTTGACCTAAATATTATATTAAACCAGTGTTCCAGAAACGTACCAGAATCCTATCCTCAGAATTCCTGACACAGAGTCATTTTTTAAAGTTAAAAAAAAAAAATGTTCCCCCTCAACTGAGGATATATTAATTGATTTGAGAGAGAGAAACACTGACCCTCCCTATGGGCCCCAATCCACAAACTTTTGGTGTATGGGATGCCGCTCTAACCAACTGAGCCACCAGGCCAGAGCCGGGGTCATCTTTTTAACTGAAGACTTCACTAAAACAATGCTTTTTTTAAAGATGTCCTTTTGAATAGAAGTTTTAGATGAAAATACCTTAAGATGACTTCTGCTTTATAAAGAGATTCCAGTGTCCCAAGACTACATCATTTATACTCTATTTATTTCTCTCTCTCTCTCTTTTTTTTTTTTTTGGCAAGTTGGACTGAATAATCCCTCTGCTCCTTTTCAAATCTAAAATCCCACTCAAAATTATTTTCAGCAAACTTTCAATTTTCCATCCTAATTGAAGAGGGGGAGGATAAGAGAAGGGACTTGACCATACAAAACAACAACACCTCTGCACAGCTATGTTTAGACTTAGAATGCAGAATCACTGTCAGGAACAGCTCCCTCCTGGTCTGGCCTTATATTTGCTGACAGTCTCAGAGGAATAGGAAGTTCAGAGAGCGATCACCAGAAGTTTGCTCAAACAAAAAGTTTGGTCAGCTGACTTATCTAACATTTACGTGCCGCATTTATGACCAAATGCCAAACATTTAAAAATCACTCAAGACTTGGGAAAGATTATAAAAATACAAAAACAAAACAAAAAATGGGATTCATGGGAAAATAAAAGGAAGACATTTAATAGCTCTTTCTTGGAATTGATACAGATCGGTTTATAGTCCATTGTTTGCAAGCATTCCTTCAACTAAATAAACTTGCCACCTGCTTAGTCAAGTGCTGAGAGAAATGACTACACCGAAATGAAGCAAGCATTTCATTTACCGTAAAGAACTCTAATAAGGCAAATGTGTGCAGCTGGAACTAACTTGTACCACATTTCGCCAATCCCCCAGCTCATGGTGGGTATTTGCAAACACCTCTACACGTTCCAGCTGTTTTCAGTTGATAGCTGATGCTGGGAGCATCTTGCCTAACTTACTGGACTATTCAGTTTACTTAAAATAGGACTCTGAACCCTTTCTTTTATGAGGACTAGATCCATTTATTTTCAAGTCAAATAAATGACCCAGAGATAAATTTAAGTTGAGCTCTTTTGAAAACAGTGATATTTCACATTGAATGTGCTCCTGAGGCCAGAGGAAATGTTCTTTCCTTTCCTAAAATTCCTAGCCAAGTACGAACAAACCCGGTTTCTTCCCAAGAATATTTGTTTTCTATTTCTCCGAGTCTCGTTTGAAAGGGCTGGAACCTTTCACAAGAAAGAGTTATTCCATTTGCTAGTTGCTCTCTCTCCAAGTGCAGTTCGAGTCCTATGGGACACATAAGCCCTTGTCCAAAATGTAGGATAAGTGTCATAAAACAGCCTTGGACGCTGGGAAGCCACAGCTCAATGCATAAAAGCAAAGATGTGAGCGAAGACCCACTTTAAATCGAAACCGTGGCAATCAGAAATACCACCGACCATTAATTCGTTAATGGAAACAAAGAAGCCAAGGAAGCAAAAACATTCAAGGAAAAAAGTATGCATACCAGTACTAATTCGGGGAGAAAAACAGCAATGCAGATATAATTAGCATTGCTAGGAAAAAGAGACAAGGTGAAAATAAATTCACACTCATCCTGAATTACTTAATTACAATTTCCCCCCACCAACTACTGTGTCGGGTATTATGTGAAAAACAAAAACAGACAAACAAAACAACCGAACTAGGAAGCTCAGGGAGAGGAGCACAACAAGGTTCGTTTTATAACCACTACGCTGCAGAGGCAGCTGCCGCTGAAAGGTAGCGGGGGCCATCACATAGGTGAGTTGCTTAGAGAGTTAGGATGGGTCATTCAACACTCCCCACACACTCTGCCCAAGGACATAAAAAAGCCTTAGGAAATAAAAAGTCCACAAAAAGGCCTGGGGCCTCTGGCTTAGGAATTATAAACCTCTGCTCTGGTCACCAGTAAGTCCCTTAAAAAATACTAATTTACTACCGGAATATGATTTGGGGATAAAACAAGTTAAAACTTCTAAATAACTTCTAGGATTTTGAAATTCAGAAAACACACACATCCTATAGTTTACTATTAAAACAATATCATCCCAAACCCAATACAACAAATGAAAACCACATTTAATTCTACTTTCTCTTGTTAACACGATGGCTTCCCCATACTTTTAAATCCTACACACTCCCTTCCCTATCTCCCTTGGCATTTGATTCTCTCTCTCTCTCTCTCTCTCTCTCTCTCTTCTCTCTCTCTTTTTTTTTTTTTTTTTTTTTTTTTGGTGAAATCAGTAATCTCACCAGTGACAAGCTTTGCTTTCAATAAGTCTATCTGCCAACTTAAACAGCATCTCCTTAAGGCAACCGAATAATGAAAGACACATGTAGGTACTTGCCCATCATCAGTCACAAACTCCTCAAGTCCGCCTGCAATTGAGCCTGTAATTCCACTGATCCTCGGTTTGGGACAGTGTGCCAAGCGGGGTTTAGGGTGGTTTAGGTCTTCGTCTGAACAGCAGAAGAGAGAGGCAAGGGGCTGACCTTTTTTTTTTTAATCTCTGCTGGACTTACTGTGAAACAAGTCATAAGCCCTTCAGTTCAATGGGATGTGAGGGATTGCTCAAACATTTGGCAAACATTAAAGTCTTAAGACACCAAATCGTGAATTCTGCCTCATTCCTGCTGGTGAACTGGAGGCAGTGCTTTCCAAGCTCAAACTCATGATCCAACCAGAACATCTCCAAGATCAGCCAGCCATTCCTGTGCACAGAGCCAAGGTTCCACCCCCCCCAACCCCCCCCCCCCCGCCCCCACGGGGCGGAACCCTGCACAACTCCTGATCCAGTCCCTCCCTGGACGATAAGCAGTTTGCTCTTTCCCCTCTCACAGTGCTGTCAACCGTGTGCTTTCCTCTGTGGGTACAGAAAGACTTTAAAAAATTGCCAAGTCTGAAAACTGGACTCAGGAAAAGGCTGGAAGGTTTGAAAGAAAGAATAGGATCTGTAATCCTGGCCCATTAGAAAAGCTTCCTACTGTTTGCAGCTGGGTTGACCATCAGAAATCAGTGGCTGATTAATCCAGGTCTACAGGAACCAAGCTCTCCACACACGCAGCCCCGACCTGGAGGCTGACTCACCCACCCTTTTAAGCATTTCCTGTGTTAGTCGACGGCTCACAAATGTCCAGCCCCCCCATTTCTGCCAAACAAGTGAAACCCTTGAGGACCATTAGGGCTCGAACACACTCATTTTAAAAACTACTTTTTTTTTTCTTAACATAACAAATTACATTGAAAAACCAACTTAGAAACACCTTTATACCTTTTATCTTCTGATCCAAGGCCTTGAGTGACCTCATGCACAGTGAGACTGCCAGAGACATGCTGCAAAGGTTTTACCAAGAGTACACACTTCCAGCGCGCTTATTAAATCTAGAATTTTACAATATTTTAAAATCAAATCAAGAACTCAGGAATTTTTACTTCCACAATGACAAAGGCAACCTTGGCCAACAGATCCACTGTATCACCTATCTTAAGGAATCAAGATAGGTGGCCAAAATAACAAGATCCCAGGACAGTTAAAAAGTGATCCTTATCTGAAAGGAATAGCAGTAACCCATTGTATGCTGATGGTTTTGAAGGCAAATCTTTAGTGTCTAAAAGTTGGTTATTGTGTCAGAAAATGAATCATATCTCTTACTTCCCCTCTCAGGGCAATAAGCTGTTGGGAGTATCAGGTTAATTTCAGCACATGCATAACAGGTCAACACACACAGCCTTGACTTAAAAGGACCTTTTAGGACATGAATTAGGTTTCCCTTAGCTCAGTAGCACTGATAAGTATGTTTTGAAATCACCCAACGAACCTTAAGAGCTTCAAGAGTTGATTCAAAATCCGCCAGCAGCACTGCCTTTAGAACGAACAGTAGGCCGGCGGGCGGGGACACACAGAGCTGGGCTCTCCTAGAATGGCTACACAGGAAGTCTCAAACTTACACATGGATTGTGTTTCCAAAGCTTATTTGTAAACTGGTTGTGCAAATCCAGGAACAGTTTTCTCTCAGAAATGTTACAGAGTTTGGTGGTCCCCACATTAGACCACCGAAGTCTATTTCACTCAAGTTTATTTAAAATAACTACACTGGTGATGACTGTAAATGGGCATACGTATTTGAGTGACACTATGGGTGATATAAATGTTAGTAAATAAATATGGAAACTTAACTCACTTATGATAATCTCTACATCTAAATATGTCAAGACCAATGGGGACAATCAATCCTCCTCCCTCTGCAAATGATCTCTAAGGCAGGGGTGATGACAAGGCAGGGGAATTACAGGGGGTGGGGTGGGGGGGGGCTGGGGGATACAGGGGTCAAAGGAGGTCTGGCAACACCAGAGAGCAACACATGGGTTCCCACTTCCTTGCTTTCTCTTACCTTGCCTGCTGGGCCTGTCACTGAGTTCCCAGGCCCTATGGGATATAGACCTCAGAGAGAAGCAAGGGCATTGACATGAGAGCAGCACAGTGGTAAGGATGAAGGTTGGTGCCTCCTCCTGTTTCCAAGGTACTCGGTTCACACAGCTGGGTGGCACGCATGCTCTCTGCTTCCCTCCACTAGGTTAGGAGCTTCAGTGAGGCAGCGAAGGTGCCATGTTCATTATGGTGACCCCAGCATCCAGCCCAGTACTTGGCACACAGTGAGCACATAATAAATGACTGTGTACAGGGGGACACAGGGAACCACCTCCACTTCTCCAGAGGAACAACTGGAGGTCACTGGCATGAGACAGATTTCAACCATCCATTTATTTACTCACCAAAAGTCTATCAACTGCCTTCTTTGTGGAATGTGCAAATGATGGCCAGATTGAGAAAGTGTGCTAACTTTTTCCCCAGTAGTTTCAGTCAAAGAACACTTGAAATGCTTGGTAAGTGATGCCTATAAACACCTACTAAAATGCAGCTTTATGGGAAGTTAAATCATTAGTGTAGTAACAGGAGTTCCTGGGATAACAGAATTCCTAGAATGGCCTGTTGAATAACCTATGACACTGGGAGAAAGAAACTAGTTACAAAGTCCAAATGCCCAAAACAATGTTCTTTAAAAATGAATTTGATTTTGCATGGCTCAGTCACGTGTGTTTAAGTACAAGATTTTGTGACAGGACCACCTAGTGCCAAGGCATCACTGAAAAAGCCCTGTATATCTATCTGCTTTTATGGAAATATACTACAAAAAGGTCAAGGGGGGGATACCTCTATTTAGACTTGACAGTTGAAAGAGTAAAATTTTAAAAGGGATAAAAGTTGGATAGTTGGAAAAAGCCGAAATTTAAAAGGGATAAAAGTTTCATGTGCACCAAAATCTATTCTTCTTTTAATGGTAGGAACATAACCAACTGGAACAGGAAAATGACTCTGAATTTTAAATAATGAGTAAGCATACATTCCTTTTCCTAAAGGAAGGGACAAAAATAGAAGCAAAAGAAGGTATCATTACTGGTAAATGGGCAGGTCTTTACAGAAGGAAATTACACAGACTGATTATAACAATGCATTTTAACTTTCCTACATAAAATGCTCAAGTCTTAAATTCCTTGACAATGTTCACAGTCACCTCCTCTCTGTCTCAGCATTTCAAATGATACAGCAACACCAGGGATAAGCCTACTGCTGACGTCCATAGGGATCTGCTAGCATACAGAAAAGTTTTACCTGCCTGAGGAAGCATTCCTTGATTTATTATGACCTCACCTCCAACAACTCTTCTATTTGGTTTTTGTTTTTGTTGTGCCTGCTCATTTAAATTCATCAATATGTTGCTTTATAACAGTTTTCATATGTTTCCACACATATATAGGTGCACTATGTAAAAATTAAAGCAAATAACATATGTTTCTCCCAATTTCCTTTGTGTCACTTTCTTTAGCTATTAAGTGTACTTAGTTCCCAAACTGTGTGTGTGTGCGTGTGCGCGTGTGCATGTGTGTGTGTGGGGGCTATAAATAAACTTTGCCAAATTAATTAACCAAATATGTAATGCCAACAAAAGTTATCAAATGGTTATTTGGGAAGTGCCTTACATAATAAAAGCTTAAAATAGGAACAATGGTTGTTTTATTCCTATTTGTTAGGACACGTACCAACACATACACATATATATACACAATCATAGATAAAAATCTATGTAAATTTTCATTTTCTCAAGATTTGAAGGGTGTTTAGATATAGGGGACACAGAGGGGACATGGATTTAAGATGATACAGTATTATCAATGAAAAATTGCTACACTGGTGTTTTATATTTAAGTATCTATATAATAAAAGCCTAAGCAACCATTACAACAGAATGACTAGAAAGACTGGTCATTATGATGTGCACTGACCACCAGGGGGCAGACACTCAACACAGGAGCTGCTCCCTGGTGGTCAGTGGGCTCCCAGAGGGGGAGCGCTGCTCAGCTAGAAACCGGGCTCACGGCTGGAGAGCATTCCGCGGCAGCGCTAAGAAGCAGCAAGCCTAGTGGTAAGGAGCAGTGAGCAGGCAGCGGTAAGGAGCAAGGGGTCCTGGACTGCGAGAGGGATATCCGACTGCTGGCTTAGGCCCGCTCCCTGTCCCGGACTACAAGAAGGAGCAGGCCAGGCTGAGGGAGATACCACCCCCCCCCCTGCACAAATTTTGTGCACTGGGCCTCTAGTTCTTAATTGAATTTATGTATCCATCCAAATATTGGGGGAAGAATTATTTAAAAAGAAAAATTTCCCAGTTTGTAACCACTTCAGACTTTTCAACAAAAAAAAAACCAAATTATTTTTTTTTAACCAAATGCTCCTTAAGGGTGGATGTCCCCATGACTCTGGGGAGATTCACTCAGGGCAGTGTTCTCTATATAGTGCTCATGACCAGGAAAAGCAAATCCTGTTATCAAGTGGCACAAAAAGCTAATGTCGCCAAGCTTGTCCCATTTCAGTTGGACAGGAAATTCTGGGTTTTGAAGCTTATACTGAAGGAAAGCCCAAACTAACAAGAGTTAAAAAATTGTTTTCAAAATAAAGCCTCCAACATTCGTCTGCTTAAAAATGCATTTATCCACCTAACATTACATTCAAATAAAATCCTTTTTAAATATGCTTTTAAGGGGGGGACTATGAGAGATGTACACTTCCTCTCCCTAAATATCTGCTATGATTTAAAGAGATTGGCTAAGAAATTCAAAGCACAACAACTCCTCATTAAATCGTGCACTTTCAAATACCTCAACCAAGAGCACCTTCAAAATAACTGTCAGACTGGCAAGTGTTTCTGAGTTTTAGTTCTTCTTTTAACCAGTAGGTGGCAATCTTTATTGCTAAGACAATTTAGGCAAAAGACTCAGTTCAGATAGTTTTCCTCCCTCCTGCTATAAAAGTGAAGTAGTTGTAATTTTGGCCTTGTGAGAGAAAAAGAAGAGCTGAGAATATAAAATATAAAATCTCTAAATGAATACCAAATAAAGAGAAGAAAAAGGGACCTCCCTCTCCCCACCTCCCAGCATGGTTGTGACAGCATTATTACCAAGTAGGCATAGATTAAGTATAGAATATATCCACATGGCATATTAAAGACTCTGCAGTGGCTCCCAACCATCAGTACACATAATGAAGACCTACAATGTAAAAAGAATACAAGAATTGACTAGACAACATGTTCCAGGGGACAATATTTATAACCATTGCTGTCTAATTTATGCAGTTCTGCTGTAATGTAACCCCATTTATTCTGTGGATAGCCTTAAAGAAGCTGAAAAAGAGTTCATTACTACTCTGCATAGTACACCACTTCATGTAATTTTTACCTGTTTAAAATCAGCCCTACATCTTTATGCTAACCAATTTCAATTCCTTTTCATTTCCTTCAGATCTAAACATATCACTTAAGTATACAAAACAATTTGTATGTGTGTGCATGTACTAGTATACGCCAAACATTTTTAAAACTCTTAAATGGTATCAACAATATTTGGTTTGCACTAAACGATCTGGTTTTTAATACTCTAGTTTTTTTTAAGGACTTGGCTGTGATCATGATTCCTCACGGAAATCCTTGGCTTGGAAGAGTGTACCAATTCTATTTGACACATGGGAACACCAATGTTAAGTATGTGAACATCTTTAGGTCACACAACAAATTAGAGCCAGCAAT
This sequence comes from Myotis daubentonii, assembly GCF_963259705.1. Lineage (NCBI taxonomy): Eukaryota > Metazoa > Chordata > Mammalia > Chiroptera > Vespertilionidae > Myotis > Myotis daubentonii. The sequence goes on from NC_081843.1 coordinate 80,419,649, forward strand.
TAGGACTAACGGTTGACCAAGGGCATTGTTCAAATCCCTGAGATGCCCAGCCTGTGCACGTAAGCAAGAACAATGAAAAAAGACACGATGTTGAACAGAAGTGCAGTGGTTGCTTTGGTGTTCTTCTAACATCAGTCAGAAATTCATTCACCTATGTACTAGTATCTTCCCCATGCCCGCAAGGACCCAAATTTAACATATTCAAAACTCAATTCACTGAAAATGATAAAGAAAGAAAGCACATTAATCAGAATTCCAAATTTTCCAAGAGGGACAACCACACCATTGTTAAATACAGTTATTCACAATGTAATGAATAATTATGAAATGTAATAAGGATTTGTTGATGTACTAAAGTAGTTCAAAATTTCCCTCCAACCAGGACTTCTTCTGATTAGAAAATAGTTGATAGTTAATAAGACCCATTACATATTGCATGCTATGTTCTTTTCGGAACTGAAATGATTTCTTCCTTTTGAGGACAGCAGCTGAGTCTCAGAGCATCAACCCGAAGCAGAGGGACTTGGATGCCTGATTTAACCTGGCAATTAACTATGAGTCACTTCACCCCTGTTCTGTCCCCTCAATAACAAAAACAATTCCTTGTGCCACAGGGATGCAAAGAGGTCAATAAAACTGCATGCTACTTTGGATATCTTAAAAATTGTCTATAAAACCCATGGGATGTGTTGTGCAATAAATTATTATAGAATTTCCAATGATGTTCAGAAAAAGCTATTACTTCTTACCTCTAGTCCCACTCATCTCCACATTAGAGCTAAGAAGTTCAAGCAAGTGCATTTTTCCAAAACATACATTGTATTAAAAGTATTATTAGGAAACAAAGGAGGAAAACTTAAAATCAACAATGGATCTGACTAGTCGATTATTCAATGAACAGTAACAAATATATTCAGCATTAGCTAGAGTCACAAACTCTTCATTGTACTACAGAAATTTATTATTACTAGATATAAAACATGCAGTTAGAAGAAATGTTTTCACAAGGACTATTGAATGAGCTTAATGTTCTAATTAAAAGAAATAAACCTTATTTCTTTAATTATGACCTATTTAGGTAAGAAACTTTTAACACACGCTTTCTGCTAAGTCCCACTGAATGAAAGAACAGAATCCCAAATACACTCCCCACAACTGTGCTTCATGCTGATTCCTTTATGTTCTACCTCACTAGAAGAAGAGAAAAATCAAGTCAAATAATTTCAATTATAAAAGCTTCTCATGCATAAATAAAAGATCAACAAGGATCAGTGGTTAACAGAAGTTTGGTTTGCCCTGGATAAGCCATACCGTTGCTTATTGCATCTGTCAAATCCACAGGAATGTAATCTTAGTAAAGATATAATTAATGGAGCCACAGAACACTCTAAATTAATGCTCCAATTTAAACTACAGCTGTTTAATCTTCTCATTGTAAGAGGCCAGAATACCTAATGCTTGATTCTAGAAGAGCAGGAAGTAAACAAGAGTAAAGAGAGGAAACTGAAGTTACTCAATTGTCCATGAAGCTTAAGGAACCATTTTATGTAGTTTCAATTAAGTACCCTGTCACTCCGGCCCATGTGACTGTTCAAGGACAAACTATTCAGAATCTGGATCCCCAGGCACCAAAGTTAATTGAGCACTTGCTTTACGCTAGACCTGGGCTGTGAGCTAATCTTGACAATGCTTCTTTTTGGTTAGCAAACTAAACTGCCTCTAAAGCAAAAAAAAAAAAAGCCTGCAACATGGGACACGTGTGTTTATCACAGCTGGTTTACATGTATGTTCTCCGGGAGGAAGAAAAGGTACAACTATTAGTACAAGTTCCTCATGGGGCTGCAGGTTACCTCTCTCCTCCACTATGAACTGATATTGGTGACTTCTGTAAACATATTTGCTACAAATTATGGAACTGTTCAGGTGAAATGATTTATTCAGCTACAGTAGAACAGAGCTTTCAGCTTCCTAACTCCGCCCCTCTTTTAATTCACTGAAATTTCCCTTCAAAAATGTTCTAGGTTATGACCTCCACAGATGGTTCTTCCCAGAGCTAACTTTCTCTGAGGAAAATCCTTTCATCTAGTCAGAATTAATTAAGAAAGGACACATTAAACACACACACACACACACACACACACACAGGAAACAACATCAAAACCTTTCAGTTTTGTGTGTCTAGCAGAAGAAATCTTTTCTTAATCAAAAGTATTACTTTAACAGTTACAGAGCTTAGTAGGTTTTACATGCCTACCAGAGAGGCTCAGGAATAATTCTTCTGATATCAAGAACAGAAATACAAGTAATGCTTCATATAACACAGAGGCAAAGCCCTCAGAATGGGCCTTCCTCTTTCGTGTGGCCTTTTGTAAAAATTGCGACAGTGGACCAGTGGGAATTCTGGCAGGAAAATGTCCCACCAGAGACTAGCTTTTTTTTTTAAAGGAAGAAAAAGCCCTGCTTATGCAGAAAATTCTTGCTTTTTCCATTATGTGGTGTCTAGGGGAGGGTGGGAAGAGGAAGGCTTCTTTCTATATCGGTAGAGCACTGTAATTTAAAATGACTCATGTAAAACATAAATGAAAATGTAACCTCTAGACTGGGGTCAGCAATTTTTACCCCTGCTTAGATCCAGTTTTCTCTGGCAACTTGACTAAACCCAAACCAGGGGCTTTCCCTACAAAGACACTCCAACTTACCCAGAAACTGGGGTTTAAATTTGCAAGAAAGGAAGCTCAAGAAGGAGGCTTCCCAAACTGAGAAATCATTGGCTCCGGCTCAGCCTTGGGCCATCGACCCAGCATAACTCACATTTCACAGGAATGATTCCCCCCCCCCCCATCCTCGCTACAGAGGGGACCCTAACTTCTGAGAGGGGAGAATTATCTGCCTTAGGGTGAAACCAGACCACAGTAGTTGAGACGAGAAAAGCACATGAGGGCCCATCTACCCATGCGAGACCTTGCTTTCTGGGCTCCCTTGCCGTGGCTCACTAAAATCATTAAACCGGTCTTAATGATTTAAGATAACCTTCTAACACCTAAGACTTTTCTTTTGGCTTCATACCTCATCACAGTGGCCAGAACCAAAGTTTGACTGCTGTGTTCTCTGAGCAAGACTCAACCTGAGGGCACAGGGACAAGTACAGACCCCTGATCTGTGTCCTAGTGTAAAATGCTCTCTTCTCTCAGTACAGATTAAATTTTACTTCACCAATTAAAACATTCTTCTCCCTGCTATAAAGGAGTCCAACCTAGGTTCAAACCCTGATACTGTTCTAAGAGCACGATACTGCGCCTGATAGAATGAGGCCTTGGCTTTAACTTATATTTCATACTCTTCTCTATCAAAACGTTTAAAGAAGTTGATAATTACACACAAATGTCTAGTTTGATGTATGTTCAAGTTCATGACCTTTAACAGAAACAAAATATTGGTCAATCAAATATTTTTAATCTCTCTCTCTCTTCAAGACTTTTAAACTAGTTCAAGGGTAACTGAAATAAGGGCGGAGATTACCGATATGGGAGACTGTATGTAAAAGTCTATAATTTATAGGCCACTGCTTCCTAATATTCACTGAATACTGGCTTTCAGAATCTGTGATGGCTTTAGCACGACATGACCTCTGGAAAAGTTAATCCTGCCAGAGTTCCCTCGCACCCTCCACTGCGCTCTGAGATGATACAGTGCGGTCTGCGTGCAGGTCCCAGCTGTCCGCCCGCCACTAGCGTTTGCCTCAGGGCAGGTTTCTTTTTCTCTCTCCGCCTCAACCTGTAAATAGGATAAAATGAGGTAATGCAGGTAGAGCATGCAGCTCGGTGCCTGGCACAAAGCAAATGCTCAAAGCACGCCAGCAAACATATTACTAAAGAATCCTGTTGAAGAAATGTCAAACTTTTCATCTCAGAGGTAAATCATTTCATCTTATATGTATTTAAGAAAAGAAAAAGCATCCAGAAGCAATGAACTAAAAACACTAATATAAAGACGCTGCAAATACAACCTTTTAGCAAATTAAAAATTCATGTAATCACCCAGCCAGGTGCCCATAACTGAGAGGTCCAGAGTAAGATAACAAAATTCATCAAAACCTGTCCTGCCTTTGCCTAAAGCAGCGGTTCTCAACCTGTGGGTTGCGAACAATGAAAATACATCCTGCATATCAGACATTTACATTACGTTTTGTAACAGTAGCAAAATTACAGTTATGAAGTAACAACAAAAATAATTTTATGGTTGGGGGTCACCAAAACATGAGGAACTGTATTAAAGGGTCGCGGCATTAGGAAGGTTGAGAACCACTGCGCCCAAAGCATTAAATATCAACTCTGTGAGTTGGATTCCTGGGAAATGGCTAAAACCAATCAGTAGTGGTTTCTTCTTTTCACAAAAGACTTTTCACAAAAGTCCTATACACAAAAGACTTTCCCCCTTCATTTTAAGAAGCTTTAATGGCTACAACTATTAACCCCACCCTCTCCATTTCCTTCTTTTGGAAATTATACATTAATGTGAGACAATATGATCTGAAGATTACTGACTACCTTTGCTGGGATATAAGATTTAAAACATTTCAAAATGTGCACTAAACAGAGCATATTGACACTGGCAAAACATGGTCCCAAGGGACCCACTGAATCAAGAGACTCACAGGCAAATGCCTCAGCAATATTTTAAATGTGTTCTAGAAAATGGATTGAGTGGGAGTTGCCTGAGAGGTGGGAGGACATGATTTTATATTTTGGGAAAATATCATTGTGAAACTGACCCCATGCTTCACTTCTTGAGTATATGAAAGGCAGCTAGACTCAAAACTAGACTAAAACTAACCTTCCCCCCTCCAACAAAACCAAAACAAATATTTTCACTCTTAGAGTTAACACGTTAAGCGCCAAGCCTGTTTTGTCTTCCTTTCCATTTAGCCCACGATATCCGATTTCACCGATATGCTGGTGGCACCAGTGACTGTCCGGTCCAGACGGAAAGTATAGTGTCAGTCACCGGTGACTGACATGGCGCTTAACGTGTTAAAGAATATAAATTACTCAAAATATTAAAAGGATGCAACAACTAGGCTGCGATTCACCAAAAGCAGTCAGAGAAATAACACTGGTTAGCTGGGACGATTCACTTACTTGAATTCACTTATTTGATCACACTGCCACTAGACAGGCAGAGGCCTGGAGCCTACGTAGCAGGCTCCGGAACCTGGCAAGGAAACAAGACAAACACTGTGCGCCTCATGAAAGCTTTCCTGCATGGGGCCCAAGTTAGATGATTCCAGTCGCAGAAGACCTGGAGGGATATGGTCTGACAAGAAAGTGGAGTTTTAACCTAAACAACTGTGAATATTTTCTCCAGTGTGTTTAAACTTCCTCTAAATGTTCAAGCTGACCAGGTTTCTCAAGTTACCCTTAAAGGGAAGATTAGACCACAAATGACAGTTACAATATAACTGTACATGTAACTACAAACAACAATGGCTACTAACGTAGTGAGTTAGAACTAGCTTTCAATCCTTTAAAACTGATCTTAGTGCAATAACACATGCAATGATAAAGGTTCAGTTGGATAATTAACTCAACAATGACTTTTCTATATTGCTTTATATACTGGACTATCAGATATGTTTATATAGAACATTAGAAACGAGAGAGAGAGAGAGAGAGAGAGAGAGAGAGAGAGAGAGAGAGAGAGAGACAGAGAGACAGAGAGAGACAGAGACAGAGACAGAGAGACAGAGAGAGGCACTAGACAAATAAGGGTGAACTTGAACCATTTAAGCCCCCTAGGTTCCAACATGCCTTTAAAGTAATTATCTCTTCCTAGCCTGTTGCTCCGATAAGGTTCTTTTGCTGGAAAGAAGAGTAACTTGCTTCATTTTCCTTAGTTATTTCTGGGGTCTAGTTCCTGAGAGTGGATAAATCTTACTGTTTAACTCATTTTCAAATATCAGGCCGCATCATAAGTCCCTGGTAAAACAGGAATCATTTGCCTTTGGCTTAGGGATGCCCTCCTGGCTGACCGGCTATCCAGGAACAAAGCCGTGTCACACAGCACGAACACCACCGCCAAGGGCCCTTTTGCACACAGTATGGTACTGTTGCTTAAGAACACTGTGTCAAGAGTCAGGTGGCTTGGGGACAAATCCCAACTCCTCCGCCAGCTGGGTGAGCTTAGGCCATTATTTAATTAAGCTTTAATTCTTTATCTTTACAACAGGTATAAGAATGAGGCCAATGTCACAGAATTCTTATGAAAAGTAACAAGTTAGTGCAGTAAAATGTTACTACGGAACCTGACACAGAACTAACATTTGTTGAACACACGATTATAGGTAGGTAAAAGTCCAGTTCTATATTTATGTATGTATACATATATGTAATATATATATTCACATATTTATATTTCTTTAAAGTTTTCATATGCAGTATGCATATTCCCCGTGTCAATACTACTTTTACACTTTCTCTTGTCTATTTTTTTTTTTCGGGGGGGGGGGATATGCAGTGTATTTCTAAGTATTTGCACAAATATATGCTTTACATAGTTTTATTCTTTTGCTAATTATTCTTTAAGTTATTCAAAATAAATTATTTTTTAACCTATGCTTTTCTAATCTAATTAGAAAGTTTAGGCATGAAAAGACAACTTTAAAATCTTCCCAGGTGACACGAGAAGACGAACATGCCTTTCTGGGGGCTTGCTTATCAGGGAATGTCTCCCAATGGCCTTTCCACAGGAAATACAAGGAAGCAGCACAGTAAGTTCTTGAGTCACCATTTTCCCCCATAAAACTCTACTAAAGCAATCTACTACTTCTGCATTTACTACAAAGGAGAAGGGAGCCCGAATTTTGTTCCTTGGTAGTTAATCAGATATTTTGACTGGATGTTTTAATAGTATTCTTATAATTTTTTTTAATTGCCAAAACATATCTAGAGGTGGCCTCTCACTGACTTCAATCAAACAACGTGGAGAACACTTTCAAATCTGTACACATGCATGCAAGCTAACTTTTATGTTGGTGTTTTCCACTTGATATGACTTCCTGTTTATAGACGCTTTAAAAGCACGTTAGAACTTCTATATAGCTACCATTTTTCCCCTTGTTTTTATCTCTTTTTCTTTGGATTCTGGAAGAGCTTTATCTGCATTTCTACTTTACAACACTGATTTTATCTTCAGTTGTGTTAATTCTACCCTTGACTGCCTCTCATATGGGTTTTAATGTGCTATTACATTTTCAATTTCTTTACAATCATTCTTCTATGGTTTCATCCCATCCTACTGTCTTTTCAGCTCATAATCATCTATTTGCTTCCTGCCCCTCTGTAGTTAGGGCCACATCTTTTTCAGTAATGGATCACTGTTGGAGATCTGCTCTTCCTTCACATCTTCCATATGGTCTTTCGTTTCCTTTCTAGAACAACAATTTACAGTAGGCTGGGCTTTAGTTCTCCTGTTTATTGATCACTAAACTAGGAGAGATCTACCCAGACCCAGTGCTTGCTCTGAACTACTCTCGATCTACCTGGCTCACCTACAATACATCTTCTGTAGAATAAGGTTCTCAGGATGTGATAGCAACAACCCCTACCCCACCCTCCCAGCTCTGCCTGGCTATTCTGAGTTACAACATTTAACTAAATAAAAAGGCACTATTGAGAGGGATGACAAAGGAAGGAAAGAGCTTTCTGAGGACAGCTGCCTGGGTTTTCTGAGTTAAAGGCAGAGAGCTGAGGAGCAGATGGCTTTGCCTAACTGTTTTCAGGTGATCGAAACTTATTCTACGTTTTTAAACAGGGCTCCTGGAGTTCACGGTAACTGTTTAGAGCAGCGGTCGCCAACCTTTTGGACCTCGCAGACCACTGGTTGGCGACCGCTGGTTTAGAGTAAGTGCTTTCCTCTCCCTTCTAGTGAGAAGTCTCAAGAGATCCTGTCAGGACTACAGGCTAGAGACACTTTACAATCAGGAAATATTTAAATAAGTTTCTTTTTCAACTGAAAAAAACATAAGCAAACATAAAAGCATCCAAGAAGTTTTGCCTTTGAAAGACCATCTCTGTGCAATGTCACACTGTCCCTTTAAACACCTAGAAATAAAATTCACTTGTGCCTTCCACTTGCCATCATCCACCCTCTTGTCCTCGGAAGTCAGGTAACAGAAACACAATGTTTATGTTATAAACTTGGCAGTGACTGACGGTACTGAAAAACAAAGTTTGACATTCAAAGGAATTTAGCCATTTCGCTAGTCTTTTAAAATGGCGTTTACAGCTAACTTTGACAGAACTCAGGTATACGCCTTCCCATTCATTTGAGCCAACTTGAGATTTCTTGTACTTACGGATGTCAAGCAACCGCTATCCACATGCCAAAACACATAATTCTTATGCTGGATACCTTCAGCTTTTGGGCTTTTAAGCCGGAAATAACCATCCTGTGTTCCATTTTAATCAAAATGATATGATTATGTGTCAGAAATAAGAAAATCTGAAACTCAGAGAAACGTTTGAAGCAGATATTTAACTTCTTCAAAAATAACAGAAATGGAAGAAAAATCATTTATCAATGAATGGTATGTAATTTTGGAATATCTAAACAAGGTATATTTCTTCCCAAGAAAAGCTGCATATACACACATACACCCAAACTCTGTCTTAAGTTTCACGGCCTTTATCAGTCTCTCTGTAACTCAACCTTTTAATATATTTAGCAGACATAAGAAAATGTAAGTCATACGTAAAGCAAAAGTAATGTGTTGTGTGTTTGTATGAATACAACAGCCAACGTAACTCAGAAACAACAGACATAATTAAAGACCACCCAAACAGCAGAAACTATCTGGTTTCTGCAGTTACCGATATCTTCAGAAAGGACAGCTTAACAAGACCTACACAACAGGCTGCTGGAGGGTTCCTGAACCCTCTGAATGCACCCCCTTCTTTTTCAATATTTACATAATCATTTGAGCTTACTTGTCTTAATCTGGAAAATTGTTATAATAATGCCACCTTTGCAGGGTGGCTGAGGATCAAAAGAAAAATATCTAGAATGTCTAGCAGAATGCTTGGAAAACAGTAAGCCTGCCAATTTTTAAGGTGCATTTTGAAAAAGGCCTTTTCAACATTTAAATAGACCCATGGGGAACTGCAGGACAATGACTATAACATATACTTTGGTATGTTCTAACCAAATTCATTAAATCTCATTCCTTGGTACTTAGTAGGTATTCAGTATTATTTAGCAATAAAGTCATTCTACCCTCTTTGAATCTCTCTCCTTCAAAATGGAATATTTCCCTTTTGCTACCTGGAAAAAAACAGGGTAAGCCTTAAGTTAACAATGCTGTGAAATATTACAAAATTATAGATATTCAACTATGTTTCTATAGCTAGGACACAGAGATAGAAAGATATATTTCAAGTAACATGTTTACCGGTAAAGAAACAACATTCATTCTTAAACATTAAAAATTATTTTAAAAAATAGGATAAAATGTTTAATGCAGTTTCCCAGTAGATTATCTTATTAACAACCTTAAGCAATTCTGAAAACTGCATTTCCCAAAACCTAGTCAAAGAGTGGAAACAATGCTGACTTTTCTTACTATCACATGGTAGCATGTGCTGAGTCTGAGGGCACTATGGTAGTTTGCCTCCTTAGGGTAAAGCTTTCAAGATGACGATGACCACCTCACAGTCCTACTGGCTTTACAATGTAACCTTGCCTGATGCCTATACTAATGTGTTATTTGAATACTTCTATCACATGTACTTGAAGAGGTGTGAAAAAAACAAAACTACAACCTGAGTAGACATATGTTACATTCATCACCCTCTACCTGCCTTGGAAAATTTAACAACAAAAAAACAAACCCCACTAGATAAATACTTAGGAACTCTGAGAGCATATTATGCCAACAAATTTAGTTATACCACACAGGTGCAGTACAAAGAAGACATTCCATGACTATCTTTAATTCGCTCATGGACTGCAATGCAATGTGTGAAACTGGAAGAGTCTCAAACCAATTTAGATGTCAGAAGCTGCTGAGAGCCCACCAACAAAGGGAGAGCATAAATTCTCACAGTGGTAAAATATATCATAAAATCATACAGTGTGTGTATCTGCAAATACTTGGTACCGATTTGGCACTTTCATTAGCAATAATCCCATGGATCAATCTCCAATCAGATCTTGCAATGAAGTCACGTGAGAGCATCTGCCCAACCATCCCAGCTTGTTTCTCTCTATAAAATCCCTATGCTGTAAAAAGGAAGGAACTCTTACCATTTGCAACGTCATGGATGGAACTGGAGAGAATTATGCTAAGTGAAATAAGCCAGTCAATAAAGGAAAAATACCACATGATCTCACTCATTCATGGATAATAGAGACCATTATAAACTTTTGAACAATAATAGATACAGAGGCAGAGCTGCCTCAAACAGATTGTCAAACTGCAGCGGGAAGGCCGGGGAGGGTTGGGGGGCAGGAGGTAGGGGGGTAAGAGATCAACTAAAGGACTTGTATGCATGCATATAAGCATAACCAATGGACATAAGACACTGGGTGATAGGGGAGGCTAGGGGACTGTCTAGGGCGGGGGGATAAAATGGATACATATGTAATACCCTTTGTAATACTTTAAGCAATTAAAAAAAAAAAGAAAGTAAAAAAAAATAAAATATGAACTTGATAATCAAAAAAAAAAAAAAATACTTGGTACCGATTTGGCACTTTCATTAGCAATAATCCCATGGATCAATCTCCAATCAGATCTTGCAATGAAGTCACGTGAGAGCATCTGCCCAACCATCCCAGCTTGTTTCTCTCTATAAAATCCCTCCCCCTCTGGCTTCAGGGTTGCATTACTGGGAAAACACTACTAGTGAGAACGTAAATTTTCTGGGGTTTGTTTCTCCAAGAATTCTATCAGTATAAATGGAGAAACTTTTGTTGATCATGTGTAAGAGGCTAAAGCAAAAATATAGCCAAAATTCAAGAGGCAGTAGCTACTTATTTTACAATTAGAGGACATTGGGATTAGAAGGGTTAAGGAATTTAAAGGAGGCAAAGCAGAATGCAATTTCTGACTCAAATAATATATCCCAGAGATTTATATTTCACAAATGCCAACATCTTTACTATCTTGGACATCAGATTTGATCATCAAATTACAAAGAGTTTCCTACAATACAGTAAAATAAACTCACACTTGGAACTTCAATATGCCTCAAACTATGACAGGACAGAAGAGCCTACAGGCATTGCGTAATACATGCTGACAATTGAGAATCGATTAATAAGTGAGCACACACACCTCCACGCAAGAAAGAGTCCAGAGAAGGTATTCCTGAAAACGATAGCCATACTTTAGGTGGCATAAAAACACTGGGAGAAAGTTCTGCATGAATAGTGAAACAAAGATCTGCTGCTTGTTTGTTGTAAACTGTTTTGATATTGAATGCTATAAACTCAATCAAGACCTCAAAACATCCTATATAATAAAAGGCTAATATGCAAATCAACCGAACGGCAGAACGACTGGTCGCTATGATGTGCACTGACCACCAGGGGGCAGATGCTCAATGCAGGAGCTGCCCCCTGGTGGTCAGTGTGCTCTCACAGGGGGAGCGCCACTAAGCCAGCAGCTGGGCTCACAGCTGGCAAGTGCAGCGGTAGTGGTGGGGGCCTCTCCCACCTCCGCGGCAGCGCCAAGGATGTCCGACTGCCACCTTAGGCCCACTCCCAACTGATGTACCATCAGTTGGAAATACCCTGAGGGCTCCCAGATTGTGAGAGGGTGCGGGCCGGGCTGAGGGACTCCCCCCCCCCCAACAACTGCACGGTTTTTGTGCATCAGGCCTCTAGTTTAGATATAATCCATCATGCAATTATGCTTCTCATTTCTAGCTATCACACCAACTTATTTTCTCCTATTTCGGCCTTCAAACCAACTTTATGTCTTTCCTCATGGAAATTTGTTAGCAACAAAGACACACATAAGGGACAGCCAGCTGTACTGCTGACATCTGTTTTCTTTTACTAAGAAAAACATGGATATGTAAATGGCATCATATTTATTCTTACTTGACAGAGGTACAAAATTCTCCCCTTTTGGATGTTACTTAGCAGATGTAAGCACCATTTGTTGTTGAATTTCAGAATTTCAAATGTTTATTTTCTTAAACTCAGACTTACTGGGAAAGTGCTTATTAATCAGAATTTCTCCTGTTTTAGACAAAGATGCATTCACTTAGAAATCAGAAAAGACTGACATCAAAGTTATCAAAGAATTTATTGAAACTAAGCTAAAAAGGAAACACTTTTAGCATATAGAGTTCTACTTTTACAACAAAGACAATTTTATTAGAGTATCAACACTAGCTTGGTTGTAGGTAAACAAAATAGATTCACACCACACTTACACAGCTCCTGTTGGAATCAGAGGTGTGAGGGCTCTACTTAGATTGTACAAATGTGGATATTGGACCCTGTACTCATTTTGGAAAGAGAACAGAGAATAAAATCCTAAAGCCAGCAGCCTTCATGAAAGTGTCTGAAGGTATGTCTCACTTAAATAAGAAAATACATAACTGTCGTACCACAAGCTGTGATTCTAAATGATATAGGTCATGGTGAGCTGGCAGAAAGTTTTTCAGCAAAAAAATGTCTCATCTATAACCCTGCACTTAATTGCTCCCAGGAATGCAGGAAAGAGAAAGCCAGGTCCTTCCCTGGAGGACCGAGGAAGGACGGAGGGGAGCTCCCTACCCATTTGGGACTGCTTGCTAGTTTCTAAGTGCTCAGGGCGGAACCTTCCTGCTACAAAGCAGCCAAAGTGAGACTTTCTCTTCTTGTCAATTTCTGTTTCAAATAACCCGCCTGGACATGCAAATTGTTCATCAAGGTTATGTCCCTGTCTCTTTCACACCTCTGTGAAAACAAAATAACTAAACCTAAAATTAACAGGGAAATGTCTTAAAAGTCAAGACTTTAGTAAAATAAATAAATAGATAGATAAATAAATGCTGGTTCTCATGAGAAGACCTGTGTAAGAACTGTATATTCCTCATGTAACTGTGGTCATCAGAGAAGAGGCTAGGCTCCTCTGATTTTATCAAAACTAATTATTACCTTTGCCTTCTCTAGATGGATTTACTCTTTAATCAATTACATTGTTACATCTTTTGGAAAGGTATTTCATTTTGAGCTGAAACAGAGGGAAAACACCTTTATATACCTGGGTGAAAGAACCCTGCGTTCTGATTCTGTTTTCTGGAGGCAGGGCTCAAAGGCCCCCATCTTCAAGTACCTGCCAGCAGCCGCGCTTTCTCACAGAAGCACAGTGGTCAGTCCAGAAGGGGCAGCCGGCACCAGTCAGCTGTCTTACCCCATCACTGGGGGCTTTAACAACACAGTCCCCCAACTTCTCAGCAGAGTCCCACGTAAATAGGAGAAAAAGTGAAGAAAGCTATGACAAGGCATATTCTGAACTAAACAGAACGCATAAAGGCAGGAGTTTGTGAGGCAAAGCAAATTACTTTCACAGAGACTATTTCTGTGAGGGACAGTGACACGTTATGACCGCGGGGCCCAGCAAAGGTGTGTAATTTGGGATCAGGTCGCTATCTTCCGTGACCTCTGTGCAGTGTCTTCAATTTATGTGATTTATTTCAGCCTTGCTTTCTAGATGGGGAATGACAACCATGGAGGGTCACTCAGATGCTGAGTGTGAAAAGGTGAAAATAGCATGGCGGGGGAAGCCATGAAAAGCAAACACAAATTGGAGGGAGGCTCTTTTACTGTTTAGGAAGAATTTTGATCAAAATTTAAGCTTTATATTTTATGTGTGAAACCTGGGACCCACCGTCAGAGTCAGAAGTGGGAGCTTGGGAGGATGGGGGATAGAAATGGTAATGAACTCAGATTCGTAAGTGACCTCTCAAGTTAGCCGATTTCAATGTTCTATACCAGTGGTCGGCAAACTGCAGCTCGCGAGCCACATGCGGCTCTTTGGCCCCTTGAGTGTGACTCTTCCTAAGCCATAGGAGTACCCTAGTTAAGTTAATAACAATGTACCTACCTATATAGTTTAAGTTTAAAAAATATGGCTCTGAAAAGAAATTTCAATCGTCGTACTGTTGATATTTGGCTCTGTTGACTGATGAGTTTGCCGACCACTGAGCTATACAAACTAACCTGGCCGCAGAATCTCACCAGTCTAAATAGTCTGCCTTCGCATGGCTTTAGTTAAAGGATCTCAAAATGCCGTCTTACGGAGCACCCCACTGGACAGCTTACTTATGAAAGGAAGACATACATTTTCTTTCCCCCATCTCTGAATCCCCACCTCCTTTAACTCACTTCCTTGTGTGTGAGAGGAAATAGGGGACCAGGGTTGAATGGGGTTGTGTGCACGGGAATAAAATGCCAGTGTCTGAGCAGCCTGATGTAGAAAGGGCTGGAGTATTTATTTGAATCGGATGTCTCTCCTAAGGGGCAGCAAACACCCATCAACATCCTTCACCTGCACAAAACATGGAAGAGGTTCTCCCCAAAGGCTGCGAAATGGGGCTTTTACTGGGTTGTGGGAGAATGAAATGTGACCCTCATGCAAAGGGAAGGAGATAAAAGGAGGGGAGAGAGGGCAGAAAACCTGTGCCTGGGGACACTCGCTGACCCTGACACGTGTTCGACTCATTTTAAGTGGCAGGCAGTAAGCACCATTGCTTAACACACTTTCCCATCAACAGAACTACCTGTCCTAACCATGAGATAGAAAAGTAACAGTTCTGGCCCTAGCTGGTTCAGCCCCGTGAACAGAGTGTCGGCCTGTAGACCAAAGGTCCCAGGTTGGATTCCACCAGTCAAGGGCATGTACCTTGGTTGCAGGCTCCTCCCCAGCCCGGGCCCTGGTCAGGGCTTGTGCAGGAGGCAACCAATCCACGTGTTTCTCTCTGTCTTTCCCTCTCTTCCCCTCTCCCTAAAAAAATCAATGAAAAAATATCCTCGGGTGAGGAGGGGAAAAAAAGGAAAAGGGAAAGGGGAAGGAAAAGGAAAAGGAAAAGCTCTGGAGACACAGCAGGCAACGGTCAAAGCCAAGGCTGCAAGATACCTCAGATGTGAATGATGCAAAGAACAAATAAACTGTGATTTCAAAAACAGGAATGGGCTGTCATAGGCCCATGAGCCTGCACATGACATACAACATATGTGGCTAATTTTAAGTCACATGGTCATGAAATAGTTAAATGCTGAGCTTACTAACAAGCATTTTATCCACTTGCAGAGAACCTACTGTATCGTTCTAGATACTTGGGATGATGGACAGACAACTGAGGTCCCTGCCCTCATGGAGCTTATAATCTACCACAGGGAACAGACAAGACACAATCAACATGTAAGTAAATTAAGAGTTTAGAGAATAAATGCTTTGCAAAAGCAGAGGACCCTTTGGTCCGCAGGCTGGCTCAGAAGGGCAGGCTGCTACGTGAATAAGGTGAGCAGAGCCAGCCACCACGAGAAGGATTTGAGCAAGGTGGGAGAGTAGACTGGGCAAAGGGATGCTTGAGGAAGAGTGTCCAAGCCCTGAGGTGGGAGGGGGCAGGAGAGGGCATCAGAGGGCAAACTGCCTCTCTTGAGTCTTGATTTCACCTTTCATCCATGCTTCATAGTACAAAATAGGGATGCAGTTCATGTTTATTTAATTATTTAAATTCCAATAAATATAAGATTACCCAATACACACAAGTTTAATCCAAACTATAGGCTAGGGCTTTGTAAGAAAACTGTACACAAAATGTATTGGTGGAACATACATTTTCCTGAGAGGAGCTGAATATCAGATTTTCAAAAGGGCTTTTTTTTAACCTTTTCCCCCCCTAAAAGTTACATATCACAGCTTTGTTTCCAGGAACATATAAGGAAAGTGGAAAAGCTGGTTCTATTACAATAGGAGGAATCCTTCACAAAGAGTCTACTTTTGGCCACAGTCTAATGACAACTTTCTTTTAAACACAGCAGGTGGCAAGCACAGGGTACAGGAGCATGTGATCGGCAGGCAGGCAGGTCAGAGCACCCTATTTCCCCCTTGCCCATCATGGGAGTGTGCAAAACTGCCCACAGGACACTATCTCAACAAGAAGGACCTGCATGAGACCTGAGACCTCAGGGGTCAATTCTAATAAAATAAAGGCAGTCAAACACGAAAAACAGGCTAAGTCACGGGGGCGGGGGGGGGGGGGAGTAAAAGGAAAAAGAAGACTCAAGAATTCAGTTACAATAAGAACTATCCTTTCCACCTTCACAGAACATTGTCACTGCAAAAGTTTTTCAAGCAAATACACGCTTAGGCAAAAGAAATCAGAGTCCCATAGCTTTTAACATCTAACTTTGTCTTACAACTACTTTCCATATCCATTGGACATGCAACTAGTAGGAGTTACTGAATTCTCATTTTATAGAAACTGCATTTATTTATTTATTTAAATTTTTATGTACTGATTTTTAGAGAGAAAGAGAAGAGGGAGAGAGGGGAGACAGGAGAAGAGAGAGAGTGAGAAACCAATTAGTTGTTCCACTTATTTATGCATTCATTGGTTGATTCTTGTATGTGCCCTGATGGGGGATCTAACCCACCACCTTGGAATATCCAGACTAAACTCTGACCAATGGAGTATTCAGCCAGAGCAGGAATCATAATTAACTGAGAATACAAGATTAACAGTCTAGAAATTCGAATGTTTAGTACTGCATTCCATGCCCAACCCCCAAAACACTGCCTTTTCAATCTCTCCATTATTCCCAATTTCTCATTTATATTCACACCTGTTCTTTCTAATACTTAAATGCATATTATCATGAGTCTCTTTCTTAAATTCTGCTAAAAATTTTCACTTTACATTTTTATGATTTAAAAAAATAAAAAAGCTGTTAAAATTTTCAATTGTCACCATATTACATGAGAAAGCATTATAAAAGAGCTTAGGACCTAAAAAGAGAAAAACATTTTTCTTAAAAGACTTGCTTTTTTGTATACTATATCCAGATAAAGTTACACCTGAAACAAATATCAAGTGCAATTTTGTTTAGAAATTACTTTTACAAAATCTTTTTGTCATTAATATTGACAAAATACCCCTTTCCACCTTTTAAATATTCTTTTCTAATCCAACTCAGATATTTTTATGGTTCTGTAATCTTTTTTAAAAAATCTATTTTTATTGATTTAAGAAAGGAAGGAAGAGGAGGAGAGAGAGAGAGAGAGAAACATCAGTGATGAAAGAGAATCATTGATCAGCTGCCTCCTGCACATCCCCCTCAAGAGGGATCAAGCTGCAACCTCGGCATGTGCCCTGACCCGAATCAAACTGTGACCTCCTGGTTCATAGGTCAATGCTCAACCACTGAGCCTGGTACAGCAGCTGGGCAGTCCAGTAATCTTTTGTATTCTGGGATAAATTAAATTGTTTTCTCTCTTGAATTAGCCTACTTATAAGGACCTGTTTCTAACTTATAAAACAAAAATTCAAATTAAAAATATGTAAATTGGTGGAAAAAACCAACTATTTATGGTGTTTGCCATACATAGTCTCAGAGAGAGAAAAAAGATTACACAGTAGGAAAAAAAAATGCTTGAAATTGACAAAGCAGATAACAGCAAAGCTGAGTAAAAGGCTTGCCTCTGTGTGAAACTGAAACAATCAAACAAATAAACAAATAAAACCCCTTAAATGAACAGCTGTGCACAGAGCTCCAATTCGGACCATCTCCAATAATCAATGAGAGGTTTCTGAATCAAGGTGGTTCAATACCTTTTATCAACACCATGGTGACAAAATTTGTGTGTCTAGATTTTGATTCACCTGAAAAATTAAGTCTTGGCTTTTGAAATGTATAGTAAAACATATTTAAACATATTTTACAATAAATATGGTGTAATGTTCATGAAACCAGTACCTCTTTTGGGTCAGGTGGGAGAGGGAAAAGGCATCCTTAGTAAGTTCTTTGACTTTTACAAAATATTCCCATCCTATTATTACTGTACACTAAAAGGCAGCTATTTACCCTTACACCCTGCTTCTTTATTCTCATTACCTCATTCATTTTTTGCTAAAACAAGGCACACCAAAGAAAGCATAACAGTATCAGAATCTCTTCCAGAAATACATTGCGATGCTGCAGCCAGTTCTATTGTAACCGCTGCCAACGAGTCCACCCATTCTAAGCATACCTTTCCATACCTATCCCAGTCTTGGGAAGGGAAAGAAAGATTACACAGCAGGAAAAAAATGCTTGAAATTTACCAATGAGGAAATGAATTGACAAAACTGATAATAGCAAAGCTGATTCAAAGGCCTGTCTCTGTGTTAAACTGAACAGAAACAAACAAAGCTCATACAAGGACCACCTCCAATAAACAATGAGTGGCTTTTGAATCAAGGTGGTTTCCATTTAGGAAAAGCACTCAGTGATCTTTTTTTCTCATGAAGGCCAAGTGCACTATAGGCACTCATGCTACAATCACATTGCCCACAGAGGAAGAGAACTCCCTCCACATCTAGGCTAACGACAGGATTGGGTTTCAGCTGCAGGCAGTGTTCCTGGAGAGGAAACCAGGAGGTAGACACAGGGTTATGAAAACAATGGTTTCTTCTCCCCTGAGTTCTGTGGTCATTTTATTACTCTCTACATTTTTTCCACACAAATCACATTAATGTTAAATATACTTACATTAGACTTACCCTCTATTTTCCTAAAATGATTTAGATATATAATAGCAATTATAAGAATAAGAAAGCAAAAAGTATTTAATTCAATGACAACTACAAAAGTAGTTCTTAAAAACACTCACTAAACAGGTTCTCAGATACCATCTCCCTATTTTATAACTAAACCCTCCACCCCACAAGCACAAACGTCTAGTCATGTGGTGACTGACCAAGCTTTTACACACCATATATAAATTCAGGTAAAGTTGCCGAAACGACTTCTGCCCAGAGCATTTCAACTCAACCCAAATGTAAAACTTCCCTTTTTAAAAAATAAAAAGAGTCATTTAAAAATCACTCATTAATACTGACCTTGCTGCTCAGTTTCTGCTTCAGTTTTCGAAGAGCCTGGTGCAACAGGAAGGGGTCGAGGTGGCCGGGGCTTTGGGGTGGGAGGTGAGATTTTTTTCCTCCCAATATATTCTACGTAAGTTCCTGGAAAGTCCCCTCTCTCCCCCGTGGTTTCATTATAGCCATTTAACCAGCCAATTTCTTCAGGCCTGGCTTCCTGTCCATCACTAAATCCAAGAGCTACTAAGGACCCTTTATTCACAGTCAATATGTCACCCAAGTGCAAGTCAATATCTTCTTCTCGTTCCTTTTTATAATCATAGAGTGCTCTGTACTGGTACCCCTCAGCACTCATGTTTGCAAATCTGTGACCATGCAACAGACGAATCTGGTTACACTGCAGTCTAATTTTATGTTTCTAAGGAAGGTGAGCTCAGAGAGTGTGTTAAGATTCCGAATATGTGTCCAGCAGAGGACAAAGGGCAACTCTCCAAAGGTTTAAGAGGAGAGGTGACTGTCCATCTGTCCTCCATCAACGGTGTGACTGAAGACAGGGCTCCACTTCCTCTGCAGGCCACAGTTCTCCCACTGGCTTCCTTTTCAGCAACTTGTCAACACTTGGACTCCAGGCTGACTCTCACAGCGAGGCCCAATCCTTTCTGACACTCTTGTCACACTGTCCATCTGTCGTCTGATTTTACTGCTGCGCTCCACACGCAAGCTTCACCTAGCAAAAGAAAAACAAGACTTAAGAATGAACATCACACTTGGCCATCTGTGTGAATTTGAATTTCTACTTCCATTCAACAAGTACTTAACCAATTTGGCAGATGTACATGGGCAGCGTGCTATTGCTGGACATGATATCCACAACAAAGATTAGGGAGACACTCCCTGCCTTCTAAGAGCACCAGGCAGGGCTGGAAGGGGTGTTGGCATGTGGCAATGTCTCAGAGATAAGACTGGTACACAAGGAACTGGTACACAATAACATGAGGTAAATGCCAAAAGACAGCAGCGACTAAACACTACAGAGTTCAAACGAGGGAGAGATAACATCTAACTGTAGGGATCTGAAGGCAGAATGAAATGTGTGGCATGGCCTAAGGTACAAATGTGACTAAGCAAGTATCATATTCTGGAAAGAGCCAGAACAGGGAGCCCAATCCGTCTGGAGGTAACGAGGGAGCATCGTTGACTTTTGAGAAAGCAGACTGCAGTCTAGTAGTATTGAGGATAGCAAGTAGAATTTAAGGCGTTAAGGAACTGAAGAGGAAGTAGAGACAGCTCCTGCAAATTATTCTATGAAGATAGCTTAGTGGAGGGAGAAATGGGAAATGAAAGCTTTCTTTCTTTTTTTTTTAACATAGTGGAGACAGAGAAATTAGAGAGCCAACGATTCTCTAAGTTAGTAAGTTAGCGTTGGATTGCCAATAGAATAGTGCACGCATGTGCACACTTAGCACTCCAATCATTTCTCATCGTTACCTTTATTATAAAGTCAAAGCAACCTAAAGGTTTCCGTTAAGCTGGCTGAACAATAAAGCAATAAAAACAATAGTCACACAATTTCGGTGTGCTATATCAAAGAGAGCTTGTACAAACTTTAGACAGTGTGGAACACTTCAGAAGTTTAATATTATAGGCACTCTTCAGTGTAAGCATCTTAAGAAGACAAATCTGATTACAGAGTAATTGTTATGCTGGCGTTCAGAAGTGTAAAGTATTCAACTTTACATGGCTAAAACCTCTTAGCTGTAATATAATAACACTCTTAGGAGAGTTACATATTAAAAGAAGCAAAAACAAACACTGGAAATGTTTGTGTAGCAAGAATATGAATTTTGGTTAGTATCATTCTGCTTTATATTTCAGTTGTCAGAGAAAAAAATGAAAGCAACCAGCAGAGAGGATGAAAAAATAAACTATATTATGTTTGGAGACAGCCTCTCCTTTTGCTAGATCTGGAATCAAATTAAATACTCACTGCATAAATTCACACAAAAATGTAGAACTAGCACATCTCATTTTTAGTACTAATGCACTCTGTACAAATGAGACACAGAACTCTAAAGAACATGAAAAAATTTACATGTCCCTAAATGCCTGGAAACCAGGCAATATGCCTAAGAATAATGTAATCCCTCCAAATCTGCCTTGCAATTTTTGTTAGCTTTTCCAGGCAATGCATGTCTTTTGGGGGGGGGGGGGGATTCCTCAACCAGTAGGCTGGTAGATCTTTCCTCCAGCTGCTGCTTATGGCTTCCTCTATTTCAACAACTCAGTGGGCCAGTTTGGTGAGATTCTTCACAGAATGGGAGCACAGTCCTCAGTGACCACCAGGCCCCTGCTCACCACATACCTATGTAGCTATCTATGCAAGTTCCTCGCCAGGGCACACTGTAGTAAGAAAGGCTCCATGAATACTCAAGGTATTACAAACCCGAAGAACTTGCTGGCTTTACTGAGGCCAGACTCTAGAGTAGCAATCTCTGCCATGTGTGCCAGAAACCTGTGTTTCTATTAATTCTTTGTCCCTCACCATTTGCAAAAAGAAGCTTACTGACTGTGTAAGATAAATCCTGTACAGCATGCTGGGCCCTCGTCTGAAAAAATGAACCCCAGATCTCCTATGACTATAGGATTGAAAGTACACCGTTGTATTAGAATGCACCATTCCTATCTTCTGGGACCCCATCATCAAGGCCAGGAAGATCAATCAAAACAATTCGAGATCAGCCATGATTCGGTGTCAATTAAGTGGTCAGAGAACAATGTTGTAAAAGAAAAGGGAGACCTGACTAGTCATTTGGGTGACGAATGTCTCGGGTCCTAGTGTGAGGTACACAGCATCCTTGGCTAAGAAGATGCAGGCTATTCTTTCCCCTCCAGGGCTTAATACATTAGAAGTTTATTTGTTGCTAATGAAACAACCTTGGCCATTATTCAAGTGTGCAGTCGCCAGGCCCATTTTAATAATTGTCACTGTTGTCCTGGTCAGCACAGTCATCACCTGACACGTACTGGAAGCTACGTGTGTTCTAACCGATTCAATCGTCTTCCTCCTCCTCCTGACCTAACGCTTGCGGGAGCTGTTCTGTCAACACTTAATATTTGTTGGGAGTTATATGTGTACTAACACATTCAATACAGACAATTAGCACATTCAAAGCAAGATAATCATAAGGCAGGTACTATCAATCATTCTCACTTTACATGGGAGAAACTGAGGTGCAAAAAGTTCAGTATCTTGGCCATGGTAACACCGAGCCATTGAAAGGAGGAAGCAGGATTCAGATCCAGGCAGTCTGCCAGAGCCACCACTTTTTACACCACTAGAACCTACTGCCCAAACTCAACTTGCTTCGATGCCTGAGTTATGTCCATGGGGTGACCGATGCAGATTCCTGCCCACCCGCTCTGACCTCCGCTTTGTACTCTCTGTAACAGCAGCCTTACCGAGTGTTTGTGGCTCTTTCACAAACGCACCTGCACAAAGAGAAGCCATTCTAACTCAGAGCAGCTCCGTCAAGTCCAAGACCAGGCATCTAGGACCATGCAAATTTCCTTCCAAAGAGACTTCACTGAAATGAATCCTTGCCAAAGAAGTCCACAAACTAGTGAATAAAAGAATACTGGACACATCACTTCTGGAAGGCTGCTCACTTCTGCTCTAGTACGTGTGCTTAAGCTTCTGCCACCTGTATCCCTCTTGGCATCTATGTCCCCTACCCCCAACCCCTTCCATAGCTACCCAGGCTCCTTATTGCACACTTTGTAAAAACTCAGCTCCTCCTTAGGGAGAAGTGAAGTATTAACCCACAGTCACAAGGGCTATCACATCTAGAGGACTGACAAGTTCTCTTTTCTCTCAGCAAGAATGCAGAAAACTCAGAAGCCTGAGGCACTGGCAGTGTCTATCTGAACCTCCTGAGATCAATGGAGCCCAAACTATTCAGATCCACAGGCTATATGCTGCCCAGATTCACAAGATTTTGCTTCCAGTGTCTGGCTACATACATCTGTCCATTGAGCTATTTCCACCCAGCACGGTGTAAAGATTTTTATATGTGGATAATATCGACCATCCATTAAGTTAATGTTTTCAAATAACCAAGAGTGTTATGATATCTAGTCTCCAAGTTAGTTACTATTGTTGCTGGAACAAAAGGTACAAAGGAATCCTATGAACAAATAACAAATTAACTCACTTATATAACATCATATGAACAGTTCAAAATTTCCTTAAAGGGAATGATTTCGCTCCATTCTTTCAACCATTTTAAAGACGACTCAAAATACTGTTAATTGGAAGTATATTTCCTCTCTCTGCTAAGATACTGAGCAATTCTCATTCTCTTCCTCAAAATAAATGTTGTTTCTGATGCCTGACAAGCACCCATGACTTCTTAATGTACAACTGCTTGGAAGTAAAATTTTAATTTAACCTTCTAACCTGCAGGCATTTTGGCAAAGAACTTTCCTTTGAAAAGTCCTCTGACTTTGTTGACTTACTCCCCCCCTTTTACAAAGGGCAAGGATTTAGCAAACTTGGTGAGAGGTAAAGGATATTTTTAAGTCACTTTAAATAAATCAAGACTATATCCTGATCATATGATTCTACCCTGTGATAAAATTAGCAACCTTGCACTGGGTCCCAGCACAAAACTGGTTCTGCAATCCAGATGCAAGGGCTATAGAGGGGTTCCTGGGCCCCAGTCCTTACCTCCCTGCATCCTCAGTGTGCTCGCTCTGAGTCTAGGGCAAGCTCCCCACCTAAATTCACAGTCTTTAAAAAAAAAAAAAAAATCATTATTTAAAAATCTTTTCACTTTTCAGGTATGTTCTGGAAATCATGAAAATCGAACTGAACAAAAGTTAAAATGTCCTAGTAAACACAATGCAGTTCAACTTAAAATGATGCACTCAGGATAAATTTTATATCAACTAAAACAAAATAAAAATGATGGGATCAAATTAATCTGGGAGTCGCAGTCATCAAATATCTCCATTCATTTTCAAACCAACCAGAATGTACTTCCTGCTGCCAGGCTCAGGGCTGAGCTTGTACTGTGGGAAAGCAGAGTGTCTAGGGCAGGACTCCCTGACTACAAGCCCGTGGGGGGGCGGGGGGCGTGCAGAACAAGCCCAGGTGAAACTACAAGGAAGGACAAGGAGGCAGGATTCTCCAGAAAGCACAGTGATGCCTGGTGCCACAGTACTGCAGGAGGGCAGAGGAGAGCGTGACCAGTCCCAGCTGGAGACAATTCCAGGCTCAGAGGTCATCACCTGGGGTCAAGGAGAAAGGATGATGCAGGCACCACACCAAGGCTTCCTTGGGCCTGAGAAACACCCTGTTACCCAGAAATGGGCATAGGGCTGAACTGTTCTGCTTCTCTGCATCATCACTGAAGAGAGGCCCTGAGGAGGCGCCCTGGGATGAGAGGGCTGAAGTAGACAATCCAAAGCCCCTCCTCTTGTTAAAATACAATGCTGTTTTGTAAAACTCTTAACAAGAAGGTTAGTATAAGCACTAAGCTTCAGACTCAGCAGCTGTCCCTATCAGTGCCTAGATTTTAAACTTGGGCAAGTTAATTAAACCTCTGAGTGTCTCTCACAAGTTTAGCATCTGTGAGAAAAATACAAAAAAGCAAATCTACAGCTCATAGGGTTATTATGAGGATTAGATTATATGGCACATATAAAGCACTGAGCTCCATGATTGATAATTAGAGCTTAACTATTAACACCAACACAGTGCTTACGATGGGTCAGGCTCAGTTCTCAGTTTTGCATATATCAACCCATTTAATCCTTATAGCCACCCTAGGTACAATGATTATCCCCATTTCACAGATGAGAAAAGCAGAGAGATTAATTTACCAGAAGCGACATGGCTAGTAAATTGCAACTATGGTTTTGTTAATATTGTTACTACTATTAGTATTGAATGACACTGCCATTTATGCAATTCACATTTAAAAGAGGAATTTTCTTTTGTATTGCCTCTAAATACTGAAAACTGTTCTAAATGAATTGTGAAGCCAGCCAAAATAAAACTCTCGGCTGTCCCCTTAACTCCTTTCCAGAGTAAAGAGACAGATAAAGGCTGCAGGCAGACTTTGCCCATCTCTCCCTATCTGAGGTAGAGGGTGGCTTTGCAGAGGTCAGGGCAAAGGAGACTCAGGAGGCAGCAAGGGTGTGTGAGAGTGTCTGTCAGGTAGGACAATACTAGGCTCCCTAGGTGCTCTCAAAAAGAAAGGATGAAAGCACAAATGCTGACAGTTCAAATGTTACAGCCCCAGCTCTTCAGGCTGAGCTTTGAGTCTAGACCACTGGGGGTCCAGTGAGGAGGCCAAGGGCATGGCACAATGGCCCAGGTGCCTCGCTTTTATTAAAGTACTCCACCCACTGGTGGGCTCTCCTTCCATTTTGGCCAGACTCGTGACCTGAAGGGGGTGGGGGAGGGGTGTTCATTAACCTGAAAACTATTTTGACTACAGGTGCCTGTGGATATGCATTTGATTTACTTTAAGAAAAACAATGGTGGGAAGATAAACTATCCAGAGATGTTTTCATAATAGAATTTTTTGGGGTTTTTTTTTAGCAAAATCTATACTCATTCTACCCTTTACAAAAAAATAAAATAAAAAATAACATAAGCCAAACAGACAAGTTTAATAGATGATGACACAGTCAACTTTTCAGCTCTTTTGGCATAATATACATAAAATAACTTTTAATCACCACTCTTTTGGCAAGTAATTTCAATAAAAGTGTTGGCAGAATCATGGCAAGTAATCGCATTAGGGGGCATAGGTGAAGGAGATGGGGGAAAAAACAATAAATATAATCAGAATATTTTAAATATTGATTACAACCTAAGTTTTTGTTTTAAAAATGTCATATAATTACATTATGCCTTCTAAGGTAAAAACTAATTGGCAATCCCTTCCTTCCATTGATGAGTAACTTGCTCACCTTCTCAAGCTTCCCCGAGATGCTCCATTCTCCTGCCTTTACTGGCAAAATCC
Source organism: Myotis daubentonii (assembly GCF_963259705.1). Taxonomy (NCBI): domain Eukaryota; kingdom Metazoa; phylum Chordata; class Mammalia; order Chiroptera; family Vespertilionidae; genus Myotis; species Myotis daubentonii. The sequence goes on from NC_081843.1 coordinate 80,445,759, forward strand.
CTGTGCCTTCCAGAGGGGGACCTGCGGGGAGCCTGTCCAAAGTGTGTAATATACTGAACAAGCACTTCCCATTTTCTCTGCATTGTGCATGCCTCAGATGTGAGTATTGGAAGTAAAACCCCAAATGCAGACATTATCTCAGCTTTCTATAGTCTATCTGGCCATAACATTTTTTTTTTCAATTTGTTCATGTACCATCTCTTTAGTCAATAAGACACATTTGGAAAATTACCAATTGCAAGCATAAAAAAAGCTGAACTAGAATTGTTCCTGTTGTAATGAACAATCTCTCAGAGTATGTCTTTTTAGAACAGTCCTCTAAACGACCTAAGGAAAAAAAAAAATTCAACCAACATACTAATCTAAAAGTTACATGGCATTCATGGAAAAATTTAATTAAAGGTTTGGCCAACACTTTTAACACCACAAACTTTGGATAAGTGCAGGAGGTTTGCCATTTGAGATACAAAACTCTTCTGCACAGTCCCAGGAGTAAATGCATACTCCTCCACCACCACAGTCAATAACCGAAGTATGCATTACCTGTAACTCACTGCATCACTTGTTTCCCCAAACCAACCTTATACTGTGGGGATTTCCTGATCTTAATACATTTCAATTTCAAGAAATAACTAAAGACGACAATATAATCAATGGGAAGTGAAATGCTTTTTCACATTGGCTATCAGCATGACAGATGTAAAAAAAACAGTGATATCGTTTTACAAAAGCAGATATAACAGCAGATAATAGTGTGTACATTGCAGTGTTCTGTGAGGCAACTGGCAAGAACAGGCCCATATCAAGATGAAAGTTAAAGAAAGCAAATGCACATTAACACTTTGAAAGCCAATTATCAGACACATAAAACTTTCTTCCAATCATAAACATCTACACATTTCTACAGGAAAAAGTATGACTCTACTACCTACCTGCAACTGGCGCAGAAAAGCTGAGGAGGCCAGCAGTGGCAGAGCCCAACACTTCCGCAAGGCAGGCAGCCTCCTCCACTGCCCTTTCCAGTTTCAACCTTGGTTCCCAACCAAACACAACTTCCCAAACTTTAGAGGGACACTTCCACTCCCCACGCCCCACCCCCCCCCAAAAAAAAAATCAATGGAAGGAGTTATTTTCTTTGTAGTGATCAAAACACTTGTTTCCAAAAGTTTAAGCAACTTTTGTTCCTAAAAAAACACCATACTCTACTGCTTTTAAACCGTTTATTTCAAGAACAGTGTAATCAGTCAGAAAAGTAGACATGGGAAAGGGGAGTGTGCTTTTTATTTTCTTTTTCAACTATAAAAGATGGTTGTGGCCTTCTGTGCAGAAGGCACCAAATTCCCAATGATTTACTCCTGAAGGTGCATTACGCTGATAGCCTGCCTCAGAAATGAACCTGCTTACCTACTCCAACCTTTCCTAGCTAATACCTCACCATCTTTAGAGTTGCCAAAACGCAACACTAGCTAATGAAGTATTAAGATACAATTCCACGTGAAGCTTGGGTCAATCAGCTTTGGGAATGTCCTGCCTAACAACTAAAACTTGAACCTCATCCCACTGAAATGACAATCTCATGCTGCATTCAAAACCCGGAACTACTTTATCCATTCCTACTTCGCACCGACAAAGAGGAAAGGGACAGAAAAAAAAAGGAGAAAGAAATCCTATGGCTTCTAAAGTCCTAACTTCCCCCCACCCCACCCCCACCCCAAAGCTGAGTGAACTCATACTTCAGCTGCCAACAGCGCTGCAGCAGCCACCAGGGTTCCCGGTATTAACAGCGCCCAGAGAAGCATAAGAATTTCCCCCAAACAGTTCACACACATGCTGCATTCAACATGCAACGGCCATTCCGTTCACACCCTCAAATTCTGGTTCCCCCAACGTCCATTTCTGGACTGGAGTGGCTGGTCTGGGCTTTTTGTTCTCTTTGTCTGGTGATCTGCGGGGCAGTTTCTGCCCTTGGGAAGGGAGTGTTAGAGCGCGGTTTCCAGACAATTCCCCAAGCTACTTTACCTCGGGCTTGCACGCTCTCTTGCCCTCCCTAACCGGCTCCATATTGCTGGGCAAGTCCCTCCAGTCTCAACCCGCCTTGCAAAAAGATGGATTTCCGGGCTGTTCCAAGACCCCATTAAGTGTGTCTCCAACAACCTGCCCAGGCCCGGCCGGCACTAGACACCGAGTTGGGGCCCCGGCGACCGGCTGCCCCGAGGCGCACTTCCTCCACCCCGGAAGAGGAGGGAGACAAACTTCGGGGAGGTGGGGGGAGGGCTGGCAGTGGGCTCCGGGGACCACCGCCGCCCCGCCCGCCAGGATGGCCCAGGCCACGACCCCGGTTGCAGCTGGAGGGCACGGAGGAAGGCATCGCTCCTTCCCGCTAACGCAACGGCAGCGGCCAGGGCGCTCTCCTCCGGTGAAGGACTCCAGAAAACTGCAGCGAGGCAACAGTGGAGACCCTCTGAAGTGGTCGGAGGGGCGAGGGAAAGCCGGGGGGTCGCCTGCAGCTCGGGGACGGCAGCGCCCGGCGGCGTGCAGTACCGGCTCGCCGGAGGCCGGGAAGCTGAGCCAGGACACTGGCTGCGAGCGGGGCCCCGGACGGGCGCAAGATGCCGGCGGCGAGGACGACCGGCGGCCGACCGCTCACCCCAGGCTGGGCTCCGCTGAAGAAGCCGCCGCCGGTGACAGGAAGAGAGCGGCGACAGCCGCGCGCACGCACCGCCTCCCCCTCCCGAGCACACACACCCCGACCCGCTGCCACCGCCTACCTCCCTCGCGGGCCGGCTTCCTTCCTCTCCCGAGCCCGGGCTGCAGCGGCGGCCTCCAGCGCGCACAGCTCCGACGCGCCTCTGCCCCGGCTCCGACCCGCCGGCGTTCTCAATCCGAGCTCGCCGTCGCCCAGCCGCTCGCCCGCCAGCCTCGCCGCAGCAGCCGCTTCCTCCAACTCCACTCCAGCTGCTCGCGACTCCTCTCCGCGCGCCCGCAGCTCCAGCGCCCGGCGCCGGCTCCGCCTCCGGCCCCGCCCCGTGCGCCCCGCCCCCGAGCCCGCGCCAACCAGCGCCCGCGTCCCCGCCCCTCTCCGCTGGCGCCGCGCCCTCCGCCGCTGCCCCTCTCCGCGCCCGCCTCCCGGCCAGCCGGCCAGTGGGGCGGAGCTCTGACCTGAGGACCCTTCCCGTCGCCGGTTCGCCAGTCGCCCCGCTCGCCTTCCGCTCCCGCCGCGGGGATGCCCGGGGCGCGCGCTGCCTCCGCTGTGGAGCGCTCTGGGTCTGCGTCCTCCGAGCCCGCCAGGCTGCTGCCCGCCCGCTGCAGAGCCGGCTGCTGGGCGTCTCCCAGACGGGAGGCAGCTGGGCTGGGGGAGGTCGGGGACAAGTTGAGACTGACTTGGAGGCTGCGTCTCTAATCCGAGCGTCTGGAAACCAACCCCAGCCTTTTGGGAGCCCTCAGCCCCCAGCAGAGTGGCTGGGCGGGAAGGACTCGGATTCAGGGGCTCGCCAAAGCCGGGAGGCCCTGCAATTCCCTGCCTCGCCAGCACAGCCTCGGGAGTGGGCGGAAAACCACGCCACTCCGCGTGGGCCCGGGGGTGAAGGAAGGGTGAAAGGGTGAACCGGAGGGACGAGCGCCCGCAGCCTGCCGCGAACTCCAAGAGCCTGGCACCGCCGCCACCGGGAGCCAGGCGGGTCCGCGAGAAGGGCAGAGTTTTATGAGGGCGCAACGGGCTGATCCCTTGCAGTACTGAGATGACGGAGCAAATCTAGGTCGCTCAGGCAGACTACGGCCCTCCCTCTCCTTGTTCGTGCACGGGGTCAGTGGAGGGAGCTCACCAGAATTATACTGGCCCAAAATATGTTCGCTTTCAAAGGCAGATTCTTCACATAATAACCATGACTTAAGTTGCCACCCCCAAACCTGATGTTGGGTAAGATGGCATGCCAGCACCTGGTGTTCCGCTGTTTTCCATGAAAACACCTAAGGATCGCTTTTTATAAAGCTCTTCCCAGATTCCTCCTCTTCACCGCCCAGCCTGCTTGCCCCAAAAAGCCTCGTTACTGCTCTTTCCCAATTTCCTTGCAAGAATATTACATTTTTTTTTCACCAAGCACTTATTTGTCAAACTTTGAATTTGGTGGTTTATTCCAGTGGGTGTTGGAAGTAGAGGAAAGAGCATTCTGAAATTTATTGACTGTCCTTAGAAAATATTATTTTTAAAAAAATATATTTTTATTGAATTCAGAGAGTAAGGGAGGAGAGAGAGAGAGAAACATCAATGATGAGAGAGAATCATTGATTGGCTGCCTCCTACACGCCCCCCACTGGGGATCCAGCCGCAACTCCAGCATGTGCTCTTGACAGGGATCAAACCCAGGACCCTTCAGTCCCCATGCCGCTCTATCCACTGAGCCAAACCAGCTAGGGCGAAAATACCATTTTTAAGGTGACTCACATTCTAACGGAAAAGTTCTACTTTGGGTTAATCAGGAACTAGCATTTCTATTATTCTAATATGTCTCTTGAAGTGGAAATGCAGAAGCGGACAGCTACCTACCTGTTTTCAGAATCCAGTCTATTTAAAAGTAAATAGGAAGTTTATCAAGCTACATCCTTCCCACCTACTATGTAAAGTGAAGGCCCTCCTATGTTGTCTGAGCTTTGTAAATAAAGTGAGGTGCCTCATCCTGTGGTAGAATTGCTTTGATCCAATGCAATAAGCTGAGATGTAACTGCTGTGATGTTTACAGTGTTTCCTTTAGGCTTGGTTGGGTCTGAAGAAAGCTTACCAGCAATCTCCTCCTTTTGTACATGAGGAGTTCCTGGAAAGAGACTGAGCGGGAGAGAACCCCAGTTCAAACTTAAAAATAGCAGGAAAGCCTTAATTGAGCTTCCTTTTTAAGATAGTCTTCAGTAATTTATTTCCAGTACATATTGTACTTAAAAAAATTTTTTTTACCATCATATTGGAACACTTAACATAAGTCCAAAAACTGTCCATGGAAGGACTATAGATCTCTTTTTTCATGAACTGAGTAATTTCAGTCTTTGTGTCATCTGTATTAAATTGATACCTTTGCCATATTACTAATATTAACATTTTTATTTACATCATTTCCATTGGTTTCTATGAAATAATAAAACAAAGGCAACAAAACAGCTGTATTCAAACTTAAATTAAAGAAAATAAAATCTTATCTGGACTCTCCAAATGGAACTGAGGCCAAAAGAGCTGATAGGTCTTTGGAGCAGCCACATTTTATCTCCTGGGAATTCGTTGGAAATGAAAATTCTCTGTCCTCACTGAATCAGAAATACGGGGGTGGGAGGAGGGGGCCTGGCAATCTGTTTAAATAAGCCTTCCAAATGGTCTGGTGCCTGCTGGGGTTTGAGAACCATTGCTCTAGGCCTAGGGTATCTGGGAATGCAGACTAAAAACGACTGTAATAAAACGCTCAAATAAGCGCACCAACGCCACAGTTCAATCAGTGAAGACCAACCTGTTGGCTGACAAGTGGTGCCACCATCAAGAAGCTCAAAATGTCAGAGGACTTGCAATTTACCAAAAGGAGACTGTCACGTGCAACTGGTGACAGTGAAGGCATTTTGGGAGTCAGACCTAAGGGAGTCAAGGCCTCCCCCGCCCCCACACCTTGAAAGGCTTTCAGTGGCCACAGCAAGCAGAGCAGTGTCCTCCTCAATAAGGACCAGGGGGATACTCCCATTTGCCATCATCACTCCAGCTACCTCAATGTCAGTGCTAGACTTGAATCCTAAGTATGTAGTTTAGGGTTCAAAAAACAAAGTTAAACAAATACAAATGCCTTAGAGCCTTACTTCTCAAAGAGAGGACCATAGACCGGCAGCAGTGGCACCATCTAGGAGCATGTTATATATGCAAAATCCCAGGCCCTATTCCAGACCTTCTGAATCATAATCTGCATTTTGACAAGATTCCCCAGGTGATTGATATGCAAGTTAAACTTTGAGGTGCTCTGTCTTAGACAGGCATCCTCAATTGTGGCCACATATTTGGAATTGCCTGGTCTGCACCACAGGTGGATTCTATCAAAACCTCTAGGGGTGGGACACAGGCATCAGTAGCTTGTAAGGTCCTCGGGGGATGCCGATGGGAAGCCAGGTTTAAAAGAACTACTGCCTTGGAGGAACCAAGTAGGAAAGGTGCACCAGGAAAGTCAGCTGGGGAGAGACTGGAGCCCAAATGTCTGGTCTTACAGGAAGCAGCTGGTACTAGAGTTTAGCTGGTTGTTGCCACACAGGGATATAAGCCCAGATTTGACAGACCTTTCAATTTTCAAAGAAAAGTTTTAAAATCTAGATTTTTATGGGCAATTTCTCAATTAATAAATACTGACAATTATTTCAACATCCTTTGAAACCTGGGTTAGGTCACATAAGTGTGATGACCACCAATTTATGGTTTTATGGCGCTGTACATCATACAAGTGAGCCTAAAATACATACACAGGGTGTCCCAAAAAATGTATATATACTTTAACAGCTGATCACTCCATTTTGAAAAGGAAGTGTATTTTAATAAACACTGCCTTTATAATTGTTCAAAATGTGTGTATATGTTTTGGGGGACACCCTATATTTCTTAAATATACACACCAAAAGCATGAACTATAAATAGAAAAAAATCAATGAGTTGGACTTCATCAATATTGAAAAGCTTTAGTCCTCAAAAAAACATTGTTATGGAAGTAGAAAGTCACAGAAAATATTTGCAAAATATACATTAGGAATTCTCACAACACAGTAATAAAAAAGCAAAGAACACAATTTTTTTAATACACAAAAGATTTAAACATTTCACCAAAGAAGATAAATACATGGCAAATAAGCTCATGTACAGAAGTTCAACATCTTTAGTTATTAGGGAAATGCAAGTTAAAATCACAATGAGAAGGAACTTAAATAGGTACTTACATGCCAATGTTCATAGCAGCATTACTCACAATAACCAAAAGCTGGAAACAACCCAAATGTTCATCATCACAGATGAATAAACCAAGTATGTTATATACACACAATGGACTATTACTCGGCCTTGAAAAGGAATGGAGTTATCATACATACTACAACATGGATGCGCCCTGAAAACCTTCAGGGTAAATGATGGTGAAGAGGCTGGAGGGATATTTCATTCTGGTTTTGGAAAACCTTAGTGAAATGTCCGAGGCACCAAAGGAGTACATCTTCCTAGTGAGCAGGATGTGTGTATCCCACATCTCAGAAACTTTCTCCCTGGTATGTCTGATAAACATGGAATCACTCCTACCCTGTGACATCTCCTTCTGTAGACTCCATGAACTACCTCACTTCGATTAAAAATGTTTTACAAAGCTTTCAGCACACTTGCTAGCTTTCAGCTTCCTGAGCTAACATCACATCCCCATCCTGCCTCAGAGACTAAAACGTAATCAGCTTTTTAGACGGGGTAACACAAGATGTTCTCCATCACTCTCTACAGATTCCCTCTTAGGTCAGTGTTCGGCAAACTCATTAGTCAACAGCGCCAAATATCAACAGTACAACGATTGAAATTTCTTTTGAGAGCCAAATTTTTAAACTTAAACTATATAAGTAGGTACATTGTTATTAACTTAATTAGGGTACTCCTAAGGCTTAGGAAGAGCCGCACCCAAGGGGCCAAAGAGCCACATGTGGCTCTCGAGCCACAGTTTGCCGACCACAGTCTTAGGTGATTCATCACATGTTAATTGTTCTATCAATTGCCTTCTCAGAGGTCACCTTTTCCCAAAGTTCTGAAGCCACTTTACTCCAACAGAAGCAATCACAGATCTTTAGGTCCATGAAGATGTGTCATTTGAATTAAAGAAGAATTTCTGAACCATTCTATCTTTTTTTTTCTTTTTTAAAGGAGCTTGCATTTGAAACATGACAAGAACTGTAAATACAATGGAAAGCAAACCAACAAACTACATTCATTAGTGATTCAACTAATTGGAAATTTAGCCCATAATTGATTTTAAACCTCACCCAAGCACAATTGTTAGGGTGCTATTACAGCTGTCTGGGTAAAAGGATTTGGTTAAATATGCCCATGTTGGCACTGCCAGCATAAAAATTAAGGGCAAAGTCACACCAATAGATAATGAGCCCTTTATCAAGGAAACTCTGTTGGACAATCTCACTGTTCAGAAAGAATTTTTCAAAAGAAACACCAGCCTTTGTTCCCGCCACTGGAGGGGATCCAGAAGTGTCAGTGCTCCGATAGAGCCTAGCCCTGAGTGAGTATCCAGCCAGCTTTGCAGAATAAAGGAACACATTACCATCAGCCTCCCCAATCGAGCGCCTATCACACAGCCTTTTCTCTGGGTCCTGCCAAGCTGTGTGCGCAAAGAAAATTGCTTTAGAAAAGGTCAGGCTGTATTGTGACAGTACCAGTTTTTCTAAAAGTGGTTAGAATCTTTCATTTTAACACTCTAAATCCTTGTTGGGTGGCTGTATCACAATGTTAACAAGGATTTCCTTTCTCCAGTTCTGAATAAAATGCACTTTGAAGGAATGACTAGTGATAATTTAGGATGTTTGATAGGTTGTTCGTTTCTTTTACCACTAAAATGTTTGAAAAGCATTTATTTTGTGTTTTCTGGTTTAAGAAGGGAGCCGTGCTTATGATGGCTTTTGTGTCGAGTTTTAATGTTTAAAGAGGGCTTTTACAGGAATCGTCTTATTTAATGGAACAGCTGTGGGTTGTAGGCAGAACATGTGTCATGATTTCCATTTTATAGATGGAGTCACAGACTCGGGAAGGCTGTGTGATTTGGCCCAAGCCCCATAGATGGTAAGTAACAGAACCAAATCTCTACTTGGGTCTCTGACTCTAGGACTGCAACACATGCTGCCTCACTGCTCAGTGGTGCCTGCCTTCAGGTTAGTGTGCTCTGCATTTTACACCTGTAAAATGCCACTTCTGGGCAACTTTCAGTCTAACCACTACGATTACTAACTTATCTATGACCCCCACAAATCGAGGAGGAACTTTGAAAAGGCCCAAAAGGATGCGGGCTGATCAACACAGAATTTCAGACCTCTGGGATCACCTCCTCTCTCACTTTGGGTAATCCTGAATTACAGAGCTGGCAAGAGCCTCAAGCATCTAGTTTAACTCTCTAGTTTTTCAGATAAGGAAACTTAGTCCCAAAGGACTTACATGACTGTCTCCATGTTACAAAGTTAGTTGACGCTCCAAGTCACACAGCTAATTGGTATCAGAATCATTAACAAGAATCTAAGTTCCATGAATCCAGGCACAGGACTCCCTGTTCCAGCCTGTGGCCTCAATGCTATCATTCTGGCTTAGCTAGTACCTGGTAAATACTTGCCAAATATAACAGGCACCGTTGACTTATTGAAGAAAAGATTTATGACTCGTCTACACGATTACAGGCCTGTCAACAATGCCCTTGTAAAAGATTAATAATCTTGTACATAATTTAGGCACTGTGCCACATGAAAAACAGGAGGAGCTATGCAGGCTGATGATGCAATCGAAGGCCAAACTTCTTTAAACCTGAAATGCTATAAAATACTCTACCATACCATTCCACGGCAAAGGAGTTGGCAATTCCTGCTATTTTTTTTTTTTTTTAGTCACTGAATTCGAAGAGGAAAAAAAATGTATCTGTTCCCAAGCCATTTACCTGACCATGAATGTGTGCACACACCCCCAGATCCACGAACACCATCTCCTTTCCACAGTCCATGTTGGACCCCGCTAAAACTGTATCCTAATATTCCCATCATTCAAGGAACCTTCCCTCACCAATCTCTGTGTAATACTAAAAGCCCAGTATTCTTCCTAATGGGAGGTGGAATGGGAGGTGGCTTTGCTAAGCTTTTCCCTATTCATTCTTTCTGGGAAAGGGCTTCAGAAACTTCTCGGCTTACCAACTGGCCACCTTGCAGAAAGCTACATGACCAGTTGTCTTTAGATTCAAAGTAATGCCAAACAAATGAACACTAGAGCCATTAGGTTGAGGCAGTCCCAGGGAATGTGCTTTTGCTCTAGAACGCAGCTTTGAATGTATTGAAGACTGCTCCCAAGTAAGAAGCTGACCTTACAGGGGGAGGTGTTTTCCCACCTGGCAGCCTCTTACCCTAGTATTCCCCTAGGAAAAAAACACAAAAGGAAGCTGAAAAAAGGGAGAATAATAACAGTACTTAATAGCTCATATTAACCACTGGTCCAAGGGCTTTATACACATAAATTCATTTAGTCCCCCACAGCCACCCTACGAGGTGGGCAGAGTACAATTACTAATATTTTACAGATAAGAAAACTGTGGCACAGAGAGGTTAGGGAGCTGGTAGAGCTCAGCTTTGAACCCAAACAACTTGGCTCCACACAGCATATTCTAAACCAGGGGTCTGCAAACTATACCCTACAGGCCCACTCTGGCCCACCGCCTATATTCATAAATAACTTGTTGTCTGTGGCTGTTTTCATGCTTCCACAGCAGAGTTAGTAGCTGCAACAGGGACTGATGGCCTACAAGGCCTAAAATACTATCTGGCTTTTTTTTTTTTAAGTTGCTGAGCCTTGCTCTAAATTATACTGGGGAAGAACAGGGACTGTCTGTCTCACAGCTTTAAAAAAATACAAACACTGAAAGCTGTTGTTATATAGACTAGTGATTTAAAATCTGGAAGACAATTTAATATCTACCTAATTCATTCCCAATAGTTTTAAATATGAGGAAACTAAAGTCTGAGGACAAGAATTGCCCCTATGTGATACTGAGTAATAACAGCAGAGCCAGGTCTATAACCCAAATTTCTAAACCCACAGTTCTGCTGTGTTTGAAATAACACTGCAATTTTCACTTAGCACCCTAGCAAGGATTAGTTGAAATGGGTTGAGAGCAAGGCTGGAACAATTGCAGGTACCAGCCAGCACATGGAAAAGAGAGGTAAAGGTAAGTACAGAGAGTCCAAAGGGGAGAAGACACAGTCTGTGCTGGACAAGGGTTCAAAGCCCCCAAGACAAACTGCACTACTTCGTAGCTTTGTCGAAGGCCAGTCCTGGCCCAGCCACTCAAGCCTGCTTGGACTCCCAGCCTCTCACTTCTCTTTAAACTACTGTAGGCTGTCTACTGGATTCTCAAGAATAGATTATTTTATAAACATCATTAATCGTGTGTTTGTTTAATCCTAACTGGATTGTTCATTCCTTGAGGAAAATTCCAAAGGTCATGAGCACGTGAGGTATAGAGTCTGCAAAGAGGGCCACTCCCTGGGAAGTCAGAATAGAAGTACTGACCTGGTTCTTTCTTAGTATTTCCATGAGGAAGTTCATAAGAGATCTTTATTTATGATCGTTTTCATCACCAGTAATTTGCAAAGCCCTCATTTTATCTTAGAGTTTCAAAAGAATACACTGTCAAAACCAACTTCTTCATGACTTGTCATCTAGAAGTGTGTTTCTACGGGAACAAAGTACATATTTTCCCAAATGCAACTGAAATCTCAACTCCTGCTACTTCTTTTAGGGCTTTGGGGAGTCTTACTGTTAATCAAATGCTAATGAGACTCAAAAGAGTAGACTTTATTATATAGTTTTCCATCTGTACAAATGCAAATGATATTTAGACTTAGAATCATTTCAGAACTAATGCAGCGCTTTGTTGAATCAATTCAAAACTTCACAGTCCAAATCGTATACAAGTGCAAATCTATTTGCATCCCTCACTATCTAAAAATTTAAAAGATTCTGAAAACTTCAGATACCATTATAATAACAGTCCAGAGAAATACAATATTTTGTAAAATTCTCAACCTGCTTGAAATTGTTTTCAGTTAGATCCTGTGGTAATTTACTAATTGGGATGTAAGGGCAAACTTGCCCAATTCACCCAGTCCTTGCTTTTCCAGGACTTGCAACCTCAGCCCCAACGCAGTCCCGGTAGACTATCACAGAGGCATCCATTTCAGCCACAGTTCAGTGTATCGATATGGAATACCACAGCCTTTTCCTCAGGTCTTACTTCCTGCCCACTGTTGATTGGTCCAGAGAAGGGTTCAAGTGAGCTGGTGAGTTCCTTCCTCAGGGTTTGGATTTTGTGCTGAGGCAGGGCAGCCTCCCTGATGTCGGAGCTGTAAGACTTAAACCTCAGAAGTGTGAACTGCTATGTTTTCTTTTATCTTGACAAGTAATGGGAGCTGGGTTGTGAGGAGAGGAAAGAACAAAGCAGATGTGCAGAGAGGAAGCACTAAGGAGAGATACCATGAAGTCATGAGTTCATGATTTCAGTTTTTCCTGAAACCTAGCTGCAGATTCATCTTTGTATTCCATGAGATACCTTTATATCTTTACAACAAAATGTTCTTTGTTTACGCTTATTGGAGAGGGTTTCTGCCCTTGGCACTAAACATCTTAAGAAATACACAACATAAACAAGTAATGGAAAAGATGAAACAGAAACAATTTTCCTAAGAAAATATGTGTATGTACTAGAAAAGTTTATTTCTCATCAGTAAGCTTCTACAAATTATACTCAAAGATTAATTAGGCCAATGTCTTGAATTTAGCAAGTGCTTAATAGTTTGTGGTCATTTGTTTGTTTGTTTTAGTGAATAATAAATAGCAAGGCTTGGTGAGGGACATATAGATGTTCTAGAGAAAACAGAAGTAAAAAGCAACATGATGGAATGAAAGCATACTCCACATGTCAAAATTAAAGTCTCAACCCCACTCTAACCCTGTCTGGGTCTAATCTTTGTCCTCATCTCAACAAATAGCACAATTATACAGCCTGTTGTGTAAACAGAACCTGGTAATCATCCTCTCTCTTCTCCCCTACACTGAGTCTATCATTTCAACATCCCACCAGTCCCAGTGGTTTAACCACCAAGAAATATTTCATATTTATCCTTTTTTTCATCTCCATGGCTACTACACCATCCATCCTTGCATCATTCAGTAGTCAATTATTTTGGTCTTCTTTCTGAAACATCTTAATTCCTAACTCCAAAGTATGCTTTTTGAAATGTAAACTGAATATGGCATCCATTTCTCCCTAAACACATGCAGTGACATACTCTCTTTTAAACATTTATGGTTTCCCATTGGTGTATGGCAATGATTCTCACCCAGATTTCACAATAAAATCACCTGGAAGAATAAAAAACAAACAAACAAACAAACAGAACAGAACAAAACTATGCATGGGGTCTCATTTCCAGAAATGTGGATTTAATTGTTCTAGAGTAAGATCCTCTTCTAAGTATTTTTCAAATGTTCCCCAGGTGATTCTGATGGGCAGCCAGAATTGAAGGAACTGCTGTAGGCAGACAGACCCAAATCTTTAACACTGCTATACAGTCCTGCCCCTGCTTCTGTCTCTTCCCTCATCATAGACCGCATCCCCATCTTCTGTTCTCCAGCCGCTGGCCTTCTCTCAGTTCCTCAAAAATCACCACACTGCTTCCTGCCTGGGTACAGGACTCTGAGCAGGTTCTTCCTGTGAAAACACGCTCCTTTGTCTCCAGATCTGCACTTTGTACCACCTCCTTGGGGAAGACTTCCTTGACCTCCCTGAGTAGGTCAAATGTCCATTCTGGCTCACCCAACTCTGCACCCTTCCTTTACAGCACTTGTCACTGGATAGCTTTACATTTACGTGTAAGTCTTCGAACATGTTTATCTTCCCCATTAGACTACAAACTCTGTGTGGGCAGGGAGGGATTCTGCTTGCTTTGCTCTCCAGCCCATCTCCAGTCCCCAGCCTGTGTCTGAAAGAGGAGGCCCTCCTTATACGGTATATGATGAGAACCAATGAGAAGAAAGGTGATATTTACCGAGAGCATCACTATTGGCTGTGCAAACTAAAATTTTGTTATAAAAGAAACAAAAACTTTAAAGGGAACCCAAGTCTTGATTGGAGTGGACAGTATAGTTCTTTAAGAGGTATATGATTGATGGTGGGATGGAGGATGGAGGGAGTCAGGTGTAAAAAAGCTTAGGGTAGGGAAAGGTCTGCAGGAGAGATCTCTGACCTCAGCAGGTCTGGCCTTTCATTTCATCCCCATAAACCTCCACCTGTGGTTTAGCAGCACAGCTTGAAAGTAGAAAAAGAGAACCTTTGCTCAGTAATCCCCATGGGACTTGGCAATGCAAGGCAGCAGCCCTGTGAGTCACTGGGACAGACTGTGGCTTTGTTGGGTCACAGAGAGAGGGCTCACCCAACTAAGAGGTATCTAATTTGGTGGTTAGACTTGAAGCCAGGCTCTCTAGTTTCAGATGGCCACAGGGAGCTTGCTACTTATCTGCTCTGTGACCTTAGGACAAGTTTCTTATGTTTCCTGACTGCAGCATGGGACAACAGTACCAACCTCACAGCAGGTCTATAAAATTATACGGATACTAGAGGCCTGGTGCACAAAATTCATGCACTGGAGGGGTGTCCCTCAGCCCAGCCTGCACCCTCTCCAATCTGGGACCCCACAGGGATTGGGACTAAACTGGCAGTCAGACATCCCTCTCACAATCCGGGACTGCTGGCTCCCAACCGCTCACCTGCCTGCCTGTCTGATTGCCCCTAACCACTTCTGCCTGCCAGCCTGATCAACACCTAACTACTCCCCTGCCAGCCTGATCAATGCCTAACTGCTCCCCTGCCAGCTCGATTGCCCCCAACTGCCCTCCCCTGCCGGCCATCTGGTGCGAGGGTGTGACAGTCAATTTGCATATTACCTCTTTATTACCCTATATAATAAAGAGGTAATATGCAAATTGATCATCACTCCAACACACAAGATGGCCACCCCCATGTGGACACAAGATGAGTCTCCAGCTTGTCGCTTGCACATCTTGGGACTTGGCAGGCCCAGGATCATGTGAGCAATGCCTTATAATAAATCTCTCCACATATATATATTCTGGTGGGTCTCTGGAGAGCCCTAATACAGGGGACTTAGGAGAATGATCTGCCTTAGTACATTCAGGAGACCAAATGTTATGGACTTTTCCCTTATTACAAAGACTCAGAGGATTTTAGAGAAATACTGACCATGAACGGACATGATTCACTCACTACACCATGCTGTGGGCAACAAAAGGAGAAGGAACATGCACTGAGTGCTCTCTTTAAACCAGTCACTTTCACAAACAGCAGCTTAATGAGTTTAAGGAAAACTGACTAACCTAAGGAATTAGTTTAAGAGCAAGTCTAAGACACTAGTTCTATCATTTTCCTTAACCAATAAATACATAATTTATTGAATTGAAAAAGCCTCCAATTTAGCCATGACACAGGCTAAGGCAAGAGCCTCCTCTTGCTAAGGGATGCTATAGAAACTTCAAAGGAGAAGGTGTGGTTACTTTCCTTAGGTTAATTAACTGGGTGGTCACTTTAAACTTACTAATCTTCCTGATAAAACTGCATCATTGTGATGCAAAATAGGTGGCTTGACATTCTGCCTTCCTGACCCACAACAGGGAGGACTATGTCTCACGCCAGATGTGTGTGTGCACCGTCACCACCCGGAGGTACCATAGGTCACTGTTGCAGGTTTAGGCTGGCTCAGGGACATCTCCATTTCCTCACAGGCTTTTTGTAAATCGCAGGAAGCCTTCCAGACTCAGTACTGCCCCAGATGTAGAAACTTAAGGTTTAATTGCAAGAGGTGAGGAAAGGGTCAGGAAGTTTGTATTTCTGACCTATATCCTAACAGGGCAACTTAGAGTCCTGTGGCCTCCTGGTGAGATCTTTCTGGGACTTTTCTTTATCTGCCTGATGCAAGGTGTAGAGAGTCCTGGAGGAAGAGGACTCCAGCTGAGATCAACAGGTTGGCAGGAGTCTCACTCTAAATACTCAACATCCCTGGACCCTGTGGTTTTTAATAAAGTACAAACCCCAAACAGTGACTGACACAACAATGAAATGGAAAAGAATTTACGGTTAGAGACTACCTCCATTACTTAGTTATATCACTCAACTTCTCTGGCAAAGCTGGGGTGGGGTGAGGAGAGCTGGGAAGAGGAGGATGGGACCACAGGATTTTTGTGACACGTTTACCTTTAAAAACCCAAGCTTTCTTGTTATCTCTCTACAGAGTGGTTTTATCAGCATGATAAAGCCTCTCAACCTATCAAGGGTAAAAATTTGGCAGCTACAAAGTTTCTTCTCCTTCATTTGGATGGCAAGGTTCTTAGCTTGTCAGTCCTCTGTTTCGTTTAACAAACATTTTGGAGCATTTTCTACAACCTGGAGCCTACTCGGTGCTGGGATCTCTAAGGACAAAGTGAACTCACAGTCTTGTGGGGTCTTTAGGAGGATCCTGGTTGCTAGTTTAAGATAATACAGAGAGAGAGAGAGAGAGAGAGAGAGAGAGAGAGAGAGAGAGAGAGAGAGAGAGAGAGAGAGAGAGAGAAAGGGTAATATAAGCTGTGCTTTATAGAGGAAAAAAAAAAAAACCCCTTGCGTGGCAGTTTTAAAACGTGTCTTTGATATGCCTCCCAACAAAAGGGGCCAATCTTAGTGACTGGGTTATAACCAACTGCGTCTGTTGACAGTGATGCTGTGTGTGTGTGATGTGTGCCTTGTTCTCTTGGGGGCATTCACCAGCCACCACGCAGGAAGTCTGACTACCCTGAGACCTCCAAGCTGGTGTAGGCTTGTTAACGGCCCCTGCCGAGCTCCCAGGGGACCCCCTCAACTGTGGGCCTGTCAGAGAGCACAGGGGACCTTTGATGAGGGGAGCCCCAGCCAGCATCTGACTGGAAGGGCGGGAGGAACCCAAGTGCGACGTGCCCAGGCTGAGCTCTTCCTGAATTCCCAACTCACAAAACCAAACAAAAGAAAATGGTGGTTTTGAAGCTACTAGTTCGGGCGTGAGTAACCAGAACAATATCTTCACCAAAATTATTCTTAAACTAATCCAGAATGAAAATCATGAAAACATTACTATTACTACAATTTTTTTTCAATGGGTGTGCACTCCGTGTTCAAGGAGAGAAAGATGTGCTATAGGCGACCTAAAAGCTTCATGCAATTTCCTCAGATGTCTTATATTTTTAAAGTACAGCCTTGAAAAGTAGTTTGCTTCCTCAAACTAGAAACATCCATGGAACACTATATTCTGAAAAACAAAAATTCAATGTAAGGGAAATGAAACCAACATGACCCTTTAAATAACAGCTACAGTTGTTCTATTTCACATTATCAGTGTTCTTCAGAACAACTGAATTTTTTGTTTCTGTTTGGGGGGAGAGGTCATCCTGAGCCTTTATTTAAATTCTAACCACAGTGAAAAGCATTCTGGCTTAGCGATCAGAGGAAAAATACAGGAAGGCAAGAATAAGCTCCTGCCTCCCACCCCTCCAGCTGACCTGTGTGGCATGTGATCCTCCCCACCATAAATTCATAGATATTTTCGACATCATCAAGCGCTCTAATTCAACCGGAGAGTGGAGCATGACCCGTTCCTTAAGAATGATGGCGTTCAGACTCGAGGGACCAAGAGCTTGTGTGAGGATGCAGCCTCCGGTCACTGCGACAATATTTCCATTTTATTAACAGGTGACAATTCAAGGCCTACCTGGGGGAGCAGCTAGCCTTTTAGGTTTCTCTATTGGCAAAGTTGAAATTATAGCCCTGACCTACCTTAATAGTCACTGTGTCTGTTGGGGGAGGCTGCAAACTGGTTTGAAAAAAAGATAACCTGAGAAAACACTAAATCAGCTTTGCAAATATGGTAGTTTGCAAAATCAACTGATTTTTTTTTAAGGTTAATCTTTAAAATTTACATTTACCCTGGCCACATCTACCTGTGCTGTTGCCTGCCTTTTGTCATGTGAATGTTAATACTCACTAAATAAGCAGAGTAGTGAATGTGTGTGTGTGGGGGGGTAGAGGTGGTGGACGGGGGGGATGTGGGGAGGGTGTCAGCAAATAAACATAAAACTCACTAAATGTCCTTTTGTGTTTGGAACTAATGAATGGAACAAGCAGGAAGACATCTGTTTTCATGATTGCACTAAGTACAGGTGATGTACAAAGTCCCATATGGAAAAAAAAAGAAACAGAGGAAGAAGGGGTTATTTAGATAAATTCATGGTAGGGTTTCTTTAAATGGCAAATTCCCTTATTTATTTGAAATATGCCTCAAAAATATCAAAGTTCGTCCTGTGCAAAACTTCTCAGGAATACTTCAATTACAGAAAAAAAGGGCAAAGTGTCTATCAAATAACATTAGGTCCCAAGGCCATGATAAAAAATACCTTTTAAAATATAGTTGTTTTTCTTTGCTAACCCAAGTGTGAAATGTTTTCTGATTATTTCTTCTTTCCCCTACATTTGTGAGGTCTCATTCTTCTAACTGTGGCTCTAAGGGTGCTTCTTCTTGGAGAACTTCTGATCTTTTGTGAATCCTGGACTCTCCTGTGCTGGGCTCTATTCATTTCACTGTACATGCACTTCCAGCGAGGAACTGAGATAACCTGTTTATGTCATGTCTCCTCCATTGGACTCTGAGGGCCCCAGGGCCAAGGACTGTGGGTTTTTCATTCACCTTCATGATCCCAGGAACAGCTAGTGTGCAGAAGTGCTCAGTCAGCGCTGGATGCCTGCTTGGGATCTGCTGGCATCGCTTTGTTTCTTTTGCACTTTAATTGGTAATATGTTTTTTCCTCTTAATCTTTGTGATTTCCACTGCATCCTTTTGAGTTTTGATTCCAAAGTTCTTAATGAAGAGACAGACCATGTCAGCTAATGCCAGGCTGCAGAAGTAGGTGTATGTGCCTGCTGAGTCACTGTGACCCACCTCTGGCTTTGTTCCTTACATCCACACCCCACCCTTATGCTCTGTTTTCATTCCTCCTCATTTGCCCTCTTGGAGCACATCAGAAGCTGAGAAAACTTCACCTTACTACTGTATCTGTATTTGCCAACTACTATGCTGAGTCCAATCACAGTTCTTAAATTATTCTGAAGTGGTACATATCTAGTGCAAAATAAATTTCCTTATAATCTCTATAAACATCCTTTTTTTAAAAGTATGGCATGGTGTAAGTAAAACTCTGTTCTGAACTTTTTCTGGCACTGAGAAACACAGGGTGAAAATATTCCAAGTCCTTATAAATCATTGTTTTAAGAATATCTAATGGCAGGTGTATGGTCACCAGAGGTGAAATAAAAGCATGGTAAGCATGGTGTAACAGCTAGATAGAACTGGGTTCCATTAAGGTATGTTACACCTTCCCCTCCACCCCTTTTTCTTCCTCTGTGTGTGTATAAACATTCAAAGGAAAGATATAAAATACTAACAAGTGCGAATTCAAAGACACGAGACTTACATTTTCTCCATTATACTTCTTTCCTGCATCTCTCAATTTACCATGATGATAACGTACTTTTTTTATATAACTAGAAAAAGCAGAATCCTGGCATGTTATTTAGAGAAAGAAAAAAAAACCTGAAAAAGCTAAAAAGACAGAATAGACTGAGATATTTATTAGAAAATCTATGTTTTGTATTGTTCCCTCAGAAAAGGGGAGAACAAAGTGGTTTTTTTTATGGTAGTATTTTTTTTTTAATGAATACAACTTTTTTTAAAAAATATATTTTATTTATTTTTTTACAGAGAGGAAGGGAGAGGGATAGCGAGTTAGAAACATCAATGAGAGAGAAACATCGATTCAGCTGCCTCCTGCACGCCCTCCACTGGGGATGTGCCCGCAACCCAGGTACATGCCCTTGACCGGAATCGAACCTGGGACCCTTGAGTCCGCAGGCCGATGCTCTATCCGCTGAGCCAAACCAGCTAGGGCAATGAATACAACTTTTAAATTCTCAAGAGAAGAGACTAGTAGGTAAGGTCCCAGGGACCTGTCACTCACCTTAACCCATTAACCGCACTGCCATCATTCTTTCATCTAGTTTCCCTCCCCACTTCTTCTTCAAAGCAGTAATTTTTTTTTTTTAACGGACCCGAGTTATCCTTTAATTTGTCTGGATATATTTTATTTTACATAGCTACGGCTTTCTCTTGTTGGATCGCTTACAAAGCCTCAAAGCTTCTGAACGCCCACTAATGTGAGGCAGCATCTTGATTCTGCAAGTATGTGCCCTTCAACCCCACCCCCGGACGAATCCTATTGAAGTCTCTGAGAGCAAACATCTATCAAAAGCAAAGCGAGATGGTATTTACTCAACTCTACTCCTGTCCGCTGGGTTAGAGAACAGCCTCCAGCGTCCAGGATAAAGCCAGGCCTGGCCGGGCCTTGGCAGCTCAAGCCGCCCCATTGTGATTCAAGATTCAGGGTGTAAACACATGCAGTGTTTAACCATCGCCAGTTTGCTTTGAATGTTTGATAGCCGTGACTGGGCTTAGGAAGAACACAGTGACTTCTTCACTGGAACTGAAGTTGAGGCTTTATTTAGTATCTGGGCAAGCGGCACGGGCAGCTGCAAGCCCTCAATGGGCGCTTTCTAGTCCCAGAGTGGGCTGCGCTGGTTGCTGGGAGCTGAAGGTCTGGAGCTGCCCAGGAGCTGGTGGGGGACGAGGAGGAAGCAGGACTGCCCCAGCCGGGGCCTTCCCAGCTCAGTGACAGGTGCTGAGGAAACTGAGGAACAAGGAGGAACTCCTCCCCATCCACTCCCCAAGCCCAGCTCAGTGTTAGACACTGACTGCCCTTTTTATTGCGTTTTTGTTTCAGGAATACGGGATGTTGGCAGGCAGAGATGTACCCTTGGGCCAGTGGTGATGAGAACCATAACAAAGACCCTGACTTGGCTGAATGACCAAGACTCCCTTAGATAACCGCCAGCACGGTTGTTGGCAGAGAGGCCTCTCGGTGGCTGATGCAGTGTGACCTGTTAGAGTGGAAGGGGGTTGGAAGACCAGAGCTCTAAGTTACATTAAGCACTACCAAAGGGCATTATTTGCTCTTGATGTGGATGGACGGCCCTGTTTATTATTAACTCTCATTTACTGGGAACTTGACTGCGTTGGGTACTGAATTAGGCACTCCATGCTTATTTTCTCGTTCATCTCAAACCTGCAAGGTTTTGTTGTTTTCTCTCTCTCTCTCTCTCTCTCTCTCTCTCTCTCTCTCTCTCTCTCTCACTCACTCACTCACTCACACAAAGGATACAATTAGGTTTCAGAAAGGTTAAGTAATTTGTTTAATGTTTATTATGCAGCTTATAATGGCTCATGACTATAAAGTAACTTTTACTCTTTCTTAGGGGAACACATAGCTTATACCTAGTAAATTTTATATTCAAGGTGCCAGTTGGCTGTAGCCTAAAGCAGGAGAGCTGGCCATTAGAATAAAGAGTAAGTCAATAACTTATGTACACAAGAACATCTACTCTTCATCGCAGAGAATTCCAGGAAAATTCAGGAGAGGCAGAATCATTAGGCAAAATAGCAGAAGGATTCCTTCTCAATACTTTAAGACACCCATCTACACACCCCCAGCCCAGTCTGGGCTTGGTGAACCTGTCAAAAAAATTTTAATGCCATTGGCCATTGTTCTTATATAAATAGTTGCTCATTAATTTTTTAAAAAATGGGCTTCATTGATTAGAACAGTTTAAGATTTACTGAAAAAACTGAGAACATAGTACAGAGTTCCCATATACTCTATACCATGCTTCTCCTATTATCATCATACTAGTGGCCTGTGCACAGTGAAAGAAAATTTATTAGCCCTAACCGGTTTGGCTCAGTGGATAGAGCGTTGGCCTGCGGACTAAAGGGTCCCAGGTTCAATTCCGATCAAGGGCATGTACCTTGGTTTCGGGCACATCCCCAGTAGGGGGTGTGCAGGAGGCAGCTGATCAATGTTTTTCTCTCATCAATGTTTCTAACTCTCTATCCCTCTCCCTTCTTCTCTTTAAAAAAATCAATAAAATATATTTTTTTAAAAAGAAAATTTATTAGAAGATTCGTGCAGTAATTACGTTACTGCAAAAAATTACATGTCAAAATAGTATATATAATATAGTATTATAAAATTAAAACATGCGTGTGACTAGTGCCAGAGAGAGCTTTATATGTATCGCATATGCGCGAGTCAACATTTAATTTTTAATTGCCAGTGTGTGTCATAAGTACCAGCCAGCTGGTTGGTCGGTCGGATGGATGTACCATCGGTCACTTAGCCTTTTATATATATAGAGAGAGATAATAATGCACATTTGTTATAATTAATGAATTAATATAACAGAAGTCCATAGTTTATTCAGGCATTTCTTGGCTGTGATAATTTCTTAATTTTGATGACCTTGACAGTTTTGAGATGTATCAGTTCTTTTGTAGGAGGCAAGAGGATGCCCCCTCTTTTGAAATTTGTCTCAGGTTTTACTCATGATTAGACTAATGTGTTTTGAGTAGAGGACCTCAGAGGAAAAGTGCCATTTTCATCACATGGTATCAAGGTACACACTATCAACATGATTTACGGCACTGACGTTTATCTTGATCACCTGCTGAAGTAGTGTTTGTCAGGTTTCTCCACTGGAAAGCTACCCACTCCTCCCCCCAGCTTTCCACACTGTGCACTTGGGAAGTCACTGTGCACAGCTCATACCTAAGTGGGATGCTCGTCACCTTTTATAATAATCTTATTCATTTCTACCCTTCCTTCAAAGTGATTTCTTCTTATTTAGCCTGATTTGATACCATTTATATTTATTAATCTCTTCACCTCTACTTCTACTCTATAAATTGTAACTACCAAATCTTAGACTTCCAGAGCTTGAAGAGAGTATAAAGTGCACCTGGACCTTCCAGGATAGGATTATATGATAGACTGATGAATCAAAAATACATACACATATTGAGAGAATTTCATATTTCCCAGAAGCAAGGAAGTAGTCATCATGGGATAGTCATAAATTTGTTGGGAGTCCTGATATTTACTTTAGGGACTAGTATTATTTGTCTTTTGAATAATATTAAAAGGTGGCATGGTGTTTTTAGTGTCAAAGACCTAAACATCCTTCATCCTTTACAGGAGAGTTGGAGGGGTGAAGTGAGTTGTTCCAGTTTATAAATGTACTGTCTCAACTCAATGAAAGAAAGTCTGCTTGCTACAGATAGAAACAGACATCTGCTGTGAACACAGATTTCCCAACAAAACACAAAGACAGCTGATACTTTGATGATGAGGAAAACAAAGATGATGGAGGAAGCTAGAAGTTTGAGATGGAGGCAGTACCATTTCTTCAGCGTTATATACAGGAGCATTTTTTGGACATCTACAGTATTGATACGAGAAAAGAAATAACAACACTAAACGAATGTCATATGTAAGCACAACTATTACTGCCTAAACATTTCAAATTTTAATCACCTCTATCTATGCACTAACAAGGGTACTTTTTCTTAATACACTTCTATTCTCTTTAAATGTTTTACAATATATTTTTGTAAATTTTAAGATTGTGAAAAAATTAAAAGTTATGTTGGGAATCTAAAATTATCTGACAGTCAATTTACTTTAGTGGAAAGGAAAGTGAACAAAGTTAGCAGTGAACCTTTGACCTTGAACTGTTATTTGACTAGCACTCTGAGTAGCACACTTTTTAACATGTTACCAAGGTCTGAGATTACTTAGGTCTATCTTGCCTGTAAGTCACGTTTGTCTAAATGTTTTTGTGAGTGGGAAGATTTAGAAAGCAGAGTTAATTTTCCCCAGAAGAATCTGCTCCAAGTCCAAATAAGGAACTATTTGTCCCGAGGGTACGGCTCAATGGAAATACACTGAGGGATATTTTAAAGGAAGTTTTTAACAGACATATTTATTTGATCCAATGTTCAGAAGAGGACACCAAATAGACACTCTCTGGTGGTGAAGGTCATGCTAGGCAAAGGGACCGTATTCATGAGACTACGACTAAAGCACATGGCAGTGGCGATGAAAAGGCAACTAGGTGGCCCAGTGTTTGCAACCTTTACAAGAAAGGGAGTCTCTTTTGAAAGTCAAAATAATGTCATGGGTCCCCATAGGACAGTAGTTGTATTTTACTATCTACTCATTGAGAAAATAAAGAATTATAAACTGGGGATGATATTAATAACATAACCACACTGTAGCTTCCATATACATTTGAAAAACTCATGGCACACGTGTGTGAGAACATGCATCTGTTAAGTCTGTAGATAGTGCTTGCTGCAGAAAGCCTTCTGGGGCCCCGGATCAGGAAGGCATGCGCTTCTGCTCCCTTCCCAGGCCTATCCCTAGGCTCTTGACCTAGGTCTTCTCTTCTGGTAGAGCAGCTTTTCTACCTGGACTTCCAGTTTCCATGGATCCACCTTCTCACATCTCCAGAGAACTCTGTGAGAAGCAAGTGCAGAGGCAACTCCATGTGGGCTGGCAGGTTGACCTGGAAGGAATTCTGGTTTTCTTCGGGAGTCCAAATCTTCTGGCCTCTGGGTCACATTGACCGATGCCTCCTCCAACCCCCACCACTTGGAAGGTATACCAACCCTGAGAGCAGCAAAAGTGGGCAGTAAGAACTGTCCATGTCGTGGTGCCTCGAATCTGTTCCTGCCCCACAAAACAGAGCCAGCTCAAATCAAGAAAGGGGGTGAGAAGACTCTGGGTTCAGAGTCTTCTGAGGTCACTCATGAGTCATTCTGTCCTGTTTTCGCTTCTAGATGTGATGTAAGTTTTTTTTTTTTTTGGTCTTCAATAAAGGCCTTATTTCTCCTTTATAAAAAATACTCTTTAGAGGACATGTTTTTTATTGATTTTAGAGAGAGAGGAAGGGAGAGAGACAGAGAGAGACATCTATATGTGAAAAACAATTGGTTGCCTCCCATACGTGCCCTGACCAGGGATCGAACCCGCAACCTAGGTATGTACCCTGACCAGGAATCAAACCTACAATTTGGTGTATGGGACCACGCTCCAACCAACTGGGCCACCCAGCCAGGGTAGGCCTTGCTTCTCAGTGGATCTGCCTTCTACCCCACCCCTTGGCTCCCTGATGCAATTCTGATTTTTTACCCTAGCTGGCTGCCTCAGGACATCCTGGGGGAAATGCAACATTTCTTTCCCTCCTGGTTAGCTCACTCCCAGTCTGGATAAGACAGGGGTTTCCTGCCTTTCTTTCTCCACCACTAGCAGAACAAAGCCAAAATGCAAATCCAAACGCAAATCTTGACTGATACTGAAACCCTAACATTAGAGATTCTTTGGTTTAGGTTTTAATCTTTGGTAAAACTGCCAAATGCACCCCCCAAACAGAGGTCACTGGTTAAGCCTTATCAGCAAGTTACCACTAAATGAGCTTATCAGGAAGTGGAAAGAGAAGAACGCTGAACCTTTCTCCTTTTACTTCCACCGACAGTCAGGAAAAGCAAAAATGGAGAACTAAAGATTAGACAACCCTGGTTGGTTTGACTCAGTGGACAGAGCATCAGCCTAGGGTCTGAAGGGTCCCGGGTTCGATTCCAGTCAAGGGCAAGTACCTCAGTTGCAGACTCCTCCCAGCCCTGGTTGTGGCATGTACAGGAGGCAACCAATCAATGTGCCTCTCTCACATCGATGTTTCTCTCTGTCTTTCACTCTCTCTTCCACTCTCTCTAAAAATCAATAGAAAAATATCCTTGGATGAGGATTAAAAAAATAATAAAGAAATAAAGATGAGACAGAGTAAAACTAAAATTAGGGTTCGTAACCTATTGTCTTTCTTGCTTCACAGTGTAGTAACCAAATTTTTTTTTCCTAGAGCAGATATAGGCAGATGACTGACAGATTTGTAATTTAGCCAGTTAACTGCCACGTGTCCAAAATGAGTCTGCCACTTGCGTCTATAGACGCTTATGGCGTACCAAGGGTTAATTCATACTGGAGGTAACCAAAGTTTAACAAGACTCCCGAGAGATGCTTAAAATGGGGCCAGGATGAGAACAAAGTCAGTGCACTTGAGGCAGTGCGTTGTGGTTGGGTCCATGTAGGAAAGGTAGAGCGCCCACTGTGCTCCTGATGCTGTTTTATGTGATTCCTAGCCAAGAGACAGGTGCTGTTATCATGCCCTGTTTAACAGGTCAGTAAATCAAGGCCAAGAAAGATTTAAAAAGTTGCCCAACCCACTCATTCAGTGGCAGAGCCAAACACCGAACCCAGGCAGAGTGGTTCCAAAGCCAGATCTTTAAAACGACACTGTGCTCCGGACCCGAGCGGAGAGCCAAAGCACACTCTGGTTCCAGTTCAAGCACTGCCTCTTGTTGTGTGACTTTAGGGCAGGTCATTTCAGCTCGCTGGCTTCATTTCCATCAAATGTAAAAGGAAAAGATCAGAGCAAATGACACAAGTTTCTCTCACTGCTCCAGCACTCAGTGGTTGTACATTGAACACATATGGCCATGGGGCTTGACAGCAGCAGGACGAATAGAGATTGAGGGTAAATCTGGTCCCCTCCACTGCCCCTTCCCCAGAAATTTGTGTGCCCAGAGTTGTTGTTTTTTTTGCCTTCCTTATCCTCACTGTTAATTATGCCTGATGGTGGTGAAAACAGAACTGATATCAGAGGTGCTTTGAAATGTGTTGGAGGAGCTTTGAAGTCAGATGGAAACTTGCTTGACCTTTAGCAATGACATTGGCCAAGTTAGTTATCTTCTCTGTGCCTCAGCTTCTACATCTGCATGTTAATAGTAACTAATCAAAGGTTTTTCTGTGGAGATTCAGTAAGATCCTATCTAATAAAAGAGAAACATAGTAATTAGCCGTACCTCCGCTACCCTTCCCATTGGCTAGTCAGGGCAATATGCAAATTAACTGCCAGCCAAGATGGCGGCCGGCAGCCAGGCAGCTTGAAGCGAACATGAGGCTTGCTTGCTTCAGTGACGGAGGACTCCAACGTTCCCCGCCTCCCACTGCCGGCCTCTGAGCTTGCAGTTTGAAACATTGTTACAAATATAGACGCTAAACAAAACCCAGAAACCTGCTTTCAGCCAGCCGGGATCTCAGAGCTGGAGTTGAAACAGTGTTTCGATTATAGAACCCAAACAAACCAGATACCTGCTTTTAGCAGCAGATGCCTAAGAGCTGGAGCCAAGCCTCAGAGATAAAGCTGGGCCAGAAAAAAAAAAAGAGAAAAAGGAGCGGTTGGGAGCTTCAGTCACCCGCCAGCCTGAAAACAGCCCTCAGCCCCTCACCCAGACAAGCCAGGCACCCCAGTGGGGACCCCTACCCTGAAGGGTGTGTAAGCAGCTGCAAACAGCCATCATCCCCTCATCCAGGCTGGCCAGGCACCCCAGTGGGAGCCCCAACCCCCTGATCGGCCCTGCTCGGTGCGTGACAGGGGGTGGCGCCACAACCTCCCCATCGACCCTGCCTTGAGTGTGACAGGGGACGGTGCCCCAACCCCCCAATCGGCCCTACCCTGAGCATGACTGAGGGTGGCATTGCAACCTCCTGATCTGCCCTGCTCTGTGCATGACAGGGGGCGGTGCCCCAACTCCCCAATCAGCCCTGCTCTGAGCTCGACCAGGGGCTGCACCTAGGGATTGGGCCTGCTCTCTGCCACCCGGGAGCAGGCCTAAGCCAGCAGGTCATTATCTCCCGAGGGGTCCCAGACTGCGAGAGGGCACAGGCCAGGCTGAGGGACCCCCCTCCCCCCCGAGTGCACAAATTTTTGTGCACCGGGCCTCTAGTATTAAATAAAAGGGGCCAGCGCCTGACACAAAGTAAGTGCTCATTAAGGTTACTTTTTCTATAATTCTCCCTTTCTAACAGGGGACATGCAAATCCAGCGTTGTAATGTCACTAGGTTGCCATGTGACATCATATCTCCTTCTACCATTCCAGACTTCTGTGCTTCCAAGACACCTCTTAAGGTAGGAAGGGAGTTACTTCCCCTTATGTAGATACCTCTTGAGGCATTTACCTGGCTCATAACAATTCTCTCTTCTTTGGGACTGGCCCTGATACACAGTTGATTTCAGATGTAACTAACAGAAAACACAACTTATAAAGATTTTTAAGTAATGAAGGAAATTTATTGTCTATATCTGTTAAGTCCATCTGCTCCAACAGAGTGTAAGCTTTAGGTGAGGCCTACTCCAGTAGCTGAGGGATAGTACTGAATGCAGGGTGTCTCAGGCTCCCTAATGAAAATGCTTCCGTAAAGTTTAGGACCCAAACTGTTACAATATCATTTCTGCTGCATCCTGTTAATTAAAAAAAGTCACAGAAAAAAATAAAATACAGAAAAGCATCAAATTACACAGGAAAAGAGCAAAAGAAAAAGGAACAAAACCATTATAAAACAGCTAGAAGACAATTACCAGAATACCAGTAAGTCCAACCTATCAGTAATTACTTTAAATGTAAAATAAATTCTTCAATCAAAAGATTAGAGTGGATGAATGGATTAAAAAACAAACAAAAAAGACCCATATATGTTGCCTTAAGAGAACCATTTTAGATGTAAGAACATAGAGACTGAAAGAGAAGTGATGAAAAGAGATTTTCCATGTAAATGAGAACCAGAAAAAAAGCTGGAGTAGCTACACTTATATCAGAAAAAATAGATTTTAAGACAAAGACTGAAACAAGTGACAAAGAAGGTCATTATATAATGATAAAGTGGTTAATTAAACAAGAGAATATAATAATTCTAAATATTTATGCACTCAATATAGGAGTACCAAAACATACAAGTCAAATATTAATAGACCAAAAGTGAGAAACAGACAGAAATACAATAATAGGAGACTTTAATACTTTACTTTTGTCAAATAAATAGATCATCCAGATGGAAAATCAATAAGGAAACACTGGCCTCAAATGACTTGTTAAACTAGATGAACTTAACAGACATATATAGAACGTTCCAAAAGCAACAAAATATACATTCTTTTCAAGTGTACATGAAACATATTCCAGGACAGATCATATGTTAGGCTACAAAATAAGTCTTAATAAATATAAAAGGATTGAAATCATATCAGGTATGTTTTTAAAAAATATATATTTTATTTATTTTTTTACAGAGAGGAAGGGAGAGGGACAGAGAGTTAGAAACATCGATGAGAGCGAAACACCGATCAACTGCCTCCTGCACACCCCCCACTGGGGATGTGCCCACAACCAAGGTACATGCCCTTGACCGTAATCGAACCTGGGACCCTTTAGTCAGCAGTCTGACGCTCTATCCACTGAGCCAAATCAGTCAGGGCTCAGGTATGTTTTTTGACCACAGTAGTGTGAAACTAGAATTCAAGAGCAAGAGAAAAAACTGAAAAAATCTACAAACACAGTATGTGGAGATCAAACAACCAATAGGTCAAAGAAGAAACCAAAAAAGAAATAAAAAAATATCTTAAGACAAATGAAAATAAAATTAAAGCATACTAAAACTTCTGAGATGTATCCAAAGCAGTTATAAGAGGGAGGTTCATAATGATAAACACCTACATTAAGAAGTAAAAAAGTTCTCAAATAGACAGCTTAACTTTATACCTCAAGGAACTAGAAAAAGGAGAACTAAGCCCAAAGTTACTGGAAGGAAGGAAAATAACAGATTAGAGTGGAAATAAATAAAATAGACAATACCAAAAAAAATCAATAAAAGAGGTTTGTTTTTTTTTTTAAGATAAACAGATAAATCTTTAGATAGATTCACCAAGAAAAACAGAGCGAGGACTCAAAATCAGAAATGAAAGAGGAGACATTACAACTGATAGCACAGAAATACAGAGGATCATATAAGGGACTGTAATTATACACCAGAAAAATGAATGAATTAGGAGAAATGGATAAATTCCTAGAAACATACAACCCACCAAGATTGAATCATGAATAAATAGAAAATCTAAAAATTTCAGTAGGCAGTAAGGAGATTGAATCAGTAGTCAAAAACTTCTCACAAACGAAAGTTCAGGACCATATGGCTTCACTGGTGAATTCTAGTAAACACTTAAAGGAGAACTAACACCAGTACTTCTCAAACTCTTCAAAAAAGTAGAAGACGAGGGGACACTTCCAAACTTATTTTACAAATTCAGCATTACCTTTATACTAAAATCAGAAAAGGACACTAGGAGAAAAGAAATTACATGTCAATATTCCTGATAAACATTGATGCAAAAACCTTCAACAAAATATTACCAAACCGAACTCAACAAGACAATACAGGTTCATACATGATTGAGTGGGGTTTATTCTAGGGATGCAAGGATGGTTCAATATCTGCAATTAAATCAATATGATACACCACATTAATAAATGAAAGAGAAAAATCATATGTTTATCTCAATAGATAAAGAAGAATAATTTGACAAAATTCAATATCCATATATGATTAAGACCTTCAACAGACTGGGTATAGAAGAAACATACCTCAACATAATAAAGGCCACCCATGACAAGTCAATAGTTAACATCATAGTCAACAGTGAAAAGCAGAGAGCTTTTCCTTTAAGATCAGAAAACAAGACAAGGCTGCCCAATCTCACCACTTTTCCAACATAATCCTGGAAGTCCTAGCCAGAGCAATTAGGGATTAAAAAAAAAAAAAAATAAAAAAGGCATCCAAATTGAAAAGGAAGATGTAAAACTGTCATTATTTACAGAAAACATGAAATTATTCATAAAAAAACTAAAAATGCCACCCCCAACTATTAGCACTAATAAACAAATTCAACAAAGTTGTAAGATACAAAATAAATATACAAAAATCAGTGGCATTTCTGTACACTAAGAATAAACTATGAGAAAGAGAAACTAAGAAAATAATTCCATTTACAATTGCATCAAAAAGAATAAAGTATCTAGGAATAAGTTTAACCAAGGAGGTGAAAGACCTATATATTTAAAACTATAAGACATTAATAAAAGAAATTGAAGAAGACACCAATAAGTGGAAAGATATTCTATGGTCATGGATTGGAAGCATTAATATTGTTAAAATGTCTATACTACCCAAAACAATTTACAGATTCATTGTAATCCCTATCAAAATTCCAAAGGCACTTTTCACAAAATTCAAACAAATAATCCTAAAATTTGTATGAAACCACAAAAGTCCCTGAATAGCCAAGACTATCTTGAGAAACAAAAGTAAAATGAAGCATCATGCTTCCTGAGTTCAAATTATATTACAATAAAAACAGTATGGTATTAACATAAAAACAGACACATAAATAAATGGAACAGAATAGAGAGCCCAGAGAAAATCCATGGATATATGGTCAATTAATTTATGACAAGAAGCCAAGAATAAAACTGGGAAAAGGACAGTCTCTTTAATAAATGGTGTTGGGCTTTGGCCAGCATGCCTCAATGGTTAGAGCATTGTTCTGCGCACTGGAGGGTCACGGGTTTGATTCCCAGTCAAGGGCACATGCTTCAGTTGTAGGCTGAATCCCCAGACCTGGTTGGGGAGCATGTTGGAAGGCAACCAATTGATGTGTCTCTCTCATGTCGATGTTTCTCTCTGTCTCTACCCCTCCCTTCCACTCTCTCTAAAAAAATCAATGGGAAAAAATTACCATTGGGTGAGGATTAACAAAAAATAGATAAATAAAATAAATGGTGTTGGGGAAACTGGACAGCCAAATGCAAAAGAATGAAACTGGACCAGTATCTTATAATATATACAAACATAAACTCAAAATGAATTAAAGACTTGATCCTAAGACCTGAAAGCATAAAACTCCTAGAAGAAAACACAGGTATAATCTCTTTGACATAGGTCTTGATGAATTTTTTTCATTTGAAACCGAAAGCAAAAGCAAAAGCAAAAACAAACAAGTGACTACATCAAACTGAAAAGCTTCTGTACAGCAGAGGAAACCATCAACAAAATGAAAATGGAATGGGAGAAAATATTTGCAAAACACATCTCTCTCTCTATATATATAAAAGCCTAAGCGACCATTATGATGGGTCGAATGGTCACTATGACAATGCACTGACCACCAGGGGCAGACACTCAACACAGGAACTGTCCCCTGCTGGTCAGTGCACTCCCACAGCCAAACTCCTGCAGCCAGCCAACCTCCCACAGTCCTTACTTGAAAGAAACCGAGTGGAGACTACAACCAAGAATCCTATATAATAAAGAGCTAATATGCAAATGGTCATCATGCCCTCATGCCATCACGCCATCACGCTGTAATGGCTCAGACACTCAATACTGGGGAGAGAGGAAAGGGGATCAGCCAGGCACAAATGAGCTCACAAGAGAGGAATGGGGACCAGCCAGGCTGTGGCCCGGGAGAGGGACAAGCTGCCCGCCCTGCGGTCCTGGGCACCAGTGGCTGGGCCTGCAGCCTGGGAGAGGGTCAAGCCATCCACCCCGTGGTCCCAGGCACCTGTGGCTTTGGTCCAGGTGAAGCCGCCCGCCCAAGGTCCCCTGTGGCTGTGGCTGGCCTGGGAGAAGCTGGCTTGGTCCTTGGTGCCTGCGGCTGGCCAAAGAGGGAATCCTGGGTCCCAGGTGTGGGGTGAGGCAGAGATGGTTAGGGGAGATCAGGCAGGCGAGCGGTTAGGAGCCAACAGTCCCAGATTGTGAGAGGCAGTTGGACATCCCTCGAGGGGTCCCGAACTAGAGAGGGTGCAGGCTGGGCTGAGGGACCCCCCTCCTGTGCACGAATTTTGTGCACCGGGCCTCTAGTCTATATATAGAAAAGCTTAAGCAACCATTCGACCATTCAACCTGTAGCTATAATGTGCACTGATCACCAGGGGGCAGACGCTCAATGCACAGGCATGGCAACATGGAACAGACTGATGAATCTCAGAGGGAATGGGGGAGGGAAAAGGGTGGGAAGAGATTAACCAAATATCTTTTGTGCATACTAGAGGCCTGATGCATGAATTCATGCACAGGTGGGGTCCTTTGGCCTAGGCTGTGGGGATAGGGCCGAAACTGGAAGTCCAACATCCCCTGAGGAGTCCCAGATTGCGAGAGGGTGCAGGCCAGGCTGAGGGACCCCACCGGTGCACAAATTTGTGCACTGGGCCTCTAGTATCTTATAAGGAGTTAATATCCAAAACACATAAAGAACTCATACAACTCAATAGCAAAAAATTAACCAATCCAATTTAAAAATGGGCAAAGGATCTGAATAGCTATTTTTGAAGACATACAGATAGCCAGGATGCTCAACATTAATCATCAGGGAAATGCAAATCAAAACCATAATGAGATGTCACACATGTTAGAATGGCTATTATCAAAAAGACACTAAGTATGGGTAAGGATGTGGAGTAAAAGCAATCCTGTACACTGAAGAGTGTGAGTGACTTGATGCAAAGGAAATAACCCATTCCCTGCATGGAGATGGAGGGGGCCACATGGCAGGGAATGCGGGCAGCCTCCAGGATTTGAGAACAGCCCTGGCTGACCACCAGCAAGGAACTTCGGCCCTATATTCTCAAGGAATGAAACTCTGTCACAAGTACTTGAGCTTCCAGTAGGATTCCCAGAGCCATTTAAGAATGCAGCTCATCTGACACCTTGATTTTAACCCTGTGAAACCCTGAGCAGAGAACCCACTTGTACTTCAGCCAGACTTCTCACCTATAGAACTGTGAGCTAATAAATGGGTGTTTTTCTACACTGCTAACTCTGTGATTAATAGAATCTAATACATTATGCATCTGTCTTCACTAAATTGTGATCTCCTGGAAGGCAGGGTTCATGTTTTCTCTGAGCAAAGTGCCTGACATAGAGCAGTGATGTAATAAGTGTTTGCAGAATAAATTAATACATTAACAGGAAGCACGGCAGTTTGCAGTGCTATATAGAAAACTGGAGTCAAAGACTCAATGTACTCAATTTATTTCTGCAAGTATTCTTCAAATACTCACTAGTTGTGCAGTGCCATGTCAATGTCAAGTTCCTCCTAGGTAATATCTCTGAGTCTCTTGGTCTCCCAGTGCCTTATTATCAAATATTGACTTTTCAAAGATTATTGACACAGACATAGTTAATCATGGTTATCATGGTATTAGAGATAAAAGCTGATGGGGAAATAAAAATTAGAGGTAGGTAAAGTTCCAAAACTTATTTTGAGGAATAGCTTTATTATGCTGCCCTTACAGGACTTCTGATTAATGCCACTCATGATTATAACTCTGGGAAATTCATTTAATCTTTCTGAGCAACAGTTTATTCACTGAAAAGATAGAATGCATTATGTCAGTCCTGGCCATAAGATTCTATGTAATCTGTGAGTTTCATGTGTTCTTTCCATCCCTACTCATTATCTGTATAACGATGGGTCGCATTGTGGCTTTCTGGCTCAAGAAATGAAAAGGCCACAATAACACACACATGTAATGCACTGACTGCATTGTTTTCCTCCACAGTTCAAGAGAAACATCTCATAATCCTCAAGAAGCAAGAAGAAAACATGTTCATAGTTTCAAAATAATCTTCCAATATCTTTGGCTAAGTGTTTAAAAAAAATCGTAAACAGATTTTTTACTTTGAAAAAGTTCAGGCATTATGACTAACTGGAAGAATCCCAGGCTAAAAGGCTTGACATTTGACTATCTGGGCAACAATCAAGTATGCACTCTAAATGAAAATGACAAGATGCTTAAACCATGCTTTAAAGCCTCCCCCGCACCCCCCGCCCTTAATTTTTTTATTTTTGGTGGGGAGGGAGGAGCTTGGATGATGTAATAATGAGTTCTTCAAGGGTAGATGAAGACATTAAAAGTTAGCCACATCTAGCAGCTTTCAGTTGGCCATCATTTTTTAACCCAGGAAAATAAAAGACGTTGGTAACTAATTTTGGTCCTCTCTACAAATGAAAAAATATTCAGAGAAAGAGACTTCTCATTCACTTAGCAAATAATTACTGAGTTCCATCATGTGCTAGGTACTGTTCTAGATGATAAGAGTACAGCCATGAACCTGCATCTGGAGCCTACAGTTATAAACATATTAAACAGGGTCACTTTGGCCAGGGAATCCGCTCCATTCAGTTCCATGGAGTGCAGAGCTGGTTTCTCAGTAAAGCTAATGAACTCTAAGCTTCATGGCCGCTTACTTCATGGGTCCCTTCTAAGGTTCTGTGTGTCCTCCTCACCAATTTGGGTTCATCAGGATGTATGGAATGCTGGCCCTACTAGGATGTGACCCTCCATTCTGGATCTGTGGGTGATGTCAGTGGGCTGCCAGTACCCCCCATTTTTACTGGCCCCCTGGATATCCTGCAGCATGTGGGTCTCCCTGAGTATCCAGAACCCAACTTTGGAACCAAGAAGAAAGTTGAATGAGATGTCACTCCACTCTCTGCCCAGAGCCCACTGGACTCAGACTCTACCATGAGCACCTTGTGCCCTGCTATCCCTCTTCCCCTGCCTAAGACCACTGCCGGATTTGGCTGAGCTGGATCAGTTCCTGAGGCAATGGCCAAACAGCCAGCTGGGGCCCTGTCCAGTGCCATCAAAGGTCTGGAGCCTCTGAGGACTTTTCCTTGGATAGAAGGCACCTACAGAACAAGAAATTATTTCAGCTGTGGCACAACCAACAAGCTCTGAAGCTAAAAGAACATCTCCAAACCATTAATAACAAAAATCATTTCTATTTCCTATATAAGACAAAATTATCTTTCGGTTCTCTCTACACAAAATGGTATTATAAAATTTTTATCATATGAATGAAGAAGGGTCAAAGAGTATAAAGTGAAAAAAGTAGAGAAAAGATATATAGGTGGGTTAAGCAATTACATTGTAATCCTATATAATAAAAGGGTAATATGCAAATAGACTGAACGGTGGAACGACCGGTCACTATGATGTGCACTGACTACCAGGGGATAGCCAGGGGTGGGCAAACTTTTTGACCCGAGGGCCACAATGGGTTCTTAAACTGGACCGGAGGGCCGGAACAAAAGCATGGATGGAGTGTTTGTGTGAACTAATATAAATTCAAAGTAAACATCATTACATAAAAGGGTACGGTCTTTTTTTTTTTTTAGTTTTATTCATTTCAAACGGGCCGGATCCAGCCCGTGGGCCGTAGTTTGCCCACGGCTGGAATAGACGCTCAACCCAGGAGCTGCCCCCCCTGGTGGTCAGTGTGCTCCCACAGGGGGAGCACCGCTCAGCCAGAAGTCGGGCTCATGACTTGTGGGGAGTACAGTGGCAGTGGCAGGCAATAAATAATTGTTAAATAATAATTAATTATTATTATTACTAGAGGCCCAGTGCATGACATTCATGCACTGGGGGGTGGGGGGGTGTGAAGCCAGCAAGCGGACATCTCCCAAGAGGTCCTGGACTGCAAGAGGGCACAGGCCGGGCTGAGGGCCGACCGCCCCCCCCGCCCCCGTGCATGACATTCATGCACTGGGCCTCTAGTAGTAATAATAATTGTTAATTAAAACTAATGACAATAATGCTATTTTTCTGGATGCCTTTTAAGACTTGTAATTTGGGGGTTTCTTTTTTTTCATTTGAAATAGGTATACACTCTTGCACCTAATTTCATAGTCTCTTTCATAAAGAGAGTTCCATATCTGTAAGTTTTAGGCCTTGTAAAAATCTGGATCTACCCTGACAGAGCACCCTTCCAAGGTGTGGACAGAAGAAAGAACACAGCAAATCATTAAAAGCATGAGAAACCAATTCCCAGCTTTTCCTTACTCCATTAAATCCCCACCCTCTCATATTTGGTCTTGAATTCTATTTAAAAAGCTGAGAAGATTCAAATGCCAATAAGGAGTTTTAAAATATCTAAATACAGCCTGGCCGGTGTGGCTCAGTGGTTGAGCATTGATCTATGAACCAGGAGGTTGCGGTTCGATTTCCGGTCAGGGCACATGCCCGGGTTGCAGGCTTGACCCCAGTGTGGGGAGTGTGGGAAGTAGCTGATCAGTGATTCTCTCTCATCATTGATGTTTCTATATCTCTCTCCCTTTTCCTTCCTATCTGAAATCAATAAAAATATATTTTAAAAAAGTTAAAAAAATCTAAATACAAAAGACCTGCCTGACCTGATCTCACTGAAAAAGTAAGGACCCAACTCTGTCTTCCTAATTTGGAAGAAGAAAAATTTGCCTGGACTGGTTTTTGGAAAGGAATTACTTTGGAAGGACAGAGTTCCAGAAATTCAAGTGCGTATCATTTCATTAGTACATTAAAAAAAAAATAGTTATTACTACAGAGGCGGCCACTATCAGATGTCTTCAACATATCAACTGCTACTTTCCATCTATCAGGAAGGAACGCAAGGCCGAGAGCCAATGAAGGGAAGAGAACTCTCCGTTTTGTTGCAACAAAACCAAAGAACTGATTTATCAGTACATTTGGCACACTCTTTTTCGGGGGAGGGGATGCAGTGGTGGTGGAAATAAAGGGTTGTAAATTTTGTAAATGCAAGTCCTCTAAAGTAGGCCAATTGGTCAGCTGCAAACTTGGCAGCGTCCAGAAGCATGTGTGCAGCTTCAGAACACGATGTTCTGGTTCACTCTGAGAGCAAGGAAAGTGGAAGAAGGGCTCAACCCGGGACAGGGAGCGCTCAGCACAGAACACACTAGGGCCAAGAGACAAGGAAATGCAAGGCAACATGGTTAGGCTGCTGACCACAAAACTGAGAGAGAGAAAAAGAGAGAGAGTGAGGGGAAAAACAAACAAACAAAAAACATTAAAGCCCTGAGAGATGTGCTGTCGTCCTGATGTTTACTGAAACTAAATTCTGGAAAATTCAGAGCAGTTGTGTGACTGATGAGTAAAGATAATACATGAATGTTTTATGTAAGAGTGCTGATGAAATTTTGCAAAAGTAATCAGAATAATAAGATTATAAACTTTGAACCATAAAGATGTGTGGCATGAAGAGAAAAAGAACAAAAAGAAGAAATCACTTGAAACACAGACTTTTTAAGCTCCAAATTTAATAAGAATTTGCTAGGGCCTTTTCGAATTTAACTTTACATTTCATATTGTTTCAATAATCACTCGGCTGCTAATAGATAAAATGTATAATACATATAAATAACTTAAAATATTTGGCATATTTGAGTATCCAGCCTTTTTTTTTTAAAGAAACATATTTTATTTTAGCTATCTATCTATTTATTTTAATCCTCACCTGAGGATATTTTTCCATTGAATTTTAGAGAGTGGAACAGAGAGGCAAAGACAGAGAGAAATATTGATGTGAAAAAAACACATTGATTGGTTGCCTCCTGCACACACCCTGACAAGGGCCCAGGCTGGGGAGAAGCCTGCAACCGAGGTACTTGCTCTTGACTAGAATCGAACCTGGGACCTTCAGTCTGCAGGCTGACACTCTATCTACTGAGCCAAACCAGCTAGGGCAGAGTATCCAGCCTTTTCAGATGCTTTCAAATGAGAGATATAGAAAAAAAAAATAGAAGTTACCAGTTCAAAAAAAATAGGAGTAAATTAAGTTATACTTTAATGAAAACATTTTGTGAAATAGCATTGACTACTCATAAATCTTGAGATTTTTAAAATTTTTATTCAAGTGATTTTGAATAGTGCTCTGGTGATATATCATTACACAGAATCATTTATAACTGACAGCATGCAATAAATTAATTCACAGGTTTTTCTTCAAATATCTAGTAATGTCATAAGCATGAAAGGACAGATGTCAAACTAGGAATAATTGCTCAATTCCAAATGTACACTATCGTTTGACAATTTTAAGTTGAAAATAATTTCTTAAGGAATGTCTTTATACTTGATTTATTGCAGTAGAGGTTCAAGTATAAATGCAAAAAAAAATGCTTTTTACTTTATATCATCCATCCCTCCC
This sequence comes from Myotis daubentonii, assembly GCF_963259705.1. Lineage (NCBI taxonomy): Eukaryota > Metazoa > Chordata > Mammalia > Chiroptera > Vespertilionidae > Myotis > Myotis daubentonii. The sequence continues at coordinate 80,484,503 of NC_081843.1, forward strand.
TCCTCTACATAGAAAAAAAAAAAAAGCCACTTTACTTATTAGTGTTAAAGCCAGAAACTAGTGGCCAAAGACTCAACTGGTTTTTGCAAAGGAGTTTATAGCTTTCAGTTGAAATCTCTGAGAATTCTCATTCTCAGCTGCTGGCTCTCTGACCCCATTTTCATGGAGACAAAGGTGGGAAAGGATTAGTAATATTGTTAATGTTAAGGGGGAAACTTTTTTTTAAGGCAGCATTTCCAAATCCCCACTCCTCCAATACTAATGACTGTTTTCGTTAAGACTGGCCACACATCAGTAACTGAAATTCACTTCAAGGTTAAATGACTAAAAATAAGGTATTTGATTGTAAAGGTACATTTGTATAAATAAAAGTTACCTGCCATGTTGATACTGTTTAATTGAAGCTGAGAAGTGAAGCTCAAAATGAATGTAAAATGGATGCTGACATTTAACAGTGGAGAGAGAATCCTTCTACTGTTTTTCAGGGTCTGGTTTAGTGGCCAAGAGTTGTCAGTGTTACCTACCAGAACCTTCAGACTTCCGTAATGAGGGTGGGAGGGTTGGTTGGTATTTCCCCAAATATCAGAAAGTTGAGATCTTCATTAACAGAACTAAACAAAAAGAAAAAAAAAAAAAAGATAGCTTTCCCCATGTATCAGTTAATCCACTCCTTTGCTGTCGGCTTTTGTTCCTGACACTTAACTGAGCTAATAAAAATAAATAGGACACTACAATAATTAGGGCTCCAATGCAACTGGCTACCAGCAACCCTTACTGAGTCACTAGGGCATACCTGCTACTTTATGATGTATTTTCTCACTTAATGATAATCTCTTAAAAAAACTTTTATTAGAAAAATTTTTATTTTATTTTTGTTAATCCTCACTCAAGGATATTTTTCCATTGATTTTTAGAGAGAGTGGACACATTGATTGGGATCGAGCCTGCAACCAAGATACATACCCTTGACCAGAATCAAACCCAGGACCCTTCAGTCAACGAGCTGATGCTCTATCCCAGTGGTGTCGCGACCCTTTAATACAGTTCCTCATGTTGTGGTGACCCCCAATTTCATTGTTACAAATTGAACATAATTAAATATAGTGATTAATCACAAAAACAATATGTAATTATATATGTGTTTTCCTATGGTCTTAGGTGACTTCTGTGAAAGGGTTGTTCGACCCCCAAAGGGGTCACGACCCACAGGTTGAGAACCGCTGCTTTATCCAATGAGTCAAACTGGCTAGGGTGGAAAAAAACGTACACATATACAAAAGTGGAGAATAGTCTGATGAGCCCCATGTACCCATCACTTAATTGTGGCAATTATCAATTCATGGCCACTCTTGTTTTATCCACATCCCCACTCATTGCTCCCTCTATTATTTTGAAGCAAATCTCAGAAGTTTGTATCCATAAATATTTTAGTATGTATTTATAAAACACAAGAACTCATTAAAAATGACCACAATATTGCCCTGGCCAGTGTGGCTCAGTTGATTGAGGGTCATCCCATGCACTGAGAGGCCACTGGTTCAATTCCCAGTCAGGGCACATGCCCAGGCTGTGAGCTCGATCCTGGTGTGGGGAGTACAGGAGGCAACTGATCAATGATTCTCTCTCATTGATATTTACCTCTCTCCCTCTCCCCCTCCTTCCTCTATCTAAAAAAACCCAAACAAACAATAAAAACATACCCTTGGACAAGGATTAAAAAAAGAATCATCAATATTTTTAAAAAATGATTTTTCCCTTGAGTCTTCAAAGGGAGCATGGCCCACCAATGCCTTAATTTCCAACTTCTAGAACTATCCTATATAATAAAGAGCTAATATGCTAATTAGACTAAACAGTTGAACGACCTTCCGATGTCCTTCTGGACAACCTTCTGGACAAAGCCGGGGCTGCAAGGGCTGGCCAGGGTTGCGAGGGGCTGTGAAGGCCAGCTGAGGCAGCTGGGGCTGCAAGGGCCAAGCCCCTTGCATGAATTTCATGCATCGGGCCTCTAGTCTATATATATAAAAGCCTAAGTGACAGAATGACTGAACATCTGGTCGCTATGACGTACACTGACCACCAGGGGGAAGACGATTAACACAGGAGCTGCCCACTGGTGGTCAGTGTGCTCCCACAGCAGAAGCACTGCTCAGCTGACGGACGGGCACCAGACGTCAGCTCACAGCTGGCAAGCACAGCTGCGATGGTGAGAGCCTCTCCTGCCTCTGTGGCAGTGTTACCTAGTGGTGGTGGCAGCAGGCACAGTGGGGATAGGATGAGCGAGAGTGGCATGGCACCCAGCCGGGGCTCAGGCTCTTCCCCGGCTGCCTACTGCTTCGCCCACTACTACATCCCTTGGGGGACATTGGATTGCTGGTTTTGGCTCAATCCCCGCAGGCAGGCCTGGTGAAACTGGCAGTCCAACATCCCCCGAGGGGTCCCAGATTGTGAGAGGGTGCAGGCCAGGCTGAGGGACCCCTAGTGAGACAATAAGTTTCTGTCATTTTAAGCTACCCAGTTTGTGTCACAGCAGCCTAAAGACTAGATACACCTAAAGACTGATACACCTACCAATCTATCCCCAAGTCCCTTCCTTCAAACTTCTTATAGGTTGTTTTCTGGCACTGGCCTGAGAAGGCCCAGTGACAGAGCACTCACTACCTAACAGAACAGGCAAATCATTGCTGGATGGTTCTAAAAGCTAGAATATTCTTCTTTGTATAATAAGCAGACACATTTTTCTGCTTGGTTGCTTGAATTGTTTTATTTCTATCAACCACCAGTCTAGAATTCAGTTATCTATAATACACATCATGATGTACTTGGGCAAATGAGTCATTGAGAGTACATCTCATCCAAAGGCAGAAACTGAGATCTCAAAGCTAAATCAAGGCCCCAGCTACACAGCATCTTCAGAGTAGGCAGCAGCACAAATGTGTGAACTTGCCCACCTCCGGGAGCTGTGGGTTCTGCAAATGAGAATGGGTGGCATCATGTCAAGTCAATCCAGTTCAGTTTTTTTAAAATTTGTATGGGGAATTAGGCCCACAAAGTAGGGGGTGCTCAATTTACACAAAAAGGATTAAGTGACTTCTCAACCTTTCATAGTTAGAGGCAGAAATGGGATTAGAATCCAGTTCTTTATGTACAACTTGGGAGTGTTTTTTTCTGACTCCTTGCAGAGTACATTCTTTGAATACACTTGGAATACTCATCATTTAATCCACTGTATAAGGTCCCTTGTAAGGGGAGATCTTAATAACGTGTTTAATAAATGCTTGCAAATTAGTTTACTTCTGTGCCCTTCTTTCATGGCAATTGAAATTCCATTTATAATAAATTCACTCAGTATTCAATGGGTGATGCATATATTTCAAAATGTTCAGCTGCAATTTGGATCTAATTAGTTGACACTTTGAATACTGCCAAAAGTTTTTTTTATTCAGGAGTGGATTGGCTGTTTCAATAACAAATCCTCAAAAACATCTGTAGGGTAAAGCCAACTGACAAAAATATTTATGTTACAGTTTTCAGCTGTGACATAAGGGGACATTCCATCTCATGTGCTTTGCATTTATTGCAAGAGCTTGGGCCACACGGATGCTCAGTGGGGTGGGCTTTCCTCATTATCATCTTGTCTTGTCCTTCCTTCCTATTGGTTCAAATTTATAAGATGCTTTAGATGGAATATTCAATAGTCTAACTGGATACTTTGTTTTGTGTCTCAACATCTCACTGTCTGTAGTTAAAAATTCAAAGCAGGATGACAGCCACATTGAGAATCACTTTTCATGCTGAAGAATGAAGACAACAAGAGCAGGCTTTGGCGAATTATGCTGATGTTGAAGGCAATGATGAAAACAGTCACAACTAGCCATCGTGGAGTGGTTTACTATGCCCCAGTCGCTGTACCAGGCACGGGATGTCATTCAGCCCTCTCAACAACTCTGTGAAGTACGTACGTGTTCTCTCCATTCTGAGGATGAGGCTTAGGGAGGCTACTTTACTTTCCCAAGGTCTGAGAGCCAGTAAGTTGGGGGGCCAGCATTTGAAACCAGTTCTAACTTGCAAAGTCACTATGTGACATGGACTTAACTGTGCTTCTGGAGACGCTACATGGGCTATGGAGTAGAAATTCGTGTTTCTACTGTATGTAATAGGATGAATATTCTACATTTTACAATGCTGTCATTCCAGTGCCTCACTGGTTTAGATAAAATATGGCAAACTGAGGAAGAGCAACGATACAAAATGAAAATCTGGTCCTTTAGTAACAGAGGAAGCTGGTATCCAAGGGACTGTGGCCTTCTAGATAGGTGTCCTGGGGCAGAGGATAAACCCGAAGGCAGTTGCTCAGTAGCTTGGGCACCCCTCCCCCATTGTTGTTTAATTTCATATTAGAGTGTGGGGCTGATTTTCTCAAAAAAAATTTCAGTTTTTCATTTTGATGTGCTACTAAAAGGATTCAGACCTATTTCCATAGCCTGATAACTTGATCCCATAACCCATCTCACCCCGAAAGGATCTGCGTTAGAAAGGCCAGACTCCAAGACCCAGTGTATTGTGTAAGAGTTCCAGAATCAGGCTGTCTGGGTTTAATTATGGGCATCATTACTCACTAGCTGTGTGATCTTGGAGACGTTTTTAAATTTCTTTTTGCTTTAGTTTCAGTCTCTTAAAACAGAGAGCACTTGTAACTCCTCAAAGAGTTGTTGGGTAGATCTAAATTAATTCCTACATGTAAAGCGTGTGGAATACTGTTTGACATAGAGTAAGGGCTCATTAAGTATTAGCTATTGTCATTGTCATCTCCCAGCCTCTTGTAGGAACCTCAGTGTCTGACCCTACTATAAAATTTTGCTTTCACTATGGAATGTTCAAAGATCTTTATTTGTATCCTAAACCTTCCTTAGGAAAATTCTCATAGGTATTAGGATTTTTATTCATTAATATTGATGTCTGCACTCAACAGCAATAATTTTCAGGATAATGTGCTGAGCTAAAGAAATTTCAAAAAATCTAATTTTTATGCAATTATCTTTTTGAAAAGTAATTAATAAAGAAGCTTGTTTTTAAAGAAGCTGTTTCTGGCTAGAGATAATGTAATAAAGCATAGAGCACAGAGCCTGGTACATGGTAGGCACTTGATAAATGCCACTATCACTACTATTAATATATTATCTTCATGTCTGTCCTGTAGGCCTTATTAGTACGTTATCACACAGTGTTGTTTTTTTTCCCTTGTGGTCGAATAAGTATTTCTTACAACTTCTGAACAGTAAAAATGTTGACTTTTTAAAGTACAGAAACCATAATTTCTTCTTCTCTGAACTTTCTGGCTAAAAATATCTGCCTTGCCCTCTTCTCTAAAGCAGGAATTAGAAAAATTAAACTGAAGGGATAAATCAATTCAACACGTACCCACCTTACAATAGCATTCTGTCGGGAGTTGCTTATGCCAAGGCTTCCGATTTCATGTTCGTCAATAGAGCCTGTCTCAAATGTCATTGTGAACAGTGTTCTGTGAACATCAGCTCCAGGTAAGTAAGAGCAATGGAGTGTTCAGGTTTCAGCCCTTTTCATGGTGAGGAAAAGCAAGTCTAGGAATAGGACCACTGGAATAAACTGCCAGGGAAGCATTTTCTTCACCTGAACAAACACATTCAGTCTATTTTGTACTGGAAAATGGTGTTTCAATAGGGAGTCTTCACTGTAATGACACATCACACATTATTTTAATGTAATCTAAAGTAAGTTTATTACTATGTAATGTATGTTAACTTTTTATAAAAAAACCCTAAGAAATAAGAAAAAAAGAAAAAGTATAATTACCTATATAACACTACCATAAAAACAAAATCCAACCCTTGCTGATTTTGCTCAGTGGTTAGAGCACTAGCCCACAGACTTAAGGGTCGCAGGTTCCATTCCCAGTCAAGGGCACCAGATTCAGTCCCCAGGCTGGTGGTGGTCGTGGGGAGATGGCGAGCGGGAAGCAACCAATCGATAAGTCTCTCTCATGTTGATGTTTCACTCTCTCCTCCCATCCCTTGCACTCTCTCTAAAAATCAATGAAAACAATATCCTCACTCCTTGGAGGAGGATTAAAAATGCTGTTAACATGTAGGGTCCAAGTTTGTGGCTGCTCTGCTGGGCCTAGGTGCACCCAGGAAGGACTGAGCACCAAGGCCGTCTCCCACCAGTACCGAGCAAGGTTGCAGATCAGCGAAGGCTCAAGGCACACCATGTTCCTCCTCTGCCTACTGGCTGCCTGTTAGGCTTAGTCACTGAAAGAGCCTTTGGCAGTACCTGGGTTGTGTGAGGTAGGTTCTCAGTGAGTCATCAGGTAGGTATAAGTGGTGCTCACCAGCTTGATACTGGTTCAAACTCAGTGCCAGTGCTGGGTCTGAGGCCACTAGGATATACCAAGACTGGCTGTCACCTACCACGTGCCTGCAGACCTTTGTTGTGGGGTGGGGGTCACAGGGAGTCATCAGAGTTAGGCCAGCAATTATCAGGCCAAAACAGACCAAGATTTGGCCATGTGAATGGGATGCTCTGCACTGGTTGGGTGTGCAAGGAAAAAATGGCCCTTGTCCTAAGGTCACACAGTTCAGACTGCTCCAGATTCTGCTAAGACCTCCTGGATAGCCGGAGTTCAGCAGCATTTTCATAAGTAATATATATTCACTTGGCCAGAGGCAAGTGTATATAGTAAAATGGTACAAAATGCAATAGCTAAGATCTAGAAACAGCCCAAGTGCCCATCAGTAGATGAATGGATAAAAAAGCTGTGGTACATTTGTACCATGGAATACTATGCAGTAGTAAAGAAGAATTTCTTACTCTTTGAGACAGCATGGAGGGACCTGGACAGTATCATGCTAAGTGAAATAAGTCAGTCAAAGACAAGTATCACATGATCACACTCATATATGGAATCTAAGTAACAAAATAATCTGATGAACTGAGTGGATCCAGAGATATGGAAACATGGAACAGAGTGTGGAATCTCAGAGGGAAGGCGAGTGGGTGGGAGATAATCAAGGAAAAACCTTGTATGCATATATGCATAACCCATGGACACAGATAATAGGGTGCTGAAGGCCTGAGGCTGGGGTTGAGGGGGGAGGGGAAAGGGCAGGCAGGGCTGGGCTGGAGGGAGTCAGTGGGGGAGAATAGGGAAAGTATGTAATACTTTCAACAATAAAGAATTAGAAATAATAATAATAATAATAATAATAATAATAAATGGTACAAAATGTAAATGGTGAAAAGTAAGTTTCCTTCCCTTTCCCTCTCTGCCAGCTATTTTTCCATCCTGGAGCCAATTGCTATTGCTTATATCTCCTTCTGGTACCATTCTATGTGTCTGTAAGCATAGAAATAGGATGTTAACATGGCACTTTCAGTGAAGACCCTAAGGTGACAGATATTATATTGCCAGACACCAATGTGATTGTCATGCCAAAATATAAATGTTCAATTGAAGCACACAGAAACCAGGTTCATGGCCCTTTAACTTCATGCCCACACTGAGGATATACAATGGTGGGCTGTTGGTGAAAAAAGGAAAGTGAGATAAACCTGTGATTGTGAAGATAATTGCTTTGGAGAGAGCAGTGCAGTGCATCCCATTTCTGACCCACTTCAGGCCTAACGAGAACCTTCCAGGGGACTCCTGCGAGAGTCTGACACATGGCTCTGCCAAGTGACAGACACTGTGAACAGTGACAGTGTCTCATTCTCATCTGAGGGCCAGAGGCAAGGGACGGGCTCGCTACTGATGGTGGAGATGTAGGAGTCGGGTCACATTGGTTGGGTCTGCAAGCTCAGAGTTGGTCAAGACAAAGGGTTCTCATACACCAGGAGCGGACCACACAAGAGATAAGAGAGAGAGACCGAGAGGGAGAGAGAGTGGGAGTGTGTGTATGTGTGTGTGTGCTGCTAACAAGCCACAACATTGGTCCCCTGAGTAGGGTGACCAACCATCCCAACTGACCTAGATTGGAGGAATTTCCAAGACATGGACTTTCATTTTAAAACTGGGGAATTCCTGGCAACCTGGGACAAGTTGGTCACCGTACCCCTGAGTAAAACTGTCAGTTTCAGGCACATGCTAGACCTAGAGAGTGTAAAGCTGTCTTAAAGGAGTCCAATTCCTACTTTCATGCTTCCCTGACCTCTCCTCGTCACAGCCTGGCATGGTCAGGAACATCGGCCCATAAGGAGCAGCAGAGTTAAGCTACAGAAAAGGAGCCTCATTTGGGAGGAAGGTAACTTTGAGTTGGCAGCTTTGACTATGACATGGGACTGGGCATTTTAATTTCTTAATGTAGACTGAATTGGTCATCTACGTTGCTATAAAACTTCGTATCATTCACAAGGAATCAGAAAAGTCATGGAACTGAATTTATATCCAGCACAGGAGACCTTCCCCATTGAATACATTTTAATGGGTCAGCAGAACACACAATAAAGTTGCTTTGTGATTTTACTCATGAGTCATGCTCTTTCAGTGTGCTAGCTTTATATTTGTGGGTTAAAAATAACCCTATAAAAGTGCAGTATATTACACATCCAACTCCGCTTTGCTTTTTTCACGCAACAATAACTTTGGAGCTCATCCGTTCTACTTTGGATAGAACTGCCGCATTCTTTTTGAATGTTACATGGCATTTCATAGTTGGATGGTCCTTGCTTTATTTAACTAGTTACCTAATGATGGCTACCTAGGTTGTTCCCAGTATTTTCCTATTACAATCAACTGTTAATATCAATTTCATATTTGAATATGATCTAGAAATGGAATGGCTGGGTTAAAGGACAATCATTTAAATTTTTGCTGATTATTAATTAATTGCCACCAAACAAGGTTGCAGTAATTTACATTCCACTAAAAAATATATGACATAATGCTTATTTACCCTCATAGTCACCATGTGTGCTATCAAGTCAATCTAATCGGAGGATAATAGCATGTAATTTAAATGTGCATTTTTCTTATTATGAGTGAGACTGAGAAGCACTTTATGTGTTTAAGAGTCACTTGTATTTTCTCTTTTAGAACCAGCTTTGCTTATTTTTCTAATGGGTATTTGAATTTTAAAAATTGGTTTTTAGAAACTACTTATACATTAAGGAAATCAGTTGTCTTCTGCGTTTTAAAAATATTTTCACACACTTAATTTTTATATGGGAAATTTGACATATGTTCTAATTTCTTAATTTTTAAAAATTGTTTCTGGTTTTTATGTCATACTTAGGCAAATATTTCATACTCTGCAATTATGTGGATTTAGCGGTCAACCAGGTAAGTTTGGTGTGGCAGGAACCAAGAAGGCTCCCAAGCGACAGGCTTAGTATTATTTAGCTACTTATTAGGCTTTCGTTTTGCCAAGTGGGATATGAGGGCAGAGGGCTAGAGCTGAAGTGCTCCACTAGAAGCCACTGAGGAAGGAGAAAGAAAATAGACGTAGCAAAGCAAGAGAAACCTTTCAGTGAGGAACCAAGCTGTTTACTGATGGTTGTGATATAATTCTACTCTGGTGGGCAATGCCTGGCTCTGCTCAAGTCTTCGGTAACATACCTACTTTTCATTGTTGTGGTGTGAGGTTGGATCTTTGGGATGGACTTATCAAATGGCTGAACTGATTTCAAGTTGTGTAAGGGGTGAAAGCAGAGGTTGTCGGTAGAAGGCTACTATTCCTGGTTACACTTCTAAGGTCTTGATGTAAAAATGTGGACCTCTACCACTAGGCGTGATGAAAGGACCCTGAGAGGCGGGCTGCGGGACCCTGGATCTTGTTCTGGCTTTCTCACTGTCTGTGAGATCAAGAGGTCACTGATACCACGAGGTCTCTGTTCTTCTGGGGGAAGATGTATAATAGCAGTTTCATGACTTTTCTGGAGTTGCCTCTGACTCCTGCCCTTTAATTTGACCTTGGGCAAATTTCCTAATCCATTTAAGAATTAAAATTCTCCGGTGTAAAATTTTAATAAAATATTGCCCGATTCAAAGAGTCATGGTGATGATTCAATGGGATAATAAAAGAAGCTGTTGATCCGAGTGCCTGATGCAGAGCAAGCACCTAACAAACGGTGTCCTAAACAAGCAAACAGGAAAAGGAAGGAATAAATGAGCAAGATTGCAATACTTTCAACAATAAAGATTAAAAGAAAAAAAAGAAGTTCAGGTCCAGGCTGAAGTTTGTAGTTGTGGGAAATTCATTTCACTGCCCTGGTCTTCAGCTTTCTCATCAATTCAACTCTTAACTAATCAGAAGTTGCCCCAATGAACATCACAAGTCACAGCATGTCTGGTCTTCAGTGTCCCCACAGGCACAGCGATAGGTCAAGGAACTGGTTTTTAACCTCCCTACCATCTCTAATTTTCCGGGAGGTTATTATGATTAGGACCCCAACATCTGTAATCCTGGGTTGAGAAATATATATATTTCTCCTAACTATCCATGTTCCAGGTCATCAAAAACATTGCTGCTCTTCCACTCTTGGGTGTAGTATAATATCCACACTGCTCAGAGAGTAAAATATAAACATGCTCAAACACGTTTTATTCTTCTGTATTTATTCCAACTTTCCTTTTGACTTGACACCACTGATGTCAGTCATATGCCCTAAATGGCCTCCTGGACAACCCTTACAATCCACACTCTCTAAAAAAGAAAGAGAATACACTTGCAAATAAGTAAGGGTAAATTGTATATAAAATCATGAATGTCCTCTCTTGCATTAGGAGGTAAAGGTATGGTATAAACAGAAGTTTTGATGCCAAACAAACTGAATTTGAATGCTAGCTGATTGCATTACCTAGGGCTAGTTACTTAATCTCTCTAAACTTTAATTTCTTTGTCTATATAAGGGGGCTACTGGTAGCCTAGCACACTGTTGGGAATATTGAATAAAATCATAATGTAAGAGGCTTGGCACAGTATACATTCCTTCTCTCTTATATGGGAGGCATAGATGACAGGACATGTCCATTCCAGTGGACCATGATGTTGTAACTCTGAGTTTTTGATCTAGTACTAAAACTGAACGGCAATGCCATCTTTGATGCTACATTTTAAAATCTTTAAATTGGGAAAAAGAATGTATTTCAGTGAATAAGGCCACCAGAAATTATTCCCTGCCGTGTTCTTCAGCGTTTTTTAAAATTCTGTGCCCTGCCCTGAATGTCTAACTGCCCCGTATAACACCACATGCGGGGGAGTGGCTGCGAAGTCACGAGGGAAGGGGAGGGCTGCGAGGGAGACGCAGCTCTAAGGACCTGTCCACATGCTGGCATGAAGGAAGTGGGGTGAGTCTATAATGCAAACATGAAAAACAAGAAAGTAAGAATAAAGGAAGACAGATTGCTGATGAATCAGAAAATAAGCATTATGATCTTTACTTGTATTTTTGCTCTATCCAACTGGTAGTAGATATTCTAACAAACAGTAGGCTCTCTCAAATACTGACTAGAACGAGGCTCTTTTCATGTCTGGTGACATGAAAAAGAAAAGCAAAACTGAATAACTGAAAAACTGAATATCCAAGTGCTGATTAACTGAGATTTGGCTCTAAAAAGAATGAAAACATATGCTGGCCTCTTTGAAGGAAAAAAAAAAAAAGCCCCAATCCCTTTGGGTTTTTCCTGCAACAAATCCTGTTCTCAATTTTCTGTTTGGGACTGATCCAGGAAAAAAATGACCTCTCCTATTCTAGTAATGAATTTCTATTCCCTTTTGAACTTTAAATATGTTAATTCAATTCCCAGATGGTCACCAAAAAATATGCATTGTCAAACCATAGATCTTGACACACTGCTGCAGGGCTCGCCCCAACCCTGTTCCTCTGATTTCTCTGGTTCTAAACATAGATCTCACCCAGGAGAAAGATAGCCCAGCCCAGGTCTGTCCTTCCAGTGTTCATAAGTAGTCTGCCTTTTTGTCACAAAGTCCCCTCGCTAAACTGAAGCGTTCCCAACCCTCCAACAGTTTCAGAGATTGGCTAAGAACAGTTAGTGGAATGGGATCAAAACCACACTCCTCCTCATTTCTGGACTGGAAACCACCAGCACTCAGAACACATTATCTTACAATCTAGTAAATTCCTTCCTCCCAACTGGGATTATATTTATCTTTTTTTTTTTAAAAAAAAAAATAATTCAAGTCCCTGCCCTCATTAAAAAAATACATGGTACATTCACCTTACGGCCAAAAAGCACTGGGTAAACCTGAGTCTGTCGAAAGTGCTTAAAATGGTTGGATGAGCTTGTGCTCCTGGTAATACTGACACTTGCTGCCTCTCAATGTCTCGTTGGTCAGAAGTAGACTCTTTGTAAGGTGGGGAGTCACCTTTCCAATCTGGGACTCACTGGCATTTATTAAGTACGGGCCCCTGGACTGCAGGCAGGAAGTCTAGAAGCTATAGGAGATCTTGCCCCTGTCTGTGGGGAGCTTCCCCAGCGGTATCCAGACCTACTAGTACCACCATCCTGAACACTCCAGCTTTTGCAGCTGGACCAATGCTGCACATATAGAAAACATTCGTGAACATTTGAGCATTCATATAACTATTTGTAAAAATATACTATTTTTACTATTTGTAAAAATATATTATTTTTACTATTTGTAAAAATATTCTATTTTTACTAATAGTATTGAAAGATTTATTGGAACCACGTCCAAACTATTAATGCAACAAACTTACTGAACAACTGCTTTATGTGCTAAGAACTGCAATAGGATGAACTGATGATAAGCCACAGACCTTCTTTCAAGGAATTTATAGCATAGAACAGATAAGAAATGTACACAGTCCCATAAGATGAGAAAGAAATTGAGATCTCTGAACTACCTGATCCATGTAATTTTGACTACTTCTTATATCCAATGATGACATTTATATGTTAGCCTTTCTTCTGGCTCTCTCCATAGTTTGTTTTCTCCCTATTCTGCAAGTATTGAAAGAAGCTTATAACAAGAAGGCATATAAGAAAATAATGATACAATATTACTAGAAAAAAAAAAGCAATGTTGTCATCATAGATGTCTTCAAATCCTGCTGGTCCACTATTTCAACAAAGTAGCCTCAAGATTCTTGCATCTTTAACACTTCATATTCCTTTCATTTCAGTCACCGATTCCCATTGACAAATACACCCTGGCGTCTTGGCACCTGAAACTCTACCAACTCTAACATCTTAATTTGTCAATCACTGACCAACCCTTCTATCCTTTCTGCTCTCTTCCTCCCATATTCTCATTATGCTTATTCAACCTCATTCTTTCTTTCAACATGCCAGCTCTTCAATGTTCCTTTCTCTCCCCATTATCTTCATTCCTGGCTCCACTTTTTCCTTATACAAACTAGCCACAAAATGCATCACTTTCACCACTGTCTTTCTGCTTCCTCAATCCCCAAATTTAGATGAACTGAATTATCTGCTGGCTCCTATTTTTATCTGTCAGTTGGTTGCCCATTTCTACCCCTATACATTCAGGGTCTCCAACACACCAGTTTCTTGGGGTCCTCTGTTCTTTAAAATTTCCCTTCTCAGGCCCCTCTCTCATCCTCCACAGGGGCCAGACTTTCATTACTCTCTTCCGGCTGCCCTCCCCATTCTTCTGTTCCCTTACTTCATAGGGAAAATGAAGGCCATCATGTATGTCATCCCTCAAACCCAAGGACTCCTTTTTATGAAGTATACACCTCCTCTCCCCATACTTCCTTACATTTTGCTGCATCCCGGAAGAGGTATCTGAACAAAGTTTATCCTTCTGTGTTGCTGGAGAAGCTTTTGTAAGATTATAATGTGGGGAGAAATGAGGTTTCCACAAATGAGCTGGAATCCGTGCTTCCATAACTTCCCTCTCTTAGACCACTGCTTGGGGAACTATGTCCTAATATATATTCTTATAATTGGAACTCACAACTACATACAGGATCTCCTTTAAGGACTCATTATTTTCAAATTTGGGGAAAAGTGATACAAAAGTCCGTGATGAACACAAATGTGCCAAGTTCTTGAATACCCGATTCCATATTCTATTCTGAATGCTACATTGCTAACCTACCCAAGGCTTATACTTTCTATTTATCTTCTTTTTTCTTTCCTGTTAGTCATTATCAAACCAGAATGTAACAGAACAAGGTCCATATTTACCCACACATGGGACAATCAGTACCAATTTCAAGTCTGTCAACAGTAAGTTGATAGCAAAGGGGGAGAGAAGGCACTCATATAAGTTAATAAAATGGAACTTCAGGAGATCCTCAACAAAAGAAAATTATCTCTGGATATAGGAAGCTGTTCACTCCAAATCAAGCAATTTTAATAGTTCAATTATATTTATAAGTGGGACTGGTCAGGAGTTGTTCAGTGTGATTGCTAAGTTTTCTCTAGAGAAGTGGTCTTTGGGGAAATAGTGCCCCAAGTCAAACTAGTCTTTACATAAACATAAAGCCCCAGCCAGCCCACTACCACGCCTCCCATTCAGCATTCTGAAGATAGAGTCAGATACAGAGAATCTACACAGTTCAAAGTATTACCAAACTAAGTCAAACTTCTAAACCACGAGCATCTCCAGGAGATGGATATGATTCTAAGCTCACTAAACCCATGCCACCAGGCTTTGTGATGGATGCATAATTGCTCAGCAGTGGATTTCCCTCCCGTGACTAAGCTCCTCCTGTATATCTGCTGATAGCTATTTCTCGGCCAGAAATAACTGAAATCTTGGGAAGGAGAAATTTAATACCTAGTCTTGGGTGTTTGCTAAATCCCCTGTAAGAAACTCTCACAGACAGTAGTGTAGTGTGATTTAGGCTAAGGAGTCAGGCAATCCTGGGTTTGACTCAAACTTTAGGTAAGATATTTCTCTAAATCTTGGTTGTCCCATCAATAAACTTAAAGAGAGGTTTCACAGGTTAGTTATAAAGACCCTAGCTTTATAAATAATAAGTGCTATCCATAATTATTATTGTTGTTATTACATCAAAGATCCCACCCAGCCCCAATTTTAGAAGGAATCTTTGTCATTGCGAAACATAATCAAAGGTCATGCCCAAGTCTGACAGCATAAAGGGAAACTGTAACTGCTGTTGAATATAGTGACTTGAAATTAACAGGCCTAGTCATTTTAGCTAAGACCTAACATGAGCAGCCAGTTCCTTGTGGTAAGAAAATCTGAGGACTCCCTGAACCTGACTACCCACAAAGGAGCTGGGCTCATAGGAGAGGCCAAGCTGAAGATAGACTGTAGCTGGGGAGACCGGAGCTAGACTTGGTCTAGTGAGGAACAACCCAATCTAAATCCTTAGGAGGGAAAGGATTTTGGATTAAAGAAGGTGTGTTTTCATTTGAAAGAGGCAGATTATGAATCAAAATATGCCCCTTCCCCTGGTAGAGTACCGTCATCCTGAACAAACTCAGATGTATGTGGTAGCCCTGCCAGTGGACAAATATCTGTATCTATAAGCACTTCAATATCTGTACTTGTAAACCTCACTATATCTATAAACACATCTATAGCTACAACCTATCATCTAGATCTAGGCCTATCATTATGTATCTCAGTCTGTATCTATAAGAAACACAAGGCCTATTCACCAATGTGTTTACATTGGCTATCTCTGGGTGTGTTAAGAAATTTTATTTATTTATTTATTGCTATCTTTTTCTGAGGAGTTATGTACTACATTTATAATAAGACAATAATAGGATATTAATTTGAGAAAAGACATGAGAGAGAAAGAAAAAAATATTAGGGTGATTTCAGCCTTTGCCACTTCCCCTTGGCTCTCCTGAGAAGGAGCACGGGGGAGGCATGTCCTGAGGGCCAGACTGGGAGAAGCTGTCGCAGGAGGTTTAAGGAAACTGCTCATAAATTCTCTACTCAGCTTTCCTCCATGGAATTTTATTTCAAGTTTATGTTCTATTTAATCTCTGTGGTGTGTGTGAGTGTATGTGTGGTTGTTGTTGTTGTTGTTGCTGCTGCTGCTGCTTTTTGTATGTGTTTTACTAAAGTAAAATCAAGAGTGTTTTGGTTTGACCTCCCTGTTCACTTCTCTACTCTTGTCATTGTCAAGTTCTGTGTTCACATGGTTTGCCGGAACCTAGCTGATTAGAGATAGTAGATTTTAGAACATATCTCGAAAAAGAGACTAGATACGGGGCACCTAAGAAAGAAACTTATTTTTTTTTTCTTTTTATGTACTGCCCACACAAGTAAAGTCACTATTATCCTGGTAGTGAATTTGGGGCCATGAATCTCCTGAGTTTCCCAGGTAATATTTTGGCAAGGATTTAATTTTAGAAGGCAGGGAAGATCTCTTATGGGAAAGAGGAGGAACAGGTGTACATACAGAGAGAAATAGGATTTTCACATCTGTGTGGGCTGGTGGGTGGTACAGGATCCTTGACTCTGGGAATGAAAAGGTTCTGGGCTCCCAATGGAGAAAGAACCAAAAAACATGCCAGAAAGCACAGGAAGCCAAGGGTTTCACCGCACTTCTCATCTTCGGGCCTTCATCTGAAGGCGATCTTCATAAGACTTCAGTAGTAATCTCCCTGCAAAAGCATGGCCTTTGCTTTCCATAGCCACACAATGAACCCTAATGGACGGCTACACTTTGTTATCTCACTGGCATCTCACACTCAAGAAAACCAAAACTAAGTTCCCTATCTGTCCACACAGATCTGCTCACCCTCCCGTGTTTCCTGTTTTGGGCAATGACATTATCATCCATCTACCCAGTCATGAGAGTCACTGGTCATTTCTGACTCCCTCTTCTTTTATTCTCCATGTCCAATTACAACCAAATTTCCAAATTTCACTATTATTTTCTCCTCTCTCTCATCCTTGCCTCCACTGCCTTGGTGAGGGGCCTCACCATTTTTGTTTTTCTTGAACCATTTCTAGGCCTAACCAATCTGGCTTTGAATTTGTTTAAATTCCATGCAAGTCTTTTCAATCACATTAAAACTAAACATTATTGCACACCTATTAAGCATTCAGAGGAGTGCTAGATGCTAGGTATACAAAGCTTATAAAAATAGATAATAGCTAATAATCATTAGTCCTTACTCTGTAGCAGATGTATTCTTTACATGTCTAATATAAGTTACTCTTCACACCATCCCAATGAGGTAAGTGTTACTTTTATATCTATTCAACACAGGAGTAACCCAAGGATCACAGAGATTAGATAAAATTGCTGAAACACACCGCTAGTAATTATTGGTGCTGGGGTATCGACCTGGGCTGTCTAACTCCAGAGACTGAGCTTTTACTCTCCATGAAGAGAGGTCTCTGGCATTTGGGGGTCACAGATTAGTGGAAAAGGCAAGCAATAATTAACCATATAAATACTAATTGGTATGATGGTCCTGTGGGAACATGAAGCCAGGTGTGAGGTTAGAGGACTCTTCTCAGAAGAAGTGATGCTTGACCGTTCCATGATAAATAGAGTTTACCAGGGCACAATAATTACAACTAACTCTTTAAACAGCATTTACTGCATGCTAGTCACTGTTCTAAGTGCTTTGCACATATTTACAAATTTTATCTTTACAATTTTTGGTAGAAGGCGGTATTGCCCCCATTGTGCAAATGAGAAAACTGAGATTAGGAAGGTGAAGTGATAAGTTCAAGTCACACAATAACGGAATGGCAGAGCCAGGATTCAAAACTAGAGTTTGTTCTAGAGTAAGTGCTGTTAACCATTACACTCTACAGAGAGTGATAAGGGCACTCCAGGTAGAGAAAATAGCCCAAATAAAGGCACGGCATTTGGTGTGAAGTGCGTGTGGGCAATGACAGGAGATGAGTCCTGCATGGTCTGAATTGTGTCCCTTTAAACACTCATATATTCAAGTCCTACTGCTTAGTATCTAAGAACATAACTGTATTTGCAGTTAGGATCTTTAAAGAAGAAGTTAAGTCAAAATGAGGTCATTAGTGTAGGCCCCAGTCCAATATGAATATTATCTTTGTAAGAAGAAGAGATTAGAACATAGAAAGACAATGGCAATAGACCAGCCAAGGAGAGAGGCCCAGAATAAATCCTCCTCCCCGCCCCCCAGGCTCTCAGAAGAAGCCAATCCTAGGGACACCTGGATTTTGGACTTCTAGCTTCCAGACTGTGAGACAATAAACATTAGTTGGTTAAGCCACTCAGACTGTGGTGCTTTGTTATAGCAGCCCTGAAAACGAATACAAGCCCAGAGGAGTAGGTAGAGTCGGATCAAATTGGCCTTGATCTGAGAGAAACCAGGAATGGACCAGTTTTCAATGGCAGAGTCATATGGCCCAACTATCATTGGATGAAACTTGACTTAAGGCTTGGTGGGGTTCACGTGGAGGGCCAGGCAGGCCCTCCACATAAAAATGAAGGCCTCATCCAAGGCAGGAATTGGGTGGAGGAGATTGATGCAGAAATAACCAGGAAGGAGACAGCTACCCACTTCCCTGTGCACCTGCTTCTAGAGCAGCGGTTCCCAATCTGTGGGTCATGACCCATTTGGGGGTCGAATGACCCTTTCACAGGGGTCATCTAAGACCATCGGAAAACACATATATAATTACATATTGTTTTTGTGATTAATCACTATGCTTTAATTATGTTCAATTTGTAACAATGAAAATATATGCTGCATATCAGATATTTACATTACGATCCATAACAGTAGCAAAATTACAGTTATGAAGTAGCAACGAAAATAATTTTATGGTTAGGGGTCACCACAACATGAGGAACTGTATGAAACAGTCGTGGCATTAGGAAGGTTGAGAACCACTGCTCTAGAGATATCTCAAATTCTCACCAGTTCCAGAACATGCCATGTCTATATCTTTGTACAGAACATCTTCAGCTGTCTCTCATTTAGTGATACTTTGAGACTAACTCCAGGGGGTGACTCCCCTATGACACTATCTCTAGCTCAGTTTGACCTTCTTTCCTCTTTGTTTCCATAGTACTGTGTGCATATCTCAATTATGATGCTCACTTTCTGGCTCTGTGCCTGTTCCATGCCTGTTTCTTCCATTAGATGGTAAGCTCCTTGAGAGAAGGTTTAGCCCACTGACTAACAAATAGAAGTGCACACCAGATGTTGAATGAATGAACAAAACAAAGCCTTAAAGAAAGGGCACAAACCCCACAAGAACTTAAAGGAGAACTGCTTCCATCTTGTTTATAAAAAAGTACATAATAAATCAGATATTTGGGAAGATGTGGACTCCAGAAATATGACACTTGTACCTGTCTGACTGATAGCCTTGCCCCTTTTTTTTCCCGGGTATAAAGGAATTTTGGGAAAGCATAAAGTATACTAATTGTTCTAGTGGGCTTTAGGGAAACCACATTGGAGACAGCATAGGGGATTCAACATGCTTACCTGAGAAAGGTAATAAATGGGTTGAGTAGTCCTAATACTCAGTGGCCTCTCATAAATATCTTTTTTTTCCTTTTGTAATTTGCTGTGTCAGCTCTGGTTTTTAAACTTACACTTAATTAATTATCTAAAATTTACAAAATGCTTGTTGCCTTGGTAGCTTTCCAATCTATCAGAATGTCTTGGTGCTGAACCGGTTTTGCTCAGCTGATAGAGCGTCGGCCTGCGGACTGAAGGGTCCCAGGTTCGATTCCGGTCAAGGGCATGCACCTTGGTTGCGGGCACATCCCTAGTAGGGGGTGTGCAGGAGGCAGCTGATCGATCTCTCTCATCGATGTTTCTAACTCTCTATCCCTCTCCCTTCTTCTCTGTAAAAAATCAATAAAATATATATTAAAAAAAAGAGTGAATTAAAAAAAAAGAATGTCTTGGTTACAGCTCTCATATTTAACTTAGAGGAAAAGAATCAAGAGCAATTATTTTTTGTCATAATTAAAATATGATCATATTCATCTCTGTAATGTCTTCTTAGGTACAGATAGCGAGTGGCCCCAATATGTTTGGTTATCAGTGTACCTCTCTCCTGAATTATATTTTTCTATGAAGTTTAATTTTCTCTGAGGGTTATATGAGCATTCTATTTTACATTTGATGTCATTAAACCTAGAGTTTAAGTGGAAGAGTTGATTTTTAATTTTTGGCAGAAATTATTGATAAAGCAGCCATCTTAAGAGGTACCTTTGGATGTCAGATGGTGGGGGTGACACTTATAGATGTCCTGTTTAGAAAGATGATGCTACTAACCTGTATTCATTCCCGATGGCTGCCATATAAATTACCACAAGCTTGGTGGCTTAAAACAGCAGGCAGTTATTCTCAGAGTTCTGGAGGCTAGAAGTACAAATCTAGGTGCCAACAGAGCCAAGCTCTCTCTGAGAACTCTAGGGGAGATTCCATTCATTGCCCCTTCCAACTTCTGGAGGTTTAGCTGTTCAGTGGCTGTGCTTGCCTCCATTTTACCTGGCTTTCTCTTTATGTCTATTCTCTGTGTGTCTCTTATAAGGACACTTGTCATTGGATTTAGGGTTCACCTGGATAATCCAGAGTGACCTCATCTTACTGTCCCTAATTTAATTACATCTGCAAAGACCCCCCCCCCTTTTTTTTTTTTAAAAAAAGATCACATTCACAGGTTCTGGGGAATAGACTGTGGACATGTCCTTTTGGGGACCACCTTGAACCCACTATACGACCCATGGTCAGGAAAGCCTGAAGGTAGCAGAGGGGCTTTCCCAGGAGTGGTGATGAATTTATACTGATGTACCTACAGGTCCTGCCTCCTCCACCCTGAATGTCAAGGTAATAATTTGCACTCAAAGGAGCCTGAATTAGAGGTGAAAGAGGGACTGCAAAGTGGTGGGCAAAATACCCTCTCTAGCCAAAAGATGTGTTCTGATTGCCCTCCACTCAGCTTTAACAGGTTTAAATTAGTTGATTATATGAAAAATTGGGATATTTTTACATAAAAGTCCCAGGCTTCTGGCTTTTTTTTATAAAGTCAGATCTAACAACGCTGGGCCCATATTTTTTCTCAATAACAAGCCTCCAACCTGGATAGCAGCTGCTCCTTTAGATGGGGCCTGACCTCTCACTGCCACACCACTCCCTGCTGTTTACTGCAGTCCTACTTTACTCATTGGAATTACTTACTTGGCTCCTGAGTTTTTGAGTTAGCATTCTCTGGTCCACTGGCATGTTATTAAGGGCAGAACCACACAGGCAGAAATTCAAGCAATGACCCTGATTCATTCTAACCATGGAGCTAAACTCTGAAAATGGATGTCAAAGAGTTTGTATAGACAAGGATAATGAGCCATTGGCAGCCAAGATGTACAGCTCTGTTACTATGAGACAGGTCCTACATTTTAATAGCCTAACTTATTTGGGGCCCAGCCTTGTATAAACACGATTTATAATCTTGAATTTGCAGGACCAACTTAACTCCAGATAACTTGCTTATTGTTTTGTGGATCAAATGTCTTATCTGTTTTACAATACTCTTTATATAATATGCTGAATATTTTCCTGGTAAAATGTGCTGGTTGAGATTACATCCACAGCATTCAGTTGAGCTAAATCTCATAGCATTTCATTACCCAGTACCTTTTTCTAGGGACACTCATGGGGGAGAGTAAAAAGAAAATTCCTTTTTTCAGCATGAGTGGTTTTATAGGTACCTACTTCTTTTGCTTCTTCTCTTGAGTCCAGATCATAAAGAATTAGGAATAGTGTTAAAACACAGAGATGTACACACACCTTCACCATGTAAGACTAATCTATTATTTGCAATTAGACTGACAGTGGCAGTGAATAATTAAGGAAACACTGATCCAGCTAGTGTTCCTAAGACATGTTTTCTCTAGGATTAACTGTTCTTGTACAAATTTCCCCATGCCATTCTCAGTTTTTAAAATGGCGTGATTTCTGTCTGTTACAGGGAAATATATAATCATGTGTAATATTCTCATGAACAATATCAAAATTCCTTCGTATATTCTGTGCTTCTTTAAATACATTCCAATACTATAAATGCAGGATTCTTTTTAAAAAGTTTACATACACAGAGAGACAGACTTTCTAGTGGGTCAAAACTGTGACATCTGTCTTCATTAACAGTGAATACCAAATTGACTTAATTTAGCAGAGAGGATCTAGGTGAAATGACTTATTAAGTGGCAAATTGAACACTCGGGGTATACATGAAGCCATCACTTTTAAAAACTTCAACCAAAGTTGCTTCCACAGAAAATAGGAATGTGAATGGCAACAGAACTATAATTTATTAAAAAGACACCTGCTTTCATATGCCAATGAAGGTAATGTCTTTTAGTATTTAAGATACAAGAAGAGATAATCACTTTCAGAATGAGTAAAAAGCATCTCTTGAAAGGGAACCTCACTGTATACTTCATTAATGCTACAATAAGGAACTTAGCTCCCCACTTAGGTAATTCAACAGAGCAATCTACCCATTTCATTGAAAACACTTTGGAAGAAATTATTCTGTTTAACTGAAGACAAACTTATGTTTGATTTTTTATTTGAAATTTGAAAGAGCTGCATGGTAGAGGGTTGTCACTGATTCTCTGAAGACTGCCTCCAGATCTCTAAGACTTACTGTGAATAAGGCTTATCAAAGATCATGGATACATGGCAAAAAGTGAGCAGCAGGCTGAAGAAGGGAAATGCTGATTAGTGAGACCTGTTGGCTGTAACCCTCCATCCTTGACATCTGTCACTGGTTTTTGTGACTAATGAATTTTGTTCCTATAAATTACTTCGAAATAGTTATAGTCAGAAGGGTAATTAGTGATGATAAATAGCTATATCAGAGGATACTGCAGCTCAATCAATCTTCATTTTTCAAATTGTTGCTTCTTTATAGAGAAAACAGACATGGCCATTAACTACTGGCAAGGCAAGGTTGACCAAGCAGAGACTGACAATGTAATGATTTACAAAATGTATATCTCATTACATATGGGCCATAAAGCTTGTAGTTACTTTTTCATTCATTTTTCCTACTAACAAATAGTCTTGAATCATAAGCTCTTATTTTTAAAAACTGTCTCCACAGAATTAAATATCACAATAAGTCAGTTGGTATTTTAGATGTCTGTATTAGTCATTTTTTTCACCTTTAGGCTACAATAACTTAAGTACTATGACCTCCATTGACATAACATGTATTTTATAATTGTCTAATAAATACTTGTTACTGTGGAGAGCTTAGGGAAGAAGAGGATAAATTAATATCACATGATCTCAGCCCCAGATAACTTGGGATCTAGGTAAGGTAGTGAAACTCACCAACAGGGAAACATTTAAATAGCAAGGTTAAAAAGAGACTACAGAGCAAAAGGACTGTCACAGACAGGGAATGTCAGGATGAGCTGGGTGGGTGAAAGTGTGAAATGTCAATATAATAAACAGAAAGGAAGAAAGCATCTTAAGGAAATGGGATGCAGGTTCAAGAAACAGCAATGAATGGGGCTAGATTTGATGAAGAGCATAGTGGTTACTATTATTTTTTAATTAAATCTTTATTGTTAAAAGTATTACATATGACCCTCCTCCAGCCCACCTCCGTTCCCCACCCCAGGCCTTCACCACCCCATTGTCTATGTCCATGGGTTATGAATATATGCATATAAAGTCTTTGGTTGATTACCTCCCACTCACCCACTCTCCCACCCCTCCCCCCACAACCCTGCCTTCCCTCCAATGGTAGACTATTTGAACTCTGAAAAGCAGTCTTCCTGGGGAAATAATTGAACATCGCCAACCACCAGTTTCCGCATAGTTAAATGGACATAAAATAGTCACTATCTCATGGGGTTGTTCTGAGGACTGAATGAGACAGCAAACATATCATGATTAGTGTGATTAGCCTGGGGTCAGTGCTACCCTGGTAATTAGTATATTCCTAATTATATTTTCCCCAGTTTTAACAATAGTTCCAAAATGTCTCCAATTTCTAAAATAATCACTTTATAATGCATATATAAGTGCCATCTGAAATATAATTAGATACATTGACACCCTCCCCCCCCCCAACACACACACACACACTCTCTCCATCCCAATTGTAGCATAAAAATACCTGCTTGGACCCTTTTATGCTTCTGTCTCCATGAATGTTTATAAGCTGAACTCCTAGAAGGGCCCTCTTACAAATCATTACTAGATGAAAAATTAAAATGTGGGTACATACTTAATTTGACAGTTACCGAGTTTGGCCTGGCCCCAGACTTGCAGATTGATAAATTAACAGCCATTAACAGCCTCTCAGCCCATCTGTGTGATTTTACTTTATTTTCCTCTCTCTCTCTCTCTCTCTCTCTCTCTCTCTCTCTCTCTCTCTCTCTCTCTCTCTCTCTCTCTCTCTCTTTTAGGCCCATGATGTGAGCAATTTTTCAAACTTATGGCATGTTTCCAACACAAATCACTGTCCCTGAGGCTAGTAACTGGCCTCAGTTGTTAGACGAAGAATCCTTTAACAACACTTTTCTAAAATGACAGAACACAGAGCAGCTTTGACTTTGGCACAGGCAGCATGCCCAGGTAGGCACTTCTTTCTCCTGCCTACTACCTGGATAGAAAGTTTCCAGCCGGGTGGATAGTTTGAGGCCTGGGAAGGGGTGGAGAGGCTTCCTGGAGCCCAGAGGCACTGAACAGAGAATAAAGTGGGGGCGACTTCATGAACATAAGGGTAGTTCTGTGGCCTTCACAGACCTCCTCCCCACGTCTATGTGTTATTTTAGTTAGTCCCTTTCATAGGCTCCCTCCCCTGCACAATACACAGATGCCCTATAGGCTCTCCACAAGATTCTGCCAATATTACAGCGCACATTGGCTGAGGTTGTCTCATCAGCTCAAGTCAGGCACTAGTAAACCTGCCAGCTGTGGCTTCCTTTCCTGTTTCCCAAATTATTCTGCTTGTAAGACTCAACTGGGACACTTGGGAAAAGGCACATTCTGGGGCTCCTTCCTTGGAGATCCCGAGGTAGAGCCCAGACATCTGGCTTTTTTACACACCCCAGGTGATTCTGTGATCTGGCAAATTTGAAAAACACTATGCTCTTCTTCCTGGGAGCACGTTGTATCCTGACATTGGGTTCTTGCAATCGGAGGTGTGGGCCTGTGTAAGTGCATGCGCTTCCCTGATGCTGAGCCACAGCTCTGACCACAGAGCCAGAGGCCCTGAAGTGTTCGTGACCAAGTGTCTAAGCCCCAATCTAGTCTCCAGGCATTGAAACCGTTTGAGAAATAGAGTTCCATAATCCTCACCTAAAACTCTATAGAGAAAAAGTCCAAAGCCCAGTAGCTCTCTTACTTAAGTACCAAGACAATTTTGTATCAATAGTGAAAAGTTTCTAGTAACTGGCTGAGAGGAAGGGAAGGATAATCAAACACTTGTTGAGGACAGAGAGAGGATGAATAAATGCTGTAGTTATTTTTTGAAAATGACTGTCTGCTCAGGCCTGACTTCCAAAACTAAGCATCTATTTTTAGATTTAAAGTTTTATTGTTATTTAAAAAGGAAAAAGTATTATCCTTGTATATGTTTTTAAATTTCCATAATAAAGAAATACAAGATATATTATCTAAAAAACACTTTTCTCATAAAATTTTTCTGTCTGGTGCATTTAGAGATACAATCTATAGAATAAAAATGTTCTTTTGAGACTTCTTATCTACTATCTGACCCTCAGTTCTTGTGCATATCTTCAGGAAAGGAGAAATATTTCTTATCACTTGTGCAGCCATCTAATAGGCAGCCTTCCTGCTCAGGAACACGTTCTCTTTTCGCTGAGAGCAACTTGGCTGAGCCACCCTTTAAGTGAACTCCCAGGATACATTTCAAATGACATGAACCACAGGATCATAAGATCTCTTTACATTTAAAAACATACGCATATTTGTATAAGGTCTGTAGATTGGGTAATAGTGGTGTACCAATGATAACCGCCCAATTTTGATCACTGTACTGTGGTTATGTGTGGAAAGTGGTAAAGGTATGCAGAAATTCCTTGTGCTATTTTTACAACTTTTGCATGTCTAAAACTATTTCAAAATAAAACATTAAAAATACCGAGTGATTTAAAATTTTGATACAATATAATGAAGATTCTACCACTCTACCCCCAGATTTAATAAATGTCACATTTTGTCTTATTTACCGCACATATTTTTATGGCAAAACATTATAAAGCGACGATTGAATCTGCTGTGTGTCACTCTGTATGCCCACTAGCAGTGAGTTGAAGTGCCTGTTTTCCTTCTTCCTCTCCAATGCTTATACTATTAGACTTTTTAGTTATTTCCAGCACGATGAAAAGAATGGAATTTTTCAATATTCATCACCTCAAAGACTAGTGAACTTGAACATCTTTTTTTACCCATCCAGATTTTCTGTTCTTTATATTGTTGTTCATATTCTTTGTTGATTTTTTTTCTATTTTTTCTTGATAATGTGGAAGCATTGTGTAACCTGGATATTTGCCTTTGTAATACGCATGAAAATCTTCCCCCACTATGTAGTTTGCTTTAATTTTATTATGGTGTCTTTTGACAGATATTTTTCAATTTAACACAGTCACAAGTCTCCACCTTTTTCCTTTGCTCTGTGCTTTCTGTATCTTATAAGAAATCGCCACTTTCCCAAATATCACAAGAGAGTTTCTGATATTTTATTTCAGAAGTTTTGTTTTTAACACATATATTAATCCTTAAGAATTTATGCTAGTTACTGCTTTGAGGCTGTCGTCTATTTTTATTTACCCACTTGTTCCAGCTTATTGAATGATTTATCCTTTTCCAGTTGATGTTTAATGCCACATTTCATAAGTTCTCATATACGCTTGAATATGTTTTTGATTTACTGTACTATTCCTTAGTTTATCTGTCTATTCCTGTACCAATATTTTGTTTTTACTTAACTATAACTTTAATTCTTACAATTCGTGGGTAAAGCCTTCCATTCTTTTCTTTAGAATTATTTGGTATTTCTAACTCTAATTTTTTGTATATGTTTTGGATTAGTTATCAAACATTTTATTAGAGCTTTTTTCATTGGTTTCTTGATTTTTAGAGAGACAGAAGATGAAAGAGGGGGGAAGAGAGAGAGATTGAAGGGGAGGGAGGGAGAAAAAAGGAGAGAGAGAGAGAGAGAGAGAAACATTGATTTGTTGTTTCACTTATTTATGCATTCATTTGTTGCTTCTTGTATGTGGCCTGACCACAGATGCAACTCACAACCTTGGCAAATTGGATTGATGCTCTAATTAACTGAGCTACCCAGCCAGATGGATTCTTATTGCATTTTCACCAAATGTAAAGGGGATGAGTAGGGGATGACTATTTTCTCCTTTATCTCAAGTCAACATGTAAGATATTTAAAAAGTCTAATAAAATGTGTCCTCTACAGTTTACATTTCTAGGTGGACTGGTTCTTCTGACTTCCTGTGGGAACGTCTAGGGCAGCGGTTCTCAACCTGTGGGTTGCGACCTCTTTGGGGGTCGAATGACCCTTTCACAGGGGTCGCCTAAGACCATCGGAAAACACATCTATAATTACATATTGTTTTTGTGATTAATCACTATGCTTTAATTATGTTCAATTTGTAACAATGAAAATATATCCTGCATATCAAATATTTACATTACGAGTCATAATAGTAGCAAAATTACAGTTATGAAGTAGCAACGAAAATAATTTTATGGTTGGGGGTCACCACAACATGAGGAACTGTATTAAAGGGTCGCGGCATTAGGAAGATTGAGAACCACTGGTCTAGGGGATGGCTGGGCAGAGGAGAGGTGGTTGTACTGTTGGCCTGGGCCATTAGAGTTCCTCAGGGCAAATGACGCTGGGATGTTTCTTGTGCTCAGATATGGTTCAATGGGAGAGAGCACTTGTGTGGGGTCATCACAGACTTGTCCAAGTGAACTGACTCAATGGGTGGAAGCCTCCAACAGGAGCAAACTGTCAGGCATCCAGAGTGAGGAAGGAGCTAATGATCAGTTGGACTTTCCTTACTCGTGAGAATTAGAGGTGAGACATTTCTGATAATTGGGGAGCATTGCAAAAAAACCCACAAAAGTGCCTTTGAGAGATGCCTTAAACCCAAAGCTAGAGAAAACGCACGTCACATTGTTGCTAGTTACATGAGACATTTCCTGCCACTTTAGTTCTTTCCCCTTTTGACCCTGGAGTGTAGGGGTCAGAAACCACAGCTAGCAAGATAAGGGAGGAGGGGTAAAATGCAAGGCTGGGAAGGGGGAGAAAGGTTAAATTCCTCTTCCACCACCACCTGTGTAGGTTGCTAACCTATATCGGGATTGCTTCAGGGAAAAGAAGTAGTATGTAATGAAGTTTCAATTTTAGTTGTGACGTTGAACTAGAGGTGCATATTACTAAGAATGACTAAAAGTCATGAGTTTGTCCTAAATTTCATTCAGGGATAGGGAAGGAGGAAGATCTACTGAAAAAATATGAAAGGAAATCAAATAAAGTTGCTTTCTGAATCCAACCCAGGATCCGAGCTTGTTTGGTGTCACCGTGACTTGGCACAGCATGAGAGGCACAGTATTGCATAGGTCAGGTACTGGGCACCTGGCTTTTCTGTGCTCCTGTATTCTCCTTTGTAAAGCGTGTAACTGTGTTCTTATGAGCATTAAATAAATTAATAGATTCAAAGTGCCTGCCATTTAGTAAATGCATAACATTAGCGAACATGTTTACAATAGATTAGTTTACAAGAGTTGTAAAAATACTCACTAATAAAGTGCATGTTTGAAAGACACACTACACTTACTGAAGGTATTTGAAAGTTTGTGAACAATTTTTAAAAGTACAACTCAATTGTTTTCAATGAACTGGTTTACCTGTCTGAGAACAGACCGAATTTTTTTTTTAATTTATTTTTTTTAGATGAGAACACATTTTGTTTCCCCTCTACAAATGACGGCTGAGTCCTTTCACAAAGATGCTGCTGAAAGTGAAGACAGAAGGTTGGCTGTGAGGTGCCCCCGCCCCTTCCAAAACTAAAGCCAAACCAACACTCTGGAGGCTGAGAAGGAGGCGCTGCAAAGTGTCCACAGCCACAAAAAACTCATCCAAGGCCACCCACCCTCTGCCACTGCTGTGCTGAAGGCAGCCCAAATATCCTCAAAAGAGTGCTACCAGGAGAAACAAACGTGACCGCTATGACCAAGTTCTCCCTGACCATCAAGTCAGCCACATAGACACAGCAACACAGGTCTGTTCATTATGGATGTCAAGGTCAAAGAGCCCCAGATCAAACAGCCTGTAAAGAAACTCTAGGACAGTGGTCGGCAAACTCATTAGTCAACAGAGCCAAATATCAACAGTACAATGATTGAAATTTCTTTTGAGAGCCAAATTTTTTAAGCTTAAACTATATAGGTAGGTACATTGTTATTAACTTAATTAGGGTACTCCTAAGCTGGCCTTTGCTAAAAACGTCCTCAGTCTGATTGAGGTACGTTTGCTGAGGTCGACCCCTTCCAACTCTCCCATCCACACTGGTCTTGTATACTTGTTTTGTCTATCTCCTTTCGTTCATCCTCTCTATATGTCCAAACCATCTCAACATACCTTTCTCAATCCTCGACACTACACCTTCTTTCACTCCACAACGTTCCCTAAAATTAACTTAATAAACTTTACTTAAAGTTTTAAGTCAACTTCGCACTGTACATGCACGCCCGCATGTGGTACTTTGTGGAAGAGCCACACTCAAGAGGCCAAAGAGCCGCATGTGGCTCGCGAGCCGTGGTTTGCCGACTACTGCTCTAGGACATTGATGTGACCAAGGTCAGCACCCTGATCAGACCTGATGGAGGTGAATGTTCCACTGGCTCTTGACTATGTTGCTTTGGATGTTGCCAACAAAACTGAGATCATCTAAGCTGAGTCCAGCTGACCAATTTAAATGTAAATTTTTCATCATTGAAAAGGTTGATTATACCATAACTGTAATTGAATACCACTATTGTTGAAAAGTTCACAAAACATGCTGGGTGGGCTCCACAAAAATTCACCCTAGGTGAGCTCAGATCCTACTCTTTTGCTATTCAGCAAAGCTCCCTGCTTACCTCTTGTCAGCTTCCTATTGACCTCCTACAAGACTATTACCAAACTCTTCATTCTTTTCAAATCCCAGCTGCTCCCTCATATCCCCTATCTTCATTTCAAGACTATCTACTAAAAGCCAAGAGAAGATCATTTGATAAGTGGTGCTCCAACTATTTCTCCAACCCTTCCCCTATTACCTTGGCTGCATTTTTCTTAAAAAAAAAGAAGAGAAGAAAAAAAGTCCTTCCCTTTTTTCAAGGTGAACTTCCCAATCTAAGATCTAATTTCTGTCTACTACTAACTTCTCCATTAATTGCTCTCTGTCAACTTCACCTTCAAATTTTCCTCTTAATTTTTTTACCCCCATAGTATCAGAATTTCCACACTAAAAAATGAGGAAGAAAAGTATTAACAGAAGCTGAAATTCCTAACAATGAACCAAAGTATCTCTAGTTGAATAATAACTTTTTAATCAATCAGTGCAGTGGGGGCAGGAGGTGAGAAGAAGAGGTAAACGTAGCAGAAACACACAAATAACTAATGCAAAATAAGCATACATTGTGATTTTTTTTCAAGACCACCTTCTATAATGTGAGTCATGTAGTATCGTCCTAATCTATCAATTCTTATAGAGAAGGAATAACCTTGCCAATTTTGTTCACTTTGTCCACCTTCTCCCATACACTCTCCAAACATTTTACAAATCTACTGAGCTATAATTAAAATACAATAAACAGCACCTATTTAACAGTATATAATTTGTTAAGTTTGACATATGTATACACTTGTGAAACCATCACTACAATCAAGTTAATGAACTTGTTTCTTTATGTGCCCAGACAACTGCACCTTTTTTGTCACTTTAGATCAGTTCAAACTTTCTATACTTTTATATAAATAAAATAATATGTACTTTACTTTTGCTTGGCTTGTTTCATCCCACATAATTATTTTGAGATTTATCCAGGCTGTTTCATTGTATCATAGTTCCTTTTCATTGCTGAGCACTATTCCACTGAATGGATATACCACTAGTTGCTTATCCATGCACCTGTTGATGGACATTTGGTTTGTTTTTCAGATGTTTGCTATCATAAATAAAGCTGCTGTGAACATTTTCTTGTATGACGCTTTGGACAAAAACAATGCTTTTGTTTCTCTTGGACACGTATGGGAGGAATGGCTGAGTTGGCATGGCAGGTGTATATTTAACTTTTTTTTTTTAATTAAATCTTTATTGTTCAGATTATTACATTTGTTCCTCTTTTTTCCCCCCATAACTCCCCTCCTCCCGGTTCCCACCCCACCCTCCGCCCTCACTCCCCACCCACTGTCCTCATCCATAGGTGCACTATTTTTGTCCAGTCTCTTCCCACATCTCCCACACCCCTTTCCCCCCCCAAGAATAGTCAGTCCATTCCCTGTCTATGTCCCTGATTCTATTATAATCACCAGTTCATTCTGTTCATCAGATTATTTATTCACTTGATTCTTAGATTCACTTGTTGATAGATGCATATTTGTTGTTCATAATTTGTATCTTTACCTTTTTCTTCCTCTTCCTCTTCTTAAAGGATACCTTTCAGCATTTCATATAATCCTGGTTTGGTGGTGATGAACTCCTTTAGCTTTTCCTTATCTGTGAAGCTCTTTATCTGACCTTCAATTCTGAATGATAGCTTTGCTGGATAAAGTAATCTTGGTTGTAGGTTCTTGGTATTCATCACTTTGAATATTTCTTGCCACTCCCTTCTGGCCTGCAAAGTTTCTGTTGAGAAATCAGCTGACAGTCGTATGGGTATTCCCTTGTAGGTAACTGAGTTTCTTTCTCTTGCTGCTTTTAAGATTCTCTCTTTGTCTTTTTCTCTTGGCATTTTAATTATGATGTGTCTTGGTGTGGTCCTCTTTGGATTCCTTTTGTTTGGGGTTCTCCGCGCTTCTTGGACTTGTAAGTCCATTTCTTTCACCAGGTGGGGGAAGTTTTCTGTCATTATTTCTTCAAATAGGTTTTCAATATCTTGCTCTCTCTCATCTTCTGGCACCCCTATAATTCTGATGTTGGTACGCTTGAAGCTGTCCCAGAGGCTCCTTACACTATCCTCGCATTTTTGGATTCGTTTTTCATTCCGCCCCTCCGGTTGGGTGTTTTTTGCTTCCTCGCATTTCAAATCATTGACTTGATTCTTGCGCTCCTCTGGTCTGCTGTTGGGAGTCTGTATAATATTCGTTATTTCAGTCCGTGTATGCTTAATTTCTAGTTGGTTCCCCAACATAACATCGAGGGTCTCATTAGTTTTCTTGTAGATCTCATTAAGTTTATCGGTGGCTTCTAAACAGTTCTTGAGAGACCTTAAAAGTGTGGTTCTGAACTCTATATCTTCCATTGACAATTTTGTCCTGTTTCTTTGTCTCTGCATTTTGTTATGCTTTCTTGGTGCACCCCCTAGTGGTCTTTGTGCGCAGTCTTATAGTTAAGCCTTGATTGTTGTAGCTAATACCAGGGAGGGTTTGACCTCCAGGCCAAGTGGCTGTGAAAATTAGCTGTGTCTGCAGTGAGAGAACTTCTGTCCTCTAGGGAGGTGCTAATCTAGCCTTTGCCTGAGGCTATCCGGCAAATGCCTTTGTGCAGGGCTTGGGCGGGGCGGGTGGGTCTCACGGGATCAACAGGGCGGGCCGGAGAGAGCAGTTATGGCGGCTCTCAGTCCAGTCCCCAGGGGCTCTGCCTCTCTGAGTCCCAGCGACCGCTGCAAACCTCGGAGAGAAAGCTGCACTCGCTCTGACCGAAGCCAGACAGTCCCACTTCTCCCGTTTGAGTCTGGGTCCCTAAAGACTCGCCCGTATCTGGAGCTCAGAGTCTGCGACTCCCTCCCGATTGAAAACGCCAACCACGCCCTCCTCCGCCAGCCTGCTCTGCGCACTCCGCACCTCAGAATTTGACTTCAGCACTGCGCCTCCTCTGAGTGTCCATATGCGTTTCTCTTTCCTCCTAGTTGTAGGACTTCCACTCAGCCAGCGTTCCTGTGGTTCTGGGTGATGTCCGTTCCGTCTTTTAGTTTCACTTTTGAAGTAGTTGTTCAAGGCAGCAAACTCCGGCGTTAACCTATGCCGCCATCTTGGTTCTCCCCAATATTTAACTTTTTAAGGAACAAATTGTTTATTCAAAGTGGTATAGCACTCTGAACATTTAAAACATTTCAAATATCCACTTTTGTGGTAACTTATGTGACTAGAAAATATGCTGGGTTAAATATACTGTGAATAGCACACAAGATCTGGTTTCTAAAGGAAAATGATGTCTAGTCTGCTATGTCTTCGGTCAGGTCCTAGGAATATAATCCTCTGCATCTGCTTTGCTAAAGAACACACTTTGAGTATTCAACAACGTGAGGACACGTGCCAAACAGAAATGCATTCACCGACCAAATCGCAGCTGTCCTTGGAGGGCTGCTGATGAACCAGCAGGGCTGTGACAGCGCTGCAGCCTAGGCGGGTGGCCCCGCGCCAGGAGCATAACTATCTCATTTATTTTAATGATACTGGCAACGTGCGCTACTCCTGTCATCTTATTTTGATGAAACTTCCAATTTTCATTACCCCTTTGAGAAATCAATTTCAAATAAGCCACTGGGTGTGTGAGAATATTTGCATGTATGTATATACATACATGCAAATATTGACACATGGAGTTACATATGTAAACCTAGACATCTTCTCTTGCTCCACTAAGAATAAAGGTCGTAGTTATGATTCAACCTGTACTATGGAAATCTGAGCAACCTCTCACTTGTGAGCTACTAAACTTAGTGAGAAACCTGTGGCATTGACTTAGCAAGATTCCAGAGCCAGAACTAGGACAAGCAGGAGGTCAGTGTGGATTGGTGGGAGAAGCCAGGTGAACTCTGGCCAGAAACTGCAGGGAGAGATAAGAGCTCATGTAGGAACCACTAGCATGGGGGGTGGGGTCAGATCATGATGAAGTACAAAAGGTGCCAGGGAGGCAACCTGCACATAGAAGGTGATTTCCCGGGCACTGCTGTGAATTATTCCAACAACTTTCTGCTGCTATCATCACTCGTGCAAACTTAGAAGAGATTCTCCTTTAAAGATGGCACTTTGAGGAGTTACTGACTTTTTTCATTTAATTCCTGTGCCCAATACTATCTAATGAATTAGAGCACATTGAATCAAACTATGACACTAAGACACTTCAGGGCATCCATGCTACATAGGGATTTGTTAAGTCATAGCTTAGCACAGGCTTCAATTAGTAACTTGTTTCTGGCCAGGCCCTCCTTGCTTTGTTTTCCTCAGGGGGCTGGTTCTTCCTCTAGACTTGACTTCTGAGGCTCACTCAACAGTTAGTCCAAACCAAGGCAGGGGTCCTCAGAGGATCATGGTCTTTTTCTCTCTGCCCCTGGGGCTCCCTGCAGTCTCAGAGTGAAAGGTCTCCTTGATTAACCACAGATGTCAAGGGAAACTTTGTCTTACTCTCATCTTCTCCATTCTGAATACCCAAGGGCATGTTACAATCTCAGGCAATTCTTCACAGATAACAACCGCCACATTTTCCCCACTCCCCTGGTTCTTTAATTCCACACCCTACCCTCGTTGTGAAGAAGCTACCAATTCCAATTAACCTGCAACTTCTCCCCTTTCAAGAAACCACCTCCAGGCTGTGCCTCCTCAGACAGGAGCAGCAGCAGCGTCATCATCTCAGTGGCTGTACCTAAACCTGACACAAATCCCTGGGAAGAATGCTAGAAAGGATGTGGGCTCTTAAGTTTAAAGGGCTGAATTCATTTACTAACTGGGTAACTTCAGGCAAATTACACTGAACCCCAGTTTCCTTTATCTGCAAAATGGGGATGCTACCTACCTTTTAGGGTTATTTGTGAAGATCTGTGGGATATTGTAGACAAAACTACTGAATTTCTTTTAAAGCATATGGTCGGGGAGGGGCAGTGATCATAAAAGTGGCAGGCTTGGTTTGAATCCTGACTCTGGTATTAGCTGGGAAATTAAACAACTTAATTCTTGGAGTTTCAATCATCTGTATAGTTATACAAAAGGTGCCAGGGAGGCAACCTGCACATAGAAAGTGCTTTCCTGGGCACTGCTGTGAGTTATTCCAACAACTTTCTGCTGCTAGTTACAAATAATGATATAGAAGTTTTGTAGGGATTAAATGAGATTGGGCCATTTCATATGCACTGAGCCTAGTAAGCTTGCATAGAAATGACACAGAACCAAAAGTTAGTATAATTAGAAATTTTAAAATATTAAAAATTCCTGGAAGCCCCATTCTGCCAAAAGCAGAAAATCTAGTTCTTTCTGCCTTATCTTTCTAGCCATGTTCAGATCTAGACCATAGTAAATCTAGAGCAATCAAGAGACTTATTATTTTCTACCCAATTCTGAACAGGCAGAAAAAATTGGATAGGAATATGAGCATGAGAGTCTCTCATCTTCAAATTCATACTAACCATGGAAGAAAATGCTAGAAATGGTTTGACAAGAACTTTGGGGAGCCAATGGTCCCCAAACCTGACTTTTCTATTACTCATGCCTGGTTGGCTCTCTTTCCGATTGCAAAAGACTTTCATCCATCCTCCTCTTACCTCTACACTTAAACAGAGGTCATTCAGCACAAACTCCCCCAGTTTCCTTACCTTCCACCTTCACTTCTTCATCTGCACCCATCCTTTCTTCTCTACATGGCTGACTCCTCCCACTACATGCTCACCATTCATTCTTTTATATGTGACCTCAGAACTCAAGATACTACTAAGTTCTCTGGAATCATACCTTGTTTTCTATTTACTTACTGGCCATTTTCTGATTTCTCTCAATATAAAAGTATTGTCCCTTGATGCTGCATTGCCTTCAAACTGCTCCCCTCCCTATCATGGCCAAAATGCTACTATGAATAGTCTACACAGGCCAGCTCACTCTTGAGCTTCTCCGCATACTTGAGCTGCATCTGAGCTCCATCAGCATCATTTGCCAGTTTTTGACCCCTCAAAAGACAAAGGTCTCCTCTTGGGTTTCAGTCACTTGGACCCATCTACAGCTAATGACACTGCAGATGCACCCTTCTCCCTTAAGGCTCCTGCATCACCTCCATCATCCCTCCCCTTTGGTTTTCTTTCTACTTTTTAATTGTATTTCATACCCCTCTTCGTGGAAAAGTCTACCTCTGCCAATACTTCTAGGTTGAGTTTGCCTGGACTCTGCCTTTTACCTTTGTATTGTACTTAGTTTACTCACATCCCTGAGTAATCTCATTTACCCAGGACTGCTACATAATTTTTGGGGCCTAGTGCAAAGTGAAAATGCAGGTTTTTTTTTTATTAACAACTATTGTGTGGGCCCTTTCTGACTGTACCCGTTGCCTGAGCATGAAGCTAGCCATGTATTCAACTCCAGAGCTCCAAGTCCAGAGATTCTTCCAGGTCCAATTTCCAGCCCAGACCCCTCTCCTGAGCTCTAGGCTTAAACACTGTTCTGTATAAACATCACTCCTTCTTGCTCCAGGCAGACTTTGTTTAAATCCTGGTATTTCCGCTTACTAGCTCTGAGATGTTGAGCAAGACAAGTTCTCCCAGCCCCAGTGTCTCAGTGTACTAACTGCAAGGTTATGGGAAAGTTTGTATAAATATCAGGCTGGTAAGTCAATAACAGATGTTGACAATATATCCTATAAACGGCTATAAACTGTCCAGGTTCATAAAATGTAAAAAGTCCCGAAGCAGGAAGCTGCTACAACATCAGTGCCAACTATTTATCCAGTTGCTTAGAAATTGTGCAAATTAGGACAAATAGGTAGTAACCCTTGCAAAGAACTTGGGAATAATTTTTGCCTCAAAGGGGTTATTAAAAAAATGCAATATTTATTTCAGTCAGAGAACAAGGACTCTGATAGTGAGTTCTTCCCACAGGGATCTGGTCTATCTGGTTCTAGGAACTTGACATCACGTGCTTGGAGCTGATGGCCAGGTTCCAGTCTCATATAAGCAAAGAATGTGAACTTGCATAGCAAAACCAGAATGTGAGTGCCAGGCTGGGGCTGCAAACACCCACAAGGCGATTACTTATTTTTTTAGTGATGAGTTTATTTTCAGCTTTCTACTGGGTATCAAACCAAGATGCTCTGTTGGAAATCTAAGCGCCATCATGCCCCACACAGAACTCAGTAATTCCCTTCTACCAGCCACCAAATTTAAACACTGACCAATTTTTACTCTGCTCGCCCTCCTTCATTCCAGCAACTACTCCCCAATGCACATCCAGAAGCAATAGAGACAGTAAGTATATATAGAATCCGTAGAGATGATGATGGTCAGATTTGACCAAATAAAAACAGAAAACAGCTCTGTATGACAATAGGCATCATAACTAAAATAAAAAGGCAGTAGTAGACCAAGTTAAATACTGTTTATTATATTGATCTCATATTTACAGCCCCAATCATATTAATAATGTGATTATTGGTTGTCTTCTTTTCTCATTATTTTACAGATAGAAATCACCACCCAGAATACTTAAAATGCACATAAATTAACAGAAAAAACCACAAATATAAATGAAAAGTGGGCAAAAAAATATGAGTAGGCAATTCATAGCAATCACACAGATGATCTCATTAGTAGGTTGAGATTCCTTTGAGAACTATATAGATAATGGCTGGTAGTTAGTGGTACCAGTAACTGACACACAGGATTCAGGTAAAGAAGCAGCTTTGAGAAGGAAGGGAATTATTGAGTTCTGTGTGGGGCATGATGGGGTTTAGATTTCCAACAGAGCATCTTGGTTGTGATACCCAGTAGAAAGTTGAAAATACACTCATCACTAAAAAAAAAAAAATAATAATAATCTCCTATGCGTGTTTGCAGCCCAAGCCTAGCACTCACATTCTGGTTTTGCTATGCAAGTTCACATTCTTTGCCTCTATGAGATTGGAACCTGGCCATCACTCCAAGTAAGTGATGTCAAGTTCCTAGAACCAGACTGACCAGATCTGAAAGGATGGGTGCAGATGAAGAAGTGCAGGTGGAAGGTAATGAAACTGGGGGAGTTTGTGCTGGATGATCTCTGTTTTTCTAATGACAAAGGAGCAAGTTTCACCCATCAGATTGGTTAAAAAAGAAAAACACTAGAATAGAGGGGAGGGGGATGGGAAGGAATGTGGGTAAAAAAGGGTGAATGGAATTAAGAGATACAAATCTAGTTATAAAATAAGCCACAGGGATATAATATACAGCATAGGAATATAGTTAATACTGTAATAACATTGTATGGTGACAGATGGTTACTACACTTACTGTGGTGGTCACTTCATCAGGTATATAAAGGTTGAGTCACTATGTTATATACCTGAAATGAATATAATATGGTATATCAACTATACTTTAACCAAAGAAAGTAACAAAGGATAATATTTCAGTTTTGATCAGGTGGTGGCAAAAGGGTTGTGTCTGAAGGCAAGCAAAACTTAGAATGTATGTACCTTTTGACTCAGAAATTCTACTTCTTTATGACCATTCTTGCACATCTGCACAAGGGCATATATAAAGATGTTTCACTGAAACACTTTCTGTGGTAGCAAAAGAGAGGGGTAACGTAAATGTATCTCTGTTGGAAATAATTTTTAAAAATGGCATATTTATACAAGAAAATTAAGGAACACATCAAAATAATGAAATGTGTTTTTAAATTCTAACTTGGAAAAATCTCTATACATTGTTAAGTGAAAAAAATTGTAGTTTCTGCATAAGTAAATCAAAGTACAACTTAATTGTATTATACTTATAGATGTGTAATTGTACACAAACAGGTCTGGAAAGATCTGTGCCCATGATTAGATGGGTGGGTTGGAGATAGCCCTGGTGTGTGGGGAATGAAAGGGAAAAGGGCCCTTTTTACTATATATTAATTCCCTAATTGAATTTGTAAAACAAAAATGAATGGCCATATAATTATAAAACTTAAAACAATGATTTTAATTATTTCAATAAAAACATGGCTGAGACATTTTATCATCTTACTCTTGGACCAAATTACGCGATTTTATCTGACTAGCATGCACATGTTCATGTAATCTAACACAGTGTTCCTCAAGCGAGGTTTATAAACTGCCTCTATCAGAACCCCTTGACATTTCTGGAAAGAAATACAGATCCCCAGGCCTCACTCCCAGCAGGTTTAATTCAACAGATGTGGGATGGTCCCAGAATCTGCATTTTAACAATCCATGATCAGGGTTGGAGAACCCCTGGAGCAGGGGGTCAGCTTTATCTGGGTTTCACTGGTCCCTGAATGGTTTTAAATTCCTGATTCTCTTTCAGGAACATAGAAAATCAGACTAGATTAGCATAGGGTAGGAACAGGATACTGTAATTTAGTAGCTAAATTTTCAAAAATGCTGTACAACCACCTGTGTTTGTGGCTGCAGGTGCTGACCTGTGCCTACCTGAAGTGGGTACTTGTATGCAAATCCACACCTGTGCCAACTCAGAGTAGGCAATAGAAGGTGTATTCTATTCTTCTTCCTTTTTCCAGGGTTTGGGTTTCTGCTCCTAATTATGGCTGTACTTGAGTGTGTGTGTGTGTGTGTGTGTGTGTGTGTGTTTGTGTATGTGTTGTATTCTCCAAGGAGGTTTCTCTCTGCTAGTCAATATAGATTCAAGAAAAAACAGCCATCTGTGCTGTAGGTATTGTAGCACTTGTATATTATAGTTTGCTATTTACCTGTGTCATCTTCTCTCAAGCCTGAGCTAGTCAAAGACACAGCTTATTAGCTTTGTGTTTCCAGTGGCCAGCATCGTTCCTGCTGACCCATATTAGGTGTTTTGCTGTTCATAAATTCTTTCTACCAGGAGGTATCGTCTTTTTAAAATAATTCAACCTAGAAATTACACTCTGTGAAATGAAAACTTCCCGATTGTTCTCTCACCTGCTTGTCACCAGGTATAGCATCCAG
The DNA here is from genome assembly GCF_963259705.1 of Myotis daubentonii. NCBI lineage: Eukaryota > Metazoa > Chordata > Mammalia > Chiroptera > Vespertilionidae > Myotis > Myotis daubentonii. The sequence goes on from NC_081843.1 coordinate 80,524,547, forward strand.
TTTGTTTTCTGGAGGTGGATAATAAATGCCATGGAGGAGGTTTATTAATACCTCTCTTTAGAAATGTAGCCACTAATTCTTCCAAATTGTATTAATTCCCGTTCTTTCAAGGTGTTTCACTTCCAAATCTGCTCACAATATTTATACACCTCTAGCATAACACCGCATTTCCCTGACATTGTTTATGAGATACTGGCTCAGGTGTCTGTTTTCCTTCGCTGGGCTGTCAGTTCTTCCAGGACAGGCAATGGCCCCACTGCCTCAGTCAGAGAGCTTTTCATGAGAATTTCACTTGGTTTAGGAGTGTTTCAAATAATTTTAACTTCTATGCTTATTCCTGATATGGCAGCACCTGTTCATTAAAAAAGAAACACCCCATAATTCAAAGCATAAAGCATATTTTTGAGGGGAAAAATTCAGATGAATTTTTATATAAAGGTAGAATGTCTAATCCAATTAAAAATGGGCAAGGAACCTGACTAGACTTCTCGAACGAGGACATATAGATGGCCAATAGACATATAAAAAGATGCTCAACATAACTAATCATTAGAGAGATACAAATTAAATCCACATTGAGGTATCACCTCATACCTGTCAGAATGGCTACCAAACAACAAGTGCTGACAAGGATGTGGAGAAAAGGGAACCCGAGTACACTGCTGGTGGGAGTGCAGATTGGTGCAGCTACTATGGAAAACAGAATGGAATTTACTCAAAAAATTAAAAAATGGAACTGCTGTTTGACCCAGTGATCCCACTTCTAGGAATATATCCTAAAAATTCTGAAACACAAATCAGAAAGAATATATGCACCCCTATGCTCATAGCAGCATATTTATAACTAGGGGCCTAGTGCACAAATCCATGCACCTTGAAAGGAACTATGGGCTGTGAGGCTGCAATGAGCACAGGGGTAGGTCTCAGCCCATCCTTCTTGCCCCCCCACCCCTCCCCCCACAGCCTCTGGTCCCCTGTCTGCTGGCAGCCCCACTCCCGCTGCCACCGCTCCCACGTGCTGACGGTGCCTGCCCCCGCTCACACCAGCTGACAGCACGGAGCGACTGGGGCTGGTGCCAGCAGTGGGTGCAAGTGGCGCCTGCCACCCCATTACTTCTCAGGAGCAGGGGGAGGTGGAGAAGCCCTCAGGGGTGATCGGGCCAGCAGCCACAGCTTGCACCTGCTGATGGCACCGAGTGATGGGGCCAGGCACCGGCAGCAGGTGTGAGCGCCGGGCGGGACCGTGGTGGGCAGGAGCAAAGAATTTTTAGTAACCACCAGAGGCTCGCCTGGATGACAGCAACCAGCGTAACACCTTGGTCTAGTGTTCCCGCTCACCTGGTCCACAATCCCACTGCAGCCGACGCCCACCATGTTCCGCGTGCACCTCCTGGTGGTCAACGCATGTCATAGTGAGCAGTTATTTGGTTGTTCTGCTGTTCGGCCTATTTGCATATTAGGGTTTTATATATAGATAGATAGCTAAGATCTGGAAACAGCCCAAATGCCCATCAGTAGATGAGTGGATAAAAAAGCTGTGGTACATTTACACAATGGAATACTATGCAGCTATAAAAAAGAAGGCTCTCTTACTCTTTGAGACAGCATGGAGGGGCCTGAAGAGTGTTATGCTAAGCAAAATAAGCCAGGCAGAGAAAGATAAGTATCACATGATCTCACTTATATGTGAAATCTAATAAACAAAATAAACTGACAGGCAAAATAGGTCCAGAGGCATGGATACATGAAACAGACTGGCAGATCTCAGAGGGGACGTGGTGGGGGGATGAGAATAGATTAACCAAATAACTTACATATATGCATAATCCATGGACACAGACAGTAGTGTGGTGAAGGCCTGAGGTGGGGCAGGGGCTGGGTGGAGGGAGGCAAAGGGTGGGGGAAATAGAGGACATCTGTAATACTGTCAATATATATATTAAGATAGAATATCCATCAAAGAAACCTGAAAATTGTGGGACCACTCCAATAGAACCTACATTAAGAAATAAGTACTACACCAGTATTCATTCAAATGATAACTTTCACTTCAGCTCATCATTTGTTACTATGTCTACAAAGTAAGTAGGTGGGACTGAGTGAATTTTAGTTTGCCCATCCAATGCTAAAATTCTGGTTTTCATGAATTCTGAGGTTATCTACTCTTTAATTATTCCCCAGTACAGGGAGCTTTGGTGTGAATCCACAAACAGTCTAGGATAAGTTCTAGCAACTAAAGTTTACCAAGATCCTGGTGGGATCACTGGGTCAAACAGCAGTTCCATTTTTTAATTTTTTGAGTAAATTCCATTCTGTTTTCCATAGTAGCTGTCTGCACTCCCACCAGAATTTTAAAAACCAGCTTGGCTTCTTCATGACAACAACTTCATGACTCACACTTATGCTCTTGTTCTTTTTGCTGTTCTTAACTTGCAATCCATTTGCTGCCCTTCTCTCCGGCCCTTTCCCATTTAAAGACTGAGAGGAGAGAGAGAAAATTAGTTGTCCAAATATTGACGCACTTTGCAATATTGGTGCCAGGGACTCTTGAGCTGCCTGAAAGTTGATACTCCCCCTTTCACCACTGGCGATTACTGCATTGTCCTGAGCTCAAGGCCAGTGATTATGTCTAGCGTGGCGCTTGATTTCCTGGAAAAGCCATTCATAGTCATCTCAGAGGTGACTTTTTCAGTTAGGATGGCTGACTCAAATTTCAGTTTTTCTTTTATTCTCGGTTTTGAAGTACCAGACGTGCTAAGCATAATACAACATATTGTTATCTTTATTTATTAGCCTCTAAGAGAATTAATTATCTTTAGCTGATACCAAGCTCTCCATAATTTACAGGCCCTTCCAAGCTTTTGCACTCATCTGCCATCCAGAATTTCATCTATTTTTTTTTTCATGACAGTAAATAATAATTTGCCTGAAATTTCACTTTAATGCTATGAAGACGACCTCTCCCATCTCTACCTCTGAAATACCATTAGGTTAATCAGGATCTTGACACATTTGGAAAAACTATGTTTTAGTCCTATTTTAGTTGTAATTGACTTTTGCTGTCATTTAGGGAAAAAGAAGTAACTGTTTTTTTGTTGTTTGTTTTGATTAAGTGAAGAATCCATTTTCGGCTGCAGCCTTCAAGAATATTAAAATGCACTTCAGATTATCTGTGAAAAAGGAGAGACCCCACCAGGATCTTGGTAAACTTTAGTTGCTAGAACTTATCCTAGCTTCTCTATCACTACCTTCCATGTTTATCACATACACTGAAATATTCAATTGAAATTTGAGCAAAGACTGTTTGTGGATTCACACCAAAGCTCCCTGTACTGGTGAATAATTAAAGGGCAAGATAACCTCAGGTTCACTCTGTCCTGTTCAGAGAGCTGTGGAAAGTGCTGTCATTTCTTCTGGATCACCTGCACGAGCATACCACGTGCACAAGGGGAAGCCACTAATTCCCATTGGATTCACCTGGACACTATGAATCCCAAGGTCAGGTCAGACCTACATGAGCGGAATCTTTAGAGTCATCCAGGGCTGTACGTTCAATGAACTCCACAGATGTTTCCAAAGAGATCTGTTGGGGAAGCAATACCAGGGCAGTGGCTCCCTAACTGTAGCACCCTAAAGAGTCACAGAGGGAGCATTCAAATGCAGACACTGAAGCTCCAACCCAGAGATTCAGATTCAGTAGGGCTGGCTGGGGGCCCAGGAATTTGCATTTTTAACCAGTATCTTAGGTGAAAACTGCTTCTGGTGAGCCAAAGAAACGAAACACATTGAGGAACACTGGTATCGCAGCTAACCAGTACCTAGCCACGGAGAGCTAATAATTGAGTGGCCATCTGAAGGGAGTATTTCAGTAGCTGACAGCAACATTTATCATTACTGGAAGAAGTATGCAAAAAGCCCTTTCTCATAGTGGAATATTAGTTTTAGCATTAATTGCTGAAGATAGATCAAGAGTATCTATCTATCTATCATCTATCTATCTATTTATCTATCTATCTATCTATCTATCTATCTATGTAAAAGCCTAATATGCAAAGTGTCCCCTTGGGAGTTCGACTGGGAGTTCGATCGCTTGCTATGATGTGCACTGACAACCAGGGGGTGGCATGGAGGGAAGGAAGGCCCCAGCCAGCACCTGGCAGCCAGGGAAGAGAGGCCTCGGCTGGCAGCCGGATGGCCCTGACCGGCCCTGATCGCTGGCCAGGCCTAGGGACCCTACCTGTGCATGAATTTTGTGTACTGGGCCTCTAGTAAGGAAATAAGTATAAAAACATACAAATTACCATCTAGCAAGTGTCACTTCTAGGTATTACAAAACCCACGGAAAACTTGAGGCGCCTTTTGTTTTACTGTTCTCCCTCCTTCTCTCCCCCTTCATGACCACTGTTGGAAAACTAGAGAAGTAAAATAAACAAAAAGATAAAAAAAAGAATTTAGAATACTATTTGCCAATACTTCCTCTGTCTCTTACACCATATAAACCACTAAGGTTATCTGGCTGCATAGATCTTCTAAAACACAATCTGACCCAGTCAATTTCCTTTAAGGATTCCCAGATGCTCTTAGGATCAAGCCCAGACTCCTTAGCCCAGCCGTGGGCAAACTACGGCCCGCAGGCCGAATCCGGCCCGTTTGAAATGAATAAAACAATTGAAAAAAAAAGACCGTACCCTTTTATGTAATGATGTTTACTTTGAATTTATATTAGTTCACACAAACACTCCATCCATGCTTTTGTTCCGGCCCTCCGGTCCAGTTTAAGAACCCATTGTGGCCCTCGAGTCCAAAAGCTTGCCCACCCCTGCCTTAGCCCAGCTGAGAGAGGGCTCATGACCTGATCCCTCCGCACGGTTCTACCTGCCGCCTCCTGCTCTTGTTTAGTTCTAGGTCAAGTCACCGAAAATTGAGTCACTGGAAGCAAATTTAACCGGAAAAGATACTCCAAAGATATCGAAAATGCTAACTTAAACAAACCAACTATAACATTTATGGCAGTTTATATGGGATGGGGGTTTTAAACTTCTGATGATTTCTGCCATGTTTTAGTTGACTGGGGTTTTCAGTTTATTGTTCTCATAGAAGCAGCTTAAGGAATTGAAATTTAGTGCCACAATTACTATTAATCAATTCATTCATTCATCACCGGTGCAGGGATGGACAGAAGCAACTTTTTATTGCCGGTGTGTGGGGGAGGGTCAGGGAAAGCATCTCTGAGGTCTGAATAACTGGAGGCGGTGGCCATGGAAAGACCGAGGGCAAGAGCATTCCAAACTCTGACAACAAAACATAAAGCTTCATTAAAAGCAATGGTTACAGTATTTTATACATTTTATACCAAATCATGCGGCCTGCCCCAGCTGCCAGGGAGGCTAGGGAATTCCGCAGCTGGTAGTTTTAGCTTTCTTAGTTGGAGGCAGGCTGTCCTCATTAGGAACATCTCCATTGGAAGGAGATTCACGTGTAAGTGAGAAGTATCATTGGTAGCACTTGAGAGAAATACTAGAAACAAATACTTTAAACCAGTGGTTCTCAACCTTGGCTGCACATTAGAATCACCTGGGAATCTTTTTAAAACCCTGATTTCTGGGCCTCCTCCTCCGGAAATTCTGTTTCTTTGTTACTAACGTTGTGGCCCCACCCCATAACAAAGAAACAGAATTTCCGGAGGAGGAGGCCCAGAAATCAGGATTTTAAAAAGATTCCCAGGTGATTCTAATGTGCAGCCAAGGTTGAGAACCACTGCTTTAAACAAAACAATACGTTGTTTTTTAAACAATGATTTGTTTTGCTTAAAACAATTCAAAACCATCTATAAATGCAGTTTTCCTTTAGTTACCAGTTAGTTTTAATCTCACCAATTTAATTTTATTTCAGTGACCAGCCAAAGTTTCTATACTGTAGGTACTTCGGATTTATGATTTGGGAAATGAATAATTCTTGTGCATTTCAAATTGCCTCAATAAAAATACACAAAACCCACTAACGGGTGAGAAACACCCTTAAAGGCTGTTGCAATCATTTATGGGAACTGATTTGCTATAATATTTGGAGAAAGTTAATTAAAGTAAGTTTTTTATGAACCAAAAAACCTGACAAATTGTTTATTCATTGCATTGGTAATACCGGAATCAAGTTTTGGCAAACCCCACAAGTTACTCTCATCTTTTCGTCATAGTCATGCTGATTTTTCCCCCGGTAAAAATAAATAAATAAAAATCTTTGGTCCCCTCCCCACCTCCGCACATGAATTTCTACTCACTGGAGTCTGCAAACCACGGGCCTGTGCCCTAACCCCCTCCCACTGCGTTGTCCCACATGCCCAATGTCGCACGTTCCCCACCCTCCAGGCCAAGAGCGTCCACTTTTCCTCATCAGGGAGACGCTGGGGGCAAACGTAAAAATCCAATCAACCGAGTTTAAACAAGAAAACAGTTATTTCTTTTAACTAAAAAATCCCGTAAACAGGAATATCATACCTGTCAAGCGGCGGGGTATCCCAGCTCTCGGTGGTCTGCTCAGGTCTCCCAACACCATCTCCTGGGGCTACAGAGTCTGCAGTTGGGACCTGGCCTCCACCGCCGGCTCAGAAAGGCCCTCGGGCCGGGGCGCTGAGGCAGCTCCCACCCCGGGACGCTGTTCCCTACCCCAGAGCTGCCTGCCTGCCTTCCTGCGCAGACAGGCTCTGTTTCCAACCACGTGATGCTCATGCTCCTCCAATGGCCAGGGTGCAAGGAGCTGGTGGGGAAGTCAGCTATTGGCTAGAACACAGGCAGCAGACTGGCTGCCATTGGCTGTTGCCGGGGCTACTTGGAAGGGCCCCCAGTGGGCCCAGGATTGAGATTAGAGAATCCGGCTTAAATCATAGGTACTATACTAGTAGTCACCTAAATTCTGGTAATTGTCTTTAAATATTATTTGTGATGCAACAGCACTACTGTAGAGGGCATAGAGTTTGTATTTACAGGGAAGAAGACATTCATATATATAAAGAGACTTATAGTCATATATATACACACACATGCATATTTATATAACTACATATGCATATATATTTATATATGTATAGTAATGATACATGTAGAACTGTTTGTTGTATGTTGGTCTCTCCATAGACTATAAGCTCTTAAAGTCACATTTATTTTATTTTTATTTTTTAACTTGAGAGAGAGAGAGAGAGAGAGAGAGAGAGAGAGAGAAACATCGATTTGTTGTTCTACGTACTTATTTATTCATTGGTTGTATATTGTGTGTGTCCTGAACAAAGATTGAACCAGCAACCTTGATATAGCAGGATGATCCTCTCACCAACTGAGCTACCCTGCCAGGGCTATTTTATATACTGAAAACTGAAAAGAGTAAATGTTCAACAATTATTTGGTGAAAAAATGAATATGTTCACCCCAAACAATCTCAAGATTAGGTACAAAATTCAATGTACCATACCAGAAAATCACTTTAAAAGTCATCATAATCTTTTTGTGAGATGTATGCTATCAGATGAGTTAGCAAACACATACTGCCAATAATTTATAAAAATTGCTATAAAAATAAATTACATCTATGCGTGTGTATATTAAAATGTAGCCAGATATACACTTTGATAATGCTACCAGTGTTAAAACAAGTCACTTTAAATACTTAATTGTACTTCCCTAATGGTCTAGACTGGCTTAAAATATTAAAATTTCAAATCCTAATAATTTTACTCATACCTCTATACACAGTTCCTACAATATCACCTAAAGCTCAATAAATATTTGTTGAAGGTATAAAATAACCCATTTGACTCATTATGCAAATCCAGCACAGCCTGAAGGTGTATGAATTTGGCTTTTCGAGAGGTGGAAGAAATAATATTTTCTATGTGCCCAGCTATGAAGAATCAAGATACAAACATCTTCCTTTTTTCTTTCCTGCATTGTTTTTCTACTGCTGTGTAATGAATAGTAACAAGTTTAGCAACTTAAAATAATACCCATTCATTAACTCATAGTGGGTCAGCAGTTCTCGCACGTCAAGGTATTGTTCAGACTGAGTTCTAATCTGAAGACTAGGGAAAAATTCACAGCCAAGTTCATTCTCATTATTGGCAGAATTCAATTCTTTGCAGTTGTAGGACTCAAGAGCTTCCCCTCTTTTTTTTTTTTTTTTTTTTTTTTTTGCTTGTTGTCAGCTGGTGAGGGGAGTCCTCTCACATTCCTTGCCACATGGGCCCATTCATCCTGAAGCCAGAAATGGCCCGTGGAATCTTCTGGTGCTTCAGATTTCTGACTTTGTCTCTGATCCCTGGACCTAGATTTAAGGATTTATGTGATAAGGTCAGGCCCACCTAGATAATCTTACTCCCTTAAGGTCAACTGATCAGGAATTTACAGGTGCCGTTTGCCATGTTAATGTAGCATAATTGTGGCAGTAATATCTCATTACATTCAGATTCTGCCCACACTCAAGGGTATGAGATTATACAGGGGGCAAGGGTCTTTGGGACCATTTTAGGATTCTGTCTATGACATTTCCTTACTCTAGGGTTTTGGCTTGAGCTCAGGGATTGTTAATTGTGTGTGTGTGTGTGTGTGTGTGTGTGTGTGTGTATTTAGATGATTCTGACCTCTAAGGTCAGTTGGATTAGTTCATGACACAGGGATCATCTGCAATAGCAAACAATAAGAATACACTTTGCTGTCTGGTCTCTTGGGCAGCTTCTGTTCCTTCTTTATTACCTGGGTTTATAATCTGGTCATACCATTTACTAACTGATGTTTGGCAAGTGAACTAAGGTTTATGCACCTTAGTTTCCTCATCTGTAGACATAGTGGTAACACTTAAATCGCAGAATGTTGGCAAGGATTAAATTATCCTATCTAATAAAAGAGAAAAATGGTAATTGGCGTACGACGATACCCTTTTCACTGGCTAATCAGGGCTATATGCAAATTAACTGCCAACTAAGATTGGCAGTTAACTGCCAACAAGATGGCGGCTAATTTGCATATGTAGGCACAATGCAGGGAGGCGAAAGGGAAAGCAGGAAGAAGCCCCCTGCCACTGACAGTGATCGGCAACCCAGGGGGGAGCTAAGAGCTGGGGGGCAGGGCCCCCCAGCCATGATCGGAGAATCAGGCGCCTTTGCCGCCCTGGCCAGTGATAGCAGGAAGTAGGGGTGGAGCCAGCGATGGGAGCTGGGCACGGTCGAAGCTGGCAGTCCCGGGAGCTAGGGGTCCCTTGCCTGGGCCTAAAGCAGAGCCCATGATCACAGGGCCGCTGCAGCTGCGGGTCCCCGCTGCCCGAGCCAGACGCCTTGGCCAGAGGCGTTAGGCCTGGGCAGGGGCGGAGCCTGCAACCGTGGGGAGCTGGGGGTCCCCTGCCCAGGCCTGACACCTCTGCTGGAGGCCTCAGGCCTGGTCAAGGGGCCGATCCGGTGATTGGTGATCGGAGGGTGATGAGGGTCAACTCCTCTGGCCGAGGCATCAGGCCTGGGTGGGGGGCGGAGCCGGGGATTGGGGGGATATGATGGTCCCCTTGCCCAGGCCTGAAGCCTGGGTCAGAGGCATCAGGCTTGGGCGGGGGGTGGAGCAAGCGATCAGAGGGAGATGGGGGTCCCCTGCCCAGGCATGATTCCTGGGCCAGAGGCCTCAGGCCTGGGCGGGGGCCAGAGCCAGTGATCAGGGGGAGATGGGGGTCCCCTGTCCAAGCCTGACACCTCTGGCGGAGGCGTCAGGCCTGGGCAAGGGGCCGATCAGGCGATCGGAGGGTGATGGGGGTCTACGCCTCTGGCCTAGGCATCAGGCCTGGGCAAGGGGCCGATCCTGCGATTGGAGGGTGATGGGGGTCAACGCCTGAGGGCTCCCAGTATGTGAGAGGGGGCAGGCTGGGCTGAGGGACACTCCCCCCCCCCCCACACACACCCAGTGCACGAATTTCGTGCACCGGGCCCCTAGTTCTTTTAATATTAAAAAATGTATTTGCCAGTTACAGTTGAAATTCAGTATTATATTAGTTTCAGGCACACAGCATAGTGGTAAGACATTTATATAACTCATGAAGTGATTCCCCCAAAGAACAGCTTCTGTTCCTTTCTTTCCTACTTTAAAATATTTAGTGATCAGCAAGCCTTTCACTTTTTCTTCTTATTCTGTCTTCATATTAGCTATTTACACCAGAAGAAGTATGTGGGGAAAATAACTGGGTCTAAATATCGGAGGCCCAACAATATGAGCATAATTTCTCCTTGTGCGTAATCACTGGGAAGGCGTGGTGCCTCAGGAAGTTTCTTAATTAGATTTCTATGGAATTAATGTTAGGTGATTACTCAAGATCACACAAGAGTTTTGATTGCAAATGTTTTCCCTGAGATGTTGTATTCCTCAGGGAAATACATATTTGGGGTGAAAACTGCCTTTAGAGAAAGTGGTAGAAGATGAGTTATCTGGAGATGTGGAATGACATATTATCTAGGAAGAGATGTCAATCCTATTATTTTTTTTGAGCAGCGAGCAGAGTATGTGTTGGTGGTGTGGTTTGGAATTTCAAAATAGTAAAACAGAGAGCCTTATCTAGCCCAGGGACTCTCCACCTGTGGTCCATGGGTCTGCACAGTTCACAGGCAGGCATCAAGGAGGGTCGGGAACTTTTTGAAATTGCATGTTAATTATGTGTTTCTGGACAGGGGGTAATATCATAAGATCCACTCATGGGTCTAGTTCACCAAAAGGATTAAAAACTACCAGGCTATTTGAAGACCATCCTTTCGTGATCAAGGAGATTAATGCCCAACAGGAGTGAAATGACTTGCCTGAAATCACAGAACTAATTTGTTTGTTGCACAACAAAGGTTGCAGGTTGTATTCCGGTCAGGGCACATACCTAGGCTGCAAGTTTGATCCCCATTCGAGAGGTAGATGTTTCTCTCTCTCTCTCTCTTTCTCCCCCCTTCCTCTCTCTCTAAAATCAATAAACATGTCCTTGGGTGAGAATTTTAAAAATCATTAAAAAAAAAGTATTCTTGGGTAAGTTACGTTACCTCTCTGTCCCCATCTCCTAACTGTCAAAATTAAGAGATTGGACTGGATTGGTGATTTTAAAGAATGAGGATTTTCCTTCTTACCCCCTCTGCCTGAAGTTATCAGAACCGCTGGAAAAGCAAGAGTAATTTAAATAAAATATAGTTAGTGGTTAAGCCTTTGGGCCTAATGGCATCTTTAGGTCTTCCTTTTGAAGACAGCTGTGTACATATGGAAATCCTATATAATAAAAGAAACATGCAAATTAACTGTCTCTCTGCTAAGCTCAAGCCACGCCCACCAGCCAATCAGGAGTGAGTATGCAAATTAACCCAACTAAGATGGTGGCGGCCACGGAGCTGGAGTGAACAGGAGGCTTGGATTGCCCCTGGCAATGGAAGAAGCCAAGCTTCCCGCCTGCCCTGGCCAGCCCTCGGCTCCACTCAAGGCTACAAAGTTTCAATTATAGAAGATAAATAAATCCCAGATACCTGCTTCCAGCCGGAGGCCTTCGCTCAAGGAGGGGCTGGAAGCTTGGGTTGCCAGGGGGCGTGGCCAGCCTGAAAATGGCCCTCAGCCCCTCACCCAGGCTGGCCAGGCACCCCAGTAGGGACCCCCACCCTGAAGGGGGTGTGGCCAGCCTGAAAACAGCCATCAGCCCCTCACCCAGGCTGGCCAAACCCTCATGGGATGAGGGTCCCCACTGGGGGGCTTGACCAGCCTGCAAACAGCCCTCAGACCCTCACCCAGGCTGGCCAGGCACCCCAGCAGGACCCCCACCTGGATCCGGGACACCCTTCAGGGCAAACCAGCTGGCCCCCACCCGTGTACCAGGCCTCTATCCTATATAATAAAAGGATAATATGCAAATTGACCCTAACAGCAGAACGACTGGGAATGACTGGTCACTATGACACACTCTGACCACCAGGGGGCAGACGCTCAATGAAGGAGCTGCCCCCTGGTGGTCAGTGTGCTCTCACAGGGGGAGCTCTGCTCAGCCACAAGCCAAGCTGACGGCTGCCAGCACAGCAGTCATGGCAGGAGCCTCTCCTGTCACCTCAGCAGTGCTAAGGATGTCCGACTGTAGCTTAGGCCTGCTCCCCGCTGGCAAGTGGGCATCCCCTGCGGGCTCCCAGGCTGCCAGAGGGATGTCTGACTGCCAGCTTAGGTCTAATCCCCTGGGGAGCGGACCTAAGACAGCAGGTGGACATCCCCCAAGGGGTCTCAGACTGCAAGAGGGCACAGGCCGGGCTGAGGCACACACCCCCCCCCCCCGCCAAGTGCACAAATTTTTGTGTACCGGGCCTCTAGTATCAAATAAAATCTGTATGCTTTTCTCCTGTTAATGTGTTTTATGTGAGTTTAATTCTTAGGCCCCACCACAGAGCTAAGGTAGAAAGAAATTTTCCTCTCCTGTGCTTTCCTCTGCTTGGGTGCTGTAAGTTTAACCCCTCCATGTGCTTTCTGGATTTCACTCTGTGCACTGCATTGGTCCCAAATTCATGTCCACTTAGAATACAATTTTATTTGTAAACAGGGTTTTCACTGATGTAATTAGTTAAGATGAAGTCATACTAGATTAAAGTGGGCCCTACATCCAATGATTGTTGCCCTTATAAGGAGAGACCACGTGGAGACACAGGCACACAGGGAAGAAGCCCATGTGAAGAAGGAGGCAGAGACTGGAGTTGCACTGCTATGAACTGAGGAATGGCATGGCTTATCACCCAAAGCTTGCAGAGGCAGGAAGGATTCTTCTGAGAGCCTTTGGAGGAAGTATGGGCCTGCCAACACCTTGATTTGGAGTTTGTAGCCTCCAGAACTGTGAGAAAATAAATTTCTGTTCTTTTAAGCCACCTATTTCGTGGTACTTAGCTATGACAGCCCTAGGAAATAGGTAGATTTTGGTGCCAGGAGAAATTCCTTTAGAACTTCAGGTCCTTTATTACCATTCCTTGCATCTCCCATTCTCCTTCTTGAGCTCTTTCATTCCTATCTTCATTCATATTTATGTGTCCTATTTTGACATATACTTTTTAAAAAAGAATTCTCAGTTTTGGTTTGCTCTAATAGCCTTTCATTAAACTTTCTGTTTCCTTTCTTGGTATCATTAAACTCTCAACTATGCTCCAAAGTCTTTAATAACTATCACCTATCTTATCAGGAATTAACTGTTATAGCTGGTTGTTCCATGCCTTTCTTAATGTGGTTTCTCCCAACTTATTAGACTCCTTCATGTATTTCCTCCACTCTAACCAGGATCCTACCTTGAAGTGTCTGCTCATGCTGTTTCCCTGTCTTTATTTCTGGAATGCCTGAAGCCCCACATAACCCTCATTCCCCATCTCTATCAAGCCTACTCAGCTTTTGAGACTAAAGCCAAGGGCTCTCCTCTCTGAAAATTTTCTATCTTCCTTCAAACAGACTTGTTTCTTTATTTTCTGACCTCCTTTTATAATTTAGTCACTACCACACTTGCATATCTTTTTGCTCCCTAATGATTTTATGACTTCCTTTAGTTTCTCTAACTTGATTTTAAGCTGTTTAATACCAAAGACTACGCCTTTCTATTTCTTTCTATCCCCTCATAGGACTGAATACCATGATGAGTCCACATGAAGATTTAGATAAATTCATGTTCATGCATTACAGGACAGTCATGAGTTATTCAGCAAACATAGCCAGAGATTTCTGTTAGGAGAAAATGTGCTTAATACACTAAAACTCTCTTCAAAACTTCACTTATTGAGGGGGTCAATAAGCATGCGAACATAATTTCTTTAACCTTTTGAAAAGCCTTGACAAAATTCTACACCAGGGGTTATTTAAAAATAAAAATGAGTCATGATGAGATTGTGGGGAATGTTTTGTCATGGTTAGGGAACTGGCTGAGGGATCGGAAACAGCCTGAACCAACTCTCTGGTAACGAATTCCATATGTTTACAACCTTCCGCCCAAAGAAAACCGGCCTTTCTCTGAATGGGGAGGTGACATAGAGGGACCCCCAAAAGGTGTACAGCTCAGTTTTATTTAGCATATTTTGGAAGAGAGAGTTTACAATGAAATATTTCTCACAAGTAGAATGCCAGGTCAAAAGAGGGAAAACTCAGGAAGACCTTGGGAGGATACATGTCATCAGAGAAGTGACTGATGAGTCTGAATGCTGGCAATGATAAGGAAATGCGTTAGAGAAAAAGCAATACAAGCTAGTTTTAGGAGGTGATGAATTCTGAGCTATCTGTCACCACAGAGCAAGGGAACCAAGACCCTGGGTTTTCTGGATAGGCTACTAATTTGGCATCTCTTCAAGCAGTGCTATTAAAATATTTGATCAACATTTATTTAGAAGAAAGGCCTGGAGAAAGAGCTGAGAACATCATAGCTCTCAACTTCTTTTCCATTGTCCTGAGAAATTCAGTTCAACCCTAAAGCTGCGTATCTGCTTCAGGGAAGAAACAATTTCGGCTGCCTGAATCCACCCTCCCTAGTGACTGTCTATGACTCTGACATGAGTCTTGGACTCTCATTTTCTCCCTCCAAGAAATACTGGTTTTCCAAATGTACTCCTGTTTGGTAAGGAGGGAATTCTAATATAAGAACAGTTGCCTTGTTGCTGAAAAGTGGTCTTAGGAGGAAAGGAGAATGTGTACATGACCTGAAAGACATGGATAGTCAGAAAGAGAGGGCTTGATGGCAGGAGTATCACTCCCCCTTTAAAAAATGGTGTTTAGAACCATCACGAGCAGTTGTGCTAAGAGAGACACAGGGTGCCTGAGACCCCCAGGCCCTATGCAAACATTGCCAGGGCTTGGCAAGACAGAGAGAGCAGTGATGTGGAGTGGAACTGGGTGCTGCAGCCTTTGCAGTTAGGTATTTTACAGATGCATCCTTCAAGTCTGGAAACTTCTGCAACAAGTAATCACAAAAAAAGTGAAAAATCCAACCCTTAGCCTTTCATCTTCCTATAAAACAGAATTTAAATGGAAAACCAGTAGGTGTGAAGCCAGTCTTATTTTAGGTGAAAACCCATCTGCTGGTAAAGCCGAGATTAGAATAGTTCACAGAAAAATCATGACTTCAAATTAAACAGATAACAGGGACTATCCTCTTCAGCAGCCCAAATATATAAAGCAGGAGTCATGCCAGATTGAGCACCAAACGGTGATGTGCAAGGACTACCTGGAAAGGAGAAAGCAGGACTTTTCCTTTTCAATTTAAAAAAGTCCTGCACAATGATCACAGCCATTTCTTTTTAGGCAACTTGTCAGGGAGGGGCAAATATAAGTCTACAATTGTAAGCAAAACAGTTAGTTCATTGTTATTTCATTATTTATTATTTATTATATTATTTTCCATATGAACAACTGTAAACCTACTTTTGTCCCACCCTGTAGAGTTCAACAGGAACTATACCACAACCACCATCACATTCATGGCTTCTAGTCAATGCAAGAGGCAGCTCTTCTCCTGCCTACAGCTTATTAGCCTACCATATTTGGTTGGGCATGTGGCTTCCTCTCTCATATCTTTTGCCCCTTCTCCATCTTGACCCCTCCTTCTTTGCTAATAAATCTTGCCCTTCTTCAGACCCCAGATTCCTTTTTAGTCACTTTTCTCTCTCCTTTTTTCTGTAGTTAAATGGCTAGAGCTTTCTTTACATTGACAAGCTGCATTTCTTCCTTTAACTCACTCAGCAACCCATTTCAGTCTTCATATGATCCCAAATTGCTCTTGCCAAGGTTCCAGTGACCTCCAACTAGCTAAGTCTAAAGAATACTTCTGTTCTTATTTTATTTGACACTACCGTGGCATCTGACCCAGCTGACTATTCCCTCCTTGAACTCTTCTTCTTCATTTCCTTTTTCTTTTTCCTCCTTATAGAAAATATTATTATTACATCTCTGGGTTTTTGTATGCTTATCTCTCAAATGTTAAAGTTTCCCAGAAATACTTATCTGGACCCCAGAAAAGAGATGGGTTACAGAGACATATTTGGGCATCATTTGCACACAGATCCACATGAAATCATCATAAAGATTATGTATCACAAGGAAAGAACAAGAACAATGATAAAATCCTAGGGAGTGTTAATATTTTTAAAGTTGGGAAGAAAAACCAGGGAAGACAAAGCAAGTGCAACCAGAAGAGCAGGCAGACGAAAGAGAGAGAAACACTGGAAAAGCCATGGGAGAGCTTTAAGAGGGAAGTTTCCATAAATAAGACACTTATTGCAGCAGGAAGGCCGGGGAGGGTTGGGGGGCAGGAGGTAGGGGGGTAAGAGATCAACTAAAGGACTTGTATGCATGCATATAAGCATAACCAATGGACATAAGACACTGGGGGATAGGGGAGGCTAGGGGACTGTCTAGGGCGGGGGGATAAAATGGATACATATGTAATACCCTTTGTAATACTTTAAGCAATAAAAAAAAAGAAAGAAAAAAAAGACATTTATTAAGAATCACTTAAGTGGATTGAAGTGCTAACATTTTATAGGATTTGTTGTCAAGGATATATGTGTTGGCTTATAAGAACATTTTTTGAGAGTTAGGAGGCTTTGAATGTGCAAGTTATCAATGGGAGGTGGCATCATAAAATGTAAAACAACTTGGTAAATGTTAGTTTTGAAATTGGAATCTGGAGACCTGAATCCTTCACTAACCAACAATTTAACTTCCTTATGTCTAAGTAGAGGGGATTAACCAAGATGATCTAGTTCCTACAGATATTTTCAAGGGCTTCTTTCTACTCCAAAAATCTTAGTTATTTTTCAAGATAAATTTCTCTGAGTCCAAAGGCATAGTCTCTGTGTCTGTGAATTCCCAATGAAAAACTCTAACTTCCATATTTCCATTTTAATGACAAGAAAAAATAAGCAATTTTTTTTTTATTGTTTCGATAATGAACCCGTGTCTGCAGTTTTTAGCATCTGCATTTATTTATATATTTGCAAATGTACATCTAGGTTGACTTTTGATTCCTACCAAAATTCCAAGAAACTTAAAAAATTTTAGAAAGCTTCTCTTAGCTATCTATGATGGTTAGTTCTGTTTTCAAACTGACCACCAATGTTCTGTGTCTACCACTGAATTCATGTTGAATTATTTCATCTGAATTAATGACAAAACTTCACTTTTATATCAATAATTTTCAACTAAAAGATATAATCATAAAGTAAGGCTTTAATCTTTTAAGTGAACTAATGCATTAATAATTTGATGGGACACCATGGAAATGACATATTGCTGCAGAGGGCTGGTGGAAGGAAGAGAGGTAAATTTAAACCCTACATAATGAGTTCTGGCCAAGTGAAGGCCAAAAGACATTCCATGGTCAAAGGCTTTGCAGAAATTTAGATGGATAAATGTGCTGGAGAATGGAGTCACATCACAAACAATAATATAGGTGTGCAGAGCTCAAGAGAACCTTTGCCATTGCAGGTAGTATCCTTTTCACAGGGAGTGAGATAATTTTATTCCAACCAGCAACCTCATTGTCTATATTAAATTACTTTATTTTAATGTATCTTTTTGGTTTATACTTACTTTATAATTTCATTTTGATTTAATAGTTATAGAAGAGCTATAGATATAAGGAGTTTATACCTGGATTTATGCTTGTAGATATTTAAGTAACACTTCAATTAAATACTTAGGTTAACATCTTTACCTTATTAATTTTTTCCCAGAAACAATGTCCATTCCTAAGGTTTGAGAATCTGGTCTTGATTATATAGTTCTATGTATTTCTCTAAATTTCTGAGTAAACTTTGGGGAAGTGGACAATATTGGTAGCTAAAGGATGCCGCTGACACAGAGAAAAGCCTGATAATTATGGTGACTTCATGGCAGAGTTTCTCTGTAACCAGATTCATATCCTCAAACCAGGGAAAGGTAGCATTATATCTCAAATCCAATTTGCCAAACTGCTAAGGAAACCAAACAAATGGGGGAAGGTTAGGGTAGTGGCAGAGCAAGGAGAAAAAGTGACTGACCGAGTGCAATATTGGTTTTGTATGTGTTCAAGGAATTGGGTATCCAAAGTTAAACATGAGTCAGAAACCAAAAGTGGTTTCCAAAAGGCCAGTTCAAGGCTGGAGCATAAGTAAGTGAGGCAGCCAGGAGACAACTTCTGACATATTGGTGATGGTCAGAACCTTTGGAGAGGGCTTCATTCAGTGAACAACAAGCTTCAAGTGAGGAGGGAATGCAAGGCTTGGCAAAAATGGTAGGAAATGGCATCAAATAAGAGTATGAAAAGGGATTAAAAAAAACCCAAAATGATTTTGCTTAGAGGGGTTAAAAGAATTATTTCTATTAACTGCTCTGCAAGAGGAGATTATAAGACACTGGTGACTGGCTCTTCTCCAGCTCATGTAATAGAAAAAAATAAAAATAAAACTAGGATGAAATTCAAACTATAGGGGTTTAAGTTGAACATAGTTAAGAGAAAAGACCTTTAGGGAGCTTGTGGAGAATTCATTGGATTCTTGATGGACGGTATAGAGATTGTCTCTGGGAGAGTCTGTAAAGCAGTTGACTGAGGACCAGTTCTGCCGGAATGAACTCTCAACCCGGGGGCCACGTCTGTGCACCTCTGAGGGGAAGAGGAAGTCAGGAGACCAGCAGTGACTGAAGCCCTGAAAGCCACCCGCCCCTCCCTGGGCAGGAAAGGGATGAGTCAATGAGTCCAAGGCTGCCTGCTGAAAGGGGAGGTCATGTTTGGAGTTCTCTGAGTGGAAGGAGCTGTGTAAATATTAGGCTGTCTTTTTTATTAAGGTTCACACACAGCAAATTATTTTCAGTATTTGCTAATACTTTCTACTCTGAGTGCAAACTCCTCCTGCAGCTTTTTCAGGCTCTTCTCAGCAAAGGGTTGGAAGAGTGTTTTTCCCCCTCCTCCCAAGTTTTTAATCCTTGGTGAAGGTCACAATGCTTCTATTTCTCTAGACACCTCTCCAGAAAGAGCACTTAAAAAAAAAAAAGAAAGAAAGAAAGAAAAGGCATGGGGAGAACATACTGCAAATTTGGCCTTTTGCAAGATAGGTTGAGAAATTTTTGCAAGTGTCCTTCTTACAGTTTTCGTTGCTATTTAACCATTTAATGAGTGATGATCTCACAGCTAGCCCTGGAAAATGTAGGCTGGAAAAGAAAATCACATTTGATGAAGCTTTTAATTTTTAGGCGACTACTCTAAAAGTTCACACGTGGGGCACCATGCTCTGAGGAGTCCAGAGAGAAAGTCATTTTATGAGGATGGTTACTGAGCGAGACATAGTGGGAAAACATTGGAAAGTGTGACTACTTTTATGACATCTGCTGTCTCTGCCTTAACCATGAGGAAAATCTGAGGATCAATAAATTCCGATAAAGTGAAACCTGACAACACCCCAAATGTCAACTTTCCCGAGATCCGAGCAAGGAAGGACCTCTCTCTGGAGGAGGTCATCCATCCACGCGTGTTTTGTACTTGGGATTGAACTAGGGATGGAGAAAAGGAGGATATTCAGGAAGAGCTATGATAACATTTTCTTATTATCACATCTTTTTGAAGTTTGTATTTTGAGTCACACTGAGAATATTTTCAATAAACTCAGACATTGAGAAGTTAGAAACAAGCAGTTTCTAAATAAACTGGGTCTGCATACTTCCAATGAAACAAATCTGTCTATCCAATTACTGAACGTTAGTCTAAATCAATTAAAAATTAGTTTAAATGCCCACAATCTAAAATAAATTTTGACTTTCTGATGAGGTTTCTGGAGGCTTATCCTCCCCATATGTTTAAATAATAACCACAGAAACTAATGAGCAATGGACTAGCGGGTGAATGGGAGAGACCTTGTCTTGTTGTTGCTACAAAGTTCAAAGGCAGAAAGTGCAGTGGGAAAAACTTTGGACTAGGAATTGGTGCACCGGGGCCTTGACTCCTTGACTGGTCCATGTAACCTCTCGGGCCATACAGTCCCATGTTTGACAGAAGAGCACCTCTGAAAATCTACTGGACATCTCTGCCTAGAAGTCCTCCCTGTAGCTCAGTCTCAGGAGATCCAGTACTGACCTCACCATCTTGCTTCTATAGTTTACCCTTCTTCCTGTACCCTCTGTCCCAGTGAGAGAGCCATTGTCCACCTGACCATCCAAGGACAAAGCCCTGGAGCTAACCTACCATCTTTGCCTCCTTTCCTTTCTTCCTTCCATAATCTGTCTCTCTCTCACACTGTTGGCCACAAAATCTGGCCACTTTTACTCCTAAATATCTTTTGGGTCGGTCCCCTTCCCTGCTGCTGCTTTCCTAGAGCCCCTCCTCAGGGTAGGCCTACATCTTGCCTCTGTGGTCTTGTTCCTTCTGGACTGGCCTCCTTGCCTCTCATTGACCTGGCCTTGTCACTGCCATCACTGATGCGTCTAAAGCAGAAATCTGCGTGAACATTTGGGCTAAACTCAAAAATTCTCAGCGTAACATTACCTTCATAACCTCGTTCCTGAACAGCCCCATCTCTCAAAATCTGCTTTCATTCCGCAGAGAGAGGTACTTGATGTTTTCACACATGCTGTGTTCTCTCATGCCTTCTTACCTGGACACATACTTCTCTTTGCTGGAAATTTCATTGCCTGAGTAACCCCTTTGTTCCAGTCTGTGTAGAATCCCCCCCCCCCAAGTCTCCTCCCTGCCGGGAGCGGCTAAACACTGGGCACTTTCATCCCCCACTGCAACTGCCCATTTACCAATTCATCTCCTACAGCGGACTGAAAGGGCAGTCCATCTGTCTAGCTCCTGTACCTGGCCTGGTCCCTGACACATAGTGGTGCTCAAGTGTTAGTTCAATAGATACAAGTAAGAAAACAAAACAAGGGGAAGGAGAAGAGGGGAAAGAGAGGGAGGGAGAGAAAGAGAAAAGAAAAGGGGAAGGCAAGAAAAAAATGAGCAGTTTGATGAAGTTGAGTAATGGGATTTAAGACTGGGGAGGTAAGAAAGGATTATCTTAAACGTCATAATGAGGAATTTGGGTTTACTGATCTGGGCAATGGTAGCTATTGAAGATTTTTTTAGTAAAGAGGTACACTTTGCTGTTACTTTGAAAATTCTCAAAATTTATTTACTTACTTTAAAACCAATATTTATAATTACTATGTACTAGGCTCTGTGCTAGACACTGGGACTCAGATATAAATTAAGTAATGAACTTGATCTTCTAGGTTCTTATAATCAATAAGAGGAGACAGATAGGGAGACAGGTAAGTGCAATCTCTTATTAGATGCATAATGACAGAAATATGAATGAAGCAATGGAGCCTCAGAGGAGAGAATGGTTAGTTTTCCTTGCTAGATGTTGAAGCAGAGTTGCTACGGGCTGGCTGGGTGCTTACCAAATTGTTTCTCTCTTCTTGGGTACACAGCCGAACTCTGGCAGATGAGGGGGAGGATATTACTGAATTCTGGGCAGTAGTATGTGGGAGGAAGTAGACATTCCAGTTCCAGGACTGGCCTCTAAAGCCTCTTATTGGTTATAGGAATGCAAGGAGGAGAATGAATTGATAAACCCTGGGGAATTGGCTTGCTTTTCCGTGCCCTACTCAATCACAGAATGTAGCTGTGATGGGGACCCAAGGATTCATGGGATACAAGCCGCATTTTTATTGAGATAAGGAGACTAGTCTCAGGTTGATTAAATGACTTTGCTATACTTCTCTTGAATGGATTCCCAGAGCTGTGGGACCACAAAGAGTTTGCCTCATCTGAATTGTTGGCTTTCTTCTGAACCACAGATGGTCAGTAAGCTCAGAAGTTAGTAATCAATTGCAATGATTAATTAATTACAAGTGCCTTGAACAACAATCTTATCTTTTAATTGGTTTTGCATTGCACTTTAAATTGTCTCCTCCTTTTCCTCTCCCTCCTCCTTCTATCCTCCTCCTACTCCTTTCCCTAGTCCTATTTCCTCACATTTTCATATTTATTGGACACCCCCTACTATCCTTAAACGAACCCCTTTTAGCATTCAGTCCAGGGATGTCTTTCAGTATGCAGCATCTTCGCTTGTTCATATATCTCTGCCTCTGAAATGCTGTCACTGGCTGTTTTTCCTTCATCCCAATTAACAACAGTTTTTCTACTTCTTCAATTGCCTGTGATCCTTGTTTCTTTCACATCCTTAGCAACATTAGCACTCTTGATGGCCTCTTTATGTTTTAAAATTGTGCTAATCATTGACATAGCCAGCAACAAAAGCATTCTCTCCTTTGGTTGCTGCCTGAGAGATCTTTCTGTAAAGCTGAGGTATCCACATGAAAGGGTTGTCAAGTCAAACTGAAAATTTTTTTTCTGTGAGCAACTTGGTGGAGAACTGAATTTTTCCAGATGGGAGATGTTCCAGAAACAAGAGGTTTGACTGTATGGCCATGGATATAATGTGACCACAGCCTGTTTTTGTGAATACAGTGTGATTGGAACACAACCAGGATTCTAGTGTGTATGGCTACTTTCATATAACAGCAGATTTGAGTATGGCCAGCAAAGCCTAAAATATTTACTTTCTGATCCTTTTTTAAAAAAAGTTTGCTGACCCCTAGACAAGGGCAATACTGCCTTCTGACTATCCCCTGGCCCTTTTCCCAGCCCGATGACCTTTTCAGATTGAATTAGAAGCCTCAATAAACCCTTCTATCTTGACTGACCCTCCCCCCCCCCCATTGTTTTCTTGGTGGAGGCGATAATGGAAAAGCCCTTATGACTTGATTGGCCGCAGTAGTCTCTACTTGAGGCTAAGGCTTTAAGTCACAAAGTGATTGTTTATTGTATTGACTAACGCTTTCAATTTTTTTTTCTGCAGCTTTATTGATCAAATTAGCCACAGGACTAATTTAGGTGAGATCTGATGACTGGAATGGGGGCAGGGATAATGACAAAGGTCTAGGCTGGGTTTGATGTTTTAAGAGAGTCTGGGAAGAAAACCCATTAAGAGTGAAGAGATGAACTAGAGTAATCATTGCCTGACATCAATAATTTAGGATGATGGCAATGCAGTCCTTTAACATGTATTCATTGAGCACCTATAGATACTATGTTCCAGGTCCTGCTCTAGGTGCTGGAGATACAGCCATGAACAAAACAGACATAATTCCTGTCCTCATGCAGCTTACATTCCATTGAGTAACACAGACCACAGCAAAATAAGTGAAAGGTGTGTGTGTGTGTGTGTGTGTGTGTGTGTGAATGTGTGTGTGTGTGTGTGTGTGTGTGTGTATGTAGATGTATTTGTTGGATAGTGATAATTGCTAAGGATAAAAAATAAAGCAGGGAAATCAAGTATATGATACATTTGTGTGTTTTGGGGTTAAGGATGGGGGTAATTGACATTTTATATGTTGTGCCAACACAGGATTCCCGAGAGTCTGAGTAAAGAGAAGTTAGGGTTTTTTCATGGGTCTTGTCATCAGCCAGATCAACAAAATACTGTACTCAGAAAATTAAAAGAGAAATAGAGATAGATAGAGATAAAGATACATTGACATTCTAAAAGTGTTCACCAAACAACATTCATTATCTAGAATTCTTTACAAATGTGTTGTACAAAAAGGAAATGAATAAAAAATGGGATTGTTGCTACAATAATTTTTTTAAAAACCTGTGGCATTTTCAGAAGTAAAATGCAAAGTAATAGTTGAAGAGATTTGTGAATGTCAAAATGATTAATTTCAAGCTAAGTAGCCTAGGCTACTGAACTTGCCTATAGGTTAAAACAAATTGAGGGTCTGCCCTTCTTACAGGATTTCAGGCATGAGTGCAGGGTTCTTTGCAATGTTAGAGCATCTCACAATAAAAGTCCAGGCTATAAATTTTGCTTGCTTCCCCACTAAATGGACACTTCGAGTGGAGACAGACTGGAGGGAGCTGTAGTTAGGGTTTTGATTTATGCTGCTCTATCATTCCATCCTACTGAGTCTGGAGCAGTGATATCAAGGCACACTGATTGGCTTCTGTTTAGAGACTGAGGAAGCACAAGCGGTGTCTTACCTAGGTCAGTGTGTAGGCAATACTGCCATGACTTAGTGTGGTAAAGGCACATGGCCATTAGGAGATGGAGGAATGGGACCTTTGCTAATAAATCTGTTGAGAGATTAGTTCTCTTTGACCCTTATTTGTTCCAGGAAGACCTGTAGGAGTGTCACTGATAAGAAATCACTGTGAAAATGTGCTGTCAGTACTCAATACAACACTTATGGTGAAGGCCAAATTGTAATGTTTGCTTTGAAAATTCCAGATTCAGGGCATCCCCATGGATATATATTTTTTTCTGGTGCTAAAATAGCTCAAATGAAGTTTGATCAAAACAAAAAACAAACAAAAAATATTTTTTACTTAAAAAATCAACCACAGATGATGGAGATAAATTTAGTTGGATACTATGTGGTTAGAACATAGTGGAGGCCCAAGAGCTGTTTAAGTCTAACTCCAGTCCTCTCCATTTGAAAGTAATGAATATATAATTGAAATCAATAAGAAATTCTATGGCTGTGAGATTTTAAAAAATTATTATTCAGTCTCTTGTTAGTTTTTCATCAGGTTTCATTTGGTATGTTTTTATTTACTTTGATGTTGGCAAATCTCTCCTAATGCTGTAATTATGGGAGTTAGACTGAATATGTTTTGCTTAACATCTGCAAGGAAAATGCAATGTTTGATTTGTTTCTTTTTTAATTTGCAGTTTGGAAGAAGTTGATTAATCCACTGGTAGAATCATCTGTTCCATCTTAAGTTACGCCCATTAGCAGTTGTTATAAATCCATCTGGGTAGTTAACTGAAAATTTTGCTGGATACATGAGGGCGTGGATCTGTAAGTATATTAAAAAATACAATTTCACTCTTTAGTTAATGAAGATTTTTCTAAATAGTGCACATGAACCATATTTTGAATGTTCTTTGGTGAAAAGAAGTTTCATTCAGTTGTTTGTATCATGAGTTGTAGTCACACTAGTCACCTTCTGTCATCTTGGCTTGTGGTACAATATTGAGTCACAATTTTAGTATTCATTTAAAAAAATCCCAATATTCGGTTCTGTTACATCAGATCTTAAAAATTTTTGGTTCAACTGTCCTCTGAAGGGAAGGTCTCTGGAGAAGGATATGTGTGGACAAACACGTGCTCATTCATACCACCTCCTTTTTTATTGCTACGGAGCAGATGGAGCTTTATAGTAACCTCAGAACCAACCATGTGAGCCAGGGAAAGCCAAGCTAAGGGACAGTTCTCTCAGAGAGCCTCAAGGGAAATGTATGAGTGCCATATTAAGTTTTCAAAGGCATGTGCCGGATGCACCACAGGATAGAATGAAAGCCAGAATTTTGGAACTTCAAAAGCTTTCCATTTTGATCCACTTCTTACAACATGTTGAAAAAGAAAAACAGAAAATGGAAGTTGATTGGCAGCTTTACCAGGACCATAAACTGAAAATAATTAGCACTGTGGAGAGTTGAAAATTAAAGCAAAAATAACATTAGAATAGGGAGACTAAGCTGATGAGCACCTTGGAGAACATCAGTGTCTATTGGGGGGAACCAAAATGCTCCATTGACTGGTCACCATTTCATTTATTCCCACGTCCTAGTGTGTTCCACTTTGGAAGGCAGATTAGATTTATACTGCACCGGAAGGTATTTCCACCTCTGTGCATAGATCGGTGCAATGAGATTTTAATAATTTCAAGGGTATTTATGAAGTCTAGAATGAGAATGCAACCGGTTTCCAGTTTTCCAAATAATAACCAGAACATAGTTACACAGGCTACATTGACCCAAACATCCTTGTGAAAAACATTGCTGGATCTGGCATCCAGATTTAGCTGGTTCTACTAAAGCTCTGGATTAACAAAGGTAACACCCCTTTCTGGTCTAAGTTTATTTTAAATCCTCGCTAGCTTTAAACTCCTAGGCAAATTTAATGCAACTAGAAGTAATGTAGGCTATTTTTTTCAGCATTTATTGTGAACACAATAGTATGTAGCAAAAGCGCATCATACACATAAATATTTCTTAACCTGAAATTTGGAGATCTTGCCATTTATATAGATTTACAAAATTGTTAGAGAAAGAGAATGAAATAGAAAACTAAATGTGACAATTGTACTGTAAATAAATTCTTTGTGTTTAGACTTTGTTCATTTTTAAGTAGATAAAGCTGTAGATAGTAAGTTTTAGCTTCTCCACATAACTAGTATTCACTTCATTACAGATGCATAGACAAAAGCTCCAAGTATGAAATACCTCTTGGAGAATAGTATAACTGAATATGTCATTTTTGCAGCCTTCTTCAGTTTTTAAATGTTTTCACTTGGTATTAAAATAAATTCCATTTGGGGAATAGATGTATCCAGATCTTCCATCTTGCAACCATCTGCAGGATGCAAGTATGGCAAACAATTAAGTATCAACCCTACGATCCCCAGAGGGCTCAGGGAAATTATGTTTGGTTGACTAGATATAAAGAATGAGTGACACTGAGAGGACTTTAGAAAATAGCCCCTCAGGCCTCCCAGCTGATCTCAGGACATTCCTCAATGGGTGTTGTTCATGACCATTAAAAAAGTCTTTGCCTGAGTGAACTCAAAGAAATGAGCATGTGAATTAGTCCAGATTCATATCTTTGTTAACTGAGAGTCAACTCCAAAAAGACAACCAATGAACTAGCTTCAGAGGTCAATGCGTAGCTTCTGAATTTCAGTTCAATTAGGTCTATGTAGCTTGTAATGTACGTGGCATTCTGCTGCAGACCCAAGCTGTGACTCAGGGACCCTCCTGCCGTTAACAGCATCGGCTTTAAGGGCTCTGACAAATGACATTAGAAAATATGTGCAGTGCTGAGCCAGAGCGCCCGATGAAAACTGGGTGCATCTTACTGTTCTTTGCAACACCAAATTTATTACTAAATGTCTGTTCCCCAAATCGGGCCTGTGGCAAAGGATCTTGAATAATCCTAGTCTCTTTTACCACACCCTACACTGACAAACATCTTCTATAAAAACATTTGGTCTCCTTTCTGTTGTTACTTCTGAATTTAATTTACTACAT
This sequence comes from Myotis daubentonii, assembly GCF_963259705.1. Taxonomy (NCBI): domain Eukaryota; kingdom Metazoa; phylum Chordata; class Mammalia; order Chiroptera; family Vespertilionidae; genus Myotis; species Myotis daubentonii. The sequence continues at coordinate 80,551,638 of NC_081843.1, forward strand.
GTTTTTGTCTCTAGATCTCACTTTTGGAGCACAGTTGTAGAATTCAACCCTTAAATAATTGGGCAAGGGGTGAAAGTAATCTAAAACGGTTCTCTAAGGCCATGGGATTAAAGTTTTGTGTTTGTCCCTTCTGCATTTTGGAGAGAAGGTAGAAGGAAGGAAAAGAGAGGAGGGCATTGACTTCTTCAGGCCAAAGCCTACTGTGGCAGGAAGGTATGCAGGCGCAGACCTGGCTGTCCTCAAGTTGAGTAGGACTGAAAGATAGACATTGACACGCAAAGTGGGCTCTTCAGGAAAGAGAACTGCCTGGATTTGAAATGTTACCTGGACCTCCAGAGAAATGTTAAAAAAGCTATTTTTTGGTGAATCTGGGGTGAAATGTTAGTGATGATGGGCAGACCATCTCATGACTTGGTGTCCAACTCATAAAATGCTGCAGTTGTGTTTAGTAAACCTTGCATTTTAAAGCTGTTTAAATTAGACTTCAAGGGGCTCTTGGATATTAAAAGACAAAAAGGTTCAATAGAAAGAACATGTCACAAAAAAGACCTGGCTTCCAATGTCACCCTATCACTTAGCCAAAGGCTGACGCATAAGTCACTTAACCTTTTTAGGCCTAATTTTCCTTAGAGATTAAAAAAAAAAAAATACCTACGAAGTTTCTTCTAGCTCTATAATTTTAATTTTTAAAAATATTTTTTTCTGACGTCCTTTGCATATGACTATTCAAACTAGAAAATACAGAGCAAACTTGAATGGGTGAAAAAGAGATCCTGTCATCAACCCCTACTCTCCCACCTCCCACCTTCACTACCTCTAACAAAACTCAGAGCCCAAAGCTCCTAGAAATGTTTTTGTATTTTATCATCAGAAAAATCTCTGAGTAAATGATAATAGATGGCACATTTTTCTCAGTTGAAAATAAAAAGGCCATTAAATAATTAAACCAAAATTTAGAGGTTTGGGTAAGTAAATTAACTACTAGTAATATTATTTTTACAGAGATAATTCCCTTCAAATGCATATTATCTGTTTTAAAATTATACAAATAACATATAACTATGTAATTATTTTCGAATTTAAACATTACAGAATGTCTCTCTCCTGCCTCTCCCAATCTTTTTTTCCATATGCCAGAGCCAACCACTGCCAATGATATCATATATGTATCTCCCCAATTATATTTAATTAATTTACATGAATATGTATATAAAATGCACACACAAATTTTTGGACATATAAACAAATTATGCTATATGCCCTTTGAAATCTAATTTAAACATAAACAGTCCATGAACAGGTCAAGATGTATGCCCTTGAAACAATCAAGCCATCGTCTTTCCAATATCTCTGATTTTATAGGAAATTATGGCTTAATGACACATCTGAGGTCATCTTTTTCCTCCAGGAAGATGAGATTGGTGAGAATTAATGAATTTTCATATCTTGGTTTTCTAGACACTCAGGAAAAGATTACTTTGATTGGGTGGATGAAACAGTATCTGCTGAGGCAACAAAGGTAAATAATGATTTCTCAACCTAATGTTATCCATTACTTCAACGTATGTTGTAATATTCACAACACATAAATGTTATTCACCATAACTATTTTTCTAAAAGTCTCTATGGTGTTTCCCCAGGTTGGAGCTTTATGCTGGGGTAGCATTGTGCTTTAGAAGCAACAGATATCACAAAATCCATCTACTCTAGTGCCAGACTCCAAACCTGGCTTGGTTTGTTGAACCGTTTATTCCCATAGCACCCTGGGCATATCTTTACCATAGCAATTTCCATACCATAAGACAAGCTGCACCAGAGCTTGTGTTTGCATCTCCTTAGACCTGCTGTGTCCCAGCACCCAGAATAGTTGGTTGGTCAACCGTATTTATTTTACCGAATCCTCTGTTACACTGAAAGCTCTTTGGCTGTATGGACTACACCATATTCATCTTTATAGTTCTATAACTGCTATCAGAACATGATTGGTGCTCCAAAATACTTGCTATATATTATATAAAAAAGAAAATAAGTGAATAAATAAAAGAGTAAGTAAACAAATGAAGAAAATAAGGGTAGGCTATTAACACCAGAAATGGGTATCAATGTCCATCAAGTGAATTTGTCTGGGCCTCAGTTAGAAGTCTGAACTGGTAGCTTCTTTGGTTTGCTTTTAGGGCCTGGTTCTCACTTTTCCCTCAGCCACCTTGGCCTGCTATTTTTTTTCCTCTGCAAAGAACATCCTGGATCCTTCAAATATGATAAGGGGTACATAACTTTTAACAGAGCTCTTCAGCGACCTGCTCCTCGGAACCATCACTTCAGTAATGGTTTATTGCTAAGATTTTCAGTCTGTTCTATGTACCACATACCAAAGGCTCATGTTTCATATCAGGCAAGATATGATCATTCTCATTTCCACATTCTTTAGATTTCCACTGAAATTTACAGCTCGTGTGTGTCTCTGTGTGTGCTTTTTTAATGTGGAGACTATCATTTTATTTATAATGGTTACTACCATTGAGTGTGCTCCTGGATGAGAATAAGAAAGAATTAAGGAAGTACATTAATAATCTTATCAGGAAAATAGAAATTCCTTGTCTATAAAGAGGTCATATCAGCCGGAAATAATTCTTGTATCTTTTTTGCTCCACAACTTACTCCCAAGAAGTTACTACTGGCGGATGTCCAAAATTTTCACCACCAACCCAAAACTGTTTTAGGAATATTTTCCTTTGCTATTGCATTTCCATGTATATAGACTCTATCTTTTCACACATTTATCTAACTGCATTTCCTGAGAAGTAACTGCTTGTTTTGCATATTTTATTCACAAAAGACATGTACAATTGCCACTTAGATCTAATCAGCATAGGCTAACCAAATTAAGCTAATTGTAACCTACAGAAAGAAAATTGGCATTTTATTTAGCACAAGAAATGGATGAGATCTATTAGGATTTTTGAAATCTTAAAAATAGTTTGTGTCTCTATTACCACATTTATGGACTTCAGTGGACCTGAGACTAGCTATTTATAGAATTCCCATAAGTTTTAAGCTCCTGAATGAGGGATCTGAAGGGGTACGCAAGAACATGAAAAGAAACCATGGATATTTATTGAGTGGTTGCTGGAGCCACAACCCTTTAATATATATGCATCTCAGTCTGTACCTTCTAAGGTTTTGTCTCTTCTGGTTTAATGCTGTGCGATTTATTTGCTACATAGAGTAATCAATGTGAAGGCACAAAGATACATTTGTCATAACCTTACATTGTCAAAGCAAAGTACAGGCCAATCATATTTGCAAAGGGAAGTAAAAGAAGGTTTAAAGTGACATTTAGATTAGATGTGGTGAATTTATTTGTCTACTGGCTGGGTCTGATTCAAGTTTTTGTCTTCTGACTTATTGTAATAAAATATATTAGTATATATATATATTCTTATGATACATTCAATCCAACACAGATTAGAATTATATACTATACTTGGTTCTATGGAGTGGAATCTAGAGTTAGCTTATGTGACTGAAGATAATGCCACATTTTGTCATTTGTTAGTTGTTAAGCTCATTTAGGAAATGTGCTGGTGATTAGTTTTATTTGGTCTTAGAATTTCATGAACATGGTGAATATAACATTTACAGGGCTTGGTGCTTAACAAATATTGCAGGCCTCTATCTTATGGGCATCACACCAATCATGCTCTAAATTAGTTATGTAATCTTATTGATAAGTCTTGGAAAATCTCTGAGAACAGTTGCCTTGCCACAGATTTAGGCAGCATTATGGGTGGTAACTGGAGACACCAATACTACACAAAATGGTATCTGAAAACCTCATTTTAACCAGTGATGCAATCCTACTTATTCACTGCTTTTCCCTTCCTACATACTACCCCCTATATTTTTCTAAGTAGTTGTTAGATAGTTTTTAAGAAAGCTAATTTCTCCTCTCTCTCTCTCTCTCTCTCTCTTTCTATTTTGGTTCTGTCTTTGGGGTACAATTTTAAAAGTCAGCCAGATAGAAGCAAATGAGATGTAAAGGACATGGATTAAAAGAAAAAATGAGCCCAGCCAGAGTGGCTCAGTGGTTGAGCATCGACCTATGAATCTGGAAGTTACGGTTCAATTCTGGTCAGGGCCCATGCTGGGGTTGAGGGCTCGATCCCCAGTGTGGGGTGTGTAGGAGGCAGCCCATCAATGATTCTCTCTCATTGATGTTTCTATGTCTCTCTCCTTCTCACTTCCTCTCTGAAATCAATAAAAATATATTTTAAAAAAGTTAAAATGAACTTCCAGAATAATTAGCCCATAAAAAACAGAGCTGTCTATATACCTTGCAAATGTACATGTTTGGTAGCAGTGACAGGACATGGATAGATCCAATTAAGTCTAACTTACTGGGGAGGCAGGATGGGGTGAGTGGGATGAGACACAGGTCAGGATGGGGCAGAATTTAAAGGGGTGCCCCCTGGCCAACAGACAAAAGTGTGATTTTTCTAAGAGGACTGTGCATGAGCACACAGCCCACATGACTGGCAGAGGCCTTCAAACAATAACTGACCCTCAGATTTTAGGTGACAATTGGAAGAGCTCAAGAGCTCCACTCAAGGGCTAAATGTTCTGGATAAACTCAGAAAGGGATGAACCCAGAAAAGATGGACTCAATGAAAGGTCCCAGGCCAGGACATTAGAGCCACACAAGTCTTAATTTCATCTAAGCATGAGGATAATCATCAGTGTAGGAAATCTTATAGGTAATTATCATCACAGACTCAAAAGAATGATCAGAATAATAATCCTGACATTAGGATAATGCTTAAAAACCCTTTGCAAAGCCTTTCTCGTGTACTATTTACTTTAACCTTTCCGGTCCCCAGGGCATGAAAGTTAGGTACTGTGGTCCCTTTTTTATAGGTGTAGGAGCCAAGGCTCAGAGCAGTTGTCACGTGCTCAAGGCCACAGATGCTAGCAGTCCAGTGTTCAGTGGGACCCAGAATGTTGCTGATTTCTGTTAGAAAGTACCATCCTGTGCAGAAGTCCTACCCTTTCATTTTCTTTCCCTTATAAATGCCAGGGCAATTGTTCAGAGGGTAGCACTCAGGCTGACCGAGTCTCTGGATTGGCCCCTCTCTTTTCACAGGCTAGTGGGTGGGTGGCTGCTGGAAGATTTGTTCCTTACCAACCCTTCATTCCACCCCAAGTATAGATTTCCTGTCTTGATAAGAAGAGCCTGGCTCCAAGGGGTGGGCGTGGAGCTGCTGAAAAGAAAGTTATGTGTCTGTCTGCTGGTGCCATGTGGAATCATCTCAGTCATAGGTCCTCATGCAGTTGCTGGCACTTTCCAATGAGTTGTTTTTTTTTGTGGCAAATAACTCCAAATGCTTTACAAAAGGGAATAGTTTGCAGATGTGGGTATGATAACCTGCAAAGCATGACTTAAATATAGTAATTGTCTCTAGCCTGCTCTTACTGTGGCGACAGAGTTTCTACTATGTCATTAGGGGAGGAATTTCCAAGTCTTGGAACACAGCAAGGGTCGCTTCTGGCATCAACTGTTTTTAACAAAGTTAATTGGCTTCTAAGCAAAAAGATAGGGTTAAAGTATGTGGGAACCAAGAACAACTAAGATAAATGGAAGTTGAAGAGTGTCCAAAAGTTTTTTAAAAATATTTTTGCTATTATTATTAAGCTTAGAAATAGTCACTTTATTTCTTTGTGCTTAACCCATTGCTTTTTTTTTTTTTTTTGGTTCTGTTTTCTGTTATTTTTCTCATTGAAATGGCTTCAATTTAAAGGTGAATGGTTTTGCTTTGCAAATTTTCTTTACCAACCTCCCTCCCTGGCCCTGCCTAGCAGAGCCAAGTAGAAAAAGGTCGGGAACTTTAGGGATGGATGAAATTTAGAGGTTATTCAGCTTAATCTCCCACCCAACAAGGAGATTGCCTCTACTAACCCTTGGCAGGTGGTCCTCCAGACTCTACCTTCCAAGACCTCACATTTGGATAATTATTACCATTAGAATGTTCTTCTCTACCCTGAATTTTTATTGCTCATAAATTCTAGTTTTATCCTCTGGAAGTAGATGGTACTAATGTAGTTAGTTTTGTTTTTCATATCACAGATCTTCAAATATATCTCAGAGAAAAAATCATACCTTCTATACAGTCAGAATAAATAATATAGATTAGATTGTGGCTGTCTGCAGGGCTATGAGGTGGCACATGCTGTAGGAAAGAGAATCATAATTGATTACTAATATCTGCCATGCTCCAAGGAAAAGGGAGTGTTGGCACAGATGGTTCACATTGTTAGAATGTGTCCTTAAATGTAATGCAATTATTGAGCATTCTTGGTCCCTTCAATTTTTGTATATACCATGTGAGATACTTCACTATCTTGGCTGATTTTCTCTGAACAAAATACCTATTGAAAAATAACTCCCAATATTTCCAATGTGGTCTGACTAGATCAGAAAACAATGGGACTATGATAGCCATTAAAACATATTCATCAATGAAGTCAACAATTGCATCTTTTATGTGACTCATATGGAGCATGTGGCCTATCACTTCCAGGTTATTTTAATACAGCAGCCCACAATGCAGTGTAATTTGAGGGGTACCACAAAGCCCTCTGATAAGTCTCCGTTAGAGTTATTCCTTTGGCTTAGACAACTGTGTTTGGGAGAATGAGGTGATTCTAGGCTGCTTCTATTAGGATACTAGAAATAATTAACAAATTGGTTCAGGATGGCTTTTTCTTTGAGTCAGCAAATATTCATTGATTGCCTGCCATGTGGTAGGCATTGTTTTAGATGCTGGAAATAAACAAAAAAGACAAAACTTCCTGTCCTAATGGAGTTTGCACAATAATGTGGGGAGACAGTCAATATAACAAAAAATAAAAATAGGTGGTAATAGTGCTGTGGAGAAAAAATTAGAGCAGAGGAGAGGAATGGAAAATGGTAGAAGAGGAGTTGGTGTGATTTAAAATAAAGTGGTCAGAGAGGGCCTTTCTTAGAAGATGGCATTTCAGTAAAACCCTGAAAGAGATGAGGGAGGAGGCCACATGGAGGTCTGGGGGAAAACACCAAGGCAGTGGAACAGCAGGTGCTAAGGTTGTGGGAGCATGCTTGGCATAATTGATGAGCAGCAGGTAGTCCAGAGTGCCTAGAGAAGAGAGCATGTTGCTTTTCATCCATCCATCCATCAATCCAATTAGTATTTATTTAGGACCTACCCTCAGCAAGGCATAGTTTCTGGCACTTGGAGTTTTAATAGGAAATATATATCTGTTGCCTGTGGCAATCTGGCAACCAATAGAATTCTTCCAGGTCTCCCCTAGTTCAAGAGTTCGGCCTTGGGCTTGGGGCATAAAAGAACACTGGGCTGGAGGTTAGGGCACTGGGGTTCAATATTAGGGGAAATAGGAGATATTGATGGAGTCCTTAGAAATCACTATTGAGTCTAAACTCTAAATATCAAATCAGAAGAACTTTAAACAAAGGGGTCTATGAGTTAGCATAATTTGATGGTGACTTGACAAAATGGGCATTGACGCACATAGACTTATGTAATAGCAAGATCAACTTGCCTGACCAATGCCAGCATTCATAATTCAACATTCATCACATTAAGTGATGTTGAGGGAGAAATAATATGGCATGATGAATAACCCAATGTCAATAAAAATAAACACCAGGGTCCAAGATAGGTTGGAACTTTAAATACAGGACAACAAAGGCATATAGAACAAGAGACACATGAATGGATGAAGAAGTTTAGGAGAGAATATTTTGAGAAAGAACCTCTTATAATTAAAGTTATGAATGCCAGGGCCCCCATATCTGTTATTTTTTAGCACTTTCTACCTTTCAGCATATTTAATAAGTGCTTCTGAATGGAGTAGAGCAAAGATTGTTAGAGGATCAGTATAATTGAAAGAGCTAATTTGGGTTCAAGCTGACAAATAGTATTGGCTGACATTTATCTCAGTCCTTTTGCTGAATCCACCTCACGGAGCAAGGGCTTCTCCCAGCCCAGCTGGGTTAGAGATTGCTGAAGGCAGTGCTTTTTAAAAGTTTACAATTTACTTCAATCATGGCCTCACAGTGGGTAAAATTACCCCTTCCTGTGAAGTGAGGTTTCAATCCCTCCACTGTATATCTACTGGGTTCCTTATTTCATGTAACTCTAGGGTTGTTAGCCTTTATAATGGTCCTAAACCTTAATCACTTCCATATGTTCAATATTACATGGTAATTTCGTAGTGAAAGAGAACTAGGCGAGGAGCCAGTTTGATTCTAGTCGTGGCTTTCTCACTAATTAGCTGTGTAACTCCAACAAGTTTGCTCATCTCTATCTTGGGTTACAACCCCCTCCTCTCTGGGCAGCTTTCTCTCAATATGTAGGGACAGGAGGCAGCTCTAGGAAAGTGCACTGAGACTTCACATCTGAGGAAGTGAAGGTGGAGAGAAGGCAAAAGAAGGAAGACATCCTCATCTTCTTGACCCAGCTACACAAACCCTCTTGCATTAGAATGTGTCTTCTTCCCACCGGAAACAGTGAAGGGTGTGTCCCTGCTCTTAGCAAAGCCCAGATCTCCTCCATCTGGGCTCTGAATCCATCCCTTTTCACCTCTCAAATATTCTTCTCTGTTATCTCCTCTTCTGCTATCATCCCTCTTTTCTCTTAGGTCACTCCCAAAGCATACAAATACCCTCTTGTATCCCCCTAAATTCTTCCTTTGCCCCATATACCCCTCTAGTTCTGGCTCCATTTCTCAGCTCACCATCACAGGCTGAACTCTGTAAGGAATTATCTTGGCACACCCTTCAACATGCTCCAGTGTGGCTCCTGACCCACCATGTCATTTCTTTCTTATTCTTTCCATATGCTTACTTCACAACCTAATGTTATACCAATCATCATGATATTACATGTACTTATATTACATTACGGTGCCTACAAAGGTTCCTCCCTTGAATATAGTAGTGTAATTTTGAGTATTTATTTTTCTTGTAAGGTTTTTTTGTATGTTCTGGAATTAATAATTAATTTTTTAAATTTGCTTTATTTTCTGTGCCCCATTATTATTTTTGTCCCAGTGACCCAATGGTATTATAAACTGCCCTCTTAATATTTCCCATACTTTGCATCCATTTCATTTTTTTCCCCCTGGAGGCCTCCCTCTGGGAAACTTCTATCCTTTTGCTCTAATCTGAACCTGTTGTTCTCAAGCCCTGCACTCAGCTGTCATCTGGGGACTTCCTTTGACTATCACTTGATGACATAAATGTGGGTCAAGAAACTTTATCTGGCGGCCTTTTGTGGGACATATTGGAGCCAGGAGGGATGGAAGTGAGAAGACTAATTCAGCGGACTTTTGAGTGAGCTCAGGCTTGAGATTATTAGAATTTCAAATGCATGCTAATGAGTGAGACATAAGCTCTTTTCCTAGTTAGTGACAGTATGTCCAGAAGAAATAATAAAAATAACATCATTGTTATTATTATTATATCAGGGTTCAGTCATGCAAGCAGGGTCACTATGAGTATAATAGGCAAAAAGATTTACTTTGTAATTAGATTTTACATAATTGTGAAAGATCAGAGGATTTACCAGCTAGTCAGCCTCAAAGTCAAGCATGTTCAGCCACTGAAGTAATGTCATGAAGGGAATGGGCAAAGCCTATGGGTCTTCAGCTTTGTACGTGGCATGGCTTGGACTCACTGTTGGTCTGTAGGACCAGCAATCTGGAAAAATGTTGGGGAGCAGAGGAGAGCCAGGATAAGCTGGTCTCCCTGGCATCTCTGCATCTGTCTGTCACTTCTACCAACTATCCTGTCCTCCAGCTTAATCCAATTGATAACTGATTATTATGGACAGAATTATGTCTGTCACCCTTCCCCCAACAAATTTATATGTTCAAGCCCTAGACCACAACACCTGAGAATGTGACTGTCTTTGGAGACAGGGTCTTCAAAGAAGTAATTAAGGTTAAATGAAGTCACTAGGTTGGGCTCAATCCAATGTAACTGGTATTTGTATGAGAAGAGGAAATTAGGATACAGACAGGCACAGAGGAAAGACCACGTGAAGGGAGGAGAAGACAGCCTTCTACAAGCCAAGGAGAGAGATCCCAGAAGAAATCTACCTTGCCAACACTTTGATCTCAGACTTCCAGCTTTTAGAACTGTGAGAAAACACATTTCAGTCATTTAAGCCACCCAGTCTGTGGTACTTTGTTATGGTAGACCTAGCAAACTAATACACGGATCCATGCCGCATAATGCCTTACATTTGTATATTGCTTCATACGTGGCATGCCGGGGTCCAACCCCAGCAGGTCCAGGGGTCCCCAAAGGTGTGGACGGAGTCGGCGAAGAAGGAATGACACGGAGACAGCGTTCAGTTGATCAGCAGCCTAGCCAGGATCTCTAGCCCGGATCTCCAGCCAAGTTCTGGTCTGGAACTCCAGAGAGGTTCTGCTTCGGATCTCCAGCGAGGTTCTGTAGCCATGTTCCCTCGCTAGGTTCTCCAGCCAGGTTCTGTCCAGGCTCTCCAGTCAGGTTCAGTGTCCAGGTTCCAGTCAGGTTCTCCTGCCAATCTCTGTAGTCAGGTTCAGTCCAGGATCCCTTGCCATGTTCTCCCGCTAGGCTCTGTCTCTAGGCTCTGAGGCCAGTCCCTCTCCAGGATCCTCCGGCATGCTCTCTCCAGCAAAGTTCTTCTGTCTCTAGGCTCCGTGTAGGTTCTGTCTTCTTGATTCTGTTCTAAGTTCTGAGTCTTTCTGTCTTGTTACAACTGTATTTATACCAGTTGATTCAATCCTATCAATCTCTATTACAAAGGTTAGGGCGTTTCTTATCTCCATTCCAGGGAGAAAAGATTATGTAGTTTAAGCATGATTGTTCGTAGTTAAAGGGATTAATTACCCGCCCGGCACTTAGTTGAGGGGTTTTATTCCCTCCCTAACTTCAGGGGAAATCCCTACCTGGGGATTCAACCTTTCTCGGAGAGGTGACTTTGGTTAAAACACAGCGCCAAGAAGGTGAGCAAACATATTAAGAACCGTATGCCATATATGCCAGGTCCCTTGAAACAGCAAGGATGGACCGGCTCCCGGCAGTGGCAAAGCTTTTCAACATGGTTATAATAGCAAGTCCTGATAATCACAGCTAACACATATAGAATTATATATATGTAAAGTGCTTAGGCATTTTTCTAAGCACTTTACATATATTAACTGTTTAATCCACACATCATCCTTATAAGATAGATACTATTATCTTCATTCACATTTTGCAATTGAGGTAAATAAAGCAGAGATAATTCAACTAATTTCCTTGAGGTTACACACTTATAAATATCGAAGCCAGGATTCAAACCCTGGCAGTCTAACCCCACGGTCCCATCTCACCCTTGACTCTGGCCTCCCCTGCATCTGACCTTTTCTTTCCACTTGTGTGACAACATCCTTTTCACATGCACACATCTCAGGGTCAGTCTTCTCCATGCAGGCCCTGAATCTAACTTCCTTGTCCTCTTGGTGGATTTCTGCTTTTGTTCACAGGGGAAGTCTGCCAGAAAACCCGTGTACATTTCCCAGGGCACACACAGGGCCACATGCTTCCCTGACCACAGGGCTGCGACCCCAAGTCTGTATTTTCCAGAGGAAAACCTCACTTCCAGAATGGCGGGGTCGTCATGTGATATAGGATTGTTCATATGACAGAAAGAGCCAGGTAATCTACATTTCTTCTTAGAACAAAACTTCATTTCTAAGTCACTTCTCCTTGCAGGGGTCATAGAGTTCCCCTGACTGCGGTCATGTGATTTCTCAACAGATTTCAGTCTCAAAGCCAGCAGTTCTAGAAACTGTCCACCTCGCTCCCAGAAAGCACATGTCCCTAAAACCTCCCTTGCTTTTACCAAAAATGCACTAAAACCTGTTTAAAACAAAAGAATATGTCTATTTAGATAAGTCAGCGATCTCTATTTGATCCCAAAATGGCAGATTAAACTGCACTTGGAACCAGGAGGCCACAGCAGCATATGACATGCCTAGTGAGCCCATTGAAATGAAGGCCTTGCTTCATGTTGCTGATGAGACTGAGTTAAAACTCCCAAAACCACTTTCCAGAACAGTTGGTTATGTTCTCTTGGGGCTTCTGAGCAAATTGAAATTCTGTTATGGCATTAAAAGTGTATTTCATCTGCACATTAAAAAAAAACATCTGTTGCTTTTCCCTCTCATGTAACCCACCCCATTAGGAAAATACCTAGTAGCAAGCACTGTGCCGAGATTGAAATCATGCAATAATACCAATAACAACAATTAGCATTTGATGAGCGTCATTATGTACCAGTCACTGCTCTGAAGGCTTGACATGGAGCTCTTTGAATTCTCACAACACGTATGAGGTAGGTGCCACTTTTACTCTCACTTCACTGGTGAGGAAAGGGAGCTTGGGGAGAATCACAGGGCAGTGAATAGTGGAGCTGGGCTTTGAACCCAGGCCATGTATCTTTAAAGCCTTCCTTGTAACGACTACAGATTCCTACCCCGAAGAAGGAAAGATGAAAAGGAATGATTATTTTTACCCCAGAAACGTTTTCTTCTTGATTCTGAATTCATTTTGCATGTGGTAGTGACTATTGTGGGAAGGGGAGGGTGAAGCTGTGTGAAGCTCAGTAGGGTGTGATCAGACAATTCCCCTCCATCTTAAACCCTCCTTCACCCTGATCTCTAGTTTAAGATAGCTGAGTCCTGCCTGCTAGGCCTGGGAGCCTGACAGAAGGAGGGGACCGGCCTGTTTGCCTCATAGCACTGAGCCCAGGACCCTCTAGAGGCCAGAGAAGCAGGTAATGTGATGGGATGCCAAGCCAGCACAGATGCCTCTCAACTCCAATAGGGGTGTGAGCCCATTTAAACTATTGGGCTACCACTTTCCTTATCTCTCCACCCAGCTTCTTAAAGAGCAGCTGTATCAGTCAGAACTCCTGGTTACAAAACACAGAAGCCAATTCTAGTGAACTGAAGCTGCAAAGTTATTGACTAGAAGGATACCAGGGATCTCTTGAAATGGATGGGAAGGCTAGAGAAAAAGGAGAATGAGCTGGACTCCATGAAGCCAGAGCAAAGATGTCCTCAAGACAGGGCTGTGGGAGAATGTCTCACGGACACCACCATGGCCAGGTGTGGCCAGGACACTGCTGGTCTCAAGTGCATTACTCCTTCTGCATCTTAAGGCCACTGTCTTTACAAGGTCTGATGGTCTGATTTGCCGAGAGTAGGCCATTTATCTATGGAAGCTGGAGGGTCATGCGGAGATGTAGAGATGATAATATGAAAGCGTTATTGACTGTGGTAAGTTCACATAAAATTCCCTGACTTCAAAGGGCTGAAAACAACCCATTTGAGAGTGGGGGTCTAGAGAGATACAAAACAGAGGAGGGGCTGAGACAATAGGTCTTGTCTCTTAGTTAATATTCAGATAAACTTGTTCCTGTTTTTGGCCTTGGAAAGCTTATGACATAGGAAGGATTGCCCCCCAAAGAAATCTACTCTTTGCTCCACCATTGGTTTTGTTATCTCTGCTTATCCCAGAGACAAAACATGAGTCTAGAAAGGATGCTGATCTAATGAGGGTCTGTTCAATTTTATTTTCTTTTTATTCTCCTGTGTCTTATCTCCCATGTTATAGTATAAATGACACAAAGAAGAGGGAGATGGTCTGATCCTCCTCCATCAGTATGATCAACAAGTAAAGGAGACAAGATTATTTCCTAGCTGATCCTGAATCACGGAGCCTTCTTTAATCTTGACTTTGATGGAACAGAAATCTTTAAGTGCTTTATGTACAAACATTTTTTAAAAACCTATAAAATTTCCATTATTTTTTATACATATTTTTATTGATTTCAGAGAAGGAGGGAGAGGGAGATAGAGATACAAACAATAATGATGAGAGAGAATCATTGATTGGCTGCTTCCTGCACGCCTCCCAACTGGGGATCAAACCTGCAACCTGGGCATGTGCCCTGATCGGAAATCCAACCATGACCTCCTGGTTCATAGGTTGATGCTGAACTACTGAGCAATACCGGCCGGGCTATTTTTATTTTTAAAAGATTGTAAATTAGCAACCTGGGGAGGTAATAATTTATAGAAAAGATGAGAAAAAGACATCTTGAATATTTTTACTCTGTTTTGAATTTTTTGTATCTAACAAGCTCATAGTTGCTATTCTGGCCTTTAGGGCACATTTTCTAGTTTCTTTTTTGTTCAAGGAACAATGCATTAATCATTGTCAGACTCCAAACATCAAATATGACACCTCTCCTTGGGTCGGCTAACCAAGATTGATAGAGTAATAGTATCATGGTTAGTTAAATAACATTAAAAAAACTAGAGCAAATCCAGGTCAATAATTTAATACAAAGAACAGAGAGGAAAATGTTGTGCCATGTGAAGAAAGGGAGTTCAAACTGTTCAAATGAACAGTTATGCCTTTAATAATAACTCTAAGCCCCATGTACCTGGAACTATTTTATGACATAACTTGGTAATGCTTCCCTTTCTTGTTCTAGACTTTGCTTCAGAAGTCCTTTGGGGATGAAAATGAAAAGAGGTTTAGACTAGAGAGTGAAGTCCTGAGAAAGGGAGGCAGGGCTGCCTTCGTGGTGCGCCGCCTCTGCAGTCACAGGGCGCCACACTCGGGAGGGCTCTGTGCTTCATTTACTGGTGTGCTGTCACTCTCTAGAATTCCTTAGTCATGTTGAAACAGGGTGGACTGCATTTTCATTTTGCAATGGGTCCCACAAATTATGTAGTTGACAAAAGTGTATCCATACAAGCCCTGCTGGGATATCATTAGTGTCTCACAGCAGACTAGACCAATGGTTGGAAAACTTCTCCTGCAAAGCACTAGAGAGTAAGTATTTTAGGGTTTTGCAGACCATACAGTCTCTTGCCATGAGTACTCAACTGTGCTGCTATAGCTTGAAAGCAGCTAGAGACAAAATGTAAGGTAGTGAGTTCTGTAGACTTTATTTGCAAAGACAGGTGGGTTGAATTTGGTCCATGGGCTATAGTTTGTCAACCTCTGAGCTCGGCACATGTGCTTAATCTTAGTTTACAGGGAGATTGTCTAAGACAGTGGTTGGCAAACTGCAGCTCGCGAGCCACATGCGGCTCTTTGGCCCCTCGAGTGTGGCTCTTCCACAAAATACCACGTGCGGGCGCGCACATACAGTGCGATCGAAACGTCGTGGCCCATGCACAGAAGTCGGTATTTTGTGGAAGAGCCGGTATTTTGTGGAAGAGCCACACTCAAGGGGCCAAAGAGCCGCATGTGGCTCGCAAGCCGTGGTTTGCCGAGCCGCAGTTTGCTGACTACTGCTTTATTCCACCATCTGATGAGAGGTGGGGCAGGCAAGTGGCTACTAGCATTTGGAAAAACTGACATGTGTAAATGGTTTATATATTTTACTTTTTAAGTAAATAAAATGTTTATATATATTTTTATAATATAAATGATAGCCCTGGCCAGTACTTCTCAGTGGTTAGCAGGGGTGGGCAAACTTTTTGACTCGAGGGCCACAGTGGGTTCTTAAACTGGACTGGAGGGCCGGAACAAAAGCATGGATGGAGTGTTTGCGTGAACTAATATACATTCAAAGTAAACATCATTACATAAAAGGGTACGGTCTTTTTTTTCAATAGTTCTATTCATTTCAAACGGGCGGGATCTGGCCCGCAGGCCGTAGTTTGCCCACGGCTGGGTTAGAGTGTCTGTCCATGCACCCCACAGTCAAGGGTATGTACCTGGTTGTAAGTTTGATCCCTGACCCTGGTCAGGGTGTGTGCAGGAGGCAACCAATCAATGTGTTTCTCTCACATCACTGTTTCTCTCTCTCCCTCCACCTTCTACTAGTACTCTCTCTAAAATCAATGGAAAAAAATCCTTGGGTGACGACTATATATCACACATATACACATATACTAGAGGCCCAGTGCACAAAATTCATGCACTGGGGAGGGGGGGCCCCTCATCCCAGCCTATGCCCTCTTGCAGTCCAGGACCCCTTGGGGGATGTCCATGGGGAGCAGACCTAAGCTGCCAGTCGTACATGCCTCTTACAGTCTGGGAGCCCTCGCTTCTTACTGCCCGCCTACTCACTGCTTCATACTACTCGACTCACTGCTCCTTAGTGCTGCTGTGGAGGTGGGAGAGGCTCCTGCCACCACTGCTGCAGTCACCAGCCATGAGCCCGGTTTCTGGCTGAGCATCTGCCCCCTGGTGGTCAGTGCACATCATAGCGACCAGTTGTTCGGTCTATTTGCATATTAGGCTTTTATTATATAGCATATATAGTATCAGATTTAATGTTAACCTCTTAATAACATCATCCTAACTCACCAACACAACGCTTTCTTGATGAAGGGAATCACAGCATAGAGCCTTTGCTTGTTAGTGCCCTGAGTACCCAAGACAGGGGTTATGCAAGTGTCATCCAGCCTGTGCTGCCTCAGAAAACCAGATGGGAAGTGTTGCTAATGGGGTTAGAAGTAGAAAGGCGATGGGATTTGAAGGATCTTTGCCATTAAATCTCTCTCTGGGCCTGATGCTGGCTTCCAACATACCATTCCTATACCTTGCTGGTAGGCTGATAGGTATGCCCCAGGCAGACACCTGAGCAAGCCTCCAATACATACAATGAATTCTCAAAATCTACCTCCTCTTCACAATTCATACATTCAAAACAAATCTTAAATACATGATTTCCTCTTATAGGTGTGGGATTGCTGATTCAGAAGAATGACGAAAAGAGACAAGGATGAAATCAGAGAAGTTTCATTTCCATTTAGAATTTACTCATCACCACGGGAGAGAAACACGTAGACACAACATTCCTAATTTTCACTGGAAAGAACCATGCATTCTCTGGGGCCAGGAAGAAGGGAAACCCTTAGCTTCAGGGGCACCTCAAATTTATTTTTATTGTTTACCTCTGTAAGAACTGCTTCCCTCAGCCCAGGGAGAACACCTTGTTGGTTCTCCCAACTGTCCTTTCAGCTGGGTGGCAGCTTAGCAAACACTGTTCAGGCCCCTGATGCCAGTATGCAAAAGAAAGGTTCCAGATGAGAGGTATGCTGGTGGTATCAAAAGGAAGAGAAAGTTGGACAAGTAGTCTTTAAATTAGGCAAAAAAATCATCATATTAAAAGATTTTATGCACTTTTTTTGTATAGGTATACAAATATCATTAAAAAGGACCCAAACTTCAATTTATTGCCCTAAAATCTGAGCCTAGAAGTCATTTATATTATTAGAAAATCAGCAATATAATCTCAACATTTATGATAGAAAGTTAGAATTGACCCCTTGGCCAGAGGGGTTACCATGGAAATTACAGTCTGTGTTTTTGAAACAGCATTTTATTGTTTATAGAATAATGATTACAGATTTTAAAGAAGTGTTTTTCCCCCACTTAAAGAAAAGTAGAGACACTTAAAAGTAGGCCACCCAGAGTTCTGTAGAGGATCTAGATGATACAAGTCAAAATGAGGATATACTGTGATAACAGTTCTGAGCAGTTTCAACTCTCTGGTACCTGAAACACTGCTTTCCCATCCTCAGCAGGATAGGAGGATAAGGTAGAAATCTGAGGAGAATAGGAAGGAGAAGAATAGAAGGACATAACTGGGCATCCCCTAAGTACCCTACTGGGTAGCCTTCTACTCGAATCTGCCTTGGAGACAGCTATATCACACTGATCTACACACCAAAGACAAGGTCAAACAAAGACACAAGCAGTGAAAAGGCCACAAAAAACCATCTGGGAGACCTGGGAGTCACACCTTCACCCCAGTTGAGACAAGGTGACAATTAATTTGGAGTGCTCAATTCTGAGATGCTAATAGAAACCATTCTTCTTGCTTACCAGACACATTCTTATTTAATTCTAACAAATCTGTATTAGTACCTACTGCTATATAACAGGTTGACCCCAAAACATAGCAGCTTAAAACTAACAAGCTCTTATTATCTCATAATTTCTGTGAGTCAGAAATCTGTATGCTCTTTCTATGGGTCCTCTGGCCCAGGATCTCTCACAAAACTGCAACCATGGTGCTGGCTGGGGTATCAATGTCTCAAGGTTTGAATGGGGGAAGATCTGCTCCAAGCTCACTCACTGGCTGTTAGCGACTTTTGGTCATTTCTGGCTGTTGGCTGAACACATCAGTTTCCTGCCTGTCAGAGGGCAGCTCTCAGCATGGCAGAGCTTCCCACAGAGAGCGAACAAAGGGTAATAGATAGGAAGGCAGTGTGAGCAAGATGGAAGTCACAGACTTCCTGTAACCTAATCTTGGAAATGAGCTATATTCTAGTTCTTAAAAATGAGTTCACCTTTTACATAGGATGTGAATACCAGGAGACAGGGATTACCAGGGGCCATTTGGTTGCCTATAGATAACCAACTTGATGACCAAGTGTAGTCTTCAGATTTGAATCATAATGACTTTTGGTTGCCTTCAAACACAAATCCACCTTCAAAGGATAAAAAGGTAGCATCATTTAGGATATCAAAAACCAAAACTATCCTGGCCTGTTAAGGTATTAAACATCTGACCCACTGAATTAGATAATTTGATTCCCATGGTTTTGAAGAAGGGAAGTTTATATTTAGAAACATGGAGATACTGTGAAACAGGAAAAAAAAATGGTACCTTGATTTGCTGAGTGAATGCTCCAGGTCTGGAAGGCTCTGGCCAAGCTTCAAGTTGCTTGTTAGTGCTATTCAAGGAATGCATAGTGGAGAGTTCAACTATCCCAGTGGGAGTGAGGTCAGGGTTGATTTCCTCCATTTGCCTACCCTGACTCCACCACATTGAACCCACTCACTTTGCCCCAATAGGGGCTCCAGACTTTGGTCTAAGTCAAATTCTCATTTCATCTAACATGCTCCTGGTTGTAGTTAAGTCAAAGCTTTGTTCTAAACACAAGTTTTTACTGATTGGGTTTTCTTATCTCTCTCTCCAAAGATAAGTTATATGTTAGCAAGATTATTAAGGGGTGGGGCTGGATAAGAAGGCAGAAAGTCACCAGAGGCTAGAGCAGGCCTCAGGGGTCACTACAAGTCAGGAGGAAAGGAACCACCTGGAGAAAGCACTGGTGTTCTTGCTGGCATTCAAGGAGGAGGAGCATGCACCGGGGCCCGGGAAGAAAGATTCAGGGCAGCTGGATGGCTGGCCTGAACACTTCTGCTGTTCAGAGGAAGCTGGAATCCTGAGGGGCTTCTTGACTTCTGCTCACAGACAAGAGCCCTAAGGAACTAAGATAGAGGGAATTAGCCTATTGGTGGGAGTGCAGAAACCAAGCATTGGAGCTCAAGAATTTTAAAAATTAAAGTATGTTTTATAAACACTGTATATGTAAAACTTTCATATACTGAAGTCTGTCTGTGCATGTGTGCATACCTGCACATGTGTGTATGCATGTGTGTGTGTGACAGTGCATGTGTACATGATGCCCTGTGGAAGACTAGAGGCTTGACTTGTATTAATTTCTGTGTTTTAAGGTCATTGTAAGGAGTCTGTGCTGAAAGTCTACTAGCTAGTTATTTCCCCCTTGCCATGCAAGGCCATAAAACATGACTTTGTACTTCTTTCCCCCTAAGCTAGAAGATCATGCAGAACAGAATGTCAAACTTAGCAAAGTCTGCTCATGACTCCTCATCTCGCCCCTCCTAATGTGCTCAGTAACGTTTGAAACAAGTCAGCGCTTGCTCACTAGCTCGCTTTGCATTCTTGTGTGCAGGGTGCCAGAGTCTGAAGAACACGGAGGTTTGAAAAACAGAACCTACTTAGGACCTGTCACATGTATTGGGAAAACAAAAGGGAAAAAGAATGTTGAAGTCTGAGCTTTCATTCTGACAGTATCTACAGAAATACTTTACTTTTTCTTTTATTTTCTTTAAGTATTATATTACTGCATTTTCAATTAGCAGTATTATTAAGTGTTAGGATGCACAATTAATAGATGACTTCAAGAAATGTAGAAACCAATTTCAATAACAGAACTAAAAATGATAGGCTATTTGTAGTTAGTATCTTCTTTCCTCTAAATGTGCTACAACTAGTCTGTGGAGGTGAGCAAAGGGGAAGAGAAACAACCAAATCCTGAAAGGATGGGCAAGAGGGAAGGAGGAACATAAAGAGTAGGCCATGTCCTGTGCATTTGCACCTTGACAATCATCCCTTTTATCAATTCTTTTGGATAAAGGAACATGTGTTTACAGTGTGCCGACATTAACAAAGGTGTTCAGTAATATGAGTTAATTATTGTCAGAGTTTATTATTAAATTTTGGCTCAATGTCTAGCCCATGTAACAAAAGTTAGGCTTGCTCTAAATTGACATGCTGCAAACTTGACTGAATGGAAGCCACTGCAACAGGCCACCATGACATCTGGCTGTCAGCACAGATGTGAGGAACTTCCGGTGCAGGTGCTGGCTGAGAACATGCTCTCTTCCCAGCTAGTATGACTTGGCTTAGGGGCATGAATGTCCGTCCTTGAAACTGACCACAGAACTTTGGAAACTGAGAGTCCAATTTGGACAAAAGTAGTACTTTCATCAAGTCCTCTTAAGAGCATGAAAGCAAAATTCATTTCTTCCTCCATTAAAAAAGAATTAATCCAACATTTTAGCACTTGATTTCAACATTTAGTGGAGAATTAAAATTTGGCATCAACAAATCTTCAAATATGTGTGGAGTTTTTCCAAGTCATAGGCATCATTGTAGGTGTTATGGGGAGTAGAGAAACTGGAAGACATGATTTCGTCCCTCAAAAGCTCATCTACTCTTTGCAGGCTGAGATACTTGCTCTACTGGGGCATTTTAACCTGAGATGGAGGAAGGCCTACAGGGCTTCCGTGGTTCCTTTAAAATTAGATGCAAAAATTTTGTATATTGCCGGAAGCCGGTCCATCCTTGCTGCTTGACACAGTCGCTGCAGGAAAGAAACATCTGCACAGCATATGTTTCAAGGGACCTGGCGTATATAGCATACTGTTCTTAATATGTTTGCTCCCCTTAGCGCTGTGTGTTTTAACCAAGGTCACCTCTCCGAGAAAGGTTGTTTCCCCAGGTAGGAATTTTTCCCTGAAGTCAGGGAGGGGATGCCTCTCCTAGAAAGGTTGTTTCCCCAGGTAGGAATTTTTCCCTGAAGTCAGGGAGGGGATGAAACTCCTTAACTAAGTGCCAGGCGGGTAGTTAATCACTACAAACAATCATGCTTAAACTACATAATCTTTACTCCCTGGAATGGAGATAAGAAACACCCTAACCTTTGTAATAGAAATTGACAGGATTAAAATCAACTGGTATAAATACGGATGTAACAAGACAATAAACAGCAGAACCTCTCTGGAGATCCAGACCAGAACTTGGCTGGAGATCCTGGCTAGAGATCCTGGCTAGGCTGCTGATCAACTGAACACTGTCTCCGTGTCCTTCCTTCTTCGCCAACTCCGTCTACGCCTTTGGGAACCCCTGGACCTGCTGGGGTTGGACCCCGGCAGTATATGTGTATTTTTTCAGGGGAAAATATCAAGGGGCTTAAATATTTAAAAGTTCCCATTTCCTAAAAGCGTTTAATAACCTGGGATCCATTCATGATTTATGAATACTAAAAATAAAAACTAACATTTATTATTTATGCTACTTTGTGCTAGGATTTGTGTTAGGCACTTTACTTTTGATCATTGACTATGACAATTACCTGTGGGGCAGGTCTTATTATTTCCCCACTTCACAGATACGAAAACTGAGACTTAGAGAGGTTGCTAAATTGAGCAGGTAGTTGAGAATAGAATGATGTGCTATGAGGATCTGACGGAAAGTTCACCTCTGCATAAAGAAAGTGGCCAGCCACACATCGCAGTACATGGCA
The DNA here is from genome assembly GCF_963259705.1 of Myotis daubentonii. Lineage (NCBI taxonomy): Eukaryota > Metazoa > Chordata > Mammalia > Chiroptera > Vespertilionidae > Myotis > Myotis daubentonii. Next base: position 80,573,598 of record NC_081843.1, read on the forward strand.
GTGAAATGAAAACATGCTGGAAATACACTGGCTAGTGGTTCGTCAGCCTGGGCAAAGCTCGACTGTTCACATAATCGTTCTATATTTTATAAAAGTCTCAAATAAAAAAAATATTCATGAGCTTTTGAAGATCCCAACAAATGAAAATAAAAGAGATCTCACATTTACAGACCAAGCAGAAATATTAGAATGGCCTGCCACGCTCAAAGTAGAACAAGAATGTGGCTGTTGCAGCCAAGCTCAGCTATCATAAATTTAAATATGTGTTCCTTTTCTTTGAAAACGGCTTACTTCTGTCACTTAAGGGAAGAGCTGACTCTTCCACTGCAGACCAGCCTTGGAAAAAAGCTATAAAGTAAATTAAAGTGCCCACAAGATATTTACTAGCCTACAAAAGGTTCACCAGCCTCAAGATCTTTCCAGCATGACTCATGAGGAGGCTAAACAGATGAAATTGTGTAGCTACAACCAAACTCTCTTTCCAAGCTTACCTGTAAACAGTAACTCTCAAGCAAAGGGATCAGAAAAAGAAATACTGGAGAAGAGAGAAAAACAAACTACATGCTGCTTTCATGAGAAGCATTTAAACAAGGAATAAAGAGCAAAGAGAGGCACCAGGAAAGGAAATATAATCATCACTACACTGAAAATAGAACAACACAGTGTTTTTGGCATCTTAGCTGTGTCTACTGAAGTGTTCTTTGGATGGAGACATATGGCCAGGCCACCCTGTATTTGGAGAATAAGACTGTGTTTAGAGATGAGACTATGCATGTCATCAAGTATAACACTTTCCTCAATTATATGGCGGGGCGGGGGTGGGGTGGGGGGGTGAGGGGGCTGGGGGTTGGGGGGTGGGGGAGGGGGATACACTTATAACCAGGAACCAGGACTGACCTGGGTCTTAAAGTGGTTGTTCAGGGAAAAGTCCCTTAAGCCTCAATAGGAATGCAAACAGGTGATCTGGGTACCAATATGGGATCCGTCATGTGGCAACAGGTCAGAAAACGGGAAGCAAGGAGCTTTGAAAAGTTGTATAAGCATTTTGGAACAATATTGCCTGGTAGGCAAATTAACTCTGGAAGCACCACAAAATATTCCTTGTTGGGTGAGCAAGTTCTCACATTTATTTTTATTTTTTTTTCTATCATTTTATTATGAAAAGAAATGACAAGGAAATGGACATGTAGAGTATCTACTATGTGTCCAGAATATTACATGTGCTCAACAGCTTCCAAATTCTCCTGCCTTGGAGGCTACCCTTGAATGCTCAACAAATGTAACCTGAGGCTGCATCCCTACCGATCTAATCTTCGTGAGTTTCTTCTTTCTTGATAATTCTGAGACGTGCCAGAGTGCACCCTCCATCCTCTAATCTGACTCTCATCACTCCTCACCCTGGCCTGTTCTTCAGGCATTTTTCTACATGCTTCTTGCCTTTTGTCAACCCCTGTTGTCTTCTCTCCAAGGGGCACAAGGGCCCTTCTCTTTTGCCCAGAAAGCACACCTACCACCTAGTTTTAGTGTAGGACAGAACTTTACCAATGGCTTGAAAATAATAGAAGGCAATTGCAATACCAGGGTGCAAAATTCAGACCAGATACCAGATCTTCCTGCTCCTGGAAACTGTGACCTGAGCTTCTTCACAGAAACCAGCTGTTTGGTTGTTTCCTTCTGAGGCCCAGGCTGCCACCCAGGTAAGGGCCAGCCCACACCTTCCCATCTGACTCTGTACTCACTCACCTTAGTTTCTTTCAACCTGTCTCATTGTCCCAGACTGGCCTTCCATTTTATCGTGCATAGATGTCTAGCCCCTATTTCTCTGGAGCTGTTTAATCTCCAGAGTTAATTGTGAAATGAGATTTGGCTTTTCCTTTGGATAGCTAAATGTCCCCTTGAAATAGTGTTTCAAGACAAATGAGCCAACTTCCTCTACGAGTACATTCTTTTTTAAAAAATATATATTTTATTGATTTTTATAGAGAGCAAGGGAGAGGGCTAGATAGTTAGAAACGTTGATGATGGGGAGGTCAGGGGGGGTTATGGTGGGATAAGGACACATATGTAATACCTTAATAAAAAAAGAAAAGAAAAAGAAACATTGATGAGAGACAAACATCATCAATCAGCTACTCCTGCTCACCCCCCCCGCCCCCCCCCCCCCCACTGGGGGTGTGCCCGCAACCAAAGTACATGCCCTTGACCGGAATGGAACCTGGGACCCTTCAGTCCACAGGCCGATGCTCTATCCACTGAGCCAAACCAGGTAGGGCAACAAGTACATTCTTGAGCAACAGGTACAAACTGTATAGTAGGTAACTTTCAGATGGTAATTTTATTTTATTTTTCCTTTATAGACTTGCCTACACATATATTATCTCATTATATACAATGTATACAGCCCATATCTTCTTACTGATTTGCTTATTGTTCGTCTTCTAGTAAAATGTAAGTTCTGTGAGGGTATGATTTTGTGTGTCTGTCACTGTTTTATTTAAAACAGTGTCTGACACCTAATAGGCATTCAGGAGATACTTGTTGAGTTAATAAGTCTTATTTAACCCCCAGTATAAGCCTATGATATAGGTATTGTCAATTTCATTTTATAGAAGTGGATAAAGAGGCTAAAAGAGCATAGATGGCTTTTTTTAGGGTCCCACAAATAGGAAGGAAGAGAACCCTTTTGGTGAGCCTCAGAATCAATGTCATTTCTGCTAATTTTACTTATTTTCATGTTGTTCTCCAATAGGTTGGCACCTCATCTTTGTTAAAGGTTTTGTCTGAGCTTAACCAGGAGTTTAAAGTGGACTGTTAACTTCTCAGGACAATGATAGTGGTGGTGATAGAGCCCCAAGGAAAAAATGAAGTGCAGCAGAATGGAGAACAATCCATGAATGAGAACTCACTAAAAAAATTGTGAGAGAGAGATAGAGGGGGGGGGTGGTGGTGGTGGGGAGGAGGGGTGCTGCTAACAAAAACAGAAGCAGAGATGAGAGAGAGAGAGAGAGAGAGAGAGAGAGAGAGAGAGAGAGAGAGAGAGAGAGAGAGAGTATCCAGATGGTGTTTGAGTCGCTGGTTTGACTTCTGTTCTGCACATTCCATTCTTGCTCCATTTCTTTACTTTTGGGGCTAATATCTTTTAGGGGTTAGAATTATATTTTGACCCAGGGATCTGGACATAAAAGTTTCATAGCTCATTTCTAATTCTTGATGCCTCAGTTTTAAATTAAATGGCCATTAGTTTTTCAATGTTCCATAGCAAACACCAGTTTTTGTCCAATTCTATGGCTGTGCTTTCCACATGGGCTCATTCCCAACATCATTACAACCCTCTGGGACCGCTGGAAACGTAAATTTTCAACTGAACAGGGTTTGGCAGAGAAAGGGGAGGAGGTGGGTGGAGTGGCTGGATTCTAAACTATCAACTGCACAGCTATCTAAAAATAAGCCCTCTAAGTCCAAAAGACTGGCTTAGAGATGAAAATGGAATGATTAAGAACATTTTGCAGAACTGCATCTGAGGTATATAAGTCATGTGACATTTCCATTTTTTCCTTCACTGGGAGAAGAGAAATCTGCTGAAATGCCTAAATACCAAACTTTGTGCAACTTCAAATAAAATTGTAAGAAAGGACAAGTCAGCACAAGGAACGCAGGAATTTCAGTGCTCAGCTTTAAAATGTTTCTGCTGAAAGCGAATGAAGCCTTCCATAAGAACAGTGTTCTGTGCTTGTGTGATATGTAGGAACACACACATACCTTTTAAAAAATGTTTTTATTGACTTTTTTTAGAGAGAGTGGAAGGGAGAGGGAGAGAGAGATTGAAACATCGATGATGAGAGAGAATCATTGATTGGGTGCCTCCTGTACGTCCCCTACTGGGATACAGCCTGCAACCCAGGCATGTGCTCTGACAGGGAATCCAACCGTGACCTCCTGGTTCATAGGTTGATGCTCAACCTCTGATGGAACACACACATTCTTACATGCACATATCTGTGTCTTTCATCTTGGGTCTTTCAAAAATTTCATGTAGTATATACAGAGAATTACACATATAAGTGTACAGCCTGATTTTTTACATGCTGAACACACCTCTGTAATCAGTATCCAGACAAAGGAACAAGTCAACACTATCTCCCCTGGAATCCCCTTCATGTTTCCTCAAGTTACTCTCTCCCCTCCAGGGTAATAGCTATTTAGTCTTTTAACAGCATATAGACTTGGCTCTTATTTTACCTTTTATATAAATGGAATCATATGGTATATATTCTTTTATGTCTGACTTCTTTCATGTTTCTGAAAACAACCAAGACCTAATACATCTTTAAAATATAATTTAATTTTGTGATTAAAAAAGTAATATATAACACAAAATAAAAAATTATACACTGCCTCTATATAAAGGAGATGAAATAAAAATTAATAGATATTTATGCAGTTTGGTAGTAGAGAATTCATTGTCATTGTTGTATAGTTTTCCTTTGTGTGGATTCACCCCAATATATTTATCCATTCTATTATTGATGGGCATTTGGGTAATTTCCAGTTTGGGACTATTGTGAACAGAATTATGGACATTCTAGAAGTGTTCTATGCATACTGAGAGCATATTTACATGTATGTATGTATGTATGTAACCAATTTTTAATTTATGGACATTTGATTTGCTTGTATTCTTGTGCTATTATAGACAATGCAAGGAACATCTTTGTATTCACAGCCTTAAGCAATTTGCTTCTACAGGATGAATTCCTAGTCTGGATTAGGTTGCCTATAAACAACAGAAATGTATTCCTTATAGTTCTGGAGGCTGACAGTCTGAGAGCAGGGTGCCAGTCTGGTCCGATTCTGGTGAGGACCCTTTTCCAGGTTGTAGACTGCTGGCCTCTGGTTGTATTCTCTCATGGCAGAGAGCAGACAGGAGGCAAGCTCTCCTGTAACTCTTATAAAGGCATTAATCCCATTCATGAAAGCTACACTCCCATGACCTCATATAATCCTAATGATTTCCCAAAGGCCTCACCTCCTAACACCACTGCACTGGAGCCTAGGGTTTCAGCATATAAATTTTGGGAGCATGCAACTATTTAGTCCATAACAATATATGAATTTAAAAACTTTACACAAGTTGCCAGTTGTCTGCATAGAGGGAGAGGCTGTCTTGATTTATATAGTCCCACTACCCATGTCCTCTATTACGTTTCATAGCACATGAAAATTAATCACTTGTTTCAGGGCAACTAGTTGGGATGCTGAGCACATTGTGGAGAGGAACAATTAGAGGAAAGGCAAAGAATGATGTAGTCGCCTGGGTCTGATATAACATTTGGGGCCAGAGTGGATACTGGCAGAAGATGGAGAAAAGGACACATCTGAAACGAGTGAATCTGTAAGACCAGACCGGCTACCTAATTTGCCAGGCATAGTGCAAAACGAAAATGTGGGTCTATTGTCCAAAAGTTAGTAAAAAGTTCAGTTATACGACAGGGGAGCATTAAACCAAATTCATGGGGCCCCGTGCTACTGCCCAGGATGCTTACCCATGAAGCTGGCCCCAAAAGAGAATTAAAATCCCAGAAGCTTAAGGACATAAAGTGAATCAACCAGTATCACCACTATGTCCATCACCTCCGGTAACAACCTATAGTTCAAAAAGCACCAAGACTTGCCCATTGCTGTAAGATACTATTGGGATAGTGGCAGTGTCTGCTACAGGGGTGTGCCATGTGGCTGCAGAAGTGGTTCTCAAACTTTGGACTCACCTGGGGACCTTGTTGAAATGCAGGTTATCAGCTTCATCACCCCAAATTCTTTATTCTATGAGTCTGAGGTGGGGGCTCAGAAGTTGGTATTTTATTGGGAGGCAGACAGTTTAAAGACTGTATTTCAAAAAATATTGTCCATGGTTTACAGGGAAATGGTTTTGGAAGGGAGTGACACTTGAACTGGGATTTGAGGGGAGAGCAATACTTAAATGAGAGCTAGAGAGATTGAGAGAGGGAGAAGAGGGAGAGGAGGAAAGAGAGAGAGAATGGTAGCACAATTGTGCACTTTTACTGCAAGAAAATAGAAGTAGGAATCTAGATGCCATTTATATATACATATATAAAGGGTAGTGAGAGGCAAGATAGAGAGGCAGTTTGGGGCTAGTTCATGCAAGCCAGGTCCCAGCCCAGCCTCCCCAATCAGAGAACCTTGGCATATGAACTTCGCCATAGGGAACACAGTTTGGGTGGGGGTTCTCATTTTAGATGTTAATTCTGAATCACTCCAACTTAGCAGACACACAAGGCTTTGCTCAGAAAAGCCCCATGCCCTTCTCAGTACTCGGAGGACTTTTAGAACTTTTGTCCTAGATCTGAGTAGGTTCAAACTTCCATTAGGTCACCACATGGCTACAACTTCATCATTGCTTCTTGAAATAGCCAAAGCAAGAAACAGCATGGACGGCATTTTGCTGACTGCTCCTCCCAGCACCTGCATTGCTGTTCAATGCCTACTTCATTTCTTCTACATCCAGACTCCCAGTCTGCTCACAAGGCAGCTTTATTTGTTGTTGTTCTTTTGTGGAGTCTGGTCAGAGCAGACTGAAGCCCAGAAGGCACTTGGCTTAAATTCCAGGCTGAGGAGTGGTAGCTGGAAAGGGGTTATTTATATATTCCTCATCTTGGAATAGTAAAACATTTTAAAAGGTATGGTGTTTAATCATGTCTGAGCCTGAGGAATGTGGAGCCCCTGTGAGGAATTCTGCTTCATAAAGATAAAAATAAGAAATTGGTGGCTTCTCCTGTCAAGCCTTTCAAAGTATTGTTCTTGAATCTCTTGCCCTCTCTGTCACACTTTGTTTTCCTACTGTCTAATCAGTGCTGAAATATTGTGCTTTAGACCAATATCCATTTCACCAAGATTGAAGTACTCAACTACTGAATCCTCTTACTAGCAGTCAGTTCCCCGCTGCATGTATCCTATGCAAAGAGAATAAATGCACACTTCTTCCTAGAAATGGATTGTGCAATAGTATTTATGGATCAGCCAATTACCATTTTCAGATACTTAGGATTTCCTTTTTATTTACCACCCTCAGTCTTTGAGAGGTAGATAGCTTTTTTGATTCTGATATTAAGGGGATAAAATCCACCAACAAAAGGTGCTTAAAAGTAAGATGGGCAGACCAAGCTTATCATTTCTGTCACATTCTTAGCCTCTCTTTACCCAGCGTCTGAGAATTTGAGACTTGAACCTGATCCTCTCAAATTGCAGTGCAATATATGGCAATGACATCATCTGAAGATCTTTCTAATAGGGAACTGCTATTTTTACATAAAGACAATTCCTACCATAAAAAAGTCTCATTTAGTATGCAAACTTTAGAGTTAAATTTCAAGGCACTCCAGGTCCAGGTACCATGTCAAACAGGTTTACTCTCAGACATGTAGGAATGCACAAGTCACTCTGAAAGGTTACACTCTAAATGACAGGCCTTCCCACTTGAGCTGGGTTTGGCTCCCAGAGTCAATAGAAAGAAAGATTAAGATCATTGTCATGGTCATAAATTACACTGTGTCTCATTTCTCCCCCCAATTCAGCAAAGTATCTAATTCTTTGTAAATAAAATATTGCCTCCATAGATGGGGGTGTTGTCAATTATTCAGTTAATTTGCATTGTGTAGAAATAAATATTTTTATTTATGGACTGGTTGGAAACATTACTGAGATCTCTACAAGTTTCTTCTTGCTTTTATGGCATATATTCAACTTTTATGGCATATATTCAACTCAACCCCCTCCCCCCCCCAGGCAGGCGTACAGGTGAGCAGTTAGGAACCAGTGGTCTCGGATTGTGAGAGGAATGTCTGACTGCCGGTTTAGGCCCGATCCCACAGGGGTCCCGGATTGGAGAGGGTGCAGGCTGGGCTGAGGGGACCCCCCCCCCCCATGCTCGAATTTTGTGCACCAGGCCTCTAGTATTGTATATAAGCATACACATTCTCAGTATGATATGAAATAATAACTACATGCAATAACTATTCTAAAAATATTTTCATAATACTCTGAACCTGGAAGTGAAGTCATTACAAATGTTGTGATAAACGAAAGGTGATTCTACAAAACGTTGAAAATCGCCCACAGAATCTCTCTTTGTCTCCACACTTGGGATTTGTAAGCCACTCATGGCTTGTAAGACATTTGTTATCATGTGCAGAAGACATCAGGTTGGACGTGGTCATTTCCCATTACTTTGCAGGTGATGTCAACAGGGAAAGCCCAGGATGGGATAACCTGAGACAACACTTAGGGCAAGACTGAGTGCAGCATAACGCAGGTCCCGGGCATAAAGAAGGTTATAGAGTTACTTTCTAAACAAGTTTTTCCACCCTCGTCATACCCCCTGCCAAAGGTCATGCAGCATGACGTGGTGGTAATAACAAACTGTATCCTTGGCTCTTGGTGCTGGCTCATATTTCCTTCCTGTGACATACAACAGTCTACCGGAGATTACATAGGGAACAGTTAGCAAAATCCCTTCAGTCTATATTTTATAGCCTTTGATTTTCATGTAAATATACTTGCCTGGGCTGTATATATTTCTCACTAAAAACAAATAAAAGGGACTTACTGATGTATCATCTTGTTCCCAGACATGGACTGGAGCACCGTTTGCCTTTCGAGTCTCCCTCTCTTCCAGATGGTGCAGAGGAATGCTCTGCCTCAGTTAGCAGAGGGCTTCCTCAAGAGTGGGTGGGCTCTTTCCATTAGAATGAAGTGGTGCTATAAGGCTGTGTGTTTATTGATCTGGGCGCATTATCACAGTTTGGCATTCATTAGTGTAAGTGGTATAGAAAACATTCATGGAAAACAGGTGGAAAGAAAAATATACAATATCCCCTTAGAGCAGAAATCAGATTCATTAGATTATTCTTGCCAGATGAGCCAAAAGTTATACCCTAACATTTTTTCCCAAACAGCACCTTTTAATACTCCTCACTGCCCTTGTCTGTATCTGCATGGTGAACATCACAGAAGGTAGCGCTAATCGATTGGGCCATATAAGTAACTCTGTTAACTGACCAGTGGTTCTCAACCTTCTGGCCCTTTAAATATAGTTCCTCATGTTGTGACCCAACCATAAAATTATTTTCGTTGCTACTTCATAACTGTAATGTTGCTACTATTATGAATCGTAATGTAAATATCTGATATGCAGGATGGTCTTAGGCGACCCCTGTGAAAAGGTTGTTCGATTGCCAAAGGGGTCGTGACCCACAGGTTGAGAACCACTGGACTAGACTCACTGAAATAATTCAAAATAAACAGATGAGCATTTCTCACTAGAGACGGGGTGTCTGGATGAAAGACCACAAGAACAAACAGCAGATAACATTTCTAATTTGGGCCTGACAATGCAGGTGGCATTAGTGGCATACGTGCCCAGAATTTTTTCTTTGATGAAAATCACGTCTGCCCATTATAAAGACAGGAGAAATGAGCCCAGGGGCAGTGACCATTATTCGGCTCACGAATCCTAATCTCAGTTATCAGGCTTTGCTGTATCACTGAAGAGGGCTATTTTCCTTGGCAACATTAAAATCAAATTTCTGGGATTGGCAGAATCTTAAACACTACCTATCAGCAGACACGGGTGGCTTGTCAGAACGAAGATGCCATTTTGATGACTAGAATCAGGAGCTTTGTATCAGAGGTCAAATCATGTTCCAGACTCTCCCTGGAAATCAAAATTTTGAGACTCTGTTGAAGTGATGGTCTCCCTCCCCAGAAAAACACACACACATGCTTCAATGTCAGGGGGTTCATGGATTCCTAGAAGCAATTTCATGGGCCTTTATAGACTAGAATACTAGCCCCGATATCAAGTGTCTCTGTGACTCTACGGCTTCCGCCCCATCTTTACCAAACCTGCCTATTTACAGGCTTCCTCACCTCTTACTTGACTCCCACCCCGGCCTCCTCAGGGATCTTCTGTCCTAGGTAGGCCTGACCCTTCCCTTCCACACTGCAGCCAAAGGGAACTGGGAAACACAAACCTAGCCTGTCCCTCCCGGCTTCTCCTCCACTCACAGGACAAAGTCCAGATGCCCCCAAGGTCTGGGCCTTATCTCTACTTCTCCATCTCACCTTTCCTCATATCCTGACTGATACCTAATGCCACAGAAGTTCCAAACTTTTTGCAATCTCCTGCACATATTTTTTGAGTCCTTGCCTTTAAGATTTTTTTTTAACTTTTTAAAAAATTGTTGACATTATTATAGATGTCCCTCATTTTCCCCCACCTCTGCCCCCTTCCACCCAGCTCCTGCCCTACCTCAGGCTTTACCAAGGACTATGCATCCTATCTAATAAAAGAGAAACATGGTAATTGGCATACGACTGCTACCCTTCCCATTGGCTAATCAGGGCAATATGCAAATTAACTGTCAGCCAAGATGGCGGCCGGCAGCCAGGCAGCTTGAAACTAACATGAGGCTTGCTTACTTCAGTGACGGAGGACTCCAACATTCCCCGCCTGCCCCTGCAGGCCCCTGAGCTGCAAGCAGCTATGTAACAAACATAGAAGCTAAACAAAACCCCAGAAACCTGCCGGGCTTCAGCCAGCAGGATCACAACATTGTAAGCAAAGGCCAGAAACCTACTTTCAGCAGTGGAGGCCTAAGAGCTGGAGCCAAGCCTCAAAGCTAAAGCTGGCCCAGAATAAAAAAAAAAAAAAGAAAAGAAAAGAAAAAAAGGAGCGGTTGGGAGCTTCAGTCACCCCCAGCCTGAAAACAGCCCTCAGCTTCTCACCCAGACTGGCCAGGCACCCCAGTGGGGACCCCCACCCTGAAGGGTGTGTGACCAGCTGCAAACAGCCATCATCCCCTCACCCAGGCTGGCCAGGCACCCCAGTTGGGACCCCCACCCTGATCCAGGATACCCTTCAGGGAAAACCAGCCAGCACCCACCCATGCACCAGGCCTCTACCCTATATAGTAAAAGGGTAATATGCCTCCCGGCACCGGGATCAGCGTGACAGGGGGCAGCGCCCAAACCCCCTGATCACCCTGCGGCTGTGTGTGTGACAGGTTGCATCGCCCCAACCATCCCCCCCCCCCCCACGGGCCCTGCTCTGTGTGTGACGGGGTAGAGCCACAATCTCCCCATCGGCCCTGCCCTGAGTGTGAGAGTGGCGGCACCCCAACCCCCTAATAGGCCCTGCTCTGTGGGTGATAGAGGGCGGTGCCCCAACCCCCTGATGGGCCCTGCTCTGTGCGTGACAGAGTACAGAGCCCCAACCCCCCTGATGGGCCCTGCTCTGTGAGTGACAGGGGGAAATGCCCCAACCCCCTGATTGGCCCTGCTCTGTGCATGACAGGGGATGGCGCCGCAACCTCCCCATCGACCCTGCCTTGAGTGTGATAGGGGATGGTGCCCCAAACCCCCAATCGGCCCTACCCTGAGCATGACTGAGGGTGGAATCACAACCTCCCGATCGCCCTTCTCTGTGTATGACAGGGGGCGGCGCCCCAACTCCCCAATCGGCCCTGCTCTGATCCCGACCAGGGGCTGCACCTAGGGATTGGGCCTGCCTTCTGCCACCCGGGAGAAGGCCTAAGCCAGCAGGTCGTTATCTCCCGAGGGGTCCCAGACTGCAAGAGGGCACAGGCCAGGCCCCCTTCCCCCCGAGTGCACAAATTTTTGTGCACTGGGCCTCTAGTATATGTATAAAAGTCCTTCAGTTAATCTCTTCCCACTTCCCCCACCCCTCCCCTCTACTCCAAAGTCCATGCCTTTATATTTAGCAGTCACATCAGCCTGAAAACCATACACTCTCCTCACTCTCATTACCTTTCTTCGGTGAATTTTCTTTGTACTGTAATGACTCAACTCAGTTGCCTTTCCTACCATTAACCTGCCCTGACATTGTCTCTCCGGTGCCTGGCTCATTTAGGTATCTTGCTCTAGCCATCTGTAACACTTTGTACAGATCCATGTTACTTACCACGATGTATTCTAATGATCTGCTTCGGTTTCTATCTTTTACACTAGACTTCAAGCTTCTTAAGGTAGGGGCTGTGTCTTATTCTTTATTGTATCCCTAGATCTTAAAAAAAAAAAGGCTTATAGAGAGTATCTGCTAGATAAGCATTCAATTGTCAAATAAATTTTTTAAATGAATAAATTAAAGAATAGATACTGAATAAATCAATCTCTGATTTTTTGACTCACTGTGCTGTTCTTTTGGTGTAAACAATAGCTATTCTTATGTATCTTTAGGATTTAATAGGGAACATATACAGAAATCTAAACTACATAAAATAAGAGAAAGAACTTAGTAGAGTTCTTGACATATAGTGATGCTCGGTGTTGATTTCTTCCCTTTATATTAAATTATATGATTAAATACAAATTCAATTTATGAACATTTTATTATATAAATTAAGATTATAATATAAATATACTATTTTATATTATAAAATACATTATAATTTCTAAATTATAATGTAAATTTATTTTTATTATATCCCACCTCAAAGTTAAACCAAAAATCCAAGAAAAATATTTTATTGAAGTTACTAATCAGCAGATGTTTATTGGACATGACATCTACATGCTAACCACTGTGCAAGTGCTGGAGATATTTAAGGGGCCAGATTTGGTGGCTCCTTGCCTTCAGGGAGCTTACAACCAAGTCCTCCATCTATACTTCCTCATGAACCCAAGCACTTCCTAATAGAATGGTAAGTATATGTTTCTAGATCCAAATTAACTGTTACTTCATTCTCACTTTTTAAAAAATATATAGACAAGGAAGTCATTATTTCTACAACATGGTGGATGCCAGGGGCAGACATGCTCTGTACTATTAGATCTTATTTTAAGAATGATTCTTTTTTTTAAAAAAAGTATTTTTATTGATTTCAGAGAGGAAGGGGGAGAGAGAGAGAGAGAGAGAGAGAGAGAGAGAGAGAGAGAGAGAGAGAGAGAGAGAGAGAGAGAACATCAATGATGAGAGAGAATCATTGATTGGCTGTCTCCTGCTCACCCCCCACTGGGGATTGAGCCTGCAACCCAGGCATGTGCCCTGACTGTGAATTGAGCCCTGACCTCTTGGTTCATAGGTTGACACTCAACCACTGAGTCAAGCTGGTCGGGCTAGGAATGATTCTTAAGGCCCATTCCATAGGCCATCGTTCAGAAGCTGATTATTCAACCTCAGCCTGTTCTGGGATGTTGCTCTCTGGCACACCCACAAGAAAGGAAAAGGTGAAATTCCTTTGACCTCTGGGTCCTAGTCTACGTGGAGAGGAGGCTACAATACTGCAGCCACACGGGAATAGGGATTGGGAACTGTGAACTGCAAGGAGGATGTGGACATTGGGAATTTCACCATGAATTCCAGCTACCCTTAGTTAGATAAGCAGGCACCAACTATCCCTGGGGGTTGTCTTGAGGGCTTTACTGGTTTATAGCTATTGAATTTTAAAGAAATTCTCCAAGGTTTTTCTTGTATCTATGAGTCTGTTTCTGTTTTATTTTGTTTGCTCATTTGTTTTGTTTTTTAGATCCCACATATAAGTGAAATCAGACAGTATCAGTCTTTCTCTGTCTGACTTATTTTACTTAGCATAATATCCGCTAGGTCTGTCTATATATATTTTCTGAAATGGCAACATTTCATTCTTTCTATGATGAGTAATATTTCACTGTGTATGTATATGTCTATATATAGCCATATATGCTGTATCTTCTTTATCCATTTATGTATCAATAGACACTTCAGTGATTCCATATCTTGACTATTGTGAGGCTGCAATGAATATAAATAAGGGTTCACATATCTCTTTGAGTTAGTGTTTTTGTTTCTTTTTCAGATAAATGTAGGCATATCTCTTTTTACTGCGCCTTGCTTTATTGCACTGCACAGATATTGTGCTTTATCAATATCAGGGCCAGACCCTCGCCAACAAAAGGCTGATGGTTCAGATGGTGGTTAGCATTTTTTAGTAATAAAGTGTTTTTTTAATTAAGGTATGTACATTGTTTACACATAATACTTTTGTATGTAGACTGTTTACACATAATGCTTTTGCATACTTAATAGATTACAGTGTAGTATAAACATAAATTTTATTTGTACTGGGAAACCAAAAAGTTTGTGTGACTCAGTTTATTATGATATCTGCTTTATTGTGGTGTCTGGAACTGAACCCACAATATTTCTGATGTGTGCTTGTACCCAGAAGTGGGCTTGTTGGGTCATTTGGTAGTTCCATTTTTAATTTTTTGAGGTGCCTCCACTCTGTTTTCCTTGTGGGTGCACCATTTTGCATTCCCTCCATACAGGGGTACCCTTTTCTACACTTCCTTGTCAATATTTGTTTTTTGTTGTCTTTTTGATAATAGCCATTCTGACAGGTATGAGGTGATATCTCATTGCGGTTTGATTTACAGTTCTCTGATTATTAGTGATATCAAGCATATTTTCACATGCCTGTTGGCCATCTTATGTCTTTTTGGAAAAATGTCTATTCAAGTCCTCTGCCCATTTTTTAAATTGAGTTGTTTGTTTATCTTTAGGTTCCTTTGGGAATATAGACATTTTAATAATAATAATTCTTCCAATCAATAAGCATGGTTTATTTTCCCATTTGTTTATGTCATCTTCAATTGCTTTCATCACTATTCCATAGTTTTCAGAGTATAGGTGTTTTACTTCCTTAAATTTATTCCTAGGTATTTTATTCTTCCAAATGCAATTGTAAATGGGATTTTTTATTTCTCTTTCTGATAGCTTGTTAGTGTATAGAAATGCAACTGATTTCTGTATGTTAATTTTGTGTCCTGTGACTTCACTGAATTAATTTTTTACTTCCAATAGTTTTTGGTGGAGGCTTTAGGGTTTTCTATATATATAGTGTCATGCCATTGGCAAAGAGTGATAATTTTACTTCTTCCTATTCAATTTGAAAGCCCCTATTTTTTTCTTGCCTAATTGTTGTGGCTAGGACTTCTAAAACAATATTGAATAAATTTAGAGAGGGAGGCTGAATATTTTGTAGAAGGTTGGGAGGAGTGGCAAAGTACAAGTTGGGAGAAAGAAATGGAGCTGATATATTTCAAGCCCTATGCAGCTGGCCAGAGGAGGTTGTTAAAACAGGAAAATGGAGCAGGGGTATAGGGAAAAGAAGCTTGGTGCTGGTTTGGGGAATTTGGATTTGCTTTATAGATGTTGGGAATTCAGTTTGGGAATCTGTTTGTTCCAGATTAATCCTAATTCCTTTCAGGACTTGCTCGTTCGAATCTGGGGATGTCTTTAATTGCCCTGCAATGAGGGCAGTTGACAAGTGTATGTATGAGTGTGAGTCTGTGGGTCTGGGGGCGTGGGATGTTGCATTGCCTAGTCCTTTTCTTTATCAAAATGTCTTCCCGCTCCTCTGGCCTGAACCTCCACCTTTCCTACCAGCCTGGGCTGAGATCCTGCTCCTGAGTGTGGCAGCGACTCAGGGAGACGATGGGGAAGGGCTGCCCAGAATGTTCTGGGTTGCTGCCTGAGGGACTCCAGGTGGGTCTGTGCATGAAGCATGGCTATTCCTGAGGAGATACCTACACGATAAATCTGCATTCGAATAATGTAGTTTTGCTGTTATTTTAACAGAGCTGCCACTTAACTGAAAGCTTATAGCAGCCCTAACAGTCACTGGTTTTCCCATGGAAAGCGGAAGAGGCAAGGGCAGTGAAGGGACTGTCTGCTGTCCTGCTCGCTCTTCCTCCTCTGGAAGACGGATAATGTAATTGGGGATCATAACCCCCACAGGGCCACAGACTAAGGCCTTCCTGGATCCTAGAGAATCCTAAGCAGGGAAGAAAGCAGACAAGGACAGAAGTTCCCTCTTTCATGGAAGGGAGATTCATTCTAGGCCTAATAAGCTCGAGGGGCTTTTTTCAAACGTCACTCCCCCTTTGATACCCATGTCCTTTTGATACAGAAATTTTACATAAGGCTGCCACGTGCCCAGGATGGCTAGATACAAGACACAGGGGGCCCTAGGGAAAGAGTTTTGGCTCTGAATAACCCTTGTCCAAAAGTGCACCTGGCAGGGAGGGCACCTTGGTATTTGGGTGGTGAACATTTGGGGAAGGGGGTGGAGTGACATGGCTATGGTGGCTTGCCTCCATTAACACTACTATCAACCATGATGACACCCGCAAGTGTTACAATATGTGACATGAGAAGAACCTGATTTCATGTTCTCTTTCAGTGACTGATGATGATAATGGCAACGATAGTTATTATGTTTTAAAGCAATTCTGCTTAAGGCTGAGCAGTGTGGATCACTATCTCCACTTTACAGTGAAGGAAATGAGTCAGCCAGGAAAGTTCACTCAGTGACAACTGAAAAGGTCACCATGTTTCCCATGAAACGAGTTCACATTGTGCAAGGCCGGGAAGATGTTGACTAAGGTTGAATCATATGAAATTGCGGATACATGGCAAATTTCTTACACACAAAAACGGCAGTTTCACAGGTCCATCTAAAAATTATTGTGGCAGCAGGCTGTCCTTTCTACCTTTTATAACATAAGGTGTCTGGGGTTGTTTTATATTTATTTAGAATAGTCATACCCGGCTTTACCTCCATGGTAGGATAGGTTTATTTTTCAATTCTAGGGAGGAAGCCCAGTCTCTCATGCTCAGAACCATGATGGTCAGTAGTTCCCTTCCTCCGCTCTCAGGCTGCTGCTCTGGGAAGCTTTGCCCTGGAAGTGCAGCCCTGCTCAGTGGCTGAGCAGTTCCTGACCCAGGTGGCGGATTATCAGTTCCCTCCGTCTTTCCCTGGTTGGACTCTGCACATAGTCTGCCTTCCCTGAGCCCAGAGTCCATGTACCAGGGGTGACCTCTGGGCAGGCCACAGCTATCGCTCTGTAATGCACCTTCTTAGTGCAAGCCATGCCCTAGTACATACAGCTACCTTGGTTTCCTGATGCAACCAGTCCTTTTCTCCTTGAGGTTTAGTAGTGTTGTTAATCCAAGCCAGCTTGGCACCCGATAAGCTTTCTGCTCTTTCATCCACTGAGAGACTAGACTTGTCCCCAGTATTCCAGCCACTGGCTGGTGTCCTGCTTCAAAGTGGATGGACCATCTAGACTCATGACACTGCCCCTTCCATCTCTGACCAACTCCCCAGGCATCACTCACCCCGATCACATCAAACATTCACAATCTCCTTTGCACACTGACCTCCTCACCTAGAGGGCCACATTTCTTGGCTTTCTTCCAAGACCCAGCATGACTCACAGCATCCCTCCCACAGCAGAGACATGAAACCTTTCTAGATGGCCTTCTGGGTCACTCTCAGATGGGGCAATGACCACTACCAACAGCTGACTTTGGCTGCCCCTCTTCCACTTACATGCTGGCAAAGAATCCCATTTTGTGATGGTAATTAAGATGTGGACACAGAGGGGCGTGGGGGAGAACCAATGCCATCCAGTAAGAGGCAATGCAGGGAGAAGAGACCACAGAGAAGATACTGGGGGTAGAAGGGGAATGGTCACAGTTGTGGCTGCAACCCTGGTCCTCTCAGGTGTGCCTTACCTGTGTGTGGTGGGGAGAAACTGGAAATGTTGGCCTGACACTTTAGCATATGAAAACCAGTAAGAAAAATGATGGAAAATGCCTTTTAGTGGCCTAGTTGCTTTACAAACCATTTTTTCTCCTCCAAAATCAGTTAGAAAGAAACATAAGGGAAAGGTGATTTGGGAAATGGGATTTGTTGTTCAGTTCAGAAGTGCTTTCTGAAAAATACCAATTTCTTCTTTTCACTTTCAGATAACAGGAATAATGTTTCATTTCAATGTATTCCTTCCCATCTTCTTTTGATACAAATATTACAAAGTAATAAATAAACAATCCTATGTAATAAAAGCATAACATGCAAATTGACCTTACGGCTGAACAGCGAAAACACTATCTGGATGACCATCTGGATGACCACCCAGGACCATGCTATGACACCCACTGGTTCCAGGCAAGCCAAGATAGGTGCAGTGCGATTGGTCGGGGCCTGGCCATCACCCCGATCACCCTGCAGAGGGAGGCCCAGGCCACTGACTGGCGGGCTGCAGTGGGTGGGCGGGGCCTCCCTCTGTGAGGGAAGCCTGGGTCCTTGGTGCCGGAGGGAAGCCAGTGCTGGCAGCCGGGGGAAGGAAGGCCGACTCTTGCAGGAATTTTGTGCACCGGGCCTCTAGTAATGTAATATTTATAAGGAGATAGGAGGAACGCACCAGGAGCTCTCACTGGGCAAGCATTAAGTATTTTACCTTCCCTGACTTTGATTATGAGAAGGGGCACAAGATTATATGACTATTAAAAGCTAAACTGAGTCACATTAAAAATGTTGTGTCTACTGAGCAAAAGTAGATTAGAATGGAGGGGAGAGAGCCAAATGAGAAGTGGTAGGAACGTTCCATCAGCAGGAGCTCCGGGAGAGACTTTTATAGAGAAAAGGCAGAAACAAAGCAAGAGAATTATTGATTGGCTATAGCTTAACATCTAGTTGGCTGTTTGGGATTGGCTATTCTTAGGTTCAAATTTTGTAAGACTGAGGCATTATAGGCACCTCAGTCTATGGCCTCCTTGTTTAATTAATTTAATATGACTTAGGTCCCCACTCAATCATAAACTAGCAGTTTATCGCCTCTGGTGGCCTTCATCTGCTCATTATCAGGATGTGAGGGTAGACAGATAAACCAAGGCTGATTCTACTGTTCCTGGCCAGTGAGTGTGGGATGCCTACTGCAGCCTTGAACTCCTCTAGCCTGTGTTTGTAATGCACTGTACCCCATTTTGCAGCTAGTATCACACACGTTGATATGATTTCCTAGAGGGCTAAGTTCATGTATTAGATTTAAATAAAATTTCATTTTGAAAATTTTCACGTGTATTGAACATAAAACATTTGAATACTAGAGGCCTGTTGCACGAAGAGATTCATGCATTAGGCCTTCCCTTCCCTTGGCTGCTGGCACCAGTTTTCCTCTGGCACCCGGGACCCAGGCCTTCACTCTGGCTGGGCTCCAGCCAGAGACCACCCCCCCCCCACCCCCCGCCGGCCCCCAGCCATCAGGCTTCACTGGTC
Organism: Myotis daubentonii; assembly: GCF_963259705.1. Taxonomy (NCBI): domain Eukaryota; kingdom Metazoa; phylum Chordata; class Mammalia; order Chiroptera; family Vespertilionidae; genus Myotis; species Myotis daubentonii. Next base: position 80,592,734 of record NC_081843.1, read on the forward strand.
CGCTGATCCCGGGGCTGTGAGGCATCACGGACCCGCTGATCCCAGGCCGGGAGACCTCGTGGCTCCGCTCATCCTGGGGGCGTGAGGCCTCGTGGCTCCACTGGTCCTGGGACCATGAGGCCTCGCGGCTCCACTGATCCCGGGGCTGTGAGGCCTCGCTGCTCTGCCAGCTTCGGGGCCATTTGGCTTCGCTCCACCACTTGGAGCCTACGTATGCAAATTAACCGCCATCTTTGTTGCATATCACCCTGATTAGCCAATGGGAAGCATAGTGAAGGTACGGTCAATTACCCTTTTTGTCTTTTATTAGATAGGATAGCAAAACTCCAGGGACTTATCACTCCAAATTAACAAATATTAACATTTTGCAGTATCTGTTTCAGAGTTTTTAAAAATAAAAAGTATTATAGTTTTCTTACTCCCTCCTCAGAGGTAACTACTACCTGTACATGGTATAATGCACTATCTATCTGCAGATGTATCCATCAGCAAAAGTGTTTTAAGAATTTACACAAATAGTATCAAACTGTTTATATCAGTCTGAACTTGCTTCTTGATCTTAAATTTATAATTTTGAGACTTATCCATACTACTATTCTGGTATCCATGTAATAGCTCTAACATATTCATTTCAACTGTCATATAGAATTTCATAGTATAGATATCTTACAATTTATTTAGTTATTTACCTGTCTGCTAGGCATTTAAATTGTTTTCATTTAAATTATAACAAATAATACTGCTGTAAACACTTTGTGCATGTTTCCTGTGCACCTGTGCAAGAACTTCCCTGAGGCATACCTGCAGAGGTGGAGTTTCTTGAGTGGAGAGGAGGAGCAGTTTCAGCTTCACTCTATATTGCCAAATTGTTCTTCAAAGCAGGTGTGCCAAATAATGCTCCTAACAAAAGCTGCCAACTTCTCTTTTCCCAAATTCTTATAAAACTCTGTACTATCAAACTTGGAAATTGCTTCCATTCTGATAGTTATGACACGTTATCCCTTTGTTGTTTTAATGTGCATTTACAAATTCATATATTTTTTGTCCATGCAGATTTCTTCTCCTGGGAATTATATATTCCTATCTGTATCAGGCAGAGTCCTGACAGAAAACAGATGGCACACTTAAATTATAATAATTTAAAGAAATTGTTTACCAAGTTGAGGGCAAGTTGGTTTTTATAATGGTTAAGAAACTTCTTTAGTAGTTCTAATTTGCTATAAAGGGCTTTTGTTTATTTTTTGAGAGGGTGATGGTCATTTCCAGAGCAAGCACTGTGATTTTTAAAGGTCCTTTCCTCCTCCTCTTCGCCTTATTCTTGGAAGTGGGATTGTACAAATGGTTCTGGGGCAGCAGACATGTTTGCTTTGACTTTTCCCCCATGAAGGTTACCACCAGTTGAGCTTCCAAGAAAGATTCCCCCCATCCTGCTATCCTCATTTTCAAAATATGCTGCTTATCTTTTGATGGGGGCAATTTAACCGTTCTTTCTCCTGTACAGTATTTGCATTCATTTGAAATTATGTATTGCTTCCTTCTATCTTCCTCCCCTCCTTTCTTTTCTCTTTGAAGTCAGTCAAACTTGGGTTCAAATTCTAGCTCTGTCACTTTTGTAACCTCTCCAAAACAACAATCAAGTTTCAATAGCTTCCTGATCAATAAGGGAGTAATAATACATGCCATGACCATACACACACATGCATACACATATACATACATATGCACAGGCATACATACTGACATAGATGATTAGTAAACATATGCAAACTGGGCACATGGAAGATGCTCAGCAAATGGTAGCTCTTTGTTGTTGCTATGATTAAGCACCTACTATGTGCATGCAATAGGCACTAAAGAGAAATAAGAATTGGCTCTGCTTTAGAGAGGCGTTTAGACTTGTTTATAAACCAAGAAGTACAATGATGTGTTCTAGTCACCATTTCAAATATCTGCAAAAGGTAGAACTGGGGTTGAAGGAAGGAAACTGGGAGGAAGTTTATTTAAAAATCTTAAGAGACGAAGGCTATGCACCAAATGCTAATGAGTAGGTATCTCCCAAGCAGATTGGGAGCGGGGGTTCTTTAAGCAGAGAGCACTGTACAAGCAAAGCAATGTGAATGAAGTAAGGCATCATATTTGTAGGAAAGCAGCTTGGTACATAAGGCATAAACCAGGAGGACAATGGGTGGGAAAATGTAAGGTAAGAAAGTGGGGAGGGCCGAGACTTTTAAATGCGCTTCTATGAAAGTACATTTTGAATAAAGTCCTGTAGACATGGAAAGCCATTGAAGGGTTCCGAGCAAAAGAATAATTGAATCTGATTTTCATTTTGGAAAATATTGTACTGGGGTCATTTGGGAAATTGGAAGATTTGCATACTGTTTTAGTGTGAGTTCTGTTGTCTGACAAAATGAGCTGGAATCCTTGGTGCCACCATTTACTAGTTGGACAACTTGAGCTATTGATTTAACCTCTCTAAGTCTTAATACCCCTTTCTATAAAATAGAATTAATTATATGCTTATCTCATAGAGTTTGGAGGATTAAATGAGATCATTCACACAAAGAATTTAGTGCAGTGCCTGGCATCTAGCAAGCAAAGTGAGGCAGTAGAAACCCAGGGCCCTTCCCTACTCCATAGGCCTTTGAAACCATCTATCTCTTGCCCAGAAGAGAGCTTACCCTTTGGCATTGCCCAGTCCTCTGGGACAGAGTTGATGCTAACCTGGGTCAGCTGTGTGGATGACTTAATTCTGATAAAGGAAGAGCAAGAAAAATATGAAGTATAATAGAAACAGACAGAAATGACTAATGAAGGGTTCATGATCTTTTTATGTAATGTAACACAATATACATGAGAAAAAATAATTTAGAATATTTAAAATGCAAAGATGCCAAGTGGACATAACGCTAAGTGTTAGAACATTAATCTGACCTCTCTGGGAACCATTGCTGAATGAGTCCTTATGGACACTGTGTAATTTATTTTTATGACTTGCATTCAAGGGAAATGTTCAATGCAAGGCTACATAGTTCATTTGGAACATCCAAATTCAAGACTAGCATATGGCATTCCTATTCATTCTCACCGGGGCCTTGTTGCAATATGGGAATCCTCAAGAAAAGACGGAAGTGGAAGAAAGGAAATGGTGTCATTGGGAATATTCCTGTTCCTGGCATTGCTCCCCTAGTGTTTGGTTTTCACCTCATTCCAGCAGATATGAACATGGCCTAATAGTTGCTTGGACAATTTATTGGTGTTTCTACTGCAAACATAAGAGTTCAGTTAGCTTGGATGGTATTGGAAATCCTATCTGAAGACTGAGATTTTAATGTAATAGACAAATTAATCCTGACAGTTGTAGGAGAGAAGCATGGATGCTTCTGAACAAATTAATACCAATGTGTATTTCTGCATATCACGGCTGGTCAAGCTCCTGCCAGAGGGGCCCTTCGGGGATGCTCAGCCTCCTGCGGATACCTGGGTGTGTCTGCCGGGGAGGCTGCTAGCAGGATGTGCTTCTTTGGTGCTTTGAAGAATAATATTATTTTATTTTTCAAAATGAAGTCAGACAAATCAAGGAAAAGGAAGTCAGAACATGTGTATAGGAGGGTGGTTACACAGAGGGATAAACTCTGAACAGGCTGCCCATCAACTTGTGCAACTCATGCATAACTTGAACACCTGGGCCAGGACCTTGGGAAAGTCCCTTTGCCTCTCTGGCTTCAGATCCTTATGCCAAGAAATCCTCCAGTGATTCCTGGCTATGGACAGAATAAAACCCACCCTTTGTGAATGGGGCAATTAAGACTCTCAGTGTCTGGTTCCAACCCCTCTTTCCTACCTTTCATTCTCTTTCCTCAGCACCCTTTACATGCTCTCTGATTGATCTGAATCCTGTGAGAACAAGATCTGTGAGTGCAATTTATGTCTTTGTCCACTGCCCCCCCACCCCCATTTATTTTTTTTAAAGACATTGTCTGTTAGCACAGCATTCCTGTCTATCCCACTGATTTCTGTCAATCCAGTGCTGGGACAGAGTGTGCCTTCAAACATATTTATAGAGTGAATAAATGAATGAATAAATAAATGCTGCTTTGTAATAAAATAATGTGTTTTTTTTTAAAACTAGAAAAAGGTTGAAACAAATCTGTGCTCAGTTTAAGGATACTTCCATAAACATAAGTGAACACAGATTCTGAGAAACTGGGGTCCTCATCATAAATCCGCCACCATGTGACACTGAGGAAGCTTTAAATTCCTTCCCGGCCTTAATATTCTGGTTTATTTTTGATTCCCTGTGTCTGCTTTGGATGCCCAGTGCCAACTAGCTAGATACCCTGAATGTCACAATGAATCAAATAGAAATCTGTCCTTCTTTGGAAAGGTTTTATGGAAGATGTGAGCTCTGAGAAAGGGTTTAGGGGAGGGAAGGTGGTTCCTAATTAATTAGACAGGTTTACAGAGATTACAGGGAAAAGTATTAGAAAGCATACTAGCTTAGAGGAGATGGGAGAAAAAGAGCAAAATCAAGATAGTGGGCATGAGACAATGGGATAACACACCAGTTCTTCTCATGAACTGTCTTTTCCCATGTAAGCAGATGACTCTATATGTCCACATGCAAACTCAGAGTTCAAGTCGTGTGGATACATTTAAACAATTATGGTTTAAAATTTTGGGGAAAATATTGTTATTCTCTCTCTCTGCCTCTCTCTCTCTCCCTCTATCTCTGTAATCTCTTTCTCTGTTCTCCCCAATCTCTCTCTCTCTCTCTCTCTCTCTCTCTCTCTCTCTCTCTCTCTCTCTCTCTCTCTCTCCTCCTTATAGACCAGTATATTCTTCTTTAACTCTGGGCCATTTAATGAGGATTCAAAGATTAATAAATAAAGCAAATACATTAAAATGCCCTTAGCTTAGTAGAAAGGCCTTTTCAGCTTGCTGGGAAGTTACTCAGAATTCTGTGCAACTCAGACTCCCAGGAGAAGAGAAAGGGATCCATTTCATCTGCCTTTCCCTGTCTGGGTTTATGCTCAAGGCCACAAGGGCACTTCCCTCGTGAGATTGTGGGAGGAGCCATTGTGCTTTCATAGCGTGTGAAATTTCTGGCAGATTTTATTTTAGAAAAGATCAAGGCTCTGAAGAAGAAAGAGGCTCAATTGGCAGGCAGCCCCATAAATTCATATTCCATATTGTATTCACACTTAGTATTCAGTGGGAAGACTCTTCACAGTTCTGTCAGTAGCATTTCCTGTTAGGAACAAAGTAGCTAGATCCTTAGAGGATTCATTTCTCACCATCAACGGAAACCAATCAATCAATAGGGGTCCTAAAAATTATTAATTAGTAGACTAATATTTAGAGCAGGTTTACAGAAACATTGAGCAGAAAGTACAGAGATCTCTGTGTATTCCCTCCTTCCCCCTCCCCATTTTTCTATTATTAATATCTGCAGTAGTAAGTATATTTCTTATAATTAAATAATTAATAGTGATATATTACCTAATGTCCATAACTTAACTTAGGATTCACTCTTTATGTTGTATAGCTTTATGGGTTCGAACAAATGTATAATAAGTGTATCCACTATTCTGGTATCATACAAAATAGTTTCACTGCCCTAAATATCCCCTGTGCTCTTCTATTCCCCCCCTCTTTCCCTCCCTCCTTTCCCAAGCCCCCTGGCAACCACTGATATTTTTACTCTCTCTCTAGATTTGCCTTTTTCAGAATGTTATACAGTTGAAAGTATACAGCACATAGTATTTTAAACTGGCTCCTTTCACTTATTTGTATGCATTCAAATTCTTCCAGGCCTTTTATATCTTGCTAGCTCATTGTTTTTTATACCCAAATAATGTTCCTTTATGGATGTACCAGTTTCTTCATCCATTCACCTACTGAAGGACATCTTGTTTGCTTCTAAGTTCTGGCAATTATGAATGGAGCTTCTGTAAACATTTGTGTGCTGGTTTTTGTGTGGACCTAAGTTTTTCACTTATTTGAGTAAATATCAAGGAGTGCAATTGCTGGATTATATGGTAAGGATATGTTTAACTTTGTAAGGACTAGCCAAACATTTTTTTTTAAAGTGGTTGCACCATTTTACATTTTCACCAGCAATGAATAAGAGTGCCTGTTACTCCACACTCTCACCAGCTTTTGCTGTGGTCAGGGGTTTAGATTTAAGTAATTCTAGTAGGTGTGCAGTGGTATCTCGTTGTTTTAATATGTAATGCCCTAATGATATATGATATTGAGCATCTCTTCATGTGCTTATTTGACATCTGTATATCTTTCTGGTGAGGTGTTTGTTCAGATATTTTGCCCATCTTTTTGTCTGAATCAGAGATATTTATTTCTTCTTCTTCTTCTTCTTCTTCTTCTTCTTCTTCTTCTTCTTCTTCTTCTTCTTCTTCTTCTTCTTCTTCTTCTTCTTCTTCTTTCCTCCTCCTCCTCCTCCTCCACCTCCTCCTCCTCCTCCTCCCCCCCCTCCTCCCACTTCTTCTGCTTTTTTGGAGGTAGAATAAGTAATTCCTAATAAATGGGCTTCAGAAACAAGTTATGAAGGTAAAGGAAGGGCCCTTGGAGCTTGGGAGTGGGGAAGCTAATGGTAACAGCCCTGGGGGTAAGGGGTGAGGGAGAGGGGAAAAGGAAAGGGAAAGGCACAGACATGCTTTTATTTATTCCTACTTATTTATTCTTTTGCTAACCACTGATTTCTATCTGCAATCATTTTCTAAGGTAAGAAACAGTAGGTGAACGGAAGTACCAGCACTGGCCTTGCGCTATGGACATGACAATTGGTTGGGACACAGAGTCAGGTACCAGCTGGGCCACAGCTGATGGACACGGCTAGCCCGCCCTCTCCTGGAAGACCCTGTAGCACCTCACATGGCTGGTCCATGGCCTCAAAGTTGGACTCATTCCCATAGTAGGTTCTTTAATAATAAGCTGTCTCTGGGGATCACAGCTCCCAAGTAGTTCAACTTTAGCTTTGTTGTTCTTAACTCGATTACTTTTCCTAGTCAAATCTCTCAGGTTGCTTTCATCCATACATAGTATGTAATCAGATGTGGCAACATTTTCTATAACAACCTGTCTTGCTTGTGGGCTGTGTCAATGCCATGATTTCTTAGGTAGCTCACAGCTCGTGGAACTGGTGACCGGCCCACGTTCCCTCAGGGCGCTGTCAATGGCCCACTTGTTTGAAACATTTGAATCAGTTACAAGTTTTCTAAAAACTGCCTCTGCAATGAGTGAATGACAGATGTTACCCAAACACACAAACAGCACGGATTTAGGCACCTGCTCAGCCATCTTCCCGCTCAAACACTTGCCCATTTTTTAATTGGGTTGTTTTTGTACTGTTGACTTAAAAAATCTTTGTATATTTTGTATCAGTAAGTTTTAAGGAACTCCTTCTGCGGTGACAAGTCTTGGGGCCGGAGAGTGTACCAAGTATATCCTGTCCTCACTAGACTTATCACCTAGTTGAGAATCTGAGTAAAATTAACACATGAAACTGAGAAGAGCCCTAGACCACAGGTGATTGGTCATTGTAAATGCATTCATTTTAGTTTATGAGATACAGTCTAAAGTCCCACTTAGATTTGTTTTTTGATCTTTTAGGTTGAGTGGAGTGTCACAGCTCTTTTCATTTTTGAATATTTCTTATACCCTCCTCCCAATACACATAATTGGCAATTAAGAGGCTAGTGTTTGACATTAATGTGGGAGGGGACACTGACTTGTAGGTTATTTTCTAAAGTTTGCCTTGCAATAAAATTTATGTTAGGTTTTCAGATAGAGAGTTTTATTTAAAATCCACATAAAAAATTTCAATTAGGGAGTTTGCTTTGTTTTTATTTTTCTTAGAAGGGTGCCCTTAAAGAAGGAGAGCAAAGCTAGGAAAAGTCTACCACGCTGATATTAGAAAACAAAAAATTCAGAGTCCTGGAGATTTTCTTGGGAAACTTTCTCTACAGCCCCATAAAGCAATGAGGTGAACACAATGGAAACAAAATGGCAGCACTCGTAGCTGACCTTGCAGTCCAACAACAAGGCACCATTTTACTTGCTTAGTACTTTGCAGTTCACAAAGCATTATATCCTCACAACAACCCCAGGTAGTATGATTATGAATTTTGTTTTATAGTTTGGAAAACAGTCTAAGAAAGGCCAAGGGATAAGTTGAAGAATGTACCATTGATTTCATCTTGAATTAGGGTATTTGACTCCAAGTCCAATGCTCTAGCATAAAGTTCTGTCTGTCTGATGGTCTGAGTTAGTCTGTTGAGGATCACTACCCCTAAATGATACTGTGTCAAAAAGAGTAAGTCTGAACCAACGAGTCATGCTTAGATTGTACTTTATAATTATCTCTAGCAGACCCACTTTTTTATTTATATCTATCATAATAAGCCATAGCCAGCTTCCCATTATATTGAATTCATGGATTTTGCCTTTATCAAAGATTTTTCAAATTCAATATAATCATTTAAATACATAGAAAATGTTCAATATATATATTAAAGGAAATTAGGTGAAAAAAATAGAATGACTAGTGTGACTCTAATTTTGGTATGTAAATGTGTACTGTATAAGATATTATTGGAAGATTATAAACCAAAATGTTAACACAGATGGTTGGGTCACAGGATTATGGATAATTTTAAATTCTCTTTTGCTTATATTTCCCCCCAAATTTCCCAAAATAAAATGTTAGTTTTATAGTTAGGGTAAAGAAAGACAAATAAATGCCATTACAATGTTATTATAGCCTCCTTTGCTATAAAATCCTCTAAGCTTCTTAGGGCTCACATTAGCCAGGAGCCAAGAATTCTATCATTCTTTCTCGGGGAGAAGCTGTGATGAGCATACAATGCAGGGCATCTACTAGGACAGTGAAGGTGAACCTATGACACGCGTGTCAGAGGTGACACACAAACTCATTTTTTTGGTTGATTTTTCTTTGTTAAAATGGCATTTAAATATATAAAATAAATATCAAAAATATAAGTCTTTGTTTTACTATGGTTGCAAATATCAAAAAAATTCTATATGTGACACGGCACCAGAGTTAAGTTAGGGTTTTTCAAAATGCTGACACGCCGAGCTCAGAAGGTTCGCCATCACTGTACGAGGAAGTCCTAAAACCTGCCTCCCAAGAATGCTTCACACACACTCCCCCTACCACAAGGCAACGGGAGGTAATTGCATTTCGTGGATATTTCACCCAGTGCTCAGGAAGCAAAATTGTCAAAAGGTGAGCTTAAGCCAGGTCTGAAATATAGTCAGAAAAACAAAATTCGCTTTTAAAATCCACAGGCAAAGTATCACGTGGCCAGAGGGTTAGGGGTGAGCAGAATTGGAAGAAAGCAGGAACAGGAGCTCAACCGGCAGTGAAATGAAGAGTTTGGGGCAGTTGTTGTGAACAGGCCTGTAATGGCTGAGGTGCCTCCAGCACAGCTGGCAGATGTCCTAGGATGGAAACATCTTTTTTAAGGGGGAAGACTACAGGCTTGCATATCATGAAAACATGTATATAAAATGTAATTTAAAAAATCTAATTGAAATGACCTAAAGTCTTTGCTGGAGGAGATCTGAGTCCTTGGTATTAGAGTTTCAGGGGAAGAAGAAATCATGCCATTAGAGATTTATTACTTGTGTTAAAATTTGGGTTACCCAGGATTCCTCTCCATCTGACCCGACACAGTGCAAAACAATCTCCCATCCAAACGTATAACCTCTGGCTCATTCCTTTAGTCCTTAGGGAAGTTCCTGATTTGCCATTTCAATTGGTTGTTAATGTTAATGTCATTCTGTCTTCTGGGACTATTTTCATTTTGTTTTAAAAAGATGGATGGATAACCCAAATCCTAACCCCCAAATAATCTCTGATGGCATGAATTTTATCCATCTTGGTAGAAGCACTAAAGGGCTTTTTTTATCAGGTCTTTCCAAATCATACTACCTAGAGGCCTCTGGGCCTGAGCAAGACACACACACACACACACACACACACACACACACACACACACACACACACTCTGTATTGCCTTAAAGGCACCAACGAGGTGCTAGCTGTGCTTGGGTCAGCATTCTGCTAAGAAACTTGCTCAAACGCATTCAAATTATTACAGTTATCCTCGGTGTCTGGGAGCCAGTGCTCTTCTAATTGTCTGGCTCTGTATGATCTTTGTCCAATTACCTTACAGACTGAGTTGTAAGAACTTTTTGTTGATGGAAAATATGACTCATGATGGTCTGTGGCATACTGTGCTGTTTTGAGGTCCTGCTACCCAAGGACAAAGTGCAGGAATCTTTTGACCCTAGGGGCCAAAGGAAAATCATATAACATTTACTTTGACTTGACATACCAGTCACCATGAACAGAACCAAGAGTAGGACAACTGAAAACGAAGACTTCTGTTTGGCCTCCCTTGCCTGAAGCCTGGTCTAGGTCTACTCACCAGAGCTTCTGTTAAGGAACTCAGAGCTGCTGCTGAAAAGTATGTGGGGAAGGAGAGAGGTGAGTGAGCACAGTCAAGTCTTGGTCAGTCAAGCACTAGCTTTACAAAGTCTGCTGATCTGAGTTTACCCTCCTCCTCCAGTGGCTGACTTTCAGCTACAGATTCCTACAATGTCTGCAAAGTTCATCCTTTCCCCTTGGGAGGTTTGAGAGGGGAGAGGAAGAGCTTTCCTGAAGCAATCCTGGCTGAATCCACCCTTTTTGGGTTGAATTTAAATGTCAGTTCCTCCAGGAAGCTTTTCCATCCCTCAAGCAGAAAATCCAATTGCAATTGCACAAACTCTTTGCTGGAAGAAAGCTGAGTCCTATCTATTCATTATCAAATGCATAGAAGTCTTACACAGACACACCTCAGAGATATCGAGGTTTAGTTCCAGACCACCATAATAAGGTGAGTATCGCAACAAAGTGAGTTGTAATCTTTTTGCTGGTGGAGGCTCTTGCCTTCGATTTGTAAAAAATGCACAATCAAGTGAAGTGCAATACAACTATGTATGTCCGCAGTGTGAGTATTTGTGTTATGTATATTTCCTCTACCACAGTATAAGCTTTTGCAGAAAGCAAACACATCTGGGGAGAACTAGCACTGAGTGTTTACAAAAAATGAATCTTGTTAGTATCTTCAGAAAGCTACTACCTGGAGCTCACTACAGAGGCTGTGTACAAAGAATCTCGGCTACATTTTTGGGGTTTGGAGAATTCTTCATCCCACAAGGACAGAAGTGATCCCTTAGGTGTTTCTTCCACCCAGAGCAACAGGGAGGATTTATTAGGAGGCTGCTGGCAGGTTTGAGGACAGGGCTTGTGTATTTTGTGTTGTTTTCTCTCCATGAGAGCCGGTCCTGGGGCTGGTGTGTGTGTTTGAAGTCTGCACAGGAAGTTTGAGTTATGAGAGCCTCACTGCTACATCGATTCCAAGGCCCTGGGAGCATGGGCCAAACCATGGGCCAAGAGCAGCGCAGAATGCTGGCCATTGTGCGCGAAAGTGGGGCAGAAGGGAAGGAAGCGCACCGGCCCGGTGGCAAAGGAGCCAATGGTGTGGGGCCCAGGGAGGAGATGGGTAAGGACGCCGCGACACAAGTATCATTGAGGAATGCCTCCGCTAGATGTATTTGCCTAACCTCCAAGGTACCGGGCCGTGACCCACTGTGGTAAGAATTCTGCTGTGAGAACCTGGACTGCAGTCCCTGTGGAAAAAGATGTTGCCTCATGGTGGAAAGATTTTTACAATCTGCAGTTTGCTCTAGCCCAGCAATCCTCCCACTGACAGCCTTGAAGAAAATTAAAAATAAATTCAGGGTTTATGCATAATAAAAACTTTATGTGCCATAAAAGTTGTTTCTCCGGGACTGCACGAGGATCCTTGTCCGAGCCCCATCTTCTGGGCCTGGTGCTGGGTGATGTGTTGATATAATTTTCTGATCCATGCCAAAGGAAATAAATATCCCTATTTTTGATCTGGGAACAGAGAGTGGATGGCCAAAGGGATTTGTGATCAAAGGCTGTACTCCTCCGAGGGCTAACAGTTGAATGCTCTGTGCTTGAGCGAATTACAGCTTCAGACTTACTGACCAAAGACAGCCGGGCATAGGCTTACATGGAGACAAGTAGTAAAGCAACGTTAAACCAAATAATTCTCACCGTGCCCCACAAGTCACGCATTGGCTCCCGTTGCATACGCTGTCATCTAAAGTGTGGCAGTGGACTTCAGAATGTTCCATTTGCAGCATCTTAGTTTGTTAGGGTTAGACTGACCAAAATTAATTGGGTTTGGCTCATGCAGTGAGATCCGCTTAATATTTACTCAGTTTTAAATTCTTCTGGAGAAACCATACTGAATTGATTCAAATCAGATAAGATGTGTACCGTGTCTGAAAATGAGCTATTCATATTGCCAGATGCCTGGTCCAAAACCTTGCAGCTCTCCCATTCTGGAGAGGATTAACGTTCTTTGTCCTTTAAGACGGCCATGGGCTCCTCATGTGCATACTTTGTTAGGGATGGATGCTACGTGCAGTGGCCGCTGATCTTACCAGCATTCCTGCCGGCCGTTACAATCCTGAGGCTCTGCCATTTCCCCTCCTCTGACGCCACTGTTTTCCTATGTATGTAGGTCTACACGCATCCTGCTAATAGTGAATTCCAGTAGCTCTGAAACCTTCACAATACCCAAGAAATCCATATGGCAACAGAAAGCTATCAAACACAGACCAGCCTTCTTAACAAAAGAGAATAAATTAAATTTGAAGTAGGAATAAGTATTATTGTTGTTTTCCTCAAGGGATATGGACTAATTTCTTCAGATGGTGCATAGTTGAGGAAAAGCCCCAAAGGGAAATGTAAGAACAATTTTTGTAATTCTAAATTGATGGGTTTTGATGCAAAATTTAATGATCTCTGCACGTTAAACAGAGTGGGAAACTGCAACACCAGAGAACTTCAGAAGTGTGTACTGTGGGAGCAAGTAGTGTAAACTGAGACAGGTTCTAACGCAGCGTATGTACCATGGATCCTACTTTCCTCTAAAAATCACAAACACCAACCAACATTAGCTTAAGTTTGCTTTCTTTCTTCATATAAATTATTTAAATTTTTAAAAAAATTCCAGTAAAACTGAGGATGGATGCCACCATAAAAAGTCATTGTCCGGTTTGTTTAAAGTGGATATATCAGCAAAGAGAAGAATATCTTAATGTTTGATTCAATTAACGCAATTGTATAGTAGAAAAGTTTAATTGCAGGGCTAGAAACAGGAACCCACTCTTTCAACATTTCTGAACCATCAGTATTGGGAATTTTAATGCCTATAGCCAACATTTTTCTGTTTCCCTTAAGTGGAAAGATCTTTTACTCTAAATATTTATCTAACATACTAGAGGCCTGTTGCACGAAATTCATGCATGGGTAGGGTCCCTAGGACTGGCTGGCTATCAGGGCCAATCAGGTTCCCTGCCTCCCTGCCTCCAGGCCTTGGCCTCCTCCTTCCCTCACCACCCATGCACAGCCACCATATGGTTTCCCCTCCCTCCCCCCACCTCCTCGCCTTCTCCTTCCCTCGCTCCCTCAGCACTCCACCACCACCGCTGGTTGCCTGCCATGTTCCACGCTGCCCCTGGTGGTCAGCACACATCATAGCGATTGATCAAACTCCTAGTCTAACTCCCGAGGGGACACTTTGCATATTAGCCTTTTATATATAGAGTAGATATCCATGTACATGCACACTCAGAGAATTATCATAAATGTTTAAAGTGTCCAGTTTATTGTCTCACTGGTACCATTTGTTATTTAAGTCCTTAGACAATGTCATCACATTACAACCTAAATTCCTTTAGCATCTTAAAACTGATAGATCACTCTGTGGTAAGAGAGTCTCCCAGACAAGCAATCCATAAGAGAGATAAAGAATAAGTATTGTTTCCAAAGAAGTAATCCAGTTTTAAATTAAAATGCTTCCATAAGCTGGCTTTAAGTAAATTGCTCTTAAATCAGTATTCCAATATTGACGAAAGAAATGTAAATAGCTTCTTTGCCAATTATACCTTGAAAATGAGTGGACTCCTTCAGACTAACCACTTCTCTAAAAAATCACTATTATCCTAATTTAACCACACTATTTTATGTAAGCAGATTTTTTAAAGTTATGGAAAATTTCAAACATACACAAAGTGAGAAAATAATGTAATACACCTCCAGGTACCCATCACCAACTTCAGCAGTTAGCAACATTTTAGGACAGGGTTTTGACCTAATAGTTTGTCGGAGGATATGTTAAAGTATAAGAAAGTTGTTTGGCTTACATCAGCTACCCAGTTCAGGATTTTCTAATTTAATAATGGAATATACTTTGGAAAAGAATTCTTGACAAAATTAGAGGGTAGCCCTGTTGTCATGGCTCAGCAGTTGAGTGTTGACCTATGAACCAGGAGGCCACAGTCAGGGCATCTGCCCAGGTTGTGTGCTCGATCCCCAATGTGAAGCATGCAGGAGGCAGCGAATCAATTATTCTCTCTCATCATTGATGTTTCTCTCTCTCTTTCCCTCTCCATTCCTCTCTGAAATCAATAGAAATATATTTTAAAAAATTAGAGGGTAATTGAGTAAGTTTGAAATAGGAAGATGGCCAACATAGGAAAAGGACTCCTGTATTCATTGTTTCATTTGTTTACTAAGCACCTATCACATACCAGCATTGTTAGGCACCAGGATGCAAAGATGCTATTATTGGTTCCAGCCTTCCTAGTAGCTGATGATCTACTAGGGGATGGAAAATAGCCTCATCTCATAGCTGACTTTCACCTTAAAAGAACAAAATGGGCTAGAATGGAAATAATAAATCTGGTTTTGGTTTGATAAGAAACTAAAAAACAATCTCAAAAAATCATATGATGGAAATAAGAAAATTAACATAGAAATGACTACAGGTCAGGAGGTAAAATAAAGAACCAGCAATAGTTTTAGTTCAGTGGGTGATATGTGGGTTTCAGTATTTCTCCTGGATTGAGTATAGGCACAAATCAATGTATATGAATTGGACTTAAGCCCTTAAAATGTTGAAGAAGACTGATAATGACCAAATCTTAAGGATGTTGTTACAACCCAGAGAGTAAAAGCAAAGTAAGGATGTTGTAATTAATCCTCAGGAGAAAAGTTCCCTTTTGAGACACACGAAGAAAAAGAGATGTTTATTTTCTGTGCATGCTTTAAGTAAGCAATTCCTATTTCTATTTCAAGTATCATCAATGGACGTGTTCTCTTATCTGCTGAATGAATGAGAAACAATTTGCAAAGTCATCTTAGCATGGCAAATGCCTTTAAAAAGGGCTAGTTTCATGTAGGAGTATAGAGAGAAAGAAAGAAAAAGAATTAGGGGAAAAGGAAAAATAAAATAGAATCGGAGGTTTAGGCTGGATGAGTCTCACCAGTTATTAGAAGGGAAGCCCTGTAGAGCAGTATAAGCATAAACTTGGCAGCCTAAATGTCTGGGTGCAAGTTCTGCCTCTACATTAATTAGCTGTGTGTTAAGCAAATTACTTAACTTCTCTGTGTCTCAACTTTTTCATTTTTTACAACAGGGAAGATAATAGTTCCACATACAATGAGCTTATTGGGAGGGTTATCTAAATTTGCCTATCATCTCCAGCAGTTCTCAACCTGTGGGTCGCAAACAATGAAAATACATCCTGCATATCAGATATTTACATTATGATTCAGAACAGTAGCAAAATTACAGTTATGAAGTAGCAACAAAAATAATTTTATGGTTGA
The DNA here is from genome assembly GCF_963259705.1 of Myotis daubentonii. Classification (NCBI taxonomy): domain Eukaryota; kingdom Metazoa; phylum Chordata; class Mammalia; order Chiroptera; family Vespertilionidae; genus Myotis; species Myotis daubentonii. The sequence goes on from NC_081843.1 coordinate 80,608,536, forward strand.
GGGTCACCACAACATGAGGAACTATATTAAAGGGTTGTGGCATTAGGAAGGTTGAGAACCACTGAGTCAGAACCTCATAAATCAGGGGTCCTCAAACTTTTTAAACAGGGGGCCAGTTCACTGTCCCTCAGACCGTTGGAGGGCCAGACTATAGTTTAAAAAAAAACTATGAACAAATCCCTATGCACACAGCGGTGGCAAAAACACCCGGCAGGCCGGATAAATGTTTTCGGAGGGCCGCATGTGGCCCACGGGCCGTAGTTTGAGGACCCCTGTATAAATTATTGCTATTTATCAATTTGCCCTCTCCTCAAAGTTCCTCTTACAAACTGTAATTTGTTCTTCATCTAATAGCATCTGTCTAGGTCCCTGCATATCCCATTATCTTGACAAACTCCATCCTGATAAAAAAATTCCATCATATTTTCCTTAGTTGGCTCTGGTTAACTAGGTAAGGCCTCTAGCCCTCTAGCTTCTAGCTCTGGCAATCTTCTAATTGTCATGTAAAACAAAATCCCAATACAAAAATATAATGTGGGAGAGAATGAGAGAGAGAGAGAGAGAGAGAGAGAGAGAGAGAGAGAGAGAGAGAGAGATATGTTGAGAAACACATTTTCTGAAGATTAGGAAGCAAAACTAGGGCAGAGATAGAAACCACAAGCATGGACATATTCAAACCAGAATTATATAGGAGCTTCACAGGACAGAATATTATGTCCTGTTGTGGTTTATCCACAAGTTGGAGTGCTGGGCCAATCCTGGAGGTTCTAAGCCTGTTTTCAACCCATAAATTCCTGTGCTTTTGAGGAGCCAAAAGATTCTTTTAAAATGTTAACAGACAGACCAACATCTTAAGATAATGGCTTCGTTTTCTGTGCTGCAGAGATGCTGAACAGAGCTCTATTTTTAGTTTCGTAGGACATTGTGACAACAGACCACCACCAGTTCCTGAAATGGATCTCAGTTCCCCCTCAGGGATAAGATCTTCCTTAGAGCTATTTAAGAATATTCTTCATCCTTTTGCATATTCACTCTTTTTCACTCTGTGGTTAAAGGAGTGTTTGTTTGTTGTCCAGTGGACCTCAAGATTTGTAATTTGAATAAGGCAGGAAGCAAGATTCCACTCTCTATGCTGCTAGAAGACTCCTCACCTGTTGTCACTCCCCGCCCACCACTCCTACCTGGAACGTTGGGAAGGTGAGCTGTGACAATACTTCATGGAAATCTTTTTGGCCACTTCCCCTAACAAAGAACTGGCCTGGCATGTCTGAAATCACTCATTTAGTATCATTTGAGGGGCACAGGAAAAGGCACTGACACCGAATGTATTGTTTTAATTGGTCTGAGACAGATGGGAAGTTCCTCTAGGAGCAATTTAGTTCTCTGGGTAAGCATTGCTCTACCCTAAGCAGTTCTCTTTTAAATGCAACTGCTCTGAATTACCTAACCCTGTTAGAATCCTGAAATGTGAAGACAAATCCTTGGAGAGTTTTTCCCTAGGAATCTAGGTAATGAGTCCTTGTACAGACTAACATCTGAAGAGAGGACACAGTCAAAGGGAAAGAAAAGTACAAAGAGGAGAAAGTCATGGGGCCAGGAAGGATCATCTTGCATACGGTGTACTTAGAGGAGAGCAGGATTCTGTCAACAGGTTTGCAAGCTTTCACTCATAGCTTCTCTGTAGCTCAGTTCTTCGTGTGCAAAACAAAGATAATAATTCATGTGTCCTAGAGTTGTTGAGAGGATGACGCAAAATGATGGAGAGCTTTCTAAAATTGTCCACTGAAGTGGGGAGCACATGAAGCAAGGGCGACAGGGTGCTTACTGTAGACATCACCTCTAGGCCTTCTGCAAAAGTAAAGATTTTTGGAAAACTCAAGTTTTCTAAAAATGTATGGCAGGTTTGTATTCTACTCAAAAATATGATTCTTCTCTCCACATATTTTAGTCATATTTTGTCGTGAGATGATTAGCTATGTTTATCCTATAGTTTTGTAGATCCCTTGGGACTCCCTGATGTGAGAATCTTGACCATAATATTCACAAGGCCTTTAGTACAAAATTGTTCAATACTGGGTAGGTGCCAGTTTTTATTACAATTATTATTCATTTAATAAATATTCTTAGTATATTTACTAGTATAGCTCTTCCTAGAGACAGGTCTTATGAGAATATAAACATTTTCATCATGAACTTTGGACAAATTAGTTCTGTTTTGTAGATGGAGAAATTGGGTCTAAGTCTCAATCCTCCTTTCATTTCTGGTGTTGTATTGATTCTACTTCACTGAGATTATTTCTGTGGGAGCCCTCCCCTGCACTTTCCAGTCTTGTTAGAGATTCAGGCAGGTATCTGCTCCAGCACTCTACCCCTGCATCCATACAGCTTCAGACTTGCCTGGCCTTCAGTGCTTTCCTGCAGCCTGGCTGAAGCCACTAGTCAAAGGCAGTCTATGGAGGGAACACCTTTGATCACATGCCCTGCTGGCCAGTGGGCTTGTATCCCCAGGCCAGCCCCATGTGACCATATCAATGGGAAAGAGTCTGGGCAAGCTACCTACCACCCCCAGGGCACTGCAGAGACAGCAAACTGAAACACACTCCCACTCTGCTAGTGAAAATGGCACACTTAATTGTTCTGGAGCTTAAACCTGAGGATAGACTTTAGGTTTACCACAGGTCTGGAGGCTGCAGAGGCCACTCTCAGGGAATGGAGGCAAAGAGATACCTTATTTATGCGCCCCTCCCACCCCCCCATGGCCTTACCACAACTCATTGGTACCCACCAGAAAGGAGCTTGTACACTCATCCAGAGCTCCGGTTTTTATAATTGTCACCCAGGGGATACCTCCAGATCTTTTGGTCTGGAGGTCAGCAAGTCTTGCAATTGTCATCCCACGGGACTATATATATATATATATATATATATATATATATATATATATATATATATATTGACAATATATAATTTCATACTTTAGAAGTTTCTGCTTGGAGGTCTTGCTTCCAATTAGCCTGAAAGTAGGTGCTCAGATACCTCCCTTTGGAATACTGACAGTTCTTGGCACATACTCTGCAACTGGGACCTAGCAAGAATAAATTAGGGCCAGGTTGAACTATATGATTCATCTCCTACACAAGCCCACTCCTTCAAGATTGGGAGAGATAGCTTTCACCCCTAATACATAGAAACAAACACAGAGAGTCAAGCAAAATGCGAAAATAAAGGAATATGATCCAAGCAAAAAAAAAAAAAAAAGAGCTCAAAGTAATAATCATAAAGATGCTCACCAAACTCAAGATAAGATACAGATGAATACAATGAGAACTTCAATGAAGAGATAGAAAATATAAGAAAATACCAAACACAAGTCACAGAGCTGAAAAATATAAAAACTGAACTAGAAAAATATATCCAGATTCAACACAGACTAGATGAAGCAGAACAACAGATCAGCAACCTGCAAGACAAGGGCAGTGGAACGCACCTAAACAGAGCAGCAGAAAGAAATAGAAAAAAAAAAGAACTAAAAAAAAAAATGAAGATAGCTTAAGATATGTAAGGGATAACATTAAGTAGAATATCTTTCACATTATAGGGGTCTCCTAAGGAGAAGAGAAAGGGGCAAAAGACTTCTTTGAAGAAATAAAGCTTATTAAATATAAGGTAAATGAGTTGTGTTCATAATTCTTAGTTTTAATTTTCTAAGACAAGTTAAAATCAAACTTTTGATGTGCCCTCCTCTACCCACCATTTCCTATGTTCTCTTTGGTCCCTGTTTTAAATGGATTCAATTTAAGCTTTTTTTTTTTAATAAAAAAATACTGATTAATCTCAGATAATAAGAATCTCATATACAAACTCAAACATGTTATATTTGAACAGCACTTTACTGTTTGCAAACACTTTCACAGATCTTGTCTCATTTAACTTTCACAAGAACCCCATCATTAATTTGTTTTCTCTATATTACGTAAAATAATATTTATGATAGAACAAGCTGCTAGTTTTTGTAACCTTTCACCACATTTACCACAAAAATTTCATGCCTCTCAGAAATTCTAACCTACCACATCCCCTATGTTTGTGTGTGTGGGAGGCAACCTTTCACCTTCAATTAAGAATCATCAATACCTGTCCTGGTTGAGTGGCTTGGTTGGTTGGAGCATTATCCTGTACTTAAAGGTTGCGGGTTTGATTGCCAGTCAGGGTGTGTACGGGAAGCAATTGATCAATGTTTCTCTCTGTCTCTGTCTCTGTTTCCGTCTCTGTCTCTCTCTCGCTCACTCTAAAAAAATCAATAAAAACATATCCTCAGTGAGGATTTAAAAAAAATCAATACCTAATAAAATAGAATTAATTTCTATGGGCACTCTTCAGTCAAGATTTGGTTAAACCTTACTTTCGATAATTTTTGTTACATAAATAATTTGTGTTCCAAAACATAAAGTTATAATATTGAATACATGGTTAAAACAACTTGCAATCCCAGGGTTCTGGCATGTCTTACAGAGTTGTGTTCCCACCCTTTCCCACACCAGGTTGTTAATCACTTGGGCAAGACCACAGAGCCATCAACTGGCCACATTGGCCCTCCGCCATGGGCCTTTGACTCTATCTCAGTATTCTTCTTGCCACAAGAGCTCCTTTCAAGTTTTGTGACACCTAGGAGCTACTCTGTCCTACACATAGTTAACCCAGGGTTCCAGCAAGGCTTGGAAAGCTGAGAGTACATGAGCCTCCTTATATTCTTCAGGACTTCAGAGGAGTGAGGCATTATCATGGCTTGGAGAAATTAGATAAAAAGTACTTTGACTGGATGTCAAAAATGGGACTGATTGAGAAGGGGACAGTGTTTCCAGGCAAGAGAACAGATAAGGCAGAAGAGGAAGGTTTAGACCACAGTTGGATGGGTGATGAAAGTCAGGCTCAGTCCTGCAGACCTTCATTCAGTAGGCTAAGGAAAGATGGGAGGATATTTTCAGCCTTTGAGCAGGACAGTAAAGCAAACTGATGCTTCGATACAGTGGGGAATATTCTTAAGAGAAAAAGTATGAGTAGAGACTCATGAGAAGGTTATTAAAATATGTATAGACCAGAAGTCAGAGGGCTAGAAGGGTCTTAGTGGCCCTCTAATTCAACATTTTTTCAGTGCATGAATCTTCCTTTGCTCTCTTTGATAGATGATGGAGACCAGAAAAAATGGAAGGGCCACATGGGGATGGTGGAGAGGAAACACCAAGAGTGCCATGAGTGCTAGTCTCACCACAAAGAAGAGACAAGTACCTTTTTAAAGTTAGCAAGGACTATCCTTGCTCTCTCATTTTCCCAGCACCTTTTGCTAACTCTTTGGAATTTCTCTCTAGCTTCCCCTTCCCCCTACTGGAGTAGAATCTATTACCTGAGGGTGGATCTCTTAGATTTCTGAAATAGGTACAACATACTGTCAACTGAATACATCCTAGATCTCAGAATATACTTTGTCAAGTGGTGATGGGGCCATTCTTAGGTGAATATGGGGTCAGTTGGGCCCAGGCTCATCACGGTCATTGCCACTGGGCACTCTAGGGAAGCGTTAATACAGCCTGGTAGCTGACATTTCCAGAAATGGATAGGGCAGGCCACTGGCATCTGAAACCCCAAAGACATTCTGAAGTTGCTGCTAAGGGCTCACTGAGACTGCTACCTTTGCCCACTTCTGTCACCTGATCTTGCCTAGTTTTTATTACTATTCTTTTTGTATTTGGAGTCACAAGGAAAAAGGGAAATTGGGCAAATGACACCTGTTTGGTCTTTATCAAGCCTCTGACTCTTACTCTCAAAAGCTGTCATTGCATCATGTCTAGGCTTCTGCAGATATCAAGCTAAAGGTGCATTTCCTATAATCCTTATTCATGCTTTTAATATTTGTTGGATTTTATTGTATGCCTGCTGTGGGGGAAAAAAGACAAAAAGATAAATTTTATGTCCTGAAAGGACTAAAGACCAATAGGAAGAGAGATACTCAGAACATTATGAGATTAGAATACCATGCTAGCCATAATGAGCACTATTTTTAATGTACTGAGTTTATCTTTTTTAGGAAAAGCCCCTGAGTTAAGGGGAATTTGTTTTCTACTTTAACCTATTTTAGTGACTTGCAACTTTCTTTTGAAAAATGCCTGGGCATACTAAATTTGAGTCCAACAACATTCTCATGTCCTTTTAAAAATTCCTTTTGCTTATAGCGGTAGCAGTGTGGGGCAGGAGGAGCGGGCAAATGATATTTCAACCCCATCGCCCATTCCATTCAGGGAGTTATGCAACCGAGGGGAAAATTCATTTTCCACTCTCTATCACTTTTGCTCTTACATAACTCCCCAACAGCTGGAGCTGCAAACTTTAAAACTGGCAGAAACTTAGTTCGTATTGCGAAAGGAAATTCAACCCAAATTTGAAGAGAAACAGCTAGATAAACGTTTTAAAAGTGATTCCAGTATTTGTGTTCTTTAACATTTAGTGAGTGCTGGTGATGTTTCGGTACATTAAGCAAAGCTTCTTGCCCAGAGACATCACCATCTTGACTGGGATTGCTATTGGCGGGGGCTTTTCATCACGCTCTGGTCTTCAGCAGCTTCTCTGCCCACAGACGACCAAAGGAACGCTCGCTCTAATATTTGGAGTAGATGCATATCAATCCACCCACTCCTCTTCCAGAAGCTTCATGGTCCTCACCAGCTCGCCTGGAAATGTCTCTGTCCTTCTCAACAATATTACTTCCTTCACCTACCTTCCAAAAGATATGCCCAGGAGCTTGTTCTCAAATAGACTCCCCTTCGTCACTGGTCTCCCTTCCTCTTTTCTATATTTTCTTCCCTCTCCTCCTCCTCTAAGTTTTGGATGTGAGCTTGCTAACCACTAAAGTGGAAATAAATCTGTAAAAGCCACGCGTCTGTTGCTACAACTTTTGCACAATGCAAAAACAGTCAACTCAATGAAAACCCACTACTTCAGAATCAATCACTAGCTTCTTCAAAGCTGCAATGACACCTATTAACACCACCTGCAGAAATTGGTTTGTAAAAAGGTTATTCAACCTCTAACTTGCTTTGATAAAGTTAAAGAAAGGTAAAAATTGTGGTTTTTCTTCATAATGAAGCAATTCACTGAAATCATTGATTCTGGATAGTCATTCAAATACTTAGAGTTCTGAGATAATAAGAAATCCAGGCATCAGAGTTTCTTATGTTCTCCTTTCCTCCCCATCAGAGTACTTTTTGATGTGTGGATTTACACCATCTTACACCATTGGCAGCAATGTTGCCTTAGAGAGACTCCAAATCAGTATCTCCAGGAATAGCAGGTTGCAAGTGAGGAAGCTGATGCTTGTCACCTAATTTATACAGATGTGCTTGCTGCCAGTTCAAGCGCCTGCTCTGAGGTACCTCGGGACGGCTGCTTTGTAGAGAGACAGTCACCCCTCAATCTGGTTTTCAGAGGTCAGTGAGTACTTCATCTGGGGGAACTCAACGAGGCGCCCTAAACTAGAAACCACCTTTGTCTTGACCTGGAGGCCTCCTCAGCTTTGCCACCAGCCATTTTGAATTCTGCTGAAATACAAATCCAAGTGCAAAAAAAGGTAATACAACAGCAGGGAGGTCCTGCTTCCTATTCCCTGGCTGCACCATGATTCCAACTGCTTTCCCCGCTTTTAAGCAAAGGCAGGGTACTTGTTATTCTGAAGAAGCTTTCTGTTTTGCCAGGAGCTTCTTCTAATGCCTGCCTCTCTTCCCCCCTTCTGTGGTGCTGCATGTGTATTTGTGTTTGCTGTAGCACCCTTCCTGGTTGCAGAATGATGCTTGGGGCCTGGCTGCCTGTACTTTAGAATGCGGAAGCTGTTGATTATAAGAAATGCATAAGGCACCAAGGCCAACACGGAACACTGGGTCTCCTGAGTATGTGCTGGGTTTGAGTCACTCTGACTTCCTTCCAGGATCAGGTCAGGCTTCTGGAAGAATCTTGAGGGCAGGGGAGAGATAGGACTTCTCAGGCATATAGCAAGAGATTTTTTTACTTTTAGTTTTTGAAGAATTTTGATGTCATGAAAGGGTAAGTGAAAGAAGAGGTAGTTTTTTTTGTTTGTTTTGTTTTTAACTAAATGTTGCTTATCCTGGGGCTCATCTCCTTTAATGGTTGAAGAGTGAGTGTGTTTTTGGTTAGTTTTTCTTTCCCACAGAAATACTGCAGTATCAAGCACAGGTATATCAATTAGGCATACCTTCAGGTAGAGAACAGCTCGTAAGTCAAGGGCTAAACTCATTGTAAGGTTTAAACTGACAGGCACTCAACTACTGTTAAATATAAGTGGTAAAGATGCTGATGATGGCGACAAAGATGATGGTACTTCTCAGGTCGTGGCGTTTGGTGTGGAGTCAGGACTGGTGACTGCCATTGCTGGCCAGTGGTTTGTATGCAAATGCAAGGCTACTGTTAGCCACTGTCCTCTCCACCCCCATTTTTTTCCTACTCATCCTACCTATAATTCTTTGCCAGAAATGAGCTGCTATGTCAGAAAGTTTGCTGGCATTGTTAGAAGTTCATTTGTGATTGTGTAATTTTTTTTCTCAATGGAAGCACTTTTGACTAAAGGAATAAATAGTCCATATATTTAAAAGGAAGAGCGTGTGTGTCTACTTCTTCTTACCTTCTGGAGAGTTGATGCTATTAGGAATTGTTGTCAAACATGATTTCCTTCAAGTTTCCTTTTGTGTTTAGGGTTAAAAGATATTTTTTTTTTTGTAGTCACTTAAAAGAATCTAAGAAAGAACTTGATAGGAAGTGAGATTTTTAACATTTTCAATGCCTTATCTTTATTTCATTTCAAGCACCTTCCTCTCCAATGGTAATCATGATGATAACAGTTGACATTCATTGAGTTCTTGTGACCACATTGTATCCTTAATCCTTGCAAAAGCTTATGCTATAAGATGCTGTTCTCCCCATGTTATAGATAAATAAACTGAGGCACTGACAAATTTATTTTTGTGCCCAAGGTCATACAGAAAATAAGTGGTATGGATAGATTTAGACTGAGGCATTCTGACTTTAAATCAAGCTCATAACTTGATGTTATGCAACCTCCCTTGTTGGAGATACCAATAACTGTTGCTTAGTCAACCAAGATTTATGGAGCTTTTACTATATGCTAGGTCCTGTGGATACTGGAATGAGCAAAGCAAATATGGTCACCATCATCACAGAACTTAGAATCTAGCAAAAGAGATCAACATTAAGCTAATAATTATATAATTAAAACTATTAGACATAATGAGAACATAGAGCAGGGGACCTATAGCTCTATGAATAAGTGACATTTAAGGTGAGATTGCAAGTAGTATGTGAGAGCAAGAGGAAGGTGTCAGGGGAAAGGCTCAGAATGAGAGAACATTTGTCAAAGACAAAGGCTGGTGATTTTCATTGTTCCATGAATGTGCAGTGACCTCATGTGATGCATAATTACTTTCGTTCATAGTTCCTTTAAAGTACAGAATAAAAATTGAATTTGTTTATATATACGAGATGGTGATAACTAGGTCATATTCTAGTTAGGGAACCAGTTTTTAGCCAAAAGATTAAGAACAGAGTGCCTTATGATGATATTAGCACATAAAGTAATAAATGCTGTAGGAATTATTCTGAAGAGAAACTCCAAGGAAGCCAGAAGTGACTGTGCCTCATGGTAAAACACACACACACAGAAAATGGTGAACTTCACAAAATCAAAATGATGTCACATTAAAAGGGTAACTAGTTTTCCTTGTATTGGAATGATAAGTTATGATTACAGTATTTCCAACTAATCCACAAGAATCACATATTAAATGAATTATCATACCAATTAATTAAATTTCTGTGGAATATATAGATCAATGGGATGGATAGGAACTTCAGAAATTGTCAACCTAATTTGGAGTAGGTAGTGTGGTTCTTCTTTGCTGACATGCTCAGAGTTGAACAGGACAAGCCATAGGCATCTGACACCCAACCCTTCAATCTGCAATTCTTGGTTATATCAATTAGTGTTTTTTTAAGCTTTTTTTAAATTGACTTTTTTAGAGAGAGAGTAAGGGAGAGGGAGAGAGATAGAAACATTGATGACAGATTGGGGGTCTCCTGCAAGCCCCCTACTAGGAGATCGAGCCTGCAACCCAGGCATGTGACCTGACCGGGAATCAACCGGCCATCTCTTGGTGTCTGGGATGACACTCAACCAACTGAACCACTCCGACTGGGCTGTATCAATTAGTTTTGAAGATGAACTGGCCACTGAAAAATTCAGGGGGCTCTTTAGCTTTATAACTCAGTAAAGACATTACCAATGAAGTAGTAATTGATTCTAATTCTTTAGTGTTACTAGATACCAGATACTCTCCCAAGCAACTTACATGTATTATTCTGTCATTATCCTTATAACATAAGTATTTATCTAATTTTATGATAAATAAGCTTGCCCTGTGTTATATGGCCAGTGGGGTGGTAGAAACAAGAGAATTAAGTCCATGTCTGTCTGATACCAAAGCACTTTTTAAAAAAAATCACTATACTCTAATATCTTCTAAGGTGAGCATGTTGAACCCTTTCATTTTCTTAAGGGTTCCTAGTCCCTATAGCTTCTCTTCTCCAAGCCATCTTTGACAGAAAAGTAGAAAAACAGTGAGCCATAAAAGTAAGCGAGCCATACTCACTGCTGCTTCATTCTTTTGCACTTGAATCTTTAAAAATAAAATAGCTAGATAGGCTCTAACAGGGTGGAAACGACTTGTACAGAATGTAGGAGAGGATCCGAGGGTTTGAGGACACAGAGTGAAAGGCCGGCCACATGCGTTTTAACAGAGGCATGCCTGCTAATCTGTGGCATGTCAGAGCCTGAACACCAGCATGTGACGTGCCTATCACTTTCCTGAAAGGAATTCCACACGCCCATCCCTGCAAGGCTACAAGTATCCCTGCGGCCAGCTGAGCTGGGTGCCAACTCCCAGACACCAAGGCGATATCTCCTAAGGGGAGAGGGTGACAGAAGGACAGTGACATGATCAGGCACTGGCAGACTGTGTGAGATCTGAGATTGTCATGGAGTTATGAATGGAATCTGCAAAATGTGGGCCTCCTTCACATTCATTTCTTGTAACGCTCCATGACATTTGTCACAGAGCAGAGGTCCTTGATAAATGTTGATTGTGATAAAGATAACAGTCTGCTGAACGTGTGTCCCTCTAGCTATCAAAACAGACATCACATAAATAATGAATTGGATTGGATTTTGATTTCAGCAATTTATAGCCTCAAAGAAAGGGCTCATAAAATGTTTGGGCTAGAAGGAATATTAGAGACCACAAACCTCTAACTTCTTTACATTTATAGATGATAAAAGTTTCTAAAAAATATATCAACTTCCCCAAGGGCATATGTACTTATTTAAAATAGATGCTACATAAACATAAATTTAAAAATATATTGGGAAGGTTTGGTACTTGTTTTTAGAAAGATCCTTTTTTTTTTTTTTTGGAGGTAGAATCAAATGTGTGATTTGAGGTCCACCAGTTTTAGATTTTCTACTCCAGTTATGGTTATTACAGGAAGAGTGTATAATATGGGCCCTGTGTAAATTTCTTATAGGGTAGCCATTAGCACTGTGCCTGAAGCAGGTAAGCATTAATCCATATTAACTCTCATTATTATTCCTAGGAGTGGCTTGTGACTATCATTAACAGAAGTATCTCCAAACATTTTTGATGTACTATCCTTACTTGTAAAACATTTTTAAGCATGCTTCCCCAAAATTTATGTTTTATGTTCACATTTATGTTCATATTCATATATTATATATTATATACATGGGCTACTCAATGTATTATTTATATTATAAAAATTCATGAAATAGAACCAAAATGGTGAAATAAAAATAAAATATATTTGTATACATGGGGTTCATTTGACCAGTCTGTTAATTTTTTGTATATTTCAATTTTTCTATAATAAAAAAAGGGAAAGAAAAATATTAAAAATAAACATTTTCTGTTTCTGCTCCTTATAGATTGTCTTATGGTGCACCCTTAGTTTTCTAACTTGAAAGTAGAGAGCTCAGATAATCACCTAAAACATCTGCTGTGAGTTCCTGAGGAGGGCACTTTTATAAGCTCAAAGGCAGCCACTTTCTAAGGGAGTGCAGAGTGGCTACCGACAGGCTTCAGGTAGCACATGTCCAATGCTTTTGAAAGTGGAGCTTGCAAGAGGAGAGGAAAGTCATGCTACTCAGTATATGCATGGTGTGGGGACCTAGCAGGAGATATACTTTTAGTTCTTCCATCACTTCAATCTTTTCTCCCTCACTCACATCCAACAAATTATCTGGTTCAACTGAGTTTTCTAATGTCCACCACATATTATTGGGCATAAGTGGGTGCTAAATGGTGATGCAAAAGGCTATGATGGCATTCATTTCCATCTCATCCTCTGATAGGAAGTGAATTTAAAATTTAAAAAAGAATATTAACAAACAAAAACCCTCCTACCAGGAAGCAGATAGTCCCAAGACTCCTTCAAGAAGTCCCTGGCTTCCAGGACAAAAGGTGTATCTTAAGGAAGGAGCACAGACATACTGTTGGATGACTACAATACCACACACACAACCAGAGTGTGCAGACTATCTGGGGAGAAGGGATTCAACTGATAAACATTTAAATGCATTTAAAACATTTTTTATCTTTATTGTTGAAAGTATTACAGATGTCTCCTCTTTCCCCATTGATCCTATCTACCCCGTACTCACCTCCCCCCCCCCCCCAGGCCTTCACCACATTATTGTCTGTGTCCATGGGTTATGCATATTTTTAAAGGGCAAAATACCTCTTAGAAATCATGTTTCTGAAACAAGAAGCAAATATCTTCACTCAGATCTGATCAGAGCCAAGGGGACCCAGAACAGAGACTGGTTATGGCTAGCTCTAATGTTCCCTGAATTCTATGGGCCGAGGATGATTGCCTCCTCTTAGGTTAGGAGGAGCCACTACCTAACATCAGCATCAGAGTACATATTTAAGAGGTCCATGTTCCCATGTATGGATCAAGAAGTATCTCATTTTTTAAAACAAAACATGGTTTCGGCTATTTTCATCACACCCTCCTGTCTTCTTCATAAAATTCCTAGTTAAAGTTCCCATTGGGTTTTATTTCTATGGATAGACTTGACAAACTTTATTTGGTTTCTAGAAACAAGAATCTAGTGGCCAGAGTGGGAAGAATACTGCAGTATGACTAGCACAGTGCCTGGCAGTGGGTGTTCAGTTGTGCATGTTGAACTACTGAGATGATCTCAACAGTTCTTGGCAACTTGTCTGCTCTTCCAAAGCTTTTCCACTCCTGGTTTGTGAGTCTCCTTAGCAGCCACTTAAAGTCTTTTCATATTCTCTCTCTCTCTCTCTCTCTCTCTCTCTCTCTCTCTCTCCTCCCCTCCCCGAATGTAACCGACCTATAAATCCTTGTTCAGGACTTGCCTCCTCCTGGGATCTGCACTGATGCTTGCCATATTTTAGACCTTTTTCTTTTAGGGATAGCGGAGGTGAAGCATCACAAAGCCCCTACCCATGTTTCCCTATAGACAGTCTCTCCTTGTTGCAATTGTAGTTACATAGCGCCGGTTGGATCCTATGGAACACACAGCAGCCTGGGAGTCAGGAGACCTGGCGTTTAGTCTTAGCTCTTCCTCCAATTAGCTATTCAATGGGCGTAAATCATGTTTCCTCCCGTATCATTCTTTCTTCCTCTGTTGAATAATAGCATCCTAGCTTCACAATTTTACAATAGCTTCCCCACTACACTGTCAGAATTTCTAGGGCAGGAGCCCCGTCTTTCATTACTTGTTGAAATAGCATCTGTGCTTGAAAGTGCTCGTTATATTTGTACAATTTTGATTGTGACCAAGGAAAAATGAACTTCCGCTTCTCACTTACAATATGGCTTGGAGAAAAGGTGCTGTGAAGGTGTGTGAGGAGGAGGCAGGGCACTGCAGCCATTGCCAGGTGGCCTGGTTCCAGTCTTGGGCCACCATTCCCACCTCCCTCAGGTGTTAACCTTTCTGGCCTCAGCCTCTCCATTTGTAAAGCCGGTCAGTGGAAGGCAATCATCACTCTCATTTCAGTTTCCCCCAAACAGCACAATCTAGTCTTGGGCAAACTCATCTTCCCAGGTCCTGTCCAGCCTACCTATTTTCCTGCAGTCAGGAGCCTCACAGTCACGTGGGACCAATGTCACCATGGAGACTGTGGGATGGACTTAGAGATACCAGCTCTGTTCAACCCAGGGCCCCTGGGGAAGTTGCAATGGGACAGGAAATTCAAGGAAGGGAGTGGAGATGGGCGGGGCCTGGGGGAGGGACAGGGACAGAACACAGCTGCTCACTTAGCCCTTCAGCAGGTGGGGACCGAAACACACTGTGCCGGCAGCTATGAGGAAGGTGACAGGAAACCTGAGAACAGGGAACTTAGTTACCACTGAAGCTTCCAGAGGCACCTCAGACCGACTCACGTTTCCTTCCAGCCCTGATTACACACTTAACACTTACTCCTCCCCTGCTGTGCTTCTCTGTGTCTGACCAGAAGAGAATTAGGAAAACTGGATTGTGTGTTCAGCCAGGAAACCTACATATGCTTATGAATTGAATGAATTTAGGATGAAAGCATAGAACTTGAATATTAAATGTAAAATGTAAGTAAGAAAACAGAGGGTAGACGGTACTTGGCACTTTTTGTATTTTGTACCAAGTGTAGCCGTTTCTTAACAAAGCCCCAATCCTTTGTTAATTCACTGACCAACACAAACATTCGTACATTTACTCTGCAGTTTCTCAGTACCAGTGTATCAGGGATTCTCCTAAGCATGAGGGAGTCGAGGTAAAGTCTTGGTTGGCTCTGAAGGCTCTTGTAGCCCAATGAGAACACAGAACAGACAGACAGTTATGATAAATGTGATGAGAAACAGGTTGGTCTCCAGCTCACCCCTTGTATTTCCTTTCATGGTCCCTGTCCCGGTTCATAGTTAATTTTTATGTATAGCTACTTTCTCTGTCTCTCCAATTAAAATATAATTTTTAGGCCCTGGCTGGGCAACTCAGTTGTTTAGAGCATCATTCCAATATGCCAAGGTTACGGGTTCAATCTCTGGTCAGGGCACTACAAGAATCAACCAATAAATGCATAAATAAGTGGAACAACAAATCCATATTTCTCTCTCTTTTTTTCTCTCTCTCTGCTTTTTCCCTCTCCCCCTATCTAAAATCAATAAATTAAAAAAAATATATAAACTCTGTATGGAGAGGAATTTTGTCTGATGTTTCCACTCTTGTATACCTGACACCCAGCCCAGTACCTGGCAGTAGTAATGCTCACCAATATTTATTGAATGACTGAATTAGTTTGTTTTTGTGGAATTTAGTTGTTCACTGAGGAAGTCAATGACCATGGCCAATTTAATGCATAGTATTACTTAAAAACTTTTGAAAGCTGGAATCACTGTGAACTATAAGCTGAAATTTAAGATTACAGGAGGCATGTATCTATATTATTTTATAATGGTAGAGGGCATATATCTAGATAATATACACTGAGTGGCCAGGTTATTATGACCAGCCAGATTATTATGACCCCCCCCTTAAGTACAATGAAGTGAATTAGTTATGCAAATAATAATAATAATAAATAATAATAATGATAATAATAAAATCTTGAGAGTATTTGCTTAGGAAGTTTTCAATATTCAGTATTTTTGGAAGTGTCAATGAAGTACTGATGGGGTGGTCATAATAATCTGGCCAGTCATAATATTCTGGCCACTCAGTGTATATATCTTTGGATAAGAAACATCTACTTTCTTGTTCTTGAAATGAATGTTCAAAATACAACCTCAGAATAGAGACACCTAAGGGAAGAGAAGGGAAGACCGTGAACAGAGGGTTTGCTATAAGCCTGACACCTGCTTCCCTGACCAGCTGTCCGGCTAAACAGATTTCAGTGCAGTGGGTTATATGTTCTGAGGGAGGAAGGAAGTCTTTACAGTTCTTTGCCTTCCCATGTAGAAAGCCTTAACTGGCACATGATTCATTCACAGCAGGCATTCACATGTTTCTAGAAGCCCCTCTGCCTCCTGCCCCACCCAGGGAGATTTGGGCATATGGGGATTTAACAATGCTCGCACTCTCCTGTGGCAGGACGATCAGCGGCCAGGACTATGGACATGGCCCCTCTGTCAACAGGTGCACCCAGCCTAGAAAGCTTCCTGGCCAGGACATGGCAGGGTGAGGACCAGTCAGGGCTGCCAACAGAGAGGCTCCGGTAGAGGTGCCACTTGGTAGCTGTGTGCTTGCTACTTCCACAGAGCAAGAGAGAGCAGATCTCCTCTGCCCCATGTGCAGTCAGCTTGTGACTAGGGCAGCATTACTGCCCACTAGGAACACGAGTGCCTCCAAGGCCAAGAGCCTAAAAGGAAAATCCACCTTCTGCTCCCAAACTTGTCCCCAAGCAGAGAGAGGCCTGACGTCTGGGAGGCCAAGGGGTGGGAAGTTCACGCTGCCTTACACCACAGTCTGAGGCTCCTACTTGGCTCTGGCACACATGGGAGAGAGCCAGGCATGGGGGGGGGGGGCAGAATATCATGATCTGAACCCAACCCCAGGGATGCTATGGGTTCACAGAAAGCCTGTGGCTTTGCTGTTTCAGAGGGTGGGTGCTTGGAACTCTTGGGCCCATGCAATTCGAATACAGATTCTAAGAGAATGCAGGTGACTGTCCCTTCCTCATGGCAGAGGGAGGATCTGGGGAGACAGTGAATACTAAGCCCCTTTACCCCTGGAGCGAAAAGTTAAAATCTATGTCATTATGGCACACAAGCTTCTGGATTCAAGAAAAGTTTTCTTTGTCAAAGATAAAAATTATCAACAGGTTTGAAATCTGTGGCTAGTGATAGAAATAAGACAGTGACCTCAAAGACAGCTTTAGAAATCCAAGAATCCAAGAATACCTGATTTAATTCCTTTATAATTTCTCATGATTTTCTTTGCCCCCAGTTCCTCACAGTTGAGACTTAAGTATTTGTTGACAAAATCTGGACACTCTGTTAATCTACATTGGTGGGTTGTAAAATTGATATAAGGCCAGATGTTAATGAAGCTGCAATAGCGCTATCCTAAAATGCCCTGTAATTGTTCACCTGAAACATTAAGATATTATGTGTGTTTTGATGCATAATAACTAATATAAGCATTATTATATTCAAACAGCTTTCAAATGTTCCATGGCTTTCAATGCTATTACCACTTCAGCAGTATTATGAATAAGAATTCTGGAAAGACTTTTTATTACAAACATCTAACAATGCTGTTTAAGGGTTACTAATAACCTTTCATAAATATAGGCGGGGAGAGAGGGGAGAGAGGGAGAGAGAGAGAGAGAGAGAGAGAGAGAGAGAGAGAGAGAGAGAGAGAGAGAAAGATAGATAGATAGATAGATAGATAGATAGATAGATAGATAGATAGATATGGGGACTAAAACCAGAGTGATAAGTGTGGACTAGAGAACAGAGACAAGAGCTACATTGACGGGATCCACCAACACTAGGCACTCAGGATCTGGGTTTAGCATCCAGGTGGAGGAATGAGAGACGAAGGCTGTGTCCCGCCCACATAAAGTGTGGAGATGGAACTGAGACCCTGTATTTATGAAGGGTCACAGCCAAGTGATGGGTGGGCTGAAAGCCCTGCTCCTGAAAAAGGGAGCCGGCAAGAAAACTTGTCTGTTTAAGGTATTGGCTTGGGAAAACACACACACAAAACAACCCTCTGGAAAGTCGTCACCATAAGCCTGCTCACACACAGATTAAGGATTTGAATTGATATCATTTGCATGGTGCAGGGAAGTTCAAGTCAATAAATTAAATTAAATTACTTCTGGATCAGGGATAGTCCAGGGTGCCTGGAAAAGCTAACACAAATCTTCTGTGGAGGAATGCACCTCAGCTTAGGCCAGTGATGGCGAACCTTTGGAGCTCGGCGTGTCAGCATTTTGAAAAACCCTAACGTAACTCTGGTGCCGTGTCACATATAGAAATTTTTTGATATTTGCAACCATATTAAAACAAAGACATATTTTTGATATTTATTTTATATATTTAAATGCCATTTTAACAAAGAAAAATCAACCAAAAAAATGAGTTTGCGTGTCACCTCTGACACGCGTGTCATAGGTTCGCCATCACTGGCTTAGGCCTTTCAGGATTTGTACAGATGAAAACAGCAAAATATGAGCTCTTGGTCACATTTTTCTAAAAAATAAAGTGACCATGCCAAGATGGTGGAGGAGGAGGCCCTAGCTTTCATCTCCACTCAAAGAACAATTCGGCGGCTATCCACAACTGAAAATCGTTCCGGGAGAGCTCAGGACTCCACTTAAAAAGCTTCAGGAATACAGTGGAGCCAGAAACCCGAGAAAAAACCCACAAAAAGGGTAGGGGGAAGAATTTCATTTTTCATGCATCATTCCATTGCCCAGGCCACCACTGCCCAGAGCCAAGAGGGAACGCCCAGCCCAAGAGACTTCCTCTTGCTGGGAAAAGGAGAGCAGTATGAGCAACCAGCTTCCCCAATCTCTCAGGCACTACATGAAGAGCCCACCTCAGTTTCACCCCACCCAGAAACGGCAAAGCTTAGATATACAGAGAAGGCTAAGAACAAGGAACAAGGGCAGAGGACACCGGTATCAGTCACGAACATGAGTGACAGCAGTGGCCTGCTCGGCAGAGGACCCATGCAGGGCGTCCCTGCAGCTGAGCACCTGCACAGCACTGGCCCTGCATCCTGCCACTGACCTCCACTGCTACACACATGCACATGGTGAGCCCCTGCGGCTGTAAAAATGCATACCAACAGTCAAGGTCCTCAGAGCTGCTTGTGGGCCTGGATCCAGCCACAACTCCTGCCACCGGCCTGCACTGCCATGCAGGCCTGCAGCTCTCCCCAGTAGCTTGGCCTCTGCATGCCACCAGCCCCAACTCCCATTAGCAGCCTCCACTGCTGCGCACACAGCTGTGGCTAGCGCCTGCTGTCATGCAAGCACCCGAGGACAGCCAGGGCCTCTGCTCCTGCGCATGACCTGCAGCCACTATGGATGCCTCCACCCACCGCTCTCACCAAGGACCACACAAGTTGTGGAAGTCATGGGCCCAGCTGCTTAAGTCGACACAACACCACAGCCCCTGGGCCCAAAGTCTCCACATGCCCCTACACATGGTGCCCCACACCACCAGGCCCAGAGTCACCGCATACAGCAGTGTGCCCTCACCACAGCTGAAAGCCTTTCCTTACGAAAGTCAGTCCAGAAAGTCTGGAAGAGATGATTGCTTCATCATGTGCCCAGACACCTATGCAAGGCTACAGGGATCATGAAGAATCGGGAAAAAATGATACCACCAAGGGAACACAGCAAACTTTCAGTAACTGATTTAAAGAAATTGAGATCCATTAATTGCTGACAAAGAATTCAAAATACGTGTCCTAAAAATGCTCAGAGAGAATTATAAGAGAACACAGATAAACAATTTAATGAAAGCAGGAAAAACAATGCAAGGACAAAATGAGAAATTCAACAAATAAATAGAAACATAAAAAAGAATATAACACATTTTGGAGCTGAAGAATACAATGACTAAAGTAAAAAATTCAATAGAGGGTTTTAGCAGCACACTCAACCAAGCAGAAAGAAAGGATCAGTGACTCAAAAATAGATCATTTAAAATTATCGAGTCAGAGGAGCAAAAAGAATAAAAAGGAATTAAAGGAACCCCTACAGGACATAGGGGATACCATTAAAAGAGACAAGCTACACATTATGGGAGAGGAAGAAAGGGACAGAAAGCTAATTTAAAGAAACAATGGCTGAGAACTTTTCAAATCTGGAGAGAAATCTGGAGATCGAAGTTCATGAAGCTCATAGGTCTCCAAACAAATTCAACCCAAAGAGATGTTCTCCAAGACACGTTATAATGAAACTGTCAGAAATAAGGACGAAGAGAAAATCTTAAAAGCAACAGAACAGAAGCTTGTCATTTACCAGGGAACCCTCATAAGGCTATCAGCAATTTCTGTTTGTGTGCTAAAAACTGACACAAGTCACATGGTCATAAATGATACAACGAGCATACCCCTCTCGTGGACAGAGAGAAGAGAGTGAATATTTGCTGAGTGATAATACAACCTATGAAATTCATGCATATTTTAAAAATTACCTTGTTCTAGGAACATTATATCAATTGTACGTTATATATACTTAAATTATATCCCACTAGATGAATATTGTTGATTAAAAGTGTCATTAACTTTTATACTCAATGGTTTTATTGACTTATCATATTAATATTTGTCTGTGAATTCTCATAGTTATTTTTTGTGTACTCACTCTCTAAACTTCTTCTATTTGAAACACATCTGATATAGATTATATAGTATTTAAACTGTCTATATAAACTCAGGATAGCTGAACTAAGGTATCAAATAGATTCTAAAAGAGTTGATTGCTTTTTTTTAATTTCAGTCTTTTGTACTTATGATCCTGAGTGAGATTAGCATATAATTTTCTATAATCTCATGCTTGTCGAGTTTGGTATTATACAAGCTACAATAAGTAACACTAACTGCTGTAACATAGTGGCTGAAACTAATGAAATGTATTTATCACTTTTGCAAGTCTAATCAGGTTTCCTTTATTCACAGGCAGTATTTCATATGGTCATTGGGAACAAACTCCTCCTTCTGTCTCTACCGTACTTTAAGGCCTTGGAGTCCTCTGCTACTTACTCTGCATCCAGCTGCCAGAAATGGAAACAGAAAGACAGTGCCATGAATTACATGGGAAGTTTCCAAGGTGCAGGGCTGTCTGGTAATGGCACAGTGTATCACAACCACGCACATTCCACTCTCAAAAACTGAATCACGTGACCACACCTACAGCAAAGGAGGCTGAGTTATGTAGACCAGCTTGTATAAGATTGGGGTAAACTTTTATCCACAAGTTGACAGATCTTTCTGATAAAACTATCTAAACCTGATTTTTTTTCTTATTAGGGAAATTTTAAACTACTGTTTAAATTTTGAACTATTGTCAAATGGCTATTAATGTTTTCTTTTATCTTAAGGTTTTGAAATGTATTGACATAAAGCATTTTTTTTTTGCCCATTTAAAAAATTGCATGTTTTTTAAATCTTTAAATCTACACAGTTTCTTTCCCTCTCTTTCTTGTCCTTCAGTTTTTCTGTGACTAGGGCATTTGATTTGTACAGTTTTCCACTCTCAGGATTTTTTGTTGACTATATATTTTTGGTTTCATACAACATGTTCCTCTATTTTCTAAATTTCCTGCAAATTGGTAGCTGGATCCAGAGGTTTGATCAAACACAAGTCCATTCCTTTGGCAACACTCAGTAGGGGGATTAAATCCATATCATGGGCTTGGTAGCACATAGAGGCACAGTTGCTAGAGGTGGTGCTGTGATAATCAGAACATTTGGAACGCTCCAGTTCTCAAGTCTTGCAGTCACACCCTTGTCCCTTCTGCTTTCTCCTGCCCTGTTATGGAGATCATGCTGGTCTTCTGACTATCAGTTTGTATTGTTATGCCTGCTTATATTTGGGAGTTTATTATGATTCCTTATCACATAGTTTTGCTGTAAAGGTCAACCATGAGTTATTGGTTCTGTGATCTAATTAATCTGTTTTTATGTGGGGATTCAGAAGATTTAAAAAATTGCCTGCTGCTGCCACTAACTTCCTAGAATAACCTCTCAAAATATTGTTTTAAAGTAATTTTTTTAGAATAGTTTATTGATTTTTGAGAGAGAGGAAAGGAGAGGGAGAGAGAAACATTGATGTGAGAGTGTAACATTGGTCTGCTGCCTACTAGGGATCAAGTCCACAGCCCAAGCATGTGCCCTGACTGGGAATCAGACCAGTGACCTCCTGGAGCACAGAACGATGCCTACCAACTGAGTGACAACAGCCACAGCTAAAGTAATTCTTAATGTTAAAAAAATTTAAACAAATTTTTAAGAATATTTAAAATGTACAATATCTAAATTATAATAAAGTAATATTTATCTGACTCCATCAGGTTACTTTCAACATTTTGAAAAAAAATTACTCAGAGTTCATGTGATCAGTATTTAATACCTTCTCTAACATTTTGTATTTTATCTTTTAATATATGTATATCTGATCCCACACACTTGGGATGTAAGACACACTGATTATGCTATTATGTTTGGAGAGTCTCAGAGACCTTGAAATGCTGATGAAACTTTGCTTTGCTTCATTTTTTTAAAAAAATTTTGCTTTCCTTTCCTTTAAAACTAAAACAACAGGCAATGGAGCCACAAAATGCAAATAAAAGCAACTGGACTTTCAACAAAAGACATAATTTAAGAGTCCTTCCAACTTGGCAGACAGAATAAAAGCTCTTCAAATAAACAAAGAGCCTGCAAACATTGGTTTTCAATAGCATCCATTGGTTAGTGTCCAGAGAAGTGGAAAAATAAGCACTGGAATTTTCTGATTGCCCCATTGTCCAGCGGTATCTTTTCAAGATATGTATAGTATCTTGCTTTCAAAGATGGGGTACTAGATGATATATTAGTTTCCTAGGGCTACCGTAATAAAGCACCATAAACTGGGTGGCTTCATATGACAAAAATTTATTCTCTCACTGTTCTGGAGGTGAAAAGTTCAAAATCAAGGTGTCAGCAGGACTGATACCTTCTGGAGTCTCGGAGGGAGAATCTGATTCATACTCTCTCTCAGCTTCTGGTGACTGCCAGCAGCCCTTGGCATTCCTTGGCTTATTTCTGCATCACTCCACCATCTGCCTCTGTTGCCACATGGCCTTTCCTGTGTGTCCCTCTGTATGACCTCTTCTCTTCTTATAAAGATATCAGTCACTAAATTTAGAGCCCATTTAATCCAGTATGACCTCAACTTAACTAATTATTTTTGCAAAGACACTATTTCCAAATAGGTCACATTCTAAGGTTCTGGGTGGGCATGGATTTTGGGAAAATGCAATGCATTCCCACCACAGATAACTTTAACTTCCTAACCAGTTTCTGAAACTTTCAGCCTTTCAAAAGTCTACCAGTGGCAGTTGTGTTTTATTATAACAACTCAAGTAATATACAATCTTTTGAATATCTTATCCTTGCCATGCTTCTACTTTTACTTATTTCATTTGAAGGTCGTATTTCTTTGATTCTTCTCATTTCTATATCTCTTTTAAGGTATGAAAAATTAGTCTCTTAATCAAGGATACTGAATGATCCATTAATGAAAATGTAGAGACTCCTGTTCTCCTACTTCCATCATTTGATACTATTTTTGCCTTCCTACTTACTGGGGAATGCCTGCCAGTGGCAACATCTTTCATGGCACCAAGAAAAATGTTGGAATTGGCAAATTTCAAGCACTGAATTAAAAAATCAACATTGCCCATTTGGACTACTAATTTATATATAAGTATTTTGACCTGGGAAAATGTCAAGGAATGATATATTGGTCTCTTCCTCTTTATACAAGGTATCATTATTGTCAGAAATTCATTTTTACATACCTGAATATCCAAAATATTCAATTATTTTAATCAATTATTTTTCTCCTGCTACCTGACAACATACTAAAAACTATCAGCAAACTATTTCTGACAAAATGACCATGCAATCTCTTACATGAAATTCCTAAGTACAATTTAGCTTTAAATTCAAGTTCTCTAGGCATGGGCACTCTTTTTTTCTAGATTCTTAGAATTAAATCAGAGTACTGTCAAGAAGAAGATAGAGCAGAAGTTAGAAGTCCCAAGGTTTCAGAAAAGAAAGTGAATCTCTATGTGTGTGAGAGAAAGTCAGAAAGAGAATAAGATCTATGTGACTTGTGACCATTCAGAGCCTTTCGAATACTCTACTTTCCACAGATTTTGGTTTGGGTGTGTCCCCAAACCTCTAAGGAGGCAAGTCTGTATATCAGTTAGGATTGGATTCAAAGGAATATAAGAGAAAACCCCAAATAATGGTGGTTTAAATATGACAGAATTTGGTCTTGCTCTCTTCATTGCCCTCCCCTGTCTCTTAAGGGACGTTTGCAGAAAGGCAGCTTAGGGCTGGCATGTCAGCCACTAGAGCTATGGTATTGCCAAGACAGCCCTTCTCTCCTTCTTCTAGCTTATGCTTCTCAGACAACAGTGTGGAGGATGGGGGAGGGAGGAGAAGAGTATGGCTCTTTCTTTTAAGGAGATGGTAGAACCATCACTCAACATAAGCTTCCACCTCATTACTGGAACTTGGTCACATCATAGTCTGAGCCTTGGAAATGTGGTCTTAGCTGGGAAGAAATATAAGCAATTAGGTTGCATGATAAAATAAAGAATAGCCAATTAAATTAGATTTTCAGATAAACATTTTTGTATAAGTATACAATATTTGGGACATATACTAAAATTTTGTTGTTTTTCTAAAAGTCAAGCTTATTTTGGCAATGTGTATTTTTGTTTGTTAAATCTGGAAACCCTAGGAATAAATCACAGTTGTAGAAGAAGGAAGAAGCAAATGGATACTGGCAGATAAACAATGGTCTCTGGCACAGCTACTGGAAAGGACCTGATGCAATTAAATGTTACATGGCTATGGGATTAAAAAATAGGCTTTGAGACAGGAGATAGGAAGACTGGGAACCAGACCTCCTGAGATAATCTTTACTATCTTTCTAATAAATCTATATCAATAAATCTTTACTAATAAAGTCTATGTGTGGGACCATCACATAAAATACATAACCTCTAGTATTTATTAATGAGACCTTAGATACTTTACATGATTTTTGGCATATACAATAGGAAGCTACTGACCATAAAAAAGATCTTTGTATATTGCTTTTACAACTCTGTAGGTTAAAAAACCCCACATTGTTACTTATATATAATAAGTCAGTTTCTCCTCTTTAAGTCTGACCTAAGGTGTGACCATTTTCTTTTGTAAAAGATCCCTTTTTAGCTAACAAAGATTTTGAATGTTAATTCAGACTTACTACTTATTTAACTCATTTAGTTTATCTTGGAATAGGAGAGCAGTGCCCAGGTTCCACTAGTTTTATTTTTGGCACAGGCTGAGCTTCCCAAATACAGATGCTCTTTTCTGTCAGATCACAAGGTCATTTCCAACTGGACCAGCCTTGGTTCTTGAATGGGCCTTCAGACATCCTGGCTAGGTCTGACTCAAAACAGAAAAGAGACACTCTGCCTTCCTATTTGGTGGAAAGCAGCAAGCTACACCTTAAAGACAAAGCTACAATCCATTCTTTCCTGTCTTCCCATCCTGGCCCATACATTGATCATCAAAATTTTATCTGATAAAGGTGCATTTAAACAGGTTTTCTTGCTCATTTGCCTCACTTTTTTTATCCTTACCTAGTCTCTCCAGGATGTCTGTTCATGACTTTACTAAGAAAAGCTTGTAGCAAGCTTTTAAATTATAGCATTTTCTTGAAAAAAAAGGGGGGGGCATAAAACAGGATGATTGAAATATTTGGGATTATTGCTTTTCTTATCCCTTTGGATTCTGAAACTACTGAATGATTCATAATTCATTTCCAGGCATGAATACTATTCTTCTGGCTGTCTCTAAGTCATGATAAGGAAAAGAAATATCCTCAGAGAGCAAAACGAGAAGCAACATATTTATGGCTCAAGTTAGATGAACGGAAAAGAACAGAACACTCAGTGGATTAAATAGGATACTGCAAAGCCAGGCTTAGTGATTGAATGGTCGCCCAGTTTATATTAAAGAACTTATTTCCATTTACAATATGATTCTCTTTGTATAGTTCAAGGCTTAATATGCTGGGCAACTTCCCAGCTTGAAGAATTTATTTTAAAAAAGTTTACATGTCAACAAAATTCAGGTTCTGAAGTGAAGAAATGTCCGACTTGAAGTTCTGGCTACTTTCAGGTGTTGAACATCCTCCAACCTTTTTTACTGGAATGGGAGGAATATGTCAAATGCCACGACTCAGTTCCAGTTGTGTTATTATCTCCAATCAAATGCAAATGCCTTTGAAACCAAGGATATGCATTTCTGCAAGTGCTTACACTCAGCATATGGCTTTATGAGGCTAAACATCAAGATGAAAGTGAAGAAAATTAGACAGTTGCCCAGAAATCTCCAGATATTGGCAATGTATCTGGATGAATGACTACATTTTTCACTTTTTGCCCACCCTAGTATATATCCAAAGTTGAAGTTATCTTGGTGGGTGCCCTGACTTGGCAGTCAAAGGCATAATAAGCTTCCTAAAACCATGGCCTGTAATACTGTGAATACCAATATCGCTACATATGGATTTGTAAAAACTCCCGCTCAGGTGCCCTGGAGAAGATGCCAGGACCACCACTGGCAGCTCTTGAGCTTTCAGGTCAAGGCCTGATCATTGTTCATCTCCAACCCCTGTTTCTCAGTGTCAACCCGGCCATATGGTTGGCACTCAATATGTGTCTGGTGAATGAAATGAAATGACTAACAATGCAGTGGAAACTTAACCACAATGGCTGTTACACTCAGAAGAAGTATTTCAAAAGCTAAGCCAAGAAAGAGTTTTAAATATGTAATGGTGAAAAAAAAGGAGCTAATACAAATATAAAAAAACAAGAAATAAAGCCAAGTAAATCAGCAACTGGGCTATTTTCACATATCTGGTTAGTATCTTTTTGTTTTGAAAATAAGAATCTATATCTATATCTATATCTATATCTATATCTATATCTATATCTATATCTATATCTATATCTATATCTATATCTATATCTTTATCTATGTATTTTAATTGATTTCAGAGAGGAAGGGAGAGAGAGAGAGAGAAAGAGAAACATCAGTGATTAGAGAGAATCATTGATTGGCTGCCTCTTGCACATCCCCCTTGGAGATCGAACAGGTAACCTGGGCATGTGTCCTGACCTGGAATCGAACCATGACCTCCTGGTTCATAGGTCAACACTCAACCACTGAATCACACCAGCTGGGCAGTATCTTTCTTTCTTTTTTTTTTATCTCCCCTTTGCCCACTTCTACCTACCCCCACCCCTTTCCTTTCTGGCTATCACCACACTGTTGTCTGTGTCTGTATGTTAAACATATGTCTTTTTGCTTGATCCCTTCACCTTCTTTCACCCAGCTCCCCAACACCCCTCCCCTCTGACTACTGTCAGTCCGCTCCATGTATCCATGTCTGTTTCTATTTTGTTCATCAGCTTATTTTACTCATTAGGCTCCACATATAAGTGAGATCATATGGTATTTGTCTTTCTCTTTTTATGCTAAAGCTTATTTCACTTAGCATAAAAATATCCAGGCCTATCCATGTTGGTACATTGTGTAAATGTACCACAGATTTTTTTTTTATCCACTCATCTACGGATGGCACTTGGGTTGTTTCCAGATTGTTGCTATTATAAATAATGCTGCAATGAACATAGGGGTGCATATATTCTCTT
This sequence comes from Myotis daubentonii, assembly GCF_963259705.1. Lineage (NCBI taxonomy): Eukaryota > Metazoa > Chordata > Mammalia > Chiroptera > Vespertilionidae > Myotis > Myotis daubentonii. Next base: position 80,636,133 of record NC_081843.1, read on the forward strand.
GAATTAGTGTTTCAGGTTTTTTCATATGTCTATTCCCAGAAGTGGGATTGCTTGGTCAAAATGCATTCTATTTTTAATTTTTTGAGGAGACTCCATACTGTTTTCCACAGTGGCCACACCAGTCTGCATTTGCACCAGCAGTGCAGGAGGATTCCCTTCACTCCACATCCTTGCCAACACTTGTTTGTTGACAGGTGTGAGGTGATATTTCATTGTGGTTTTAACTTGTGTCTCTCTGAGAATTAGTGATGTTGAACATTTTTTTTCATATGTCTATTGGTCATCTCTATGTTCTCTTTGAAGAAGTGTCTATGCAGTTCCTTTGCCCATTTATTAATTTTTTTTTGTCTTGGTGTTGAGTTGCATGAGTTCTTTATATATTTTGGAAATTAACCTCTTATCAGATGTATCATTGGCAAATATGTTCTTCCTTTCAGTGGGCTCCCTTTTCATTTCATTTTTGATGGTTTCTTTTGCTGTGCAAAAGCTTTTTAGTTTGATATAGCCCCATATGTTTATTTTTCCCTTGGTTTCCCTTGCCTCAGAAGATATATCGGCAAAGATACTGCTGCCTATGTTTTCTGATAAAGAATTTTATGGTTTCATGACTTATATTTAAGTCTTTTATAAATTCTGAGTTTATTCTTGTGTATGGTGTAAGTTGGTGGTCTAGTTTCATTTTTCTGCATGTATTTGTCCAGTTTTCCCAACACCACTTATTGAAGAGACTGTCTTTACCCCATTAAATGCTCTTGCTTCCTTTGTCAAATTTAATTGACTGTAAAGGTGTGAGTTTATTTTTGTGTTTTAAATTCTGTTCCATTGATCTGTATGCCTGTTCTTGTACCAATACTATGCTGTTTTGATTACTATGGACTTATAGTATAGTTCGATATCAGGTAGTGTGATATCGCCAACTTTGTACTTCTTACTCCAGATTGCTATGGTTAGTCAGGGCATTTTGGGGTTCTATGTAAATTTTTGGAATATTGTTCTAGATCCGTGAGGTATGCCATTAGTATTTTAATAGGAATTGCATGGAGTCTATAGAGTGCTTTGGGACATTTTAATGATGTTAAATTTTTCTTTCTATGAACACAATATGTACTTCTATTTATTCGTATCTTCCTAATTTTCTGCCTTTAGTATCTTATAATTTTCTAAGTACACGTCTTTTACCTCCCTGGTTAAATATATTCCTGGGCACCTTATATTTGTTGTTGTTATAAGAGTAAATAAGATTGTTTTCTTAATTTCTCTTTCTGATAATTCATTATGATATAAAAATGCAACTGATTTCTGAATACTAATTTTGTATCCTGCTCTTTGCCAAATCCAAATATTAGATCTGGTAGTTTTTCAGTGGGGTCTATAGGGTTTTCTATATACAATTCCATATCATCTGCAAATAATGACAGTTTTATTTCCTTCTTTCCAATTTGGATGCCTTTTATCTCTCCTTCTTGTCTGATTGCTGTGGCTAGGACTTTCAGTACTATGTTGAATAAGAGTGGTGAAAGCAGACATCTCTGTCTTGTCCCTAATCTTAAAGGAAACACTTTTAGTTTTTGCCCCATTGAGTATGATCCCATTGAGTATGATGTTGGCTGTGGGTTTGTCATATATGGCCTTTATTATGTTGAGGTCTGATTTCCCTTATTTCCACTTTGCTGAGATTTTTTTTTCATAAGTGAGTGCTGGATCTTATTGAACTTGGGTTTTACTTGCAGGAGAGTAGTATAACTGCTATAAACACAAAAACACACACATATCAATTAACAAGAACAGTTCAATGCGCAACATAAATTATAAAGAAATTTCTTTCTCTATAATTTCCTGCAAAGAATATTTAAGAATATTACTCCCAGTCCACAAAAATGTTGAAATCTGTCCCATCTCTTCATTTCCTTCACTCATCCCAGCAATTCAGATTCTCCTGATCTTCATCCATAATTCCCAGCACAAACCCAAAAAGCCTTTCCCTCCTTCTCCTCCTCCATAGATTCCTCTCAGCCCTTTATTGTGTAGATAAATTTAATTTCTTTCCAAGTACCAATTATCTTTTCCCTTTAGGGAGAGTGTAGAGAAGAGAAATTGGGTTAGAATGCAAAATTGTCTTGGCATGTTAGATGAGTATCAGAGTCTGTACATAATTTTAAATTAATCATTTTTGTCCTGGTGCATGAGTATTTTTATTCAGTTAATAGGCATCAGCCTTTGATGTATAAAGAAAATGAGAACCCATAATGTGTGCAGTATTCATAAACAGAGTTCTTTTTATAGCCATCACAGATACTTCAAGGCACAGAAAGCTCACATTGACAATGATTTATCTGCTATAGTGGGGTAGCAAGTCAGGATCATATGATTTTTGTAGTAGAGAATTGGTAAAAAGTGTTTTTCAAACCTAGTATCCTTGAACTTAACAATTTTTAGGCTAAAGTGTGTTTTGCCTTAGATAGTACTTACTGTGGTAAATTAGCAGCCTAGCTTTATGACAACTGTAAGCACTCTGGCAAAAAGAGTTGCTCAAAACTAAGCCAGGTATTTCACCTTGATTCTCTGGTGACAGCACATGCTGAATGACAATTTCTAGTGAAGGCTCTTGAGGGAAGTCTTATGTTACTTAGTGGCATTGGTTTGACCCATCATTTTCTAAGGTTCCTTCCAGCTCTGAATAAATGACTTTACAAAATTATCTCAAACATAAGTGGTGGAAATGTGTTGTTTATTAAGTACAGATGATGTCTAGGCAGTGATTGGCTATTGTCCATTTTGCAAAAATCAGATTAATTCCAGAATAATGAAATAATATTAAGCACATACTAGAATGAAAACTAGATCATTCTATATTCTGGCTTGGATTTCAGATATTGTTGATTGTATTTGAAGAATTCTGAGACTTTAAAAAAATATATATAAGTGGATAGCCCTGGCTGAGTGGCTCAGTTGGTTGGAACATTGTCCCATAGCCAAAAGGTTTCAGCTTTGATGGCTTTGATTCCTGGTCAGGGCACATACCTAGGTTGTGGATTCAATGGGGTACATATGGGAGGCAACTGATAAATGTTTTTCTCTCTTTCTCCTTTCTTTAAAAATGAATAAAAATATCCTTGGGTAAGGATTAATATATATATAATAATATTTACAATACTTTCTCTGCTGCTCCTTCTGATATTTCCTTAGCTTTGTTCCCTATCCCCTGTCACAGATATTATATCTCTGTGGAAAATGGTTTTATCTAACACTTGTTTATTTTCAAGTTACAAGAATATTCTACTGGACACCTGTAGCATTCCTCTCCAGAATCCTCTTGGCCTTGATCTTTACTCTGGCCACTGTTGCAGTGGGTGATTTGTTCCCTGCAGGCTTTGATCAGATCAGCACAGCTTTCAGGGGTCAGGACTTCCCAGCACATTGTCTCTGTCCCAGTCAGATACCTCTTGCTTCTTCTCTACTCTGCAGAATTGCTGGAGACCCACTTATACATTCAGAACCAGAAACAGAAGGGTGATGATGCCTGAGGCCATTCTTTAGCACTGGAAGATGGGAGCATACATGCCTGGCTGCCCTATGTGATCAGTTCTTTGACATATTTTACAAGATTCCTCCAAAGGTCCCAGTAGAGTGGACCACCAGTTGCCTACAGCAAAAGCCAACTCTACAACATATTTTTTACACAGGTTTTCCTTCCTTCCATGGTTTACTCCTATATCATGCACCTCTATTCTAAAGGATCACATTCTCAAAGATACCACTAGCACAGGAGTGTCTATCTCAAAATTTGGGAAACACAGGCTAAAACATACCTATATCATACCTTGGGAACCACATAGTTCCATGGACCACAGAATCAACATACATTAATGCAAGAAGGTACCTTAGATACTATCTAGACCAGAGGTTTTCAGATTGTGCCCTTGGGAACCACACAGTCCCATGAACAGCTTGAGAGATTTCTCAGGGTCCATAGAGGGAATCTTCACCTCCCTCTACCTCCAGCTTAAATCCAATTCAACCATATGTTGTGATTATTGGAAGGAGAGGGAAAGAAGTGGTTCTTGACCTTGCATAGTTTGAGTGTCACTGGTCTTGACTAACTGCTTCATTTTATGGAGAAGAAATCCAATTCTGGAAGGATTCACTGGTAAGCTCTAGCTCACACTGTCAGTTATAGCAAAATCAAGGCTAGTACTCCTGGCTCAGATCAAACTCCACTCATCCTCTCCCACAGTCAACTACGTTGTTCCCTGTAAAAAGTTACATGACTTTTCTTCTTATGGGGTCATGATGACCAAGTGCACTTGAATATGTTTGTACATTATTTAAAGTGATCTTACATTTCTATCTTGAGCGTATTGTCTATTTCTCAAAATTGATTGTAATGAATGTTCTTGGGGATGGGAGCATAAACCTCTATTTTCTTTGAACCTTACCTACTACTCCCAGTGGGATTTTAGTAAGTGTTCAGCAAGTTATTTATGGACTGACGGACAGAAAATGGAATCTAAGATATATGGAGGCTTGGAAAACTTTGGGTTAGCCACAGAGGACAAAGGTAAGGTTTCTAATCTATAGACAACATATTCTGCTGTGTAACTTGGAGACATGGTTTGGGTAAACAGCTGCATGGATCTATTGATTTCATAATGCTTTAGAAAAATTTCCAGCTTTGAGAGGGCTTGGAAATAGACCACTGGTGTGTTTTGTATACTTTGGAAAAAATGAGGATAAGTGTTCATAATTTCTTACCCACAACAGGAAAAATAGATTGGTGAATTAATACAGCAATTAATTTTGACTGTGTCTGAGGTAGAATCAAGTAGACCTCACTGAGTTGTAAAGTCACTTAGATTGCTGTTTTGTTTTTTCCTGGCTTTTCAAACTTTCACAAAGGAAGAAGAATAGTTCAGTGGCTTGGGAGTGCATTTTAGAATCAGTCTATTTTTTTAATCTCAGCTGTGTCAACTGCTAGTTGTATAACCTTGGACAAGTTCCTTAACCTGGCTGATCTTCATTCTCCTCATCAGTAAACTGGAGATAATATTTCCTCAACAGAGTCTGATAAGATGATAAAGTGAGATCATGTGTATGTAATGTTTTGTGCAGCTTCTTGCTGTGATTAGTGCTCACCAGAATGTGAATATTACTGGGGCATAAACTGAGAAGTCACAGGATGAAGGCAAACATTTTAGATTCTTGTTCTACCTGTCGCTATTTTTTTCTTAGGGCTAAATAAGAGAACTTGAATGCCAACATGATGATGATTTGCTGCCTTACTTGTGTCAGTTAGCTACTTACCTTGCTACTCGTGTGCTTTGTATGTTCAATAACATTCATGTTGCTTAGTTTATAGTGTGTAAGGAAGCCATGAGAATGTGTCTTTCAGATTTCTCACTGCAGGCATGCCATAGACAAGTTCAGCAGTGGGAGAAGCTGGCCGTCTCCTGCTTGAAAGTCTCCCATCTTGACCCTACAGCCCAGATTTGTCTCACGTCCTCAGAGGTATGGAACTTCTCTTGATGTTAATAACCAAAACCATCAGTGGCCCGGATGCTGAGCTGAAGTTAGGAAATAGTTCTGATCAAGGCAAACTCTTTGCTAACTGGCCAGAGTAAATAGGATCTTATCTGAAGAATAATCTTTGCGAAAACATTAAACCCTTCTTTGGGCAGGGGAGTAGGAGACAGGGAAAAGAAAGCTACTTGTGTTTATTAAATATCTTAAAATGCAGAAACATTGCACGTTAGCTTAAAGAGTCCTGAAAGGAAGATGTTACAATTTCCTTTCTTTGAGCAAGGAAATTGGGGGTTAGCAATTTTCTGTAAGTGATAGAGCAACAACAACAACAACAAAGTTGTCTCTCAGCACACATTTTTCTGACTCAATAGCCCAGACTGGTGCTTTTGTTTTTATGGAGCTGGCTATTGGTTACTTTATAGTGTGAACCTAAGAACCTGGGCCAGAGATCACGAACCTATACATTGATTTTCTTTCACAAATAGAGAATGTGCTTCCTCATGACATGGTCAGCTCGCACTGTAGTGACAGTACGTACAAGGAGGGTGAAGAACATATAGAAGAAATGGTGAGGCATGTGAGGGTCCTGAGGAGGAAAGTATTTTGTTTGGTATTCACTTTACTCACTTTCACATGGATTTATGATTTGAAAGTACTAGTATCTTGAACATGTGTGGACTCTCAGATGTCATATGGGACCGTGCCTGGATAAGCAGTCACAATTATTCAGGCAATTTAGGTCAACTCATGTTTTTTTCCTCACTTACTTTAATATTCAACAAGACAGCGTTTGGGCAGGTGGTGGCAGATATGAAAATAATTATAGGAAAGAATATGGTGTTGTAGGAAGAGCATTTGACTGTTGGTCAGAGACCTGAGTTCTTGTTTTGGCTCTAAGTGCGAATCAGCTGGGAGATTTGGGATAAGTCACATTACTCAGGCTTCAGTCTCTTCATCATAAAATGAGAGGGTTGGATTCAATGGCTCTCTATACAGTCCTTCCTAAGACCAATATTCTATAACTTGATGATCCTGGCCCAGATTGGCTGAGGACTCTGGTGACAGTCCTTGAAGAGTTGCCAACTTCTCTCTGAGCAGCAATCATTTTGGCTGAGCATGCTTCTTGCCATCTGTCCTATTCTGTGCCAGTCCCAGGCATTCCCTTCCAGTATGGGCCTCAGGGCCTCAGCCATGTGTGCAAATATATGTGTGCTCCAAGATTTGTTTCAAAGCTACCTGATTCTAAAATCTGAGGTGATGAAAAATTATAGGAGCCATATACTCAACCACAAGAGTATATGAGAACAACTGGGTCAGGTTCTTTCTGGGTGGCCTTGAATAAAGGTATTTTGAGTAATCATAATAGCAGTATTATTGTGAATCTCCAATTCTCACTCTCATTTGGAGTAAGTTTCATATGGTGCCCTTAATCAGAAGCCAAGGTGGCAGGTGGTATGTGTACGTGTGTGCGTGCGTGCACGTATGTGTGTGTGTGTGTGTGTGTGTGTGTGTGTGTACTTTTTATTTGTTATTCTTTTTGTTAATTCTCACCCTAGGTTATTTTTCCCATTGATTTTTAGAAAGAGTAGAAGGGAGGGCGGGATGGTGGAGAGAGATGGAGAGAGAAAGAGAGAAAGGGAGAAAGAGAAACATCAATGTGACAGACACATTGACTGGTTGCCCACCTTGCACGGCCTGACAGGGCTGGGGCTCAAACCTACAACCCAGGTATGTGCTCTTGAGCAGGAATGGAACCTGACACTCTTTGGTGTGTGGGCTGGCGCTCTAACACCTGAGCAAAACCGGCCAGGGCGGTGTGTGGGTCCTTTTTTAGGTGCCCAGAGAGAGGTTACTCAATATCTCTAGAAGTAGCATTTCTCATCCCAGTTCCTGGCAAAGCTCTGATGCTAATGACACGGAAGTTGGAAGGCAATTCTGTACAATGTGTCCTCCCATTGACCTCTCCTCCATCTGTCATTTATGTTAGTGACATTTAATGGGCAGGTGTGATGGTTCCAAAATCCACACTGGTTTCTTCTCTTTAAATATCTCACACTTATAAGCTCTAATCATGGATATTCCCTAGACACTCCACTAAATCAAATGTGAAGAAATCTAAAGTAAGCTCCAATATTCCATGTAGCTACAAATATATATTAACTCCAAACATTTCCTGGTAATGTGAAATGTTCAGAAGTAATAGATCATTTCATTATGTTGATTGTGGTAATGATTTCCTGGGTGTATACATATGATACAACTTATCAAATTGTATATTTTAAATATGTGCAGTTTATTAAAGGTCAATTATTCCTTAATTAAAAAAGAACAGTATGCCAACAAAAACTTATTTAAGATCTGGAAATAATAAAATAGATAAACCTCTGGCAAACTGATCATGAAATAAAGAGAATCACATAAGTAATATGCTAGCAGTAAAAATATTCATATGTATAAGGATAAGACATATTAGAAATTAAAATGGTAAATGAATAAAATAAATAATTTTATAGTAGTACATTTGAAAGCACATAAAATAGCTTAGTAGAAAAATATAAAATTACTCAAAATTAATAGAATAGTTTACAAATCAATAATTACTAAATACATGGCATTATTAATTTTAAAAAACTCTATCTCCAACCCAAAAGAATCCAGGCCCGGATTGTTTTGAGGAAAGCAGTCACAGAGGTGAGCCTGAGAAGAAGCTGATTAAGGGCAGGGAAAGGGATGAGCAATACACATGATTGTGTATTGGCATCAATCAGCCTAACTAGTCGATTTATAGAACTGAGAGTTCTATACACATCATTTCATGATTAAACGCACACATTCTGAGGAGGAGAGAGGGCAACGGGTTTGCTTGGAATGCAGATGAGGTGTCCTTCACTCAGTTCCCTTTACTCAGGACAACTTCTAGCTGAAGGTGGGACTTTCCAATAGCTCTAAAGAAAATCAGGTTTGAAGTCTAAGAGCAGGAAAAGCTTCTGGTGTTTCCCCGTGTGAGAAAGACATGCACGAGGAAGAGGAAATTCAGATTAAAAGGAGCAATACATGTCATCGTCTGGGAAGCAGCACAAGCCAATTAAGGGAAAGGTCTAATAGCCTCATTAGATTTACTTTATTTTCTCTCTTTCTCTACTAGCTCTATAAGGGAAGATTTTTTTTTTCTGTTCTGTTCACTACCGTATTACCAGAGGCTAGAAATAGTGCCTGACACATCACAGACATGCAATAAGTATTTAGTGAAACGATGGATTAGACTTGCAATATTATCTAATCACTCTCCCTGCCTCGTATCTTACTTGCATGCAATGTACCTTCAACTCTGAAGATAATCTTTCTAAAACAAATCTTGATGACAGTACTTTCCTTTTCAAATGTTTCAAAGGATGCAAGCAGTCCAGGAGAAAGTCTTTACCCTTTAATAAGCTATTCAAGGGCCGGTGTGATCTGGCACCTGCTCATGTCTCCAGGTTCACCTGCCATAGCCTTGTGCCTTCGGCACCAGGACTGCGGCTGTCCTAGCTAATGCATCCTTTCGGCCCAGGACATTTTCTCCAGAACTCCCTTCTCTTGGAAAACTCTTACTTGTCTTTCAAGACTAAGAAAGAATGTCACTACTTCTGGGAAGTCTTCTTAGACTCACCCCAAATTTGGGTCATTCATTTTGGCACATAATTCTACATAAATGATCCTATCAACATTTTATAATATATTGGGATGGTGGATTTGTATGTCTGTGTTCCCTGCTACTGTGTCCCTTATAATTACCTTTAGGTACTATCGCTTAGTCACTTTTGTGTCCCTAGCACCAGATAGTCTGTTTGCTGCAAAATCAACACTTGGTAAATATTTCACGTCAGAAACACTGAAAAGGGGACTGTGGAATTAGTGCCATTAATTTTTTTTAAATCACATATTTATTTTGGCTTATAAATCTTGATATTATTAGAAATTGTGTTGATGGTTATTGCAAGTTTCACTTATTAAGTGCTGCCTGGTACACTGTCTACCTTCAGAAATCATTAATCTCCTTTTATTTTTTTGTTGTGGTCAAGTATATATTAACATGAAATTTACCATCTTAGCTATTTTGAGTATACAATTCAGTGATATAAAATATCTTTACAAAACTGTGCAACCATCGCCATTTCCATTTCCATAACTTTTTCATCATCCCAAATAGAAATACTGTACCCATTAAACAATAACTCTCCATTTTGTCCTGCCCCTCCTCCAGCAACCCCTCTTTTTTTCTAATTTCTACAAATGTGCCTATTCTAGGTACCTCGTATAAAGTTTGTAAATGCCTTATTTCACTTAGCATAATGTTTTCAAGATTCATACATGTTATAGCATGTATCAGAATTTCATTCCTTTTTAAGATTGAATAATATTCCATTGTATGGATATACCACATTTTGCCTATCTGTCTATTTTTTAAAATATATTTTTATTGATTTCAGAGAGGCAGGGAGAGAGATAGAAACATCAATGATGAGAGAGAATCATTGATTGGCTGCCTCTTGCACACCCCCTACTGGGGAGCCTGCAACCTGGGCATGTGTACTTACCGGAAATCGAACCTTATCTGTTGGTTCATAGGTTGACGCTCATCCACTGAGCCATGCCAACCGGGGTCTAATCTTCTATTAATAGATATTTGGGTTGTTTCCACCTTTTGGCTATCATGAATAATGCTGCTATGAAGACTGGTGTACAAGTCTTTGGGTCCGTGCTTTCAATTCTTTTGGACATATCCCTGAAGTGGAATAGCTATATCATAAGGAAATCTGTTAACTTTTTGAGGAAATAACAAACTGTTTCCACAGCAGCAATATATAAGGGTTCCAAATTCTGCACTAGTTACTGTTTGTTTTTAATAATAGCCATCCTAATGGGTGTGAATCAGTGGCATTTTCATAGCATGAAATTTAGGTTTTTGTTATATTTTCAACTTTGAGAATAAAATTTGACTATTAAATTGATATGCTTTAACTGTGAAAAATTAGAAATTTATTGTTATTTGCAAACCTCTGTCCTCAGCCTAGGTATAGTTTTGAAAAAAGTTAAGATATAATACAGAAGTCGAAAGTAGTGGGGGGGGGAGAATGATAATATTTTCATGACCTGACATTCAGCAATTTCCTTTGAGTTAATAGCCTTCCCAATTCAGTCCACTGGCGCTTCTGAAAACATATTTAATTGACAAATGTCGGAATCCAGACCATTCTAGTAATGGTCTCCAATGAAATTAGTTCCATATTTTTGCATTTTTATGATTTCAAGGATGGAAAAATGCTCACAGAAAACTACATATGCTGTGGATGTGAAAGTATGCATAGAAATGTTGCTTATTTTTATGAAACTTTTTTTATAGCATATTAAGGCAAAACCAATGTTATTGCAGTATTAAAGTTCAGAATTTCAGCAATCTATTAAGGCCCCTAGAGGAACATTAGTTCCAGTGGGCCACTCCAGCACTTTATAGAGTAGCCGATGGAGAACGATTGCTCTCTCATAGACTTAACTGAGGGAAGCATTCAATAGGAGGAATTTTATAAAAGTGATTTTACAGAACTCTTTGAAGGCAAATACTCAGAACTGATTGATTTATAGGAACTTGGCCTCTCTTCCAAAACGAGTCATCGGCAGACAGCAGTATTCCCATGAGACAAGACATGGAAAGATGACCAACCTTACATTATACAATGGGGCCTTGACTTACGATTGTCCTGACTAACAAGTTTTTCGAGGTCTCTCGGCCGATTTTTTGCTTTGAGTTGCGAGCTAAAATTCGGGTTACGAGCCAGCTTCAGATACCCCACCACTAGTTGACGCAGCGAATGTCACAGTGAACGCCACAACATCAGCCCAGCATCACGTGTCTCACTCATTCACTTTTTGATTTGACATACGAGTAATTTGAGTTACAAGCTCTGTCACGGAATTAATTAAACTCGTAAGTCAAGGCCCCACTGTATATGGGTGCCATATAAATACTCTCTGTAGTATAAGATTTTGTGAATATTACCAGACAGCATCTCACAAAAGCCTTCTTATTATAACCCTATGAGGTAGCCAATGCTGGGACTGTCATCTCAATCGGTGTGAGATACATGAGCTTTGCAGAAAGACAGGGAAGTTCAAATCCCAGCCCTGTCACTCATCAATTATTTCCTTAGAAAATCTTCTTAAATTCTTTAAATCTCATTTTCATCTTCTACAAAATGGGATTAATAGAATCTATCTCGCAGGTTGTTTTGAGAATAATATTTAATTAAGAGAGTTCTTTTGAAGCATCTCTCCTGTCCAAGTCTGTGTCAGGCATCACTAATTCATCACAGCACACTTCCACAGGGAGCACAGAGCAGACAAAGGATCTGTCCCAAGGTACAGCTGTGGGCAGCTCTATCAACTGAATAGGGTAGGCAGTATTATTTGCCACACTAGTCCTCAGAGCTTCATTCACTTCTGTTTGTGTTTGCCATTCATCTGTCCCTCAAGAACATTCTTTATTAGCTGAAAGTCCAAGACATTTTGTAGCTGGGTCCACTTGTTCCCCCTTTTTCCTCCCTTCTGTTGCTACTAAGCTAATCTATCTCCACCTGCCTGTGACACTATCCCTGAGTTTGCAAGACCCGAATAAGTTAAATAGTTAAATGGAGAAAAGAGTGAGACAGGAAAAAAATATCCAGACTAACATGGTTTTTGTTATTTGTTTTCTAATTTTCTGTCCTATTGACATTTTTCATGTGAGGGGTTTTGTCCTGTAACAGTATTGTTGAAATAATCAAATCCCTCAATCTGAAGTTTAGCTTTTTACAAATATTTGCAGAAAGAAAAATAGAGGCACTGATGTGTTCAAGGTCACCATGAAACACAAATGAAAGTGGCAGACAGCTTGAGTTTGGCACCCTGAATGAATCTGAGGCTATAAAAACTGATTCTTGTAATTTTAACCTCTATGTATTTTTTGAAGTAGTCAACTCTTCTTTTAACCTTTAATCTCATGATTTAAAAAATGTACTTTTTGTTAATACTTCAGGACTGAAGTTTCATTTTCTACAGTTACACGGTACAGGAAACATGACTTCTTATTTGCCCTAATGGTAAACAAAGAAAATCTTATCACCCCCAATATCTTGGGTTCAAAAGTGGCTGAAATGATTTCACTTAAGCTGTGAAGCAAAACAAAAACAGCTATCCCATTAGGTTTACCAAATATTTGTTAACAACTGGCTTAAAAGCTTCATTTAGATTCTTCATGACTCAGAATTCTTCCTGACTTAGAAGCAGTGTTCAGATTACGAACAGTTTTTTGATTCAGTCCTTGCATAGTGCTGTCATCTTCAACCTTACAACCCTACTTTGCATCTTTCACTGCCTCTTAGATTCATCTGTCATCATTTCTTCAGTGGCTCCCATATAAAACATATGAAAAGTGAACACAATATTGTCTCAAAGTCTAGACATAATCAGAACTACTTTCTACTAGTAGTTCTGGGGTGTGGACTAGTGGAACTGTAATGTAAGCCCTCAATACATGGCTATAATAATGTGGACTTATTACCTGGGCTAGTCCTGAGGCCAGCACTCTTCATTTGAAGGTCTCAGTAGATTCATGCCAAAGGCAGACCCTGAGAAGTGCCTCCTAATCCTGAGATCACTCAATGGGCCATGGAACCCAGTCCAAGCAGCTCTTTGCCTACCCTTTGGCTCTTGCTCTCCAGAGAACAGATCACTCCAGGGATAAGTAGGATGTTTTAAAAAGCCCCATTCTTGTTTCTTAAATGTCTTCATGAGTTGAAGAACATTTAAAAATAAAAACAGACATTTGTTTCTCAACAGTCACAGTTCAAAATGCCATGTACAAGTCTCCCTGCGGTCACTTTTGAGACTTCAAAAGCTTTTCATGTTGCTTCTTAAACAGAAAAGCAATTTGAAAATGAAGGAAAGCATTTAGCATTCCAAAACAGTGACCCTGAGTATTGGCCCCATGGAACATTATCAAATACCCTTGGTCTACAGGGACTGGGAGTCAGAGTCCGTGGACATGGCATATGTTAAAAGACCCACTTTGCAGATGTGCATCGATTCTGTTTATCATTAGGGTGACTCTGGGGAAAATGAGGGAAGACGGATTTATCTTTGGCATTTCCTGTACAGTGGCACAAGAACAGAGCATGGGCTTTGGAGTTAGGCCGATCTGGATTTTCACTGTAGCTTCACCATTAATTAGCTGAGGGATCTTGGGCAATTATTTTAACCCCCTAAACCTTGATTCCTTCAGAGCTAACAGAAGGAATTGTGATACCTACTTTGCAATTTTTTTGTGTGTTAAATAATATATGGAGTATGTAACATTACTAGTACGTGAAAGGCTCACAATGGGTATCATTTCTTACCCTCACTCTCCTCTACTCTCCTCAGCTACTGGGGTCTCTCCTTACAGCAGCTTCCTGGGCCTTAGCTGTACTTTAAAATTAAAATGTATCTGCACTGTGATTTGATTGTGTCCTTAGATCCCTATCTCTGGCAGGTAGGCCAACCAAAATTCTCCACTGTATATCCTCACAGATCATAAAAATGGCTGTCAATGGGTTAACTTCTTATTCCACCCCAGTAAGCATAATATTTTACCTAGAACATTCAGAAAAATGGTGTCTTCATTCAAAGAAATGCCTATAATGGAGGGGCATCCAGGAAAAGCAGAGTGTTAATTTAAGAATATGTGTGCATGTGTATGGGATCTTTTTTTGGTATTCACTCTGCAAAGCACATATACAGGTGGCTTCCTCCTACTTCAACACACAGGGCTGAGCCTTGGTGTTGGTGCTCTGACGTCAATGGTGACCTAATGGTAGACTTGGAAGACTAGTGACCAAGTATTTGTAATGCATGTTCTGGAGGTTTCCCTGATGCTAGGCCTCTGCATATACTCCTGAGGGTGGAATACTTAGGTCCTGCCCAGAGGTATAGATTTAACCAGGACCCAGAAACACTTTGGATTTATGAGCCAAGAGAAGACACTCCACCTCAGGGGCTCCCAGGCTCTGCATCCCGCTGGTCTAGCAGCTGACCCTGCTCTGGCCTTATTCTAGCTTCCAGCGCTGGCCTTTTCCTTTGTTCTTCTATTATCAAGCTCCGTCCGGCCTCTCACTTTTAGAAACTGAGTCCTTGTTTGCTGTCTCCATGATGAACTCAGATCCTCTCTGCTAGATATTCTAGCTCCTCCAGGGCTCTCATCTCACTTCCTTCCACCCACTTCAGCTTTCCTCCCTTCCCATTCTCTTAGAGCCTAAGGCTCTATCCCTGAATTCCAGCCCTTCAATAAAGAGCACATTTGGTTTGGGGATTTGTTGAGTCATCAATGTCAGCTATAAACAAGTGGTACCTTGCCCTAGCAGAAAAATGTACATTGATGACTGAAAAGGCAGGATAACTAATAGCAAAAAGCATTAGCATGGACACCAGACAGACCTAGGGTTGCATCACTCCAGGGTTGGGTATAGGACAACTAGAGACCACCCCAGTAGCCCAGAGCCTGCCAAAAAGATTCTAACTATCCAGTCCTAAGCCCACTCTGCTGCTTACCTTGCCTTGCCCATTCCTTCCTGCAACACCCACAATGAAGTCTTGTGCCTGAGCTTTCTCCTTCTGCCTCCTGACCTACTCTGGTGCTTCTCCCCGTGGCCCTGCGAGCTCTGGCATGCACCCTCCTCTTGAAAACCCTGAGTAACAAACTATCTTTCCAAAGGCAACTGTCTCCTGATCTGTTGGCCTCCTTATATATGAATAAAAACAATCACAGGTATATTTTTAAACAATCCAAAGTAAGAGACATTTGTATTCAGAAGTCTCTAGTTTTTGGCCAGATCATCTTAGGCAGGTATCTCAACCATTGAGCCTGAGTTTCCTTGTCTATGAAACTGAAATAACAGTTATCACGTCACAGAGCCACGGGTCGAATTTATATACATGAAAAAGCACTCATCATTGTTAATATTTGTCTCCGCATTTGTTCACTCACCCATTCAGTCATTGCTGTACCCTATAAACACAACCCAATTATCACCTTGTCCATGGCAGTTCATTCTGTAGTGAGTTATGATGTCTTTCGGAATGTGTCTGTAGCTGCTGAGCACTGTCATAAAATCCTGCTCTCTTTTCACTGCACAAGGCCTTGTTGGGTCCCCTCCCCTTGAGCCTTTGCTTGACTTCTGCTTGACTTCTGCTATACCTGCTAGAAGACCATGAAGTTTTAGCAAAGGCCAGTCTCCCTGATCTGCTGACATCGATCAACCTTACCAAGCAATTTTGTCTGCCAAAGTGGATTCAAAAACCTTCCACCAGGCAGCAAAATAAATCCCTTTTTGGCAGATAATTAGTAAAATAAACATCCGAAAGCTGCAGATCATTTGTATTGCACTACAGGCTTTGTGGATGTTTTGCTGTCTGCACTGTTCTAATTAGGGGAGGGGGGCTGATAAATGCTAAAGCGGAGAGAGATTTCCTGAAATCAAAGAGCCAATGATCCCACCGAACTGAAATCACCAAGAGGATCAATAGAAAGAGGGAAGATGATCAGAAAAACAGAGTGTGGCAAAGAGCTTTAGGGCAGGGGCAGGTCGGAGACAGATGGCAAATGAGGCAACTTCCCAAGAGATGGCCAGTCCTACATTTTCATTTGTATTCCTGAGGAACGGGCCGAAGGAGAACACGGGGCACTTGTGAGAATTGTGCAAGAGCTGGCGCCAGTCGCAGGGTGGGGTCACGGGGGACAGTGGCCTTGGATAGCCTGGACCTGCATGCTACTCCGGTGGTCCTGCCCACAGTGAGGTTCTTCTTTTTATAGATGCAGACAATTCCACTGTATTCTTGTGATGGACATTCGAAATGCTATTTTCAATGACTTTTATAAACTCTGAAGAGCTATAAAAAAGGGGGTTATTATAAATTACAGAATTAGTGTGCTATATCTCCTGCTTGAAAGAGAAAACATGCATATTTAAAAGCCTTGGAAGCAGATGAAGTAGGTTCCAGCCCTGGCTTTGCTACTTGCTCTCTTTGTGTGAACTTGAGCAAGTGGCCTGATTTTTTGAATACTCAGCCTCCTTTGCAAAATAAATAAAATAATAGCGCCTATCCCACTGGTTTGTTGTCAGTGTTAGAGGAGGTCTGCATATAAATCTCTTAACACAGGGCCTGGTGCATAGGAAGTAAGTGCTCAATAAATATCACTGATTAATATTTGATCGGCCTTCTCAGGTTCCTGTTGTAAGAAAAACTGCCAGGCTTTCTGGAGGCTGAAGCCCGGGCTGCTCAGACAAGGCTTTCTCTAAGCGTGGGCGGGTCTGTCCACTTTAATGGGAGGGTTGAGGCTGACTGAAATTCCCGGGATGGTAACAAGTTCCTGCAGAAGTGTTACAGTGATTAGTGTCATTGTTCTAACATCACACCGTATTTGATGCCATTATTTTAGATCTTCGGTCAGAGTCTACTCGGGGGAGTTATCAGACTCTTGGGCTGACCTACAGGTCTCTGGAGTGTTTTATGGATTCCACACTTTGCCTTGGATAATTATTACCTAATTAACAGTTTAGTGAGCTGCTTTTTTTTTTTTTTTTTTGCATTAGTATGTACACTGTATAGAATTTCTCCACACAAACTAACACAAGCCTTTGATGGCAAGCTTGAGAACTGAGTGTTTTCTGATTTTTTTTTGTTCCTTGTTAAAACAATCCCCCTATTGTGCATGTTTTACATTAAGTCTGCTGCCAATAAGCCATGACTCTAGTCACCATTCAACTATGACATTCCTTTGTCCTAACCCTCATTTATGTCTCTCCAAGCTCTGCAAATATTAGGAAAAATCAGGTGAAATTCTCTCTGACTTTAAAGGAGTTCCATACACTGTAGGATTTCATAGTTCTGTAACTTAGATCATTAATTTTTCCAATTGTAAAAGTAAAAAGCTCCTTAAAAGAGCTTATTACTTTTTTTTTAAGTTCTATTCTTTTCCAGTCCCTAAAAATCCACAGAGAAACACATAACTTCAATGAAGACAAAGAAGACATTGAAATTGTTAAAGACTGTTTACCTTGGTTCAGTCATCCATTCGAATGGAGACGGCAGCCAAAAAATCAAGACAAGCTGAGATTCGGAAGGGCAGCAATAGAAGATTTAGGAAAAATCACCAAGAACAAAGATGTGTTATCAGAGACCCATGCTACGATGATCCACACCTTTATTCCCAATTACTATGCATGGATGGGAAAGCTGCCCAGTGAAGCAGGCTGACAGGAAAATATTTGATTCATTTGAAATGGTTTTGGAGGAGAGGTCTACAGATACACTGGACCATCCAAACGACAAACAAGCGAGTCCTAGAGCAAATTACGCCTGAAACATCCTTGGAGGTAAAAACGAAACTGAAGCTGCCCTACTTTGGGCACATGATGAGAAGGCAGGGTTCTTTGGAAAAGACAATAGTGCTGAGAAAAATAGAAGGCAGCAGGAAAAGAGGAGGACAAAGTATGAGATTGATTGACTGCAAAAAAGAAGTCATAGGTATGAGTCTACAGGAACTGAGGAGGGCTGTTGAGGACAGGACATTGGACATCAACTCAGTCATAGGGACATCAAAAGTCAGAGCTGACTCAATGGTATGTGACAACAAAAAGTCAGCTTTGCAGTTAATGTAGTACCTACTCTGCATACTTTTTGCTGATTTAACTAGTTTGGGAGAACAGTCTCATTTGAACAGATAAAGTGTTGCCCCCTTCCCATCAGGTATAATCCATAAATTATCTGTGAATAAGACCTGGGGAGCAGAGCTAAATCAGGACAGTCAGATCTTTACTGAGCCAGGGCTGGGCTCCCATGGTAGATGGCTGTTTGCATAGGAAAGCCAGGTATCACCAAGGCCAAGTTTAGAGATAGGGAGAGAACTGGACTTGCCAGGCAACTTGTTTTCACCTATAATGAAGACCTTTGTGTTCAGTGGCCAAGTCATATAAAATGAACTAAATGCAAGAACAGTAGAAAGCTGCATATCATAAGGGGCTCTCAAATCTATTTTAATGGTTAATATTATTATTTTATTGAAAACGGGTAGACAAGAGAATTTGCAATATGATTTAAAGGTTGTTGTGTCTATATGCTTTCAGAATGAAGGAATAAGTTACTATAGTCTTCTGAATACTTTTATAAAAAATATTTTAAATCCCCCAATTAATTATTTTGAAAAATATCACATCTATAGAAAAGATGAAAAACAGTATAATGAACACCCATTTACTCTTTACCAGGATTCTGCAATTAACGTTTTACCACATTTGTGCTCTCTCTGTCTCTCTTTTACTGATATTTATTTGTCATTGATATATATGAAAGTAGACAGCTGTTATCATGATACCTTACTTCTAAATATTTCAGCATATATCTCTTAAGAATATGGACATTTTTCTAACTGAATATTATCTCACCCAGGGAAAATTAACATTTATTCTGTATTTCTATATTTTCTAATGTTCTCTCCACATTTCAATTTCCCCAATCTTCCCCTAGATATATTTTAAAGGAGTTTTTAAAAATCTATAATCCAAGCAAATTATCACATTATATTTGGTTGTTATGTTTCTTTATTTCCTTTTAACTTAGAAAATTCTCATCTACTCCTGCTTTTTTTTTCTTCATGATATTAGTTTTTTTGAAGAGTCCAGGAGCTGTCTTATAGAGTTTCCCACAGTCTGCATTTCCTTGATTAACCTCTCATAATTACACTAGTTTTCAACATGTTTAGAAAAAAACGACATAAGGTGGTATTGGGTATGATTCACTGCTTCATATGAGCGGCACCAAATGTTAGGTTGTCTCTCCCTTTGCAACTGTGATAAGTGTAAGATTGGATTTTGCTGAGCTATCTTAGAGAATACTCTAGGGAGCATTAGCACTAACACTTTTGTCCATTCTTTTTAGCACACTGCCCTGCTACAGCTCTCCACTGAGCCATAGCCAGTTGACAACACCGGGGAACAGTTGAGGCCACGAGGAATGATCAGTTGGGGTGATACTGGAGAAACTTCCCTTTGGAGCCACCAGTTTGTACATAATGACAGATTGAGCTGATCCATCCAGCAGAATGGCACATGCTAAAACATCCCTATAATATTAGATTCTTCCTGTAAAGATGGCAGGCTATGTACTGGCTAGTGCCCTGTTTTGGACATGGCTAGATGGGTAATGACATACCCGCTGTAGTGTTATTACTGTTTGTTTTTGTTCTTTAAAAACATTTATATGTCAATCAACAATTAAAGCAGCCAGATGACTAAATGGCAGAGATCAAAACTATAGACAACGGTTGGAGTTGACATTCTATGGACCACCTAGGCACACATATAACCCATTTACTGCCAGTTATGCAAACATGCCATTCCAACTTCTTAGCTGGGAGTTCTAGAAGCTTGTTTTATGGGCATCAAATCTCAGCCTGCATAAAACTTTGCCAGAACACTCTTTTCTCCGGAGACAGTTCCAATAAAGTCACCCAGGAGAACAGGCCCAGAGAGGTTCTTCTCAGTATGCACAATACATTGAAATGGAAGCCAAGAGGAAAGGTTCAACTGGGCTACTTCCATCATCTTGGCAAAAGATGTAAAGAACAGAAGATTTCATTCCACTGGAGAGAATTCACTAGGACAAAGTATGATTCTCAGGACATGTGAACGTATGCAACAGAAGATGGGGTTTTACCCTTCTTGGTTCTCCTTGACAAATGGTGAACATACACAGCTGTCTGTCTTCCTCCAACTTAGCATTTCCAGTAATTCCTAAAAGTCTCAATTTTGAGTAGGATGGATCCAAGGAAAAGACAAGTGAGAAAGGGCTGCATTAGCACTTTCACTGATTGTAGTAGTAACATCTGTACTTTGTAGCTGTATTAGTTCCCATTGCTGCTGTAACAAATTATCGCACATTAAGCAGTTGCTTAAAATAAGATATGTTATCTTACAGATCTGGAGGTCATAATTCCAAAATCAGTTTTATTGAGCTAAAGCTAAGGTGTCCCAGGGCTGGTTCCTCCTGGAGCCCCCGGGATGGGGGTGGGGTGGTAGTGGGGGGAGGCGGGGGAAAATCCATTTCCTTGCTTTTTTCAATTTCTAAGGGCCATTTGTATTTGTTGGCTTGCGGGCACTTCCTCCATTCAAAGTGCATCATTCTGTGTCTGCTTCCTTCATTACCTCATCTTCTCCTCTTCTGTAGTCAAATACCCCTCAAGCTTGCTCTTATAAAGATACTTATGCCCTGGCCGGCTTGGCTCAGTGGATAGAGTGTCAGCCTGTGGACTGAATGGTCCCAGGTTTGATTCCGGCCAAGGGCACATGCCTGGGTTGCGGCTCATTCCCCAGTCGGGGGTGTGCGGGAGGCAGCTGATCAATGATTCTCTCTCATCATTGATGTTTCTATCTCTCTCTCCTTCTCCCTTCCTCTCTGAAATCAATAAAGAAATATATTTTTTTAAAAAAGATACTTGTGACTATATTTAGGACTCACCCCCAAAATTAAAAAAAAATATTTAGGACTCACCTAGATAATCCGGAATAATATTCCCATATTGATATCTTTAGCTTAATTACATCTGTGAAGTCCCCTTTGCCATATAGGGTAATAGACAGGTTCTTGGCATTAGGTTGTGAATTTCTTTGGAGGCCATTATCCAGCCTACCCTAGTACCTCACTGATACATGTATCTTTCACATGTCTGTGACCCTGAGTAACTTTTACAGTAGCTGATTTTATTATGAACTTCATTTTTATGTGATGAAATAGGAACTCAGAGAGGTTAAGTGATGTATGTTCAGGAAATTAATAGAACTTAGATTCCAATCAAAATGTATTATCACCTCTTCATTCACTGCTCTTTGCTACTAACAGCAAAAAGTCAGGAAATTGTTATGAGAAGCAGGGATTCCCAATAGGCTGGCATATTGATCCAGATCCAGACCAGGAACAGAATCCATACCTTAAACAGAAAGGATTGCTATAGATTATTATTAACCAGATACAGGCAGCCTTTGCTTTACCTGGTAATATAGGACTATAAAAATGATTGTGGCCTGGCCAGTGTGGCTCAGTGGTTGAGTGTCTATCTATGAACCAGGAGGTCACAGTTCGATTCCTGGTCAGGGCACATGCTGGGTTGCGGGCTTGATCACCGGTAGCGTGCAGGAGGCAGCTGATCAATGATTTTCATAATTGATGTTTCTCTCTCTTCCCCTCTCCCTTCCTCTTTGAAATCAATTAAAATATATAATTTTAAAAAATGATTGCATAAGCTGTAACCATACAAAGAAATCTTGATAGTCAATGACAAAAACTATAATTGTCCTATAAGCTATAACATCTTTTGGTCAAAACTTTAAAAAGTCTCTTCTTACTGTCAGTCCTGAATGTATAAGGAAATGAAAAACTAACATTTCTTTTACTATAAGGAAATAATAAAACTAACATTTATTTAGTACATATGATTTAAAACATTAGAAACATGGAGATTTAAAGTATTTTATGTCTTCATAAAAAAGATCTTTCAATAATTATTTGAACAGGACTTGTCTTCTTGTCTTATAATTTACCAAACTGAGGAAGGATCTTTTCTGTGACTTGGAAAGTTGTCATATTTGTTTCTAACATTTTATCTGTCATGCTTTCAGTGCCATAAAACATCTTCTAGAGTTTCTTTGTCTTGCCAGTGTCCCTTCCTCTGGGACATCTTCACCCTTTACACCATTTATGCTGATAAGTTCGTGCCCCGACCCCCAGTAAGTTCCTCTGGATATCCAGTTTCTCAAACCATAAGAAAATATTAATGTTTCCCTGCTCAGCTATTTCTTCTAAAACTCCATTTATGTTCAATTTGAATTTCACTTCTAGTGATATCACTTTTCATTTCTTTGCTGCATTTTCATCTTCACTGCCCAATTTCCTCTTTCAATTACTTGTGGGTTTATTACTGGAAGACAAGGAGGAAAATGCAACCACATGCTTTGTTTGTGTGTCTGAATTGGATGACAGATGCACAGTAACCAATGAGCTGGATTTAACAAGAAAGGATGTGATTGGTCACCAATGAGGACTAAAGAGCTAGCAACAAAGTTTGTGCTTTATGCAATTATACTCACAGATGAGCTACCATGGCAACTAAAATTTGACTGGGTTGTGGGGGAACTAGTGTTATTTAAGTAAATTGTGGTAACAAATTCATGCATATTGAAATTGTGCAAAGCAAGTTCTGTCTGTGTTAGAAGAGGCAAGAATTGGGTATTGGGACATCACACAGACAGTAACTTCAGAGGCAGCTATTACATCTAGGGATGAGGAATAAAGGGATATTTTGGTACTTTTAAAGTTTAGTCCTGACTGGTGAGGCTCAGTTGTTTGGGCATTGTTCCATGAACTGAGAGGTCACCAGTTGGATTCCCAGTCAAGGAACATGCCTGGATTGTGTGCTTGATCCCCAGTAGGGGGTTTGCAGGAGCCAGCTGATCAATGTTTTGCTCTCACATCACAGCTCCCTCTATAAAGAAATAAATGAATGAATGAATGAATGAATAAATAACTAAATCCTATATAATAAAAGCCTATTATGCTAAGTGTCTGACCATTCATTCGACCATTCAGCCAGTTGCTATCATGTGCACTGACCACCAGGGGGCAGGTGCTCTGACCAGTAGGTTAGCTTGCTGCTGGGGTCCAGCGGATTAGGACTGGGCAAGATGGTCCGGATATGCCCTGGATCCCTCTCACAGTCCCTCCCCGGCCCTGATTGTGCACCAGTGGGGACCGTCAGCCTGACCTGTGCCCCCTTGCAATCCAGAACCCCTTGGGGGATGTTGGAGAGTTGATTTTGGCCCGATTTCCAGAGGCCAGGCTGAGAGACCCCACCAGTGCACAGATCCGTGCACCAGGCTTCTAGTAAATACATAACTAGCTTTAAAAAATAAAATAAGTTAGAGATTTGGAAGAGGAGCCTATGGCAACTGAATTCAGTCTTTTGAAGAGTGGCCGTGCATCTAATTCAACTGCTGCTACTGAGGGGAAGAGATGCTACAAAGACACAAACAAGAACAAGTAACAAAGGAGAAAGAGCAGGTCCCTTCACTCTCTCCAAGCCCTGCAGCCTTCTTCCAGACCCCTACCAGCAGAGCCTAACATAGAGCCAGGCGGCAAAGGAGGACTGTCCATGGTTTGAGGTGCCACAGCCTCAGGAAGCTGAGAAACGAAGCTGTACAACCAGCACAGTCCAGGCCTTCCTCAGGATCTCCCCCTTGTGAGCTACTCCTTCTCATGCCTTCTACACACACAGGGAACCACAGAGAAGCTATAATTGGAGCAGTCAGGAGTGGGCTCAGCAGTGGCAGGCAGATGCTCTGCTGGCCCAACTACTAGTATCTGCATGGGATGGCGATGGTGACATTTTAGTGCCATTTGCCGCCTTCAGCTCAGGAGTGGCAGGAGAGAAGAGAGGTTCAAACAGTGTATATGGTGACCTTGTAGTAAACAGGATTGCTGGACACAGCGGATAGGCAGAGCCAACACCTGGCTAATCTTCGTCATGGAGTTGCTGTGTCAAGAACTCTGAGAGTCACCACTGAACAGTCACACAAGGTTGAGAATAGCCAGGGCAGATCCTGGATTCTTGTGCTGAAATGTCCTTAACTGTACTTTGCCCTGGGGTAACACTGGTGTTCTTTTCCTGGGTCTTCAAGCTTCTACCCCACTCTAATAACCAATTCTTCCCCAGGCGTCCTCTTCTACCTCAATAACAATGTTATATATTAAGACATAATGTCTTTCAAAGTATTGAAGTTCTTGACCTTACTAGTACTTACCCCACAGTGGTCCTGGGAGAGGTGCAAGCAGGAATATTATTCACCCCGTTTACAGATGAGGAAAATGAGTCTCTGAGGGTAAGTAAATTGGAACCAGGACTTCTTGCTCATAGTCCCTTGCTCCTTCCTCTCTACTGAGCTGCCCTCCAAACCTAATCCGTGACTCCCTTTGAAAACATCATGAATGCACCCAGAAGGAGTTAATTTCTGCAAGCTAGACTCTCTGTCTGTTCCCATTTTTCTCCAGGAAGTTTATCTAGAGAAGTCTTCTGTGCCAGAGAGCCTCTGTGAAGTCTCATAGAGTCTGGCCAGCTTATTTACATAGGTAGTGAACTTTAAAAGATTGGTAGGGCTTACTTCCAACTGTATTATTTTTTAAAAAATATGTATGCTGAACAGAGTCCTATACTGTAATATTTTTACTTATGCTGGAATTCTTTTCTGTGTATCCACATATCTTGAATGACCGATACTTGGTATATTAACTATGAATCATCTACATTTCTAGAACTCTATGAATTCTCTATAGAGTCTAATTCTCCTATTATCATTGGAGAGGATGTCTGTTCTCAAAGGGGACATTTTCTGTTAGACAAGTGTCCACACCCC
Source organism: Myotis daubentonii (assembly GCF_963259705.1). Lineage (NCBI taxonomy): Eukaryota > Metazoa > Chordata > Mammalia > Chiroptera > Vespertilionidae > Myotis > Myotis daubentonii. Next base: position 80,661,161 of record NC_081843.1, read on the forward strand.
AAGCAGAAAGAACTCATGAAATCTTTAGCTGTAGCATCGTGCTTTGTAACCACTGTTCTAACCTGATTTTCAGCACAGAAGGAAGAGCTTGGTGTCACAACATCAAAGTGGGAGTCCTCTTTACTAAGTTCCAGATTGTCCCAAAAGCACCTGATCAAATTCTAAACGAGAATAGAAGATGGTGATGGGAATTTCGGAAAGAAGGGGGGAAAAAGTAGTGAAACTATCTCTCTGTTCCCACGGGCAAAGAAAGCCACAATGCTAACGTTCCCCGACCATTTAAAGCCCACAGCTTGAAAGTTTCTGGAGAAACTGCCAGGATGCCTGTGGCAGAGTCGGAAACAGAAGCCAGGTGTTGGCCACTCATTTCCGTACTGCCATCCCCGCTCCTGGATGGCACAGAGTCTGTCCTTCCCATAAGCTCCTCATGAAGCTGCAACTGCCAAGCCTGGAAGCTGCACGCCCACAGGCACTAACTCTTCTGGACTGGATTCCTTTGGTCCCAGGAAAGTTTGCAGTGTATCTGCCACGTCTCCCCCACCACGTGCGTGCTATCTGGATTCTGCATGTGCTTCTCATTTACCATGGGTCCAGGGTCATTTCTGTCAATGTAGATGTCCCTGAAATGAGAATAATTGTGGAGCGGGCCTTGTTCTCAAATTGCCAGATTAGGCTTTTGCTGACCTGGACCTGAAGAAAAAAAATATCCACTTCCTGGACATTTGGGTCCTGAACAGATGCAGCTGGTGAACATGTCATGACGTCAAGTGTAAACAGCAGGGAATAAAACAGTCTGCTAAGCGGGGCTTTAAGGAAGAGATTCCTCACATCTGCTGACAGGCAGTGATAACTCAGAGAGAGGGCATGGTGATAGAATCTCAATTTCCTGCTTCACCTCCTGAAATTGATTGTCGTAGAACATTTCAACACCACTTTCTATTTGCCACATACATCCCTATTTTCACACTAAACGCTGGACACTGCTACGCACTGTATTATTCCCACTGCAATCACTCTTAGTGGTAAAGAAGCTTGATTTTTACAGCCTGCAAGGCCCTGAAGCAATCTGATCTGTCTCTACATCTGAGTGACCTCTTGGGTAGAAGAGGCCAGAGTAAAACCTAGCTTCCTGCTTTCTATTCCAGATTCCCTCAAGTACACTCTTTTTCTGGGAAACCTTCCTGCTCTATCCTAACTTTCCCTTCTTCATTGCGTATAGGAGTTCACTAATTCTGATATCTCTGCAGGATTACATCCTTACTTTAATCTGAGGTCCCACTGGGAAACATTACACTTAAAACTTCTTTCCTTCCCCGAGCATTGAAGATGCCCTGGAAGCTCTTGTTGACAAGTGATAGATTGCTGGCTTCCTTGAAATGCCCATAATTTTTTTCAATCCCCTTCACCATGTTCCCATATTCTATTTTCATAGTTACTTCATATATTTCTCTATTTTCCTAGCATATATCCCAGTAAAAACCTTGCTCAGAAATTTTGTATATTCATTGCTTAGAGATTTGTAAAGTATGTCTTTAATCCCTCGGCTACTATTTTCCATAGTAAATAGGTAAGTTCCATGAAAAAAACAAATAAGCAACACACTTCTCTAAAAAAATTTATCAGTGCCTGTTACACAGTAGTAATTTAAAAAATTCTTCTGAGTGAATGATTGGATAATTTCTAAGAAATCCCAAAGTGTAAACTCTTGACCTGTAAGAGGAGATTGTACAGCCTACTACCCATTGCCACTTTTTCTATGGGTATCTGGTGGCCTTCTAAGGGTTACTCAGCTGGAGAAAGAGTGTTCAGGTTCTCAGAGCCATTTCTTCCTGAAGAACCCAGCTATGTCTATTAAAACAGAACACACTCACACACACACACACACCACACACACACACACACACACACACACACACGAAGAACATTTACATCATCAGGGATACACTCTAAAATTTCTTCTGAGAAATAAGTACTATGTAATCTACAGTGTTCTCTCTGAATTTTTAAATCGTTTAATGTCACTGGTACATAGGATTGACAGCAAGATAAATTCATGTATCTGTGCAAATGATTGAACAGAAACCACATTTAAGATGGAGTCAGGAGGCTAGAAGAGAGAACTTTCATGCTTATGCCACTCAATGCACATTATTGATCCCAAGAGAAAGAGATGTACCTTACATTTCCTACATGAAGAGATGCTACATTACTACCTCTAGATGAAGAAAAGATTCATCTTTGCCCAGTTAACAGCTCAGCCAATGGGAGACTGCCATAATTCAGCCAATGAAAAGTCACCATACTTCCAACTTTCAGTCTCCTTCAAGGGACTCGTCCCATTCAACACCTCTCAAATTAATAAAAGAGCTACCTGTCTTTCGTTTCTCTGGACCTGCATGTGGTTTGTCATTGGACTTCTTATTCTGAACAATTCTTTTTTGTTCCCAAACAATGCCATTTTGCTAAAGAAATATCTGGCTATTTATTTATTTAAGGTCCACATATCCATTTGATAGTTCTTTAAAAAATGATATTTTATAATTTGACAATGGTGATGTTTTCATGAGCACTCCATTTAAAATGAGTAGATTCTAAGCAGCCAGACAATACTCCAAATTTCTGTAAGACATCTGTCAGCCATTTCAAATGGAGGACAATTTTCAAGTTATTTTTTTCTGCAACTTTGTTTTTTGTTTGGAATTTTATTTTGAAGTGGTTATTTTTTCGGGGGAGAGAAGTCTACTATTGAATTTAAAAGAGAGTTGGGCTATTTTCTCTGGCAAAATTTCATTTGGGTAAGGTCAGTGAATAGCACCTGCTTTTCTTAAGAATTTGCATGAACAGTTCAGGTTATGGATTTGTTCCTTACCTAATGTCAACACGTTGCCTCCAAAAAATGCCCATAGGGAGGGTCCTTCATCATTTGTCATCTGGGGCCTGTCTGCTCTTCTGGCTACTCTGGAAGGCCATCTGGCTACTTAATAAACCAGTACATCCCTTGGGTCTGTTCAGTGATGCCTACATGCAGTTTAGTTTTTTCATAGACTTTTATCTGCCCTGACATGCACATTGTGTGTTCCACAGGAAATGTCCTTCTGCTATTTTATACTTTCTTTGCTCTGAGGCTTAGAAAGTATATATAAGGGCCTTAGTGTGTATGAGCATAAACATATCAAGTGCATAGTCATTAACAGTGGGTGGAAGGTATAATATTGTGTTACTGGTCATTTTCAAGTATGTTGAAAGCAGAGTCTGTACTTTGTGTTCCACTGTTCTTAATGTGAACAAGACTTGGGGTGGGGTGGAGGCTGGCTATGGAGCAAGTAACTGGTTCCAAGGACACTACACAAACCCCGGCTTTATGAGCCTCTTAGAGATCCTCCCTTCCTCTAAGGCTGAACTGCAACCTGCTTTCAAGGCCCAGTTTGAGGCCTATATGTATTCAACAAAATTCATCAAATAATTATTGGTCACCTACCATGGATGGACATTAGACTAAGTGTTGGGGAGACAGGGAAAAATAAGACAGAAAATTTTCTGGTCCTCGGGGAACTTACATTCTGAGGGAAAATGTAAAGCAAACAAAACAACAAAACAACCAGTAAATGAAAAAGACTATAACTGGCCTATTGGTGCTCCTTTTCTCCTTTTTTCCCCCTCCCCTTCCCCCCAGTTCCCCTTGGTAGTCACCTCTACACACAGAGAGCTGATTCCTGCCAACACTGTGACTGCCTGAGGGCTTTTTTCATGGTCAGGAGACCATTGCTGGCCCATGCACAGAGCCAGCTGGAAGGGCTCCTCAATAACAGATTGGAATCAATGCATAAATTCTCCAGCTTCCTGGCCATTCAGGTGGGACAACTCTGAGGCAAGCTTTGCATTGCTGTCCAATAAAAATAAAAATAAAAATAAAAAATTGTGAAATATTTTGGAATGGGCAACAGAGATAGTTGGCTGTTCTTTCAAGCAAATGCTAGTTCTGGTCTGGTGACTCTTGAGCCATAATCTGCTCTATAAAAAGGTACAACTTTGATTGTCTTTGACTAGATATTCTACCAATCTGTAGAGAGAGAACCTAAGTTATAGAGCATTGATGGCAAAGTAAATGTTTTCAGCTCACGATAAAGTCAATGGATTTTGTCCAGCGGAGAATAAGTCAAATTTTCATTTGACCTTGTTGTAACATATTACTCGTTCCCTTATAATTGACAAGCTAAAAAAAAAAAAAAAGGCTTTGCCATGTGTTCATTTTATGTTTGTACAAGAAGCAGGATTCTGCCTTTAGAAACATTTTCTTCAATACCATTTCTACCCAGAGCTTCCCAGCACTCTGAGCTCCAGTCGCTTTCCTTCCCTTTCTTATCGCACTTTCTCATTCTCTTTTCTAATTTCCTGGGATTATATAAAGAAATAGTTCTTTACCTCAGGATCTTCTGGGGGAGAAGGGGATGGGTCCAAGACAAGTTAAATCCTAGCCCCTGCTTTTCTGAAGTGAAAGACTCCACCTCCATGACTTTTTCTCCTAGAAAGTTAGTAGTGTTCAGGGAACCATTTTGTGTGAAAGGGGAAAGAATGGTTACTCCAGAGGCTGAGGTAAAAAGACAGAAGGGGAAGGAAGGGGGAAGGAAGGAGGGGGTAGCAGTGTGAGGTCAAAACATGAAGGCGAAATGATGCCACTCCTCCATGACTCCTGAAATCTTCTGGGAAGTTACTAAAATCCAGAGACGTGAGTCAATTTCAGACTCTAGAGGGGCATACCTTATGCCTCGTGATGGTGCAGGGACAAAACCAACCAAAGCTGGAGGAATGCAGAGACAGACTCAAGGATAAGGAAAGAATGTTCATTTGGTAGCCTCAAGGCAAGTACAGTGAAAACCTTTAAGAACAGGAAGGTCCTAAACAACAAAAGTGCAGTCCTTTAATTGGTTTGTGTGCATTAATTTTCTTTTATAACAGACTTTAAGATGCTTGAACAGGTCTTTTTTTATATCATATTCTGTCTCTTTTACAGACTTAAAACAAAATGGTGCTCCCAGTCCTTGTTGAATTACACTGTACAATTAGAAATCAAGCGATAGTGGTATTAATACACCAGATTAACATACCAGATCAATGCAGGCAAACTAAGAGGGAACCACCATTCATATGCAGAGTCTATAAACTAATGTCAGGCAACAATTTGAAAAGGTATAGCCCAAAATAAAGTAGAGGAAAAGAGTAGACTGGTTTTGCCATGCAACCAACTAGGTCACCTTTAAATGATTTACAAGGAGGTTCTAAAGACTACAGGGTTTTCTAGAAACTCTATGTCAATATTCTATGATGTAGGCAAATGGGAGGTTGGCAGGCAGGAGTATAACTGCTTAGCAAAGCCAAACTACCTAAGGATGTTTGTCTTTTGATTTTTGAAGGCAGGCAGCAGTACCAATCCAATTTATCTAAAAAATTAACCGATTAGAAGTGAAATAGAAACAGGGCACAATCACGGATTATCACTTCAGAATTGAAATTGCATCTGTCATAAACCTGTTTTACTCATTATGGTACCGCTTGTGATATTGATAATCCATTACCAAGTTGGAATTTCCCTCAAGATCAAACATTTTGGGGCCCAGACTCTTTCTGTCTGGAAAGAAAAGGCTGACTAGAGGGCAAAAAAACACTGAAAGACCTTGTCATTTTTTTTTTTAAATTCTTCCTCACTATTTATTTATTTGTTTATTTATTTGTTTATGTATTTATTTATGTATTTATTTATTTATTTTTGTTAAACCTTACCTGAGGATATTTTTCCATTTTTTCAGAAAGAGTAGAAGGGAGTGGGGAGAGACACAGAGAGAGAAACTTCGATGTAAGTGAGACACACATCGATTAGTTGCCTTTCACTCTCTTCCTGACCAGGGCCAGGGATTCAGCCTGCAACCTAGGTACATACCCTCGACTGGAAATGAACCTGGGACCCTTCAGTCTGCAGGCTGACACTCTATCTACTGAGCCAAATTGGGCTGAAGGACCTTGTTCTTAATACTATCCTCAGAAGGATGAAACAACTCTCATTAATTGGGGAACATTTTCACCTGAAAATCTGTTTATTCCTACTGGGGGTTCTAGATTTAAAGGTCCAGTGTTTACTATTCGTGGAAAAATAAGCTGGGCTTGAGAGTTAAAGGACTGTCCTACAGATGAACGGATGAGTAATATAAGGAGGAAGAAGCTGGGTCTCTTTTTCAGTAGGGTTGTACGAGTGTATGTCAAGGAATCTCAACAAACTGGAAAACATCATGCTATAACTGAATTCCACAACTCATGATAACATATGATAATTCTGGTTACAAGAGAGCTTCCTTTTTCTGGTGGATCCCCTCTCAACATTAAGTTATCAGAATATACAGCAAATGATATATCTCACTAATATTGGCCAATCAAAACTTTGAGACTCGAAGGAATATGAGTAGCTCAAAGCACTAGCTCTTAGCTCAGAACCTAGCATAAAGTAACAGTTAATCTTTGTTGAATGACTGACAAGCACACCCCTGATTTGTCAGCTTTGGACCATGAACATACTGAGCTGGCATACAGTCACTGTAATGTACATAAAGGGAGAAAATGTTTGGAACACAGTTAGCATCAATGCCTAACAAAGAACAATGGGGAATGATCACTCTTATCTTGTACCAGGTCCTCTCACATTCTGGCCTTCTTTCTGTCCCTTGAGCCATATTCTTCTTACGTCTTGATTTTTGCATATGCCTTTCTGCTGCCTTGAGTTTCATCCCACCTTCACTTCAAGATTCATTTTGAATGTCACTTCTGGAGAAACCTTCACTGACCTTTTTGACAATTCTCCTTACTATACAACACGCTCAGAGCACTAAACAACTCTCCTCTGTAGCAATTAGCACACTTGTGATCCCGATGTTTGGGCTATTATGTGATGTATGCACTTTTCCTCCAGTAGCTCCCTGATTGTGTCTGCTTTATCTCACCATGCATTCCTAGCACTAGCATGGTGCCTGACACTTAGAAGGTATTAAAATACTTGTTGAATGAATGGCTTCATGAGGCTCCCCATGAAACTATCTACCTTGTTGTCTTGACACCCTTGAGAATCTCCCCAGATATTGTCTTTCAACATCCACCCTCTTCTTTGCTACTGTTCACGTCTGTGAATATTTCACTTGGGGGTTCTTCAAAGCTCTTTACTCAAATGTTTTCTGGCTTCCTGACTTTCTTTTTGTATTTGCTTCAGGAAATGGTGTTTTTGTCTAGTAGAGATTGTCCAGGTTAAATATCAGGCTTTGAATTTTTTTTTTCCTTAATTCAGATCCCTGCAAATACCAGCAACTTCTGTTCCCTGAGTCTTAGAGTCCTGGGGAAAAGGCAGTGAGTGAATTTTATTTGTAATGATTATTGTAAACCAAATAAAGACTAGTAATGACCACAGGAACAACACAGAGACAGACAAAGAGATGGAAGAATTTCAAACTAGCTTCCCTGGAAAAAGTCTTCTCAGACCATCACTGGGATCTCACTTAAATTGATTAAATAGTCACTTCTATTTAATGACTTAAAAATTAAATCTGTGCTATGCGCAAGTAGGCAACCAGATGGTTGAGTCCATCTAATTCCCCTGACATGTGTACAGAAGCAGAAACACTGAGAATTGCCAGTCAGAGCCCAAACCCCCTTGGAAAGGGCAAAGCCATCTGATCTGCATGTGCATTTTCCCTTTGCAACTTGCCCTAAGTTCCGTATTTGGATAATCTACCTTTCTAAGGGCCTTCTTAATGATTGTTGTTTAATATCAGTAAGCAGCAAAGAGAAAGCTGACCTACCAGGCCTCTGCTGCTGCAAGAGCAGGTCAGGCCAACCTAAACTGCAGAGGAGAAGAGCTACGGATCCTTATGAGAAATTGAAACTGAAGTATCAGTATCCAGTCCCTATGCTCGCTGATGTTCTCCTTAGGCATCCAGAATAGAATTTCTTATTCTCCTTCCTCTTGAGCCTGCCTATCTGGCAGGGTTAGGTTTTTATGCAATAGGTCACTCTTAGCAGCCCAGTGCTAGAGCTAACTTATGTAAACATGACTTGGAGATACAGTGGAAAGTGGAAAAACCACATTCTGACTCATTAGCAAACCTTTTCATAAATGGCAGACATAATAAAAGTATCTAATCACTCTTTATTAAGTAATTGATTTAGTTCTCATATTTTTAGTAGGTAATTTACATGGCTGTATGAAAAAAAAAAGAAATAGAGGGGATGACTCCACTCTATCTTTGCTCCCACCTGACCAGTTGTCTTTCCTTCCCATGACTTGTCTGACCACTTTCTGAAGACATCATTTAGTTTATCGTTCTATCTCCCTTATTTCCTATAAACAAGAAGAGCTTTAATAGATTAAAATTAAACATTTAAGGACACAGTACATCCCATGGGACATAATTTACTTCATATAGCACTCCAAATGGATTGCCCCACGATTAACGATACTAGATTGAGGATCAGTGACGGCCTCATCCTTTCATTGCGAGGTTCTCTCCCTTGAGTAATGGGGCACCATACCAACGCCTAGGTCTCATCAACCACTCACCTCAAGATGATAAGGGAGAAAACCTGTCCTAACTGATTAGCAATTATTGCTCTGTCTGGATAAAAAAAAAAATCACTTGTGGTTGCATAATGATGACTTTCTAAATCTATTGTTCTTTTCATATACATCAATAGCTCTCCCTTATCAACTGAAACTATTTGGCAAACTCAAAATACAAATTCTCCCAGAAAGACAGAATACATGCTTCTTTTCCTCCTTTTAAATGACCAGTTGTTAAAATTAATTTGATTCAGCAGACCCTTCAAATAGTGACCAGTGTATTTTTTCTGCCTTTCTCTTTGAGCCTTCTTGTAGACTTACAGATTTTCAGAGATTCAATATCAGTTATAAACAGTGTTCTTTCTGATGCCCAAATTGGGAATTTCTTGCCAGTTGGATAATAACAAGCTGGATTATATACGATTTGATAGAATCACCTCAATGTGCAAAAGCTTTTTGGCTCCTCATTTTGTACCCTTCCTGTCCTAAAACAGAAGCCAGACATTTCTTAAAGAATCCTCGCTCCCTTATGGGGAAATGGTATAAAAACTGCTCTGGGCATGAGGGCTGTGGATGCTCCCAAGGTGACCTTCTTTCTAGGCAGTTTCAGTGCAAGATAATAAATAGCATGCTTTTTAAATTACTGGTTCATACTGATATTTCAAATCCCTTTTAAATGTTATATTGTTTTTATTTAACTTTGGTTATATAACTGAAATTTTCTTTCCCATTAGAAAATTTTACTTCTGATATTAAAATAAGTTAGTATTTGCTTTATTTAAAGAAAATCATTTCAAAATAGCAATACCAGTATTATTACAAAATAAATGTAAAATAAATTATAAAATAAAACTACTGAATGTAGTTGAAAATTCATTTGTGCCCTTTGTATACAGAATATATCCTATTAAAAATATACCCTATTTTATTCCACCCCCCCCCATAGGTATTTGTTTGTACTCCCAAAGTATAAAGGATTCAACCAGAGAGGGCTGTATTCTAAGATAATTTTTTTTAATTATAAGCAATTACATGTATATATTCTGATCATCACACTTTCTTACATAAACAGTAGCAAGCTACATAACCATTCTGTCATATTTTTTAACATACTATGCCTTAGAGATATCTCCATCTTAGGATATAGCAATCTTATCTGCTTCTTTCTTTACCCTTTTTATTGGTTGCATGTTACTACCATATTTTACTCAACCAAATACCCTAATGCTGTCACTTGTCTTGTAATAGGAACCCTTTGCTATTACAAACAATGTCACAATGAATAACTTTCTCTATACGTCATTTTGCACTTCTAAAGGGGATCTGGGGGCAAGATTCTTAGTGAGTTTTCTGAAACAAAGAAAAAAGGCATCTGTAATTGTGATAAATCTCCCAGCTTCAAGGTTATTCAGGTTATTTCAATTTTGTACTTTTACCTGCAGTGCATTAGAGTGCTTATTTCCTAACAGTCTCACAGATATAATGTACTATTGGGGTGTTTTCCCCTAAATTTATAAGTGTGAAATGATATCAGTTTTAATTTACATTTTTATTATGTGTGTATAAACTGTGCGTGCCCATTTATTTTTATCACTGGAATTTTTTACCTTGATTTCCAGATACTCTTTGCATAACTAGAGAGATCAACTCTTCATCTGTGACACAAATTGTAAATACTTTTCTAAGTTTTGATTTTACTTATTATGGTGTTTGCTTTCATGCTGAATTTTTAAAAAAATCAATATGGATAAATGTATAGTCTTTTTTTTTTTTTACTGGTTCTGGGTTTTTAATTACTCTTAAAATTGGATAAGCATACTTGATTACAATTCCAATATATGTTTGCAAAATTTTTGCTTGGACCTTATTATCAAATACCATACCATACATTCTGTGGTTATTTATTTATTTACTAGAGGCCCAATGCATGGAATTCATGCAAGAGTAGGCCTTCCTTCCCCTGGTTGCCGGCACTGGCTTCCCTCTGGCATCTGGGACCCCGGCTTCCCTTTGGCCCAGCTTCGTCCGGAATGACACCTCATCTAATTAGCATATTACCCTTTCATTATTATAGATTATCTCATTTGGTTCTCACAACAACCCTCTTTTCATTCCCCTTTGACTTATGAAGGAACTGAAGCACTTGCACCCGAGTGCCCTGAGTGATGGAGTAAGAATGAAAACACAGGGTGATGAGAGTTCTTCTCCCTCCCTGGTGGCCCCTTGCTAACTTTTCTGGTGTCATCATCTTTGTTGCAGCTGAAATTCCATCTCCATAGCACCACTTTCTGAATTTATTGCCGCTTCATGCCTGATACCTTTGCACATGTGGGTTCCTCTGCGTTTCCTCTCTGAATCTCCTCTGAATCCCAGGAAACTTACGTATCTCTTTATCTGAGAAGCATTCTGTGATTGTTTCATCATCTCAATAGGTACCACACATTCTGACTTCCAAAGAGTTTTCCATATGTTCCTCTTACTTATCCCATATGGTATCCCAGATATTACATGTCTCTATGGTGCTCATCAAAATTATTTACTTTGCAACAATTTTGTGTGTCTGTATGTTTTCTCATAAACTCGAAGCTCTTTGAAGGCAAGAACTATGTCCCAATAAACGTGTTCAATGCATGTTTATTGAATTATTAAATGAGCAATAATGCTCACCATCCTCTCACAGCACTAGATATGAGGTTGAGTCTCCCCTCTCAAATTTCAATGCTATAAATAAAATTGTTAATAACACTTAGAAAATTATAATATTCCCTCAACTTCCCAGTCTTATCTAAATCTCCATATTTTATTGTTTTCCACAATGCTGACTATACCCTTGAAGAAATGGCATATATTTTTTTCTTCCCTTCATTCCAAGTAAAGTAAACTTAGTCCAATGACCTCTAGATTTTACCACTTATGACAGCGGTTCTCAACCTGTGGGTCGCAACCCCTTTGGGGGTCGAACGACCCTTTCACAGGGGTTGCCTAAGACCATCGGAAAACACATATATAATTACATATCGTTTTTTGTGATTAATCACTATGCTTTAATTATGTTCAGTTTGTAACAATGAAATCGGGGGTCACCACAACATGAGGAACTGTATTAAAGGGTCGCGGCATTAGGAAGGTTGAGAACCACTGGCTTATAAAAAGATGATGCTAATCCATTGGTAAGAGTAAAATAAAAAGGCAAACTATTCAAGCTGGAGGGCAATTTCCTCTCCTAACAAAGTCACTTTTAAATATCACTACTTTATTTCCTTTTGCAGGAACACCTTTGGACATATTGTTCTGTCCCTTACAATGCCAGACAAATAAACCAATTTTCTAACCTTTCCCCTTTTTAAGCATTCCTTCAGCTTGCCTTCATCAGAAACACAAAACTTTTTTTTACACACACACACACAAAAAAGAGAAAGAAAGAAAGAAAGAAAGAGAGAAAGAAAGAAAGAAAGAAAGAAAGAAAGAAAGAAAGGAAGGAAGAAAAAGAGCTTTCAGCTTGTCCTCACAATGTCCCAATGAGGTCAGTGTGATGGCATCACCCTTGTCATGAAAGGAGCGGACAGACCCAGCACAGAGACTGAGGAGCTTTGCCCAAGGCCATAGAACAAGTTGGTACCAGAGCTCAAATCAGATGGGAGGAACCCTGGCCCTCAGCCCTGGATTCAGACACGAGGTCATGTTAACCTAAGAATCCTTTTTCCTTAGTTTCATGCTTTAAGGGAGATAAGAGTGTGGGGAAACAATACAGCTACTTCAAAAAGGCTCTCTATCCTTACTGCCAAACCTGGCACAATTTAAAAAGTTCTGAATGAAGTTACAACAAAAGGAGATATATGCATGTGTTCTATCTGTTTTGTTTTGTTTTCCAAGTGCTGGAAGCGACCAGTTTTGAGGTTACCATAGAATCAACACCTTGTGGTTTGGGTTCCTCAAAAGCCTGTCCCTAAACGCAAGCTTTCCAGTTTGCCCTTGGGAATGTGTGGATTCAGAGGCATCAAGGGGGCGGGGGAGGATTGTTGGGTGCTGTGCTTTTACCCTCGTTAAGAGAAAATATCCCTGGCCACTCCCCAAGCCAGTGTTCTACTGCAGCTGTTGGCACCTTTCTCAGATATGAAAGAGGTGCAAGCTGCTCCTCTGGGAAGGTGCTCTGGAGCAGGGGCCCAGCAGCCTGCTGAGGAGAGTGTTCTCAAGAACCATTTCTTGGCAGCAAGCAAAATTTCCATAGAGCTCTTAAATATAATAAATGTAATTAAAGTGCTATGTTGCGTTAGCTCCCTTTGAAGTTTCACACTTGCATAATAAACCAAATCATAAACCAGGATTTGAATTGGAGATTGTATTCCTTTTTACAGATTAATTCTCATTAATTATCTACTTGACCCCCCCTGTTATAGAGAAGTAAAGTACCTGGTGCCCCATAATTTTGCGCTGATAAAAGGTAATAAAAGATGAACTCACCCCTGAGAATGGAACTCTCACACACTGAATGGCACTTTGTAGCCAGAGAAAACGAGAACTTGTGTGTAGAAATCACATTCTCACAGCCTCGTACAAGCTCAGAAATATGAGTATATTCTGCGTGGTTTTTGGTCTCTTTTTAATCACTGAGCATTTCCATTTTTATGGTAAGTGGTCAGCCCTCTGATGAGAAAGGTGGCCCCTCACAAACCAGGTTTCTTGCTCACCTAAAGTGTACAGATCCTAAAACCATAGATCAAGCCATGAGCCATGGTATGGGACAAGGTGGTTTTTGTTTTTTGCTCTAGCGTGGAGAAGTAAGGTTTCCAGGCTTCATTTTACCTTGCCATCCAATTTTACGAACCCATTAATAACCACAAAGACAAATAAGACTTTTCTTCAAGATTATTAAGAATTCACTGACAGGTTATGTCACAAAAACTGATTAACTGTGACTTACACCCAATGAAAGATACCGTAAGTGAACTCTCAGAGTCTCAATGCTGAAAATCAATTTCTATGTGTGCAGGGATATTTATTTGCATCCCGCATTCCCTTGTCTATTTATGCTGTCCACAAGCAGTATGTGTGTGTTCTTTCTTTCTGAGCTGTAACTCCAAGCACAGGAGTGCCTCAATGTAGTGAGAAGATTAGCACAGGATTGCTCAGAGAACCAAAAATGAATGCCTGATAGACCCTAACTGGAATTGAGCTCACCTGATGTTAAAAAAGGGGGTGGGGGCAGAAGAAAGTGCAATGACTAATGAAAGCCACAGGTCTTTAATATAGATTATTCTTAGCTTTGGGAAAGTGGCTGTGCTTGAATGGGAAGAAACACAGGAGAAGCACACAAAAGGAGGATGGATCAGCAGTTGAAAATTAAGCAGCAGAGTCGACCCCAGAATAATTCTACCCAATCAACATTTTATTGTGCTCTTCTAGCAAAATCCTGCTGTGCCAGGTCCCAGGGATGAGACACAATGACCACAGTCAAGGAGCTACCAAGTTCATCAGATAACATCTGCATCTATGGAGGATAATGAGCACTAGCTCATCAGAGAAGGGCAGGTGGGCATTGCAGGCAGAGAGATGGCAGGTTAGCTCAAGCAGCTTGAGGTATGCTCTAAGAGGCTATTTGGAAATTGGATTGGTTAGAATTCTTTGGGCTGTCAATAACCGAAACTAACCCTAGGAAATGTAATCAGAGACAGGAAAATTATTATTATAACACAGGATTAACTTATTGGACCTCAAGGCATTTATGCACCCAGGCTGCGAAAGGCACTGGAACCAGAGCTGGGAACTTGAAAATCTCCAACTTTCACCTCATTTATATTTCTCCCAGTCTATACGCTTGATTTTTTACTCGCAGATTATCATTGTCTTCTTCCCAATGTAGTGGGAAATTCTATTCCTCCCTACAAAACTCAATAGCCAACGGTTTGCAATGCCATATCTCCTTTGTCTAGGCGACCAGCATGACAGAGGGTGGAATGTAAATTCTTAGGAGAGAGCTTTTGATGGGCTCAGATTGAATCAGGTGCCCACCACTGACCAATCAGCAGTGTCTACTAGTGGGAGTAGAGGACAAGGTGAGTTTGGAGGAAGGTCACGGACCAGTTGCACCTGTTGTGAGAATGACTGTGCTGTTGGAGAAGCCACAGCAGTTCCCCCAAATCAGCCATCAGAATGGGTTAGGTTGGTCAGACAAACCTAGGCATTTACTGCAGAGAAATAAGATAGATAAGAGGACTTACAAAAGATAGACAAAGTAGACAAAACAAGAAGAAATGATGGTCATCGAGGGATAAACTATGTAGAGAAAATTCTAGGAAGTGCTTGATAAGATTTGATGGCAGGTGCATCTAGGTGAAGCAGTAACATTTCTGTTTTATCACAGTGTTCTTTGGATTGGAGAGTTTATGTTCTTGCCACACACATGTTGATGCTATGCACCAAAAACACTAAGCAAGATAGTCAATGTTGTAGCAGGGTGCTAGGAGCAGACTCAATGTTTTCATAGATTTCAGCTGGTGAAACTTAGTTTGTTCATCTTATCTAGGGAAGGGGGGGTGGCAATGAGAAACACAAAGATAAATACTACCCTTCCATCCTACTTTCTGCAATTGCAGAGCTAAGGCAAAAGGACGCATTGTGAAGGCAACAGTGAGAAAATGAGTCAGTTTTTTCACTCACCACGTATACAGCCTGGCCGAATCAACTAAGTCATCAGTCTACATGGGTATGTAAAGAATTTCCCCATAAAGAACACCAGCTTACCATGGGGCAAAGCCTACACAGCCAATGTTCTCATACAGAATTGTAAAAAATCAGTCATAGAAGAAATTTATGAGGCCATTCCCCCTTCCTTCTGCCAACCAGGAAAGAATTCTCCCCCAAATGTTCCCTAGTAAATCTTGTCTGGTCATTCTTTGAATAGGAATAAAAATGACATTTTAGAGCTTTCTCAGATTGTACACAGGGCTGTGCACAAGGTTGCCTGTTTTTTGTAGTCTTAAATCCAATCATTTGTCTGGATTAATTTAATTTCAGTTTTTCCCTCATTTTTCACAATAATTGAATTTGGTAATGGCCATGAGCATAATACACAACTGGAGATGAGGGAGAAAGGGAGGGAGTTGCTGTGGTTGTACACACCAGCAAATGACTGCAAATAGCAAGAAGGTGTAGATAATGCAAATGTCCCTTTGAAATCTTCAGGAATCTCAGAAAGCATGGAAGTGCATGGAGATGATGGACGGAGCCTCTGGACACAGTTCTGCGTGTGGCAGGGCTTCGCACCAGGAGATCTCACCCCATCTTGCTGACTAGGAGCCTGATAGGGATCATGTTCTATCAAGGAAGATGTCCTTGACTCTTTCTTCCAATATATCAGATAGACAGGAGCAGGCTTCCCTTTTACTCCCAGCATTCAAATCCCTCCTACCTGCTGAACAAGAACTGACACTGGAACAAGGAAGCTCCAGGGAACAGTAAGGAAAACATATTCTGCGTTTTATGCATTCTTGATCCATTTTATAATCCTTTCTGACAAGAACAGAGCAAGAGTCTCATTCCACTGGCTGGCCAGGACTCTAGCACCAACGATTCATTCTTGACTTTCCCTTGAGTGGAAACTGGCTTTTTCTTGTCCATCTGAACTGACATTTTATTGCTTATCCCACACTTTGATATTCTTTCCTTCATGCCCGCATTCCCTTAACCCAAGAAAATCCTGATAGGTTTCTTAAAATGAGCCACAAAGCACTCGGAAACAAGAAATAGTTGTGCAGAAGGAGAAACCATTAGAGCAGGAAAAGCCAGAACCAAACAAAACAGGATTCTAAGCCACTTCTTTCACATCAGCAAAACAAATTGTACATGATATCCCAATGCTCATTAAATGCCTCAACACAGTCACTTCACCGAAGGAAGGGAAGTTCCCTGGCTTGTTTGGGTCATTCACCTGGAAGAAAGCAAAGCAGGTGACCCTCGGCCCTGAGGCTCCTATGGGGCCACACTGTGCACAGGTGTTTGCTGGAGTTGGGAGGAGCTGAAGAGTCAAGAGGAACCAGGTTCTTAGAAGCCTCTAGGGCAGCGGTTCTCAGCCTGTGGGTCGCGACCCCTTTGGGGGTCGAACGGGGTCGCCTAAATACATCCTGCATATCAGATATTTACATTACGATTCATAACAGTAGCAAAATTACAGTTATGAAGTAGCAACGAAAATAATTTTATGGTTGGGGGTCACCACAACATGAGGAACTGTACTGAAGGGTCGCGGCATTAGGACGGTTGAGAACCACTGCTCCAGGGATACCCAAATGTCCACTTTAGCTTTTGAAAAGAGGTGGCTATGGTTTTCCTGAAGGTCCTTGGAGGCCAGTGATTTTCACCGCCTACAGAATACGGACAAAGTGCCTGAGACCAAGGCTGCAGAACCGTTTCTTATTGTTGTGGTAAAGGGCATTTCTTCCATACCACAGGAAAACAAAGCCCATGCGGACACAAACAGCTTAAAAGAAGAGCAGCGTCAAAGGCAACATGAGAGTTCAGCGACTTCTCCCACTCAGGAAGCCTCTGAGCCCATGAGTGATTATAGAAGGAAGCCCTTCTCTCATTTCCAAGTCTGGGTCCCAGGAGGCAGAAGCACACAGGAGGGGCTCTGGTGGCAGCAGTGTGTGTAGTTGGCTGGAAGGGTCTAAAGTTAAGGAACACTTAGGGGTCTGTATTCTACTGTGCCACGTAGGAATCAGCACAACCAACCCAGTTCACGTTTTGAGACTGGCAGGCCCGTCCTGGACGGCTCCTCTGCTCCTGAAGAGGGAAAAGGCAAGGCTCTAAAAGAACATGTAGGACAAAGGAAGGAGGGATGGATTGGGGCAGAGAGAAAAGGAAGTGCCTCTCCTCACTCTGCTTGGGGAACACATGTTCCCTGAGGCTCGGGAGCATGGGGCTTTGTTCACATGTGTGTATACTAATGACAGTGAGCTTGGCTCCATCTGAGGAGAAGAGCAAATGGCTTGGAGAGCACAAGGGAAGAGTGGGCATACCAAACCCATTGACCACACATGAGGGAGTGGGTGAAGCCAGATGCATTTTAGACTTGATAAATGTCTTGGAGAACTTTCCAACATCTTTGGTTTAGCAAACCCCGAAACACATGTCACCAAGGAACTTCTTTATTTGCCTTTATTTCAAACCCCTGTGTATTTTTAGGACAATGGAATCCATATGTTCCCGTTTCACTTACATTTAACTCTTCAAAGTGATGTTCAGTAAGTGCCATGTGACGCCCACAGTCTTCTGTTACCATTTTATAAGCATTTTGAAGTGTTTGCATTCAGAGTCCAGGAGCCAGCTAAACCAGATCTGAACAGGACCCAGTTTGGCTTGAAGTGTAAAACTCTTGAGGCTCTGCTGGATCTCATTCTTGGCAAAATCTCTTCTCCCTGGCCAGATCCACAGCCAAGAAGCTGCTGTAGCAAGCCCCGCCCCAGACGAAGGTTTAAAGGAAGTGTGTCAGAACATCTAACTGAAACAACAAACCCAAGAAATGTCTCAAACAAATAAAACGTCCAAAGGAAAAATTTCATTTTAAAGTTAGTCCCTGATAGGTCTTATAAAATGGACACTAAAAGAGTAACCATCAGACTGAATCAAGACAGGGCGAGTGTGATAACAGATCATGATTTGTTTGGATGGAGAGCTCAAGTTTCTTTGCTCATGCATATTCCATCAAACACTTTATATTGTTCATTGAAGTAATCATATAAAAATATAAAGTGTTTTACGGGATCTATATAAGCAATGAAAACCAGAGAAGAGTGTCGTTGTCAAGCCAAAGCAATAAATATTTTTAAAGCTACAGTGTGGATTGGACTGGATACAGGGGAATGGGGACTCATCTGTGTTTCAGTGCAGGCTGGAGAAGGAGGGGGGTCCTTCCCTTCCAGTACTCTTCCAGATGTGAAAGAGACAATGGACAAGTTAGGCATAGTCTCTATTCATAGGCAATGTACCGTTTAGTGAGGGAGACAGAAAAATAAAACTCCAAGAGTAACAAATATCTGATTATAAATCATGGTTGGCATATTGAAGAAAAAGAAGAGGGTGATATAAGAGTGTTGAAGAGGGAAGTTAACTTAGTGTATGTGTGGGGGGGGGGCGGAGGGGCGGGGGGGGGGGCGGTGTCTGAAAAGGCCTCTCTGAAGAAGGGACATTTTAAGAGGATACATAAAGACTAAGTAAGAATGAGGTGAGAAATGGGCCAGTTACCAGGCAAAAGAAATGGTAGACATGAAGGCTCTAAGCTAGAAACTGGTTAAAGAAGGCAGCCAGGGAGGAACAACCAGATGATGCTAGCTTATCCATCTTTACAGCTGCTGTATTGCATTAATCAGTGCTGGACTCAGTTTCCTCAAGCTACATTATCTGCCAGGCTATGTGAATCTTAATGTGTGTGGGTGTTTTTTTTTTCTCTCCTTGAAGCTCTGTGCCCTTGCTTTCCAAGGCCGTATTTATGTATATTTTCTATTGCCCCTCTTCCAAATATAGGTCTCAGGTCTCTTCACGATCTTAGACAGTGGTTCTCAGTCTGGTGGTCTCTGCACCAGTATTATCAGCATCACCTGGAATTGGCGAGAAGGGAAAAATAGGGTAGGGGGCAATACCTGACACTTGAAGGCTGGCATGGCATTCACAGTTGGCCATGTTATTCTCCTATTGAACATAAACAGTTCCACAGAACACCAAACCCACGCAAGGTTATTCTGAGACCATGATAAAATGAGACAAAACAAGGCCACTTCATATTTTATCTAAACACAGACAAAAACAAGGTCATCGTGCAGCCCACAGATTCCTGAACACACCCCGTCTTGGCCAAAATGAGTGGCTGCTACTTCTCTACCAATTATAGCTTATCTCCTTGCTGGTCCCCCCTCCCTATAGATAAAATATATTAAGATATCCAATCATAGACTTGCTCCCCTTCCCTGGTGGCATCAAATACAGAGCAAACTCCCACTTGCTTCAACCTTCTTTCAGATCACTCAACCAAAGCCCATAGTAGGATGTTCCTAACATGTTGACACATTCAGGGTCCCCAAGGTGGGTGCTCCCCCTCATTGCAGAGAATAATAAACCAACTTGTTCAACTTCAGGTGCATTCTTGGTGGTCTTTGGCTGAAGAACATTGACACTAGGGCCCCATCTCAGAACTACTGAATCACAAACTCGAGAGGGAGTGTTGTCCAACAACCTGTATTTCAAGAGGCTCTCGTGATTATGACACACAGTTCAGTTTGAAAATCAGTGCTTTTAGGCAATAGCTCCCAGTCCTGGGTGACCTGCATCTCCCAGAGATTCTAATTCAGTTTGGTCTGAAGCAGGGTCTAGAATTCTGTACATTTTTAAATACACCCCAGATAATTCTGTTGGTGGATTCACATTGAAGAATAATGTTTGTATTTGCAGTGCATTCCTATAAGTAATAGCCACTTGTTGCAGTTTACAAGCAATTATGTGAGGAGCCAGTTGTAATTCTGCCCCTTGCTATCCATGCCATGCCATTGTGTCCTGTCACAGGGGTGAGAACTTTGAACGAGGGGACTTTCCCTGGCTTCTTGGTCATATGCCAATAAACTTTCTATTCATATCTTCTCTTGCACCTAGCTATCGATCTTCCTTCTTTGATTATATGGACCACTGCTCAGCCATACACAGAATTTCATATATATATATATATATATATATATATATATATATATATATATATGAAATATATATAGCGAGCTAGCTATCGAGAAGCATGGTAATTTTTAAGTCTCAGAATAACTATAATTTATGCCTACCTTGCACTTTGTGCCTTTCACTAGGTTAACAATCCTTACAATCATCCCAATGAAGTAGATAGTATTATCATCCATGCTTCACAGATCAGAAGACTGAGGCTTGGAGAGGCAAAGCAGCAGCCCAAGTTATAACTGGTGAACCGATGGAACCAGGTTTCAAATACAAGCCGCCATGCTACAGATCCACACTCATAATCAACCCGCTCAGTTTCCTCATTCAGATGCTCACTCTCTTGCATGTCCACAATCTTCTTTGTCATGTTGGCTCCCCTTTCAGCATGATGTTCCCAAGCTCTCTTGGGGTAGGGTGGAGGTGGGGAGCGAAGGAAAGACTTCATGCTGAGATGTCTGTCCTCTCAGAAACAACAAACTCTTTCTCTATGCTTCTCCCCACATCTCACCCCTCCCTGTAGAAATGCCCGTCTCCTCTGTGCACAGCTGTAGAGCAAAGGGAAAGTGGTCTTGCTTAGTGTTCAAACAGTATGGCACATTCAAACCACTGTCTTGGTGCAGAAGGCCTTTTCTGTACCTTAAAATGTTGTTGTTTTTTAATATATTTTTATTTATTTCAGAGAGGAAAGGAGAGTAAGAGAAACAGAAACATCAATGATGAAAGAGAATCATTGATTGGCTGCCTCCCGCATGCCCCACACAGGGGATTGAGCCCACAACCCAGGCAAGTGCCCTGACCTGGAATTGAACCATGACCTCCTGGTTCATAGGTCAATGCTCAACCACTGAGCCACACCGGGTGTGGCTTTAAATTTAAAACTTTAAAATTTAAAACTTTAAAATGTTTTAACTGTTTCCTGCCTCACAATGTGTGGGTTATATTAACATTGTGAAATACTTTTGAATGAGACATCCGCTTATTTATTTTTCCCCATTTAGATTTCTAGAATATGGTCTTTAGGCTCATGACCACTTATTCTTTCTTAAGTCCTTTTAATCAGCTCTATCCTTATGCTATTTCAGAAACAGTTTCTACCAGGATTACCAAAGGGTCCATCATTATACCTGGGGGATTTGGCTTTTCAAGGACATCATAATCTGGAATGAACTAAGGACTCAAATCTAGTAGTCCTTCTGCCATCTAATATCAAGATTCTCCATAGGGTAGTGAAAAAGATTAAATGGGTTAACTAATTCAAATCACTCTGAAGAGCATATGACAAGTACTTTGTTTACTATTCTCATATTAGCTTTTATTTCATATTTAAACATTTGTGAAACTGATTGACATTAAAAATATAATTGACATTTTCTAGTGTATCTTTCCTTTTTAAATTTTTATAAAAGTCTTAGTGACTTTTCAATAAATGTTATTCCTCCTCCTTCTTTTGATCCTACTTTATTTTTTAAAAATATGTTTTTATTGATTTGAGTGAGAGAGGGAGGGAGAGAGAGATAGAAACATCAATGAGAGAAAAACACACCCCCTACCGGGGACTGAGTCCACAACCAAGGCATGTGCCTGACTGGGAATCCATCCACTGATCTTTTGGTTTATAGGTTGATGCTTTGGTCAATTTCCAATGACTGAAATGGTTGTCTTTTTGAAGATTTTGTTCAGATTAATGTTTTTAGTGGGGTAGAGTATTAGCTTCATTTTACTATAGCCCTCAATCTATCATCTCTGATTTGGTTTCCCAATACTTCCTTTAAAAACACACAACAATTATAGTCCCAGTTAGCAGAGGATATGGATTCAGTAATGACTGTCCTACTCACACTAAATACAGGTGACCTGACTGCCTGATGTATTGCAGTGTGAGTGACTTTTACATGGAAAAGAGATAAAAACTGTGTGTGAGAAATGGTTTCTATTTTTTTTTTCAGAGTCTCGATCTAATGAGCAGTATTCCTGTTGTATCCCGGATGAGCATCTAACAAGAGAAACTTGTTCACCTCCCTGGTTCACCAATAATCCCTGTGCCCCCAATTAATTACTTATTTTCATAGTTGTAGAAAAGAACAGCCTCAATAGGTTTTATAGCTGGGTCAAATAAAAGCCACAGAATGGATAGCTTGGATCCTGTCCTCTAGTGGGGAAATCTCAGTGGTTCCAAGAGTTTTGAATTTTGTAAACATGTCTTTTATTTTTGCTTTTGTTTGTTTATTTTGTTTTATTTTAGAGCATTGAGGTAATTTTTACTTTGCCAAATAAAGACATTTAAAAACATATTTTTATTGATTTCAGAGAGGAAAGGAGAGGGAGAAAGAGATAGAAACATCAATGAGAAGAGACAATCATTGATTGGCTGCCTCCTGCATACCCCCCACTGAGGATCAAGCCCACAACCTGGGCATGTGACCTGAATGGGTATCAAACTGTGACCTCTGGTTCATAGGTTGACACTCAACCACTGAGCCACACCAGCTGGACAGATAAAGACATTTTTAAAAGCAAATATACTGGTCATCAGCAATCACTATCATCAGTAGAAGGAAAGATATCAATACCTCTAGAATAGGAAGGTTTTGATTGCCAATCATGATTGTAATTTTTCTTATTTTTCTATATAAGACAGGGGTTTTAGCTACAAATACATCTCTAGGAGGGGACTAAAAACATCTTTGTGGATTATAGAACAGGGGACAGTGCCCAAATATACTCCGTCAGAAGCCATCCTGCCTCTGAGGTCAGCACAGGTGTTTCAGTTTACATTGTACACAGCGAACATGGGACGCTGCCACTGAGCCATCAGCCAAGGATTCTTTTAACAACAGGATTTTGCTAACTACACTTCTGTTCTATTCTAGGTTCCCTAGAAAACAGACCCCAAGGCAACGCAAAAGAGGAAAGTAGTGCATTACTGAGATGGCTACAATTCATCAAAAAAACCCAACAATAAACAATCAAACACACAAACAAAACTCAAAACTCAGTGGCTATTCAGGCACATGGGATATCTCTGGAAAGATTGTAAACAACAACATGTCTTGGAAAATTCCTTGGTGGCAGGGAATATGAGTGACGGATTTGCTCTTTCTTCTCTGGTGAAAGGTCATCCTATGGGACACTAGGGTAGTGCTACCTGGATCTCCCAGGCAGCCACTGAGGAAATCAAAGTTTTTATGGGTCTGGTAGGTTTGGACCTGGGTCCCAGAGCTGCTGTAGCCTCACCCAAGTGCGGGTAATGCAGGCCATGCTGGAGCCCATACTCCACTGGGAAAGCAGAGATAGCCAGCAGCGTTACTAGATAAAGCAGGAACAATATGTCTTCACTGGCGCTGCTCTAGCCAGGAAGCAAGGCGAGAATCTGAACCCTGGAGGAAGCATGTACTTTCCAAGAGCAATTCTCTAACCCCAACTGGATATGCCACAGCTCAATTCAAGTCTGATACTAGCTACCTAGAGTTAGCGCAAATCCCACAGGCTAAGGGCAAAGTATCAATTCTAACACTAGCCACCAGGGAATTAGCATCATATCCCAGAGGTTAAGGGGCTCAGACCTACAGGACTGTCCTCATCTGAGACATCAGACAGACGATCCAGGGCCCACCCAACACTCTGACCGTCCATCTGTAAACTAAGTGCTTCCATGATTCCCCTTGAGATTGGATAATTCTCCAGAAGGACTCATTGAAAGTGCCATACTTACAATTATAGTTTCATTATCAAGGATACACCTTAAGAGCAACCAAACAGAAGAGGCATACAACCCAAGGTTTGTGGGAAGCATTGTCCCTGTGGCATCAGGGTATGCCACCCTCCCAGTACTTTAGTATGTCCACTAACCAGGAATTTCCCCCTGCATGTTGTTCAGTTTTTAATCTAGGTTTCATGTGTAGGCATGCCCGATTCCATCATTGAGTTCCTATGATTGAACTTAATTTCTAGTCATTTTTCCCTCTCTAAGGGGTAGGGGGCAGGGCTGAAATTCCAACCCTCTAATCATGTCATTCATTTTTCAAGAAACTAGCCCCCATCCTGAACATATCTCAGGGCCCAGCCTGCCATGAGTCACCTTGCTAATATAAACTCAGATGTGGTCCAAAAGGGTTCATTATGAACAAAAATGTCCATTTTATCACTCAGGAAATTCCAAGGGTTTTTGAAGATCTAGGCCAAAAAACTGGAACTCTCTGGAGTAGTCACGTGTCTACCAGGGCAAAGTATATTACAGCACGGCTGAATAAATGTGGGGAGAGCATAGAAACTGGGTCTGGTACAATTGCCAAATGTCTTTCTGTGGCTCTTGCTTCTTCAGGGTTACTGGCTTCCAAATAGACAATTCATAGTGCTACACTAGCGAGTCCAAGGCTATTTGCCTGCTTTTACACATATGGATAAAAGCACAGAAAAGTAGAGAAATTCCCCCAAACATATAACATGTTCAAATGTGTCAATTGTTCACTACACTGTAATTTTTATTAGAGTGACCCCTATACTACTTTTTGGAAAAAAGGTCATTAGACCACCAATTGATGAATGAATAAATAAAAGAATATATATCAATAAAATAAAATTTTACTCAGCAATAAAAAGAAATCAAGTTCTGATATATGCTACAACACAAATGAATCTTGAAACTATATACTGAGTGAAAGAAGCAATGCTTCAGATAACAGTCAGACTGAAAACTCAACAAGACACAGGTTGTTATAATGGTATCAAATATTTGATACCTTATTATACTTCCATATTTTAACATACATTTTATTGAATACTATTTAATTGTATTATATTCTGTCAACCAATTCAATGCCAATAGGAATCTGCAAATTGGAGTACAGTGAAGAAGGAAACTCTATTTAGTGCAAAACAACTCAACTGTGATACAACATGGCTATAAAGACAGCTCTTGGTCCCTTACTGGTCCATCCTCATGCAAATGAAGACTCAATCCTCACAGTTTGATTGGTACAAAAGGTACTGTCCTGATTGGTCAAAATAGAACCATTCTGATTGGTTGTAGCTGCATTAGATAGGGAGAGCCTCAGTTCTATTGGCTGAAATAGGAACTCTTTTATAAGGACTGGCTCAGATGGCAGAAATAGTGCAGGCAGGCAGTTCACTGCAGAGGAAGGCAGCTCAAATGCAGGTCTCTCCTGGACATTCAGTTTGCATGACAGGCCCAAGTGTAGAAATGACTGCTAGGTTCTGTTTTTAAAATTTTTTTAACCCTGTTAGCCACCAGGAGCCCTTCTTAGTAGGTGTCTTCTTCCTCAGGTTTCACAGTATTAATTTATCAAATAGTATTTACATCTTAGAATATTGCTTATTAAATTTAATAATGATATTATTAAAATAAATTGCATTTTAATATATCTATAATTATATTTTATGAGTATATAAGTATTCATGTATTTTAATAATGTATTACTGGTAATACATTGTCTCATGGATTTTGAAGCACACTATTACTACATTAAGCAATAGCATAAGATATAAAATATTTATTTGAAAGCAAAAATATTCTGAAATGATTTTTTGGCAAGCACTTTTGTAAAGTGAAGTGATTTCTGAGAACAATAACACTTTTAAAACTTTTGTTTTAGTCTTTGTTCTCTGTTTCTGTTATCTCAAGAAAGCAGATGTTGGGATGGAGACTTTCACAAGGCTTTGCTTACCTACACTAAAGGCTTAGTTAGAATCATATTTTATTTCCTTAAAAGCCTTTTAAAGGTAATAACGGTGTCTGTCACATACTCATTTTATATATGAACCCAGACCTAGGCACATAGGAGAAGTTTAAGTAATTTAATAAAATGAATGCAATTCCCCAACTCTAATCTTTTAACCACCCTCATACTATCTGGTAATATTTTAAAACTAGAGGCCCAGCATGCAAAATCGCATGTGGTAGCCCACTGCTGCTTGCAGCCCCACCCACCTGCCCACCGCCCGCCTTGCTGTGATTGGAGCCTGTGGGCTGTGGGGGAGGGACCGAGAGGTGCTCAATGCACCTCATGGTGACCGGTTGTTTGGTCATCCTGGTCTTCACAGATACTGGCTTTATATATATATATATATATATATATATATATATATATATATAGAGAGAGAGAGAGAGAGAGAGAGAGAGAGAGAGAGAGAGAGAGAGAGAGAGATAAAACAGACCTTCAGAATGTATGTTTCAAGAACCTTTAAAATATCATAAGGAGATGTAAAGGAAATACAAGGAAATAAAGAATTGGCTAAAGCAGTGGTTCTCAACCTTCTGGCCCTTTAAATACAGTTCCTCATGTTGTGACCCAACCATAAAATTATTTTTGTTGCTACTTCATAACTGTAATGTTGTTACTGTTGTGAATGGTAATGTAAATATCTATATGCAGGATTGTCTTAGACGACCCCTGTGAAAGGGTCATTTGACCGCCAAAGGGGTCGCAACCCACAGGTTGAGAACCGCTGGGCTAAAGTATCGAACATACTAGTATATAATGGAATATTCAGTCACTTAAATTCACGTATGTAAATAATTTAATTTTTGGAAATATGACTTCTTAAAAAAAAATGAAGGCTAACACATTACATAAACAGTACAATCCAAATTTAGTAAACTATGTACAGATAGTTAGGTAAATATACACCAAAAAATATGAGGAGGAATTGTACCATCATGCAACTACATTTATTGTGATAGTAGTGTAAAAATAAGCAGACAGATTAATAGACTGAAATAGACAGAGTAGAAATAGATACCTTCATATTAAAAAAATTAACATGTAGGAAAGTTGACATCTATAATCAATGATAGAAAGGATAGATTAGTTCACAAATTGTTAGAAAAGTTACCTAACTCTTTGTGAACAAAAATGAAGTTAAATCCTTACCTCATATTTTTCGCCCATATAAATTCCAGCTGAATTAAATATTTAAAGGTTTTAAAGGTTACATAGGCACTGTGAGAAATAGAGGAGTTTAAATAATTTGGTGCTGAAGAAGGACTTTTTAACATAACTCCAAGCAGAAACCATAGAAGAAAAGATTGATAGATTTGACTACATAAACATTTAAAAACTATGTCTTTTCTCAAATAAGCAAAATTTAAAAAACAATAGCAAACTATAAAATGTTATTTCAAGAAAATTATTACTGCTTAATATCATATTAGGAAAACTATGACAACCTTAAGAGAAAAATATTAAAAGGGCACATAGGAAGTTCATGACAAAAATGAAAAACAATGAACAGAAAGACAGAAATGTAAAACTTTTAGTTCCAAACATGATAGGGTATAATATGTATTAATGTTACTCCTCAATTGTAAAGAACTATAAACCTGGTTATACATAGCAACTATTTTCAGGCATTGGTTAACACATGGTACAAAGAGCTGTAATATTGAGAGAAGGGAAACACACAAGATAACCTAAATGTTTACTTGGGTTTCTCATCTGAAGGTCCTTTTCGAACTGTGACACAAGGAAGTGGAACTTGAACAAAGAACAATGATCTCATTCAGCTTCAGATCATCAGTTAAAAAACAAAACAAAACAAAAAACACTACACAGAAATTAACATTTGTAACAGACAAGACACCTACAATTTCTGGGGCAAGATACTGGAGGTGAGGGAGCTACACAGAGAAACAATTTGCCCATAGAGACGACTGGGTCTTTGGATGAATACTAAGGCAGGTATGCACAGAATGAGGTTCCATGAGTCCTGAGAAGGAAGCTACTAGGGAACTGTTAGTTGAACAGAGACTCAAAAGATCACACTAGCCTGGGTAGACTGGAATTTCAGTCAATGTGGAGACCTCACTAAATACCCTGGTCATTCAGTTGTAATAACAAAACAACCATGCCTCAGCGTAAGGCTATCTAGACTCCGCCCAAAATAGCCTTAAAAACAAGCCTCACTAAGATCCAATGAAAGACTAGCTGCCTTCCAGAAAAATTCTTTAGAGAAACAACCAAATCTAGACTCTTAGTAATGGCACCCACAATGTCCAGCAGGCAATCAAAGTTACTAAGCATAAATAAGAGCAGGAAAATGTCACCATAATCAGGAGAAAAAGCAATGAATAGAAACAGACTCAGATATAACACAGATGTTGAAACTGGTACAAGGGTTTTTAAACATTTATACAGATGGAAAAATCTCAGCCAATAAAAGGAAAGTAGCGAAAAGAATTAAATAAAAATTATAATTATAAGAAATATAAAAACTGAAATGAAAAATTTCCTGAATGGGTGTAACAGCAGACTGAACACTACTGAAGAAAAGATGAATGAATGTGCCCTGATCAGGAATCAAACCATGACCTCCTGGTTCATAGGTCAATGCTCAACCACTGAGCCATGCTGGCTGGGCTCACTCAACAATTTTAAAGAAAAAGAATAAAATGTGGTCATCTCAATAGATCTAAATTCACTATTCATTTATATATTTTAAGTCAGTAAACTAAATATAGAAAAGAAAACTTTACAAGACAATAAAGTAATCCACAAAAGTATCTTAATGCATACTTAAAACATTTCCCCCCACCCCCAAGATTGGGAATAAGACAGTAATAAAGTCTCCCATTATTTGTATTCATCATTGTAGTGAAGGTTGTGAAAAGTCCATAACACAAGAAAAAAACACCTGCATTGGTAAAGACTAGTAAAGAAATAAAATGTTTTGTCATAGACAATATGGTTGTACAGGTAGAAATCCTAAGGAATATACAAAAGAAACAAAAATGGCCTGCTAACAACTATGAAGTGAATTTAGAAAGTATATTTGTTAAGTTAGCATATTTGTTAAGTTTATGCTATGGTAGCTATCCTTTAAGATAGCTCTCAACAATCCCTACCTCAGTTACTCACACCCTGTGTAGTCCTTTTCCATGCTGTATCAGGGTTGGTCTGTATGACTAATCCTATATAATAAAAGCCTAATATGCAAATCAACTGAATGGTGGAATGACCAGTTGCTATGACATGCACTGACCACTAGGGGCAGATGTTCAATGCAGGAGCTGCTCCCAGCCTGCAGGCCCCAGGCCAGCCAAGGTGGGTGCCAGTGGGGGGGCCCCCCCTATCTCGCCCAGTTGCCCTGCAGAGGGAGGTGACTGGCAGCAGCAGTGGGTGGCAGGGCTGGCGAGCGGGTACGCCAGGCCAGCCAAGACGGGTGCTAGTGGGGGCCCCTCGATCGCCCCACCGGTCGCCCCACAGATCAGCCCTGATCGCTGGGCAGGCCTAGCGACCCTACCCCTGCATGAATTTCATGCACCGGGCCTCTAGTAAAGTATAACATTCTATGTCTTCAATTTCAAATCTACTGTTTAACCAAGTGAGTGAATTTTTAAAGTTACTGCACATTTTAGTTTAGAACAGGGGTGGGCAAACTTTTTGACTCGAGGGCCACAATGGGTTCTTAAACTGGACCGGAGGGCTGGAACAAAAGCATGGATGGAGTGTTTGTGCGAACTAATGTAAATTCAAAGTAAACATCATTACATAAAAGGGTACGGTCTTTTTTTTTTTTTAGTTTTATTCATTTCAAACTGGCCTGATCCGGCCCATGGGCCGCAGTTTGCCCACGGCTGGTTTAGAATGTCTGCTACGTTCCCCTCCCCTCCATAGGTTTTCATTACCTATTTATTGACTCATCTTCTCTGCATCTGTATAAATCAGCAATCAGCCAATTATTTGAGCAGAGGTTATGTCTAGACACCTCAAGCTTATAAGGCTTCCACCTTCTACTGCCCAAACTGCGTGGATTAAGGAATGCAATAAAAGGCACAAGTTCACATATTTCCCAAGGCTTTCCATTTTTCTGGAACCTCTGAAATCTCCCCCTGTATGTATGTATATGTGTGTGTCTATGTGTATGTGTATATATATATATATATATATATATATATATATATATATATATATATATATATATATATATATATAATCTCCCCTTGTATATATATAGTGTAACAGACATCCAAGAATCTATGAAGAGTTAATTTCCTCTGGCCTTCTCTGTGTCCATCTTCTCTTCCAAACCTTCCAGCTTCTCTGCCACATGTCCTGAATCTGCCTCCTCCAGCTGGTCAAGCTGTAGGTTTTCAACACCCAAGCTGACCTGAGGGGGGATGAAAGTTCCCCCAGAAAAGACTACTAATTGCCATTCTTATGCAGTGTGGTTGTAGTTTTACAGAAGTAAACACTTCTTATCTACCTTTGGTCATTTTCTAGTGCCCTGATGTTTGTCTTGGATTATCTTGTCACATTTTCTTCTCATTTTCTCATAGAAGAATCACTTAACAGCATCATGCCACCATTACTGGAAGTAAAGTCTTTGTGCAAGAGTCTTCATTCATTAATTGAAATTCTAGAAGCTTACTTTAAAGACATAATTAATTTTTAAGTGGGCAAATACATCTAAATATCTAGCAATTGGTTACTTGCTAGATATTTTGTGGTATATCTATGTAAAATTAATAATACTGAGGCATCCTATATAATAAAGAGCTAATATGCTAATTAGACTGAACAGCAGAACGACTGTCTGGGCGACCTTTTGGACAACCATCCAGACGACCATCTGGACGACCTTCCAGACAAAGCCAGGGCTGTGAGGGCCAAGGCAGTGGGGGCTGCCAGGGCTGAGCCCCTTGCATGAATTCTGTGCATCAGGCCTCTAGTTAAAATATAATATAGACGTAACTAATTAACTTGAAAAAATAATCATGATATGATATCTTCTGTTTATATCACTTAAAATGTAATCTATAAATATACTCATTCATATGTTATAGGAGAAGTTTAGAACAACATGTAACAAATATTAAGATGGTCTAAATTAAATGGTCAGATCATGGCTGTTTTTTTTTCCTTTAAATGAAACTTTTCTGTGTTTTCAGAATATGCTACACTTAACATGCATTATTTTATAATCAGAAAAATGAGTAAATTCATTATGAAAATGTATTACATAGATAAGGAATCCCTTTTCCTATGTTTCTAGTTCTCGGGTGACCCCCTTCTAGTTGTTTTTCTATTTGAGTAGTATTTTTATGTTTGAGCAGTAGTCCAATGAATGAACATATCTTAATATGTTTATATTCTCTTTAAATGGATACCTAGTAGTTTCAGGTTTTTGCTACTATGAATAAAGCTGACATGGACATTATTCCACAAGACATTTTGTTGATACAGATTTTCACTTTTGGTGGTCAGGGATTACCTCCTATCTGCCTTTGGAAGTTCTGCTTATAGTTTTCAGAGGCATGCATAGGAAATGACCCTGGTAGGGTTAGTCTGGCAAAATAAGCTGAATTGAACTTTCTATGACTAGAATGGTTTTGTCTGCTTAGGGAGTTCCCATAAACTGTTTTCCTCATGTTTTTTATTTTAACACACTCTAACTGAACTCTCCTCTCTTTACATTCCCTTCCCATAAAATACAGTCTACCTCAAACCCTCAACAGACTCACCTGTAGTGTGTTACAAATTGCAAGTCCCAAAATGCAATTCCTCTAATATTCTCAAATAAATTCATCTTTTTTATAATTTTGAGCTTGCCTCAGTTGACCTATTTATTTAGGTCAACAACTGTGATAAATTAAGAAGCACATTTTAATCTCTAGAGCAACCACTAAGAAAGTAATTTAAATATATATGGTTAAAAGTCAACAGAGGTGTTTAAATGGTACTCTAAAAATTATTTTTTAACACAAAAGAAGGCAGTACGGGAGGAACAGAGGTATAAAACTACATGAGAATATAAAAAATGTATAGCAGAATAGCTGATGTAAATCCAACATGGTCAATAACTACATTAAATGTAAATGGACTAAACAAGCAATCAAAAGGCAGATTGTCATGCTGGAGGAAAAAAAGCAGATCTAACTATATGCTTTCTACACTGTAGATTAAAAAATACAGATAGGTTGAAGTAAAAGGTTGAGAAAAGATATATTCTGCAAATAATGACCATAATACAATTGGAGTAGCTATATTAAATACTATACTGTTGTGATTGTGGTCAGTGTAATTTTATCCGAAGTTTTGAAATCAGTGAATGACATCCAAATTTGTTTCTTTTTCCAATTTGTTTGGCTAGCTACTCTAGACCCTTTACGTTTCCTAAAATTTAAATGGAAACGTAAAGGGTCTAGAGTAGCTAGCCAAACAAATTGGAAAAAGAAACAGTATAGTATTGGGGTAAGAATAACTATATAGATCAATGGAACACAATGGAAAATGCAGAAATAAAGCCTTACATTTATGGTCAATTGATTTTCATAAAAGGGTCTAAGGCCGTTCAATAGGGAAAGAATAGCCTTTTCAGCAATAGAAGAAAATACAAATTAAAATTGCAACTAGAGATCAATGCATATTCATTGGAATAGGTATAATAAAAA
This sequence comes from Myotis daubentonii, assembly GCF_963259705.1. Taxonomy (NCBI): domain Eukaryota; kingdom Metazoa; phylum Chordata; class Mammalia; order Chiroptera; family Vespertilionidae; genus Myotis; species Myotis daubentonii. Next base: position 80,693,872 of record NC_081843.1, read on the forward strand.
ACAGACAATACCAAGTGTGGGAGACAATATGAAGTAACAGAAACCCTTATAAAGTTGATCTTCCTTATCTACAGGTATGTTTCCAAAGGATTCAACCAACCGTGGTTTGAAAATATTAGGGGAAAAAATTGCATAAAGTTCCATAAAGCAAAACCTGAATTTGCCACACACCAAGAACTGTGTGAAATCCATGTAAATGAAGTGATGTCTAGGTATACCCTGCTGTAGGTATACATGCAAATCTATATATATAAAACCCAAGTGACCAGAATGACTGGAACAACCAGTCACTATGATGTGCACAGCGGTGGCCAACCGGCCCAATCGGGACCCCAATAGGTCCCTCCCCGCAGCCGTCCCTGCCCCCAATTGGCCCCTCCTACCCTGATCTGGAGCAGGGCTGACTGGCTAACTACCTGCAGCTCCCTCCCTGATCAGCCCACCTCGATCGGCCCCCATTGAGATGCGCTGGCCAGACCTCACCCATGCACGAATTTGTGTACGGGGCCTCTAATCCTATATAATAAAAGCCCAGCAACCAAAACAGTGGAGCGACCAGAACAACTAGAGACCAGAACAACCATGGCCCCTCACCCTGGCTGGCCCCACCCCCAGGGAGCAGTTAAGGGTGATCAGGCAGGCAGGCAGGGGTGGTTAGGGGTGATCAGGCAGGCAGGCAGAGGCAGTTAGGGGCGATGAGCCAGGCAGGTGAGCGGTTAGGGGCAATGAGGCAGGCAGGCGAGCAGTTAGGAGCCCGTGGTCCTGGATTGCGAGAGGGATGTCCCAGATTGCAAGAGGGTGCAGCAGGCCAGGCTGAGGGACCCCCCCCCCCTCCTATGCATGAATTTCATGCACCGGGCCTCTAGTCCTATCTAATAAAAGAGAAACATGGTAATTGGTGTACAGCCGCTACCCTTCCCATTGGCTAATCAGGGTGATATGCAAATTAACTGCCAGCCAAGATGGCGGCGGGCAGCCAGGCAGCTTGAAACTAACATGAGGCTTGCTTGCTTCAGTGACGGAGGACTCCAACTTTCCCCGCCTGCCTTGCCGGCCTCTGAGCCTGCAGTTTAAGAAACATAGTAACAAATATAGAAGCTAAACAAAACCCCAGAAACCTGCTTTCAGCGAGCCTGGGATCTCAGAGCTGGAGTTGATACAGAATTTCGATCATAGAACCGAAACAAACCAGATACCTTCTTTCAGCAGCGGAGGCCTAAGAGCTGGAGCCTCAGAGCTAAAGCTGGCCCAGAATTAAAAAAAAAGAAAAGAAAAAAAGGAGCAGTTGGGAACTTCAGTCGGCCTGAAAACAGCCCTCAGCCCCTCACCCAGACTGGCCAGGCACCCCAGTGGGGACCCCCACACTGAAGGGTGTGTGACCAGCTGCAAACAGCCATCATCCCCTCATCCAGACTGGCCAGGCACCCCAGTGGGGACCCCCACCCTGAAGGGTGTGTGACCAGCTGCAAACAGCCATCATCCCCTCACCCAGGCTGGCCAGGCACCCCAGTGGGGACCCCCACCCTGATCCAGGACACCCTTTAGGGCAAACCAGCCAGCCCGCACACTTGCACCAGGCCTCTATCCTATATAGTAAACGGGTAATATGCCTCCCAGCACCGGGATCAGCGGAGCCGCGAGGCCTCCCGGCACTGGGATCAGCGTGAGAGGGGGCAGCGCCCAAACCCCCTGATCATCCTGCAGCTCTGTGTGTGACAGGGGGCGGGGTCACAACCTCCCTATCCGCCCTGCTCTGTTCGTGACAGGGGAAGGCGCCCCAACCCCCTGATCAGCCCTGCTCTGTGCCTAATAGGGGGGAGCTCCCCAACCCCCTGATCGGCCCTGCTCTGTGTGTGACAGGGTGCGGTGCCCCAAACCACCCCCCCACCCCCCACGGGCCCTACTCTGTGTGTGACAGGGTACGGAGCCCCAACCCCCCTGATTGGCCCTGCTCTGTGCATGACAGGGTACGGAGCCCCAACCCCCCTGATGGGCCCTGCTCTGTGCGTGACAGGGGGTGGCGCCGCAACCTCCCAGTCAACCCTGCCTTGAGTGTGACAGGGGGCGGTGCCCCAACCCCCCAATCTGCCCTACCCTGAGCATGACTGAGGGCAGCATCGCAACCTCCTGATCCGCCCTGCTCTGTGCATGACAGGGGGCAGCGCCCCAATTCCCCAAATGGCCCTGCTCTGAGCCCGACCAGGGGCTGCACCTAGGGATTGGGCCTGCCCTCTGCCACCCGGGAGCAGGCCTAAGCCAGCAGGGCATTATCTCCCGAGGGGTCCCAGACTACGAGAGGGCACAGGCCAGGCTGAGGGACCCCCCGTCCCCCCCCTGAGTGCACAAATTTTTGTGCACCGGGCCTGTAGTATATATATAAAAGCCTAAAGCAACTGTTTGACCATATGACCGGTAGCTATGATGCTCATTGACCACTAGGGGACAGACGCTCAATGCACAGGCATGAAAACATGGAACAGACTGATGAATCCCAGAGGGAAGGGGGGAGGAGGGAGTGTGGGAAAAGATTAACTAAAGATCTTATATGCATACTGGAGGCCCATCCATGCACCAATGGGGTCCCTCAGCCTGGCCTGTGGGGATCGGGCCGAAACCGGCAGTTTGACATCCCCTGAGGGGTCCCAGATTGTGAGAGGGTGCATGCCAGGCTGAGGGATCCATGCACTGGGCCTCTAGTTTTATTTAAGAGAACTGAGCATTTTTGGATTTTGGCATCTATGGGAGTCCTATAACCAATCCTCTTGGATAGGATATCGAGAGACAGCTAGACATTCCTGGTGAAAATATAAACTGGCATAGCCACTTTTAAAAAATCAGTTTCTTAAAAACCATACAACCCAGCAATTTCACTCCAAAGTATCTACATAAAATCATATGTCCTCCTAAAAACTTGTGCATAAATGTTTATCAGAGCTTTATTATAGTAGCCCACACTGGAAACAATCCAAATCAATAAACGTAATGTGGAAACATTATAACACTCTTCATGAACAAAAAGAAATAAAACTGATACCTGCTACACCACCAATGAACCTCAAAAATATTATGCAGGTAAAATAAGCCAGACTTAAAAGACTATGCATTGCATTATTCCATTTTCAACCAGGGATGAAGGACCTGCAGCTTCAAGAGCAGCCTGTCAAACCTCTGTCATTACTGGTCATGGGGCAATTCGAGAAAAATATAAGGGAGGGAAACCATCTCAAGGAAGATGGAAGAGCTGAATGCCTGATAATGGAAGGTTCTGGTGGCGTGAAGGAGAAGAGTCACAGAGAAGGGAAATGAGTCCCTTGTCAGAGCGGTCATTTGTTAAGAAGTGATATCATGTGCTCCGAAGCTGGTGACTCCCTGATCACAGTCTAGGACAGTGGTTCTCAACCTTCCTAATGCCACCACCCTTTAATACAGTTCCTCATGTTGTGGTGACTCCCAACCATAAAATTATTTTTGTTGCTACTTCATAACTGTAATTTTGCTACTGTTATGAATTGTAACGTAAATATCTGATCTGCAGGATGTATTTTCATTGTTACAAATTGAACATAATTAAAGCATAGTGATTAATCACAAAAACAATATGTAATTATATATTCAATATGTGTTTTCCGATGGTCTTAGGCCAGGGGTGGGCAAACTTTTTGACTCGAGGGCCACAATGGGTTCTTAAACTGGACTGGAGGGCCGGAACAAAAGCATGGATGGAGTGTTTGTGTGAACTAATATAAATTCAAAGTAAACATCATTACATAAAAGGGTACGGTCTTTTTTTTTTTAGGATTATTCATTTCAAACCGGCCGTAGTTTGCCCACGGCTGTCTTAGGCAATCCCTGTGAAAGGGTCGTTTGATCCCTAAAGGGGTCTCGACCCACAGGTTGAGAACCACTGGTCTAGGAGATTACCTGTGACAATACGGTGGTATGTGATGTGTCAAATAAGTAGTAGAGGGCAAAGGTCATGAACTAGAGACCAGGAAGACACATCTGTCTCTCAGATGTTTCTTGTTTGGCCTGTTCAGTGTTTTAGAAACAAGAGGGGATACCAGCCCTAACCGGTTTGGCTCAGGGGATAGAGCATCGACCTGCAGACTGAAGGGTCCCAGGTTTGATTCCGGTCAAGTACATGTACCTTGGTTGTGGGCATATCCCCAGTAGGGGGTGTGCAGGAGGCAGCTGTTTGATGTTTCTCTCTCATCGATGTTTCTAACTCTCTATCCCTCTCCCTTCCTCTCTGTAAAAAATCAATAAAATATAATTTTTAGAAAATATGGGATACCACATACCTATTGACATTTCTGAAGAAAACATCAGAAGATCAGGGAAAACAACTACATTTCAGCAAGGTAACCACCAGCTGGAGTGTGCACTCTCCGGTTCACCACAATCGCTTTCACTCACTATTGCCTCACACCCACCTCTCTTCACTCACATATGTGAATGGCCCTGATCCTGGAGGCCTGTGCGCTTTTAATCCCTGTCAAAGACTAAGAATCCATCTGTTTATTGGAATATAGTTAAGGAGTCCTCTTACTTGGTATTTTTTTAGCCACCTGTTCTAACTTATCCACTGTTAAAAGACATATGAAATATATATATAAAACCTAGATTAGTGTCTGACACAGAACAGATACTCAATAATGATAATTACAATAATTATTAATCCATGAAATAAAAATCAATACTGAAAAAACCTTTCTTCATTCAGATTTTTCACTGATTCAACCTGGCCAATTCTCACCACACAATAATACTAATTTTTCCCTCCCTTTGAATCTATTTTACGCAAAATAAACCAAATCTGCACTTATCAATGAGTCAATATGAGTCTGGCTGTACATACTGAATTCTACGAAGTCAGTGTTAGCCTGATGTTACTTATTAACTGGTCTATTAATGATCTGCTAATGGAAGGGGGAGCCGGACAAGCCACCTGGGCGCTAGTGGCTCCCCAGTGGAGAGTAAGACTTAAATACAAAGTTAAACAGTTTTAAATGAAGCAGGGCCCCTCAGATGGACTCTGAAAGGAGAGGCTTCTTTGTATTGTATGAAAGGAAGGAATAAAAACAAACTGCCTAAGTGTGAAATGCAGTCAGAATTGCCTGGAGCAAGCACAGCCCTAAAGGATGTGATCCTCTCAGAAGAATTTATCCTGCAGCTGGCAGAGCACTCAGCCAGTGGATCCAGTTCTTTCTTTCTTTTTTTTTTTTTTTAGCTAGGAAGGTGCTGAGGTGAAGGACATTGCTGGAGCAAAGGCACTGACCCCGGTGGCCTGGCCAAGACAGGCTGGGCTCCCTCCCCCAGTCCAGTGGTCGGCAAACTGCGGCTGGCGAGCCACATGCGGCTCTTTGGCCTCTTGAGTGTGGCTCTTCCTAAGCCTTAGGAGTACCCTAATTAAGTTAATAACAGTGTACCTACCTATATAGTTTAAGTTTTAAAATTTGGCTCTCAAAAGAAATTTCAGTCGTTGTACTATTGATATTTGGCTCTGTTCACTAATGAGTTTGCCGACCACTGCCTTAGGCAGCTTAACCTGGCGTCCAATGCTTGGGTTTGTCCAACATGGAGATGGATGCCCTGGGTGCTTCTCCCACCTCAGCCCCAGTCAGGCTTTCATTTGAGCCCACTCCGCAGTGTTGCCCTCTACCCTGGGATGGAACTGGGAAAGTGCAGAGAAGAGCAGAGAAAGTCATTGAAAGAGAGAAATGGTTTGGGCCAGACAGGCAGGAGAATTTGGAGTACAGTGCTAGAGGAGGAGGGGGAAACTCAACACAATAGTCTCTACAGAACAAGGTAAAGGTGCCAGCAACGAGGCAATTAAGGTGAAGGCTAATAAATCCAATAATCAGAGACTTAGAACAACAAAGAAGCTTAAATGTTGCGATTTCTGATCCCTCCTGTGTCTTATGATGGATGGAGGCTCAGAAAGTGTCAGTCAGTGAGGTACATAAAGGCCATGACAGAAATGGGAAGGACCTCAGGACTCTTCATACTAATATAATGCCAATTATTTTCTTTCTATATCTATTTCACTCAAAATGAACTAAATCTGCACTTGGAGTCAATATGAGCCTGGTTGTACATACTGAATTCACCCCTTCTTTCCCCTTCTAGGAGCCACGGCAAGTAATTCAACAGGAAAAATACAAACACAGGCCCGAGAAGATTACGAAAATTGTCCACAGTTCCCAGTGAGTAAGAGATGAATCAGCCAGCACAAGACAAACTTCTACATTCCCCCATCAGTCTCCTCACGAAATGGCTCTGAAGCTCTGGTAACACCTAGATTTTTCCAAACATTTTAAGCCAAAAGCTACCAGTCTATTTTGAACAAGATTTCTCTGGCTGGTATTAACAAAGATGCCCCAGGTTCTCTTTAACAACTTTTTGGAAAAAAAGAAAAAAGAAAAAAGAAAGGTGGGGGGCATTTTCTACTATTACTCCAAGAAGATCAAGTTGATTCTGATGGGAGCACACCTTTCATCCTTCTTGTTTTCTGGCTAGTGAGAACTCAAGCTTTCCATATGCCTGGGAGTACGCGGCAGTGGCAGGGAAACATACCATGTGATGTGACTTTTGTGTGTGCTCTCTGTAATTGGAGTTGACAGGCCCAGGTTACCTTCATTTCCATAGTGCCTTCCGCTGTTCCACAAGGCACTCTCTCTACCTGACAGCTCTCTGGCTTGCACCTGGAAGCTTCAGCTACAGCAGCAAGGACAATGGCTGGGTCTCCCGCATTAGGTAATGAGAACATCCTTTCAGCACCCCCGTGTGAGGACCCCTGGCATAGAGTTACAGATCAGATAGGCACTGGATGGGGCAGAGTTGCCTTCTTTCTTTCTCTTTTCACTTTTCTCCCAGTCCACCCTCAAGGATCTTCCCCAATAGCGAAGGAGATCTGATCTTTTTAGCATGCTATTAAGCTCCAAACTAGAAGCAAATGACTCTTTCATTTTCATCCAGGAAACATGGCCAATAGTAAGCCAGAGCCCCAGGCGGGTATTGTGAGGTCAGAGTTAACATCTCCACAGCAAGCAAAGAATTTGCCATTTCAGGAGGCCTGAGCACCCACCCCACTCCCCCCAGAGGGGGAGGGGAGCACCTGTATTTTTCCCTCACAGGCCTGCAGCAAGTCTGCTCCCCTCATTTCCACGCTGAAGCCTTTCAGGTGAGAGGGATGTTGAACTCTTCCACAAGTTCATCTCCAGATTGCTCTCCCAGTTCAGCAACGTGTCTGCTCTCTAGTGCCCATTTTCATTATTATAATAATTATTGTTGTTGCTGTTGTTATTTTTGTCTCTATGTTAAGCGTGGATCTGATTTTACAGACAATTTACATGAATACATTTACATGAATAAAATCCTGGTAGCTTCAAGGGCAAAATTTCTTTACCACAGAACTGATCATTGGTGACTTATGATTTGACTTCTGTCCATTCGAGGCAAGCTCTTAAAATTCTTATGGGATTACTAAGCAAAAAAGTCTGTTGGTTACATAATGTGATTGAACTAAATGTAATGAGTCAGGAGACGGTGGTTTAGTTACTGTCCACTCCTCTCTCCCAGACTCATTTCACTTGATGATTGAGTGCATTGCTTTATTTCTTGAGGAAGAGTCCTGGTCCCAGGAGTGCTTTATTGTTACTACTATTGAGCAGTTATGTCAATTGGAGCATTTTCACTTTCTTCTTAATTTTAATAAAAAATAGAGTTTTTGAGTAGGAAGAAATCATAATTTATCTCTGCCTTCCTGCTGAAAGGTGATGAACCCAATTTTGCATTTGTACTTTTAAAGGCAGGAAGACACCACTTCTGAGGGGCTCAAACTCCCAGAGACATCACCCTTTATATTTCATTTCTATTTATTTTCAAAGGCTTTTACAGAAATGCAAGGGTACTAGACACAGACATGATGAATTATCTGCTATAGATTGTATTTTGCTCTGAAAATGGAATAGCTTGAAAAGAATACATGTTTTAGTAGGGGAAATATAATGGCAATCCCTTTTTTTCTTTTATTCTAACATATATAAGCTTCATATTTTCACATTTCCTACAGTGGGATGCATCTGAGAAGGGATATGTGCCTTTATATAGAATTTCTTTCCCCCACGCTGAAAAGTTATTTAATCAGTGATGTGTTCTGTATTTGATGGCATCTTGCAAATGAAGATATGTGGTGATTATAACACCTTATATGTTATCTCCTTGTAAAGCACTTTTCGTTTGTAGATAATGTGTATGTTTTGTATACTTGTTTACCCAAATTCTACAGAAAAATATATGTTAGGCATCCTGCTTTCCATGTCCCACTTAATGAGAATTCCCTAGACAAGAAAAAGGATGATGGCAAAGAAAACTCAGGCCAGATGTCAGAAAGGGATAGAGCAAGGAGCAGAGAGTTACAGCTCTAGGAAGGAGGCCAGCTCTCCTCTACAACTCCTTGAGCAAGTCACTTCTCGGACACTGAGCTCTCATCTGCAAAACGAAGACGTTACAGAAACTCTCTAAAGACCACAAGGGCCCTCCTGTTATTTCCTCAATCTCAAACTCAATGGCAAGGAGTAAGACATTACTCGAAAATTTAGACAGTTAACATTTCTTTAAAAAAACCCCACAAAACCCAAATCTTCATGTTTGGCCCAATACTGACGATTAATGTTTCTCATTTGTCTACACCAGCGGTTCTCAACCTGTGGGTCGCGACCCCTTTCACAGGGGTCACCTAAGACCATCGGAAAACACATATATAATTACATATTGTTTTTGTGATTAATCACTATGCTTTAATTATGTTCAATTTGTAACAATGAAATCGGGGGTCACCACAACATGAGGAACTGTATTAAAGGCTCGAGGCATTAGGAAGGTTGAGAACCACTGGTCTACACCATGACTCACCATTTCACCGTTCTCATTCCTAACACCGTTTGTAATGTCAAACTTCAGAGTGGGCCACATTCTGCTCTCTCATGCCAGATGTGATAGAAAGGGGATTGTTTGAAAAGCAGGGAGGATCATGGTTGCTTTAGGAATCCCTCAGTATTTTTTTTTTTTAAGAATAATGGTGGGTAAAGGCAGTTCCAAGAACAATTTGAAATAACTGAAAGCGATGATGCATTGCAAACCCAATATTTCTCTCAGAAATCACACTACAAGAGTATTTTATTGACCAGGACTAGACTTGTCAACATTTGGTATTGTGATTCTGGGGACACCAGGAAAGGAGTGATAGCCTTTTGTGTGGTATCAGGTGTTTTTAATCCTGTGTTCCCATATTTATCTAAGTTGTGATTTCTGCTTTAATTAATCACAGTCAAGCAGAGATTATTGCCATGCATATCATGGAAAGAGCATGGCTTAATACCTGTCAACACTGCCATTCCTTAGAAAAGATGGGGAGCACTGTGTACCTATGGGACTGACATATTTCTCTAGCTACTTATCACATTTCCTACCCCACGGTGCTATTCAAAACTGTTTCTCCCTTGAATAATCACAATGTCCCATTCAAATAAAAAAATGACAATAGCCCACATGGTCCTAGTTAAGTATTTAGCATTCAGATCAAGGTTTAAAGAAAAGTATAAGGACTCTATAGTGATGAATACTTGGTCCAGGTTTTTAATATCCCACTAGTTCATAATAGATTTTCTAAATGTTATCCAATATGTGGACTTATAAACAGTGGCACGTATAAAATATGCCAAGTCACCATCGACAGAATATTCCTAAGGCCGGCTACCTTGTCAGTGAACCCACATTGCCCCACTGTAGTGACTTCCAGAGAAGGCAGCTGAGTTTGCTCTGCACTGTGATCCATACTGTGCTGTGACAGCAACAGCAGAGAGCGTGTTAACTCTGCTGGTGAGAAGCTGGCTCGGAACACAGAAACTCACATCAGGGATTTATCAAAATAAAAACCACGGTGCAAACTATTACCTTCCCACCACTCCATGTCCCCAGTAAATCTTTTTGTGAGTCTATTAAGGCACTAGGCTGAGAAGATATATACTTTCCCCTCGTCTCAGTCATGCTAACAGGGGATTCATTTGGGTGGGGAATGGCTTCTTTTTTCAAGAGTCTCACTGGCAGGAAGTGAACAGCGATGATACAGAATAATATTTTGTGCTGCTTAGATGCTACACCCATAAGAATTAGCCTGGAATGCCTTTCCTTCGGAAGGTTTAGCGATTTCATAACCATTCTCAAGAATTCCCAGCAACTCTTCTTCTCCTACCACATCCTATACCCTCAGTCTACAGGACCGGATGGCGGCTTCCTGATCACCTCTAATGAGAGAAGGCCTGGAAGAACACAGACCATCTCAGCAACGGACTCCAGGCCCTGACTTTAAAAGCATCTGATTCTCATTTTTCCTTTGGCATTTTTACACATACCCTTTTGCAAACTTGATTCATTTCTCTTTAGCTCTGAAAAAAAAGTCTCTGGCTGGAATAAGAAGTCAGGAATGTGGGAGTTCATACATTGTGTGCATGTGTGGTTAGCGGTGTGTGTGCCATTTGTACACATCACTAACTGGGGAAGTTAAATCATTTTTGGATACAGTTTGTGGCAAGAGTATCCAATGTGCCAACCCCAGGTCTTTGAAGTAACATTCAGTACAACCTGTTATTGAAGCATTTCGTGCCAGCTTAAAGGGGAGGAAGTACCCACTGAAAGAGGAATATTTTCCTTCTCTGGCCCTGCAAGCCACAGAGGGACATTCCTTCAACTCATCCGAGCAAGAAAGAACTTCTAAATGTTTCTTTATTTTCATTCCATCTGGTGAGGACATAATGACTGATGATATGAATATTTTCTCTCCTTAAGTTCTCTCTCTCTGCATCTCATCTCTTCTAAAACAGGATTTAATAAGCAGAGGTGTAAATTAGAGATGGTTAATGTGGGCAGACACAGTCAAGGGAAGAACCCACTTCAGTAGATGAGTCACTGGGTTAGAGGTCGAAGCTTAGGGGGATAGGTCCACCCTCCTGCTTGGAGGTCGAAAGGTGCAAGGCCCATGTCCAAGCAGAGGCCCCAGGAACTTCAGCACACTGCTTTATCTCTTGACACTTTATGGATAAAGGGAAGATAACGACCACTGTTGCACCACTCCCTTCCACAGGCTTATTCAGAGCTTTTGCTCATTAAACAGAGGGAAGAGTATTTTGGAAGCACCGACCATATAACAACAGCCTTGGCCAGCAGCAGATCCCTTCCTTTGTTCCCCAGCGTTCATGGACTTATGCATAGTTTTCAAAGAGTTTATCCTACTATAATGTGCTGAAGAGTAAAATCCACATAAAAGAGAATTTTAAAGGCATATGAACTCCACCTGTGTATATTCAGGACTTGAGATTTTTACCCCTCAAAAGAGTTTACAAACCATCCACTGGCTGAAGGAACCACCAGCCTTGTCATAGAGAGAGAGGGTTTTATCAGCTCTCTCGTAGGGGTCTGTGTGGGGGGCTTAGATGAGAGAGACATACGGGCATCCAGTTTACCGAACTACCTGTGGTGACGTTGAGGGATGAGGAGCTGTTCCCCTGACCCTCCTGGGCACACAGCTCACTGTCTCTCTGCCCTCATCCTCAAAGAGGCGAGGAAAAAGCCCCTGTGGACTCTGCAGCAGGCGAGGACACCCCGTGGCAGCCTGGCTGGGCCTCCTCCTTTTAGTCTGGGAAGCTGAGTCCAAAGGGTGCTGACCCTGCACTCCAGAGAAAGGCACCAGGGGAGGTAGTTGGATCGGGTGTGAGCTATGTGGTTGTTAGAAGAAACAAAGAGACCTACATTGTTCTGACTTCCTCAGCAGGTCAGAAAGGTGCCGGCTGGGAAACCTTACCCATGCGCCACCTGGGGAGCTGGCTGTTTCTTGAGCAAAAGGACATGCTTTCTCTAACAATGCAGTCAAGTGGCTTCCAAGGGGCACCTGCCATTCACCTCCTCTTTTTAAAAAACAAAAACATTCTGTTATCATAATAAAATCTTTTTTTTTAAACTCACCAACCCTGTAACTCCACTCCAACTGGCCATCCCCTGGGATTCATAGGCATGAGCCGTCAGCTGTGTGACAGGGGTGCAGCCTGGGGTCCACCTGGGCCCTTTGTTTCCGTTGCCACTTCCGTCCGTGCAAGGAGAGCGCAGAGCATACGGATGCAGTGTCCATTAGAGGCACCTGCTGAGGAGGTGTGGCTCTTCGTTTGCAAATCTCAGTTTCCTATTTCTGATATCGACCAATGGACTGCTCCTACCCTACCTAAATCAGTGATCAATTGCAACAGCCCCAAATAAAGGTAGTGTTTCTAGGATCCAGGAGCTACCTCTTTCTTCCAACTGGAACACATTTACAAGTTACCACTAAGATGGCAAGGTCCTCTTCCGAGAGAAACCCCAGTCCCTGGCCGCTTTAGGTCTCCTGTGTTCCTCCTGAGGCACCTAAGAGGCCTTTTGCTTTGGGATTCCTACCGACTGTAAGAGTGGACTGAGTGAGCAGATAAGCCATTTGTAGTGCACAGCCAGCAGGCAGGTTTCACAGGTGGGAGGAATTCCCGCTCTCCAGGAGCAAACCTGGGTGGGGACAGAGGGGCCTGGAGGAAACAGACAGAGCTGAACCTCACGCTCGCTGCTCTCTAGCGAGGTGCATTAATGAGCCTGTTAAGGGCGCCGTAAGTGGAGGGTCAAGAAGCTTCAGTACCAAATGGGGGCCTCTTTGTGACGCCAGGAGATTGTTTCTGCTTAAGGAGAAGGGTTTCCGGGAAGGTGGGAAGGAAAGTGCACTGACTATGACGCCAGGAACTGTGCTGGACACTTGTTTCATTGCATCCTCTTCACAGCTGAGAAGTGGGCCTGGCCCTATTTTACGGATAAGAAAATGAGGTGCGGAGAGGCTAGGTAACTTGCTCGAGATGGGATTGGTCACAGATTAGTAGCAGCCATAGGGAATAAGCCTTGAACTCAAGTTCCAAAGAATATGCGTAGTCCGCTAAACCAGCTCTTTTGCTTTGAAGTCCTTCTAAGGACAGGACCCTGGTGGTGAAGGCAGTTGGGACAAGGGATGGTGTTGCGGCACAAGGCTGTGCGATGCAAGTGCTAATTAATAAGGTCTTGTGCTTTACCTTAAAAAACGAATCACAGTGTTGCAATTAACCTTATACTGTATTTGTTTACTTTAATATAAAAATATAACTTCTCTTCCAACCCTTTAAGTATAATTGTCTGGAAGAGGAGGCATGTTTAGACGATGGCGTTGACTGTCTCCTGGGTACGCAGGGCTGTTAGGATGAACATGCTCTGGGTACAGGTGTCCGGTTTGAGGAATACCAAGCTACCCAGTGGGACTCCCTTTCTGGAGGTTATAGTCACAGGTGGCCCTGGATGTGGTACGTTATCAAGGGGATTTGTGCTTCCACCCCAAGTTGGACTAAAGGAGGCTGAATAACTGCCAATTTTCTATGGCACTAATAACCTAATGATTAAGGGTAAGGTGATGGAGTCAGACAGGCCTGGGATTTGAATGTGGACTCCACTTCCTGCCAGCTGGGTGATTTGAGGCAAGTTACTTAACTTCCCTAAGTCTCAGTTTTTAACCAGTAGAAAGTTTGACATATAGGTTAGGATATAGAGAGGAGAGGTATAGAGAGAGTAGGTTCCATAGCTTATTTGCACTTTTCAATGGAAGACCCATTGAAACTCAGTCTTCAGCCTACTGTCTATGGATTTTTTAATATTTTAAAAATATATTTTTATTGATTTCAAAGAGAAAGGAAGAGGGAGAAAAAGAGATAGAGACATTAATGATGAAAGAGATTCATTGACCAGCTGCCTCTAGCACGCTCCAGACTGGGGATATAGCCCACAACCTGGCATGTGCCCTGACCGGGAATCAAACCAGGATCTCCTGGTTCATAGTGCTTAACCACTAAGCCATACTAGCTGGGCAATCTATGGATTTATAAACTGCTACCACCGAGGTACACTTATTAACCAAATGAGAGGAAACCAGAACACTTGTTCATCTTCTTTTTTTTTTTTTTCCAAGCAAATTACTTACTATATTTTTACTGCAAGAGGGAGTAAAAGTGTAAAAATGGTACCTAATGGAGTCCAATATTTAAATTATGAATGAATAATGTGCTTTGCAGAGACAAAATAAACCAATAAATGATTAAAAAAAATAAGTTACTGCGACCTACCTCATAAGGGGCTGATTAAATTAGACCATTACTGTACAGAAAGCACTTAGCTCGAGGCTGGCACACCACGATCATTTATACATGGTGGTTATTGTTATTATTACCAAGAGCAGTGGGATGTGTGAGAGTGGGCCCTCCAGCCACCTCTTTACCTCCCTTCCCTGGCTCCCTCCTCCGCTTCACAAAAGATGATGGCCTGAGGATGCTCCATTTCCTCTGCAGCAAGTAAAAATATTTGGGCTTCCCACTCAGTGTTTCCTCCTCCCGCTCCCTGAGCTGCACATGTTGGGTAACTGTCTAATTCTGCTGCAGCTAACCATCCCCCCCCCCACCCCGCTTGGTTTTATGTAGCAACACATGCAACTGTTTGACCTCCTTATATTTATTGCAAATCGCAAGTGATAAAGTAGGATAGGGAATCTGGATTTTATACAGAGAAAGAGAAAGGCCAATAAGAAAGCATGCTCTTTAAAAAAAAAGAAAAAAGTCTGACATTGTAACCAGATGTCTAGCCTAACTAGTCATTTGCAATGCACAGAAATTCGGAGCCCGGAAGAGCCTGTCTTCTAGTGTTAGTGGACCCCAAATCCACGCACAGTATCTGGTGCTGCTTCCACAGGGTGTCAGGCCATTAGCCAGGATTGTCTACAGCCTTCCTCCCCTGGGTGGCGGCAGGACATTCCCCCCGTATTTATGTGCCTTCTTGTCTTTATCATCATTGTTAGTCTTGTTCCCCCAAAACAATTTTGCTTTCTGTTTGAAAGAGCACTGTAGTAGAAAAAAATTTGTGGTCAGATCCCTGCCTTGAATAAATTTACAACATAAAGATCACAGAAGAGGTAGGCCGGTGTGAATAAACCATATTCCCAAGAAGCAGCTTACAGTGGCTCCTTAGAAGGAACTCTGCAAGATAATGAGACCCTGGGTGGGAAAAGGCCGGCCAGGGAGTTAGCTGAGTAGCTTTTGCTGACTAATTTGACCCCCACAATTACCATCTCCATGTAGCAAAAGGGCCAAAAAACACCTTCGTGATGGAGGTTCATAAAGAGAATGATTGTGGGAGGGACAGAAATGCTAGTGAGCGGAGCCCCTTATCTTGGAGAGCGGAATATTTCCTCCTGGTGGAAATCAGCTGTTCTGCCAAAAGAAGCCGAGGGAGTGATTGGGAGGTTTTCACATGTTATGTAAGCAAGTTTATTTTGGGAGCTCGGGGTATGCTGTGCTGCTGCCTTTAACCACATCTGCTCTATTTCCATCATGACCACTTCATTCCTGGGCTGCGTGGAACATGGCCTACATTAGTGCTGGGTCATTAGGAGGTGGCGAGACTCTGAACTTAGCGAGATGCTCCAGTGAAGCTTGCTGACCTCTGCCCAGAAATCAACAGATCAATTTGGAAATTGAAAGACTTTATGAGTTCAAGCAATCTATGGCATTTGGATTCCCATTCACACATGTGTTTGAATGCCCCTTACTTTGCTCAGTCTTTGCTTTCTCACCTTTTCACTCTAGCAGTTAAAATAAGTATTGCCCAACCTTTCTTCATGAACTCATAATGCAAATTCCATATGCTTCAAACGGAAAACCTTAAATAGTTATGGCTTTGTGTTTGGGAAGTTCACATACCTCCTAGGATTTTTCTCAGCTAGGATTGCACAGACTTCTCCCGCCTTCATACGGCTCTGCGGCCTACCCTGTCCTGAATCTACTCCTCTGCCTTCACAAAGCTGGTGCCAGATCTGCTCTCTCAAGTTTCCTCTTTTAATTGGCTTGAAAATTGTTAAAGTATAATTTTCCAAAAGGTGAAGATCATGATTCTCCGGCACACATAAAACAAACACCCAACAAGGATTCTATTTAACTCAGCAACTAATGGAGGAGCAAATAAGATGTTAGGCCAATGCAAAGAGCACTTGAAATGTTTCTATAGAGTCGATTTAACAAAGAAATATTAGTATAGGATTTCTGGGTCAGATACAATAGTAGTTAATGTCCAATGGCTCCATAAACCCTGGTTTCCATTAGTAATCTATTCACTCCAGGCGGTAATATTTGCATCTTTACTAGATCAAGATCTCCATGTTAACCTCTGCCACTACAGAACTGTAAATTGGGAAAAAATAAAATGGAAAAAGTACAGCCCAGCATGCTACTGAAAGTATACTCAGTTATATCCTTTTCAAACACTGAATAATTTCTCAGACAAAATCTTGAGTCTCTCAGAACCCCCAGTCCCCCCCCGAAATTACTTTTTTTTTCTTGCTGAATTCCTCTCCTCTATCCATCTCTTCCCCAGGTCTCTCACTCCCTTTCACAGCCAAAGTAAGTTGTCTAGTTTCTCATTCATTCTATTTCCTCCCCCTCCATTTATTTCAGTCCACTCCAATATAAATTCTGGCCACATCATTTTTCTGTCTTCCTTTTTTTTTTTTCTTGTTTTGCTCTGGTTACCAGTGACTACTTGTTTCTAGACCCAAAGACTATTTTTTATTCCTTATCTTAGCCGGCTTGTCAGTGGCTTCTGAAGTTTTAACAACACACTCCTTGATATATTTTTCTCACGTTGGCTCCCGGGACCTAATGCTCTCATAGCTTTTTTGTCCTACTTCTCGAGGTGCTTCTTTTCAGTATCCTTTGCTGGCTTGTTTCCTACTAACCTGCCATTAAACATTGGGATTCTCTAGGTTGGTACCAGGCCCTCCACTATCCTTTAATATTTTCTTCCTCTCAGATATCATCTATGCTAACAACTTCAGTTATCCCCATTGGCAAATGAAGCACAAGTTTGTATATCCAGGCTAGATACTTCAGCTCATATACCCATCTGTCTATTTGACATCCTCTCTCCAATTTCCAGAGACATTTGAACTTTAATATGCATAAACTTGGACTTACGACCTCCACCTCCAGGAATCCTGCTTAAAATTAGTCTTCTTCCAGAGTTCCACATCTCAGTGAAGGACAACACTGCCTATTCAGTTATGCAAACAACATCGTGGGATGCTACCTGGACACCTCACTCTCACCAAGACCTGTCACTTTCAGACCCAGCTTAGATGTCTACCTCTATGCAGAGGAGCTTGCCAGAATTCAATGAAATGACCTATGGAGTTTAGAACAAGCCACGAAAATGGTGTTAAATGATTAAGTATGCTAATTATAACTGCAAAATGTCAGGTAATTTAGATTCTACTGATAAACTCTGGAATATACATCCCAGTTCCAAAAGAATACTTATGGGAGTCAGGGTTCCAAGGAAGGACCCAGTTTCTTGGTCCAAAAAGGGCTAGACATGGGCATGGTAGACACATTGTCAGGTTGAGTTAGTGCTGCTTCAGGTATGGAGAGAGAAATCAGGATCATGTTTTAAAGAGTTGAAGAAGACTTGAAGGAGAATTCCTTTATTTTTCCTTATTTCCTACTTCTTTCCTTAATGACATTTACATTTTTATAGCGATGATGAAAATATTCATTGCAAGATCCCTTTTGAAGACGTAGAAAATTATAAAGAACAGAATGCATATCAGCCTTAAATCCATCACCCAAATGAAACCATTGTTAACATTTAGTTTATATATTATTTTAAATATTTCTCTATACTTACATATAATTACATAGAACTAATATGTATTTACACATATTTTATTAAAAGAAGGTCCAAGCTGTATATAATGCAGCATAAGCAGTTTTAATATCAAAGATAAAATATCCTTACTTCTAGAATTCATTAGTTTTCTTATAGTTGACTTTCTAAGATCTAGAAGTCACTGCCAATTTAGGCATACTGCACTATGTGACCTTTCAATATTTCCTTTCCCGCTTGTCCTTTTTCTGCCCTCCTGTGTCACAGAGTTCCAGTCAAGAACCACGCTCAGCACCCACAGCACTAGTGAGAATAACATAGTCCTGCTCAGGAGGAGTTTACAAAGAGATAAATATTCACAAAAGGGTTGAAGGTAGAGTTGGGACACAACAGCCACAATAAAATTGGTTTTCTTTCTGTTTTATTGATCTTAGAGAGGAAGAGAGAAACACCAATTTCTGTATGCACCCTGACTGGGGACCAAACCTGCAACCCGGGCATGTGCCCTGACCAGGAATCGAATTGGCGACATCTTGGTGCAAAGGTTGACACTCAACCAACTGGGCCACACTGGCCAGGGTAAAATTGGTGTTCTAATTTTATTTATTCTTTCCCCTCACCCATTTAATTGTTTTTTTCTTATGATGGAGCTAGCAGATGAGATTATAGCAGAAGAAATGGTAGAGAAGGGAGACCATATGGGTACGGTTGTGGGTATGGAGGTATTAGGTGAACATGACACAAACAAAAATTTCTACCTTGCTAGGAAATTTCATTACACAAAGGGTATGCTCCACACAACATCAGATGATCAAATTATGATGTAGTGAAAACTTGGTTTCACACTGATAAATTATGAGTCCAGGAATATTACCACCATCTAGTATTTTTGTACTTCTTTTCTCTTATATTGGCTCTCTGATTCCTAATAGAAGTTATAGTTCCTCTAAAATCTAGTTAAAATTTAAAATAATTTAAAAATAATAACAAAATAAATATAACCCCCATAGTTGTTTGATGAAATATGTAGTTATTTCTGCCTATGTGGTAAAATGTGTTAGAAAGAAGCACATACACCTAAGGATTACTGACATTGCTATAATTATATCTATATCTATATCTATATCTATATCTATATCTATATCTATATCTATATCTATATCTATATCTATATCTATATATCTATGTCTATATTTATATCTATATCATCTATATCTATATCTATATATCTATATCTATATCTATATCTATATCTATATCTATATCTATGTCTGTATTTATATCTATATCATCTATATCTATATCTATATCTATATCTATATCTATATCTATATCTATATCTATATCTATATCATCTATCTATATAAAAGCCTAAGCAACGATTCAACCATTCAGCCAGTAGCTATGATACGCACAACCACCAGGGGGCAAACACTCAACTCACAGGCATGGAAACATGGAACAGACTGATGAATCTCAAAGGAAAGGGGGCAGGGATAAGGGGAGGAGGCAGGAAGAGATTAACCAAAGATCCTATATGCATACTAGAGGCCTGGTGCATGGATTCATTGCTTGGTGGGGTTCCTTGGCCTGGCCTGCAGGGATTGGGCAGAAACCAGCAGTCCAATATCCCCCGAGGGGTCCCAGATTGCGAGAGGGTGCAGGCCAGGCCAAGGGACACCACTGGTACACAAATCCATGCACCGGGCCTCTAGTATTATTATAATAAGGATTATAGTGATTGCCAATACTTCAGAGTTTATACTCCCAACTCCCTGTTGGTATTAATGGAACCATGTGGTCATATACAAAAAGAATGCACAATATAGGAGTGACAATACCGAATTAAGTATGCGAATCCTCCCCAAGGAAATATATGTCAAACAGGAGCTGATTTCTTAAGTGACATAACTATCCTCAGCAGTGGACTGAAGAGGAGAAAGCTGAGGCATTAGTCACCTGTAATTGCTGCTACCATGTGCCCTAAGACTTACTTTATTTCTTACATGTGGGTCCAGGTTAACATATTTTCCCTTTGACGAATGTGGCAGAGACTGACAAAGCATTCATCAAGCCCATTTCCTCTTTCTCCTGGGCACATAGCTAGACTACATATCCCAGCCTTCCTTGCAGCTAGGTGTGACCTTGTGACTGAATTCATGCCAACAAAATTCATACTAACAGAATGTGGGCAAAAGTGATGCAGACCACATTCAGGATTGGCCCAAATATACCTCTTCTCTTTTTCTCTTTCCCAGTTGGCTGGATGGAATTTGTGTGGATTGGAGGAGCCACAAGATGGAAGGAGACTGGCTCTTCAAATAACTTAAAGACTGTCTTTTCAATACATGTATTCATCATCCAGAAATGAACTTAAGTTGTCTAAAGTGACTAAGATGTTGAGGGTTTAGCAGGTTGGGTCACCTTAACTTGTATAACAATTCAAGTAATAGATGTGTGTGTTTTTTCTCAGTACCTGGGTGGTTCAGCATTATCTGCCATAAAAATTATACTAGTCATTCCTTGTGGGGCCAACCTTGACTATCTTTAACTCTCTCCTACCACTTACACTTCCTCTTCATTAGGCAAGTATTTGTTGTTTCCTAAACTCAATATGTATTTAAAATATTTTTAATCTTTGCAAAATTTTTTTTGCCTCTACCTGGGGTGCCTTTCCTTAGCCTAGCTATTCTGAAAGAAAACAATCCATCTTCTCCCTCAAGAAACAATTTAAATGCCACTTCACTTATGAAGCCACTTAAATATCTCCTCAATCTTTTGCATTTTCCTCATCCACCCATTTATCCACCTAGCCCTTCATTCAGCGAGTATTTACTGAGCATGACAATGTGTCAGGCCCCACGCAATAGAGATGCAAAGATGAATGATGTCTTCTCTCCATAGGGACCACAGAGTCCAGTTTGAGAGGAGAGACCTATCAGCCAATACTTACAACAGATAAAGGAAAATCTAAGGAGAAATATTGGGCACTACAAGAGCAAGAAGAGGACTTTGTATAGACTTCTCCCTCCCCCAGGAACACACTTGCATGACTGTGCTTCCCTCTACCTCCAGTTATCAAGTGTTCTCTCATGCTTATTTTCTTCATACCAATGATGACAAACTGTCTCTTTTGTTGACTTATTTGCTTTTGTCTACCACCTGTCTCCCTCATTCGGATATAAGAACACCGAGGACAAGACGCAGCATTTCTTTTCACCACTGTCTCTCTAGATCTAGCACAGTGACTGGCAGATAGCAGGTACTCAATAAATGCTTATTAAATGAATGAGTGAATGTATAGAACCAATGTGCCTGGGGATGGGTGGTTAGGAAGAGTTTCATGAAGGAAAATTACAAAGGATAAGTAGGAATTTGACTAGAAAACAGAAAAAAAGAGACTCCAGGCAGAGGGTACAGTATAAATAATAACATAAACATAGCCTAGTGTCTGTGAAAAACTATGAGAAATAGAATGCTGCTAGAGTAAAAGTGGTAATGGTGGTGAATAAGGCTGAAATATAAACAGTAGGCAGATGATTGCTTCACCTTCATCCACCTCACAAGCACTTTCTCTGAATTCCTAAAGTATTTCACACACAGCATGGGTGACACCATGTTGTTAGTGTATTTGTTAACATCTCTATGGGCGTGAAGGGCAGGAGGTGATTTTTACTCACTTCGTGTCCCCAGCTCCCGACTCTGTCACTGATGTGCATGGTAGGCAGTTGAGAAGGAAGAGGATTCTTAACAGTATTTCTGGCTATTCTTAAAGATAGGTGATACCCAGCATAACCATGTAATAGAGTGAACATTTATGCTGACAAAAGCTGTCGTGGTAGAGGAGAAAAAGGGTTGATGGTCTCCCTTTCCTCCCATGAGGTCAGTTGGAACAGATTGTGCTGTCCTGTCTTCCCACAAAACAAGGGTAACAAAATTAAAGTTGACAAAGTACCAAATCTAGAACCGACTTGAGCTGAGTTTCAGCAGATCTTTACATAAATCTTGCGTGTGTAGTGCTAAGTTAAAAGATGCTAATGTCGTTAAAGAAAACATACTGAGCAGAATAATATTAGAGATGAAGCCTGAAAATGGCTTATTTTTGCTTTGACGAAAAGCAGAAATAAATGCACATAATATAAAGCTGAGTCCTCAGGAAGAAAGAAAAAATAAAACTTTTCCTGTAAGATGCACCTCAAAATAAGGAAACAAATACCTTAGACACTAATAAGTGTTTTTTACACTCCTCTTCTTATAAAAACACTAGAGGCCTGATGCATGAAATTCATGCAAGAGTAGGCCTTCCTTCCCCTGGTTGCTGGCAAGGGCTTCCCTCTGGCACCCAGGACCATGGCTTCCTTCTCAGCCCCGGCTTCATCTGGAAAGTCATCTGGAAGGATGTCCAGAAGGACGTCTGGTCTAATTAGCACATTACGCTTTTATTATTTTATGTAAAATCCTACTAACCTGTGAGGAACAGTTAGTTTTTGTGTGTCTATCTTTCACACACACATACAATAAACACATGTGCATGTGTGTATTTTATAATGGGGGTACACATGCTATTTTATAATCTGATTTTCTATCTTAATATGTCATAGATATTTTTTCATATTAATGACTATGTATACAAATAGTTAGATGAAAAGTTTTCATGGAATACAGTCCACTATGTGAATACTTAAACTTACAGATTTACACATTTTTAATACATAACTTACTTGTAGGTCAATCAATCAAGAAGTTTTGATTGAGTCTTACTCAATGACAGCAACTGTTTTGTATAAGGAAACAGAGGCTGCATCTGGCACCTTAGAGCACTCTGCCACCTGCCACCTGCAGCGACTACTCTCACACTGACACAGGCCAGCAGACAAAACAGAGTCCTTGTCCTCAAATTTCTTGCATTTAACTGGGAGATGAGGAACGGGAAATAAACACAGAGGCAAATAAAGTACATTCAGGTACTGATGAGTAATATGGAGAAGATAAAAGGCAATGATATCCTAAAGAGCTACTTCAATTTCTGGTGATATATTAAACTGATCCAAAAATAGCCTCTCTTTTATGCCCCAACCACATATGGCACATAGTTTGGAAAGAATGCAGATTTTTTTTTTCTTTTAGGATGCATAGCTAAACTAGCAGGAGAGTGAGGAAAACTTCTAGAGAGCAAATACAAGAAGTACCAGGTATGCAATCATTTAGAATCATTCTGAGCCCAGCATCTCCCTGAGGACATAACCCAATATGGTGCTTTCATGGCTTCACAAGGTAGAGGAGACAAAGACGGCAGAGCCCTTGCAGGGAGGAGCATGAGAACTGAAAAGCCCCACAAATTCGGGGCTTCTGAACTGCTACCCACTGAGTGGTAGGGTGGGATAGAAATCCTTCCACCTACCCTTAGAAGGGGACCACAGAGAACTTCTGTCGTATGTCCAGGAGGAAGCAAACAAGGGTCTCTCCTGAGAATGCTTTGCCATAGCCCTGCCCTTGTGTGGGTTTGAGGTTTAAATCTATCCCACCCGTGTGACCTGGGAAACCCCAAGCCGAGAAATTAACACACAAAGCCAAGGAAAGCCCTCTGCTGAGTCTGAAACAGGCCCCCTGAATTCCCACATATTTAGGTTGCTCAAATCGCTCGAAAGTATTGGGAGACATATAGGAAACACACAACCATGAGAGTGAGGTATGTGTTGCCCTAACCCAGTGGTCGGCAAACTACAGCTCGCGAGCCACATGCGGCTCTTTGGCCCTTTGAGTGTGGCCACGAAGTTTCAATCACACTGTACGTGCATGCCCGCACATGGTATTTTGTGGAAGAGCCACACTCAAGAGGCAGCAGTTTGCCGACCACTACCCTAATCGGTTTGGCTCAGTGGATAGAGCGTCGGCCTGTGGACTGAAGGGTCCCAGGTTCAATTCCGGTCAAAGGCATGTACCTTGGTTGCGGGCACATCTCCAGTAGGGGGTGTGCAGGAGGCAGCTGATCGATGTTTCTCTCTCATCAACGTTTCTAACTCTCTATCCCTCTCCCTTCCTCTCTGTAAAAAAATCAAAAAAATATGTTAAAAAAAAAAAGAGAGTGAGGGATGTGAAATTCAAGGGACATGTACACCTTTAAACTCTTTTAGAATAAATGAAGAAAAAAAATATCAATAAAGATCTGAGCATCCAACTTAAGGAGTTAGGGGGAGAAGGAAAGAAGCAAGGAAGGAAGAAATGAAATAAATCATACGAATCAATGAAAAACAAAGGTATTACCAGAAAGTTGACTTTTAAAGGACTAATTAGACAAATCTCGACAAGAATGATCAACAAAAAAAGAGAGAAGTTATAAAAAGTATTAGAGTGAAGGGGTACAATACTAATAGCAGAAGATTAAAAATCTATAATAATAAAAGGGTATTATGGTAATTAGACCAGACAGCTGAACGACTTTCCGAATGTCCGAATGTCTGTGTCCTTCTTGTCAGGGGACAGGGCCTGAGGGAAGTTGGCCAGGGTCCTGGGTGCCTGTGGGCGGCCGGAGGAGGGAAGCCCAGGTCCTGAGTGCCTGAGGGAAGCCAGTGCTGGCAGCTGGGGTAAGGAAGGCCTACTCTTGCATGAATTTTCGTGCATTAGGCCTCTAGTATATTAACACCTTTCGTATTGCTCACGAGTTTTCTCGTTTTTCACACGCCATCTGTTATGGACCTTAGATGTCAACATACTGTCTTGTCCACATCGAATGAAGCAATCTCATTGGTGGAAACCGTGCAGGTCAATCTACGAAAAACCATATAATTGCATGAACCCATAAAGCATTGCAGTTACATTGTATTTTGGTCATTTGAATAGTCTTCAAGTTCCTGGCGCTTTTAGAAATGCCCTCTTCTCAGAAAAAGGAAGGAAACCAAAGAAACTGATATACTTCCTTTCGTGTTGTTCCATTCTAAGGAAAACAATGAAATGGACAAAAAAAGTAGTGCTATACCTTATAAACTGTGGACTTTTCAATTCATTTAGAGTGTACAGCATCCTCAATCCACAAGCAAAAATGAAGTATAAACAGTTTCTGCTATGGGTGGCGAGAGACTGGATAACGGATGACAATAATGAAGGCTCTCCGGGACCAGAGACAAATCTGTCCAGCCCTTCCCCTGGGGGTGTAAGGAGAGCACCTCGTAAAGATCCACCCAAAAGGTTGTCAGGTGATATGAAGCAGCATGAACCTACGTGTATTCCAGCGAGTGGAAAGAAAAAATTTCCTGCGAGAGCCTGCAGAGTTTGTGCCGCCCATGGAAAAAGGAGCGAATCTAGATACTTAGGTAAATTTTGTTTCGTCCCTCTTCATAGAGGAAAATGTTTTACGCAGTACCATACGTTAAAAAAGTACTAGGAACTTTAATTGTTTAATTGTTTTTATAAATAAAAATGTTATAATTATTGAAAAACAACACCTAAAGTGCATTATGACCTGTAGATATGATGATTTAAATAACGTGCAGTTTGCCCAAAAACGTGCGGTCCCTAGCGTATGTCTTAGAGATTTCTATGTGGTACGAAATGTGTTAATAACATACCATAAATTTGTTTATGCCAATAAATGTGAAAACTTAGGGACAGTGGATAATTATCTTCAAAGCCAAAAGTTAAAATAGAATGTAGAAAAAAAAAGAAAAGAAAACTTGATTAGATCCATAATCAGTCCAGAGATTAGATCAGTACTTAATGCTCCTGTGCCCAGGGGCCCCCGCCTCAAGGCTCCAAGTCTCTCTGAGGTGGTTGATTTCAACTGAAACCTGAGTGGTGAGAAGTGAGTTGTCAAAGATCTGGAGAACATCAGTTCAAATCTAAAAAATATTGAGTGCAAAGTGATTACTATAGTGAGAGAGGGGGTGGAGGGGAGAGAAACAGCGAAAAGGCATAAATAACTAAAATGGGTCAATTCAGATACTTGTAAACAGTGGGTATCTATTAAGTTCTACTTTTTGTGAGTTGCAAAGCCTAGAGCTTTATATACATGATTTCGAGTCCTCAAACATCCCCATTTTATGGAAGCAGGGACTGAGGTTTAGTGAGGTTAAATCTCATCGCCCACAGACACAGAACAAGTGAGTGGCAGAAGCAGGATTTGAAACCAGTCTGAATCTATGTCCGAGTTTGGAAACAGGTGTGCTGTGTCTAAGGAGAAAGTGATGTAAGCAAATGGCACCTGGAGTGATGGCTGTGCAAGTGTGGCCCTGGGTCAGGGGCAGCAGCATCTCCTGGGAACTTGTGAGAAATGCAAATTCTCACTTCACACTAGACCTACTAAATCAGAAACTGGGGGAAAAGAGAGGGATAGCAATCAGTGTTTTAACAAGCTCTCCAGGAGATTCAGAACTTCTGGTCTAGAGCAAGCATATCAAACTCAAAGGCTAACACGGGCCAAATAAACAAGGTTTATTTAAGTTTATGTGGGCCGCAAAAAAACAAAAGCTTCAATTTTCATAGAAATGTAGGTTTATTTTGATAGAGACACACTGAATACAAAGGGCTGAAATAAATGAGTAATCATTAACATAAAATAATAGAACATTTTAATAAAAATTAATATTTTTTCTTGAACATTAACTTACCAGTGGGAAAATGAAGTCAGGAGCAAGAACAGGTTTGGGGTTATAATAATTTGTTCATATTTAGGCAACTGACTTTGACATACTTGAGGTAACTCAAAGGTGCCATCCCATAATAAGAGAGAGTGAGAGCGAGAGACTAGAGCTATAATGCTATAATGTCAGTGAGACAATCCAATGCTCTTAGTTCTTTGTAATTGAAATTGCTGTTTCCTTACTGTGGATGCCAACGTGACAGAGAAGGGCTACTTGCCAGCCAGCAGGCCCTGTTGGTAATACCACATTTCGCTGATAACCAGCAAGCATGGTCAGCGCTAATGACACAAAGAAGTGTCATTCAGGAGGCAGATGATTTGGGAAGAGAATGAAGCCATCACTAATGAATAGGCTAATGGAACTCGATGAGCAGTGAAAATCAATGAGGCAAAATGTCCTGCCTCAAAAAATAAATGAGGTATGAATGGACGAGGGCCAAACCACCATTTATCTCAAGTCTGTGCTATGGATGTTGTCACCCAGTGAGACACACTTCACACCAATCCACATCATCCCTGGCACGGTCATAGGTCATGGTCACTATCAGTCAATTCTATCATGTTAAGAGCACATCTAAGGTTAGGGGCAGTGCTATTCAAGACACTGAGCATGAAGTAAGGAAAAAGATAGACATGGTCTCTGCCCTCATGAATTAATCCATTCCTTTGCCAAAATGAATGTGAGCTCATTTAGCCCATTACAAATAAATGAGCTACTGCATGCCTCCCCGTTCTCCTCCTCCTTTCTCTAATTAAAACTACCACTCTTATAGTCATGATCATATCATCATCACTATTAATATTATTTTATCATTCAGTATCCCCCACAAATGATCTATAATGTACTTTAGATGCTTGTAACTGCCTATCTTGCAAAATCATAATCCCTGAACCCAATTACGGAACTTGATCTGTTATTACTCTCTGTTGTCCAGACAGCACATGCTGTGTCTGGGGCGATTTCTATCACTTGCTCTACTACTGGAGCACCCATGACATCTGGAACTCCAACTGGCTTGAGCACAACTCTTGGACCCTCTGGGCAGGCCAGGCTTTTTACCAGGCCTCTGAGTACTTACAAGGTGCTCGGATTTGTAGGAATGAGGACGTAGGCAATGATTGGAATTGCTCACTCTGGCTTCCCACCAAGTGAAAAATGATACAGAAACCAAGCCCTCTCACCTTGCCTTTCTTGTGCTCTATCTTTTGGCTACAACATGCACCCTGATTCCTGTCCATCTGTTCGGACATATAGCAACCTGAACCACCTTATCTGTTGGGGTCTCAAGGTGACCACTTCTCTTGAAGACTGGGGTCCGCACATGCTCAGACCTTAGTGTGCCTGCCTGGCTTTTTGACTTCATGCTTTGACTAAACCCGTGGTCGACAAACTGCGGCTCACGAGCCACATGCGGCTCTTTGGCCCCTTGAGTGTGGCTCTTCCTAAGCCTTAGGAGTGCCCTAATTAAGTTAATAACAATGTACCCATCTATATAGTTTAAGTTTAAAAAATTTGGCTCTCAAAAGAAATTTCAATCGTTGTACTGTTGATATTTGGCTCTGTTGACTAATGAGTTTGCTGACCACTGGAAACCATTGACTTAATGGTCCCTGGCTCCTGGCAGCTCCTCACACCCATTCCAGATCCTGGGAAACCATCTATTCTCAGGTATGTGGCCATCTCCGGCCCCATACCTTGACCTGTGTTTAGGACTCATGAGCTCCCGTCCAGATAACAGTATTTGACTGGCCCAAAGGAGGCTGTTTACTCAATTATACACTGAAGAGAAGATATGTCAATGATAACTACTAAAGCTGTGTTCATTTCTTGCTATTCGCTGTGTACAAGAAACCCTGCTAGGAAAAAGGAAAGCGAAGGTTTGAACTTGCTCTACCTTTCTGATTAAGGGCTTGCTTAAAAGAACTTGCAAGTTTATATCTCTGCATAAGGTCTAGCAGCTGCTGCCTTTATTACACAAGGCGACATGAGCTAAACAAAATGAATCGGAACTGCACACTGTAAGCAAGGGATATTATTTCTGTCATTTTTGGCTGCCAACAAAATGTCAAGAAAATTACAATGTAATAGCTACCACTGTGAAAGAGAATAAGAAATAAAAAAAAAATAACTTTTTGTGCCTACAGAAAAGCTTTCCATTCTCTCTGCTTTTACAGGGCAGCACAAGAGCCTTCTGTGGGTCTTGGCACCAGATAGCACATAAACAATCATTTGCACACACTAGGAATCAAAATGTGTGCTGTTCCTGGGGTCTGCATCCTTTACCTTGACAGGAACACAGAGAGAGAGTTTTAATCTGATTTACTTTATATGCAGCAATTGCTTCTTTTGTCAGCAAGAAAGCAATCCAGCTAAATGGATATTTTATAAAGAGCAGCATAAGCATTTTAAAAATTAAATCACACCTTACAAAAGCTGACCTTTCTTCCCCTTTTCCCATTCCCCCCCCCCCCCCCCCCCCCCGCCAAATGCACTGCACAAACCCGGCAATGACCTGCCTTCTCATTGCTCAAAACACTGGCAGGGTCCTTCAGGGGGAAAAAGGTTGTTGTCCAATCAAGCTCTGAGTGTGCATTTAATCCCTGTTGAAAATTTATAACAACAACAACAACAACAAGAAAGGTCTCAGGTGGCAGTGCAACTTTTAACATGTGTCCCTGGCTTTTCTTACTTGGCTTCAGAGCTGAGATCTGTAGAATTTGGACAGCGTATTGGGGGCGTTCCTGGGTTTGGAGAAGGTTATGGGTCTGGAGCCAGGAAGGGCCTACAGACTTGGAAAAATACCAAACCAGGGGCAGAAGGGGAGGCAGCACTGTAAGAAATGATTATTAATTCATTGATTCAGTTCAGTTGAGGACCTGATGAGTTCACAGATGAGAAAACCAACTCTGAGAGTGATGTGGCCCCATTGGACTGCTCTTTACCTCTGGACAGCCCAACACAAGGAGTTGGCTTCAATAGGCCTCCGAACTATGAACATATTGGATTGTAAGCTGCTTTGGGTGAAATAACACATCCTGGGCTTTCTGTCATTTCTGAAGGCCAAGTACAAAAGCCTGACTCTCCTAATCTCCAGCTCTGAGCTCACCTTGTTATATCATGTCTAGTGGTCAGCACAGTATTCTGATTTGAAAAGGAGCAGAAAGAGGAGAGGTTGAGAATGATGTGTAAATATCTTTAAATTGTGTTTGCCAGGAGAAGCAGCTCAGGCTGTTTGTAGGTGAATTATGTTCATCTTTTTCATTGTGTGGATGACCAGTGTCTGAACTCCAATAACTGTTAGCTGTTAGCACTAGTATTTGCAAGTCTTTATGTATCTAATTTTCAAACACTATTTCCATTGACTTCACTGAATCTCATAAGAGCCCTTTCAGGTAGCTACTGTAATGATCCCCTTTGACAGATGAGAAACTCAGAAGGAGTTTAAGAACCTGGCCACACATCAAGCACTTAGTAAGAGACAGAGTTATGGTTAGGTCCCAGTGGACCACAGAGTCTAAGCTTTCGGCTTTACATTATTCTGCCTCTCATCTGCTTCTAAGGATGGTCATGTTATGTAATTGAAAAAAAAAATAAACGAAAACAAAAAGATGGTCATGTCAGCATAGACCAAGGTCATGATATGGTTTTGTTACCTTTTTTCTATTCAAAAGTTACCTCTGTCTTCATTTGCCTGTGAAGAAAATCTACATTCTATTCCCCCCCCCCCTCTCGCATAGCATCTTACTTTGAGAAAGAATGTCCTGGGTCATCAGAGGTGTCAACAGATGTTTCAGCCCCCCCCCCCCCCCCTTAAGACCTGTGTGCATGTATTCTCTCCAGAACAACTGGTCATTGGAGAAGGGTGTGGTCTTGCAGTGGACTCTCTCGCCCATTCTCCAATGCCCAGAAGACTGCCAGAGGGGTCCTTTTCCCATGAGTAAGCCTTCGTATTTCTCTTCTATGGGTGGTGTCTTTCTGATTTTAAAAATAATTTCTTTTTCTCATTCTCATTCTCTGTGTGTGTATACACTGCATGCTGCTGTTTCTTCGATGCCCGCCTGCCACACTGATACCATCTCCCTCTGCATGCCTCTTCCTTCCTTTCCACAGGACAGGGTAGGCAAAAGCCCAGACTTTGCAGGGACTGGGGAGAGATGGGTTGTGCTTTTCTTCGCCTGTGATACATTATTTCCTTTCACCAGTAAGCGGTTCTTCCAATGCTGTCTCCTGGGGACACGTTGCTACTCTGGCCTGGAGCTGCCCTGGTTACTTGGTCTGGGCTCATGAACAGCTCTAATTCAATTTACAAC
Source organism: Myotis daubentonii (assembly GCF_963259705.1). NCBI lineage: Eukaryota > Metazoa > Chordata > Mammalia > Chiroptera > Vespertilionidae > Myotis > Myotis daubentonii. Next base: position 80,724,611 of record NC_081843.1, read on the forward strand.
GCACTTACATAACTGTTCCCAGTCTCCAGTTGACCTTGATGTCAAGCAGCGGTCAAGTTGTACCAGCCCGGAGAAAGGAGGAGGAATCTCTGGTCGGCCCTTGAGAACATTTTAACTGGGGTTCTGGAATGGAATGCGGCACAGAAAGGCCAAACCAGACCAGGACATTCTTTGGGAGGGTGAAAAGCAAGGTTGTTAATTTTTGTAAGATGGATGCTGTTGACTTTTAGGGCACATTTGTGTCCCTTAGGGTTGTGGTAGTTGTCCTCTGACCAAAGATAAGGGAGCTGTCTTCCTTCCCCATTAAACTCTCTCAGGGAAGGAGCCATTTGACCTCATGGAAAGTGCTCCGAGGAGTGTCTTCAGCTTGGAAACCGCTGCAGGACAGACTTTCAGCACATTCTTTTCCAGAGAGTGCTGGTTCTACTCAGTTCTAAACAGTGTCAAGAATACGAAGTTTTGCTTCTGAGCCAGGGGTTTCAACATGAAAGCAAAGAAAGCAAAGTGAAGGCTAAGCAAATTTGTGAAGATTTCAGAAATTCAATAGCACAAAAGCTCTCTGAGAGCAGGGACTCTGTTTATCTTGTTCTCTGTTGTATCTCCGCAGCACAAAAAGTATCTGCCCTGGCCTAGATGCTCAGAGAATATATGTTGAATGATACATAACATGCTGTATGATATAATTTATGGATAGTGGCAACTGATCTTTTACCTGTTAATTTGCCCAAGACTATCATTCCAAAAGTTTTCAGAATTCTGTTTCACATATTAAGTCATATATGTGTCTGTGCAATTATGTTGGCTAAATATTGTACAAATTTATACATGTGTTGTAACTTTATAAATATAGATACATATATATTAATTTATTTTTGACTTGTCTTGCAGAGCTTATTTAAGAGATCCACATGAGGGACATCCAACTCACTTCCTTAGCGTCTTATTGGACATGTTTTTCTCACTATCCTTCCGCATGACCTTGGCCACTGCCATCTCAAAGTCCTTGGGCTTTAGTGGACACACCCTTCATTTTAGCTTTTGATGCTGCTGGTATGGCATGAGCTAGGGAATTTTTATTTAGGTTGACCCCCTGGGTCAGATATATATATATATATATATATATATATATATATATATATATATATATATACACACACACACACACACACATATACATACATACTAGCTTCATGTGTGTGAGGCTTGCATAGTTGTACAGGGCTGCTTCCTTAGAAAGCCTCATGCTTAGTTTAGTGTTCTGCTGTCCTCATCTTGAAACTCTTCACAATTTTTGAACAGGAAGACCTCATTTTCATTTTGCACTTCACCCTGCAAATTATGTAGCTAATCCTGTCCAAAATACAGACAGAGCTAGTGTAAAGAAATAGCATCTAATATCACCTGCATGTGCTGAGAGCTCTCAGTGAGAAAAACAGCTGCTTACTAAACAAACCAACAACTGGGATAACACACACATCAAAAAAAGAATTGCCTACTATTTACAAAGCATTGAGAGATATTAACTATGCTCTTAAAAAGAATAACCAGGGATATAATTCATGAATTCACTTGTGGTTCTTCTCTGCTATGAACTCGCTCTGCTATAGCTATCTTCCTTTACCTGCCAAAATTCTACCAATTTTGAGGGGGTCTATAAATATTCTTAAATCATCTATATTGCCTATACTGATGTTTTCTTACAACATGAACATCTCTAATATCTCTATTGCTTAATCTGTGTCACATTTAGAATTTGATAAAATTAATTTGAGGCTTCAATACATGCTGTCTAATGCTTTCAAAAAAGTGTTTTCATATCAAATTATTTCCAAAATCTTGCTTCGCAGTGTTAATTTTTCTAATGGTCCATAGCCTGGGACTAGGCATCTATAGCTGCTGAGTAAATATCTAATTAGTTAAATTAAACTAACTAGTGATTAGTAATTTCTTGTGTGTCACACATTAACATAGGTATCAAGAACTTTCACATATCCTTTTAAAGTAAAAGTTAAACTTTCTAATCAGTTGTTTTTGCTCAAAAACTTTTTTAAAGGTGCCATAATATGAGATGATAGCCTACACATGCTGCTTGTATACAATGAATTCAAGCCTCTTTGTATTTCTAAACTAGGAAGCTGAAGAAATTTAGGAAACACCAGGCCTTTGAAAAAACTAGTTATGGTGTTTTAGTAGATTTAATTTTCCTAAGGTCTCCCAATTTCAAAGCATACCAACTGCTCAAGCCTTGCTTTGCAGAACACTCACTTTCATCTCATACAGTTTCCCGTGTTTATAATTACAAAGGATATTTTATGCCGGCTTAAATATTTATATATTTATTTATAAAAATGTCAAGTCACTCAGCAAGTTGGCTGATCAGAGCCCGATTCTCATGCATATCTTGATGCAAAGTAAGGAAGTTGTTGCTTTAAAGCTGAGTGGGGCCAGATCCTCACAGTCAGAGAGTTCTTAATTGCTTTATTTTCTACATAGGGATTTTTTGAAATATATTTATTTTGAGTGAAGAAAAGGTTTTAAAACTTTGCTTTCACTTCACACTGAGACTAAGAAATAGGAAGATGGAAAATAATAATTTTCCTCAGTGCTGTCTTGGTGGGAGAAATATTTCTTTAGACTCCACATTTTTCTACATATTCCAGCAACACCAAAATTCTGTTTTCCATTAGTTTGATTCTTGTTAACTGAACTTCAATCCACTCTGGGTAGAGAGGAGCCCAGGTGAGATGCCATCTTATCATGATGCCCAGTTGCAGCTTTGACATCGACAGAGAGCCTAACATTTAACCTCCCACCACCACATTCTAGCGAGGAGGCCCCCATTTACGCTGCTCTTTTCTAAAGAAGCTCAAACTTTTGATTTTGTTTCTTTGTTTAAAAAAAGTAACCCTAGTCAAAAAACAGTCCTCAAAAAATTAAAAGAACACAATGAAGTAATGACTTACCACATGTAAACAGGCTGTGAGAGTAAACAATCTCTGAAGAGAATAAACTTAAAGTGTTTAAATAGCTATTAATTTAGTCATGGAAATAATTTAAACCTAAATGTTCAGGCATAACAGAACAAAGAGATTAGGGTTAAATGGAAATCAGGAGTCACCCATCATTTTCTGCAAGGCCTGCTTTTCATAAAAATCATTGTCTTTGGGAAAATTCAGTTCTTTTTTTTTTTTTCCAGTCCTTCTTTTGCCGCAGGCAAATAACTAACTCTCTTTTCTTATTTTCAAGGTTCTCAATTGAGGGATTCAGATAAACAGGTGGTTTCTCTTCAGTGTCTCAGGTTTGCCTGATTTTAAAAATATATTTTCTCCATAAATGTTCATCTCCATTCCAAACACAAAACACTTTCAAGAAATCTACATACCTACAATAATGATTACCCAATTAGGCACCCCTTCTAAAAAGAGTGAGGAACTAAACAGTGAGGAGATGGAAGGGATTGGTTAAAATAGGTGATCCACTAGGATGTTGGGACCACGCGCTCCTAGACACAACACATCCTTTTTTCCATGTGCAATAGAAAGCCCTAGGGGTGGAGCTGAGGAGGGAGGCATGAGAGGAAGCAGGTGAATCCCATATGTGAGTAGTGGTACAAATCTAGTACTCAGCTCTGACTTGCTGCCAATCAACTATTTCTAACCATTTGGATGTGTTGATGACTCATCCTTTGAGCTAATGTAAGCTTTCATACACTGCTGCCACCATAGGTAAACACCAGATAGACACTGACTAAGACTCTGAGAGTTAGAGAAATGTAATAGACTATTAATGACCTTAAGCAATAATTCATAACACTCTCAAGACACAATTTAATTCATTTCAATAAAAGAAGCCCTACCACATATTGTATGAGGTGAAGGGGAGAGGTCAGGATAGTGTCAAAAAGTCAAACCAAAAATAGGTTGAGTTACAAGATTTTAAATAGGATTAATGTAACTAGCCAGGGATATAGCTATGAATGCTGTTTCCAGAACCTTCATCTGTGACTAGTATGGTAATGGTGTATCTGCCCATGGAGGCTTGGGTAGTCAGCTTTGTTCCAACTTGGCCCAAAGTCTCAAGAATGCCCAGGCCACTTAGGGCCAGTCAATAAAGAAAGAGCAAAGCTAATCCAGGAAGTAATTGAGAATATTTATGAATTTAGTGGGTATGTCATATGTTCATTATTATAAAAAAAATGCAACTCAGGAGCAGCCAGATGGAAGAGATCCATAGGGCAAGATCTGTGGGAAGGGGCGCGGAGCTTCCATGCCCTCTCTGAGCCCACTACTCTCCCAGGACCTCCGTGTGTCCACCAATGAAGAAGCTCTCTCAACCCTGACCTTCTGGGTCTAGGGGGCCTGCATTATACAGGCATGATTGATTAAATCATTGCCACTGTTTGATTAGATCTCCAATCCTCCCCTCCCTGGAGGTTGAACGGTGGGTAAGTAACAACCCTCTACTCATGGTTTGTTCCCCTGGGAACCAGCCCCCATTCTTAGGGCCTTTCTAAAAGTCACCTCATTAACATAAATTCAGATGTGGTTGAAGTGGCTTGTTATAAATAACAAGATACTCCTTTCACCTTTATGGTCTGAAGTGATTTCTGGAACTGAGGACAAAAGACAGAGTCACTCCCATTACTCTTATGCTTAGGAAACTATAAGAGTTTTAGGAGCTCTGTGCTAGAAATAGGATGAAGATCAAATATATATTTATTATATATTATAATATCACAATATTATATTATGTTATGTTAATATTATACATTTAATATTTATTTTTTTAAATTTATTGTTATTGTTGAAAGTATTACAGATCTCTCCCTCTTTACCCCAATGACCTTCTCCACTCCCATCCCACAAGCTCCCAGGCCTTCACTGCACTATTATCTATGTTCATGGGTTATACATATATACATTTAAGTTCTTAGTTTATTCACACTAAAGGTAATCTTTTAAGTCAAAATGATATAAAGCACCACAATTTAATGGGTAGCAGTTAACCATACTCGCAGAAATATCTATACAGCTGAATCGGGCTTTTAAGTTATAAGCATCTACTGAGACACAGTGGTGCACATGTTGGTTCCCTAAAGCCAGAAGGAAGAAAACACACCTATGTAATGCTATGACAAATCTCTCTTCTATGTAGTCTTCCTAGACCTGTTTCATAGGTTAATTTTTAAACGTTCTTTCCTGTTGAGGCCTATGTTTGCAAGTATCTTCTAATCATGAAGTGTCTCACTTTTAAGGAAAATATAAACTCTTACAAAACTCTTATGGGTACTTTCACTGCTAACATAGAGTAAGTATATTGTGTTTTATGATAAAGGAAGGTATCTGAAACCCACAGTTTACACAGAGGTGAATCATCAAACTAATGTTTGCTTTTCTTTTTTAATTCTCACCCAAGGATATGTTCATTGATTTTAGAGAGAGGGGAAAGGAGGGAGAGGGAAATACATTGATGTGAGAGAGAATATCATTGGCTGCCTGGGGACTGAACCTGAAACCTTTTGGTATACAAGAGGACACTTACTGAACCACGCTGGCCAGGGCCAAAGTTATGTTTTTAAAGGAGGAAAAAGAGTTAGGAAGAAATTCTTTAAAAATAGTAAAGCCATTTCCATAACAAAAACAAATAATGAAAAATTGTCTAAATTACATCCAGTAATTGTGTGCTGAATAACTAGTTAATCATGGCATCGAGGGGAGCCTGCCTGGCACTGGGCTTTCTGAGGCCTAAATAGCAGACAAATAGAATATTGGAGAAAAGGGGGCTTGCCAAGTGGTTTTGCTTTGTTTTATTTTGTTTTAACAAAGGCAGTAATGCACTCAGGATTCCTTAATTTAATTCATAAAGCCAGACAAAATGTTTATGTGTTTGTTACTATAAAAGTTAAATTAAGTATCAAAGAAGATTTTTTGAAGCAAAGTTATTTAAATAAAAAAAAATTTTTAAAGAGAACCATGGTTCAGTGGTGGAAAAACAGGGCTTTTTCTTAATCCAGCTATTTAGTGCAGAAAAAGTTATGATAATCACCAGATTGACCTGAGGTTCCGGATTTCTATGAGACATCAATGGCAGCCTGTGGGTAAAATGAACCTGCAGAGATACATAGAGTAATAGTTGAATCTTCTAAGGCTCTCTCTGCAAAGGCAAATCTCTCCTGCATGGGAATATTTTTTCACTTCTCCTTTTCACAGTCTGGCCTTCTTTACAAATTGTTTGAACTGAAATCTCAACCAAGTTATAGTAAAATCCCACATCTCGTTGTGAGAGCTAGAAAAGCCTAACCTTGATCTGGACTCTGCTACTTAACAGCCCCCTTCTCCTTCGTCTTTGAGAGAAGGTGATGATGTTCTGGACCATATTGTTCATAGAATTATACATGATAATAAATGGAAAGTGGGTAGCAAAATGCTCAGAACAGACTAAACCCCCTTCAAAGATGTGATTCCTCTTCCCTTTCACTTTCTATCCCCCAACTGAGACTTTCTTTTGAAGGATCCTTGGAAACTTTCCCTCTAAACTCATCCTTTCCCACTGCTCTGCTTCTCCCTACTTCTGAAATCCATCTGACCTCCTCAGGCTACCTCTGCTATCTTTGCTTGACTTGTATATGTGGTGGGTAGGAATGAAGATAACAGATTAGGGGAAGAAGGATGCTGCCTGAATTCAACAGAAGTGGTGGGAATGGCGCCTCTCCTCCACTCTCATGGAACTGGGTAGAGTACAGGGCTTACACTGGGCCCCACTCACTAGGGGAGGAATTACTTTCCCCCATAAGCAGGACATAGATGAGTCCTATGTCTTCTCTGACTACCTCATGGAAGCAGGTATGAAAGGTCATGGACATTCTTCTATTTTCTGCCACCATGTAAATCATACACCTGGGTTGAAGTCCAAGGCCAGAGGCAGGCCTGGTCTGGGCAGGCAGGAATGGCTCATTCATTAGGCACAGTGCCTCTGGCTCAAGACACTCTCAGGGACCCACGAAAATGTTCTAATTGCTTTTAAAATCAGAAGAAAAAAAATAAACACTTAGGTCAAAAATAACGTTTTAATATATACTTTGATTATATTATTACTATTAATCTTCATACCAACACTATCAATCAATATAATTCTTGATTTTTGTGTTTGTTTAGAGCAGTGGTCGGCAAACTGCGGCTCGCGAGCCACATGAGGCTCTTTGGCCCCTTGAGTGTGGCTCTTCCACAAAATACCGACTTCTGCGCATGGGTCACGAAATTTCAATTGCACTGTACGTGCGTGCTCGCACGTGGTATTTTGTGGAAGAGCCACACTCAAGGGGCCAAAGAGCCGCATGTGGCTCGTGAGTCACAGTTTGCTGACCACTGGTTTAGAGGAAGGGGCCTACACAGACAGAAGACCTAAGGTTCTTGAAAGTCATGTGCGGCTCAGTGGCCAAGCCCTCATGCTCTTTTTCCAGTTGTTGACCTGGCAAAAGTGAGTCTGCAATCCCCATCTTAACAGATTCTGCTGAGCAGCACCAGCCTTCCCATGTGCAAAGGGAGATTAAGAGACATTGCCTTGACTTTAAGTCAAGGCATAATTTCCAGTTGATTCTTACTGGGCATCCCTAATAGTTGCTAAGTGTTTGCCCATTAACAAAGCTGACTTTGTTGGCTTATTCATTTTGCCTATCTTAATTTTCCTTTTCATTTCTTCTACCAATTTCTTGTGACTGTTTTGTGTTAAAGCTGGCATGAAGTAGACATGTCTTAGGTGCCCATAAGCTCCAAAAGATTTTCCTTGCAGATACTTACCTACTTTTTCCTGTTCTTCACCTCCCTCCCCCTACATTTTCCTTTGGAGTTATTTAGTCCTACTTTATTTCTATAAGAAAACAAAGACTTACTTGGAATCTAAGAACTTTAAGATCAACCAAGAGTTGCATGAGTAGAAGGCCTTGGCTTCACAAAGGAAATTCAGTTGCAACAAATATTCCCCATTGTACTGAGCCTCACAGTACCTTTTGGCTCTAGGTCACAGGGATCTCTGTTGAGGGATTCTATGCCATAATTCTAAGGAATTCTGCCATAATTTATTGAATGCTTACTAAGTTCAATGCATTCCTTATGCATGACCCCAGGAATCATATCACACAGATCCAGCCCTTCAGAATGGTGCAATGTAGTATTGGTGACTGTTAAGGGTCGAACTATGTTTCATCCACATTGTTGTGTTGAAGTCTTAGCCTTCAGTACCTCTGAATGTGACCTTATTTGGAAATAGTATCAATGCAGATGTCATTAAGATGAGGTCTTTAGGGCGAGCCCTAACCCAATATGACTGGTGTCTCCTGATAAATAGGGGAAATTTAGAACCAAAAACAAGGACAAGGAAAATGCCATGTGAAGATGAAGGCAGAGATCAGGGTTATGCTTCTATAATCCAAGCAATACCAACGATCACCAGCAAACCACCGGAAGCTGGGCAAGAGCATGGAACAGACTCTCCCACACAGTCCTCAGAAGGAACCAACTCTGCCAATACCTTGATCTCAGACTTCTAGCCTCCAGAAGTGTGAGACAATAGATCTCTGTTGTTTGAGCCATGAAGTGTGTGGTCTATTGTTATAGCAGCCATAGGAAACTAACACAGCACTAACTAAACCCCTCACATAAAACAATAGAATCAAGTCATTATTACTAGGCAAACACAAGCCTTCTAAAAGGGATTTATTGTACAGAAAGAAATATGTAAAAAAGACTCAAAGATGCGAAAGCCTAGTAAATAGCTCCAATTCTGAAAATGAGAGTTATTTAAAATTTACCAGGGAAAACTCCATTTTGGTTTTGCTCATCATCTTTGGAAGAGAGGGAAGTTGGATTTTTCCATTAGCACCTCACGCTGCCTTCCTCTCCAGCCTGGGTGGTGACCATGTGGCTGTCAGCCCTCTTCACACTACCCGGCTGTGGTCAGGGCTGGCCCATGATGTTGGATTTGGTGTGGCCCTTTCAACAGACTCACTTTCTGGCAGATATTCTGCCACCACAGAGAGAATTTTCTGACCAGGTTGTGGTAATTTGCAATAAAAGGATAAACATAAATGGAACTCTCTGTACTTTTTCATTATAGAAATAGTCAACATTTAGCACTTCAATGGTACAGTGTACTTTTCTCTGAATTGCTCTGTGGGAAGCATTTTTAAACATGATATCTGGTCCCCAAATAGATAGGACATAATGGTTTCATATCAACAATGAAGCAAATTGAATACTCTATAAAGCCTTTTATAGCATCACAAGTAGAGTGCTACCTCCCGCCTTCCCAATACATAAACAACAATAGAATTTACCCTGAAAAGTTCCTCAGAGCAAACTCTCTCTCCTATTTTAACACGAAAATTTCACAAACAATCCCATGTGGATGTCTATCCTACATGGACGTCTACCACAGTGTAGGCAGAAGAGAGTAGCTCAGATTAAATAAAAGGGAAGCTCAGATTAGTGATAAAATATTCAGGAAATCAGACGTGGAACCAACAGCCTAAAAAGTTTTTTTTGTTATTAAGACAGGTTGAGATTAGAGTACCTGTGTTGTTCAAGGAAAGAACCGACTAAGGGCCAGATCTCCAGGTTTCATTCATTCATTTATTCATTGATTCACCAACTCACTCATTCAGCACCACCAAATACCTATAAACATGCTGAACAAAATGCAGACAAGACTTGGGCCTTGTCTTCATGTAGTTCTCATAGGACATGGACGATGAGGCCACACACAATTAAGTGAGTAGAGTACAATGCGGGGAAGTAGAAGCTGTTATAAGAACTCAAGTTATCTTAATTATGAGAATTCTCCTAGATGTTCAGGAACAAACTCTGTCTTTACCATCCTCTTTTCTACCCTAGTAGAGTCAATGGGACATAAAATACATGTATATGTGAGCAAAATTGTATTTACAAGGATTTTCACTGTATACTGGTTTATAGTTACGAGAGTCTAGAAATAACCTAAATAACTATAAATAAGAGACAGATTATATAAATTATAGATACCCTTAAAACAGAATGCTCTGCAGCTATTAAAAAGAAAGCCAATCTATATATGTTAATATTGAAAAAAATCTCCAAGTACAGTAAATGGGAAAGTAATGTGTCAAAATATGGATGTCATATACTTATTTATGTGGGAAAAAAAAGTGACCTCCAAGGAGAGAAATAGCTGTCTGAGGTGGGAGAGTGACTTGCTTTTCAAACTATGAGCTATTTTTTGTTTGATTTTTTAAAAATCCCATTCATCTATTACTTAAAAAATAGAAAAAAAACACACAGAAACTCATTTTTATACTAAGCAATACATGTATAATACTAGTTTTCCATTTAGTTTAGAAAAAATAGAGAAGAAATCTAAATATTTAGTATCTCTTACATTGAGAAAACTAAGCCTGTTAGTACCTAAAGAATTTACACAGTCTCTGCCATTTTTTTCGTATTCCACTTATGTAATTTGTAACAGAAAGGACTTAGAAAATCCCTAAATAGAGTATAAGGATTAAAAGCATTTGTAATAAAAGAAAGTACTTAGTACCAAAGAGAATCCTTGCCTGAGGGAGAACCAGTTAGACATGGACTCTCATTATGTCATTGGACTCTCCTGGGCATTTAGTATGACAGATGAATTCTATAATCAATTAAAGAATGTTGTGCAATTCTTTTCTACTTCAGCTATTATGAGACAGTATAGATAGAATAAAAATAACTGAGATGTTGGCCTTTGCACTTCTTCCTTGACCTTCATCTCTTCTCATTTGCTTCGATATTTACTTGTATTATCTTTGGTGTTACATCATGAATTAAAACAGAGCATTAAAGATCAACTTGTATTCCTAGTAAGAATAGCATTGAGAATTCGTAATCTTAGACACTCCAAATGTTACAAACATATAACAATGATGTATTTTAAAAATAGGAAAAAAAACCCAGATATGATAAAAAATAAGATAGACATTTTCATGGACCAGAGAGGAGTATGAATTGTCTAGGAAAAATATAGGCTGAAGCTGAGAGATATTGGGCTGGGGACCTTGGGGGCTCTAGGTCTGGCAGTGGATGCTAAGGATGTTGATGCCTGTGGGAGAATAGGGACTAAAACTGCCTGTTGTAAGGCTGAGGAACACAAGCCTAGACACTGGCTTATTCCTGCCCTGTAAAAGAAGCTGGAAAAAACTATTTGCTTCCATTACCTTGGGCTACAAAATTTCTGTAAAGCTATGTGGATTGGGAGACAGGAGGGAGAAATATCATCTCAATGCCAGTTTAGCCAAGCTGTTTATTATCTTAGGTTTTGATTGTATAATATGTTCAATATTCTTCAGCATAGATACCCTGAATATCCAATAGAAGGCCTGAGTCTGAATTATTAGTCCTGCGGAAAAGGGTGGAAGCAACCACAAAATTGGTAGACGGAGCTGGTAGTTGGTTTTCAAAAGAGAAGAAGAATAACACTGCTACTCAAGATAAACCTTCAAATAAAAGTTCCACACAGAAGAGAAATACAAACACCAATAAAATCAGCAAACTGATGATGAGTTTACCCAAAGACAGAAACAATACAGCAATCTGAACACTGATTTAAAATTAGTGTTTTGGGGATACTCAAGTTGATAAACAAAGAGCACCTCCTCCTTAAAATACTAAACAAAACCAATTAAGCAGAGAATTAGCATATTAAAAGACAGTTCTAAGGAACTGATCCAAAAACATGTACAGAGATAATAATAGATTTTAAAATGTAAAAGGACAGTTGATAAAGATGGAAGATAAAATATTTCCAACAGGGGCAACCAGGAAAGGAAAATAGGGGAAATGAGAGAAGAGCACTATTCAACGGAAGAATGGCAAAATGTATGGTCCAGAATTAAAGAAACACTTGATTTTTCAGATTTAAAGTGCACACACAGCACGTAGTCAAATAAATAAATCCAGACTTAGAAATTAAATTATTTTATACATCAAGTTTTTTTAAAAAAATTAAGCCTGGCCAGTATGGCTCAGTGGTTGAGTGTTGACCTATGAACCAGTAGATCACAGCTCAATCCCCAGTCAGGGCACATGCCCGGGTTGCAGGCTCCATCCCCAGTTGGGGGGAGTGAGGAGGCAGCCGATCAGTGATTCTCTCTCATCATTGATGTTTCTTTCTCTCTCTCCCTCTCATTTCCTCTCTGAAATCAATAAAAAAATATATATTTTAAAAAATAAAAATTAATTATAAGCTACCAGATAGAAAAGATGACAATTAGAAGGAAAGCAGGTTAAAAAGCTATGGGAAAGGAGGGTTCTGGGACGATGGTAGATTAGGAAGCACCATGAATCTGTCTCCCCATGTAGACAACAATTGCACTGGCAGAAGTTGTCTATTCAACCATTCGGAAGTCTGGAGTCTGTTGAAGGCTTTCAACTTCCGGTGGAATCCTTCCCACTCTCGGTGGGAATGTAAAATGGTATAGTTTCTGTAGAGAATAGAACAGTAGTTTCAGAAAAAAATAGAATTAACATTGTGTATGTACTTGCAATAATTTTTTAAAAGTTTCAAAGAGATATTATACATCTATGTTCATAGCATTATTTATAATATCTAAAATGTGGAAGCAATCTAAGTGTCCACTGGATAAACAAAATGTGATATATACATACAATTCCACCGTTTAAAGGAAATCCTGACATGTGCCACAACATACGTAGGTAAAACTTGAGAATATTATATTAACTGAAATAAGCCAGTCACAGAAAGACAAATACTTTTATGATTCCAGTTATATGAGGTACCTAGACTAGTCAAAAACATAGAGACAAAAAGTAGGATGGTGGTTGCCAGGGGCTGCAGGAGAGGAAGTGGGGAGTTGTTCTTTAACGGTACAGAGTTTCAGTTTTGTTTAAACTACCTTCTTTTCATTTAAACAACACACACACAAGTGGTTATCATTTGTCAGCGTCAGTATTCAGTTTGGTTTGCCAACAACACATTTTCCCAATTCTTGTGTTTACCCTTGTTCTCCGCATCTCAGTCCCTCCCTGTGTGATTCTGTAGGTGCACTGATGAAAGCATGGCTGCAAGCTCTAAGGTGGGAAGACACACGAAAGTCACAACTCTGTGCTTTTAAGCTGTATACTCTATCCCACTGTTTTTTAAAAATATACTTTTATTGATTTCAGAGAGAAAGGGAGAGGGAGAGAGATAGAAACATCCACGATGAGAGAGAATCATCCATCGGCTGCCTCTTGCACGCTGCCTATGGGGGATAGTTCCTACAACCCAGCAAGTATCCTGACCAGGAATTGAACAGTGACCTCCTGGGTCATAGGTCCATACTCAGAGGGCATCCAGATCAAAGGAAAGTAGACATGGATACCAAAGAGAAACCATAATGCCTTTGTTTGTTTGTTTGTTTTTTTGCAAGACAAGAGAGCTTTTTCTTTCCCTCCAAGGAACATAATAGCACTTATTGAAGTTACCACTCACTTGTCTTAGTTCATCTGTTGCTTAATACTGATAATTAACATAAACTCTAAGTGTCTCATCTTAATCAGACTATACACCCTTTGAGGGATAGTATTTTATTAATCTTAGATCTCTAGCACTTAAAGTAGTGCGGGCATCTAGTAAATACAATAATGTTTGCTTAATTAATAAGTGCTAAAGGGGACAATACATTTTCTCTATAGAGTGAAATTAAGAAGTCTATACAAGGAATTTAGACACAGAAGTAGAAGGAGATACCAAAGACATTGCCCTCCCCCACCCAGAGCACCACACCCTCTAACTACACAGCAGACATACTCAGGTGCTTTCCTGGCAAGGCCCTGTTATACCAACCAGGCTGGCACAAGATGATATCTATGGCTTCTGCTGACTATAAAATACCATAACAATGATCTGGTGTCTTTAATATCTACCTACAATTACAGGGGAAGAAAGCAGTTTAATGACACAGGTGTACTGTGACCATGATCCCTAGATGGACCCCCTTTGTGCTGCACTATTGTAATATGTAAAGGAAATATTTCATCCCGTCTACAGCTATTTTTCCTTGAAATAGTCCCACATATGGACCCTTAGAGATGACCTTCAACTTGCCATTATAAGTGTATTTATTTATTTCATACCACAGGCCACTCCTTTTTAGTTTCTGTGTTAGTAATTCAATAATTCTGGGTGCACTACCTTCCTGGAGCCCAAAGGGGAGAGGCAATAATTGTCCTCCTCCTAAGCACCTTCCTTGCCTATTTTACAAACTTTTCCTGTATAGTATAAGGATCTTTAAAAAACAATAACAACCAGTTGGCAATTACTTTATAAGTTATGAATAATATAAAAATCATCCAGTTATTTTCTCTGGGTAGCCTAGATTTTTTTTTTCTTTCTGTTAGAAAGGACCTATAGGTAGGTTCCTTGATCAGAACATATTTTTCTCTCTTTCAATCTTATCTTTTAAAGGCTTGTGAATTTTTACCTTATATTTATTGCCTAGTAGACTAGAAAGACAGGAGAAAGTGGCGGCAAGAACAGCTGAAAGGCATTGTTGATTATGATGGACAATGAGCTGCAGTGTGTGAGGGAGAAACAGAGAGACCTTTGTGTTGCTGGGAAGCATGTGACCAGCTGCCCCAGGTCAGCCAGAGCAGCTCCATTTGTGAGTCTTCTTTTCTGGATTTTCTTCAAGATTCTGATTGAACCTGGTCTTTGCCGCCACCTTTCCCACTTTCCCCCAGTAATTATCAGAGATAAGAAAAGGAGGATCTCCTATGAATAGCAGTATGGCTTATTTAATCCTCTTTTCCGGCACTTTTCTAAAACATAGTGTCCAAAATTTTTGATCATGGATTTAGTCAGTAAAGCATATGGTCCTGCTTATAAATTATAGTAGAGGCCCAGTGCATGGATTCATGCAACGGTGGGGTTCCTCGGCCTGGCCTGTGGGGATCAAGCTGAAACTGGCTCTCTGACATCCCCTATGGGGTCCTGGATTGTGAGAGGGTGCAGGCCAGACTGAGGGACTCCACCGGTGCACGATGGTGCTGGGGAGGGACCGTGGGAGAGCTCCAGGTGTGTCTGGCCCATCTCGCCCAGTCCCGATCAGCTGGACCTCAGCAGCAAGCTAATCTACCAGTCGGAGTGTCTCCCCCGTGGTGGTCAGTGCACATCATAGTGACTGGTCGAACAGGCAAACAAATGGTTGGACACTTAGTGTATTAGTATTTTATTATATAGGATTCTTGTACTACTTGTGTTGATATTTTGTGGTAACATATTATGTTCCTTAAAAACATACAAAATAGAAATTAAAAGAGTGATGCAAAATAAATAGAATTTTCCTTAATAGTTCCCCCTGCACCCTAATGCATCACCTTGTACACTCCCTGGGGTGTTTGCACCCTATTCTGGAGGTTCCTGAATAAAAGACAGCCATGAGTTGACCAGAGAAAAGTGCATTCCTATGTAAGAAGCTGTACCCGCCTTTGGACACCATTCAGGGATGTGACAACTCAGGCAGTTTCCCCCTGTTGCAGCATACTGCTGGGAAGGCCTTGCAAAAAACACAGGCCAGTGTCCATTGAGGGTCTAGAGCTATGAACTCTAGTCCCAGCCCTATCATTAACCAGCCCTGTGACTCAGAAAATCATTTAAACTTTCTGAGTTTAATGTTGCTGGTAAAAATAACTTTCCGACCCATTTCTACTAATTGCTGTAAATATCAAACAAGGTAACAGATTTACAATTTCCTGTCTATTTCTCCCAACTACAATAAATATCAAACAAGGCAAGAGATTTGCAATGATTTTGTAAAGAACAACATGGAATATAAATACAAGGCAATGTGACTATTTTTGAAGATCTTGATAGGTTACCTACCCCCACACCAATGTTCGCTGCATCAACAAAACTAATTCCATAGATTCACCTCCCTTTTGCCCACCCCAACCATATAAATGGTGAAAATCCAAGCCTTTTATTTTAGGTTTTAGTGAATAATTTCCTAACTCTTCTTTTTAAGGTTTTAGGAACATAATAGGTAAGAACAGAGAAAAGTTTTAGAGCTGAAAAAACCTAACAGGTCAAAAACCTAACCTGAGAATATTTTATGCATGAAGACAGCGAAGCTCAGAGAGCTCAGTGACGTTCCCAGGATCACCCCGCTGGGAAAGGAGTCGCATTAGGACCTGTGCTCCTGTTTTGGAATCCCGTATTTTCCCTCAATGCAGCTGCAATTTCTTTCCTTCTCTCAATGCTGATGTGCAGGGCTGATTCACACCATCGCATACATAATTTTTTCTTCATCAGCTGCACGTTGCTCTCAGGAGCAAACCAGGTCCTGATGAAATCCAGCCGATGTCTATTCTCCATCACAAAAGATACTCCCCCTTTTCTTATCTTTAAGTCTTGCAAGTCAATCCCACCCTCTGTCTCCAATTTGTGCGCACTTTTGTTTGACTTCTACCCTGATTGCTTTGTTAGCTCTCAGTGATTATTTTTTATTTTTTGGTCAGGAAAGAGCTGTGGCCAGAGGTGATGGGCACTTATGTTGCCATGGAAGGTGTCTTTCCCCTTCAAAGGACTGACAGCTGTTGTGTGAGACACCCAAGGTAAAACAATGTTCTCACAGAGGGTAAAAATAGGAAGGTAAAAATAACACACTCACAGAAGCCTCACACCAGACGGAGGCGTGAATATGTGGGAGAGGAGAATTTAGAACAGGGAGGTAGAGATGCCAGGCGCAAAGGCTGGGGAAATGGATGTGTATCCCTCCAGAGGCTGTTTCCTCTCTAGGGTTGATTTCTCCAGTCAGGCGGGCCTTCCTCTTGCTCCTTCTCCCCTTTTCTACCTTAGGCTCCAGTCAGCCACTCCCCACTTCCCAACCTACCTACCAAAATCCGTCTCTGATTTAATGTGACATCGCGCTCAAGTTACATTTTGTTCTTGTAAGTTTCTTTTAAAAAATCTTTTCAATGACAGCTGACATTCGATATTATTTTATATTAGTTTGAGGTCTACAGCATAGTATTCAGATAATTATAAAATGTATGAAGTGATGCCCTGGCAATTCTAGTTCCCACCATACATAGTAGCATTTTCAACGCATTCCATTTCCCCCACTTAGGTTGTTTCTAGGTATTTAATGGAAAAATACATTCTAGGAGTAAGACATATTAAATCCCAGGATCCATGTTTCCAACTGGATAGAAATAAGTGAATTCATTTAATGAAATGCCTTTAAATGAAGCCTTCACCCCAGCTGTCATGATAAGACTAAGCAGTCAGAAGTCCAAAGCAACGAGCCGGCAAGACCTTTTTTTTGATTTCCATTCATTCTTGACTTTGTTCTCATAAATTGTCCGCTTGCTGTGTCACAAGATCAGAGTGCAAATAACCAGATCACCAACGTACCTTTTGAGAACAAAGGCATATTTATATACACTGCACCCAATTTGTCTTTTAGGGTTATCTGGCCAGTTCAGTATTCACATGACTCTGGTTTGTGCATGGCAGAAAGCCCAGCACTTTTGTTTTCTCCTCACCTGAGTGTTATATTGTATGTTTGAAATCAAAGTGCCAGCAAGGCCCCTAGCACAGAGCAGATGTTCTATAAATGATTATTAACTAAGTTTAACGGGCTGGTACTCAGAACCAGAAAAACCACAGTCAAAAAGCTGAAATGTTTTCCTTTGTTTAAATGTGAATGGTAAACACAAGGTGAGCTCAAGCTCTCAAAAAAGGGGATTAGAAAATGATGAGTTAGAGGATGGGAGAGAGGACAGCAGATAGCAAACTCCTGAGAACTGGTCCAAAACATTTCAAAAGGAAAACAAATGAAAGGCCAGTGTTTCCTGGACATGTCATAAGAGTCGTATGACAAGAGTTTGTTAAATAATCACTAAGAGGAGGAGAACCTTGCCACAAAAGACAGAGAAGAAAGAAGTAGACCAGGAGGTGCCTACGGGAGCTTGGAATTGCCCACCATCATCTTCTCCTCCTTGGCTCCCATTCCACACCCTGTATGCTGACTCACAGGGCAGTGAGGGGACAAGCTTAAACTCTTGTCGGGCTCATCCCACTGGCGTTCACTGAGTGAGAAGGAGAAAAGACTCCTTGCTTCTTCACCACTCACTCCTTCACCACTGCCAAAATTAAAAAATATCTGATGGCAAAGAAACAATCTTTCTGACTACTAAACCTAGGTGTAGCATACACTATGGTCCATACACTTTCGCTGGTAGTGGAATCCAGATTCATTGTAATAATAAGAATTCTTAACTTCTTAGAGTAACTAGGTTTATACTGGAGCATTTTTCTTAGTTCAAATAGGAATTTGTAAAATTTCTAAGATCATGTGTTTGAATACAAGGTAAAACAATCAACCAACCAAGCAAGCAACAACAGCAAAAACTTACCTTTGAGGCTCCTTTCACATTATAAAAAGATTTCACAACACAATCAATGTTTTAAATTTAACACAAATTCATTTTATAGGAGACCTACCAGATACCTCTGCTTGTCTTGATCAAGTGTTTTTGTTTTCTGTTATTTCACTATCTCAAGACCTTTCCTCCTTCCTTCAAAGATGCTCAGGAACCTGATTGAGCTCCTTTGATATCTCCATTAACTAGAGCTTACAGGTTTGATCTCAAAGGCGGGGGTGATTGGCAAAACGTTCATAAATATCTCCCAGATATTTAGTTGCCTCAAGTTCATTTACAGCATTGGGAGAGTTGGAGAGAGGAAGATAGAAGGTCTAGAGCTGCTCTGGCCAACACAATGCTACAGGTGCCTATGAGTACTTAAAATGCAGACAGTGCGACAGAGGGAATTTTAAGTATGTTTGGAACAACATGGGTACATGCTATTTAAACTTTAATTTTATGAACTCTAAATACAGATCAAGGATTTCTGATGAAAATTTAGTATCTGAATTGAGATGTACTCTAAGCATAAAACACACCAGATTCTTAACATTTCACAGGAAAAAAAACACACAGCCTTTGCTAATACATATTCGCATTGGTTAAATACTATGAAAATCATAATATTGTGGATATATTGGGTTGAATAAAATATATTGTTAAAATTAATTTCACTTCTTTCTTTTTACTTTTTCAATGGGACTACTAGAAAATTTAAGATTAAATATTATGGCTCCCATTGTATTTTCATTTGATAGTGCTGGTCCAAAGGGCAGTTTTGACTTAAATCAAACTATTGTAGTTCACCCACCTGCCTAATCATACCTTTGGCAGTAAACTTTAATACTTCTTTGTAAAACATGCTTTTTGTTTTCAAATGGAATTACTGAAATCTTCAAAAGGAAATTGGGGTCAGGAAGGAAGAGAAGCCAAGAGACAAAAGGCTTCCAATGAGCTTCCTCCATGAACAAGCAAATGCAACTGCTTTTTACTGCAGTCTCAAAATTTGTAAGTTCTAATTCTTGCTATATATATATATATATCACAGAGATATTTAAAGATGTGGACTTTACAACAAAGGTGGGAAGGAAATTTCATTCTGACCAGGTTTCCATCACACTCTAAGGGAATAATTAGAAATGGGAGAGGGATGCTTCAAGAATAAATTTTCATGGTATTGTCAATGGAACTTTGGACTTAAGGAAACACATTTCTAATGATATGGTAATTACAGGATGTCAAGGTTTGGGGGTGGGAGAGTGGGGGTCAGAGAGAGAATACCACTCATAACATTTCCAAGTCAGAAATTTTTCTTTGGATATTTTCACTTTTTTTAGAAGACTTAGCAGAGCTCCAGAATGAGCTGTGTTTGTGTTTTAGAAAACTTTACACATGACATCTCTAAGAGCAGACCTGCCAGTCACTACTGGATGTGGCATCATGAATTCTGCCACCTTGGATGCCCTGTGCTCCACTGCTGCTCACATGGCATTCACATTCACTCTCAGTGCTTGATCTAATTGATAGCTTCATTATTCACCCCAACACGACGTAGAAATGTGAATTAACTTTAACTTATCATTCTTCCTTACCTCCCCAACACCCAATCAATCACCATATCCAGAATCTCTCAGTTTTATCCTTTTTTTCCATCCCCATTCATCATCTCTATACTAATTCCAATTGCCACATACCTCATCTCTCCCAGTCTTCCATATTATCCTTTTGGAATTCATACTTCAAACCTTTCAAAAGCTATCTATCTAAAATTTAAATCATACCACATTATTCCCCATTTAAATACATTCAAGAACTGCACATCACCTATAGAATTTAGGTTCTTGTGCCTGGCCTACAGGCTTTTAGTGCCTAGCACTTATCCACCAACCTCAACAACTCCATTGCTTGCTACTTCTTGACTCACACTTTATGATTAACTAATACCCACTGTTTTATGTAGACACTATACTGTTTTATGACTTTCTGCTTTTGTTTCTATCCATCCCTCCATCTCTTATTATCACCCTTCCTTTAAGACCCAATTTAGTTATTATCTCTCACAGAAAGTCTTCCCTGGGCTTTTAGGCTGAGCTACATGGGACACTCTATTCTGCGTTCCCATAGCACAGGAGGCAAATTTCTAGTTCAGTGCTAGAAATTTATGTTATATTGAAATTACTAAAATTATCTCCTCAATGTCTGTCTCTTCTGCTAGATTCTAAGATCCACTAAAGTGGGGACCAGAACATACTCATCTTTGTAATCTCACTGCTAATATTAACTGACTTTCGGTAAATATTTGTTGGAATGAATTCATCAAGGGGAAGTGTATAAAGGATTGGGGATGGAACCTCTACAAGTTTAAAGTCAGAACTTAGACTCCTGGTGTTCTTGCTGTTAACCAGGGGACTGAAATGGAAAGAAAGTAATAAAATAACAGTGGCTGAAAGCGAGTAAGAGGAGAACGTAGTCACAAGCTGTGGACCCAAAAAATAAAATAAATAATAATCCTCAAGGGAGGGACTTACATAATCAGTGAAAACTTGGGGAGGCCACATTATTAGGTTGAAATCTGGGCCCTTTACTCTTCTGCTTTTACCCCAGAGGAAGCAGTGGGCTTGTTAGAATATTTTCCATCTCTGAACATTTCATTCTACCCTTAAAATTTTGTTTTATCAGATTTCACCTGTATAAAAACAACTGTGGGTTTGGAAGTATAATTTTCCAAAGTTCAAACAAATCTGATTATGTTCATATGTTCAAGATCTGGTAGATTTAAGGGCCAGCCCTCAGGAAGCCAACACATCAACTCTCGGGATGAAGAACAGACGGAGTTGTAAGCAACATCCAAATGACTTACCCAATGACCCTTTTAAGAAAGTGTTCTGATGATATGCCCAATTGGCAACCAATGCCTGTGGCCCGCGGTGTGATAGCTGTCCATTTCTATCTGGGAAGATCAGTGGGACCTGGAAGATCAAATTGGCAGTCTTAGTTTCTGGCTCGGCACCAAAGGCTTTGCCTAGATGAGTGGCTAATGGCGAAGTTGGCTTTCTTTTAAGTTCAGTTACACACACTAGGCAGTGCGTGCTTTAAGTGACTAGGGACTGTGACTAACGTTTTATCTCATCACTTTCCTGATATGCCACTTTCAATGTTATCTAAGTGACTGAAACTCAACAAACCCCCATAATGAAGAACTCCTGTCCAGAGGGCAGTGAGTGGAAAGGGGAGTTGCCCCTTACAACCTCTTCTCCCATATTTGCACTCGGCTTTATGACAGTGGCAAACTAGTCAGCCTAAGAAGAGCTGATCTTGTAGCTTGAGATTTTCCAAACCAGATGTGCAGATGAATGTGCAGATTAACAATGGGAAAGCATATTTGAAAAGCTCTCAAGCCCACTTGAACTTGGATGGGTTTCACATGCACTCTGTGAGCCCAAGGTTTATGAGAGAGACTATTGGTGAACTGTAGTGCCTTCCTAGAGGCCTGAGGACAGGCAGGTGTTTCCATACCAAGACACTGAGACAATGAACACCTTGGAAAATGAGCACAGCAGTTTCTCCCGCCTTTTCCCACACTACTGGTCCCAGAAAAGTACAGTGTGAGCTGGGACAGCAGGAAGGGGTAGGCAGAGTAGCAGTGACAGGAGAAAGAGTAAAGAGGTCAAGACTAATAGCAGAGTAGCAGAAGGGAGGTGATGATCTGGAAAGAGACGCAAGTCTGACAACCCTGTATTATGTTGTCAAATGCTAAACCAAGTGAGTGTTACTCCCTTTCAGACTGTGGGAAAGGGTGATTATGACTGAGCCTGGTTTCCCATATCATTCTCTAGTGATCATACCTCTCCAAATGGTAAGCAGATGAAAGATTACACATGCAGTTGAGCCCAGATGGAAAGGGCATGATAAAGGTAAAATGGTAAGTGTTGCCCTAGCATAACTACATATATTTGGAAATGAAACTTTCCTTGCAGACATTGTCCTTATACCAAGCCATGCATTACAGAAGAGTTGCTAATAATTTCTTGTGTTACCAGAAGAATTTCTTGTTCTTGTACATAACACCCCAAGTGTGAATGGCAGACGTGCATACTTACGTGCCAAATGCCTAATGCATGAAGAAACCAGCTGTTGGTGCTGGCCAGCTGCTGACTTAGACGGCTCTACACAGGAAATAAACACCTTGTATAGAACACAATGTGGCCTCTGCTGAGCCCCGAGTGGACTGGTGCTGGTAAAATCTCAGCTGCCAAATTCCCTCTATCCAAACACAAAACCTCTACTACGTGCTTGAAACAGATGGCTATGGACAATGACAAGGACACCAGGGCTCCATTTCCTTGCTACCCTCTAACATTTGCAGAGAGTTGTTAGGGACCCTGTGGCTGTCCTCACACCTCATTTCATCTCCATGATAGATCTCTGGTGGTGAGGTTGGTGTTACCACGTTGATCTCAACTCCTAGCACCTTCTCCCTTTGCTCATTCACACTAGCTACACTGGCCTTTTTGATGTTCTTTCCAAAGCCCTGGGCCCTTGCAATTACTTCCTGCCTCAAACATCTCCTCCTCACCTTTGCAGGGCTGACTCCCTGCGTTCATGCTGCTTGAACATTCCAACCTCAGAAAGGCTTTCTTTCTCCAACCATCTCATCAAACCTCTAATCCACTCCCCTCCTTCCCTATGCATTTTATCACTTATCCTGTCTTATCTTTCTGCAAGCAATTTTAACTATTTTAAAATTATATTAATCCTTATTTGGTTATTTTGATGTTGCTCTCTGTGTCTGTAACTAAAATGTAAGGTCTATATAGGCATGGGCTTTTTCTTTCTTCTTTACTGATTTTTAACATGAAGACAGTGCTTGATACATGGTAGGAAAGCAATAAATATTGGCCTACTGACTGAATGAGTGAATGATAAGAGGAACCTGTGTAATAAACTGATTCACTCCACATCACTCCATTCGGCAGAGGGGGAGGTGTGACCCGAACCAGGTCTTTGGATTTCAAATCTCATGCGGTTTCCTGTACACAAGGTCTTCTCTATTACAAAACTTACATTCGGTTTCAATGTTTATTCTAGGAAAAAATAAACGAATCTAGACAGGAATCCTAAGGCACTGTCACCACCCTCATGACTAGGAACCGCTCTCATGATTTATTATCCGGCATTTTATTTTTAAGCCTCCCAAAGCTGAAAGCAGCGGTTTCCCTGAGAGAGTGCAAAGCTAGACACCAAAGGCAACAGTTTCCAGAAGAGTGGGATCTATGAAGCCTCAGTGAATTTGGGGTGTTTCCAATTAGCTTCTAATAATAAATAATGGTAAAGGTCTCCCAGAGGGCAGAAGGCGCACCATCTCAATCTCAAGTGAACATATTATAATCCTGACTGTAGTGCGTTACTGAGGTGGAACTTCACATATGGATAGCAGTGACTGTCCTGACTCCCAGGCCCCGTTAGAGGAATCTCTTTCTTTGAGATCTGTGACACTTGTTTTATTCCTCTAGTATTTTCCTCATCAAAACAGCCACATATACAAAAGAGTACACATATTCTAAACACCATATTCTGCACTTATTAAACAGGCATTAAGCATTTATATTATTATTGAGTATTTTTCAGATGTGATATACACTCATTAGATACAATTTGGAAAATAAAACTCCTAAATGACAAAATCATTCACAACCCCACATAAGTTTGCAGATGAACTGTAGAATCATTTTATTAAGTTCAAAAATTCTTCTGGAATTATATATTTTTTATGTTTATGTTTTATTAAACTTATGCATTAACTTATGAAGAATGGATATTTTTATAATATCCAGTCTCAAATTCTGTAAGCATGATATATATTTGGGAAGTATTTTAAATATTGAAGGTATTAACCATTAAGAAGGAATATTTTTGGTTTTTAAAAATGTTTTGCTTTATTAGTTTTATATGTTTTTAGATACTTAGAAGTTAAAAATGTGTGTTTAGATGTGATTGTGGTTTTTTCAAGAATCAAGAAGGGAAAGGAGAGATTTCTGAGCTCTACAATGCTATCATTCTTCTGGCAGAACACAGATGTTACTTTGGGACTACAACTTAGCCAAGGTAATTCAAACTTCCAAGAGCTGGGTAATTTGCTTCTTATCCTCTCTCTTCTTTTTTTCTTTTCCTTCATTTCCTCTATGACTCCCCATTGCTTTCTTTTCCTTCCTGAAAATTCTTTTTCCTTTATTATGTCATTATTGTTTCTAGTTTCGCACTTTTACCTTTTAAAATTTTTATCCTATTCTCAGAAGGAAAGAAAAAACAATCAGTGTTCTAATCCTTATGAATTTAAAGAGCATGCCAGACTCTATCACTTCTGGGGGAAAGTTCAGTTATCACAGAGATGGCACCCAAAGACAGTGAGTCGCCAAACATCTACATAAGACGATCTGAGAGAACTGGGCACTACTTGCCCTGCTTCTGAAACCTCCACTTAGGGTTATGGAGAACAATGAAAGGTGGAACATTGAAGCCTTCTATTTTTTTTTTAATATTTTTATTGATTTCAGAGAAAAAGGGAGAGAGAGTTAGAAATATCAGTGATGAGAGAGAACTATTGATCGGCTGTCTCCTGCATGCCCCACACTGGGGATTGAGCCTGGGCAACGGTGCCCTGACCAGGAATTGAACCATGACCTCCTGGTTCATAGGTCAGTGTTCAGCTACTGAGCCATGCCAGCTGGGCTCAAGCCTCCTTCAGAGTATCTATTCCTTCAGAGTATTAACTGGTCCTTTCTACCTTTTTCATCTTTTCTCAAATCCCTGATATAGTCCTAAATTGAATAACTCCACGTTGGTCTCTCTCATTCATCTTCTCTCTCATTCACCTTGCACATCACTGCCAGGCTAATCTTCATAAAACTGTACTTATAGTTGTCATCTGTTCAAACATCTACAGTGGCTTCCTGTTATCTTTGGCATTAGTTATAAATTCTTTGTTTGGCTTTCTTAGCCATTCATCATATGATAGCAATTTTATTTCCCAGCACTCCCCACCAGGATTCCTTAACCACTCACTTCCTTTCATACATTCTGCTCTTATTTCCAGCTTCTTGCCTCTGCCTCTGCTGCTTTTCATCATTTGTAAGAACTTCTCTCTTCTCAGTCTACCCAGCATTTTTATCTCTTACATAAAGCTTCCTTCCACTACTCTAGACAGTATAAATTTTCCTCCTAATTTCTTATTGCCTATAAAACGAGCACCATACAGTTCAGCACTTAATTGATCTATATATTTTTGTTTTGTTTCCCCAGCTGGATTGTAAACTCCTTTAGGAATGTAGACTTATATTTTCAAATTTATAACACCAGATTATTTTTGAACATGAAGAGCTTTCTATGTGTTCACTGACCTATGCAGTTAAGTCCCTGAAATTAATTCAGTACACAGAACAATCCCAAGTGATATGCAGCACGCTTCATAAGATGATACTGAGTGTTGATGGGAACTACGGGGTCTACTTCAGTGAATTTCAAATTGAATTATCTTCCCTGTACTAGAAAGTCTAGCAGGTACATGTATCTCTCTTTTAGAAAGTGATGAAAATGAATCCCCCAATCAATGCATTCAAGAGCAGCTCAGTGTCTTTCAAAATGAGGATAATGTATAAAATAAAAGAACATACAATTAAGCCAAACCAAGTAGAAATTTCTCAGCTTGTCAAGGAGATAAACAGATTCATAGGTATACTCCCCAAACAGCAAGCCTCCAAACCCTTTGCATATATAAATGAAGATGTTTAAGAAGTCACATGGCAAGAAAGGAGCCTCATCCAGCCCTTTTCCAAAGAGGGATTTAGTTCCTCCTCCAAGGAGTGTGAAATACACATCCAACTCTTTTCAGATGAATAAGAAAATCTTTCAATGCTGCCTTTTTAAAAGCAGCCACGTCGAGGGTAACCTCATAAATATGCTGACGGTTCACAACTCTATTCGTTATGTACAGCCTCTGTGTTCCCCAGCTGCACTTCTCCTAGGTCTTGCTCATTTCTCATAGACACTAAAGCCTGCCAACTGGACTAATCAACAATAGAAAGGCCACTGGCTCACTCGCTGCTTCATTTTAATTCAGCTATGTAATCAGCAGATAATTTATATACAGTATCTATCAGAAATACTCCCAAAGGTATTCAAACTTTTGAATTAATCTGTGTTAAATATAATGCTAGGATTTTCGGGAAAAAATAAACTTTTATGAATTTCAGTAAAATAATAAAACCCTCGGGTTTGAAAAAAAAGTGAGACTGTTTGGTGAAACTTTGCTTTTGCCTTTGCTGGCAGAGGCTGAGGGACCAATACTATTTTGCAACCAATATGCTTGTGCACATGGTTCTGAATGTTTGCATAGAAGCATTGTTTTCTCTAAAATCTGGAGATAGAGCTGTGGTCCCTCAGTCACTGTAGAGAAAGGAACCATGTGTTATGTTGCAGATGGACAATTTCCTCTGGCCACATTCATGCACTGTACAATGGAAAAGCAAAGAGAAGTGCGGAATGATTTGATAAAAAATGCTTTTATAACAGGAATAGTGGATTCTTTACTTTTGAAAGGTCAGTTAGGAAAGGATATCATGCATTGTAGAGTGATACATATGAAAATGAGTTAAAGTCATGAACTCCTGCAGGGGGCTCAGTACTAAAAAGTCACTCAAGTAGCGACAGTAAGTACTCTGTTAGCTAGAATGGTTAGAGAATTACATCCTCTGTTTAAAAATATGTTGCAGTGAAGTCTCCATTGTGATCTCCACAGCATGCCTGATTCCACATGCTGGCCACCGCCCTTACCAGGTGTGCGATGTTGATTACGTTATCTACCCTCATCAAGCCTGAATTTTTGTATCTGGAACATGGAGTAAAACGGGATTAAATGTCATGCTAGGACTGTCACTTCAGGCCAAAATGGAGTTTTCTCTCTTGTCCCACACAAATAAAAATATAAAATATATAAAGCATTGGCTTCTAAGATACTGGGTATTAGACAATGGCTGGTGACTCCTGGCGTCTGAGCAATGAATGTGGTGAGTCCTCTGACTGCCCCAGCTAACTGCCTGGAGACTGGTTTTTGGTCATGGAACAGAGAGGGGTAACAGGGAAGGTCCAGCAAAATCCCTGCATTGAAGAGATAGGGCTGAGTGTCTGGGGACACTGAGGCAGCTGGAGTTCATAAGACAAAGTACAGAGAAAAGAGAGTCACATAGGAAGACAACTTCAGGGAACTACAGAGGGTCCCCCTCAAGTTCAGCAGAGTATTGATAGCCTACACATGTGATGAAAGTAATTGAGACTGGGGAAAATTCAGCCACAGGACTGGAAGGAACAGTACCTGCCACGCACAGAGTCAGAAAGTTCCCGTTCGTAACAGCTGGAGTGGAAACCACTATAAGTCACATGAACTTGGGAGAGTACTGAGAAGGGTCTGCCTCAGTAGCAGAGAATAATTACATCTAAATTGGACACGGCTCTAATACTGCATAATGGAACTTCAAAGGAAGACTTGAAAAAATCAAATGGTTTCCAAATAAGTGTGTCCCAGAATAAAACATAAGAATATCTATAGACAGACAAAAATATCCCATAGCTAGCAAAGAAAAATGTATAATCCCTAACATCCAATACAATATTACCAGGTATTAAAAAAGGAAGGAAAACATGACTCATAATGAGAAGAAAACTTAATCATAACTGACCCACAACTGACACAGATGTTAGAATTAGCAAAGATTTCAAACAGTTATTATAACGGTATTCCATATATTCAAGAAGTTGAGACATGAAAACATAAAAAAAGCTCAGATCTAGATTTTAAAGAGGAAAACTACAATATCTTCAGTGAAAAAAATAAACTTCAGATTAGACATGGCAGAAGTGGAGAATAGTAGACTTAAAGTTATAGCCATGGAAACCATTCAAAATTAAGCACAAAGAGATAAAATAATCCCCCAAAGTAAAATGAATATTAGTGACTTGTGGAACAATTTCAAGTGGATTAATAGATGTGTAATTGAAGTCTCTGAAAAACAGGGGGTGATAGAAAAATATTTGAATAAATAATAGTATTTTCCCCAAAATTTGATAAAACTATAAACCCATAGAACCAAAATGCTACATAAAACGCAGCACAAACACACACATATACCCACAAAAACATGAGAAAAAAAGATTATACTAAGGCACATTATAAAATTTCTCAAAAACAGTGATAAAAGAAAATATTAAAAACAATGAAAAAATAGGTGTGTTATATACAGAGAAATAAAGACAAAGAATACAGAAGATTTTCTTTTTTAATAAGAAACTGCAAAAACATAGTGAGCAACATTCAAAAGAAAAAAATGTCGACCTAAAAATTTTATTCCCCAGTTAAATATTTTTCAAACACAAAGGGAAAAAAAGACATATTCAATCATGCAAGAGCTGGAAGACTTCCACCAACAGAAACACACTATAAGAAATGTGGAGGGAAATTCTCAAAGCAGAAAAACAATGTTATCATCTGGACTATGGATCTACACAAAGGAATGCAGAGCACCAGAATGGGAACAATATGAGTAAGTATATAATATTGTTTTCTTGTGACTTAAATAATTTTAATAGATAATTGGCTATTTCAATGTAGTATGGGGTTTATAACAGATAAACAATATTGAAACACACAAATGGTGCCAAAATTAAGTCTGGGAAATTTGAAGTGTACTATTATAAACTTCTTAAAATATACATGAAGTGGCACAATATCACTTAAATGTAGAGTGTGATAAGTTAGCAATGTATGCTATAAACCCTAAAGCAGCTTCTAAAAAAACAAAATGAAGATTTAGAGCTAATTAGCCAACAAAGGAGACAAAGTGGAATCGAGAAATATTCAGCTGATCCTAGAAAAGAAGAAAAAGAGGAAAAGAACAAAGACTAAATGGAGTAAATATAAAATAAATGACATGATAATGGAATTATACCTAATCACATCAATAATCACATTAAACGGGAATGCTCTAAACACCCTAATTACAAGGGAGTAATTGTCAGATTGAACATAAAAATAAGGCCCAAATATTTTTAGGCTTCTTTTAATAGAAATTGGCAAGCTGATACTAACATTCATATGGAAATGTAAAGAACCTACTGTAGCCAAAATGATTCTGAAAAAGAAGAACAAAGTTGGAGAATAACACTACCTGATTTTAAGATTATTATAAAACTTCATTAGTCATGACAGGGTGGCGCTGACTGGATATTTGCCTTTATTTCATTCCTCCCCCTTCCCAGTGTTTCAAAGTTACTTGTATATTTTATAGCAGTAAGAACCAAAATTATGTAACTAAATAAAAGTTTATCTGCACAGCAGATAATCACACTGACATTTATATGGCACTAAATCTACAGAATATATACAAAGTTATATATACAAATATATAAATTGAACAGAATTGAATACAGAAATAGACGCACACATAGATGGAAAACTGATTTTCAACAAAGGTAATGCAATGGTGAATGGTTATCTTTTCAACCAGTAGTGCTGGAAAAGTTGCTAATTCAAATACAATGAATAAATTTTTAACCATACCTTGCATCATATACAAAAATTAACTCAATTGAATCATAGACTTAAAGTAAAATAAAATAATAAAAAAGCATCATTTGAAAGAAAACAGGGAAATGTCTTTGTGACCTTGGGTTGGTTGATGATTTCTTAGATATGACACCAAAAGTGTTATCCATAATATTAAAAATTTATAAATTAGACTTTAGGGAATTTAAAACTTTGATCTTTTTGATAGACACTCTTAGAAAATTAAAAATAAGAGATAGATGTAAAGAAAATATTTCAAATCATGTATTAGACAAAGAATTTGTATCTAGATTATATAAAGAATTCTCAAAAGGTAATAAGAAAAAAAATTATCTAGTTTTTTAAAAAATAGGCAAAAATTTGATATCTAGATGGCAAAGAAGATATATAGATGGCCATTAAGAACATGAAAACATGTTCAGCATTATTAGCCATAGGAAAACACAAATTAAAACACCAATAAGATACTACTACACACCTAATATAATGGCTACAATTAAAATGTCTGGCCATACCAAGCATGGAAAGAACTTTAAGAAACTGGGAGCGCTCTTACAGTACTGATGGGAATGTAAAATGGCACAGTCAAGTGGGAATATAGTTTGGCAATTTCTTTTAAAGTTAAATACATACTAGTTCACTACTCAGTAGTTATAAGATAAATAAAAGCATGAGTCATACAAAGACTTGTATAGAAATGTTCATAGCCCCAAACTGGAAATAAATCAAATGTTCATCAACAGGTAATAAATAAACAAATAGTGATATAGTGATAGGATAGAGCACTATATCAAAGCCCTGGAAAGAGGTAATGCTGGTTGGTAAAAGGAGCTAGGACTGAGAATCACGAGTTTTGAATTGTGGTCCTCACTCTACCACTGTCTGTGAAATCAGATAAACAAGTTCACTTTCCTGGACCTCATGTATTCAATAAAGCAGAAATATGTATTTTTACTCTAAAAGATTTTGAATTCCCTTTCTCAGAAAACACATACACACAACTAAAGAAAGTAAGGCAGAGGATCTTATAAAAAGGATAATGGATAGTGGATTCTCTTCAGTTTCTTACTGTTTGATTGGCTATTCTGGAGTGTTTGTGCCGGTGATGGAATAAAAGTGATCAAATATGACTAGAAAAGGACTTTTACTCCAAAAGGAATAAGACACGAATAGCCTACTTCTGGCCTCTGAAGTACAGAACTCAAGGTATGAGCCCCAAGTATAACTCTCTAGTTTCTTGGTAGTTCCAATAGAATTCTTTAGATAAAAAGTTTGTGGATATTTGCCTTTATTTCATCCTCTCCCCTCCCCCTCCCCAGTGTTTTAAAGTTATTTATATATTTTATAGCATTAAAAACCAAAATTATGTAACTAAATAAAAGTTTATCTGCACAGCAGATAATCACACTGACATTTGTATGGCACTAAGTCTACAGAAGAATACAAATCCTCAAAGTCACAGGAGGCTATATTATAGTCAAGCTTTCTTAATTCCACAGCTGGGCTAGCATCAAACCAATCTTGACATGACAATCCAGAAAGTTACATTCTCATAGTATATTTTATTGCTTGACTAAAATTTGGAATGGTGCCAAACGCTTTAGGATATGTAAAGAAGTGTTTTAAGCCAGGAGAATTCAAGGGTTAAAGTGAGTACTTTTAGTTATGCCTATGGGAGTGGGTTACTTTTGGAATTTTTACTAAGTGAATATGTGTATACCTATCTATCTATAAATGAATGTGTAGGCATCTTATTGCTTATTGTGGTTCTGGAAATGGGAATAGCTCTATTATAATTTAGTTCATGCTTTATCCCTCTGAAATATTCCATGATCTTATTTGAAATGTCGTAGTATTAAAGAATTCTCTTTTTTCTTTGCTGTCAAAAATAAACTACTCTAACATGGGCACAATCCCCTGCAAACATTCACACTTGTAATCACACTCATGCACACCCCAGGTCTTTTCTGACAGCTTGCAAAAATCTCTATTGCCTTTTCAAGCGGCCTTCACAGTTACAAAGCTGAAATTTCTTTGGCTATTTCCTTCCATGTTTATATAGCTCAGCTTTTCAAAGGGTTTTTTAAAAATGGCTTAGACACACCTAAGAAAAATATGCATTTCTTTTCATGACTTGGCTAACAGCCAAGGTTTTTTAATCCCCATTTACCAAGAAAACAGTGCTCTCAAGTGTGCCATGTATCAGCAAATCAAAGATGCTCTTGATACAGATTCAAAAGCCCATATCAGCATCGCACTTTCTTCTGCCCTTATTGCCCACAGTTATTTGTTACCTGTAGAGAGAGCTATTCCAGCTTCCCTATCCTATTGATGAATCTCTGATGCATATCTAGTGTCTGATAGAACATACACAATGCAAACTTTAACCCTGTACCAATATTCTTTATAAGCCCTGGAAAAACCTAGTAAGTGAATAAAAAACTTCCTACTTTTCAGGGACACTTTGTTACTAAAAAAAGAGTTTACTTAATGTCTTAAATTGGGACCTTCACAAGCAAAATATGAGTTGAGGATTTGTCCGCAAGTGATTTATTGAAACTATGCAGGAGAAACTCACAAGGGGATTCAGCCAGCAGAGCAGGAGAGGGGTATGACTTCAGGCAAAGTTTCATGAAGGCTTCAAGTTCATTCTGTACAAAAACCTGGGAGTATGACTTACACCTCAAAGTTTTTCACCTTTGAGGTCAGGGGCTGGGCCATTGGCTAAGGATGGGTTGGGAAGATATAAAAACCTAGGCACTTCCAGCTCTCTAAATATTCTGTCAATGAGGCTCTAGATGTCCCCAAGGGACTACCTCAAAGCAAATCAAAGTGCAGGTCATTACAAGCAAAAGCTGGGTCAACAGTGATCGTACTTCTAGGAATCTAACCTAAGAATCACGAAACACCAATCAGAAAAAATATACGCACCCTATGTTCATAGCAGCATAATTTATAACAGCTAAGATCTAGAAACAGCCCAGATGCCCATCATTAGATGAGTGGATGAAAAAAAAAAGCAGTACATTTACACCGTGGAATCCTATGCAGCTATAAAAAAGAAGGCTCTATTACTCTTTGAGGCAGCATACAGGTACCTGGAGATGATTATGCTGAGTGAAATAAGCCAGTCAGAGAAAGACAATTATCACTTATATGTGGAATCTAATGAACACAATAAACTGATGAATAAAATAGAACCAGAGGCATGGAAACATGGAACGGACTGACGAATCTCAGAGGAAAGGGGGAAGGGGGCCGGGAAGAGATTAACTAAAGAACTTATATGTATATTTATATTGCCCATGAACAAGACAATAGGGTGGTGGTGGGAACCAGGTGGTGATGGACAAGGGGGAAAAAGGGAAAACATTTGTAATATTCTCAACAATAAAGATTAAAACAAAACCCAAAAAAAACGCAAAAGCCCACAGAAGCCAGGGAAGGGACAGACAGAAACAGTAAATGGGCCCTAGGGCATGTGGCTAGCACCAGCAGTGTTCGGGCTCTAAACATTCATTGGGCGCCTGCTCTGTGCTGGGGATAAGTTGGTGGCAAGTAGATCTATTGCCCATTCCAGTTAGGTTTAAACTGGGGTTGAAAAAAAAAAGACTCATAAGCCAATATTCACACAAATGAATAGAACATTACAACTATAAATACTTTGAAAAAAATGTTATGAGAACATTCATTAGAGGGACTTGACATAGTCTTATGTTCAACAAATGTTTTTTGAAGGAAATGACTCAATATGTAGCAATTTGGTTTCCTGGCCACATGAAGAAAAACCACATTGTAGTTGTTAGTGTTTTTGCTAGGTAAAAGCAATTTACATACTTTCAGGTGTCCTGAAGTAATTCCCAAAGTCCGAAAAAACCCAATGAAAAGCCTTTAAATAGTGAATCAGAGGAAAGGAGATAATATTAAGATTGGGTAAACTAGGGAATATTCTACAGTCCAATGTTTATATAGGCATCACAGTATAACACAAACAGCCAGAATAAGAAAGTCTCTCTCTCTCTCTCTCTCTCTCTCTCTCTCTCTCTCTCTCTCTCTCTCTCTCTCTCCCTGGTCAGGTTTTGACAGCAAGGGGAATTTTATGACTAGGAATAATGATAGAAATTTCTATATGGTGACACAATGTGTAGGAACCAGATTAGATGCTCTATATTTATTATCTGGATAGGTCCTAACAAACAACCCATGAGCTAGGTACTATCTTTATCCCAACTTTGCAGAAAGGAAAATAGGAGGCAGGAGGTTAAGACATTTGCCCAAGGTCACTGAGATGCAAATCAGTTGAATGGGATTGAATGTAAATCTGTGTGACTTCCAAGCTGAGCCATCATAACCAATTTGCCAGGCTAGCTGGAAAGGCAGCACCCACTTATGTGAAAACTCTTCCTGGAAAGGGAATACAGACTATGGCAGCTTAAATCCAGCGGGGTCCTAGCTAATTATCCTCTTTAACTACAAGGCTGGCTAGCTAGCTAATAAGCCCCCTTTTTAAACAATGTGGTTTCACTAAGGAATCAGCTTGAGCCCCTGGCGCTATAGACAAGTTCCCTGTGGTCTTGTAGGCAAGCATATTGTAAAACTTTGTTTATAGCCTCAGACACATCATATCTTAGGCTATTATTTTCAACATATTCATGAGGGAATGTATAAGGTCAATGCCAGAGGCCCACTAGATCTTGAAAACTAGAGCCTGCACAAGCAAGAATGTGTCTTTTCCCACAGACCAGGCATGCGGTAACTCATTCAATCCTTTCCATGAGCAGTTAAAAAATGTGAATTCACATCAGGAGCCGTTCACCCATTCATTACAATGGAGCTAGATTGTTTCTGTCGTCTCTCATATAGTGACTATGAGGGCTTGGTAGTGACCGCCTTAAACACTGTTGCAGAGAATCCAGAGGCAACATGAAGGTTCAACTGGAGGGAACCCCAAGGTCAACTAGTGAGGTCCCTGGTGAGTGCTATACCGGGGAGAGTGTGTAGCCTTTGGCCACACTGGATGAAGCAGTGTTTCCCAAACCTTAGGCCACACAGGGGACTCTGGCCCAAAGCACAGATTCCCAGGTCTAGGGCCAAGCTACTGAACCTGCAAGGACAGGTGCCTGGAAACTGGCATTTCAACAATGGCTTCAGGTGATTTTCACAGTTAGGTAAGTTTGGAAAACACTGAGGTCAGCCATTCTTTCTCCCATATACACTCCCAGGTTTTAAGGTGTCAAAAAAATTCTCACAGTTATGTTTTATTTGACCTGAACAACCCTTTCTGCAGCTGTATGTACTTGCACATGTGTGTGTGCCCATGCTCATGCACGTGTAGGAGCATGTAACAAGGAGAGGTTGCCTACCATTCGGCCAACCCAAGAACTAGTGATGGCTCTTCCCTTCCTTATCACCACCCCTCCTCCAGTTTCCAGAACTCACACCTTCTTCTGTGTGTGGCAAGAAGTTAAAGTGTCCTGAGTAGTTCACAGAGTCTCAGCTACTTTCAAGTGAGAGTCAGGCATCCTTTAGTTGTATGATCATGACAGGTAAGCAGCTGCCCGAGGGATGGCCTTTAGGCACTATGATGAGAGCAGGTGCCTCCTCTGCAGAGCCAACAGGCACTTCCAGGCCAAGGCCACAGGTATGTGGGCACTGGCTCAGCTTCCACGTGGTCCCCGCTTCTGACCACTGCAGAGCAGTTACTGGAATTCTCTTTTTGTTAAAGCTTCCTCTCTCCTTGACTCCCCCAATTTCCTGACTACCTCCTCCAAGGTACCACTTCACAACCTATCTTTCTCTTTATAGCACAGATACACCTCATCTATATTCTATTCTCTTTCGTGTGTGTGTGTGTGTGTGTGTGTGTGTGTGTGTGTGTGTGTGTGGTATATATTGTTCATGTCATAAGCTCCTATACTCCTCCCCTCAGGATCTATCCTGATTTTCCTGGGTTAGGAGAAATAAAAAAAGAAAAAGAACAGGGAATCTTTTCTGTTTATTTTCTTCTCTCCATGCCATAACAAAACTGGTTTTCTGTATTGTTCTGCCTGATGTTGTTATGATCAGGAAATGCAGGAAAAAAAGGAATGGCCAAGTTAAATATTTTATGACCTTATCTTGCCTCTTCTTCACTAGAATATAACCTCCCCACGGGCAGAAACTTGCCTGATTTTGTTGTGGTCTTTTCAGAGTTTGGTCCACAGTATGGCATGTGTATGAAATATCTATTGAGTTAATGAATGATATTCAAGCCTTGACTCTTTTAGTGCCTTTTTCAGGGTCATAACTCAGCTATATTTTCAAGGCTCAGCTCAGGTCTTACCTCCTCCAAGAGGATGCTCCTGAGTATCCCTGTTTTTCTCTCATCCCTTTAACACTTTTATCTCTATCTCACAACTCCTTGTTATTTCAGAAATTTTAGCTTATTTGTCTATTTAAGGCATACGACAGTCTCAACAACTTTCAATAAATACTGTAGCGAGTTTCATTCAGGTTGTTTTTTAGAAATCCCTCAAAGCACACCGATGGCATCATTCCAGAATCTAATTCAAGGAAAGTAATTTGGGTCAAAACAATGCTCTCTGGGTCCACAGCTCTTTGACTCTTTGACTTGTCATTATTCTCTTATTTTTAATATGTGCCCTATTTCCTCCTCACTTCCTTCATGAACAAAGGATTGTGTGTTTTCCTGTACAGAGATGAGCGTGGCTCATGGCACGTAGTAAATTCCCACTGATTACTTGATTGATTTTAAAGACACTAGGGTTATTTCAGAAACTCTAATGTTCTTTTGCATGGATAATTCTGTGGCAAATATATCCTTCCTAATTCACAGGTAGACTCTTGGTCTTATGTTGTGGTTTCAGTGTTCTGTGGACAAGAAAAGAAAATGTGTATGACTGCAAACACATGTGCGCCCATCCTCTGTCAGGGTAGCAATGAAAATTAAAGTCTGAGAAAATGATTAATTGCATCTAAAGAGGGGGTGTTTCTGTTTGTTCTGCAATGTTGCTTTTGACTAAGGGGAAATTAAAATTCTGGAATGCTTGGGCTCTTGAATGTTATTTTCCTTTCAAAACTTTGTCTCAGCTCATAGCTACGTTTGCATTTTTTTTTTTTTACCAGCAACTGAAGGAAAGAGAATATTTTTTTGTGACAGTATTTGTCTTCATTTTAGCAATGAAAATGTAAATGTTCAAACAACACTGGCAGCACAACTCAAATCTGGGGAGGTAATATTTTTTTCATACCAACCATTAATACAGAAAAATTAAACAAGGATGGGATTTCATGCTGCTCCAGTAAATTAGAGAATCATTTAACAAAAAGAAGAAATAAGAAAAGAGCCCTGGGTGGCTCATTTCATTGGAACATTGCCCCATACACCAAAAGGTTGCAGGTTTGATTCCCAGTCAGTGTACATACATAGGTTGAGGGTTCAATCCCTGGTTGGGGTGGGTCCAGGAAGCAATTGATCAATGTGTCTCTCTCATATTGATGTTTCTCTGTGTCTCTGTTTCACTCCTTTCCTCTCTCTCTAAAAATCAATGGAAACGTATCTTTGGTTGAGGGTAAAAAAATAATGAAAAAATAAATAAAAGAAGACATCATAGGACAGTAAAGCCTGTGCTAATGAGAGAATAAGCTTTAATTCTTTCCCCCAAGATCCAGCAGTGCTGCTTGGGAATGAAATGATTAGGGATTGTGTAACACATAACCCAAGCACAGTTTCCTCTTACCACAAAACCCGCATCTCAGAATTTTATATTCTTGAACTCTGGTGTTCTTCCCTGGTAAAGCAAACACATGTATGTTTTTTTAATGGTTTCCATACAATTATAAAGTCATTAGAGTCGTTAAGCACTATTCCAACTGAGGATGTTTAGACATGTACTTCAATGAAGATTAAAAAAGGAATCATGGACATTTAAATGGCAGTCGCTTTTAAACATGAGTATTTTCTCAAATTTCTAATCATTTCTTTTAATTTGTTTATAAGAATAATATAGTTTTTGGCTTGAATACACATATTAGAGGAAAGGATCATATTGTAAAAATATCTTAGCATGAAAAACTTCATACATTTGGTGAACATGTCATGTCAACCCAGATGAATTTTACAAATATCTTGATTCTCCTAACGCCCAGATCATTTCTAGGTGCTGGGTATTGAAAAGGAATGAATTCAACTAAGTAGAAAGCATCACTCATGACAATAAGTGTTCTTTACACTGGAGTGACCATTTCTTTCTTTCTTTTTTTTTTACCGGTAAATCTTCACCCGTGGACACCAAGACCAGGGGTGGAACCTGAAACCTGGGTATGTGCCCTGACCTGAAAGAGAACCCTGTAGCCATTTGGTGTACCAGACGTTGTGCCAACCAACTGAGCCACCCAGCCAGGGTGGACTGACCTTTTGATTCTTTTTCCCCTGGGGGAGTCTAGCCAGATTTGAAATGCATAGTATCTTCCACATCCTCAACTTGTCAGACAAGTGGCTGAAGTAATCCAAGACTATTAGCAAAAAAAGTTATGATTAGCTCTTGGTCAATTTGGATAAACTGAAAAATGAGAAACAGGAGCCAATGACAGACCATGGGATTTGCAAATTATAGTTAATGAAACCACTATTCAGGCTCTGAATCACACGGACAGTTACAGATAACTTTCTGCAGAAAGGATTTCTTATTTCTATACACAGTGAAAAAATCACTGTAATGATTTTTCTGATTAATATTTAAAGACATATCTGGGGGAAAAAGGAAAAAAAGTACCATTAAACTGATCCAAAGCTAAGTCATAATATCCAGTACCTTGGGGCAAAAATAGATTGTAGTTTCTTCATTGTATTATAGACTAGACAAGGAAAAGAAGAGATAGCCTGTAAAAAATGAAAACATTTGGAAGCAGGTTTCCAGTGTCTTCATTAATATGGAAATAATTATACCAGAAGTGCAAATAAGCACTGGACAGGAACAGGGTCTTCAGAGCATCAGTGTGAAATGACAGAACACTAAGGAGACGGTCTAATGGATTTTGACTCTAAAAGACATTTGGGAATTGTGTTTCAGATGGTGTAATAGTTAGCTTACAAGCTTGGCTTCTGTAACAAAGATACAAAAATAACAATGGCTCAACAGAAGGGAATTCCTCTTTCATATAATTGTGGCGAGGGTGACAGGGACCCAGCCTCTCAGTTTTTTGATATGCCCATCTCAATCCTTATCTTGTATTTGTTCTCTATAATAGCTACTGCAGCTGGGCCTTCACGTGAGAAAGGGCCTGTCCCTTTTCTTTAAGGGCTGGTTTCAGGTTTCAGAATCTTTACACATCACTTTGATTCACATGCATTTGGGCTGAGCTTGGTCACTTGACCATACCCTGCTGAAAGGGAAGCTGGAAATGTAGTCTTTGAACTGGAAGCTATGTGCTCATGGTAAAACTTGATGTGTCTTCTCTTATTTTTAATGCCTAATTCTCTTACCGATTCACCTGGCTGTCAAGGGTCTTATTATTTTAGGGACAAAACTTCCTTCCAGGTACCACTTTATGTGTGCTGGTAAAGTTCAGGATGCTTCCCATCTGTTTATCAATCACCAAAGACAAGCACCTTGAACTAATGGTACTAGTTGTCCATCCTTGTCAGTGCCTCCCTGATGTTAGGCTAAAATTTTATGTCATTTTTGCTTGTTGCAACATTTAGCATGATACTCGTCCCTTGGATTTGCTATGTGTGTGTGTGTGTGTGTTTGTGTGTGTGTGTGTGTGTGTGTGTGTGTGTGTGTAAAAGTTATAAAAGTTTTGTTTTATTGGGGGTGGGAATGGGCTTGGTAATTTAGAAGAACAATTAGAAAAACTAGACCAAAAATTTCAAATATTTGAAGTTATCACAGAAAAGAAGTCAGTGAGAAATACTGAGGCTGTATCCAAGAGAAGAAGGAAGCTGAGACATTTTGGTTTGCTTTGCTCCTAAGGGCATCTGTAGATTCTGAAAAGAACCTAAGCAGTGTACCCTCTAGCCTCACAGGCACACTCCCTGTGATAATCCATTAAGTGATATAAGGTCAAAATTTGTGTAATTTCAGAAAGCATGTTATACTTTAATAAAAAGAAGTATGTTTGAAATAAATGAAACTATATAGAAAATAATATAACACCTATGAACCCAAGATGAAGAGAATTCTGTCATTTAAAAAATTACTTTGTATTTCTCTATTTTTATAAGAAATAAAATATTTTAGAGGTAGTCAGAGATCTACCCCCTCTGTGTTCCCCCCATTCTTAGAGCATACAGCATCTTAAAGTTGGTGAACCACTTCTATGCATATATTTGTACTTTTACTTTATTTATAGTAAACGTTTGTAAAAAATTTGGTCTAATATTTTGGGTTTTAAATTTCATATAGAATATCACTATTTATCTTCTGCAATTTATATATATCACTCCATATTTTCTTAGATCTTTCCATGTTGAAATGTATAGATGAAATTTATTTCTTTAGACTCCTACATATAGCTTCAGTGTGTGAACAGCCAATTCAGTAACCATTCCCCTACTGAAGGACAGGTAAATGGTCTCCACAATTTTTGCTATTAAAAACATTACTACAGAGAACGTCACTGTACCTATCTCTTTGTTCTCATGTTTGAGACTTCCCTACAGAAGAAATCCAGAAAAGAAGAGGCAGACAAGTCTTCAACTTGACTATATATTGTCAAATTATTTACTCTACAGTTGGTTGTCATAATGAAACTCCCACAAGCAATGTGCAAAAGTGCCTGTTTCTCCACATTCTTGCCAGGAGTTGGTGTTATCAAGGTAGTTTCATTTTATATGTTGGGAGTGTTTAAAGTTGCTTTATTTTGTGTTTTCCTGAATACTGGGGAGGGTGAACAGATTTTCCATATGTTCACTGTGCATTATTTTTCCCCTTTGTGATTTGCATGATAAAAGTTGACCATTGCATGTTCCTTACTGATTTTCAGGTTTTAAAATGTATTCTAGAACTTTATTCTTTTTCTGATAAGTAAATTACAAATATTTTCCCCCCAATGTGTGACAAGTATTTCTGTCACAAAGAAGCTTTTATTATTATTAAAAGAGTTTTTATTTATTATTAACTAGGGGCCCGGTGCACGAAATTCGTGCACTGGGTGTGTGTGTGTGGGGGGGGGGGGAGTGTCCCTCAGCCCAGCCTGCCCCCTCTCACATACTGGGAGCCCTCAGGCGTTGACCCCCATCACCCTCCAATCGCAGGATCAGCCTGGGCAGGGGACCCTCATTTCCCCCCATCACTGGTTCTGTCCCCAGCCCAGGCCTGATGCCTCTGGCCCAGGAATCAGGCTTGGGCAGGGGACCCCCAGACCCCTCCTATTGCTGGCTCTGCCCCTTGCCCAGGCCTGATGACTCAGCCAGAGGCGTAGACCCCCATCACCCTCTGATCACCTGATCGGCCCCTTGCCCAGGCCTGACGCCTCCGTCAGAGGTGTCAGGCTTGGACAGGGGACCCCCATCTCCCCCCGATCACTGGCTCTGGCCCCCGCCCAGGCCTGAGGCCTCTGGCCCAGGAATCATGCCTGGGCAGGGGACCCCCATCTCCCTCTGATCACTTGCTCCACCCCCCGCCCAAGCCTGACGCCTGTGACCCAGGCTTCAGGCCTGGGCAAGGGGACCATCATATCCCCCCAATCCCCGGCTCAGCCCCCTACCCAGGCCGGCTGCCTCGGCCAGAGGAGTTGACCCTCATCACCCTCTGATCACCAATCACCGGATTGGCCCCTTGACCAGGCCTGAGGCCTCCCGCAGAGGTGTCAGGCCTGGGCAGGGTACCCCCAGCTCCCCGCGGTTGCAGGCTCCACCCCTACCCAGGCCTAATGCCTCTGGCTGAGGCGTCCGGCTTGGGCAGCGGGGACCCACAGCTGCAGCGGCCCCGCGATTGTGGGCTCCGCTTTAGGCCCAGGCAAGGGACCCCTAGCTCCCGGGACTGCCAGCTTTGACCGTGCCCAGCTCCCATCGCTGGCTCCACCCCTGCTTCCTGCTATCACTGGCCAGGGTGGCAAAGGCGCCTGATTCTCTGATCATGGCTGGGGGGCAGGGCAAAGGCTGCCCCAGGGCCGCCTTTGCCCTGCCCCCCAGCTCTTAGCTCCCCCCTGGGTTTCCGATCACTGTCAGTGGCAGGGGGCTTCTTCCTGCTTTCCCTTTCACCTCCCTGCATTGTGCCTACATATGCAAATTAACCGCCATCTTGTTGGCAGTTAACTGCCAATCTTAG
Source organism: Myotis daubentonii (assembly GCF_963259705.1). Classification (NCBI taxonomy): domain Eukaryota; kingdom Metazoa; phylum Chordata; class Mammalia; order Chiroptera; family Vespertilionidae; genus Myotis; species Myotis daubentonii. The sequence continues at coordinate 80,766,931 of NC_081843.1, forward strand.
TTGGCAGTTAACTGCCAATCATAGTTCGCAGTTAATTTGCATATAGCCCTGATTAGCCAATGAAAAGGGTATCATCGTACACCAATTACCATTTTTCTCTTTTATTAGTGTAGATGATATTGTAGTCAAAGTTGTCATTCTTTACATTTTAGTTTGTTTTTCTCTTAGTTGAGAAATAATTCCTTAATAATTCATAATGCTATTACCCTTTCTTCTTATACAGTTAAAGTTTTGCTTTTCAAGTAAGAGTTTTCAATTCATCTCTTTTGCAGAGCAGTAGGTTTCAAATTTTAATTATGTTTTACTGAATTTTATTTTTGGGTTATATTTTCAGTGTTGTAGTTATCTCCAAACCCAATTTCACAGGGTTTCCTCCCATGTTTCCTTCTAGAATCATTATAATTTTTATTTGACATTTAGCTCTATGGCCCGTTTTGAATTAATTTTTGTGGCAGGAGTAAGGTCTGTACCTAGATTCATTTTGTGTGTATGGTCATCCAGTTATTGCCATCCAGCACTATCTGCTAAAAAGACTAGCCTTTCTCCACTGAATTGCCGTACCTCTTTGGTCAAAGATCAATTGATTATACTTGTGTGGGTCTCTTCCTGGGCTCTCTATTTTGTTTCAATAATCTGTTTGTTTATTGTTTCACCAATACCACATTGCCTTGATTACTGTAGTTTTATAGTAAGTCTTGAACTTAGGTATTGGGAGTCCTCTGACTATGTTCTTTGTCTTTAGTGCTTTACTTGTTTTCCCTCCCCCACTCACCCTCCTGCTTACACTACCAAATAAAGTGTCAGTGTTGAAGTTCTTGCCTTGTGTTCTGTCTTCTGGAAGACCAATGTTATGTACTGAATATTTGTGCCCCCCCCCCCAAATTCATATGTTAAAACCCTACAATGTGCCTGTATTTGGAGATGGGTCTTTAAGAAAATGACTAAGTTTAAATGAGGTCATATGGGTGAGGCCTTGGTCCAATAGAATTAGTGTCCTTTTAAGAAGAGACGCCAGAAACTTTGCTCTCCCTCTCTCTGCCTCCTTTTCCTCCTCTCCTCCTTTCTGTCTCTGTGTATTTACCGATGAAAGGCCGTATGAGCAAATAGTAGGAAAGTGAACATCTACAGGCCAAGAAGAGAGATCTCACCAGAAACTGACCCTGACAGCATCTTAATCTTGGACTCTAGCCTCCAGAACTGTGAGAAAACACATTTCTGTTGGTTAAGCCACCAAGTCTGGCATTTTGTTATGGTAGCCCAAGCAGACTAGTCTATTCTTAGACTAGAATAAGACTAAGTATAACTTTTGTAATTATCAAATAGGATTTTCCTTAATCCAATCTGACAATCCTTGTCTTTTAACTGTTAAGGTTAATTCATTGGAAGTTATTGTATTCCTGATAGTATTCATTGCTAACACTTTATGCTTTCTAAATCACATATTTTTCTTTTTCTCCTTTCAGAACTAATATTAGACTTACTTATTTTCCTTAATTCTTTCTTTCATTGGTTAAGGAATTATACATTTAATCTTTATGGTTTACCCTTTAATTTGGAACATGCATGCCTGTCTGAACAAAGTCAAAATTGAATCCATAATGTTACCACATTTCTAAACAGTTCAAGGACTTTAGAAACATTAACTCTGATTACCCACTCTTCTTTAACATCACATTTTTTACTTCAACTTTCTTTATATGAACCTCATATTGTTCATAATTAACTTTATTTTGTATATTGCTAATATGCGTTTTGTTTACCCTATGTTTGCCAATTGTTTTGCCCACTATTGATTTTGGAAACCCTCTTCTTCCTTCTGGGTTCAATTTTCTTCTTTCTGGGATAAATCCTTTAATAATTGCTTTAGTGAGGATACATGGGTGGTAAAGTCCCTATGTCCCTTTTGTCTAAAATTGTTCTTATTATGTTTTCACTCTTGATTGATAGTTTGTCTAGTTTATAATTCTAGGTTGACAGTTATAGTCTCTCAGCAATTTGAACATATAATTTAATTGTACTATGGCCTCTATTGTTACCATGAGAAATCTATTGTCAATATTTTTTCCTTTATTTGTCTTATTTAAAACTTTTTATTCTTGGATCTAAGGATTTATGTTTTTCATCAGTTTTATAATATTCTCAGCCATCATCTTGTTAATATTTGACTCCTCATCATTGTTGTTCTTTATACTTTTGAACTTTTAGTAGCCATGTATTACCCCTTCTCATTCTCTCCTTCATGTCCCTAACTCTTTTTCATGTTTATTATTTTTTATCTTCCTTAATTGCATTTTAATTAATTTCCTCAGATCTATCTTCTAGTTCAATATTGTTACTTTAGCTGTTTCTAACATATCCCATAAGATAGTGTTTGTTGCTTAACTTTAAAAGTTCTGTTTAACTTGTGTTAATCTGCTTGTATTTATTTATTTGTTTCTTATAAATTTCTTATAGATTTGATTTATTACCTAATTATTTGAACACAATTTTATATTCTCTATTAGAATATGCTACAATGTAAAAATAGTGATTTTCTAATGTTGCTACCTGTGTGTCATTAGTTTCTCACCCATGTTACATCATTTACTTATGAAAACTCAACTTGGGAGGCACTTTATCTGTGAGAATCATGAAGCACATACACAGTGGGGTAACGTTATCTTTGTGCCTAACAAATCGATAAAAATAATTTAAAAAAGAATTTATGCTCAAGAGACATATCTCAGACTGTAGTCAATATCTTGAATAGACTGGACTCATTACTTGTGGGCTGAAATAACATAATTTAAAAATATATACATTTTTATTGATTTCAGAGAGGAAGGGAGAAGGAGAGAGAGAGAGAAACATCAATGATGAGGAAGAATCATTGATTGGCTGCCTACATACCCCCTACTGGGGACTGAGCCTGCAACCCAGACATGTGCCTTGATTTGAATCAAATCCAGGACACCTCAATCCATAGGCCAAAGCTCTATCCACTGAGCCAAACCAGCTAGGGCTGAAATAGCATAATATTTAATGCAACATTAATAATATCAGAATTTCTCATAAAGATCAAATTGAGCTAAATGTTTGAATCTTGACCAATACTGTATTTTTTAAAGATGGGGCTGGTTTTGAATCTTTATGTTATGGCAGCCTATACATATCCTATATAATAAAAACCTAATATGCTAAGTGTCTGGTTGTCCGTTCAACCCATCAAAGGGTAATATGCTAATGATATGCTAAGTTTGCTCAACCACTTGCTATGATGTGCACTGACCACCAGGGGCCAGATACTCCGACTGGTAGGTTAGCTTGCTGCTGGAGTCCGGCCAATGGGGACTAAGCAAGATGAGCCAGACATGCTCTGGAGCCCTCCCATGGTCCCTCCTTGACTGGCCAGCCTTCTGAGTCCCTCCCCAGCCCCAACTGTGCATACCAGTGGGGTCTCTCGGCCTAGCCTGAACCCTCTTGCAATCTGGGACCCTGTGGGGGATGTCGGAGAGCCAGATTTGACCCAATCCTACTCAACACAGGGGCTTCCCCCTGGTGGTGAGTGCTCTCCCATAGGGGGAGCACTGTTCAGCCAGAATCCAGGCTCATGGCTGTGAGTGCAGCAGTGGTCCAGGAGCCTCTCCTGCCTCCTCCTCGGAAGAGATAAGGATGTCTGACTGATGGCTTAGCCGTCAGTCGGACATCTCCTGAGGGCTCTCGGACCACAAGAGGGCACAGACTGGGCTGAGGGACCCCACCTCGTGTGCACAAATTTCATGCACCGGGCCTCCAGTCTTGATGTTAAAGTGACATTTTACCTAAGACTTGAAGGAGGTGAAAGAGCAAGCCACCTGGGAAAAGAACTTTCCATTCTGAAAAAAAAAAAAAAGCAAGTGCAACATTTCTGAAGCAGAAACATGCTGGGTGCCCTTGGGGAACATTGAGGAGGTCACTATAAATGGAATGCACTAAGGAAGGGAGAGAGTAATAGGTGATGAAATTTGAGGTAGCAAAGGATCAAGCTACAGTAAGAACTTTGCCTTTTACTCTGAGATGAGAAGTCATTGGAGGATTTTGAACAGAGAAGTGTTTATTTCCTTTTTAATGAGTTCACTCTGAGTGCTGTGTTGAGATCAGACTGAGGCAGGCAAAATCAGAAGAAGGGAAACAAATTAGAAGGCTATTTCAGTAACTGAGGGACAAGAAGATGGTAGCTTATACCAGCACAGAAGCAGGGAGGTGGTAAGAACTGGTTAGATGTTAGACCAGCCGTGGGCAAACTACGGCCCACGGGCCGGATCCGGCCCGTTTGAAATGAATAAAACTATTGCAAAAAAAGACCGTTCCCTTTTATGTAATGATGTTTACTTTGAATTTATATTAGTTCACACAAACTCTCCATCCATGCTTTTGTTCCAGCCCTCCGGTCCAGTTTAAGAACCCATTGTGGCCCTCGAGTCAAAAAGTTTGCCCACCCCTGTGCTAGACATATTTTCAGTCACTTATTCAACAAATGTTTACTAAATCTGGTCCTATTTTGAATACTGGCCATGCTGTGCCAAGCCTTACAAAGAATCAAAGCCAAACAAAGCCCCTCTCTCCCAGAGAAAAAGACCAAACCACCCTGGTCTCTATTCTTGAGTTACGATAAAATTTGAGGTGGGAGGGTGGGAATAGAAACAGGCAATATTGTCATAAACAAGTAAGCAAGATATTACGAAACAAGTTAACCAGCGTACTGTGAGAGTTCCTGGGTGGATGGACTCTGCTACTTTAGATTGTGTGTCCAGGAAAGGCCACTCTGAGGAAGATGGGACCTATCTGCTTGGACGTGAATGATGAGAAGGAGGCATCCAAGTGCAGATCTGGTGGGTGATTATTCCAGGTAGAATGAACAGCAAGTTCATCATTCAGGAGCTGGATCAACACACAGATAAGTCCAGCAATGTGGCTGGAACGCAGGGCGAGAAGTGGAAGGTGGTAGGCAGTGAGATCAGGGAGGAAGATTGTGCAGGACCTTGAAGTCCATCATAAGGAATTTGCATTTTACTCCAAGTAGCTTACAAAGCCACTGGGAACCTTTAAATAAGGGAATGGCGTGGTCTACCAGGTACTCTACAGTTTTAGAAAATCCCACTGGCGAATGTGTAGAGGATCAATTCTGTTGGAGATAGACGCGGGGATAGCTCATGAACAGTTGCAAATATGAGCCTGAAGCTCAGGAGCGAGTCAGGATAGAACAGTGGTCGGCAAACCACGGCTCGTGAGCCACATGGGGCTCTTTGGTCCCTTGAGTGTGGCTCTTCCACAAAATACCATGTGTGGGCGCGTATGTACAGTGTGATTGAAACTTCGTGGCCCGTGCGCAGAAGTCATTTTTCGGCCTGGGCAAGTCTACTTTGAAGAAGTGGCTTTAGAAGAAGTGGGGGTGTCAGTTGGGCGACGGGAGACGTGGTGGAGGTGGGCCGCAGGATACGCAGCGCGGGGGAGGTACATTGTTTTGAGGTACGTTCTCTGAGGTCGACCCCTTCCAACTCTCCCATCCACACTTGTCTATCTGAAACAAGTAGACAAGACCAGTGTGGATGGGAGAGTTCGAAGTGGTCGACCTCAGCGAATGTACCTCAATCAGATTGAGGACGTTTTTAGCAAAGGCCAGCTTAGGAGCACCCTAATTAAGTTAATAGCAATGTACCTACCTATATAGTTTAAGTTTAAAACATTTGGCCCTCAAAAGAAATTTCAATCATTTTACTGTTGATATTTGGCTCTGTTGACTAATGAGTTTGCCGACCACTGGGCTAGAAGATACCACCCGAGGAGTCATTGGTGTATGGATGCTATTGAAAGGAAGGAGTTAGGTGAGCTAACTTCCAGAGTGAGGGGGGTGGCAGAGTCAGAGTCCAGAGGATGGTTCAGTCCACTTCTAGGGACCACTCATGTGTCTGTCTCCTCTCAGATTCCCTACTTCTTATTCCCATTCTCTCCTGAGCCCACTTCCATTAGACCTCTAGTTCCACTGCTCTACTGAATCTGCCCCTGTATGATCACCATTCTTTTCTTGAAATGCAAGGCAAATGGGTTTTAATGAAGGAACAGCAAACTGGAGAATTGGGGAGAATTAGAACAATACCACAATGACAGGACTCCACCAGAAAGAGATGGAGTGAAAAGTTAGAATGTCAATTTCCACCACGCTTGAGAGAAAAATCCTACAGAAGCATTGTGGCTTGCGTCTGACTTCTCAAATTTCAACTGCTTGCCTCTGATTCTGTTCACCACCTGCTTCTTGATTCCCTCAGGCCAAGTTCCACCACCCATCCCTGTGACTTCAAGTTGGGCCTCCCCAGTGCTGTGCCAGCCTGGCATGCCACCTGCTACCTACTCCCTGGCCTTTCAGATACTCTATTCTGCCTGCTAGACTGAACTATCTCTAACACCTACAAATAAATTCATTCCTTTCCTACCATCTCTTATGCATTTTAGTCCTAATCCCTGATTTCTCTAACCAGTGTTCGGCAAACTCTTTAGTCAACAGAGCCAAATATCAACAGTACAATGATTAAAATTTCTTTTGAGAGCCAAATTTTTTAAACTTAAACTATATAGGTAGGTACATTGTTATTAACTTAATTAGGGTACTCCTAAGGCTTAGGAAGAGCCACACTCAAGGGGCCAAAGAGCCACATGTGGCTCGTGAACCGCAGTTTGCCGACCACAGCTCTTAGCTATGTGTCTTGCAATAATGAATGAAGTTCTGGTCAGCCATACCTTTCAATATGACATTTACTACAAAATTCCAACTTACTATCCTTTATTCTTTACAGCATTCTTTAGGGTCTAGACAGGATTGAGGAGCGTCTGGCCTGTGGGCCATATAAGGCCCGCAAAATCATTTGGTCTGGCCCTGCCAGGGCATTGGGGGTGAGTTAATTCAATGTTTGACCAAGTGTAGCAGGCTAATTTTTAAGTTGATACTTGTGTGTGGCCCACAAATAATGTTATAAATATCCAAATGGCCCTTGGCAGAAAAAAGACAGCTTATGTGCTCTGAGTTTTAAATCTCTGACTCGATGCACTATATGAATTTGAAGAAGTCTCTGGGCTCATTTGAATAGATACCTGACCCAGGTCAGATAACCAATAAAGATTGTGCTCTTCTGTTAAGCGCATACTCTCATATGTTTATCAAATTAACTGAAGTGGTGAAGGAAACAGTGACTGGAGTGAAGAGAACTTGGTAATCAGAGTCCTTTTTTTACATACTGTACTGGCAAATATTGGGCCGAAGTTTGGTGGGCAGAAAGGCCTTTGCTGCTAGTTATAACTCTTTTTCCTAGTGCTTGGTAAAGGAAGACACAAGAGTCTTGGAGGCGTTACTAGGAATTAAAACAACAACAACAGTACACTACTCTTAAAAATCAACTCCTCTATTATTTTGAGCTTACAATTCGATATATATGCATTTAATTCCATACTTTATTATTCATTTGACGCTTTTATGGGTTGAATTGTGTCCCTCCAGAATTCGTTTGGTGAAATCCTAATCCCTAGTACGGTATCTCAGAATGGGGCCTTATCTAGAAATATGATCATTGCAGATGAAATTAGTTAAGATGAGGTGGTCATACTGGAGTAGGGTGGGTGGGCTCCTAATCCAATATGACTGATGTCTTAAAGGGGATATTTGGACACACACACAAACAAACATACACACACACACACACACACACACACACAGACACACACACACACAATGCTCGGTAAAGATAAAGGCAGAGATCTACAAGCCAAGGTACGCCCAAGGTTGCCAGCAAAGCACCTGAAGTGAAGAGAGAGGCCTGGAACAGGTTTTTCTTCATAGCCCTCAGAAGGAGCCAGCTCTGCCAACACCTGGATCTCAGACTTCCAGCCTCCAGAACTGAGACAGTAAACTTCTGTTGTGCAAGCCAGCCAATTGGTGGTGCTTTGTTATGGCAGCCCTCGCACACTAACACAAAGCTTGAGCAGACATAAATCACATTCTCTACAATCGTCCAGTCATGCTTTCCATGTTGCATTGATAAAAGTGCAGCACAATTTGTCCACACTTCAGAATTCTGCCAGCACAAACCCTCACCTCATCAAAATCACCACAGGGAGGAAGAGGAAACAAGCCAAAGTGTGTGTGTGTGCAAACACATGCTCGCTCTCCCGAAGAGACCGATGGAGCGCTTCTTAATTTAGGTATATTTCCAAAGGGCCACAGAAAAGAAAGCACATTTAAAACAAACATTTACCCTCCTTGCTAGTCAATGCCTCACAACATTACTCTAGTATTAGACATGAAAACGAAGCCAGAATTATGCGGTTGAGTCTAATGTTGTCTCTTCAGGTGCTGTGTGACAAAGAGAAATAGTGGCATTTTGTATGATAATTGGTTGGGAGTGTGCAGCATGCACTTAAACTCCATGCCAGGACACTTCTGCATTTCAGAAAACAATCTCATTAACACAATTCATGCGACACTTGTGTAGTGAAAGAATTTTAATTATCCCCGAGGCCTAGGAAACGTAATGCAAACCGCTTCAGGAATAGAAAAAAAATAAGTTTTATATTGCCCTCGGTAGAGTCAGTTTCAGAGTTTCATCTGTATTAATATTTCATCATTGTTTTATTGGGATAATTACTACCTTGCAGGATAAGTAAAATTACATGTTTAGGGGCTGGGAAGAGGAAGGTAAAGGTTGGAGGAGGGGGATGGGAGATATCTGCAGTATTGTCAATAATAAAAATATATTTTTAAAAATATGTGTTTATGGAAATACAGGACATGGACAGATAGACAGTATATTTCTTTCATTTAGTTGACACAGTGGTATCTACTGAAATCAGGAATGAGATGAGATAGTCCATGAAAGAAAAATGCTGGTTTCTTGTTTGTTGCCTTCGAATTTGTATAAAACCCAAAGAATAAAACCAGCCCAAACAACAAGTAACCTTCCCCAACTTGGTCTGGTAGTTTGGCTTCAGACTACATGCACTGAATGAGATACCCGGTTCCACACAAGGACTTTAGAAATCACTACCCCTACTCTGACCCCACGTTCTTCATCTGCCCCACCTCCATGCCAACTAGACACACAGGGCTTAAGACTGCTTCTGAGCGATCCAGACAGGACAGAGCACGTGGTATCCACCTAGCTGGAGCCTCACCAGCACATTTCCCAAACCTGTCTGTTAGAACTAACTGACGGGTGAGTCACGGGCCCCTGTGCACCACCCAACCTGCTGAGGAGCATTGCTCTGTCATTTTAACAGCTAGACCCGCAGGCAACATGTATGCTGTTATGGCAGGGTGAGGAGTGTTCAGCTCGTCTAGGATCTGATTAGCCGGGCAGCCTTAGTACTTTATAATAGTCCTTAGAAGTGTTTACAGAACGCTGTGTTTTGCACCTGATAGTAAAGCACACTGTGAGGCCCTGCCACAGCCCAGTGCAGAGCTGGGGGGCAGCAGAAGCCTCAGTCTTCCCAAGCAGAGGCGGCCTCTCCTTTCCTCCAAGCGCCACAAAGGAGGCATAACATTTAAATGGAAGCAAGAAAGATGTGGACGAGATTAGAAGACCTTAGGGCTCTGAAATGATAAGAATGTTATGTCTACCTTAATTTAGCATCTCCTTGGGGAGTATTAAACAATGGCAAATTAGAATTATCTTTCACCCATTTTAATACCTAAATTCAGTTCACCTTGGAAGATATTAAAGTGCATAAAACTAAATGGTGCCTCATAGATTTAGGACTAGAGTCTATGTTCCTTTCTGTTACGAAATCCCTCTGGATTTATGAAGATGAAATTAGTTTTTCCAACTCTTTTTAAGTTTTTTGTTGTTGTTGTTAAGCCTCACCTGAAGATATATATATATATATATATATATATATATATATATATATATATATATATATATATATATAAAATTGATTTTTAGAGAGAGTGGAAGGGAGGGAGCAGAGAGGGAAGGGGAGTGAGAGAAACATTAATGTGAGATACATTGATTGGTTGCCTCCCACAGTCAGGATCGAACCTTCAACCCAGGTACGAGTCCTTGACTAGAATTGAACCCAAGACTCTTGGTGCATGGGCCAATGTTCTAACCACTGAGCAACATGGAAATGGTAATTTTCCCAACTCTTAACCAATGAAAACCACATATCCTACCTATAGTGCTCTTCCTTTAGGTGTTTTTGCTACTAATCCTCTTTAGGTGCCTCTTTGTTCTCTGTTTGGTATTCCAGATAGTTCTCTTGTGGACAAAGAAATAAACTTTAAAAATGCATTGTGCTTTCAAAAACAGCTTAACCTTTTCTGCCCTCAAGCTTAGTATGCTTGCATATGAAGAAAGATCCAAGAATTCATCCCATTGCTATACTTTATCTTGGTTTGTTGGAGTTATAAATTGAAGGAAGCACTTTCATGCTCAGATATTGCCATGAACGGTGAAGGAAAAAGAAATGTGAATTCAAGAAACAGCTCACTAAGAAGGAAGCATGAACAGGTGGATAGAAAAATCAGCTTACTACTGTATAGAGATAATGCCATGTTAATCTGAAGTCCAAACTCTCATGGGCAATCAGTGCTCTAATGAGCTAGAAGTTAAGCTTGGAAATCCCTGAATTCTCATGTTCCCAATTAAATTACAGATTTACTTGTGATTCCATTATTGGTTCAGGTTGACTACAAGTAGGGAGAAAAGGAAATGCCATTTCTGCTTTCATGCTTCTCCTCTTGTGAGTCTCAGTGATGAATAGTGAGTGAATGAGGAGATGGACACTGGATAAGTAAGTGAAACTGTTCTGCTATGACCCAATCTTCCCACAAGTAAATAACCCTACAATAAATTCTGTTATATTCGATGGAGTCGTCTGCTTTACCTTTTTGTCTGAAGATACCTTTGTGTCCAACTTCCCTGCTCTACATCCCATCTACCTACTAATCCCCTTATCTCAGGAAAAACTACTTCAATAGTTTGATATACATTTATCAGTCCTTCCTCTGTGTGTTTACATACATAATGTGTATATGAAAGTTTTGTTCATGAATGGGATCACACTTTACATATTTTTTGACAACTTGCTTTTCTGACTTAATAGTGTAGATTTACCTGGGTTAATACAGAAATATCTATCTCATTCTTTAATGACAGTGTAGTATTTCATAGTATGGATTTACCACAAATTATTTATCCTTCCCATTGGTAAAATTAAAATTATTTTTAATGAATATCCTTTTACTCACTCAATAGTGAACATATGTAAGTGTTTCTATAGGACAGATATCCAGATTTTGAAATAGAAAAACAAATGCAGGTTTTTACAAATTTTCTTTTGGTCACAGCTTCTTTGAGATTTAATTCGCCATTTAAAGTATACAATTAAATAGTTTTCATATATTCCGAGTTGTGTAGTCATTAGCACAATAAATTTTAGAACACTGTTGATTTTCTCTATTTTTCATATATCCTTTATTTCATTAATTTCTACTCTAATCCTTAGAATTTCCTTCCTCCCACCTGTTTTATATTTACTTTGCTCTTATTTTTCCAGTGTCATCAGATGGATGTTTAGGTTATTGATTTATTTCCTCTTTTTTAATATATGTCTTCATAGCTACACATTTCCCTCTAATACTTCTTTAACTGCATCTTATAAGTTTTTGTGTTTTGTGTCTTCATTTTCATTTATCTCAATGTGTTTTATATTAATCTTTATGATTTTCTCATTGATTCATTGATTATTTAGGAGTATATTATTTAATTTCCACATCTTTATGAATTTACCAAATTTCCTTGTTTTGATTTCTTTTTATTTTATTGTGGTTGGGAAGGGGCATACTTTGTATGATTTCAATTTTAAAAAATTTGTTGCGGCTTTACATGTAATTTTTAGCAATATTTTAAAAGTCAACAACTTTTATTATATTTATACTAGAGGCCAGGTGTACGAAATTCATGCACGGGGGAGGGGGGTCCCCTAAGCCCAGCCTGCACACTCTCCAATCCGGGACCCCTCAGGGGATGTCCAACTGCCGGTTTAGGCCTGATCCTGGCCTAAACCGGCAGTCGGACATCCCTCTCACAATCTAGGACCGCTGGCTCTTAACTGCTCACCTACCTGCCTGCCTGATTGCCCCTAACTGGCTCCCCTTCCATCCTGATCACCGCTAACCGCCTCTGCCTGCCGACCTGATCACCCCTAACTACCCCCTTTGCCAGCCGATCACCCCCAACTGCTTGCCCCGCCGGCCAGGTTGCCCCTAACTGTCCTCCCCCACCAGCATGGTTGCCCCTTACTGCCCTCCCTGCTGGCCTGGTCTCCCCTAACTCCCTCCCCCGACAGCCTAGTCGCCCCCAACTGCCCCCCTTCCGGCCTGGTTGCCCCAAGCAGCCTGCTGCTCAGTTATTTGGTCGTCCCTCACTAATCCACTCTGCTGGTCTTGTCACCCCATGCAGCATGTTCAGTCTATTCGGCTGTTTCAGATGTGACGGCTCCTGGCGCGCTCTCTCTCTCTCTCTCTCTCTCTCTCTCTCTCTATATATATATATATATATATATATATATTTTTTTTTTTTATATAAATATATATATATATTTTATATAAAAAAGAGAACTGTAGTGAATGGGTAAGAGTTACACAAAAAGAATATAGCTTTGTACACATTGCTGTCTTTATATATGGGAGAAGGTTCTCCCTAATATCAGGATAATTATTGTCAAATAGTTCTCTCAAAAGAGTACATATCTTTCCATAATGTAATTGTTTAAAATATTCAAAGGATTTGTAGAAAACCAAGCTAATAATAAAATATATTTTGTTATTCCCTTTTTGAATTTATTTGGTTAATCATTAAAATTAGCTGAAATTATAAAAACAGTTATGGGGCCCTAACCAGTTTGGCTCATTGGATAGAGCGTCGGCCTGCAGACTCAAGGGTCCTAGGTTTGATTCCGGTCAAGGGCATGTACCTTGGTTGCAGGCACATACCCAGTAGGGAGTGTGCAGGAGGCGGCTGATCAATTTTTCTCTCTCGTCAATGTTTCTAACTCTCTATCCCTCTACCTGCCTCTCTGTAAAAAAATCAATAATGAAAAAAAAACAGTTATGGGGATGTAAAGCACAGCAGAGGGAATATAGCCAACAATATTATAATAACTATGTATAGTGTCAGCTGCGTACTAGATTTATTGGGTTGATCACTTCATAAGGTATATAGATGTACAACTGAAATGAATATAATTGTATGGCAACTGTAATTGAAATTTTAAAAGAAAATTAGCTGAGATTATGGCACACTTGTGGAGATCATAGAATGATAAAGTCCTAGATACTATGGTCTATGCAATATGTTGTATATTTAAATACATTATCTGTAATCTTCAGTATAAAATAAGTATTAATATTCCCAAGTTACAAAGGAGTAAATTGAGTTTTGGATTATTTAAGTAACTTGTCCAATAAAAAATGAGAAAATATTGGAATTAAGACTAAAACTTATTCTACCTTCTTCCCCTAAGGCCAAGGAAAAATGATACCTCAGAGACTATAGTTTCCTCTAATCTTCCCTTGCTTCTGTAATACCATAGGGCCCATCAAGAGTCACAGTCAGACTATTCCTGGCAGCCATAAACTCTCATTTTCCATTTCCACTTTTACCTTTTGTTCGTATTCCAGAGGCCAACTACATCATATAGTTGTACAACAGGCTTATTGGCCCTTTCCCAAGTGAACTTACTGATCAGTAAAAAAGATTCAGATCTGTTATATTTAATGCCAATACATTGCTATTTTCATAATCCCAAATTAGCTCCTTCTTTGCTTTTGATTTGGCAGGTACTGCACAAGCATGGTTCTGATTGTGTGTGTGTGTGTGTGTGTGTGTCTGTGTGTGTGTGTGTTTTTCTCCATGAACCCATCAGAGGGGAGAAGGGATTGTTCCAATGGAAAATAAAATGTTAATGATAATAGTGTGTGTAAATATGATAAACAGAATAAGAACAAACTAAATGCTGCATTTTACAAATTTGTTGGGAAGCTTTTTTTAATTTTAAAAAGGCACTCTGATTAGCTTCATATGTTCTATAATATTTAAGTGTTAAAATATTATAATTGTTTAAATATCCAGTAATATTTAATGTTTAAAAATATTTTAAAAATATATTGACTGCCAAAACCGGTTTGGCTCAGTGGATAGAGCGTCGGCCTGCGGACTGAAAGGTCCCAGGTTCGATTCCGGTCGAGGGCATGTACCTGGGTTGTGGGCACATCCCCAGTGGGAGATGTGCAGGAGGCAGCTAATCGATGTTTCTCTTTCATCGATGTTTCTAACTCTCTCTCTCCCTTCCTCTCTGTAAAAAATCAATAAAATATATTTTAAAAAAAAAATATATATATATATATATTGACTAATTAGATTGTGAATCTCCATGAGGCCAGTGGCTGCCACATCATCTATTTTTTTTTTTTTAATCTTCAACGTATAGTGCAAGACTTAGAAACTGGTAGATGTCCAATACATGCTTGCCAAGTAAATGAATTTTAAAAATGATTTCAAAGAATAACATTTTTACTCTGCAGAACTAAACATGTACTCCTTAATATTCCTCCTAAAGAGTCTATTCAGACACCCCACACATATTCTCTATGTGCTTATTATGTGTCAGGCCATGCATAGGGCACTGGGGCCACAGAAGTGACCTGTGCAGACACAGGCTCTGATTTTATAGATTGTCAATCATGAAACACATAGTCTCAGGGATCATTAGATAAGATTGTGATGACTGGTTCAATGGAAAGTATATGGTGCTAGAATACCGAATAACAGGGGATCCTTATCTAGTTTGTAGAAGGTTTCCCTGAAAAAATGCCTTCTAAGCAGACCCCTGTAGGAAGTAAGGGGCTGCTATACTGATGTGTTCTTTTAGGACTGCACAGTGGACTTTGTGTTTTAAAATATTTCATGGTTCCTGCCTTTAGATGGGGCATGCACTCCCCAGTAATCTATAATGCTCACAGCCTTGCTCTGACTGGGCCCTGGCCTGAGCAAAAATTTATGTTACTTGCTTATTCCTGGTAGGTCTCTGAGTATGTGAGTATTGATGTAGAACACTGGCTCTTGTTTTTATGTTATGTTTTGTTTTGTTTAACTCAATCTAAGGTAAGAAATGCATTCTACATCTTGATTCAGTACAAACTCATTTCCTATATGTGTATGCGAAAGAATCTATGCTTACTACAGATCTATTTCATTATTTAAAAACTCTGGTCATGGTCCAAGAAGTTAATTTTATTTCACGAGATAATAATTGTCTATAGACTATAATTTAAGGAAAAATTCATAGTTTTGGAATGCAGAAAAAAAGGCTAAGCTAGGCCAGTTTTTCATTGTGTACTAAATAATAATCACTCATCATACAGAACAAAGAGACACCCTTCTTCCACACCACCTCCCAAACACTGAGCTTTAACCTACTACAATGCTTATCCCATGGCCAGCTCCTCATAGGCTTGACTACTTTGGCATCTAGAAAGCCACAGCACAGAAAATAATAAGCAATGGCGAGACAACTTACCCTGCTCAATTGCACATAACCTTTCAGAAGGCTCTTCAGGTTGGATTTCCAGAACTCTCACCTTTATATTGCAAGTTTGGAATAATAAAATGAGAACAATGAAAGACCTGGGAGGAGGGGAAGAATCACAGAACGAGAGACTTGACTGGGGCTTTGGGCCAGCAGGTCTTCCTCAATAAAGATTTTTCTGTGGCATCTGAGGGGTTAAGTATTAAGGATCTGCAGTGGAACTTGGACCAGCATGAGCTTCCCTGGGGGCTGGAGTAGAGGCCAAGGCAGGGATGATGACATGAGTGAGGTGAGTCTAAAGTCTAGAGACAAAGAATTTGTGACACACCCCAGATGCCTATCAAGAGTCACTTTGGGCAGTGCCAAGGCAACAATCAGCATGTGATCCTGCCTCTCTGGGAGAGGCCATCACGACCCACTTCTACTATGAATATCTGGAAATCTTCTTCATAGGTCTGGCCACCCATTCCCACCCCTGCCCCAACCATCCCCTATTATTTCATGGGATTAAGAAAGCTGGCCTAACAATGAGACATCATTCAACACACTCTACTCTAAACACAAATATATAAAAGAATAATATTTGGAAGGGACATTTGCTGGACAGCTTTAGACAAACAAAATTACTTAATAACCCTTGTGGAAAAAATTATAGTCGGTTACAAGACCGGAGGAAGCCATGGTAATTTGGAAACAATGTATGTTTCTCTGGAACAGACTTAATAGAAGACACTTGATTTTGTTGGTGATAATTGCAACAGATTTCCATGATGAAGTACATGAAATGCGCCCATGGTTGGAATTTTACCCAGAATTGTTTTAACATGTTGCCTTTTCCTTTTCTGGTGTTCTAGAGTCAAAGCCTACTGTTTCTCTACAACCCTAGCAACACTTGTGTGGAACTGGAGATTGGTGAAACTATATAATAAAATCTCAGCGCTTTCCCAGAAGCCTGCAGGAGGTCCTACTTGACCTGCTTAGATGGCTATAGCAATCTGTTAGGTTGGGCTCTCTGGCAGCTCTCCTTGGCTTTCTGGAGTTAAGTCCATCTGCTTGTGCTATAATGTGTTGAACATTAATTTGGAAATGTACATTCAAAATGCAGCCTAGGTGTCCATTTATATCCAGAGACACATACTCTTAGTATAACCCTCCTGTAGGTGACATGCTTTGCTGAATGCAGCTTGAGACTTACCTATCATTATTCTCAGGCAGCTTCTGTGCCTCATTAGTCAGGATAACTGAGAATCAGCTGCATTTGTAAAACAAAGTCCATTGGCTAAGCTTCAAAATCTCCCTGCACATGTGAGACACTGGGTGGCATCAGGAAGATGGCATTGGTATCAGATTAATTCTTATACCCTAATAGCCTAATGGAATAGCTGCTTGATATAATTACTTAGAAGCTCTGCAGTGATGTCTACTGGCATGGGGTGAGACAAAATGCTATCTGGCTGGAATAAAAAGAGCTCCCACTCCTAGAGAATAAACATTTGCTGGACTATTGTTCTTCAAGCAAGGGGTTCGGGGTGGTGAGTTGTAGGCATAATGCCAAAGGGGTCATCATTTGCCAGGCTCATTATTCCCACAGTTGGATATAATTGAAAGTCCATAAAGGTAAAAAGTGCTGGCTGCTTAGACCACTCCTTTCCGTGCATAAAGTGAGAGAAGACCTTATGCAAACCACTACCGCACAGGCATTCAGAGTCAAGGAAGACCTGCACCCAGGACCACAGCCATACTGCACAAGCCTCTCATCCATTCCCCAACCTTCTCAACCCTAGAAATAGAATATCCTATAGAGAGCAGCAGCCAGAGATACGAAGCCAGCACCTAGGGGAGACAATGCATGCCTCAAGACAGGCAGATTTGTGATGTCTGAGGTCAGAGAGGGAGCACCTAAGTCAAGTTCAGCACATTCCATCTTACTGGGCTTCCGTCTGTCTGCCTGCCCCCTCCTGTCATTTCCATGTCTCTAGCCACTATTTAGACTCTCCTTGGTGAACTCCTCTCAGCTACTCTCTCTCTTATTCCACTTCAATACTATTGTTGGAGTGGTTACTGATGGCTTATAACTTAACTCTTTCTTCAGCTTCATAGGCAAACCATCAGAGTGGAAAAATTCATGGATTTTAATGAGGTAGATATGTAATTGATTTTTAGCCCTTTTGCCTATTGGCAGTGGCAACTTGAGCAAGATGTTTAACTTCTCATCTGTAATCCTTGCAGGGTGGCTGGGAGAATTAACTCACCCCTTCATTCAGCAAATGTTCATTAAACATCCTAAAGCAGGAAAAGCAGAAGACACAGTCCCTGGCATATAAGCACATTATCATAGTAACACAATTAATATTTTGTTCTAATTATGATGAAAATAACAACAGAGACAGAAGTAATATTCAATACCAATCTAACCTGGATCCTACATTTTAGCCAGTAAATATCAATCCATTGACTATTGTTTCTATGATTCTTGTTGGACATAAAATTCCTAGTTTATCCTCACTGTAGGTAGCACTTTTTTTTTCTTGGCTTGGCTCTTGCAAAGTGCTCAGGTTGTCGTCTTTTGATGTGGATAATATAGTCATCTACGAGAATTTGAACTCCTTCACAAGCTTCATGTATCAAGTGACTCTCACTAGAAGAGTTCCCGTGCTGAGGAGCAGTTGGATGGCATCCTGAGAAATCTCCACCTGCCACATGGTGTGACAAATGTCTCAAGGTAATCATTTCCTTCATTCCAGTCCAGCCTGCCAGGGACCTGATGCTACGTCTGCAACACACAACACCAGCGGCTTAACTGCACTCAGGCCTTCAAAAGGAACTCCTGGGAATGTTCTGATACCACGAATTCTCCGAAGTCTCCACCACCCAACAGAGCTTGGGTTTCCCGAGTTCATCCTCCTAAGCATCGCTCTCTGGTTTTATGTTAATCATGCTTGTTCTTATGACTAGTTCTGGGAATTGGTTTTAAGTTAATAAAAGTGTTCCTAGTATAATTACCAAGTGATTGCTGCCCTAGTTCCCTGTGGTTAATAGGCCCCCGCTAATAATCTCACAACTTAGAGAAACTTGTTTATAATTGTTTGTGAGTGTTTTGTCTTATTTTCTTTACTTGGAAAAGAACTCCAATGATGTTTTCTTCTTCAACTTGTTCTACAGAGTACTTGTCATTGAGTGGCAGCTCCTACAACATGGGTATCTAGAGGGCATTGTCTTTCTTTAGCTGATATATTGTTTAATTTATTAACCACATGTATGGGTGATTAGTCAGATTAATTGCTTTACATAAGAGGTCTTGTACAACAAAGGTACTCTTTATTTTTCTTGGTCACATCCTTAGGGTTAGGTAAACAAAAACATAGTTCATACTTAATCTCTTGTAACCTATATTTACTAATTTCCTTGTTAGCCATGTTGATATTTTTTCCTAGGCTTGAAAGTTGGAATTCCCCAATGGAATGGAATGGCTTGTGGGAAAGGGCTGAAAAGAAATGGTGAATCCATGCTCCTCATAGGCAAACTCAGTGGTGCTAGTATTTCTGATTTTGACAAATACAGTTGGAACTTCTGCTGGAGAACAGTGAGTACACAATTACCTGAATATAGCTCTAGCGCTAGCCAGCAACCTTTATAGGAGCATCATTGCGGTACTACGGATTCCAATGGGACCAGCTAAGGCCTGTTGCTTCCACATTGTAGTTCAACTTCTCCATCTCATAGCCTGATTCTCTTGCTTTCCCCGCAAGCTTTCTGCATACAGATCTCTACCCCAGAGATTATTTTCTGGGGGACTGACAAAGAGAGTTAATACCAAGGGTGGTCCTAGGAGGCAGACTCTAAAATGGAACCTTTGAACTCAATGATATGCAGCCAGGTGGCCATGAGAACACAGTCACTAGTGGTAAGTAGAGAACTAACAGCCCCTGGTGTGCTGCATTGGTTCGATTGCCATGTTATTACCTGTGATGAACTGGGATGCCATAACAGCTAAAAAGAATGCACTGGCTGGTGCAATACCTGAGGAGAATTTGAGCAGTATGGGGAAAGTAGGAATCATAGTGATTATGAAATTGGATGGCTACTCTGGTGCTGACAGCACCAGATGGGATAGACAGCAAAATGCTGAGGAAGATTAATGCCCAACATGAGACACAATGTGAAAGTTAGAGGGGTTTACTGGCAGCATAAGAGAGAGAGAGATTCATCTCAAGCAACTGAAGGGCAGAAAAATTTGAGAACCAGAAAAATTTAACTGTAAGGGGAGTAGAGCTGAAGAGAAGGTTGAATTCTCAACCCCAACCAGTCTGCTTCACAAAGATCAGTTTCTAAACTTCTAAACTTGAGCCTGTATCTCAGATCCAACTCACTGACCGAAAGAGAAGCCGTGTTCTGATCAGAAAGAACCCTGCTACACCGCAAAGAGGGTGAAAAGGATTGGGTTCCCAATCAGCAAGGAACAACATCCACTTCCTTGGATAACCGTGTACTAGATACAGAGCCATAGCCAGACATCTTGAGGACTTTTTGGCAAAGGTTTTATGTTAACATCGATGACTTAAAGCATCATTATTGCCCTCGTTAGAATTGTGATACCTGAATTCCAGGTAATAAATGGAGTCATGTGCCAAGTCTGGCTCACCGAGGGTCCAGTGGTGGTCATTTCCCCATGTGAAGGGTCATGCTTAGGAGTTGCCAGGAACTCTACATTAGTTCCTTGGCCTGTGGTAAAATAGCTATTATAGCAGGTAAGGCAAAGCAGAAGTTTATGAAATTTCCCCTTCCTCTGTCCAAGAGAGCGAATCAAAAAAGACTTTGACATCCTGAGCAGAATGTCTGTGGTTAGTGTTACCTTAAAACCTAAGGTGGTGGTCGCCTTCTTATCTCCAATTAATTCGCAAGTCTGGCCCCTACAAAAATTACATGGATTCTGCTAGATGAGAGTGGACTACCACTAACTCAGCCAAGCACCAGAATCAATTGTAGATGCTGTACCAGATGTGGTAATTCTGCCCTAGCAGATGGTCATGGCCTCAGGAGCATAATCTGGCAAATGCCTTCTTTCCATTCCTATCAAGAATGAGGCTCAAAAGCCATTCCATGCATGCAGGAAAGATAATATTTAAGATCTTGCCTCAGGGTTCTGTCAGTTCTCTAACCCTGTGTCAACATGCACTGTAAAGGGAACAGAACCATCCAGACATTCCACAGAACCTCACATGGGGCCACTGTACTGATGACATCTTCATCGGATTGGAAGGCCATTGTAAAACACTTTTGCTCCTGATGGTGGGAGATAAACTCTATGAAGTTTTGAGTTTCTTCCACGCTGGTGAAGCTCTGAATAATCCAGAGGACTAGACATGCTTAGGCATTCCTCTAAAGTAGGACAGATGATTGTATCATGTCCCTCCTGCCGCTGAGTGGGAAGCATGGATTCTAGATGCAGTATATTTCACACTTGGGAATATTGCTCTGATCCTTTTGCTAAGTAACCGAAGACTAAGAGCTTTGAGTGGAACTCAGTGTAGCAAATGCAGGCCATGGAATCATCGGCCCTGTACTGCAGACCATAAAATCCAGCTAACACTAGGGTACTAGAGATGCCTGAGGCAAAGAGAGACATTCAGTGCAGGTTCTAGTCTAGCCAGCCCTTACAGGAACATCGCAATGTAGACTACTGCAGATCTGGAGCAAGCCAGGCCATCTGAAGTCCAGAATCACATACGGCATTTAAAATACAATCACTGATATGCTACTGAGCCATGAAAGAGATTGAGCTCCTAACCATGAAGTGACTATGAAGCCACAACTGTCTGTTATAACTAGGTTCTGCCCACCAGGCCATGGCCATACAGTCTCCATAGCAACCCATCCTAAATGGAAATGGTGCATCCAGCATCAAAAATGATCAAGGCCAGACACAAGTAAGCTGGTTACATAAGTAACCAAGAGGCTCAGGCTACTATGTCATCATCAACCACCTTGCCACTGACTTCTTTCCTTTAAATCACACCTATGACTGCATGGGAGTCCGTCAGACCAGCTGAAGAAGAAATTAAAAGATGGAGGTTGTTCATAGATGAGTCCATTCAAATGTGGGTACAAGCTGAAAATGGTCTGTTACTGTACTACATTCTTACTCAGGGAAGGTCCAGAAAAAGGGTACTGAGGAAAACCCCTGCTGATAGGCAGAGTTTAAGGGGATGCATCTGCATATCCACCTAGTGTGGAAGGAGAAGTGGTTGAAGGAAAAAGTAGATATGGATTCTTGGGCAGCAGTGAGTGGTTTCACTGGGTGGGCAGAGATCTGGAAGGAATAATATTGAAAGACAAAGAAAAGGAGGAGAGAGAAACAGCATGAGAATGGACCTGCGAGCAGGCACAAAATGTGAAGATGGATACTTTGCTGTTAACACTTCCCAGAGAGCATCCACCCAGAAGAGTGCCTGCCAGGGTTCTAGGCAGAGAATAAGGGCCCTAACAGAGATGTAGTATTTTGGAAATGCCAGACAATGGTGGCTGACTCCAATCAGATACAAAGCTGTTTGAAACATTCAGCGAGGCAACCTCTCTCTCTGCCCCCCACACATACACATTTTTCTCATTTGAGCTAGTTTTTAAAATAGCATAACTAGAAGCAAAAATGAGATGATAAAGCAACATTAAGTGGCGCTAAGATCTTCTATTGCTCTGCATCACCGGACTCTCAGTAGTGTGTGATGAGGCGATGAGGAGGATGTTCTAACTTGGGGTCAATAGCATTTCAGGGGAGATTGTGTGGAGCTACATGGGTGCCTGTGTGTGGATATATTAAAAAGGATGTGGGGAGAAACTAAGATGGTGGCATAGATAAACACCGGGAAATTGCTGCTTCCCACAACAATTGATAAATGCATCAAAAACACAAGCCGGACTCATCCAGAACTACAGGAGAGCTGGCTGAGTGTAAATTCTACAACTAGAAGGAAAGAAAAGCACACTGAGAGCCAGAGGAGCTGCAGAGGAGTGCAGAGGTACGGGGTCTCGCGCGCGCGGAAAGGGTCTGGCACCTGAGGACGCAGCTGTCTTTTTGAATCCGGAGGGAGACACAAGCTCCCCACGGCTCTGAAATCCGGTTCCGGGAAGTCTCTGGGGACCCAGCACTCATACGGGGAGAAACTGGTCTCTCTGGCAGCGGGCGAGCTTGAGGGCAGCTTTCCCTCAGAGGTGCTTGCAGCCATTGCTGGGACACTGGGACTCGCTACTCCTTAGGGCGGGGCTGAGGCTCCACCATAGCTGCTTCCTCCGCCCTTTGATTCCTTGAGACCCCGCCCCACCCAGGCTGCGGCAGAGGCTTTTGCATATGAATGCCCCGGCCATTTGCAACCTGTAACTACCTAACCGCAGCCGGGCCAGATAGACCCAGAGCTTCCAAGAGAAGGCCCAAGGCCCCACAGCAGCTTGCATTGCTACACAGCTGAGCATCATCAGGGCACTTCCAAACTCCAAAAAAAGCAAGGGGAATCTGCAGTTCTCTTCATAGTTCCTGCTGTGTAACCTCAGGCAGAGGCTAAATTAGCACATCCTTAGATCCAACAGCTACTGTACCCAGTGGTCAGAGTGGGACCATCCAGATCACAACTCCTCAGATCCATAAGGGACACACTCAGGGTGCAGTCTCAGTGAGCACCAAAGCCCCACTGAAGCAAGTCTTGCCCCAGAAGGGTGTCTTCAGCACAGAAGTTCTCCCATCATAGACACAGCTGATTCTCACTGCCAATTGGCCTGGAGGTCAATTCCTCCCAGTGAGCCTACAACAACCAAGGCATAGCTACAACAAGACTGTGCACAAAGCCCATAAGGGGGTGCACCAAGAGTGTCCACCTCAGGTAACTGGGGAGGCTGAGCCACTGGGCCCTACAGGACACCTAGCACACAAAGCCATTCTATCAACACAGGGAAGCAGCCAAAATGCGGAGACAAAGAAACAGGTCACAAATGGCAGAAACGGAGGAAAGCAAATGACTGGATATAGAGTTCAAGGCCACGTTTATAAGGTTTTTCAAGAATTTTATAGAAACCGTGGATAAATTTAATGAGTCCCTCAATAAGTATAGTGAGACCATGGAAGACATGAAAAAGGACCAACTAGAAATTAAGCATACACTGACTGAAATAAAGAATAATTTACAGAGATCCAACAGCAGACAAGAGGATCCCAAGAATCAAGTCAAAGATTTGAAGTACAAAGAAACAAAAAATACCCAACTGAAAAAGAAAAAAGAAAAGAGATTCCAAAAATATGAAGATAGTGTAAGGAGCCTCTGGGACAACTTCAAGCGTACCAACATCAGAATTATAGGGGTACCAGAAGAAGAGAGAGGGCAAGATATTGAAAACCTATTTGAAGAAATAATGACAGAAAACTTCCCCCACCTGGTGAAAGAAATAGACGTACAAGTCCAGGAAGCGCAGAGAACCCCAAACAAAAGGAACCCAAAGAGGACCACACCAAGACACATCATAATTAAAATGCCAAGAGCAAAAGACAAAGAGAGAATCTTAAAAGCAGCAAGAGAAAGACAGTCAGTTACCTACAAGGGAGTACCCATACGACTGTCAGCTGATTTCTCAACAGAAACCATGCAGGCCAGAAGAGAGTGGCAAGAAATATTCAAAGTGATGAATAGCAAGAACCTGCAACCAAGATTACTTTATCCAGCAAAGCTATCATTCAGAATAGAAGGTCAGATAAAGAGCTTCATGGATAAGAAAAAGCTAAAGGAGTTCATCACCACCAAACCAGCATTATATGAAATGCTGAAAGGTATTCTTTAAGAAGAGGAAGAAGAAAAAGGAACTCTTACCATTTGCCACAGCATGGATGGAACTGGAGAGCAGATAAATACCACATGATCTCACTCATTTGTGGAATATAATGAACAACATAAACTGATGAACAAGGACTGATCCAGAGATGGAGAGGCATTGATTGGACTGTCAGGCTTTGGAGGGAGGGGAGGGGAGGGTGGGGGAAAGGGGGAAAGATCAACCAAAGGACTTACATGCAGGCATATAGGCCTAACCAATGGACACGGACAACGGGGCGGGGGGGGTGAGGGCACGAGCGGGGGCGGGGTAGAGGGTAACGTGGGGACAAGGACACATATGTAATATCTTAATCAATAAAAATATATTTAAAAAAAAAAAAGGGATGTGTTTCACTACCTCAAGAAACATTAGGTAGTTGAGAGTCCTGAACGAAGACTTGTGAGACCTTCCTTCAGCCTCCTCTTGCTAACATGTTTTTAGACTTGTCTTTCTAGACCTTGATTTCCTCACCTATAAAATAAGGGGTCGGACTAGATCAGAACCTCTTCATTTTTCTTGCTCTAACATGCCTGTGAGTAGCTCAGAAACATAAACGAGGCCTCCTCGTGCACCCAGACTTTGATACACTGAGCATGCTAGAAATACCCACTACTTAATGACCACAAACAGGAAAAGTCTGGGTCAGTAATGTACTTAAATTCTGCTCAGTTATAAATTCTATCTTTTTTGATATAGCTCATAATAAAATCGTTATATAAAACTAAACCACTAGGCGTTTTGGGGTTGTTATTTTCGGTTGCTCTTCTTCTGCTTGTAGAATATTCCAGGACCTACATTTGTTTCTTCAATCACCAGTCATTTTTTTGGTAAGCATGTCTTCCTTTTTGCCAAAATGTTACAATTAAATTTTTCAGAAAAAAGAAATTTGTAATGTACTGCCAGTTTTATGCACTCCATCCTTTCCCTCTAAACCCATCAATATTTTCTTTGTGAGTACAACTATATAGAGAAACGAAAAAGAGCAAATAACAAATAGAAAATACTCTGCAGGGAGTATGTTAGGTAATTAAGAAGAAATGTCTAAAGTGGCTTAAATATATGACTTTGATAAGAATAAGTAGTAAAATATAAACCCTCCCCCAAAAGGCATTTTGCACATACAAATATTTTTCTTAAAAACAAATTACTTTGGGATGTACTCTAGCAAAATTAAAAAGTAACAGAAATGCAAATCAAAATGACAATGAAATATCACTTTATACCCACTAGGATGCCTATAATAACAAGTGTCGGTGAGGAAGTAAAGAAACTGGAACCCTCCTACACTGCTGGTGGGATTTTAAAATGATGCTGGTAAACAAATCTACTGCACTGCCAGTCATAGAAAAGTGCAGCACACACAATTATGTACAGTACATAATATTTGATAATGATAAACAACTGTTTCTTGCTTATGTATATACTATACTTTTTATCATTATTTTAGAATGTATTCTTTCTACTTACACAAAATGTTTGCTATAAAACAGTAAGTCATGCCCTAACCGGTTTGGCTCAGTGGATAGAGCGTTAGCCTGCGGACTGAAAGGTCCCAGGTTTGATTCCAGTCAAGGGCATGTACCTTGGTTGCGGGCACATCCCCAGTGGGGCGGGGGCGGGGGGGGGTGTAGGAGGCAGCTGATCGATGTTTCTCTCTCATTGATGCTTCTAACTCTCTATCTCTCTCCCTTCCTCTCTGTAAAATATCAATAAAATAGATTTTAAAAAACAAAAACAGTATGTCATGTCCTGGATGGTGTGTCTCAGTTGGTTGAACATTGTCCCATGCACCAAAATGTTGCTGGTTTGATTCCTGGTCAGGGCACATGCCTGGGTTATGGGCATAATTCTCAGTAGGGAGTATGCAGGGGGCAGCTGATCAGTGTTTCTTACATCAATGTTTCTCTCTTTCTCTCTCTCTCTCTCTCTCTCTCTCTCTCTCTCTCTCTCTCTCTCCCCCCCCCTCTCCCTTCTTCGCTCTCTAAAATCAGTAAGAATATATTTACAAAACAAAAACAGTATGCTGTATTATACTGGCAGCAGCCTCATGCATCTCATGTGTAACACATATCTTAATTGCATCATTTCCTTTTTTCTTAATTCAATCTCATGTTGTTTTGTCTAGTAATATGACATACAGGCTTGTAGTCTAGGAGCAATAGGCTGTACAATATAGCCTAGGTATGTACTAGACGGACCCTGTCATCCAGGTTTGTGTAAGTGCACTCTATGATGTTCTCACAATGACGCAATCACCTAATGATGCCTTTCCCAGAGGTATCCCTGTCATTAAGTGATGCATTACTGTCTTGTCCAGCAATAAAAATGAGTATTGATACATGCTTCTGTGTGGATGAAACTTGAAAACATTAAGTGAAAGATGCCAGATGCAAAATACCACATATATGACTGTTTAAATGAAATGTCCAGAACAGGCAACCATATAGAGGTAGAAAGTAGATTAGTGGTTTCCTAGGGCTGGGGTGGGTGTTGGGTGAGAAGAAATGAGGAATGACTGCTAATGAGTATGTAGTTTCTTTTGGGGTGATGAAAGTGTTTTAATTATTATAGCAATGGTTATAATCTCTGACTATACTGAAAACCACTGAGTGGGGGAATTGTATGGGTTGTGAATTATGTCTCAATGAAACTACTATAAAACATGACAGAAGAGAGACAAAGACTCAAAATACAAGATAGAATGTACAATGCAACCAAGAAGTGATGCAAGAAGTCCACTGTGACAGTTACACAGCAGGCTGACCAATGTTGGCACATATTAGAACGAACAGGGCTACAGGAAGAACATCTTCAGTAAGAAAATAGGTATCATTACACAAATCATGTGATTTAGAAGTATAATGTGATATTGGTAAAATGAAGGCATATATCTCTTCTGATAAATAAGAACAAAGAAAGGTCATTAGAAAAAGTACATACAAAAACTATTACCCAAATATGGCATGATCTTTAGCAAAGAATGTCTAAGGAAACACAAAGCTACACCTCTACTGATTGAGAGAGCAAACAATCAACAGTCACTCAGAATTCATACAGAATGGCTTTGGGTCAATAACAGAAAATGGAATCATTTCCTTGTGATGGGTTTGTACTTTTCCTGACAGTAATTTGACATTTTGATAACATATTTGTTCACAGAACAGTCTTTTCCTTTTAATTATTTATTTTAAAAATCATCTAAAAATGTGTTTGCATCTTAAAAATTGTTTTTCTTTTATAAAAAATAAAAGGGTTTACATAAAAGTTATTTTCTGACATTTTCTTCTACACTTTTTTTCAGAGACAACTGATCAAAATTTACCTTTGGGAAATTTAAACTTATTCTCATGTAAGGAATATCTAGCTTAAAAAATAAAATAACCCCAATATCTTAATAATTTTCATAATCTCTTTTAACTCAGGATGAACTTTTAGTATCCAACCAACAGCTCTAATTTTAAAGGAAATTTGGCTGAAGTTTAACAGTTTTTAAAATTTCTACTGCTTCTTTATATTCTTTTTAATTCACATATAAGTATTAGGTTATCTTATTTAAAAAGTTAAAATAACTACTTTTAGTTTATGTAATTCATGTAATGTTATATTATTCAATATATAGTATCAGGTTGACTGGCTAATTAAAAAAATAATGATTTTCTCTCCAAGCTACCATATCTCAAAATATATTTTAGATTAAAAGCATATGTTTAAAAAAATCCTAAAAGTACAGTCAAAGAAAATAACACTTGCTTATTATGTACTAGATGAGAGAAGTATTAATAAGCCTTACATCAAAGGCAGAGCCATAAAAGGAAAAATAATAGATTGGTCAACATAAAATATATTTTTATATGTGAAACAACAATCTTAGCATCAATAAAAAACAAAAAGAAAACAAAATACATATCAATAACATATAACATAAAAAACAGTTGTTGTTGTTTTTTTTAACTTAAAAAAGAGATGCCAATACCATTGGGCAAAACCATAAATAAGAAATGCACAGCTGATTTATCAACAGGGATTTTTCAGGCCAGAGGGAAGGGCAAGAAATATTCAAAGTGATGAATAGCAAGGACCTACAACCAAGATTACTCTACCCAGCAAAGCTATCATGTAGAATTGAAGGGCAGATAAAGAGCTTCACAGACAAGAAAAGGCTAAAGGAGTTCATGATATATCAAGACAGTATTATGTGAAATGTTGAAGGGTATTGTTTAAGAAGAGGAAGAAAAAATAAAAATAAAAAAAGAGGAAGAAGAAAAATAAAAGATAAACATATGAACAATAAAATGGCAATAAATACATATCTATCAACAATTGAATCTAAAAATCAAAATAAATGAACAAAGAATCTAATGAACAAAATAAACTGATGAATAAAATAGAACCAGAGACATGGAAACATGGAACAGGCTGATGAATCTCAGAGAGAAGGGGGGTGGGAAGAGATTAACCAAATAACTTATATGCATATATGCATTACCTATCGACACAGACAATAGGGTGGCGAAGGCCTAGTGCTAGGCAGGAACCAGGTACAGAGGAGCAATGGGGGGTAAAAGGAGACATCTGTAATACTCTCAACAAAAGAAGAAATACATTGAAATATTCACTTTCACTCGTAATCAAAGAATGCAAAATGAAATGAGATACTGTTTTTCCTTAGCAAAGTAATAAAGATACATTATAATGGTAGAAACTATATATAGGTATAGAGATATATTTAATGCAAAAATATATTACATAATATAAAACTTTATTAGCAATCCATGAACTTACTGAATTAAAAGATTTTTATATGAAAATTATAATGGAAAGCTCTTATCCCCTCTTTTTTAAATTAAAAATTCTTTTTAGAATAAGTTCTGGGGATCTAAGGTACAGCATGGTGATGGCAGTTAACAATACTTCATATTATATACTTGAAAGTGGCTAAAAGAGTACATCTTAAATGTTCTTAACACAAAACAGAAATGGCAATTATGCGACATGATGGAGGTGTTAGCTAAGCTATGATAGTAATCGTTTTGCAATATATAAGTGTATCAAATCAATAAATTGTACATCTTAAACAGGGTAAATTATATGGCAATAAAACTGGGAATAAATAATAAAACTTCTTTTTAGTTCAGGACTTCATCTTATGTATCCTTGAAACACTATCACATACTGCCCATCATTGAATTTAAAATCTAACACAGTGTCTGGTAATGAAATATTTAATATGTATCTGAATAAATCTATATGATATAACAGCTCAATAAAACACGAGTTTTTGGTTCACAGAGTTCTTTTTTCTGCACAACCAAGTGTTCACACACAGACCCTTTCACCCCTCAGGCCAGCATGGGGCTGCTGAGCTTGCTGAGGAGGTGGGTGGAGCTCTTTTGTCAGCCTGCATGGTCCCAAGGACATAAGGCCTATTATGTCCAGTCCAGGAAGGAGCTGTAACTCCCCGGGCAGCCAGGTCTCAGCAAGCCCAACCACAGTGGCACCATTCAGGTCAGCTATCCACAGGCTCAGCTGTTAACGCATGTCACCCGTCAATTATTAAAAAATAATGGTAAAAGATTTTCCATTTTCACACTTTAACAAAAATGTTAGAAGCTACATTTAAACTACTATATTATAATTGACTTTTGTCAGCCAGTTTATATTCAAAGTCTATTTATTTCCATTTATTTAGAAACTGGAGGCCTGATGAACAAAAATTTGTGCAAGAGTAGGCCTTCCTTCCCCTGGCTGCTGGCACTGGCTTTCCTCCGGCACCCCGACCCTGGCTGGCTTCCCTCCCCCGGCTGCCCGCAGGCACCTGGGACCCAGCTGGCTTCCCTCCAGCCCCAGCTTTGTCAGGAAGGATGTCCAGAATGATGTCCGGAAGATGTCCAGTCTAATTAGCATATTACCCTTTTATTAGTATAGATGAGGTTGTATTTTTTGAGGGGACCTGGCCCCTCAACAGGATTATTCCAGAGACTGCTACCAAAGGAATGAATATTTAGTAAGAGCTAACAAATTCCAGATATTGATCTATGTACTTCACATAAATTAGTTCAT
Organism: Myotis daubentonii; assembly: GCF_963259705.1. NCBI lineage: Eukaryota > Metazoa > Chordata > Mammalia > Chiroptera > Vespertilionidae > Myotis > Myotis daubentonii. The sequence goes on from NC_081843.1 coordinate 80,797,438, forward strand.
TTAATTAATTCAATGAGAAAACGTTATAGTTGAGAAAAATAAGGCTCACCCAAAAGTAATTGCTTTGCCCGAGGTCAGTCACACAGCTTTAAATGGCAAGGGCAAAATTTGAATCCTGCTGTTAGGGTTCCCTAGACCACATTCTTAACTACCAAGCTATCTGATAAAGATTTTAAAAAAAGACTGGCTATGGAAGAATAGTTGGCTATTTTTATGATTATAAATTATCACAGCAAATATAGAGTTGGAAATTTATGATGTGTCTAAAGAAATAAAATCACTATCTCGGAATTTAGATGAGAACCAAAAGGTTCCCCAGTCACGTAGGCTCTGACCAGAATGCTGGGTTAAGCACCACTAGCGATTTGCATCTATTAGCTTGTACCAAGCCAACACATTAAGCCTCATTACCTCAGTCATATTGAATTACATTTTGTAATTTGATGAAATGTGAAGTTATACCATGAAGTGCAGTCATCACCCCAAAGTGCTGATGTGTTTTCTGGCCAAGGATCAACTGGACAGACCCGATTCCCAATCTTCCCTCCTGCTGAAGGGGGTCGGATCCTGACTCTGCCTTCTTTTGGCCAAACACTTCTTTTTCTGCATCTTTTATCAAAGTGGTTACATTAGAAGTAGACACATTATATTAATAATTTTATCTTGTATCATTAATTCTCTTTCCCTTGTAACAAGAAACCCATGGGTAGAGAGAATGCTGGAAAAGTGTATTCCAAGATTGGAAGACTCTTACATGAGGCAGAATCTTGCTTAGACAGATGGCTTTAGTGTCCACATAATAGAGACCTTGTACCTTTTAGAAGTATCCCGGTACTTTAGTAAATAGATCCTGTTAGACAAACCACAACACTCATGTACTCACATGCACATACTGGATTCAATTATCTAATGTTTTTAGTATCTCACATCTACCATCATAGAGTGATTGGACTCAATGTTTTTACTTATACTTTTCTCATGTGATTTTGGTATCAAAGTTATATCCATATGCAGGATTTGCTTTAGCATTTTGTATGTATTGCCTTCTAATTATTTCTAGCTTTCTGTCTTTCCTTCTGCATGCTTAGAATTTCCTATGGCTCATTTTTCATGTTACTGGTTTGTCTTTGTGCATTGTCGATTTCCTTCTATCTTTTCTCTTTTGACTTGTAATACCATTCAAATTTTTGAAATAACTCCTTTTTATAGCTAAGCTGAGACTTTTAAATTTCAGTCTATTTACTTCTCATTTCATCTTTTATCTCCTTTTTGTTAGAATCCATGATTCTCTCTTTTTTTCTGATATCCCTTTAAAATGCATCATTTATTACCTAGGTTTTTTTTTGTTTCCCAGAATACATATTTTCAAAAATTATGCTTTATTTTGAAATGTAGTATTTATTTTCCTTTTTTATTACATATTTTTTCACAAGTCATATTTCTCCCCTTTTTCAGTTAAAAAGAAGGCTATCTTTAACTATCATTTTAAAATAAACAAACAAACACTAAATAGCCTAAATGGATTCTTCTTGCATTTCCTCATGTACTTGGGTAAGTTTCCTGTCTCCTCTTTGAATCTCTCCAAATACTTGGCTGGACAAGCCAATGGAATCTGGTCACCCATTTAAGGTCACTCAGCAGGCTTTGGTGGAGGAGATAGCTGAGGATTCTGAGCCTTAATAATTAAATACTTTTATGAATGAAAGGTTTTTCTATATATTTGTGAAATTATTTCACCAAGTTTTAGTCCCACTGACTTGGGAGTACATTGTTTTACTCAGCCATACTTGTATAAATTCAACATCAAGAAATTCCCACTATTATGCTCTTTCTATTTCATAAAGGAAAATATATATATTTTTTCTCCATCACCAGCTTCTCCCCTTCACATATCACCATATTACCATGAGCCTGTAATTGTAATATGTAGCCACAAAAATAGTTCCAAATGAGTTGAGTCCCATCTCTTCAACGATCCAAATTCTAGACGTTGCTTTTCCATATTACCATTGTTAATCACCTTCAGAGACAAAGAATAGATAGGGGGGTGGATCCCTTGCTTTTCTCAAGGGGTCTATGACATATAAATGCAGCACAGAGGCCAGTCCTAATTGTAGTGGTTTTTCCCATAGTCTCCCAACTCTTTCAGTCCTTGTCCTTTTAAACTGAGGGATATTTAGAGGAATTTTCCATAATGTTTTCTTCTTACTTGTCACAACTCATGCTGCCCCAGTATTCTCTCAGTTGTACAGTAGTTCACTGAATCTGTCTTCACTTTGATTCAGAGGTTTTTTGGGTTGTTTTTTTTTTCTGATAGAAAATGTCAGAAATTTTATAGTGCCATATTGACTGTATTGCAAAGATTAAGTGTTGGTATGATTTTCTTATATATTCTTCCCTACCTGTAATCCTCCTAAATCCCTGTGTTTTCAATATTAGAAGTTCTGGATCTTATTATTATTTTTTGTTTATTTACTTTTTAGTGAATCCTGTATGTACCTAACCCTTTTAGGGTTTAATACCTTGAGACAGTTCACTACTTTCTTCATCTGTTTAAAAAAATGTGACTTTTCATAAGTTAGGTTTCATACATATGGAGCTTAACTGTGGTTATGGCAACACACTTTCCAATTTGCTCTCTTTTTTCCTTTTTCTTTTTTGATTTTGAAAAGGCAATTACACTCTTTTTCACATATGCAGAATTCTTCTGCTGGGAGCAATATTGCGATTTACTTTGCCAGATAAATTTCTGTTGCAGCAATATGGCAGAAAGAAAAGTATTTTTTTTCCATAGGAATATAATTTCAGTTCATTTCTCTAAGTTTTCCACTCTGAGTATTAAATACACCACAATCTATATATAAATATAAGAAAGCTTTTGAACTCTAATGGCAAAAGATGATGTAGATATTTTAACGCTACTCTCATACAATTATCCTGGTTTAAAACTCCCTTTGATGTGGTAGAGTGTTATGAAGCTGGAGAAAATGCAAATATAAAGGAAAATTATTAAAAGTAGCATTCTTATGATCTATAAACCTCTTGTTTCCATCCCCTTTCACTTTCTTTTAAGATCAATTGTGAATGGAGGCTCATGATTCTGGCTTTCTAAAGGAAGGTACAGTGTGCACCAAGGCCATAACTGAGACATCGCAGCTTCCAGCACAGATCATGAAATCATCACACGGCTCTGGCCAGTGACCCTGAGGCTCCTGGACATGCATGAAAGCAGTCAAGTAGGCAGAGAAATAGAAATAGTTTCATTCCTAGGATATGCTTAGATATTGTCCAACCAAATATTGTGGGAAAGATACTTTGATCACTACACAAATCCCTGGAAACTTGCTTAGTCAAATACTAGACTAGGCTTGACCATGTAAAACCAATTGTACCTCAATATTGGTGCCTTAGACACTTGGCAGATACTGCTCATCGTGTCCAAGCATTACCACCAAGCCCACTCCTCCCACTCCTCCCACTCCTCCCACTCCTTCTCCACAGAGCATTCCAGAAACTTCCCCCAGTCAACTAGGGTCAGCATGCAACATGCCAGTACTCTGCCATCCTAAATCCTAAAGAGTTACTCAATATCCATAGTAGGTTACAGTTTACGGAGCCTAAGGAAACATGTAATACCTTATACCACTCATCATTTGTTGACTGAGAAATGCCCTGCCTCTTCCTTGAAGACAATTCACAACTGAAAACCCTTTGAGAAAACTCGGGGAAGCGATTTCTATTAGATAGTCTTGGCCTATGATTTAGGGTAGCTCTGATTTCACTTACAACTGGTCCATGATGAGGACAAGAGATGAATTCCTTCCTACACAGATAAGGCTTGGAGAGAGTGGGTGAAGAGCTGGAGGATGGTGTCCCCGGGTAGAAGGGCTGCTGGCAACTTCCCACAGAAGCCTCCTGACCTGGATCCCACATTCCAGGGAGGCCCGTCAGAGTGGCCTCATTTGCGACTTGGTCCTTGGATGGAGAATGCACCTTTAGTTTTAATTTTTTCTTTTATATAAGAAACAAATATTCACGTCAAAAACTATAAAAGAGAAAGAGGAGGCTGAGGGTTAGAAAGAGAAAGTAGAAATTCCCTGTTATCCCATTATCTGTGAAAAACTGCTACTAATAGTATCCACAGGTATTTTTAATACAAATTGACAATAGGAACATATTTGCTCAATTTTATACCTGCTAGAAAGGCCCGTGCTTATAGCATTTCCCTGACTTCAAGCACATTTTCATCTGTTGGCTAAAGTGTTATGAGGTGAGGAGATTATGTCTCACCTACCTGAATCCCTCTAGCTCTAAAAAGCCATAAAAGAACAAACTGGGACATGGCTCTTAATGCTCAGGTTTGTGTCCTTTGAGTTTTCCATGAGAAAGAAATAAATGATTTGTTTTATTTGAATCAGAGCTAAGGAACTTGAATCAGAGCTAAGAAAACGTCCAGATTTGTCAGTCTCGAGATCACTTGAGCAGTTTCAGGGTTGTTGTTTTTCTTTGGTTCTGTTCTTGACATGTCCATTGGATTCTCTTCTCTCCACCACCCACCACTTTTTAAAGGATGAGCAGTTTCAGTATTTCTATGAAGCAGAATTATGCCCTTGCCTGGAGCCAACCGACCTGACGTTTGAATCAGGGTTGTCATAACAATGAGCATTGAAGGAGGAGGATGAAGAAGCAGTCTGCATTTTCCTATGATTTCTAGTGCTTTTTTGCCTTACTGGCTCACCTGCAAAAAGGATGGGACGTTAGGAATGAAGTCTATTTACATTAAGCAACTGGCCTATTTGGTGAAGGAACATTAGTCAAGGTTCTCCTTCTCTTTGGAATGTTGGCCAAGACTGCATCCTTTCTCCACAGGGTAAGAAATGGGAACTGCCTGCTACCTCAGCCTTTTAGCATGGGCGTGTTTTTTGATGGGTGGCAATGTATTCTGCCTGTAGAGGATGAGAAACCATGTGATTGATGTTCAAAGAGAACCCACAGGAGATTCCCCTTTTAGGAAAACACATCTGAGTGAGATGGTTAATGGAGGACCAGGGTGAGCAAAGCCCCGGGGATGAGCAAAGAGCACGTGCACCAGATGCGTGTCCAATGTGAATGGGTGGGAGACTCAGGCAGGGGCTTGTTCTCCTCTTGCTAAAAACCCAGCGACCAAGAAGAGGAGGGGACAGTGCTGGCAATGTTTCCATGAGAACACATGAAACCCAGGCCCAAGGAGAAATGCAGAACACTTGAGAAAACCACAACCACAGGGACTTCCAAAGCTTTCATTAGGCCCCCAAAAGGATCAAATCTACCCCCCCACACCCCCTCCCCACCATTAAATGAGCCATCTTATGGCCTTGTGGCTCATAACTATCATCCTATTACTTGGGAATCAAGAATGGATCCAGGTAGGAACCCAGTTAAAATTAAGGAGAAGAAAAATTAAATTGTTGTATCTGGATTATCTTTTTAGAGTAAGTAATGAAACAACTGTGAGGCATATACTGCATACTTCATGTCTTGGATCAACAAGGGAGCCATGCCAAATGTCAGATTAAATATTCCACAGCTGAAGTGTTTGCATAACTTTTCGGTGGCTACCATTTAAAGAAAAACAGTGATGGGCCTTTAAAGAAAATATTCCCTTAACTTGACAAGCTCACAGTGTACTGCCAGCAATTGCTCTCAACTTGGAAGGCAAGGCCACGCATATCTTGTCCCTGGAGTGTGGGTGCCAGCTGGCAAGCGAGGCCCAGTGTTTCCATTTGCTCCCGAAGCATGAAGCCCCACTGTGCGCCCTGCAGGCCACAGCTGCACTGCTGTATTGTTCAACCATGTCGGCTTTGGCTAAGAAGCAAGTCATTTTGGGAAGGTATTTCCTGGTTCTCAAAGTGTCTTGCAATCACTGCGTGTGTTTTCAGTTTGGGTTGGCTCTGTGGGTCTGCTGAGGAAACTGGAGACGTGTCTTTTATTGAAATAAAATAATAAGTTTGAACAAATCATCTTTATTGTCATTGGCTCCGGTGTGGTTTGGAGTAATTTGAGCTTTGTATTTTTTAAGGATTGCTCAAGAGGTGATGCTCTTCAACCTCAGATTATGTGAGGGAAGGGAGAGAACTGATATACCCTAAACACCTACTAAGTGTCAAGTGTTGTTCGTGTATTATCTCAATGTCTATTTTTATCAATCTAAGGAAGGAGTTGTTCATACATTTTCCCTGATGAAGAAATGGAGGTGCTGAGAGGGCCTTTCACTTGCCCAAGGTCAGGTAGTTTAGTTAAGAACACACACTGAAGTCCAGTTTCTTTGTTTCACTGCATATCTGCCCCTTACTCCCTGTGACCTTGGGCATGCTCCAAGTTCCTCAACTGGAAAATGAGAGTAATAATAGGAACCCTCCATTGAAAGTTAAATGTGTGGAAAGTGATCAGCACACTAACTGGTCAATAAGTTCAGCCGTGGTTATATAACAGGGCAGAGATTTCAGCCTGGTGTCGCTCCTTCCCCAGCTGGTGCCAAGGCCACCTCACCACTCCACCGGTCAGTGCCAGTCTTCTAAATGGCGAAGCTTTGAGTCAACACTGTTATTCAAGTGACTCAAAGTAGAAGGCGATTTAATGTCCTCATTTTAAAATTCTTTTCCCTGTTGAGACAAACAAGACCTGCAGCTCTAGCTCAGGCATATCTACAAAAGCAACTCTTCCTGCAAAGAAACCAGAAGGGAACCAGGAAGAAAGAACTGATGGGAGATATAGAGGCTGGAGGGCTCTGTCGTCTCATTATCTGGGTTAGTGGCTTGGATTAAGAAGTGAAAATTGAAAAATTGCCATGGGATATGTTTTCTCATGACTGGCTATCTGGTCTACTCACTGCCAGAAAGGCAGACCTGATGGTAACTGTGCTCAGCCCTCACGCTCAAACCCGAACTGGTGCTCCCTGTGTGCCAGGCTCTGGGCCAAGCCCTGGGATGCAAAGATGCAGAAGACAAGGTCCCTGTCCCTGAAGAGATCCAGACAAGTGTTCACATGAGCCTTATAACACAGAGCCTTGCTCTCCATCACAGCTGTTTAAGTTCCAGACCTTTGGAATCCATTCAAAAGAAAGCCTTGTGTACTTCGTCATCTGTCACATAACCAGGAATTTTTAAGCTTTGTGAAGAGGCTTAGGTGACTTTCTTTAACAATCCTTGGTGAGAAAGTTAAATCCACAAATAGGAGAGAGGCCCATAATGCAACCAACGTGGTTAATCACTTGGAAGTTTTTTCCCGTCTTGCATGGACTTCTTGGGCCTCGTTAACTATGTAGCCCCAGGGACTTGGAGTCAGAGACATGAGTTCCGGCTTTGACAGGGATAAGTTGTATGGTTTTAGCCAAAAATCACTCAACCCGTCTGAGTCATATTTTTTTTATCTGTAATATGAGGATGAATAATATTAAGGCCATAGACTTATTATCAAAGAGTGAATAGATTGTCTTTGGAAGCCTTTTATATGCAGTAAAGACTTGTAAATATTTATTCTTGTTACTTCCATTCTTGCTCTCACTTCCATTCATTTTGGATAAATTTTGCAAAGGGTGACATTTACTTTGTAAGTTTTTGCTATAGAGTTTGATGTTTGGGAATGTGTCAATAAGGAGGTGAAAAAGGACTGCATCACTGAGCAGTTTCTCAATATCACATCCATGAGGGTGATAGGTGAAAAGAGGGTACCTCACACTGTTGGATTTTTTTTTTTTAAAGATCTGCCCCTTACTCCCTGTGACCTTGGGCATGCTCCAATTTCCTCAACTGGAAAATGAGAGTAATAATAGGAATGTGGATTATTTACTTTATGTCAGATATTATACTAAATACTGTTTGTGTATGTGTGTATGCACAATTTCACAACATTCTCATTCTCACACAAACTCACTAGATATTATTTCCATTTTACAAATTAAAAGAAAACCACCTGTAGTTCAAAGAAGATGTGGTACATTTATATAATGAAATATTACTCAGCAATAAAAAAAGAATTAAATCTGCCATTTGCAGCATGGGTAGACCTGGAGGGTATTATAGCAAGTGAAATAAGTCAGACAGAGAAAGACAAATACCATATGATTTCACTTATATGTGGAATTTTAAAAAAAACAAACCAACAACAAATGAATACATAAAATAAAACAGAAACAAGCTGATGGTGGCCAAACGGGGGTGGATGGGTAAAATTTTTTAAAAGGGAAAAAAGGGTAGCACAAACAATTATGTACAATACAAAATATTTGATTTTAAAAGAAAAAGCTTGGTTTTAAAAGCCTAAGCAATATTCTTAAGGTCAGAAATCTAGTAAGTACTTGAACTAGGATATAAGCTTCTATCTGCTTGAATCCAAACTACCGTTTCTTATTGACAATCTATCCTGTGTCTGAAGATGATCCTATATAATATGCAAATTGTCCCCTTGAGAATTTGACTGACTAGGAATTCAACCACTTGCTATGACATGCGCTGACCACCAGGGGTGGCGCAGGACGAAGGAAGGCTCCGGTGGCCAGCAGCTGGGGGAAGGGAGGTCCCGGCCAGCAGCCTGCAGCCACTAGGGATCCTACCCATGCACAAATTTTGTGCACTGGGCCTCTAGTGATATAATAATCTGAAATGGACAAGGGACAACTAACAACAATGTCCATGTGTTCTGTTTATAGGAACTAAGATGTGATGGTTTTTAGCTTTCTTTTAGAGTTCTATAAATATGTGCCTATGAATAAGAACTTGTGAGATATCTGAGCAAAAGGTAAGTGAAGAGCCTTCTCTTCTCCCAAAGAAATGGAGAAGCTATGTCATTGAAAATTTAAAGTTCATCTCTACCATACAAATCTTACATCTATTCTCTAGTGGAAGCTATTTCACCGGCACCACCTAGCAGGTCCCCAGATTTTACATCATTCACCATCCCAATGTGTTCAGGGAAGCTGACTCTGTTCTCAGATTTGTTGGAGGAAATTAGGAGTAGCCTGAGCCCTTAGGGGATATATATATATTTGTATTTGGGATTGGGGGTGGGAGTTGGAGGGAAAGTCTTTAAAGACCATGTTTTGTTTTTTTTTTCCTGGATTTGATGAGTTGTTTAATCCTCAAATGGTTCTGTAATCTGTGATTAATCTTCAGAACTCCCGAAACACTCCAATGAAGGCAACCCAGATTCCACACTGAATGAGATTTATCCACCACTAATCTCTGTATCTATTTTTACCAGAAGTATCTCACTTATTTCCAAGACAGAACACGCCTCTATAACATGCTACTGCAGCACATTCGCCATCCCCACTGATTAGAGCACCAGACAGGGTACAGGGCGAGGGCTAAGCCCAGAGACGTTTCACCCTTTATTTTTCAGGTTGCACTGCAGATAGAAGAACTGGGTGGCTTAGACACTACTCGGACTAGTTAAAACTCAAAGCTACATTTAAATGTGTGTGTGCCTGTGACTGCATGATGATGCTTCATAATTTCTAATTCCATTCTCTGTTCTACCTTACCCAGGCCAAAGCAAAGGAAATGAACCAAATCAAACCAAACCCAAACCAAAAAAATAAACCCCCCACAAAAACAAAAAACCCAAACCCAAAATGCCCCGAACCTGCTTTATTTGATGACAATAATAAATATGGGACATTCTTTCAATAAAGTGATAAACCGCTTTTCCCTGGCACCCTCCATACCTGGAAAATTGCAGGCAGCTAAGGTGCCCTCGGTTGGGACCCCTCAGAGGAGCCGCCTGGGAGGCCTGCACTAATGAAGCCATCCCCTTTGGAACTCTTTGTTGGAAGTGAACCCATTTTCAAGGCTCACTTGGCAAGAGGAGAAGAAATGCTGGGCAGGTAAAATGAAGATGCCTTGCCATACTTTTTGCATCTACAGTAGGAAGGATTTGGACTGATTAAGAGAATGCCAAGGACCACTTAAGCTTCAATATTCTCTCATGATCTGATGTTCTCCCTATGTAATATGCTATTCTGTCAAACCGAACTATAATTTCTTTCTTTGCAGAAACCCAAAGTACTTTCCATGGAGTAGGCTGCTTAATACAATTGCCCTGTGAGCAAAACAAAATGACTGTTTTTGAGGTTCGTAGCAAAGCAATGCTAGATAGTTATTTTGTTCTTTGGTCTCTTATTCTAGGCTCATGAGCCACACAGTACATCACACAGACCATTAGCTCTTCACCCTGCTTCAAACTGGCTTCAGAAGTTATCAAGGTCTGTGCTAGAACAATGAAGAGAAGATATGTGTATCACATTTCCAGCAAACCAGAGCTCTGGGAAATAAATGTTTTCAAACTTTAAAACGTACTAAGGGGTACTAGCCAGTTACTCAGTGATTAGAGCTTCGGCCCAAGACCCCGAGGACTGAAGGGTCATGGGTTAGATTCAGGTCAAGGGCAAGTACCTAGGTTGCAGGCTCCATCACTGGCCCAGTTAGGGTGTGTGTGGGAGCCAACCAATGGATGTTCCTCTCTCTCCCCCTCCCTTCCACTCTCTCTAAAAATCAATGAAAAAATATCCTCGGGTGAGGATTAACAACAACAACAAAATGTACTGAAGTAGCTTGTTCTTTTAGGTATTGGCATGACAAAGAATCCTTTCCTTTCGCAGATAATCACTCTGCCCACTCTGCTACCTGGGAAGTCTAAATTTTTGTAAGTTGGGTTCCTTTAAAGTGAGTAGGCCTGAGAGTAAACAGAGCAATTTCAGAGTGACAAAATTCCAGGTGGACTGGCTGGGGCTTGCATGGGGTGCCCCTAGCAGCAATGCCATGGGGTTTTTCCTTGTCATTGCATTTAGAAGCTAAGAATCTCAGAAATGGCTTTTCTTAAAAGCACGTATTCATTGTCCTAGTTTGTCTGACTGCTTCTAGGGTGCCATCATCACGATACCAGAGCAGGTTTCACAGAAACAATTTTAAAATAAAGTCTTCAGATGATTCATTCTTGAATCTAAATAAAGTGTAGTAAATAGTAACTAAAAAAAAGAATGGCTGGCCTGGCTGCTGGCATGGCTCAGTGGTTGAGTGTCTACCTATGAACCAGGAGGTCCTGGTTTGATTCCTGCTCAGGGCACATGCCCGGGTGGCAGAATCGACCCTTAGTAGGGGATGTGCAGGAGGCAGCCATTCAATGATTCTCTCATCATTTATGTTTCTATCTCTCTCTCTCCCTTTCCCTTCCTCTCTGAAATCAATTATATATATATATATATATATATAGAAAAGGATGGCTGCAACAAATTAAGATGTTGACACATATTCAAAATATTTTCTGAAATGGAAAGACACCGGAGCCCTTTTTCTCTCTTCCACACTCACTCTGTACTTCTAATCCTCATTTAATTATGCAGGGACTGGCTAAAATAATGGCTCTGAATAAGAAACTTATTTGGGGATGCCACATTAAAGTTATTTTATAATGGCTCTAATCTGATCATTTTAACCTCCAACTGTTCCTGAGGGTCACTGTGAGGAAGATTTTTATTAAGATGCCCAGTTTCCATGGCTTTGAGAGGCACTGCTGGTAGTGCCAGGCTGTCACCAGCACGGCCTGTCACTTATCTGACAGAGGAGGGAGGCCGGAGCCAGTGTGGAACCACAGTGAGATGGACTGCTTGTGTCTCTCGACAATTCACATGTTGACATTTCTTCTCCAATGTCATGGTGTCTGGAGGTGAGGCTTTAGGGAGTGATTAGGTCATGAGGGTGGAGCCCTAATGAATGGGATTAGTGCCCCTATAATCGACCTCAGAGAGTCCCGTTGGGGTCCACCATGTGAGGACAAGTGAGGAGACAACCTTCTATGAACCAGGACGAGGGCCCTCACCTGACACCAAATGATTGGACTTCCAACCTCCAGCACCTTGAGAAGTGTTTGTTGTTGAAGCCACTCAGTCTATTCTGAGATTTTTCATGGCAGCCTGAACTAAGACAGAGTAAGGCCTGATATTGCCTGCCTCTGCTGCTAAGGAGCAAACTTTATAAACTTCCCTTTCTTTTTCAGGAACCCCAGCATTTTACCCTTAGCACCTTGTAAACTCACACAAACCCCTCTGTCATCTGTTGCTGAGTTTCTCTGAAGCTATTTATAGCTCGGGTTGTGTCCTACTTGAGTCTACTTTTTTTCTAATTTCATAAATTGAGTGGCAGGTCCTAACTTGGGAGGCTTGTTTTCATTGCTCCTTGACCATTCCCCGTACTAGGGATCATTTGAAGCGGTTAGAGAAAAAAACATATGCATCTGCCTAACGTTCAGTGAGTATCTATTTGCAAAACACTGTGGAGCATCCAACATTGAATCAGACTTAGACCCAACTCTCACGTAGTTTCAACGTGAAGGAAACATAAAACATAAAAAAATAATCTTACAAGAAGAAAGTGTTAGGGGTCAGTCGCAAGTTCCAAGGAAAATGACATTTGGTCTTCCTGGGGAATGGAAGAGTCTCGTGGAAGTCATTTTGGGGTTAAGCTTTCAAGTATTCTTTTGAAAAATTGTAAGAAAGTTGATTTCATTTTCTTGATGTCACCGCCCCAGCAAGTGGTTTTGTACCAAATTTAATGGAAGTTCCACAGAACTCCATTTGCGTGGGAAGAAAAAGAAAGGGAAGTAACCACAAATTTAAAAAAAGAAAAAGAAAACAAAATCCTGGATAGCTTTCAGCATCTGTTCCACTCCCCAAGTAATAAAATTCACCTGGGAATTCTGAATAAAAGGACAGAAAACAGAAATGGGGAGGAGGGAAGGAGGGCATATTGGTGAAGAAAAAGAGCCACAGGGTATCCCAAGAGCAGAACTAACTCCCCCTCCCCCAAAGAAGGAGGACACTCAGAAGGGAAGCTGAGGGTTCCCTAGATTTCTCTCTCCAAAATGCAGCTGAGGGGAAGTGAGGGGAGGGAAACAGGGCCTGAGAGGACAGGGACATTGGGAAAGGAAACAGTAAACAAAGGAAATGGCAAAGAGTAAGGGAGATGGATTTGTATAGACAGACAGACAGACAGAGCTGAGGAACACTTAAACTAGAAAAGCAAACGTCCTAAACTTATTTTTTAATTTTTTTTAAAAAAGATCTCCTTGCTATCTCTACCCTATGCTGAAGTTAGTCCCTTTTATCTGTCCCCCTGCCCTCTTTAGTATGTATCATTAATACTTCACTCTTGTTTGAGAGAATCCAGTGATCTCATTGGGCTGAGGAGTATGGACTTGTGTGGACTTGTACCTGGAAGGAAGTCCAGAGTTTCCCCTGACCCAGGACTTCCAATGCCAAGCAATGCTAATGCCATTCTGGGGGCTGGTTTGTCTGGGAACCCAAGGCTTATATGGCCTGTGACTTCCCCTTATGGGAACTGTTCTAGTATTTGGCTGGGCTTCTCAAATGGAGGACTAGGAAACAGATCCAACTCGGGTATGACCTCCGGCACTTCTGCGTCCATAACACTGAAGGCATGGCATTTTCCAGCACCGAGAAGGAGTCGGGACCCCTCGGGCCTCCAGCCTTGCAAATGCTACCTCTGCTGAGTTTTGAGGGGGGTTGTTGGGATGGCCAAGTGTACCTTCTCCTGGGACAGGGAAGTCAGGGCAGGGTTTGGTCCAGGACCAGCCAGTTGCTAGGCTGGGTGGTACCTCCTCCTCTTCCCTTTCCTTGCTTCAGCTCTTCAACTGTTTCAATCACTGGAAGGGACCATGTAAATGAAGCTCTTGAAAAATAAGCTTGGAAAGGTAAGTTGGGACAACATTTAGGAAAGTCTTAAATGAAAACAGGCCTCACAAAAGTGAAGTTCTTTGGTAGGCAGTAGGAAACTACTGAAGATTTCTGAGCATGGGAATAACAGGATCATGACTTGGCTTTAGAATGATTCATTTTCCTATTATTGTTTAGAGGGAAAAGAGTCAAGATGCAAGTAAGAGAATATTAAACCAAAATGGCTTAGATGATAGAGATTATCTCACACAAGAAATCCCATGGCTACAGAGAGATTCAATTGTTTTCTACAAAGCAGTGGTGATATTTGAAACCAAGATACTGGCTGAGGGTGTCAAAAGAGGACACAGAGACCACACACAAAAAAGTGACCAATAATAGAAATGTAGGGAATGTCAAGAAAGTAAGTTAGGAAGCAAAAAAACAAAAATTAAATTTATTATTATCTATGTTTTTATCACTCCTGGTTTAGCACAAGACCTCACCTCTACCCTTAAATGATTATTTTTAAATGAAAATAATTCAATATGAATACCCAGTCTCTCAGGAATATTATGTTCTTATTTCAGAAAACCAATTTGGCCAAGTATAAGGATAACAAAAAGAGTTCTTTCTCTATGGACAAGACCTCTGATCTATTTCAAGATAATTTTACTTTCTGTCACCAAAAGTAATTAAAGCATTCATCCCTAGTGGCCACTTGTCACCTTATGAGAAGTTTCCACATTCATACAGGGAGTACCCACTGAAATACATACAGTCACTCAGCCACCCACAGGGCAGTCTCCCACTGAAAACAGGAAAGGTGCTATTTCTCAGACTGGCTACAGTTGTCTGTAACCAGGCCAGGTGCTCACCAAGAGTTTCAGATATGAATGCTCAAGTCAGAGGCGCCTCTTCACATATCTCAGCAGGACATCCTCCAGGACTTTATTATAATAACCATGCGATTCTATTTTGCACAGCAGATGAAGAGACGTGGACTTGCAATTAAAACAGGAAAAGATGATTTGCCACATGTTGCGGTCGATCTCACCTCGTTAACGCATCACCACTGTCATTCTTCTGAGCACTCTAGGTCCATGTGGTGACACCCCACCAAGGCAGGCATTGCTCAGTGCTCCGTCACATAATTGTTTTTCTCACCAAGAGACAAAAATTACCCAGTCACAGGACATGGATTCTGTCGGGGGACCAAAGGGCATGATGGGCCTCTGCAGATCATGAAGTAGATGTAAGGCAACCTGACCTTGCACATTGATTCTAGCACCCACCCCAAAGGTCTCAACTCCTTGCTCTTGGGGAGATAGGCTTTTGCCACAAAAAAAAAATAATGAAACTTGTCTAACATGAGTTCAACAGTGCTACATTCTGTAAAATTATATCAGAACTTTTAATGTAAAAAGCTCAATTGTGTAATTTTAAAGTGATCGCTAGGGCACTATATATTTTTGGAGATTTGAATGACTGAAAGGATAAGTGAACATCTTTAGATGCACAGACCTAGATATAGTTAACATTTATTGAACACTTACCATGTGCCAATATCTCTCTATATAAAATGCTAATATGCAAATAGACTGAATGGCGGAACAACCAAACAACCAGTCGCTATGACTGACCACCAGTGGGCACGCGTGGAACATGGTGGGCATCAGCAGCAGGCAGCAGAGCACGGAACATGGCAGGCGTCGGCCACAGTGGGATGGTGGAGCAGGTGAGCAAGGGCATCAGGCCAAACAGGGCACCAGTTGCTGTCATCAGGGCGAGCTTCTGGTGGTTATTGAAAATTCTTTGCCTCCACACGCTGCAGTCCTGCTGGTGCTCGCACCTTCTGCCGGTGCCAGCACCGCTGCTGGCACCCAGCACTGGCCCCGATCGCTCAGCACCATCAGCGAGTGCGAAGGGCAGTTGCCAGCCCCGATCACCCCTGAGGGCTTCTCCATCTCTTCCTGCTCCCGAGGGGCGATTGGGGCAGCAGCTGCCGCTTGCACCTGCTAAAGGCGTGGAGCTATTGGGGCTGGCGCCAACAGCGGGTGCAAGCGGGGCTGTCACCGTCAGTGTGTGAGAGCTACGGCAGCAGGAGCGGGGCTGCCAGCAGAGAGGGGACCGGAGACCATGGAGGGAGGGGCCGGGCAGGGGTGCAGAGGATGGGCCGAGACCCACCCCTGTGCCCACTGCAGCCTCATGGCCCACAATTCCTTTCAAGGTGCATAAATTCGTGCACTGGGCCCCTTGTATGTAAATATATTCAATGATATCTGCATATCAACCAGTTCCTATCAATTTATTTTGTATTTGTTTCCTATCTCCTCCAAGCTTCATCACACAACACAGTTTTGACTTGGATAGCTGAGCAGCAATCGTCAGTACTGCAAGGGAAAGCTGCTGCTAATGGACAGGACATAGCACACTCCATTCTCTCTGGAACTTGTGTCCATGGACACTGGCCTCAGATGGGTAGCTAGCTGGTGCACAGCTCTGTGGTAGCTCTTTCAATCACATCTTCATAGTTCGCGGTTACAATATGTATGTAATTCAGTGCATTAAGTAAATAGTTCTCAGCATCTTGGGACCGAGGACCTATTTCCAAAATGATTTAGTGCAGTTTCTTTTGAAGTCTTGGCTAAAGAGGAAATTATTAGGCTCAGAAGGGCTTTACCTAAAACCTTCTGTGTCTGCTTGTCGAAAATGACTGTGCCAATTAAGCTTCTCATGAATCTCCCTGCCACACTTCACTCTGAGGGCTGCAGTCTTCACCTCAGGTGTCCCTCGGGTTCTGGCATGGCGCTGAAATGCCACTGAGGTGGGAGTCACTCAGTGCGAAATTCTTGGAAATGTGTAATTCACTTAAGGACACAGGGCTCTTGTATGGCCATACATTCCAATGTGATTTTTTTTTTTTTTGCCCTAACCACATATTGAAGTCAATCTTCTGGGGTTCATAGAAGAGGTATAAGCAGGGCTACACCAAGTGTGGTCTACAGACCAGGACATGGCCTGGGAGTTGTTACCAGTCCATGCAGTGATAAGTACAGAGATCAGAAGTGAGCATTTAGAAACGTTTATAGCAATTTGACAGAGTAATATTTCTATGTCCATTAAATCTGATATATTTTTTCATCCTCACCCGAGGATATTTTTTCTATTGATTATCAGACAGAGTGGAATATAGGGAATAGAGGAGAGAAAGGAGGAGAGAGAGAAAAAAAGAGAGAGAGAGAGAGAGAAATATCGATGTGAGAGAGACACATCGATTGGTTGCCTCCTGATCCAGCCCCAACCGGGCCAGGGATTGAACCTGCAACTCCCTTTGGTCCATGGACTGATGCTCTAACCACTGAGAAAAACTGGCCAGGGCTAAATCTAATAAATTTTTTTTAATGACTCTTATTTTTTTTCCTGTTTCATTTTTATTATAATTTATCTTCTAACAGTTGATTTTTTTTTTCCAATTTTTTTTCTTCTTTTCATACTTGGTAACGTTTTGTATTGGATTGTGGGGAGTGTAAATTCTCGGTGTTGGGTGCTGGCTTTTGCTTGTTTCTTCACATAGCAGTGGGCTTTGTTCTGGCACACAGTTCCGTTACCAGGGATCAGCGTGATCCTCTCCAGGTGTGCATTTAGGCTGCCACCAAGCAGTAAGCTAAGGCAATAGTAGAACTTACTTTGTTTGTTTGTTTCCCTTCTCTGAAGGGATCAATCTCCCAGAAGGACTTTTGTCCAATATCTGAAAACTATCGTTTCACATATTTTTCTGGTTTCTTTATCGCTTAATGTGGAAGAGTGAATCAATCTCCTTTATTTCATTTTGGCTAGAAACAGATCTCCTAGAATTTTATCTTAACATCCTTGATCTTGATGTTCAGCAATTCACTGTTAGTAATTTTACTATATTTTATAAAAGGATCAATCTACAATAGAGTAAAAGCTTTAAAAAACAAAAAGCAAAACATTAACAAAAACCAAACAACTCAATTAGAAAATGAAGAATGACTTAAATAAAGAGAATATACAAATGGCTAATAAGCGCATAAAAACATGCTCTAAATAGCTAATCATTTGGGAAATGCAAATTAAAACCAAAATAAGATGCCACCTCATACTCATTAGAATGGCTATTAGACACAACAACAAGCCCCAGAAAATAAGTTCTGGTGAGGGATAAAATGGAACCTTTGTGAATCATTAATCTATAATAATAAAAGCATAATATGCAAATTGACCAAACAACCGAACAGCAGAGCAACTGTCCGGACAACCACGCTATGACACCCACTGGTGCCAGGCCAGCCAAGGTGGGTGCAATGCGATTGGTCGGGGGCCTGGCCATTGCCCCATGATCATCCTGCAGAGGAAGGCCCAGGCCACCACCCGGTGGGCTGTGGTGGGTGGGTGGGGCCTCCCTCTGCGGGGGCAATCCATCACAGAGCCCTGGCCAGGTGAGTAGGGCCTACCTCTTTTGGGCGATTGATCATGGGGCTTCTAGACTGTGAGAGGGCATAGGCTGGGCTGAGGGACGCCCCCCCCAGTGCACAAATTTCATGCATCAGGTCTCTAATGGGGGGGGGGGGAGTGGTTCAGCCTCTATAGAAAACAGTATGGTGGTTCCTCAAAAAATTACCAACAGAATTATCTTATGTCCCACCAATTTCACTTCTGGACACATACTAAAAATAATTGAAAGCAGGGACTCAGACATTTGTACACTGATATTCATAGCAGTACTATTCACAATAGCCAAAAGGTGGAAGCAACTCGGCTGTTTATTGACAAATGAATGGATTTTAAAAAAGTTGTATTTTATACAATGGAATATTATTTAGCCTTAAAAAGAAAGGAAATTCTGACATGCTATAGTATGAATGAACCTTAAAGATATTATGTAACTAAAATAAGCCAATACTCATAAAAAGACAAATATTGTATGATTTTGCTTACATGTGGTACCTAGAATAGTGAAATTGAAATAGTCAAACAATAGAATAGTGGTGCCCTGGCCAGGTGGTTCAGTTGGCTGGAGCATCATCCCATATGCCAAAAAGGTTGCGAGTTAAATTCCTGGTCAGGGCATATACCTAAGTTGCATGTTTGAGTCCCGGTTGGGGCGCATGGGAGGCAACCGATCAATATGTCTCTGTCACATTGATGTTTTCCTCTCTCCCTGTCTCCCTTCCTCTCTCTTTAAAATCAATTAATGTATCCTTGGATGGAGATTAAGGGGAAAAAAGAAGAAAAAGAAAGCTACCTGAAGACTAATGCATTAATTTAATAAAAAATAAATTAAATAAGAACAAAAATAAAATGGTGGCTGTCTGGGGGTGGAAGGAGAGGAAAATGGGGAGTTATTGTTTAGTGAGTACAGAGTTTGAAAAATGAAACGAGTTCAGGATATGGACAGTGGTGATAGCTGAGCAATAACGTGAACACACTTAATCCCTCTGAACTGTCTACACTTACAAATGGTAAAATGGTGAATTTTGCATATATATATTTTACCACAAAAAGATGATTACTTAAAAACAATACAGCAACTGGATCTTGCTCACACATAGCTTGGGAATCACTGACCTTCTGAGGCTGCAGGTAGAAAAAGGCCTAGGAGAGGGGGAGTTTGATGAGCTTTCTACCCATGATTAAAGATGACCGGCAGTACAGGGACCACCCGGCCAGGCAACCAGGAAGGTCCCACTATGTCAAATCTTTAGAATCTGCCATAGTGGTTATTTTTTTATCATCTTTTTTCCTCCTCAATTAGCAGTGAAATCCTTAACAGTGGTCTGTAATGGGCTTCGTGACAGTGAGGAAAGCACATCTGGGGGAGGCGGCATTATCTCTATCTTGGGAGAGACCTCAAGAAGCTGGGGAGGTAACGGCCGCTCGGGAGAGGATCAAAAGCAATTAAGTCCTTATGGTCTGAAGGGAGGAAGAAGGACAATATCAGCCCAAGACATATTTATTTTTTATCATGAAAAAGGAATGCTATTAAGTAGTATGTATAGCATGATCCTGTTCCTACATGTTAGGAAAATAAATATATATTTCTATGTATATATGCGTAGAAGAAAATTCCCTGGAAGGATATAAGTCAAAATGTGAACATTGCATACATTTGTATGGTTATACTTTCTCTATTTATAGGTTTCGTTTTCATTACCTGTTGTTTTCACAATGGCTAGGTAAAACTTTTATAATTAGGGGCAAGAAAGTGACTGTAATTCAAAATTAGAAAAGTATTGGAGGAAGATGTTATGTGCCCAGGCTTGAGGCACCCTTAATTTTGCTTTTGGAGATTTATGCATAAGTTAGCTTGTATTTTATTACTTCTCATTTTTTTTTTAACATAAAAGATCTGACCAGCAGTTTACACATTATAAGGTAACAATGCTTATCGTTTTATGTGCTGGAAATAGATTTCATTCATCTAGGTCAGATAAGATTAGAGTAATTAAGGTCACTGGACTTTGTCATTTCACAAATCCTTAAATCCAACTCTAATCCTATTCATTAATGCTGCAAAAAAGGATTAAGTGCTAACCTAAAATGTTTCATGCCTAACCAAACACCAATGTTAGACTATTACATGTTATTAATGCATGGCTTTGTGTCTTTAGAGAGGACTGATGTGTTCAGTACTCTAAGAGTTACAGATTTACTAGTCCTCAGAGGTTATCCCTGGGGTAACAAGCACGGAATGTTCTGTGGCAGGAGAATGTCTAAGATGAAACAACCTAATTAATCAAGATAGGGCATGCATGTGTTGACTATGCAACATGAGCAGATGCCGTCAACCCCTGAACTGTCACCATGCAGCCTTGTGGCAGAGCAATGGCCCAGCTAGAGCAGGTTGGTTGCCACGGTGAGCACCCTGTTTTCCTATTGCCACATCGGACTCGGGCTCAGTTGTCTCAACTTCAGCCTGACCCAGCTGGAAAGGACAATCTTATGATTCTCCAGCATCAAGCCTTTCACCACTTTAAAAAGGAGACAAACAGATTGAGGTCTTAATCAACCTCCCTCTTTCTCTTTCTCTTTCTCTTTCTCTTTCTCTTTCTCTTTCTCTCTCTCTCTCTCTCTCTCTCTCTCTCTCTCTCTCTCTCTCTCTCTCTCTCTCTCTCTCTCTCTCTCTCTCTCTCTCTCTCTCTCTCCCCTTTTCTAATTAAGACAAAGTGTGCTATCTCAACCTTTACAATCCTCTGCAGCCATTAAAAATGTTGCCGTAAAAGGTTTTGAAAGACACGGGGATGTGTTCACTCTCTTCTATTACTGTGAAAAGAGCAGTTTACAAATGTAACCTTTTGAATATCGGGTATAATTCCAATTTTGTAAACAAAAAGATAGAAAGAGCCTCCATCTAGTATAAAAGACAAGAAGGGGTAAAAGACCTAATGTCCACATTAGATGGGGAGAGTTAAAATTTATGGGTTTTGTTTTTGCTTTCTTGGGAGAGGGAGGGCTTTCCTACTTGTTCCAAATTTTCTGGAGTAGAAATGTACTACTTTGTAAATATAAAATACTCCTAATAAATGTTATTTTAGAGCTATTCCCTATCCCAATGAGAGAGTAGCTTTCATTTCTTGATATCAATTCAACAGCAACAGATATTTTCCTAGAAACAGAAATTGCTCAGCCATGCCACATTTTTCTCAAGCTAAAATCTTTACATGTACCCTGACCTTCTTTATCACAAAATCAGAAAACTTATCCAGAAGGGGAAAAAGGACACTGTCCAATCAGCTCTGCTTTTTCTCCAAGCTCTGCAGCAAGATTTAATAAAGAGGCTGCCTTGGGCCAAGGGGTCATTTCCTTTGGGAATGCTTTTCCCTTTCCTTGCCCTGACACCAGGAAGGAAAAATACAACAATTGGCATTCATACTCTTCTCAGAGCTTTAAAAGTACTTTCACACTTAATAAGAAGAATGCAAAGAGACATTTTCTCCAGAACAGTCTGGTGCCCTGCTGACAAACACATCCTATTACCTAAGCACATTCTAACTTGGGTCAGAAGGGGCAGTGAAGGGAATCTGAGGCACGGGATAAGGGAACGGGTGGCATGCCAGGCACTGTCCTGATCACCGGACATACAGCATGCGTCCTCATAACCCCATCATTATTTATATCAGGGGTCAGCAAACTACAGTCCATGGACCAGATGCAGCCTATAGCTTTTTTTTTTTTTTTTTAATAGAATTGTATTGGGACACAGCCATGCTCGTTTGTTTATTGTCTAGAGCTGCTTTCCTTCTACAACTGCAGGAGTGAGTCACTGAGCAGAGACCACTTTTCCTGCAAAGCCTGAACTGTCTATTACTTGGACCCGTGCAGACAACATTTGCCAATTCCTGATTTGCTTGATACCTATGAGGAAAATGAGGATTGAGGACATTTAAGAATATCTCAGTGTCACTCAGCTACTTATGGGCGGGGTCAAGATATAATTATGTGTCTATCTTACTTTATAGCCCATGTTTTTTATAGTTCTCCAAATCAGAACTGAAGGAGTAAGACCCCAACTTCCTCCAAAGTATGTCATGCATGTGACATAGCATATTACAAGCTAAGATGAGATGTGAAAACTGGTGCTACTATTTTAAGACACATTATGAGACATAATAACTGTTGGGTTCCTTAAGCTATAAAAGAATATTCCACTGTAAGCTATTTGCCCCTCTCCCCCCCACACAGTTAGAAATAATTTAACTCTGGAGCAAAAAATAAAACAAAACCATTTGGGGAAAAAAACTAGTAAAATTTTATATGCAAAGTTGACATTAGGTGTTATTTAATAGCTCTCACATTAAACAGACTTTGAAATATTTGATGTGTTTCCTTAGTGTGATATGGTACCACCTGTGTGAACTGGTTAGCTTCTTCCCAGTCTAGATAAGGAAGGAAAGGAGAACGTGTGCCTAAAATAAAAGTCTAACCTAGTCTTCATCTTTAGCATGGCTTTGGTTTTAAATGTCAGTTTCTCTTTCAAAACCTCTTTCACTTAACTCCTTCACCACTCCGTGAGCTGAGGCAGGGGACTTTGCAGAGACGTTTTGTATTTGCTATGGGAGACATTGCTAATTCTCACCTGGTCACACTACCTCACCCATTGGTGACCTAAACATACAAGGCTTTAAGAACAGTGACCAGACAAGGGTGACAAGCTGGTTCAATTCACAGGAGGGGCAACCATGCAGGGAAGTCACATGTTCCCAGGACGTGTCTTTCCTAGACAGAGTCTAGCTTTTGGCAGCCAGGCAAGGAACTTGTTACTTTTCTTGCTGATTTCACCTGTCCTTTTCCCTCCAGGAAATGGAAGGGGAAAATTCCAACCAATCAGCTCAACTTGGTGAAAGTGCTCATTAACTGTTTCCTGGTGATGGCAGTCAAAGTACTGGCGAGAGCCTAGCTTGGGTATTTCCATTTCCTACACATGCAAATTGTCTGTTAGCACTGAAGAATTGGGTTGGCAGTTACATGCTCCAAAGGCCCCTAAGAGAACAGCCTCCGACCTCAGCTCATGCCTCACTGGGGATAAGAAAGCCAAGGGCAAGGGCTCTATCTAGCAGGACAAACCGACTCAGTTGGGTCATGCTCTATAATCACAAGGTCAGGACAACCCACAGCACCAGACAATTTCTGCCAAATTAGCTTTTGCGTCTCCTGAGTAGGACATTCCTCCTTGTCTGAAAACAAGTAGAAGAGTGATTGTGTGTTGGAGGGAGGGAGGGGGCGGGGGTGTCCAATCAGATTTTTCTCAATCCCATCATACCTCTATGCAGCCTACCAGGTGACTTGTGGCTCCCAAGGGGAATGTTCCTGCAGCCCAGTACATTCCCACCAAAACACATCTGGGATTAGCAGTTGGCTCTCCCTATCTGCCTTTCTTCCATTTCTCCAGCTGGCAATGTCATCTGTTGAAGTGTGGCTGAGTCATTACCACACCTCTGTGGCCCCTTTCTAGACTCTTCCAACCAGAGACTGTTCCTTTCTCGCCTGTGTTTCCTCACATCTCCACATAGAACGCATCATGCCATAATGGAGGCACCTGGTTATCATCTGTCCACTAATCGCTGTGTTTATCTTTGTAGCCACAGCACCCAGTTCAGTACCCTGCACATGTAAACATTCAGGAAGTCTTTGTTTATGACTAATCAGATAATGTGGTTATGGGTTACTTCATAAAAATAAATATTAAGTTAAATATAAATTAAAAGTAATTATTAAAATTACATTCAGAATAAACTGATGAACAAAATAGATCCAGAGGCACTGAAGCATGCAACAGAGTGACATCTTTCACAGGGAACTTGGGGGAGGGGAGGCTGGGAAGAGATTAACCTGAAGAATTTATATGCATATATGCATAGCCCATGGACACAGACAATAGTATGGTGAAGGTCTGGGGAGAGGGTGGTAGCAGGGTGAAGAGGGTCAATGGGGGAAAAAGAAGGGGACATTAGTAATACTTTCAACAACAAAGATACATTAAAAAATAAAATTCAAAATAAATGAATTAAATTTGATATTAGTAAAACTATTGCTCAAAGAATCATAAAACATAATAAGTATCTACATTATCAAAAGAAATGAAAAGTTTAAGCAAAAAGGAAGAAACAATGGGCAGGAATGTGTGCAGGTAGCATATCATTCTAGAATAAGCCAAGTGTAGGACACATGATGCTCACTGCCCCCCCCCCCCCAGCTACCAGGAAAAACATGGACAGGGAGCTATCACCACAGGATAAATTAACATTTCATGCCAGAAGGTGCGAAGAGCAGGAAGGCACCAGGAGGTGTTATTCATCTTACAAATGGAGTAAAATTATTGGGAAAAAAGACGAAAGACTGAAAGCCCCAAATTCAGGACAGCAGTTACCTCTTGGCAATGGGATAGGCAGGATGATGGGATTGGGGAGCACATGTGCAACTTTGACAGATAGTAGTGGGTTCATAGATGGTCAATTTTTGCTATGCTTCTGGTGTACACATATGTTATGTACTTTTCTCTATGAATCAAATATTATATAACATGTAGCCAACATTTTATTACTAAACACCATTTTGTTTTGAATGAGTTTTATATTTAGAAGCTTTGCTATCTATTGTTCCATGGTAGAAGAAGTGAAAACTCAGATATGGAATACAAATGTCTTCAACATGAAACAATTTTTCAAGAAACCATTTATCCCTGATTTAAAGATGAGAAAACTAAGGTATAGAGGAACCAATTAATTTGCCAAAGTTACCCAACAGGCAAATGCCACTTTTTATTTCTCTCATTCTTCCAGCCAATAGTAATATTTAAGCTGTTTTATTTTGAGAGAGGGGGGAAAAAAGCCAGGGTAAACTTTCTACTAGCAGAGATAATATTTCAAAGAAGCTCAAGTGTAAAATTTTTGTAGTAAGTGATTTTTTTCCTTGAGACTCTCTTTGGTCATTTCCATAAGAAACTGGGCAGAGCTTAGAACTGTGGTCTTCCAAGTTCTGAAAATATTTAGAACGAGTTCCTACCAAAATTTCCTTCACTCTTCCCATGTGAAATCAGGACTCCAATACACTAATACTGATGAACACTAAGAGTAAAAATGTCAAAGGAATGTTTGAAGCTTCAACATGCTTCATAGTTTAATGAGAGAAAAGATTCAGTCAACTGAAATTTCCTTTGAAGTAATTTTGCTAATCTCTATATCTGGTTTAATCTTCCTGTCACACAGAGGTAAACAATGAAAGGTTGCTACATAGAGATATAAGTGGATTTTCTCTTCAGCTAGAACAAGAATAGATTTCATAAGTGGAAAATTTCTCACTTGGAATGAGGGTCCCCAGCCAAACCAGCCCACCTGTGTGAGTGACATCTACAAGAAAAGTAAAAAAAAAAAAAAAAAAAAAAAGTAAAATTGGTTATTACAGAATTGTCATGGGGATGTAAATACAGCATAGGAAATATCCTATATAATAAAACCCTAAAATGCAAATTGACCAAATGGTGGAACGACCAGTTGCTATGACACTCACTGATCACCAGGGGGCAGACACTCAATGCAGGAGATGCCCCCTGGTGGTCAGTGCACTCCCACGGGGTGAGCACTGTTCAGCCAGAAGCCTGGCTCACATGCAGTAGCAGTGGCGGGAGCCTCTCCTGCTTCTGTGGCAGCGCTAAGGACCCCTCTGGGGATGTCCGCATGCTGGCTTAGGCTGTCCCCTGAGGGGTCCTGGACTGTGAGAGGGCACAGGCAGGGCTGAGGGACCTCCCCCACCTCCAGTGCATGAATGTCATGCACCGGGCCTCTAGTAGTTAATAATATTCTAATAACTCTGTACAGTGCCAGGTGGGTATGAGATTTATCAGGATGATAACTTAGGAATATAATTATGTAATGTCAATCACTGCAGGTGTACTCCTGAAACTAATATAAGTATGTCAACTATAATTGAAAAATAAAAAATGATTTGAATTAAAAAATAAAAGCCTATGTACCTATGACCTTACCACAGCCTGCAAAACCCTTCATAATCTCTATTTGACTAAACATCTAACATCTGCCTGATCATCTCTCCTCTTCTTCAATTTAGTTCAGTGGCTTTCTGTTTCTGGCATATACTATCACTTATTCCTGTCGTAGGGCCTGCTTTTTCTTTTTTCCTCATAGCATATATAATTAACTGGCATTATATTACATGCGTTTAGACTGCTTGTGGGCAGTCTCCTTCCCCATCGCCAGGAGAATGTAACCTCAAAGAGAATAAAGACTTTGTTTGCTCTGTTCAAAAAACAAAACAAAACAAAAAAACATGTTGAATCCAGTAGTTTTGTGGAGAAGAAGGGAAAACCTAGAGGATTTGTCCTTGGCATGCTCAGTGCTGAGCAGGATCTGATTCATTTTGTTTCTTCCTGTGACTCCCCAAGGAAAATTTCATGACTTTGTGAAAAGGCAAGTCCTCTCACATTTATAAAATTACATGGAAATTCAATTGTCTTTCTGAAAGGAGCCAGCAGAATGAACATATTGAGCAGAAAGTGATATCCTTACCAGGGAAACAGAAAGGATGGAGATTAAAACATTGTGGTAGAAGTAAGAATGGTGAAATAATTGGAAGACTATAAAATCGTAAATGAGATTTCTCAGATGAAGTGATTATCATATAGGGAAAGTAAGATCCTCAGCTGCCATTATAAACATACATTATGAAGAGTTAGTAAGAGACTGAAAGTGGAAAGAGGTTTTTCCCTCAATAGCCTTTGCTTTTAAACAGTTTTATTGAAGTATAATTGATATACCATAAAACTTACATATGTAAAGTACATAGTCTGATAAGTTCTGACAGATGTATTCACCTATGAAACCATCACCGCAATCAAGATAATGAGCATATCCATCACCACCAAAAGTCTATTCACGTCTCTCTGTAATCCCTCCCTCCCGATATTCTCTACTCCCAACCTAGGCAACCACTCTACCCTCATACGGGCTAATTTGCACTTTGTAGAATTTCCTACAAATGGAACACACAGTTTTTGTCTGGCTTCTTTCACTCAGCATAATTATTTTGAGATGCATCCACATTATAACTCATACTGTAGCTTCATATCTTTTTATTGCTGAACAATATTTCATTGTATAGATATACCATTCATTTATCCATTTATCTATTAGTGGATTCCTGTCATATTCAGTTTTTGGTTATAACTCCTCATGCTCAAATCTTTGTAGAACATATGATTTTATTTCTCTTGGGTAAACAGTGAACCATATGATACATGTTTGTTTAAATTTTAAAGAAACCATTAAATTTTTCTAAATTAGTTGTACCATTTAACATTCCCACCAGTGGTATTTGAGGATTCCAGTTGCTCCACATCCTTGTCAACACTTTGTATTGTTAGTCTTTTTAATTTCAATCATTCTAATAGCTGTAGAGTGGAAGGGCCTTATGCTTTTAATTTATGTTTTCCCAATGACAAATAATACTAAATATATTTTCTTGTGCTTACTTGACCTCTAAGTGTTGTTCATATCTTTCGTCCATTGTTTAGCTGGGTTGTTTTCTCTTTACAGAGTTTTGTGTTTTTTAAATATTTTGCACATAAGTCCTCCATCAGATATACATTTGCACATGTTTTCCCTTAGTCTGTGGCTTGTTTTTCTTTTTTTTTTTTTTAACATAGTCTTACAAGGGCACAACTTTTTCATTTGAATGAAATACAACTTATCAATTTATTTTTGTATGGACTGTTTTGGTGTCATAGCTAAAAATCTTTGACTAACCCAAAGTCACAAAGGTTTTCACTTATGTTTTCTATTAGAAGTTTAAAAATTTTAGGTTTTAGTTAAATCTGTAATCCATTTTGAATTTATGTTTGCATATGGTGTGAGTTGTAAATTGAAGGGTTTTTTTTGCATGTGAATAAATATCTAATTGTTGAAAAGGCTATTCTTCTTACACTAAATTGCCATTATACTTTATCAAAAATCAGTTGTCATATGTGGGGTGGGGCAAAAGTGGGTTTACAGTTGTGAAATATAGTTCATTATTATAATATTATTTATTAATTATTACATTATTTTACATATCACCCCTGTATATGTGGGTCTAGTTCCATTCTCTCTATACTGTTCCATTGATCTATTTGTTAATCTTTATACCAATTCCATAGTGTCTTGATTACTTAGTTTCATAATAGTGTATAAAGTAGATTGTGTTAATCCTCAAACTTTGTTCCATTTGTCAAAGTTATTTTGGCTATCTTATATCCTTTGCATTTACGTGTGAATTTTGGAGTTAGCCTGCTAATTGCTGAGAGTTTGATAGGAATTGCATTGAATCTATAGATAAATTTAGAAAAAAAGGTGTTATCTCAACAACACTGAGTAGTTTGCTTATGAATATGATATATCTCTCCATTTACTTAGATGTTCTTTAATTTCTCTCAGCATAGTATTATAGCTTTTAATGTACAAATCTTTTTCATCTTTTGTCAGATTTATTCCTAAGCATTTAATGTTTTGGATATTATCTATTTAATTTTTTGTTGTTCCATGCTAGTATATAGAAATACAATAGAATATTTTATATTGATTTTGTATCCTGCAATCTTTCTAAATTTATTTGTTAGTTATAGTAGTTTTTCTTAAAGATTCCATCAGATTTTATACATAGTTGATTATGTTGTCTGTTGAATAATGATAGTTCTGCTTTTCCTTTTCAGCTTAGATGCCTTTTTTTTCATTCATCCACTCATTCATCCATCCAACCATACATACATACATACATACATACATACATACATACATACATACATTCAGTATTGGTCTAATTGCACTGCCTAGCCTCCAGTACAATGTTGAATAGAATGGTGAGAGCAGATGTTCTTAATATCTTTCTGATGTTACACCTATAGATCATTTTAAAAGCAGTTCTTAAAAAAGAAAGAAGAGAAATGTAAGAAGTGGTCAGTATCATTCAAGTAAAGGGTTAAGAGGGGTGATAGTTTCCAGAGAGGTGGGGGTTTGGGGGACTGGGTGAAAAAGGTAAAGAAATTAAGAATTGATAGTTACAAAATAGTCATGGGGATGTGAAGCACAGCATAGAAAATATTTACTTAGGTGTTCTTTCATATTGTAATAACTATGTAATCACCAGGTGAGTATTTAAAATATTTGGGGGGATCACTTCGTAAAGTATATGATTGTCTAACCACTATGCTATACACCTAAACTAATACAAAATAAGATTGACTGTAAAGTTAATTGAAAAATTAAAAAAAATAACAAAAGAGTTAAGAGAGGGAGATGACTAGGGCAAGGGAAGAACCAGCAGGTGAGGGCAAGATATAAGTCAATTCTATGGAAGGTCCAGCATTGTTCCAGTCTTTGGGGGAATTTGGTATAGGCAAAGAGCATTTGCCATTTCCATACCTGGGCACCAGTGCAGGCAAGCTGGAAGAAAATGAGCACAATCTGACTCCTCTACTGATCATGGATTTCTCCCTCCAATACATTCCTGAATCACAATGCTAAAGACTACATTTTGCCACTCACAGTAATCATTTTTTATCTACCAGTGAGATTTAAAATATGCCTCAAATTCTTAGTTGCAGTCTCTAGGTTCCTCGGACCTGACCTAACCTTTGGACATCAGCAAGAAGTAAAAGCACATCAGGATTAAGTAACCCGAAAGAAGCAAATATAGACAAGCCCCAGGTCCAGCATGAACTTATTTCTTAGCCAACATAGCTTGATTCCTGATTTGTTTTTCCCAGTGTTTTGTATGATTGTACCCCATGAAAAACAAGTTGAGTTAAAAATAATTCTGATTGGAACTAAATCACACCTGTTCTCAAAACATAGGCAGTCTCATGCTCCTTACTGGAAGTTTATGGTATGTATCTCTTTGCATGCAAGCTCAAACATCATCAGTCTGTATTGATGTAGTCAAGTTAGCCTGGTGCCATAGAAGAACACTCGATCAAAAATCAGAAGATTTTGTTTTAGGTTCATATAAGACGTTTTCAAAACCATACAGCAACTAGAGAGCCTGACCCGAGCAGTGGGAAAGAACATGCAACATCTGGAATCATAGGGGAAGGAAAGAAGAGAGAAAGTGGCAGGCAGGAGGGCTCATGTTTAGCAGATTCATGTAGGTGAGAAGCAGCACAGGGGTGAGGCACCTGGGCTCTGCAGCAGGAGAGGCGGGTTTGGTTCTGGCCCCACCACTTCCTGGTTGTGTGAAAGTATCTCTTTACAACCTCATTCTTTAACTTGGGATGATTATAATGCCTGACACACAGGGTTTTGTGTGGCTTAAATTATGCCACACAAATGTGTAAACCCCTTATAAATAGGCCTAGATATGAAAATATAATCTGATGTCTTTATGGCTGAGGTGACTTCATTCACTCAACAAATATATGTGGAGCACCCACTATGCGCCAACACTGTTCCAGGCACTTAGTTTACCTGAGGTGAACAAACCAGTAAAATCCCTGCCTTCATGGTGTCTATCGTCTATTGGGGGTAATGGACATAATAAATGAGTAAATGGTACAATATGATTTAAAGTGATACATAGTCAGGAGAAAAGACATAGAGGAAGTAAGATATTACCAGGGAGTTAGGAGTGCTGAAGAGGCTCAATTATCATAATAAATGTGGTGGTCAGTGCAGGCCTCATTGAGACGGTAACATATAAGAAAAGAGTGAGAGAGAGCAAGGCAGTCACATCTGAGGGAAGATCATTCTAGGCAGAGAGAACAGCAATGCAAGGTAGTCAGGCAGCAGCATGCCTAGAATGTGTAAAGAGCAACAAAGAATTCATTGGAGTAAAAGACTTGTAAGGGATGAGGTCATGGGCCCTGATAAGGTACCCCTGACAAGGACTTGGGCTTTTACTCTCAATGAAATGGGAAACCACTGGAGGGTTTGGCATAGAAAAGTGACTTGAGCCCTAATCAGTTTGGCTCAGTGGCTAGAGCGTCAGCCTGAGGACTCAAGGGTCCCAGGTTCGATCCCGGTCAAGGGCATGTACCTTGGTTGTGGGCACATCCCCAGTAGGGGGTGTGCAGGAGGAAGCTGATCGATGTTTCTCTCTCATCAATGTTTCTAACTCTTTATCCCTCTCCCTTCCTCTTTGTAAAATATCAATAAAATATATTTAAAAAAAGAAAAAAGAAAAAAAGAAAAGTGACTTGATCCAATTTATGTTTGAAAAGCTCCACTGGCTGAGAACAAACTCTGGGTTCACAAAGTTGTCAGTAGAAAGGTTATTATAATAATTCAGGGGTGGATGATACTAACTCAGAGCCAGGGCAGTAATCGTGGGAGTGATGAAAAGTATTTTGGAGATAGAAGCAGGAGGATTTGGGGCAGACTGGATGTAGGTGTAAGAGAAAGTAAAGAATCAGGGCGATGTTAAGGTTTGCGGCCTGAGTAATGAGAAGGCTGGACTTGCTCTCAGTGAGATACAACATAGGCTTTCGGCCAGATCAGGAATTCGATTTGAGGCATGTTACACTTGAGATGTCTATGCATCATGCCTACTCATTTTTGTGATGCTCATATGAAATAAAGTGTATTATCTGGACGAGTCCTTAAGCTGCACCTATGGAAGGAAGAAGCAGATATGCTAAGGTTCAGAGAGCAGCTGCCTACAGAGGACTCACCTTCAAGCCAGACAATGTAAGGTCACTGCTTGAATCTCATCCCTACAACCTGCTTCCTTTCTCTGCTATCACTGTTTACACTTAAAAATATTTAAAAAAAATTATATGAAGTCACAGGACTCACAGATTTTCTATTATTCCTATTACATTTCATCAAAATGTTTATTCTGACCATATTTCCTAATATGATAGGTGCATAAGTGAGGTTTGGCTATTATCTGACTGGGGGACAATGAGAATCTTGGACCACTTGACAGCTCACCCCCATGGCATCACTACAAATACCATCACATGGTTGCCTTACACTGGGACTGCGTCAGGCACTATTTTAAAACAACATTTCCTCTCTTCTACCCCTCCCCATACCGGAAGGACCTATGTATGCTATGTCGGGTCTATAAGGGACAGGGTCCCACTTCAGCAATCTTGTTGAGAGGCCCACCCTAGGCACTGCTCTACGGATGTGTTGCAGATGCTTCTATCTGCCAGACGGAAGCCCTGCATCACACATTAGATAAGGCAAACCCATGTTCTATCAGCTATGCACGTGGTTGGAAAAGTTGACCGATCATCCCGAGTTTCCTGACTACCACCGAGGACTTGAAATCTGGGCAACAGGAAATAGTAACAATAATATTTATGATTTTTTTCCCCACAGCCGTGCTGATAGTAAGTTGCCTCTGAGCCTTGTTCTTTTGGGAGCACAGATGTGCGTGTATGTGATCCTAACATCAAGAATCAAGGAGACGTCTCTCTGTCCCTCTGTTCTGTTTTAATGCCCTTCTCCTGTAAACCATGTCTCTGGAGGGCAGATGGCAGGCTCTGGCTGGCTACCCAGGCAAGCTAAGATGCCATTGCTCTTTCAGTTGTTTAAAGATACCATGTCACCCCCAAAGTCAATTTCTGACTTAAATTTGCTTATCCACCAAAAAAATTTTTTTTGATGTGGTTCATAAGACATTTGGACTGAAGATAAGAGATAAAAGTCAGAACAAAGTTTATCCCGAGATTCAAAAGAAATAAGGAAATGTAATTCCCAGCTTAAAAACCAAACTGTCCCTTTGAAATCCATTCAGGGGTGGGGGGTGGGGGGAAATATCAATATTCTGCTTCAGTGCCTTAGCACTTAAAAGGGATATATTGGGCTCTATAATTTAACTGCCAAATATGACATTCATATCCATCTGGACATTTTAAAAAGGATCCTTGAGCCAGTCAGAATTGGCAGTTGACTGTATAATCACACCTGCATATGGCACAGGGCTTTTTTTTTTTTTTTTTTTTTTTTAATGGGCAACAGTGAGAGCATGAAAGTATTGCACGATATGCCTTCATTGAGAGCCCACGCTGAAAACATGTTTGCACGTGTGAGTAATTATATTTAAAGCCCTCTGTTAACAAGCCTTTGTTCTTTATTTCCTACAAATCAAATTAGTTGGGGACCCAGTTCATTTAGAAATTATCTGGAAAATGTTTTGGTGTTCTAAAATTTCCTTTGTACCGAAGTTAAAAGACAAGCCACAAACCTCCACAACTAGTGAAATAAAAATGCATAAAACCAACAACAAATTAAATATGGCAAACACACATGCAGTATGAGAGTGTAAGTAAAACTTGTGTCTCCAAGTCCATGTCATCCTCGACGTGGGATTTACCTCTGACTCATTGTAGATAAAGACAATTTAATGCTCATGTATTTGGAGAACCTGACTTCAGAAAGATCACATTTGTCTCGGTCCAATCTAGGCTGCCAGGTCTCTCCTTCCACCTCCTATGTAAGTTCAAGTCTAACTGCACATACTCCAGCTCCATCTGGGAATAAGGCTGTTACACAAGGGGGGCTACTCTTTGAGATGATTTCAAAGAAAGATCAAAGGGAATGGGGAAGGGCACCTCCTTACTTGGGAGAGCCCAAATAAGAAATTGTCTTCAATCACTTACCCTGCCTTCTTTGCCGGTAAACATAGCTCAGTTTGGGAAAGGCACTAAGATAATCTACAAGAAGCTTTTGGGATGGTCTTGTAAAAGATGGCTCATTGACTCTGGCTACTCTGTTTCTTTAGGAAATGGACACTGTGAGAAAATCCTGTACAGAAGGGTCACTCACCCCTGAGCAGGAGATTCCATCTAAACAGCTTCTGGGGGAAGCTTTAAGAACTTCTAGCCACCAACATGGAAGGGGACATCCAAAAACACATGGGAAATTAAAGATTGTATTTAAAATGCAGAGTGGGAGCCTGCAGGCATCTTCTATCTCACACAAACAGGGAATCCGTGGTTACCTGGGTGATGTTGGGCATTTCCTCTTCCTCAGTCTGCCTGTCACCCTCCCCTTTTCCTGTTTTCTCTCTTCCTATTCGTCCTCTGGCTAGATCATCAATTTACAAGCCACCAAAAGCCATCTTTACCCTTTACTATAGCAGTTCCCAACCTGTGGGTCGCGACCCCTTTGGCGATCGAACGACCCTTTCACAGGGGTCGCCTAAGACCATCCTGCATATCAGATATTTACATTACGATTCATAACAGTAGCAACATGACAGTTATGAAGTAGCAACAAAAATAATTTTATGGTTGGGTCACAACATGAGGAACTGTATTTAAAGGGCCAGAAGGTTGAGAGCCACTGCTTTACTAGTATGTGCAGAAAATGCTTTTGAAAAATAAAAAAATACCTAATATAAAAGACCGTAGTCATCACAAACATTATTTTTAAAATCAAATAATATTTCTAACTAAATTTGGCTCTATTTCTTTGGTAGCTAGATATAAGCAAATATATGAATTTATAGAATAAAACCCATGCTTGGTTTTGACTCCTGAAGTAAATGGGGAAAAAAATCATTTCATATTTCTTAGCTAGGGGGTAAAAAAATCAGTCTTGCCTTTCCAAATGAGAAGGTTTTTAAGACTTGAATGGGGCAAGTGTTAGAACACAAGATTTTATGACCATCAAGTATGCCTTCCAAATCATCCTCAGATACATTTACCTTGAACAATATGGGGTTAGGATGCCAACTACTCTGAACTCAAAAATCCACATATACTTGAAGTCAGCCCTCAGCATACATGGACTCCCAAACACCAGTTGGCCCTTGAACAATGCAGGTTTGAACTGCACTGGTCAATTGTACAAACTCTGGGTTTAAGTGAATCTGTGCAGTTCAAACCCATGTTGTTCAAGGGTCTATTGACGGATATTAGGTCATTTGAACATAAAAGATGTGAAAATATAATGTTTAGATTCCCAGTCTCTAGCATGACCTAGGCCTGTGGTTCTCAAATGTTGCTGCATATTAAAACCATCTCAGCAGATTATAGAATTCAAATCCCAGGCTATAAGTTAATTTAAAGCTCTATGGATTCTTCTTCTTCTTCTTCTTCTTCTTTCTTCTTCTTCTTTCTTCTTCTTCTTCTTCTTCTTCTTCTTCTTCTTCCTTCTTCTTCTTTCTTCTTCTTCTTTCTTCTTCTTCTTCTTCTTCTTCTTCTTCTTCTTCTTCTTCTTCTTCTTCTTCTTCTTCCTCCTCCTCCTCCTCCTCCTCCTCCTCCTCCTCCTCCTCCTCCTCCTCCTCCTCCTCCTCCTCCTCCTCCTCCTCCTTCTTCTTCTTCTTCTTCTTCTTCTTCTTCTTCTTCTTCTTCTTCTTCTTCTTCTTCTTTTAACACTACAAGTGATTCCTATATGAAGCCAGTGTTAAGTCAGACATAAGGCATGGCTTCTCAAACTTCATTGTACATTGGAATAATCTGGTATTGTGTAAAACTGCAGATTCTAATTCAGTTTGCCTGAGTTGGGGTGCAAGATTCTGCAGTTGTCACAAGCTCTCAGGTGGTGCTGATGCAGATGCAGATGACACTTTGAGCAGCAGAGATGTACTGCAGTGGTTCTGAAATTTTAGCATGCATCAGAGTCACCTGGAGGGCTTGTTAAAACACTGATTGCTAAGGCCCACCTCTGGAATTTCTGATTCAGTAGCTCTGGAGTGGGGCCTGAGAATTTAAATTTCTAACAAGTTCTGAGGTGATGCTGAAACTGCTGTTCTGGAGACCACAGCACCCCTGATGCAAAGCATGCTTCAAGGGGGCTGGGAAGAAGTTGAGTGAGCCAACAGCTATATCTGCAACAGATGGCCGCCATGTGGCATTTCTAATGAATTCAAGAGTTTATATCCCATTCGAATCCAACAGTAGAGTTGGACTCAGAGGAGAAAGTGAAATGCAATTACTTATACCAAATCCAGTTACCTTTGTCCATCTTCCTTCCATGCATGGAATTATTGGCGAGTTCCCTGAGGAGACCTCACAGGAGCATGTAGCTGGATGGCAGAAGCAAGAAGAAGGAAAGGTAGAATATTAGTTTTCTGCATCTCAGTAAATGAACAGGACTATTTATCTCCACACTTTACTCTTTGGAAAATTAGAGGAAAATATCTGAGTGTTAGATGAATGGCAGAGGTAAGTAATCTGTGGCTCATGTGGTTCCCACAGGAAAGATTTCAATTGACATTCAGTTTATTGCTAGTTCATTGGACACACATCAGACATTGAGTATTGTGTCTTTACTGCAACTTACTTGTGTGTGTGTGTGTGTGTGTGTGTGTGTGTGTGTATGGGGGAGGGGTGTTTCCTGATGTATCAGAAGCCAACAGCTTTTAGGAAGACTTTCATCATAAGTGAGGCAAATAAAATTGGTGGAAGGCAATAACAGTCTTTGAACAAAGTGTTCCATTTTAATTTACCAATCAGATTGAGTTTCACTCAAAATCTTGGTTTGTGATCATTACTTACACTTTATTAGGATACCTCCTATCTCCCCATTTGTACTACTTCTACTCCATATGCACGGGGTACTGGGCTCCCAAAATGGAGATCCTGGACCTCACTCATGGTTACTGCATAAGGCAAATATAAAGCTGAGAATACTATCATGATCTGAGGCTCCATGACCTCTATTTATAAAGGAATTGAAATAGCTAAGCACCTGGACTTAAACAAAATGCAATGCTCTCCATTCATAGATTTATAAAAGAAAGCCCAGTGTAGCTCAGTTGGTTGGAGCATTGTTCCATGCACCATAAGGTCATGGGTTCGATTCCCAGTCAGGCTGTGGTAGGGATGAGCATGGGCGGCAACCAATTGATGTTTCCCTCTCATGTTGCTGTTTCTCTCCCTCTCTCTCTAAAATCAAATTTAAAAAATTTTAAATACCCTGTGAGAATAAAGTTTGACTAGTTTCTGACTCTTTTCTTGAGTTTCAACTCAAAACGACCACAATGTCTTTCCCACCTGACTAACCCTCAGTGGTTCAAAGCATTTTCTCTGCCACTAGGAGAGAGTCTATCGAAACTACTGAAATAGATGGTATACTCCAGCTTTGGAAAGGCAAAGATAAATGTGACAGTGAGTTGTTTCCACTCGTAACACTTCTGACACCAAACAAGAGGGTTTTCCCCCCTTTACAGCAACTGAATCTCAGATGCTCCAGACACTAACTGGTTGTCCAACAATTTAATTTAATTCTGACACCAACTGCCCAGAGTTAGCACAGACAGGTTCCGGATCAGTCCCAGGGGACTGACCCACCGATTTCAGAAGGCAGCTGCAAGTCCCAGCCTTCCACACTTCTGACCAAATGGCTATCCACTGGGATTTCCCACAACCTCAGATTTGATAATTTGCAAGAATGGCTCACAGAACTCAGGAATACACTTTACTTAGATTTGCCAGTTTATTATAAAGAACACAACTCAGGAACCACCAAATGGGACAGATGTATAGGAGAAGGCATTGGAGGGTGTGCCACCCTCCAGCACATCGATGTGTTCACTAACCCAGAAGTTCCCTGAATCATTTAGGGGTTTTTAAGAGGTTTCCTTACATAGGCAAGATTAATAAAAGTATTGACCATTGGTGATTAACTTGATCTCTAGCTCCTTTCTCCTCCCTATAGGTTAGGGAGTGGGGCTGAAAATTACAAACTTCGATTAAAGTTCAAGGCTTTGTTTTTCTGATGACCAACTCCCATCCTGAAACCATCTACAGGTCTACCAAGAGTCACCTCCTTAGAAAATAAAGATGCTCCCATCAGCCTATCACTTAGAAAATCCCAATGTTTTTCAAAAATTCTTTGCCAAGGTTTTTAAAAGTTCTCTGGGAACAAAGACCAAATATCTTTCTATGATATCACATTAAGGGTCTACAGTCCTGGAGAGTCATGCAATCAAGTTGTAGAGGTAAGACATAAACATAATAATATAATGAACAATACAATAATGCATCATCTTTGAGGGTTATAGACTAAAAGTGGTACAGGCATTTATAAAAGAGGATCCAATCACCAAGGGCTAGAATTGCCTGCGCCAACCCAATCTCCAAAATGAGTGTGGAGGTTATTATACTTACTCCATGCCAGGCTAGGGACAGATGGAAAACATACATACATACATACATACACACACACACACACACACACACGCACACGCACACGCACCCTAAAGTTCAGTTCTTCTGATCTGAGGGATAGTGGGGCAAAGGAGAGAGTGAGATTAGAAATGGAACCCACACTTGGATTTCATCCTTCCTATCTTCAGTCTGTGCCCCAATCTTGTGGGGAGAGAGGAGCTGACAGGGAGGTAGGGGGAAGGAAACTTTAGAAACATTAGATGAGTATTAGATGAGTGACACTGAGAGGTAGTGGCCTACCTCCTAGTCACCGTGAAGAGTAGCCTGTAACACCTTAGGAACCCAAGCCTACAATTTGGCAGCAAGACCAATGTAATATATAAGTGATATTACTGGGAAAAGTGGCAGTAGGAAAGAGGATACACAAGCATTTCAGCCCACTACATTTTGCATGGGATGTGAAGGAACCCAAGAAATCCTTCTGTTGTTCATGAGGAGACACAAAGGTCCTGAGCAAAGGCTCAGGGAAGGATGGAGATGCTTTTGTGGGCAGGAAATTAAAGGTGGCAGCGAGTGGACTTTGTCTATTAGAAGACTCCTCATCGTCAGACAAAACCAGTCATACCTTAGCAGGGATGGTTCCAATGGGCAGACCAGTCTGGCCACACCTACTGCAGAAGCCAGCAAAAATCCAAAGGTTGCACCACATGCATAGTTAGGCCAGATAATGTTAAGTTCAGAGAAAAATATACGAGTGTTCTATGATGCTAAGAGAAAATGTTGTTGCGTATGTAGATAAGAGGTTTGTGTGCATAAAAGTAAAAATTGAACCCATGCTAGTGAATGAAGTCTGTGAGGTGTAGTATAAGATGAGCCAATCACCTGGGGAGAAGGAGCGTGGCTATCAAGGACAGTGAGGAGACCCCAGTAAACGTTCACCTGTCCCTGTTGGAGGCAGGGCTCAAAGGCAAAGATGGCAGTTTGTGATTTATAAAGATGTTGTTGAAAGAGATTTCCATTGCTGCCCGAAACCTGTTGCCAATGCACTATTCACACATCAGATGCTGGGAGAGGTGTTATCCACACCATGTGGCAAGAAAATTCAGTTGAAAGAAAACAACAACTTCTGAATGTTATCAATTAACAATTATTAAAGAGAGACAGCAGAGCAGCTTCAGAGGTAGGGAATTGCATACCTGGCAGGCAAGGAAGAAGAGAGCCTTAGGAAAAGCAAATGACCAAAATACTATATGTCCAGTGAAGCCTGAAGTCAAAGTGAGGCCAGAATAAAGAGGGGCGGTGGGGAAGGAAAGTGGAAGAAAACAATTCTATTCATATGAGAAATTTTGCAGAAGAAAAAAAAAGTGTGCATTTCAACATTTATAGAAGAGTTTTTGAGTCATCAGTCATTTAATATCTATTTTGGGGATGCCTACTAAGTTAGGAAAACCTGAGCCATATTTATAGACAAAGAAGAAATTACAGGAGGAACAATAAAGGGTGTCAGAGAAAGAGGGGTTACATGGGATGGAGTGAAGGAGATGTGTGCTGGAGTGGAGTCCTGGAGGGAGAAGAAAGGCTCAGGAGGTGGGTAGAGAATGAGGGGATTGCCTCTTTTTTAAAGAGCTGAAGTAAAGGAACAGCACGATGGAATTTCAGACCATGAACTTGGGGTAAAGTAAAGAGGCAGCCATTGCTTATAGCAAGGCTACTCAACTTCAGCACTGTTAACATGTTGGCCAGGTCATTCTCTGTTGGGGATGGTGGTTCCTGTGCAGGGTGTCTAGCAGCGGCCCCGACCTCTACCCACTGGATGCCAGTCCAAACCTCCAGATGTGACAACCAAACGGTCTCCAGACATTACTGATGTCTTCTGGGGAGACTGGGGCAAAATTGCCCTTGGTTGAGAACCACTGGGTTAGGGAGACTGGTGGAAGGCACCAACGTGAGGAAGCTGCTCCCATATTCCAGAGGGCTTCAAACCTCAAATAGGTGAGTCCATATGGTAAAATGGGAATGTGTGTGTGCAGGACACTGGTGTAAACACTGAGGCAGCGGTATAAAAGATGGGGGAGGGGCTAAACCCCACCAGGAAAACATCTCTCCCTTTGTAGTTGACACACCTGTTTTTGGAAAATGACATAATCTATTTGTTAGGTTTAGAAACCTTGTGAGACAT
The DNA here is from genome assembly GCF_963259705.1 of Myotis daubentonii. Lineage (NCBI taxonomy): Eukaryota > Metazoa > Chordata > Mammalia > Chiroptera > Vespertilionidae > Myotis > Myotis daubentonii. Next base: position 80,837,896 of record NC_081843.1, read on the forward strand.
TTATAATATATTATTGCAGCCACTGACTGCTAAAACTTCACCAGAATGGACTAGAGGGGGGACCACCCTGGCATACAGTGGATCCTCATAGCCTCTTCAGAACCCCAATGCCGCTGGAAATATGGCAGGCTATGGGCAAGTCTGATTAGTCTCATGTTCTCAGGGAAGTTAGTTCTATAGGATAGAGATGGGCAGAGTTAAATAAACCGGAGATTCTAGAATCTCTTGCTTCTGAATCAAACTGGTAAGAAGAGTAAGCTTACCATTTACAGGTAGATGCTTAGGGATACAAATTACCCCTAACCTCTAGCCCCCGCTACACAATGATGGTGGCAGAACTCCGAGGCACTCACATCTTCCAAGTTAGGCATCTTCAGTAGCAAAGCTACAAATAGTTCCCCCATCTCAATAATACATATAGGGATGGGCAAAAGTAGGTTTACAGCTGTGAGTATGCAAAACAGAGTTTTTGTTTAATCTTATTTATTAACTAGAGGCCTGGTGTACGGATTTTTGCACCAGTGGGGTCCCTTGGCCTGGCCTGCTGGGATCAGGCCAAAACTGGCTCTCTGACATCCCCCAAGGGGTCCCAGATTGCGAGAGGTGCAGGCCAGGCCGAGGGACTCCACCGGTGCACAAATCCATGCACCGGGCCTCTAGTATGCATGTAAGTCCTTTGGTTAATCTCTTCCCGCCTTCCCTCCTCCCCCCTTCCCTCTGAGATTCATCAGTCTATTCCATGTTTCCATGCCTGTGGTTTCTGCTCCTACATCGAGTGTCTGCTCTCTAGTGCATATCATAGCTACTAGTCAGACAGTGGAATGGTCAAACAGTCAGCCGGTCAGTCAGTCACTTAGGCTTTTATATAAAGAGATTATTTTGTTATTTATTTACATTACAACTGTAAATCTACTTTTGCCCATTCCTGTAAAATAGGATTAGGAACCTTTCCCAGGCCCTGGACAAAGCCATAAATGCTGTGTAGGTAGATATATGATTGATTCTACATTGCTGATTAAGACAGTGGCATAAGTTGGCAGACATATATTAAGAAAATTGAGAAGAGCAAAAACTCCCCTCATCTGATGATTCTAGCCAAGAGAAGTTTTCGTGTCTACTTTTATGGAGGAAACTCTCTCTATTTGCTCCAGAGGGAAAATGCCTCTCACCTTCCGCCAGGCTTATCCAACCTGCCTCTCAGGAAGATCATGTATATTTCCTGCATCCTCATTGCATTTTCCCTCTCACAACTTGAAAATAACCTTTTCTGATAATGTGAGAACGAGTGCCAGAGGGGAAACAACCTGGATTCACTCATTCTCCCACCCATCCATTCATTCATTTATCTGACCCACAATGATTGAGCACCTGGCACTGTTGTCAGCTCTGTGGATGGATAATGAGTAAGACCTGAATGCTCCTGCCCTACTGCATTGTAATGAGAAAGTGTGGTGCTGACCACCACTCTACTTCCAGAAGTTGTTGGTCGCTAGGCTTCTTTCATCATAAAACAAAGGGCAGGAACATCTAGTCTTTAATATCCACAATTGGTAAGTCAGTCTAGAGCAGTGGAACAAAACTTTTGGTCTATGCTATTAGCTGAATTACGCCACCCCTCCTCCCCAAAGAAGAGTCCTGTTGAAGTTCTAACTCTCAGTCCATGACCATATTTGGAAACAGAGTCTTTATAGATGTGATTAAATTAAAATGAGGCTACTAGGGTGAACCCTGAGCCAGTCTGACTGGTGTACTTATAAAAAGAAGAATGCTGGACACAGACAAGTACAGAAAGAAGACCATGTAAAGACACAAGGAAAACATGGCCATCAACAAGCCAAGGAGAGAAGGAAGCCTCAGGGGGAACTAATCCTGCCAACACCTTGATCCCCAACTTCTAGCCTCCAGACCTGTGGGAAAATAAAATTCTATTGTTTAAGCCACCCAGTCTGTGGGATTCTATTATGGCAGCCTTAGGGAACAAATGCAGTCTACATAAAGACACACTCAGAAACACTTATTTAAAGATAAGTCCTCACCCTGAATGAGAATGTCCAGGTATTAGGGACCCAACTGTAAGTATAAAAAACAAACAAACAAAATGGAAAGAGTGCTGGTGATATATCTGATATCACCAAAGTCAGAAATTTACTTGCTTTTCCAAGATGTCCATTGTCACAAGTCATTTGCCCTGTTCATATCTCACTAGGTGTCCTTCTGAAAAAGGCAGCAAAATAGGGCACTTCTTGCTTCAGAGAGGTGTTTTGAAATTTAATTACTAAATGCTTGTTAAAGCTCTCCATGAAGCCTTTTGATGAAACAAACTCTCTTTAATTACCAAGTATTGTTTAATATGGAGGTGCATCCTGGAGGCACTGCAGGCTCCAGCAAGGCCTAGCTCATTTTTATGCAAATTAAGTACCTTAATCTACCTGGCAAATTACTGAGCCAGCAGCAAGCTTTATAGGCAGGGGCTCTGTGGGTGTCCTTGCTACTTCCTTCCAAGTCCTCTCCACTTTTTCACCTCAGTCAGTTTAGTGTGCTCCCATCAGAAAATCCACTAGCGCAATTTCACATTAATGACCTTCTTGACACTTTGTGTTATTCTTGTGGGATAACCCTGTGCTGACTTACACATTGGTGTGCCTGAAGTCATTGGCTTTATCACTCTTGTACTCACTGTCATGTTCTTGAAGTAGAGCCCTGCAAGACTGTGCATGGAAGGGTGGCTGTGTAGAGTTGAAAGGAGGTAGAAAAAGGTATCTATCTAGAAGCCCCAATTACCTAGAAGCCTTGAGTTATCTAGAAGCCACAAGGAGAGAACTAGGCCGGGGGGGGGTGTTAGAAGGGGCTTGGAAAGGGGGAGGCTCCATAGAAATTTAGCCAAAAGCCCTCCTTATCTTTGAGGTTATTTGCATTTCCCATTGATGTTCTTAAAAGAGAGAATGTAAGCACCAGAGATAGGATTAAATAACAGCTTTCTAAGGGATGTGTAGAAAATGGTTTACAGGTATGCTGAAATGTCTAGCTATTGATTCTCTTCAGCCCTTGGAGCAGCCTACTGGTCTGGAAGAAGTGGTCCCCAGGCCTGTCCCCTCCAACAGCTAAAAGCCTAGTCAGGGGCTGCAAAACTCCTCCAATTTACACAATATGTAGAAAAACATCATCTTTTTTCCCCCATGTGTTTCACAATGGGGAGAAAATTTGGAACAACCAGATTGATTTATTTTCCCTGCTTTCTCTCTCACCATTTCAGGTTAATCTCTGCACTACTACCAGGTGGATCCTGATAAAATGCCCTGCTTTAGTTCAAATCCTTCCAAAATTGCCCATTATTTTAAGAATAAATTCCTTAATGTGGCTAATTAAGCCCCTCACAATCTGCTCCTATGTACATTTTAGGCGACATAACTCACTTCTGCCTCATTCTCTGCTCTAACCAACTCAACTGTTTTCAGTTCCCCCAACAAGTCATTCAGACTCTCAATTTCAGGTTTTTACACATGATACTGCCCCTGTCTGAAACACCACTGCCCACTCTCAACACATACACACTACCTGGCAACTCCAACTTGTTCATAAGGGAAGGAATCATATCTGTTTTGCTCACCATTGGTATCTAATTAGCCTCATACACTGTTTCACATAGAGTAATATTTGTTGGATGGGTGAATAGATGAATGGATGAGTTTTTCATACTGAAGAGTCAATAGTTTTGTTGCTTTTAACTTTAGTATCTTTTTGTTTTGTTTTTAATTCTACACCAGTACTAGAAATAAAATAACTTTCTCCACACCGAATCTCCTCACTGTCTCTGGCCACATTACAGGCATAAACTTGAACAAAATCAGGGCTTTATTAGCAGAGGATTAGGAAATAAATATTGGATAAGGAACTACTAATGTTTTCTGTAGACTTCAAGAGATGGAAAAAAACATAGAGGGAGAAAGTAATGAAGGAAGGACTATAATTCAACAAATACTGAGTTCCTATAATGCAATGAGCATAGAGCTACGTACTAGGGAAAGGCTGGTACACAGGCAGACAGCCTCTCTCTTAAGAGATCTTGGATTCTAGCAGAGAATTCATAACTCAGAGCAGCCATTTCATTTTGAAGAGGGTATTATGATGAGAAGCATAGTTGCCTTAAACAAGTATAGTGAGCCCATGTAACCTAATCTAGAGGGTAAGTTAACACTTCCTTGAGGAAGGGACACCTAAGTTGATATTTGAGAGATGGCTACTTGTACAGAAAAGTGTGAAGAAGAGTGTTCTAGGCTGCATGCCAAAGGTCTTGCCTCCAGAAAAAGAATGATGGTCTCAAAAAGCTGACAGGATAGCGGTGTGATGGGAGTGTAGACAGCGAAAGGTGTGCTCTGAAGTGAGTGTAAAGAAACACACAGTCCATGACACAGCCTTGCAGACCACGTTCGATTTGGAGCTTTATTCCAAGGGCAAGTGAAAACAAGTGCTTCTCAGTGAGGAGAGACATGATCAGATTTGTTTTATAAAATCGCCTGGCACATGGTGCAGGGAATGAGAAAGACAAGTGGGAAAAGAATCTAGGACCCCATACAGAAGGTGATGGTGCCAAAGTGAAGGAGGCAACAGCTGAAGAATGGTAGATGGATTGAAGAGAGACTTAGTAAATAGAAGTAGCAGGGCTTGATGACTTAACTAGCTAAGGAGGGAGAGTAAAAGAGAAGAGAAAAGAAAGAATTTGAGGCTTTTTGCTAGAAAAAGTAGGTGAAATGTGCTTCCACTTATTATAGTGGCGGGGGGGAGTTTGGCAGGGAGTGGATAATGAGTTCAGTGCTCCATACTTGGTTTTGAGATGACTAAAGTACCGATATTGAAGAGTCATAGTATTTGTTATAACAGTGGTTCTCAAAGTGTGGTTACAGAGACAGCAGTTTTAATATCATGTAGGAATTTGTTAGAACTGCACATTTTCAGGCTTCATCTCAGACCTACTGAAGCAGCAACTCTCGAGGTGAGGCCCCTGCTCTGCATCTTAGTATTCTATTTAAAATTCACTACTTATCACACACTGCTTCCTATGAGCACTAGGATGCAGTGACATGTCATGGAAATAACAGGACTTGGGATTCAGAAGATGTGGGTTTCAGTCACAGGGCCCCCTTTAACAAGGCTTCCAGGTGATTCTGATGCTCTCCCAAGGTGAAAGCCCACTAGACTATAGCCAATCTATGATGAATAAGAAGAAGAAAGGGTTGGAGGAAAGGAGAGAAAACAGGAAAAAGAACATACCAGACCAGCACTGCTTTGGTGGGAAATTATCCTACTTTCTCCTAGATTGCTGACCAAACTAGATTGATTGTTTTAATTTATCATCTCTAACTGTCCTGTATAGCATCTCAATAAAGGTTCTTTCTTTCATCAGTGCCTCCAGTTTTCCTGGTACCAATTTCTGATGGCTGCTAGAGACATCTTAACAAATACAGCTCTGACCATACCTGTCCTCAGGTTAAAAAACTTCACAGGCCACAGGGACCTACTCAACAAATCCAGCTTCCTTAGCTGGCAGTTAAGCTGTCTGCATTCTAGACCTGTGTAACAATTTACCCGCCATGCACACTCTGTGCTTAAGACCAACTGAGCTGGCCATCATTTCCAGAACATGCTTGGCACTTGTCCAATCTTTTGATGTGTCTCTTGTTCTTTCTCCTCCACCCATATTCTATTTTCACCGGTTGATATCCTACCCATAGCCTGAAAGTCTTCAGTGACACTCTTAGGCAGTGATGTGTTGGGGATGGCTTATCCATACCTCTTCCCAACTCATCATTCAGTGATTTCATGCTGGTAGCTTGAAATCAGCCATGTTGAGAAAATTTACATCACAGACACTGGCAAACATTACATATCAGACTTGTATCCCCCCCGAGATCCAGTTGGTAAATATTTACCAGTACACCACTGTCCTTCTATGATCCTCCAACAAAGCTAGACAAAGTATGGGACAAATTTGAACTGCTGCCTGTTTTTTGTATATAAAGTATTGTTGGCACACAGCCACACCCATTCGTTGATGTGTCATCGACAGATTCCTTCACACTATGGTGACAGAATAAAGTGGTTGCAACAGAGACCCTATAGTCTGCAAAGCCTAAAATACTTACTACCTGGACCTTTAAGAAAAACTTTGACAACCCCCATTCTTTGGCACAATACTGTATATTCACTCCGTACCACACACTGCATTTTATGAATGCTAGGATGCAATGAAATGCTGTGGAAATAACACTTGGAATTCAGAAGACGTGGTTCACGTCTCTGCTTGCTAGCTGTGAGTCTTTTTTACTTAACCTTGCTGAATTTGAATTTCCTCATCTAAAAAAGAATGGCCTACCCGAGAGCAATGTGCTGAAATCAAACATGTGAAAACACCTTGTAAATTATAAAGCATTATGCAAATACAAGATCGTGCCATTGTAATTTATATGCAGATCTTTCCCAGCAGACTCTCTCAGGGCAGTTGCATAGCTCCGTTGTATGTGCCTCCATCACAGTTAGCATCTTGTATGCAGGTGGTATTCATTAGGTCACTGTGGGATGAAGGATGAATGGTGGGGATTTTCTTTTACAATCCCTAAGAGCTGACTTGGTTTCTCAGCAACGAGGGCAAGATTAGCTTAAGGAGAAAGCTGTGAAATGATCCTGTGTCCTCTTGCTTCCCTGACTGCCTCATTCCCTATCTTGTCCTTGCTAATGTGATTCTTCCTAATGGAACCTCCTTCCTTCTGGGATCTACCCTGTGCCCATTACATGACTAAGTGCTGATAAAAAGAAGTAAACAGTTTTTTGAACAGTCTCAATTCCTTGGGATATCAACACGCGACATCTTTTTTTTTTTTTTCCAAACAACTGTGCACCAAATGTGCTTTGTTGAGCCTCGTTTCCCCATCTAACCTATCCTTTGTCAGTTCACTCAATCTGAAAACAGTTTACACATTCTTGCCATGCTATGAGGTAGGAATATAGGCTGCTTGGTCTCTATCTCTCCTCTTGGCCCACAGTCACTCTCCAATTCCTTTTCTCCACTTCCCCTAATAGGTTAACGAAATGGCAGCACCTCCAATTTACCTGGTGATCCTCTGGAGACCTTCCTGCATGGGCTTCAGGGAAGTCAAGGCCCCCAGGTCACTGGCACAATGTACAAGAGAGCACTTCTCTGTAAGAACACTACACTTCCTAAGGGTGGCCAGGCTCCCTCCACCCCATTCCCCTTCCTGTCATGATCAGGTGGGGAGAAGGAATGTGGTTGGATTGACAGAGCTGATTCGGGGCCTTTTGGGCTGGGAGAATGCCTGTAAATACCGGCAGCTCGCTAGACTTCATAAATTGGGTTGTTGGTGATTTTGGTATCCACTTTGGGCCTTAGCCCTAATTCTGTGACCACGAGAAAAGCATTTCTACAGCCTGTTATAATTAAACAGTGGTATCCTTTAATTCTTCAAGATGTTAAAGCAAAAGTAGTTATTGTGGCAGAAGGGAGGGGGTAGGGTGGATGTTTAGGAGACCCCATGAGAAGCAGCCATTTCCATCTTATACAAATGCCCTCTACTGCAACCAGACGAAATAAGGAGATTCTGTTTCTCAAGTCCTAGGTTCTCTCAGTATTGCCCTTCACACCCAGTCTACGCTTGTCCGTGAAGGTCTAAACGTGCTGTACCAGGGAGCTGGACTCTAGGAAGACTGTGGGAGGGCTAAGGAATAGGGAGTGGATGAAAGCAAAGCAATGCCAACTAAGGTTCAGATCAGTAAGATGGGCTTTCAGGAGTGAAACAAGATTTCCTTGGAGAAAGACCGTATTGAGTCTGAGTCATGAGTCCTGGTAATCCAGCATCTTTGTAAAATGAATACAGTGACCATTTAAAACTTTTAATGAGAACTACTTGAAATTCTTTAAATTGTTATTTTTCACTGTATTTCTTTTCCTTCCGATTAGAGAAATCTCAAATAATGTTTAATTGCTGTTTTCTGATAGTACCAGTGCATATATTTCTTTCTCACAAAAAGCCTCTGCCAGGAAAAATCAGTGAATAATCTGTAAGTGCTCTCAACCAATAAAAAGGGATGGGAATGGAAAAGTAATTGCATGTGTTGCACCTGCCTCTAGAAATTCATTCACAGCTTATGGTCCTCTGAAATCCTCTTTGAGGAGTTTGAAAACAATGGTATGATTGTTCTGCTTCCTCCTGTGCTTTATGATGCCAGCACTTTGGTGGCACAGAATGAAGGAAAAGCACCTGCTTTTGCTTCCAGGGGCCATCCCAACCTGAAACTCGCAAATTAAGTAATGCACGAAGCAAAGAACTCTGAAAACTGATTGTACTTTTAAACTAATTTGGTAAGCAGGAATCTTTAATTAGTAGGTTCTTCCTTGCTATAATATATTTTGAAGAAACACTTCAATTGCTTACAAAGAAATGCCAAACAAAATGAGCTGTTTAGGCGCACACACAGGAGACTCTTTCTCCTTTCATATCTCACTGCATGGCCTGACTCCATCAATGGCTCCTCTGGCTTAATACTGTTTTGCTAAGACTTCTGCAGAATGCTTCATTCAAGCTATTCCCCACAATCATCTGCAAAGTTTTCATGGCAACATTTTCACAAAAGAGGACCCTTCCCTCTTCCACTTACTTCCCGTGTCCTTTTTGTTACAGTTGCGAATGATCCTATCTGGGAGAGAAAATGCCAATCATCGCTGCCATTTGTTGAGCACCCACTGTGCAGTGCTGTGCTACATTATCAACACTTTTCACAGCAATACAGGAAGAAACTCTGTCTTAGCTCATTTTATAGTGGGGAAATGAGGCTCAGAGAAATTATGCCTGGCCAAAGCCCACCTATCTCTTTAGTCAGAGGTTTTGTCTCAACAAAAATGGGAAAAGGGTCATAACTTCAGCCTTGATAAGAGCTCTAGGGATAGATATCTGAGGGGTCAGACAAGTTTATATATTTCAAGAGTTCAAATAAATCTGGTCAATTCATCAGAAGTTAGTTTAGATGCCAATGTGCCAGGTGCCAAGAGGGATAAAGAGCAAGTACATGTTGATATCCTCCTGCCCTCGGGAATACACATTTCACCCACTAGACAAGATTAGCTTGGGATAAAAAGAATCAGAGACCTCAGTCAAGACAGTATATTTACAAACTGAAAAACCATGTGGCAGACAGAAAGAATTCAAGAGGCCAGAGCAGTGGCTTCAATTTCAGCAATGAAGAGGACACTCAGAGGAGCCTGTAAAACTCATTGGGATTTCAATAAAAGGAGGAGAGCAAGGGTTTTTTCAGACCAAATTTCAACCAGTTGCTGCCTAGTCAAATCCTAGTCTCCTATTCCTGCCCAAGGAGAAATCTACCTTGTTCTCATGTTGTGCGGAGAGCTGATCCAGGCTGTGAGCTCAGGAAGCTGATCCAGGCTGCTCTGTCAGCTCCCAAACCCAAGGAGTCACTCCCATGAGTTGCTGCTAATTGAGCTCAGCTCTCATTAATTGACTAGGTATTGGGTGTTAAGTTGCTATCAGTTCTACCTGGCATAACTTTTGTTTGCCTTTCACAGTCAAAACAGAAAATAAGCAGGTGTCAGCCTCCTTAACTATTCACAGTCCTCCTGAAACTTTGCAAAGGTCATCTTTCCATCAGAAAAATGTTTCTTTGGGAGCCACACTTGTCACTAACTACCCTTCACCCCAAGCAGGCTCCTTTGAGAGGTTTTTTGTATGATGCTTTCAAATGCTTGGATAGAGTACATACTAGTATATCAACTATTCTTGCATTTTCTAAACTTAAACATTTTATAAAAGTTCTGCCCTTTTTTTTGGCCCTACCTATATATTTTTTTTAGAATTAAATATTATTAAAAAGTGTTCAGCTTAATCTCTGATAAGTAGTGGGTATTTCATCATCATTAATCACTTTTTTTATGTCTTTCTCTAGCAATTTACAGATGAACTGAAGCTCATCGAGATTAAGAGTCACACCAAAGTCACAGATCTACAAGTATTGGTCTGAAGAGATACATTTAGGACTATGGGAAGCCTAAGCTCCTGTTTTTTTCTACTGGTTCCAAAAAAACCCAGAAGTTTATCTGTGATATATGGTTTAGACAGTCTCTTCATTCCCTCTCTCTCTCTCTCTTGTTTTCATTTTGGTTTGGTTAAGTTCAGTCCTACAACCAACAACACAATGAAAATACAGAATTTGCCATTACTCCAGTCTCTCCATGCCCCTTTTTAGTGAATCCCTTCCCCCAACTCTCAGGCCTTAGGATTTGATTTCTGTTACTATGAAAAGATTTGTGTCTTTTATAGAACATCATATAAATAAAATCACATAGCATACCTCATTTTTAAAAAGTTAATACCTATCTAATTCACATACCCTAAAATTCATCCCTTTTAAGTGTATAATTTATGGTGTTTAGTACATATGGAAAGTTGTGCAACTATCAGCAATGACAGACTCCAGAACAAATTCACCTGTTTAAAAGCAAAACAACAACAACAAAAAATGCCCATTAATGGTCCCTTCTCATTCCCCACCGCTCCTAGATCCTAGAAAACACTAATCTACTTTGTATCACTGTGCATTTGCCTATTCTGGACATTTCTTATACATGGAATCATACAATGTGTATCGGCTTTTTTTTTTTTTTTTTTTTTTTTTACAAAAGAAGCTTTTTGGATTGGCTTCTTTCACTTAGCACACTGTTTTCAAGGTTTCTCCATGTGGTAAGATGTATCAGTACTCCATTCCTTTACACAGTTGAATAACATTCCACTGTATGGCTATACCACAATTTGTTCATTCATTGATCAGTTGATGAACATTTGAGTTGTTTCTACTTTTTGACTATTACGAACAATGCTACTATGAATGTTTTAAATTTCTGTGGGTCTATATACCTACAAGTGGACTTTCTGGCTCATATGGAAACTATGTTTTACCTTCTTGAGCAATTGATACACAGTTTTTCAAAGTGGCCACACCATTCATTTACATTTCAATTGGATTGTCTTTTTAATAGCGTTTTATCTGACTTCTTTCATATAGTACACTGAGTGGCCAGATTATTATGACCACCTGACATTCATAGGCAAATTAGCTATAATTTCACACTGAAGTTGCTAGAGGGCCAGACCATTATAAATAGGGAAGCAGGTTGTTTACCACGACAGTAGAAGTGATTTTTTTCTGAAGATATGGGTAAAGAATGCAATTTAACAGCCTTTGAACGTGGGATGTATGTTTTCAATTATCTTGGGTAAATAGAAGTCATATTATTGTGCCATATGGTAGTATATGTTGACCTTTATAAGAACCTGGTTTTCAAAGTAGCTGTACTTTTTGCAGTCCCAGCAGCAAAGTACGAATGTTTGAGATAATTTATGTCTTGATAGCTCCTTGTCAGCACTAGGCATTTTTAGCTTTTTAAAATGTAGCCATTCTGGTACATATATAATAGTCTCTCATTGTGGTTTTAAATTCTGTATTTAATTTGTAGTGTCTAGTAACATTGGCCTTTCCATTTTCATTTTTTTAAAATTTATGGGAGTATTTTATTTGTTGTTTTAAATTAAGAGGGCATTTTGTTGTTGTTGTTAATTCTCACCCCAAGGATATTTTCTCCACTGAATTTTAGAGAGAGTGGAAGGGAGGAAGGAGAGGGGCAGAGAGAGAAAGATAAACATCGATGTGAGAGAGACACATCGATTGGTTGCCACCTGCACACCCCAACCCCCCCCCCCCCCCGATAGTGCTAGGAATCAAACTTACAACCCAGGTACATGCCCTCAACCAGGAATCGAGCCCCTAACCCTTTGGTTTGCATACTGATACTCTACCCATTGAGCTCCACCAGCAAAGCTCTTCTCTACTTTTTATTGTTTCTTTTCTACTGCTTGTATTAAATTTAATTTGCTCTTGTTTTTCTAGTTCCCTATGGTAAAAGGTTAGATTATTGATTTTAAATCTTTCTTTTTTTCTAACATATTTTTTAAATCTTTCTTTTTTTCTTAAACACTGTTTTCTCTCTTAATCCCACATATTTTGAAGGATTATACATAACTCATTTATATACGAGAGAGAGAAAAAGAGAGAGAGAGAGAGAGAGAGAGAATAATTTCTGCTATTTCATCAAGGATGCATCTTTTTAGAAAATTTTTTAAATTTACAGTCTTGGCTGGGAAGGGGAACATTTTCAGGGGCTTCCAAGAAAATGGTCTTTTCTACTCTTTTCCACAGGTCAAATAATAAATGTGAAGTTTTTTCAGTTGCTCAGTATGTCCACCCTGATTATGCATTTGGAAAATGGAGTACCATCAGGTAGCTCTATGGATTCAATAGGTCTACTGTAAAATAGACCTGGGTGAGGATTCTGCTTCTCATCTCCCAGTTGCCTCCACCTCATTGCGGTTACAGGGTCTAGTAGAGCACCTCCGGTTATCACTGTGTAAGCTTATGAGTGGAAAAGAGAGTTTTATACTCTGAACTCATAATGCTATCTTGACTGGAGGCTTAAAGGTCCTAATGCTTTGATCTTTATAATGTATCATTTTATCCATCAGGATTGACAGTTATCACATACACATATTTAAATGGTGTAAAGTTGTTTTTTTCTTATCTCCCCTTTAAGATTGTAAGTTCCTTGACACTGTCCTATGCGTTATTTGTTGTTCCCACAAAGCCTGAATACTGATCATGGGTCAATAAATGTTTGCTAAAGGAACAATAATACCCTTTAGAGGTTTTCTATACTTATGACTCTATAAATGACTCACAGTCATTTTCCAATAACAGTAAGTGGAAATGATTTTAAAATACTCTTGTGGGATCTGACACTCCATAACTGTAAGATATTAGCCCCCAAATTTGGACATAATGTGGTTTGTCTGTGCACCATTAAAAACACAGTTGGTCCCAAACATAAAGAATTGGCTCAGCCTGTCACCACATGTTGGCTTTAATCTCTCTTACCAGAGCCTGCTTTTCTGCAAAGAGATGGAGACATGGACATCAACTGCACCCAAGCTGTACAGTTGACAACCTCCACCACCTGAGAGGAGCTGATCTATGCTCACTCTCAAGAAATCCAGAAGTCTCTGGTTTATCAGTTTCAGATCCGTGCACAGGGGCAGGGAATTTAACTGCTCAAACCTCAGATCTCAGGGCAGAGGAGAGGACACATGACTCACTAGTATGAAGAAGAGGCATTTCTAGAAGATGTGGCAATCCTGACATGACTAGAAAACAGGTGTCATCCTCTCCAATAATAAATGGGAAAAAATTGTATTTGTTCCTCTTAACAAAAATCAAATAGCTGAAATATGAAAAGTTTGAATAGTTTATTGTGCCTTTTTGAAAAATTTTGTGTTTATGTAAACTTCTTGTAATAAAGGAATTAAAATACTTTCTTTTCTTTTCTTTCTTTTTTTTATATATATACTTTTAGGCAGCAAAGACACTGGCTCACGAATAATCCAAGGCAGTCACCTCTTTATACGCTCAGCCATTGCAGTAGTTACAGCATTTTGACAGCAGGATCAGGGTGAGATAAATTGACTTCAACATTTTTGTTAAAAATAAAAGCCCCAGAAATCTGGCCCATCATTTTAAACTGGCAGGAATATAAATAGTTGATGGACTTTACTCTGCATAAAACCAAACAAAGGCCAGGAAGATGTCATTTGAAGGTGATTAGAGCCTGTGTGTTTATGGGAGCAAGATGTGGCCACCCTCTGGCTTGAGGTCCATCTGATTTGGTCTGTTTATAAATAGAATTCTGAAGTGAATCAACCCACTTCCTGTTAGTCTCTCTCAATCTCATGGGGTTTTTTTTGTTTTGTTTTGTTGTTTCCCCCCTCTCACGTCTGAATTTGATGTCTTTCACTGTTTGGAAGGAAAAAATGCTGTTTGTCATTTATCAAAACCTAAACAGCTGTAATAAAACAATGTTCATTTGATTTTAATACTAAGTAAATAAATGTGAGCAATGACTATAGTATGGAAACATGGGGACCTGAGGTTCAAATTGAATGAATTTTACTTCCAATTCATGTTCACAAGTTTTCAGATTTTCCTGAACTCCCTTCAAGTTCCCCAACATTGCAAGATGAGCATGGACAGCATTCTCTGTAGAAATAGCTTCTTACTTCACTCCCACACCATAGAACTAAGCTTGTTTAGATTTGAGTTTTTGTTTGTTTATTTTTACTTTACCCCCTGGCAATGGGCAAGGAGACTCCTGATTGGTGGTGTTGCTCTTATGTCAGTGAGGGGTGAAGCAGATGTACAGTCCCTAATTCATCCTAGCCTGATGCCTGGGTTGGTGGCCAGAGCTGTTTCATGCCTGGGGCACATAAAAAAAAATAACTTACTTTGAGAGCAAGAGTGCGTGATTTGAAAATGTGTTGGCTTGGAAACCATGGAGCAATGAAAGACATCATTATGCTTTCCAGATCAGGTGTAAAATGGACAGGAAAAACATGTGCATTTCTCTATAATTCTATCCATATGACTCATCCCTAACCCATAGTAATTGTGCACGTAAGAATTGCTTTAGTCATTAGTCAGCCATTTCAATGTCCTTGTACTTTGGATCAAACTCTGTATCATTTCAGTGATTCATACAATCAAGGTGATTAAGGCCATCAGTAAATAATATTTATTATGAACCCATGGTATACCTTTTCCAATTTACATCCTACAAAAAGCAAAGGTGGTCTGCCTTTGGACACTTGAAGGGTGTTTGCAATAAAGTGCATGGTGGAAGAGCTTGAATTAATAATGGTTTTTTAGAACCAAGCTAACATTAAACTCTATTGAGACTAATTTAAAAATTAAAGTTGTATTTTTCTGTTAAAGCATATGTAAATATAGAACTAATTTGGAATAGCACCTATGCCAGCGGTTCTCAACCTGTGGGTCGCGACCCCTTTGGCGATCGAACGACCTTTCACAGGGGTCGCCTAAGACCATCCTGCATGTCAGACATTTACATGACGATTCATAACAGTAGCAACATGACAGTTATGAAGTAGCAACAAAAATAATTTTATGGTTGGGTCACAACATGAGGAACTGTATTTAAAGGGCCAGAAGGTTGAGAACCACTGACCTATGCTAACATAAACTATGCTCCCAGCTAAGAGTATTTTAATCAAAGGAATCTCTAAGGTTGATTAGGGCAGCTATATAACTACTGGTCTTTATTAATTTTTTATTAATTCCCTAGAACACTGCCCATGGCAACTGGTCTGAACCTCCTTTAGTCTTCTCTGTTACTGTGCTTGTGCTCTCAGCAAGCCAGAAGGAAGTAAAACTTTTTCTTTTAGCTTATTAATTGACCTTGAGGAGCTAAATCAAGACATGATATAGAAAACTGCCTTCTACCAGAGACAGTGAACTTCAAGCCGGATGCATTAACTGGATGAGACTTAGGGGGTCATCATCCTTGAAAGTAGTACATTCCACGCAAAATACAGGCATGAGAGTACTAGAAAGAAAACGGTGGTGAATCCAAGAATGTGCACTCAGATACTCCATCAATATCAAAGAAGATCCACTGTCCAGCTATCTAGTGGATAGCCGCTGGCTGCCCAGCTCCACCAAGGCTTGCCTCAGTTGCAGAGAACTTCCTCACCCAAGGGCATGCTCTTCTTGGGCGGCTCATATGCAGTGAGTGATTGCATGGAAGTGGATAGTCCCGGACACTTTAGACCAGTGCAGGACATCCCTAAATGCCCCTCAAGCTCTGAGCTTTTTCAGGCTCAGTCACAATTTTTCCCCTCTAGACAATGAGGTTTCAGCCTCCTCTCTTCCATGGGAGCTAGTCTTTAATAAATATACTATGTGCCAAACTCCATCACAGGGTCTGCTTCCAGAGACAGGCTTTCAACAGAATGTTATAAAGAAGAGCAGATACCAATGGGGAAAAAATAGAGCAAAAAACCAAAAATCGGTTCTTTAAAAGATCAAAAACATTAATAAACACCTAGCAAAACGCATGAAGAAAAACAGAGCAAAATGAAACACTTAGAAAAAAAATGTTTGATGTTGATAGAGTCAAGATATAGAATATTTCTATCACCACAAGTATCCCTTATATTGCCCTTTCATAGCTATAACCATCCCCCTCTCCTCACACCCTAATTCCTGGAAATCACTAATCTGTTCTCCCTTCCATTTTATCTTTTCAAGAATAATATATAGTATGATTTCAAGAAATCACATAGTATGATTTTTATTATGTAGGTTTTTTCACTCAATATAATACCCTGGAGGTGTATCCAAGGTGTCATGCATATCAATAATTCATTCGTTTTTATTGCTGAATAGTATTCTATGGTATGGGTTGTACCAGTTTGTTTAAGCATTTGCCCTTTTAAGGACACCTGGGTTCTTTCCAGTGTTTAGCTAGTAGGATACAGCTAAACACTGGAACATTTATGTGTATCATTTTTTAAAGACAAATCTTACTTTTTCTAGGATGAATGCTTACTATATGCAATTGTTAGGTTATATGGCCATGGCATGGTGCCTCGGAATGAATTGTGTCTGTCCCAAAATTCATGTCTTAAAGCCTCAGTCCCCAGACTTCAGAAATAGGGAGGTAACTACGGTAAAATGAGGTCATATGAGTAGGCCTTAATCCCCTATGGCTGTTGTCTTTACAAGAAGATGGGGTTAAAATGCAGACAACTCACAGACCAAGAGGCTACCATGTGAAGACACATTGAGAAGGCAGCCATCTGCAAGCCAAGGGGCGAGGCCTCAAAATAAGGCTGGCTAACGCTTTGATCTTGGATTTCTAGACTCCAGGACTACTAGGAAATACATTTCTGTTGTTGAAGCCACCCAGTCTGTGGTGATTTGTTACAGCAGCCCTAGCAAACTAACGCACGTGGCTAGTTTTATAAGAAACTGCCAAACTGTTTTCCAGAGCTGCAGTGCCATTCCTGCCGGCAATGTATGCGTGATGAGTTTCTCTGAACCTCTTTTAGCATTTGGTGATGTCATTACCTTTTATTTACCGTAAATACCTTTTCTTGTGCTTATTTTTTCATCTATACATCTTCTTCATGACTTTTGCCCATTTAGATTTTTGTTTTTTTAATTGTTAAACTTTGGGAGTCTTTTATATATTCTAGATACTAGTCTTTTGTTGAATATGTGGTTTGTAAATGTTTTCTCCCTGTCTGTAGCTTGTCTTCTCATTTTCTTAACAGGGCATTTTGCAGTGTAAATTTTTAAAAAATTTTCATGAGTTCCAGTTTATCAATTTTTTTTTCTAATTTATCATGCTTTCATGCCTGCTTTGTGAAATTATGAGTACAGACAGTCCTCGGGTTACGTCGGACTCGACATACGTCGTTTTGTGGTTACGTCGCCATCTCCCATTTATTTATTAAAAAAAAGTTCCATCATTTCTACATATGTACATACAGGCTTTATGTTTTTTATTGTTTATTTCCCACAAGTAAAGGTCAGGAATTGTTATCTTTCTTTTAAATTTTTTTTACTGTTTCACTTCATTCCTGCTGTGCATGTGCTCCATGTGAGTGACGTAGGTGCTTATGCAGGTGGGCTCCGACTTACGGCGAAAATCGCGTTACGTCGCGCCGTAGGAACGGATCTCCGACGTAACCCGAGGACCTGCTGTACTTCCATGGCTAGTCTTCCTTTCCCTGGAATTGGTACTACTACGTACGTCACTTGGCCAAGGGACAGAAAGTGAGCTGAATATTTGACCATAGAATACAGACCGAGGGAGGCATTAGTTCTGTTCACCAAATATTTCTTCTCTTTTTTGGCATAGAAATTGTACTACAATGCCCCTTTGGAGTTCAGAAAACCAAGTGACTTGCTTTGAGCAATAAAATATAATCTGAAGTAACGTTTTGCATTTCCTGACTGAAGCCTTTAGTAACTAGAGTGCTGCTCCATTGCCTCCCTTTACAGGTTCGTGATGCTGCAGATGGTAGAGGCTCCACATCCTGCAAACCTAAGTGAAACGATGTGGGACAGAGCTCTGGAAACCCATATACACATGTAGCATGGGTGAGAAATAAAGCCCATTGTTTTAAGCCACTAATTTTGTTTGTTTATTGCCACTGCATAATTGTATCTATTTTATTGATATATCTTTATTGATATAATCCTAATGGCATTATCTGTATTTAATTAGTTGTGAACACTTATTAAATGGAAATCCAAATTTGAATTGATCTTCATATCTTTGTAAGTGTATTTATAGAAATAAATTTGCTAATTGAAAAAAAGTATGGTCACACCATGTTCCTGAATAAACGATATGAAAACACGGTTTCTATATGTAGATCAGCAACAGCAGTCCTTGGTCAAGATACAATCACACCAAAATTCATTCCTGGCACTGTGACAATATTTAATATTTTTAAATATAATTCACAAGAGAGAGATGAAGCGATTAAAGGGCAAAATGCTGAGCAGAAATAGCTAAGTAAATATTTCAATGGTTTGACAACAGCTTAACAACAAATAATTTAACTAAATTTTATACTCACTGAGCAAGGAGCTGGGTGGATATGAGAAAAAACACAACCTTTGTACTTTAGTCTGTGGATGAGGGAGGTACTAAAGAGATTATGACAGTAGACATGTATCCCAGGTCCCGAGAAGTCACAGGAGGGGTAAATGCTATGGTATCCAAGTTTATGCATTACGATGAAAACCCATTTTCAGCTCCCACCCACATGGGAAGGTTGCAGTCTTGATTAACCAAGCAAAATTTAATCCAGACGCATAAGGGTAGGATCCGAGAGAAGCCAGCCAGAGAACGGGGTGTAGTCAGATGAAAGAGCCAGAGAAGTGCAGGGTCCTCCAGCAAAGACAAGATGTCACACCTCAGTAAAAAGTAATTAGAGAGAGTCATTTCACACAGTGTGGAAAGAAAATAGGAATAAAACCGTCTGGGAAAGAAATGATTAGGTGTATTTTTGGGTTTGGTGCATATGTGTATATGTGCATGACATTTCCCCTGAAACTTGAAATGCTTTAAATATATATTCTAGATAAATTTAGACTTAAACATATTCTTTATGAATAATCTTATACTTACTTGACTCAGTGTAAGAAAATGTAACAATAGCATGGTCAGTATCACTCAATGGTTGAGCATTGACACATGAACCAAGAGGTCACTGGTTCAATTCCTAGTCAGGGCACATGCCCAGGTTACAGGCTTGATCTCCCTATAGGGGGCATGCAGGAGGCAGCCTATCTCTCATCAATGTTTCTATCTCTCTATCCCTCTCACTTCCTCTCTCTCTAAAGATTAATAAAACATATTTGTAAAAAGTAACAATAAAAAGCGTTTTCTGCATCAAAAGAGGTTGAGCCCTAACCAGTTTGGCTCAGTGGATAGAGCGTCAGCCTGAGGACTGAAAGGTCCCAGGTTCGATTCCGATCAAGGGCATGTACCTTGGTTGCAGGCACATCCCCAGTAGGAGGTGTGTAGGAGGCAGCTGATCGTTGTTTCTCTCTCATCAATGTTTCTAACTCTCTATCCCTCTCCTTTCCTCTCTGTAAAAAATCAATAAATATATTTTTTAAAAAGAGGTTGAGAGTTAAAGCCCAAGTGCCCAGGTCACAACTTCTAGAAACTTTCTGAACCTCCTTAGTCATAAGCAAGTAATGCTGGTGACTAAGCTTGCTGCCCACACCCTCCCCCATAACATTCTTAATGTCAAGCCCAGGTCCAATTAACAAAATTTCACTGAAGAAAGAAACTGAAGAAAATACAAATAAGTGGAAGCATATACCATGTTCAAGGATAGGAAGAATTAACATCATTAAAATGTCCATAATACACAAAGCAATCTATAGACAACATAATTACTTTCAAGACACCAATGCCATAGTTCACAGAACTACAACAAATAATTCAAAAATTTATTTGGAACCATAAAAGACCTCTTAGAGCCATAGCAATCTTGAGAAAGAAGAACAAAGTTAGAGGAATCATACTACTCAATATCAAACTATATTGCAAGGCTATGGATATCAAAACACTATAGTACTGAAATAAAAGCAGACATAAATATCAGTGGAACAGAATAGAGTTTCCAGAAATACTAAACCCACACCTTTATGGCGAATTAATATTTTGACAAAGGAGGCAAAAGCATACAATATGTTAAAGACAATCTATTCAATAAATTCTGTTGGGCAGAATTTACATGCAAATTGGACAGACAGATGCAAAGAAAAAAAAGAAAAGAAAACTAGACCACCTTCTTACACCTCACACACAAATAAACTCAAAATGGATTAAAGACTTAATTTGTAAGTCTCAAAACCATAAAAATCCTAGAAGAAAAAAATAAGCTGTAAGTCTTGAACATTTCTCATAGCAATGTTTTTTTCTGATGTATCTCTGTGAGCAAGGAAAACAAAAGAAAAATAAACAAATGGAACTAAAAAGTTTTTGCACAGCAAAGGAAACCATAAACAAAATGAAAAGACAACCCACTGAATGGGAGAACACATTAATCAATGATACATCTGATAAGGGGTTAATATCCAAAATTTATGAATAACATATGTAACAACACAAACAAAACCAAAATCCAATTAAAAGAAACTGAATAGAAACTTCTCTAAAGAAGACATGCAGTTGGCCAACAGACAATGAAAAGATGCTCAATTCACTAATCATCAGAGAGATACAAATTAAAACCACAATGAGATATCACCTCACTCCTGTCAAAATGGCTATCATCAACAAATCAACAAACAAGTATTGGTGAAAATATGGAGAAAAGAGAACTCTCGTGCACTGTTAACAGGAATGCAGACTGATGCAGTCACTGTGGAAATCAGTTTGGAGTTTCTTCAAAAATTAAAAATGGAACTATCTTATGACTTGGTGATTCCACTTCTAGAAATATATTCGAAGGAACCTGAAATACTAATTCGAAAGAATATATGTACCCCTCTGTTCATTGCAGTGCTATTTACAATGGCCAAGATATGGAAGCGAGGGGGCGGGGGGCTGGTGAAAAAGGTGAAGGGAATAAGCAAAAAAAAAAAGCCCACGTAACACCTCATAGGCACAAACAATAGTGTGATTACCAGAGGGAAAGGTGGTAGAGGGAGGTAGGAGAGAATATAAGGGGGATAAATGATGATGGAAGGAGACTTGACTTGGGGTGGTGAACACACAATACAATATACAGATGATGTATTTTAGAATTGTACACTTGAAAACCTTTATCATTTTATTAACCAAGGCCACCCAAATAAATCAATAAAATAAACAAACAAAAATTTCTTTCACCTCTGTTTATTCAACACCCTTCCTAGCCACTGCTCAGCTCCTCCATGCCATTCCTACTCTTTGAACTAATGAAGATATAGTCTATGTCTTTATGACTACTTTCAGTTACCAGCCAGGTTTTACAAACACCTGAAGTATACATGAAGAAAGAAGAGAGAGACTCGATAAATAATAGTCTAGATGAAGGTGGATAGATGGAAAATCAGGTTGATTGTTAACAATAAAAATTCCACCTCTGCCCTCAAGGAGTTTACAATCCAGCAGGAGCCAGGTGTGTAAATCAGAACAATATACACCTGCATCAGTGCAGACATATAATGCATATTCAATGGGGGCGAAGGAGCACCTAAGTCAGCCAGGCGAGATGAAGAAAGCTTCACAGAAGCCCTAGAGCTACACATGGAAAGACTAAGTAGAGATGCTTTGAGCAGGCTAGGGGAGGCACTCCAGGCAGAATATGTGTGTTAGAGAGTGTGAGAGCCTACAGAGAATCTGATATTGCTATGAGGATGGCTGGGGGAAGAGAGGTGGGGCATGAAGCCACTTCATAAGAAAGAAAAAGTCATAATGGTGGTAAAAGCTATTGAAAAAAACTAAAATATATTCACATTAGTCATAAAGGTAAAGCATTTTTTTTAAAAAAAGTCTTTTTTATTATTCATATTTACACATTTTTACTTTGGTTTTAATGTGTACTGAATGCTGGGTAGTGACTAGATAAAAAGAATATGAAAAATAGGAGTAGTTATAAATCATGACAAAACAAATAATGCTCCTTTACCTGGTTTAAGAAGAAGGAAGTTACTATCACCTGGAAAGCCCCTCCCAGGGGCATGCCCTTGCCCTCCTGCTCAGAAATCACCTTTAAAGCGCTGAGCCCAGGCGAAGCCCACATTCTTCCCCCTCCCTGCTTCCCTGGGAATATTTACCCAACCCCTCCCTTCCTATCCTAATCTCATCCCCTGAACATAAAAATAAATGCTTTTTAAAAAAAACAAACAAAACAGGAATGTCTCAGATTTTTCTCCTCTAGCACCTTTATTATTTTAATTTATCTTTATTGTTGAAAGTATTACAGATGTCCCTCCTTTCCCCCCCACTCCTACACCCCATTATACCACACTCCTGCCCCAGGCCTTCACTGCACTATTGTCTGTGTTCATGGGTCATGCATACATGAATATAAATTCTTTGGTTAATTCCCTACCCCTCCACCCCCCTTATACCAGAAGCTGAAGTGCAGGCAAGTAATATCCAGTTAATTAGTGGTAAATGCAGAACTAGCACCAAGAGCTCCAAATTCCATTTTAGTTTGAGTCAGAAAAACCAACTCTAATTTTACCTCTAGTTTGCTTACTATCCCACCTCACTTCCTTGGAATTTTATAGTTTGGATCATAGGGAGACTCAGGTTAAAAAGCCACAAGCAGATGACAGAGAGCAAAGCATTGTAACTTGTCCCTGTATTTGGGAAACTTTCGGCAGTTATCATAATAAATTACATCTTCACTGCTGCAATATTTATTTTGAAGGCTTGAGGGTATATAGTTCCTTAATGTTTAGTGGACTAATTATCAGTAGTCTGAGCCAAGAGGTGTGTCAAATTAAAGTTTGAGTCACTGGGAGCTTCAATTTAAAATTCAAGAATCCTCTTGGCTTTAGATCAAGGACGTCATGTCAAGTAACATTAACTTGAGAAACATTAAAAGTTAACTTTTGTCCTTGCTACAGAACCAAAAAATGACCACAAAAAAAAAGCATTATAAATACGTACCATGGGGCTTTGCTCTTACCTGCTGGGCACAGGGTTCGTAAGTGTTTGAATGCTGTCTGCAGATGTCTGTTGACAGACCCATTAGGGAAGGTGGCTTGTAAAGGCTTTGCACCCTAGGTATGAAAATCATTATGCAGCCAGGAACTTCCAACCTTCAAATCATTCGCTATTCTTCCCTCATCTGGGTCTTATCCGTTTGTCCGTTAGAATAAAACAACCATAAGGGCTGGCACTGACATCCAAAGGCCATTTAACTTTTGAATGGTGATGGGAAGGGACTTCAAAGATGGCTTAATCTAACTCCCTCTGTTTACAAAGAGGGAACCTGGGACTCAGAAAGTATCCATAGCCACTGAAGGTCATGGAAAGGCAGGACTTGGGAGATAGTTCGTTTTTCTTCTCACTCTCTCCATCATTGTATCAAGCAGCAGTGGACTACACTTCTTACACAGGACGTCTGCCCCTGCAGGGAGGTAGTGTTGGCTGAGCCTGTCAGAGAAGGGAAACACAGCCCTTGACTTCCATCTTTGACTCTACGCCTTTGCTCAGAAAGGGCCATGAATCTGTGCTTCATCCCAGGAAAGCTGTCTGGAAGGACTTCCTGGCAGCTCACAGCGACACGCCAGGCTTCCAGAGTGAGCCTGTTACATCATCAGTCCTGTAGGTGGATCCTGGGGTGAGTGGGTAGGTGGAGTGGGATCCTGTCATGAAATATACTTGGGCACATTAGCCTGTCAGTGCAGTAAATAGGCTGCCTGACTTTGTTGGACCCAGCATTATCTCCACCTAGTTCGACCAGTTTCCCCTCTCCTTTATTCTTTCCATATGCCCGTTATTATTCCACAGAGTTACGTTCAATGGATTGCACCTTGGGAATCCTGCCCACCTCATTGCCTCAGTTTAGCTTTCCAGAAAGGGCCCATGCTCTGCTTAAGCACAGGTAAGCAAAGCTCTATTGCTGGGGGGTGGATTGAATTCATCACTCCATTGTAGAGAGTTCAGAATATTGTTACTGTGACACGACAAAGTCAACATTGTAAGACTTGCTGGGAAGCTTCTGCTACAAGGCTGTGACAGAGTAAAACATCAGATCCATATTTCCATCCCTGAAAAAAAAATCTTCTCAAACTCTATGCCAATTTTTTTAAGGCAACAAACACACATTTTTCACATTGGATCATATATCAAACATAATTTAACTGACCCTTACAAATATCAATGTGTATAGGTGAATTAAAATCCATTTTATGATCAAATTCCTTTCTGAAAGGAAGTTCTTTTGTTCATCTATATTCACTAAATAAATATTTATTTAGCACCTACTATATGCCAGATATTTTATATGGCTATGAACAAAACAGACCAAGATACCTACATGCAAGGCTTAGGTTCTAGTAGTGGAAACAATCAATCAAGTAATCAATAAGCATACAAATAAACACATATAAAATCATTATTATGTGTACATTTGTAGTAAAATATATATGATCCTAAATGCTAGTGGTAGGAAAGTTGTCAATCACATGTTTGTAAAAGAACTAGAAGTTTCCTTTACCTTCTGACCATCATCTCATTCTAAATGTAATTCCCTAAAGTTCTCTGGGAAGCAGGAAGGCTGGAAAAGCAGAGGAAGATGGCTGTCTCAGGTGGCAGTCTTCTGCCAGTAGTTACCCTTATCCATTCTGCTGTGGTGACATCTGCCCAGCTGCACAGTCTATGAGTCACCTGCCTGCCTTTGGCAGGGGTTCAACAGAACATGTATCTTGAGATTACACGGACATGCCCACTCCCCCTCATTCTAGAGTTGCCTGAAGGTGAGAGGCCAATCTGGAGGCATGGAAGGTGATTTGGACGCCATGCAAATGCTTGCAGAAAATTCAGAAATTGTGCCTTAAATATTATTTTCTTTTTGTTTTCTCCTAATCTTTCTGATTCCTTCTAGGAGAAGTCTCAGCAACAATCCCTGACACTCTCCTTTAACACTACTGGCTTGCTTTCTTTTTTTTTAACAGGAAGAACACAGAACTGAGGCAGAGCCCTCGACAATAACAATATGCAGCCAGAACTTAATGACATTGATTTACTTTCATTGTATTTAATATTGCTTCAAA
Source organism: Myotis daubentonii (assembly GCF_963259705.1). Taxonomy (NCBI): domain Eukaryota; kingdom Metazoa; phylum Chordata; class Mammalia; order Chiroptera; family Vespertilionidae; genus Myotis; species Myotis daubentonii. The sequence goes on from NC_081843.1 coordinate 80,863,126, forward strand.
CAAATGTATTTAAGCAAAAGTGAGCCAATTTAAATAAAATATTTAGCAAGTAGCAGTCCAGGTGTTTTTAGATGTTGCAAAAATTGTGAAGATGGAACATGAGTGACTGAAGTCAGGAAAACACTATTCTTGCCTCAAAAAAGCCAACAGCAAACTTTTGGATTTCCCTCTTGCTCTTTGAGTTACATATCACTAGATAGTTCAAAAAGCCAATTACTGGGGATTTTTAGCTCCATATTTTTGCCCGTGTCTAAATACTTTCCTAGTGATAACAGTGTCCTATCAATAACCAATGCGTGAGTTCAGTCCTCTTCCAATCCATAAGCTTCTTTGAATCCCTTGAAAATCTTCTTGCCCGTGGGTTTGGGGAAAACTAAATAATCATGAGCACACTGTGCCTCCCTGATGACCCGATGACTGCTGCAAGTATTTCTGTCGACACCGGAAATTAGAGTGCAAAGAGCCTCCCAGGTGACGGGAGGATGATATTGCAATTTTTCACTAAATGGCTAGAATTATTATAAAAATCCTGACACCTGTCATTATTATCCTGGAAGGAGATAAAAATTCACCCCAAAGCAAGAATATTTCCGCTGGATCAACTGTGCCAACTGAACCAGTTTCTCTAAGTACCCATCCATCCCTCATGTCCACAGATGGGATACAGAATGTACCGATGTGGCAATGGTGTTAAAAATAAAATATCTTCTCATACGTTTAAGCATGGTCAAAAGTAACACTCATGTAACACCTGGACTTTTCTATTCACCCCCTTTCCCTCCACAGTCACCCACATGTTCTTCCCTGCCAACCTGTCTGCTGACAGGAGGACTGGACAGCCTGAAAAATATATTTTTAGCACAAATCATCTTGTTTTAAATCAGTCAACATATCAAGAGAACATTTTATTCCTTCTCTCTCTCTCTCATTCACACACACATACCCTTTGCTTTTTCCACAACATAAATCCTCATGTGAATGTATCTTATCCTTCAAAGTTCTTGCATTATAATTTAAAACTTTGGATTATTTTCTTCCAAGAAACCAGGGAATACAAATGATACACACAATAGTCTTTGATTCCTAATCGCTTTGTTCCTTGAAAAACAGAATTTAAAATTTAGCTTTACGCAATCTCTCCATTATCTAAAAGTACATAGCTGCCTTCACTTGTTGATTGTCGTTAAAGCCATTTCAACATAGTTCACTCCTGAGATTGAATTTCTGTATAACTGTCCAAAAACTAGACAAAATTGGTTGAGTCTATAAATCTTTCTAATAGATTCCCAATGAGGCCATGCTACGTTCAATTTCCTATGCAAGCACAGTAAGTCTGCTGCAGGAATACATTATAAATGGATATCTGAGAAGCAGAGAATGGGTTATTCTGCTGATCTCTATGCCCTCTGCCTTCTGCTCACAAGGCCAGGCAGGGTAAAGTGATGCAAACCAAGGCCAACCAGACTGCAAGAACTTAAGTTGACTTCTTTCTTCTGAGCACACATGGGCTATGGCTGGCTTCCTTTTAATTTTTAAATTGTATGTGTGTGCTGGCAATTGCAGCTCATCCCTGAGACATAATCCAAACAGAGAAACTATAGAGTTTTCCAATGAGCTTCACATGGAGTATCTACAAAAGCATATAGTGCACCTTGGATGACTTTCAAATTTTTTCAAAGCCATCTGGAGTTTTTTAAAGTTGTCATTCTTTACAGAACCTGCAGAGAGAGTGGAGAGCATTGGGATCTCAGGAAGAAATAAGATTTAAGATAGCCAACAGCTGTGGGAAATCCAGGTGCTGTCCCCTCCAAGTGCTTCGGCTCTTGCCTGCCCATTCACTGCTGACTCAGCTGCACTCTCCTAAAGTGGTTCTTTCTCCCTGACCACCTGCCTGATGCAGAGAAAGTGACAGTCTGCTTTGCCTTGTCTGTGAGAAGCCTGGGGTCTTCTCATTTCCAGTGAGTCTATCTTGTCCTTTAACTCGACACAACAACAGCTGTTTCTCCTTTATTTTTATCCTACTGTTTTAAGCATAAATTGCCAAACCTAGTTCTGAATTTGCAACCAGATAATCCTTATTCTTCCCAGTCTCTCTTACTAAATCATGACACATCAACATTTTACTAACGGTAAGTTCTTTATTTCTCGTGTTTGGCACATTTATGCTTCTGATCCCTTCCCTATAAGGAGAGGTTCCTCTGCTTCCATCTCTTCTGCTTCCTATTTCCACAAAGCTCTGGTTTTGAGTCTAACCATTACTCTCCTTCTGTCTCCCTCTTCAGCATCCACCTGCCATATTTACTACTTCTCACTCCCCGAATCCCATCTCTTAGGCCATAATGTCAATATCTACCAATGTAGGTTATGATTTCATGGGGCTTTTTAAAGCCTTAATGAACTTCCATCTCTGTCTCACTCTTGCTACTCAAATAAATTTTAAAGGTCCATGCTAGCAAAAAGAAATCTTAATGACACAAGACTTTAACTATATTTCCCCTTAAAAAGCACGAAATAAAAGCACGAGTCAAAGAAAAGTTGACCCAAACTGACTCAATAATGTTCCTCAGTGAACGCAAATAAGGGTGATTTACTGTCCATGCATCTATCCAGGATGACATCCTGTCTGTATCATGGAAACCCCACAAGCACTGTGCAGGAATAGAGGGTACACACAGTTTACTCTCTTCCTGTTTAGATAACATGGTCTTAATCAGCAGAAGCTAAAAATAGAGATCACTGGTTTCTGGAAAGAATTGACTCCAAATTCTCTTTCTAAGGAATTGGAAATGAGAAGTCCAAGGGTCTTTGCTTCTTAGAAACAACAACAAAAATTAAAAACACATTTCCTCTGCTAGTATTTTCTAAACATTGAGAAGGTTGACGAGTATATTTAGTTTTTGAAAACACTTTCCTAGGCAATGTATAACCTAGAGAAATATATAGTTTTTGCTATGGAATTGAATATATTTATGAACCTTGAACTCTTAGAAAAAATTCAGTCCTAAGTCTATAAAATGCAATTTTCCAAAATGTAAAGTTTAACTATGAAAAGTAATTTTTTAACTTGTTTCTGTCTTGAGAGTTACTAGAAGTATTTAGGCACATTACCTATCTGTCTATCTATAATGTTTTTTAAAATGATTATTGGGATGATCGATCTGGCTACTACATTATAAATTAATGATCCCAAACACGCTCATCTGCATGAGCAGATCAATTGTAAACAAATTATAATGTTCTGTGCCTTAGTTCATAACTGATTTCAATTATCATGTTCCATTCCTCTGTGTTTGGACATATAAAGTTAAGAAAATTAAAGTTCTGAGTGTGGAGAGGTGAGTTTAGGGTCGTGTTAGAAGTCATTTCAGGTCCTCAGGCACAGTGATACCTGGAGATGAATAAAGCTCAGTAAACACTATTTATGCTCATTCCCTCCCACCTGGACCCGAATGAATCATCCAGAGTGACCACCCACAAGGTCTTGTTTGTACTTATTGATTACTCCACGCTATTGTGACCATGTACAAATGACAGTATTTCAGAGCACTCAGAGTTCTAACTGAGCATTACAAAGCCCAAATATATGTTATCTTTTATTATTCCTTTTTCTACAAATTGTCCTTGTGCAGAAGAATGCATCCTCACTCTTATCAAAGCTTAAAAACAACAAATGCCTGTGATTACAAGGTTGAACCAATTTCCCTGAGAATGGGAAATTGTTATATTTGTTATATTGATATTCCATTGAGTCATTTTTCTTCTAAAGGCTAAATTACTTCTTGGAAGTAAATCCAAATCAATAAAAAATTTGATAGAAATCTTCTGGGCTACTTAGGGCTAGATTATTGTTAAATTTTCTCTTAGAAAACCAATTTGTATTTTCTATAAATTAGCAGCTTTTGTTCATCAACACAGAATACAAACTGATAGTTTTAAATCTATCTCTGAATATAATAGGAAGAGTAATAACTTATGCTTATTTGTAAGGAGAAAAGAGGGATAAAGACATAAGCTATCTAATATGCTTTTTAGAAAAGAATCAACAGGAATAAATAGAGTACTGCTGGCACAAAAAAATCACATCTCACTCATCCATCTTCTCTGTTTTGCCAAGTGAGAGAAGACCACATGATTTGAACAATTAAAAGTAAGATGATGCCTTTGCCTGGGATTTTCAAGGACAAAGAGGTAAGCTAGGGTGCTCAATATGCAAGTCCCTTTCTTGTAATACTGCTGTGCAAATGTCAACATCTTCCAATAAATGGCAGGTCACTAAAAAGCTAATAATTAAGTCCCAGTGTTTGGGCTAGAAGTAAAAAAGAAGAACATAACTAACAAATAGTTATGTCATCATGGTTTAACTATAGGAATAAAATGTCTACTTCTAGAAACACTTCAGTTGCAAATTTCTGAGAAATAAATTATTTTTTTACTTGGATTGGTCTTTTCAGAGATGAACTATGAGCTGTAGATATTAATTACAGAATCCCAAAATTCTGATAATAATTTTTTTGGGGGAGGTTAAATTAGTCTGCTGTCAAAGAATGAGTCAGGCCTGGCCAAAGTGGCTCAGTGGTTGAGCATCAGCCTATGAACCAGGAGGTCATGGTTTGATTCCCAGTCAGGGCACATGCCTGGGTTGCCAGCTAGCTCGATTCCCAGTATGGGTGGTGCAGGAGTCAGCCCATCAACGATTATCTCTCATCATTGGTGTTTCTATCTCTCTCTGCTTCTCTGGAATCAATATATATTTAAAAAGAATGAGTCAGTAATTAGGTATGTAAACATTTGAAAGGTTCTTCCCAACCTTTTGAAAGAATGCATTCAATTGAACAATGACTGCCATGGAACACATCCTTTCCTTCTCTTAGTCCAAAAACTTTTAGGGTAGAATATATACAATATATTCTGAGCCCAGTGGAGCAAATGTATGAAAAAAAAGAGCACCAGAAAAAAAAGATGCTAAAAGTAAAACATGTTTGCCTTTCAGTGGCAAGATGACAATGATTTTCTCCTACTTCTCTATATTTTTTAGTATCTCCTTATCTTCTAAATTGAACATTCACACTCTTATAATCACAAATGAAAAGGGAGAAAGGAAACCTACACTCATTTACTCATTTGTATGCCAAACGTTTGGGGAATGCCATGCTTGATGATAGAGGAGCTATAGCACATTTCTCAAGTGGATCCCAGAACCTCCTACATCTTCGGGGAAGCCATGGATTTCCAGAGACCACTTTAGACCAAGGTGACACTTCTCCTCTGAAGTGGGGCTCAGGAAGCTGCATATCTGAATCACCCACAGGGATTCTGTTTGATACTAGTCTGAGAATCTCTGGTACTGAGACACATTAAAGGAACCTCTACACCTGATTGTGGAAGGCTTCCCTAGGCTGAGACTTGGAGAAGTGATGAGACTGGTGGAGAAGAGGAACCAGGGAAGAACAGGATGACCTAACATGTGATCTCTCTAGCTCAGTGATTCTCATTTCTGACAGTCAATTTTAATCATTTGGGACTTGGCTCCTCAAGGATGCTGAGCATTGGCATCAGTTGGGAGCTTGTCCAAAGTGCAGACATTCAAGTCACAGTCTGGACCTTCTGATTGCGAATCTATGTTTTAACGCAATTCCTGGAAATCTGCATGTCTGTTACATTTGGAGAACCACTTTTGAGAAGCACCTTAGATTAGGGTTTCTGAAATGGATACCTTTCATTAACTTCACTCTTACAGGTGTATATGTATTGAGTGGAATTTGTTTTTCTTTGCTTTGAATGATGCCTAAATGCACCATAATCTTACCACTTAAACAATTAAATAGAATAGTAAATGAAAGTACCTCTTTCTCCAGGGTAATTGGTATTGACAATTTGATATAAAGAAGCATTTTTGATCTTTCCCCTAAATTTATGAAAATATACTCTAATTACTTTCCATATTGGGGCCTTTGTGCACACTATTCCCCATTTGTGAATCTTATCTCACTTTTCATTTAAGCTCTAACTCATCCTTCAGATCTCATGTTAAAAAGTCACTTTCTCAAATAAAATCTAAATGCAGACTAGGTCCTTGGTATATGCTATTTTTTTAAAAAAAAATTATTTTACTCGATTGGCTATAGTTTTAGATTTCCTACAATAATTGTGACCAAGGGGGGGGGAGCATATTTTTTAAGGATCTTAGTGAAACGGTTATTGATAATTCACACTGCATTTAAACTTACCTGAAGCATTGTTCATTATACATAGAGATTTACTGCATAACTAAAAAAATGAATGAATTTCATGTCAGATTGGGGACTAGAGTATCAAATTATAAACTAGGAACTCACTTTCTATTAGATGAGAAATCATTTCTAACTCAACTTTTTTGGTAATTACAAAAATTCCTTATAAAATTGTTCCTTCTCTGTAAAGTGGTTTCTTTGGAGTCATGAATTTTTCTTCTGTATAATTTCAGAACTGCTTTTGTGAACTATGTTTATTGTATTTATCATCCAACAAATGTGTTGGTACTTAACATTGCTAATGAAAATGACATTCTGTGATCTAAAATTCATTGGTTATTATCATAATAGTGTTTAACTTGAATCACAGAAGTCTATACCAAATGCTTACTGTTACTTTATGTTTGCCTTGTCTCTTCTTTCTACATTTTATTATGAAACTGAATCAAATTAATTTAGAAACTATTTTACTCATCCTATAGCCATTACAAAAATATGCAAGTCAATGAGCCAAATATTTCTTTCTTGTCATAATTTTGAATATATATAAGTGCATATTATGTAAAATCTTAAAATTTCTATAAAAAATGGATCTTGCCAAATCAGTCAAGTGCTGAAGTGATTACTGAAATTATTCTCTTGTGAATAGTTTATAATTTCATGCTGTTTTCTCATTTTTCCACAGCCTTTAAATGTTTGATTTTAAAATGTTTCTTTTCTCTCCCTCCTTTCTAAGATTTTGTAAAGTCTCAGACTTTTTTTTCTTTACATTTTCTGCATGCAGCTACTAAATTTTAAAGTTTATTCATTTTTACCATTTTTCACATATGAAGTGAGTGATCAGTTAATGTGGTGGTCAGAACTCACTTCTGGCAGTGACTGATTATGGGTGCAGAGGACACTTTAAGACACTCAGTCTCCTCAAGAGAGTGTGTGGTGCCCAAGCCGGTTCGGCTCCGTGGATTGAGTGTAGACTATGACCTCACCTCTATCCCCAGTGTGGAGTATGCAGGAGGCAGCCAATCAATGCTTCTCTTTTATTATTGATGTTTCTATCTCTCTCCCTCTCCCTTCCTCTCTGAAATCAATAAAAATATATTTTTTTTAAAAAGAGAGAGGGTGTGGTCTGAGACAGTGGTAAGAAAGGAAATACTTTTATTGCATTATAGTCCACAACCCACAAATTTGACGATGTTAAGAGTCATGAGTGCTAGCAGGTGCTAACTAAACTTTCGTTAAATTAGTTAATTTTCTGCTGCTAGAGACATAATCCAGGATATATCTATAAACCAACTTTATTAATTATATCATTTAGTTCATCCTTCTCCTTTCTAAAATTTTTAATTATTGACAGTATTATAGATGTCCCCCGTTTTTCCCCTTTGCCCCCCTCCATCCAGCCCCCACACCACCCCAGGCCTTCCCCACAGGATGGTCTGTGTCCATGGGCTATGCATATATGCATATAAATTCTTTGGTTAATCTCTCATCCCCCACCACCCCACACACACCCCTTCCCTCTGAGATCTGTCAGTCTGTTCTATGCATACATGTTTTTGGATCTACTTTGGTCATCAGTTTATCCTCTATTTCTTTATATTTTGTTTGATTTTTGGCTATGTAATCTAAGACTGAGTTAAAATCTTTCACTACAGCTGCGTTCCATTGTGCTTGGCAATGTAATCTCTACAATGTTCCTGCCTTTGTGGAGCTTACATTCCAATCAGGCTGCCGGTCAATAAAACAAGCAAATACACAAAAATGTATTTGTCAGCAGTGTTTATTTTCAACATAAATTTTGTCATCAACCAATATAAGAAATATAATCTTTTTAGTTTTTTATAATACTTTATACTTAAATATTTTTTGTTAATGCTAGCATGGCAATTCCTAATTCTAATAGTTAATGTTTATTTTTATTTATTTTATTCCCTTTATTTTTAACATTTTTTTATATTTTATTTTGGGAATCTGACTTTTAATAGGAGAGTTCATTCCATTCACATTTGTTATGACAAATAGCATTTGGACATATTATATCATGAAGATGCATGGGGTGTTTTATATTGCTGATTTATTTGGGGGAAAACTAGGAGATTTACTGGTAAGAAATATGCAGATTAAAGTAGCCTGAATAGGGGATTACAAATGAAGGAATAGGATATGAAGGAACCAAAGAAAAAGCATTTTATCAAAAGATGAAAGATGGTCAACAAGCTCAAAAAGCTCCAGAGAGACCCTGCCGGTGTTACTCAACCTATGAATCTGGAGGTCACAGTTGGATTCCTGGTTGGGGCACATGCCCAGGTTGAGGGCTCAATCCCCAGTGGGGGGTGTGCAGGAAGCAGCCAATCAATGATCCTCTCTTCTCTCTCATCATTGATGTTTTTGTCTCTCTCCTGCTCCCTCCTTTCCTCTCTGAAATCAATAAAAATATTTTTTAAAAAAAGCTCCAGAGAAATCAAAGTGGCGATTGAGTTTGACAGCTTGTACATTAACAATGGCCTTGCATTTTCAACAAGTTGAGAAAGGATGGGAGGTAAACTCAAATAATGCATATAATCTCCTCTGAGAAGTCTTGCTCTCTTCTTTTTCAATTCATAGTTCCTCTCGGTTCATTTTCTTTCTCTCTTTCTCCACCCAGTCTTCCTACACGCAATTACCAATAATCGAACTAAGAATCCTGGGCATATAATAAACATTCATTCTCCATAAAACATCTATGGCTGTACTGATCATCTGCAGTAATCCTGTAGAACAGCATTCACTGCACACACCACTGTTATTCAACCCAAAATACCAATCATTGCAGTTACAGCCTGTGTAGTTATGCCATCTCTCTCAGAAGCTAAATTTCCAAACTCAAAGGCATTTATTCCAGGTTTTATATACTGCATCCCAGGACTTTTTAACTTTTTTTTTTTTTTTTTTTAGTGTCATGGACTCTTCTATGTTCTTGTTTGCTTCTTTGCTAATTCATCGCTATAGGAATTTACCAGCGGTTCTCAACCTGTGGGTCGCGACCATCGAAAAATACATATAACATATCAGATATTTACATTACGATTCATAACAGTAGCAAAATTACAGTTAAGAAGTACCAACAAAAATAATTTTATGGTCGGGGGTCACCACAACATGAGGAACTGTATTAAAGGGTCGCGGCATTAGGAAGACTTTCTTGAACAGACGATGAATGGGATTCCTTGACTAGAGCCAAAAAATTAAACTTAAATCCTCCTGACTGCAAAGAAACAGTTAAGTAATACTTTTCACTGTTTGGATCTCTTTTGAAGGAACAGTGACATTTACTACTTAGAGATTGCATTAATGTCTAACGTTGCCTGCCAACCTGAGGCTATGCTAAGTTTATATAGTAGTACACGCAAGATAGATTAAGATCCAGATAATTTACACTCAGGTCCAAATGGTATGTCTTTCTGTCAAGTAAACTTGGGCACATCGCTCCATCCTCTGGACTTTGGTTTCTTAATTTCTCACCATAAAACAGAACACCCTCGGAAGGATTGCCACTGACTTAACTGAGATAGTGACATCCTTGTTTCCTGAGAACAGATGAAGGAATACTCTACAGTATTAGAAAAAGCTGTGCTATTTTTCATTGGCATTCTTTTATCATAAACCTAGATATATTGAAATCCTGAAATGAAGTCATTTTATAGTCATATTAAAGAAGAAATCACTCTTCTTTACTGATATGTGGTTTATTATATTATATTCACCTCGTGGGTTTTAGGAGAAAATGTGGAAACAGATGTTCAAGCGCTTGAAATGAACTGCACAAGTCAACACAATAGCCATGGGAAACGTACGTTCAGTCAGTGTGATTAAAACTCTGCCTGAATTTCAGTCCCAGCATCTGCTCCTACCAGGCCATCTCAAGTCAAGATCACCCCCTCCCCCCTTTCTTTTTTTTTTTTTAAATACTTTTGTTAATTTCAGAGAAGAAGGGAGAGGGAGAGAGAGATAGAAACATCAATGACGAGAATCATTGATTAGCTGCCTCCTGCACGCCCCCTACTGGGGATTAAGCCCACAACCCAGGCATGTGTCCTTGACTGGAATCGAACCTGGGACCCTTCAGTCTGCAGGCCGATGCTCTATCCACTGAGCAAAACCAGCTAGGGCACCCCCCCCCCCTTTCAAACATTTATCTCTAAAATCCGCAGAAGAGGTCAAATCATCTCTCTTCATAATTCTAAAATTATAATCATATGTTTGATTCTAAATGTTGGCCTGGATCTCTCATTCCAAATTAAATTAATTTTCAAAAGCAAATCTAAATCAGAGATAACCATATGCTCTCATCCCAGTAATAGGCACATAAAGCTATTTCTAGGATGCTATTTCATTATATAATCATCAGTAATTCCACTTCTAGGGTTTTCCCTTGTACTACACTGACCTCGGGAAAATCCAGGTTAGTAAGCATGACATGACATACAACTCCCGGACAAATTATATCAGCAACACCTGCAGATCATATATAAAATCCCCAGGACAGAAACTAGAAAGGGCACTTGGAGCCCAGCCAAACTCTAGTCTCAGAGGCCACATCTGGCACAGGACAAGCAGCCCGGAAATGAGTGCCTGTGACGGATGGGCCCTGAGGCGCTGCCATGCCATCAGTCAGAATCATCGCTATTCGGAGGTGCCTCCAGGCCTGACTGTGGAGTGAGGGGGAAAGGAGAAATTCCCAAGGTACTACAATCTATTAGGAGCTCTGCTTATTAAACTAGTTTACTTTCTTCTTAATGTTAAACCACGTACCACAAATATCACAGCCACCTCTGTACAGACATGAGAAAAGCCTCTATCAAGCAGAGGGCAGGAGCATATAGGAGCCCTTTGTGAAAAGGAAAAGTACAAATTGACAGCCAGACTAGGAAGCCAAACCATGCAGCCAGGAGGACAAGCAGTGCTGAGAAAGAGATGTCTTTATTTGAAGAAGGATGTGACAGCTGTGGCGGGAATTACCTGGCTGGGTTCTAATAAGAAATAGCATACTCAGAGAGGCTCAAGATTCATTCAGCTCAGTATTTTGTCTTACACAGTGGCCCTAAGCAATTTTTTTCTGGAACGATCTGATTGCTGTCATTGTCAACAACTTAAATTAAAAAAAAGAAAAGAAAAAGCTAGATGAGTACCTAGACGTCCTTAGAATGTTCTAATGGATGCTCATAGTGAATCACAGTGGATGGGATGGTTCCTTTACTGCCTGTACTATATTCCCAATGGAAAGGAGGGTCTGCCCTGGAATGGAGGGATCTTTAATTTTGTAGCTCATGGTGAATCAGAAAGTGGAATGTGGAGCATATCACTGACAGGAATAAAAAGAAAGTAGAAGCCCCAATGTCGCCATTTTCATTATCCGAAAATATCAGGAGCCTAGAATAATCTTACGCTTTGTTATCTCCTCTGAGTGTTATTTTGAATTTACTCCATATGACAGAGTATCTAAAGTATGATCATAAAATAAGGAGGGAGTGAAATATTAAAATCAACGATTCAATACGCTACAGCGGGAAACATCCTTGATCTCCTAAAGGGTAGCTATGGAAAGCCAATATCATGTGTAATGGTGAAAAGTTGGGCATTTTCCTTTTGATGTTAGGGATATGACAAAGTTCCCTGCTGTCTCTACTTCTATGCAATGTTTAACATTTGGAAGAACTGACAAACTGGTTTCCATAGGGGCTGTATCATTTTACATTCTCACCAGCAATATATGAAAGTTTTCAATTTCTCCACAAACCTTTTAGCCCTTGCCTGCCATTTTTTTTTAATTTTTTATTTTATTTTAGCCATCTTCGTGATTGTGAAGTGGTTTCCCAGGGTGGTTTAGATTTTCATTTTTGTAATGACTAATGATGTTGACTGCATTTTCAAGTGCTTAATGGCCATTTATTATATCTTCTCTAGACAACTGTCTTATTAAAATCCTTTGCTGGTATTTTTTAATTGGGCTTTTTTATATTGTTGACTTATGAGTCTTTTATGTATCTGGATAAAAGTGTCATGTCAAATACATAATTTGCAAAGATTTTTCTCCTATTCTCTGTATTGTCTTTCTACTTTCATTATGGTGTCCTTTGAAGCACAAAAGTCTTTAATTTTGATGAAGTCCAATTTACCTTTTTGTGTGTGTGTCATTTGTGCTTTTGGCTTTGTATCTGAGAAACCATTGCCTAACCTAAGGTTACAAATATTTACTCTCACACTTTCTTCTGAGACTTTTATAGCTTTAGCTCTTACACTTAGAACTACTAGTATGACTTATCTTGAGTCTTTTTTGTGTATGGTCTCAGGTAGAAATTCAAATTCATTCCTTTTTTTTTTTTAACTAAAACCATTGTAGCTTTAATAGCATTCTAAAGATAAATAGTAATGAATTATTAATTTCCAGAGGTTGAACCATATTCTGAACTTGATGAGAATTAGAATCCTGGAAAATTCTCAGTGATTCTAAGTACCCAGAGGGGCAAATTGCAGTTTCCCATCTCTTCGGTTTAAATATGTAAACCCTTCAGCTAATCCTGGCCTTTTTGGAGGACTTCTCTTACTGCTGCTTTCCTCTCCACCACACAGTTCACCAGATTAAAAGCCATGCCTTGCCCAGCCAGTGTGGCTCAGTGGTTGAGCACTGACCCATACACCAAGAGGTTGCTGGCTGGATTCCCCAGTCAAGGCACATGCCCAGGTTGCTGGCTCAATCCCCAGTAGGGAGTGTGCAGGAGGCAGCCAATCAATGTTGATGTTTCTTATCCATGTTTCTATCTCTCTCTCCATCTCCCTTCCTCTCTCCCTAACACCAATAAAAAACAGATTAAAAACAAACACACAAATAAAAATGCGTCGTCCCTAAACATCCCTCCATGAAGACTTTGTTATTTATTTTGAATGTGGATATTCAATTTCCCGGAACCCTTCGTTGAAAAGACTGTTCTTTCCCCTATTTATTGGTCTTGGCCCCCTTGTTAAAAATCAATTGACAATAAGTGTAAGAATTTATTTCTGCATTCTCAACTTTATTCCAGCGATCAATGTACCTATTCTTATGGCAGTACTATACTGTCTCAATTATTGTAACTTTGTAACAAGTTTTGAAACTGGAAAGTGTGAGACCTCCACCTATGTTCCTTTGTCTCAAGATTGTTTGGCTATTCTGGGTTCCTTGAAATTCCATATGAATATTTTTCTTTTAATATATTTTTATCGATTTCAGAGAGGAAAGGAGAGGGAGAGAGAGATAGAAACATCAATGATGATAGAGAATCATTGATTGGCTGCCTCCTGCATGCCCCCTACTGGGGATTGAGCCCACAACCTGGGCATGTGCCCTTGACTGGAATCGAACTCAGGACACTTCAGTCCACAGGCTGAAGCTCTATCCACTGAGCCAAACCATCTAGGGCTCCATATGAATTTTAGAATAAGCTTACCAATTAATGCTAAAAATGCAACTTAGGTTTTGATAGGGATTGCATTGAATATGTAGATTATTTTGAAAAGTATAGCCATCTTAACAGTAGTAAGCCTTTCAATCCAGGTACATGGAATATTTTTCTATTTATTTATGTCTTACTTAAGTTATTTAAATAAAGTTTTGTTGTTGTATGTCTTGTCCTTTTTAAAATTCTATTACTCAACATTTTACTTTAATATTTGTGCTATTGAGAGTGGAATTATTTTCTTAATTTTATGTTCAGATTGTTTTTAATAGTGTTAAAATTATTTTTATATATTGATCTTGTGTCTTGCAACTCAGTAGAAAAATGAGCAAATAATTTATTGGCACATCACAAAAGAAGAAACTCAAATAGCCAGTCACACAAAGAAAAGGGGTGGTACATTAGAAAAATAAAAAGTACAGTCATGAGGAGATGCCACTACTCACCCATCAAATTGGGAAAAAATAAAACTCTGACAATGCTTAAAGTAGGCAATTTATGTAAGTATTAGAATCTACTCTGCTGATAGGAGTGAACATTTTTATGGCAATGTTAGAAAACTGTGAGTCATTATCTGGTAAAATGAAATATATGCAAACACAATAATCCAGCTATCCCACTCCTGTACATATTGTACCTGAAAGACATGTTTGCTTATGTGCACCAAGATTCTCATTTTAAAACGTTCATAGCAATATTGCTCATAATTACAAACTTTTTGAAAGAATCCATATGCTCACTATTAGAACAAATATATAAAATGTTTTATGTTCTTACAGTGAGATACTACATTAAAATAGATTTGAATAAATTACAGATATGTAGATAAACTTATAAATGTGTGTGCAGGAAAAACAAAGTCATAAAATAGTAATTTCAGTCCTCTATTTACATACAGTTCAAGAACAGGCAGTACTAATCTAATTTTTAAGGATGCATATACCAGTAAAAAATAAAATCTAAAGAATAAGATGAGTGCTAGAAAAGTAAGGTCAGAGTTGCCCTAAATGCCCTAAGTTACTTTATAATAACGTAGTGATGACAGAGTAGTAAAGAATGTATGAGAAATTCTGTGATTCCTTAATGTTCTATTTCATGACTTGGCAGAGTTATATGGGTGTTTGCTTTACAGACAAATATTAAAATGTACCTACAATTAATTAAGCAATTTTCTGAATATCACACTTTATAATAAAAACTAGAGGCCCAGCACACGAAATTCATGCACAGGTACGGTCCCTAGGCCTGGCCTGTGATTAGGGCCATCTTCCCTGGCTGCTGACAGCCAGCATCTACCCCCCCCCCCACCCCCGCCACCCACACCTGGTTCCCTGTTCACAATCAGGTGATCAGAGCCTGCCAGCCCAGGGGAGGAACTGGGAGGTGGTCAGTGCACCTCATAGCAACTGGTCGAGTGGTCATTCTGGTCGTTCTGCGATTCAGTTGATTTGCACATTACTCTTTTATATATATGGGTATTTTAACCAGTAAACAAACACATTGTTTTTCCCTATTAGATTACATCTACCCATGATTTAGTTAATCCTGCCTCTTATCAGAGAGAGACATTTGCAATATTTAAAGTTTTTGTTGCAAATGGGAATTTTATGCTGAAATTCAACTAAGGAAAACAGATCAAACCTAAGGGGTTCTGTCTGAAGTGGGGGATGGGAGGCCTGGATCATGGTTCACTCAGAGCTCTCCCTTGGACATCTTTCTCTCAATCCAGTAACACTTTTATGAAATCCTGGAACTCCAGGCATGAACAGTTTGGAAACCACTGTTAGAGGCTGTTGGAGCAGGAAAAACCTTGGATTTCACCTCCCTTAAGCTCCTCATCTTACAGAGAAGGCTTTATGACATGTCCAAGGTCATCCAGCTAGTTAATGGCAGAGTTGGCTTAAAACCCAGGATTGATTTTTTGCAGTGTATTTATTTTCACAGCTTAGTTTTTCAATGAATGTAGCATTGAGAATCACTCATCTGTAGTTTCTACTACGTCTTCCAGAATTTTTTTTTATGGCAATTAGCTCTATTAGCAAAGCATTAGCAATAAAGTAAAGCATAGCCAAAAAATTCTCTGGGGATAAATATATGTGTATATTAATAAATACATATCTATGCTCTATATCAAGGGTCCTCAAACTTTTTAAACAGGGGGCCAGTTCACTGTCCCTTAGACTGTTGGAGGGCCGGACTATAGTTTAAAAAAAACTATGAACAAATTCCTATGCACACTGCACATATTTTACTTTGAAGTAAAAAAACAAAATGGGAACAAATACAATATTTGTATTTGCATGTGGCCCAAGGGCTGTAGTTTGAGGACCCCTGCTCTATATTATAGATATACTAATAACTATATATTATAATATACATTTATATATATATATTATAATATACATATATATACATATATATATATATATATCCTAAAAAGATGAGACCACTATATAAAGTTAAAATCAGTTAAAGTACCTTGATTAAAAAAAAAACAACAAGCAAAAGGAAGCATTCATTACAGGGAAGATGAAAATCGGCTGTGCCTCTTTCCCACTAAGTCAAGCCACATGAAATGGGTTGAACAGAGAAGAGCAAGAGATTTAAAACATTATCTTTCAGAAGAATTTTCGCATACCATGAGTGCTAAATGTAGATGTAAAATGATCACCTCTTTAAAATAAAAAACATTCTAAAATTATTTTCTCTGGTAGTTTGTAAAACAGGATAGCTCTCCGTGGGATTTTTATAGTAATTGGAAGGACTAAACCCTCTTCAGTGGCATTTTATGCATGACAACAGGATTCAGGCTGTCCTGGGGGTGTGGCCACAGGGTCAGCCTCACCCTATTTCTAGCCTTGTGTGGCACCCAAGGAGGTGTGCTGTCCATATCTGCCTTCAAGAAAGAGCTTGCCCCTTAGCTGCGATCAGCAATGTTTGAGCCAAGG
This sequence comes from Myotis daubentonii, assembly GCF_963259705.1. NCBI lineage: Eukaryota > Metazoa > Chordata > Mammalia > Chiroptera > Vespertilionidae > Myotis > Myotis daubentonii. The sequence goes on from NC_081843.1 coordinate 80,879,776, forward strand.
TTACACTCTTCCTGGGCAGTTTCTACCCAGCAGAGCCACTAGGGCACCATTTCTGACAATATGGAATGCCTCTATGGATAATATTTGTGCCCCAGCACCTAATGGACTGGCCTGCAGAGCTGCACTACTGTCTGAAGCATTTGCTACCTAGAACTCTTTACCTTCTCTTCTCCTTTTATGGATAGCATACCTACATCCTGATCTAAAGCTTTTTCTTGTTTATTCTAGCTTCTTCTTCATTTTCTTTTTCATGAGCATTACCCTCAATACATCTCTGACACCCTGAATTCTATCTTGGTGCTCGGAGGACCCAAAGGACACAGCAGGGCATAGAAGCTCTGGTCACTTCAGCTTGCGTTCTTTCTTTTCCTAAGGAGACTAAGTTATGCAGTTACAGGAAAGAAGAAAGCTGGTTTACTCCATTATAGTAAATGCATTTAGGAAGAAAAAAACTAGAAAAATTAACATACTGGTCTAGGAATATTCAACTTGCCCACAAATGGCTCCTTGCCAGGAAACTTTTGAAAGTGTTCCTTTCACTCCACCCCATTCCTTCCTTCCTTCTTCTGTATAAGATTAGAGAAAAAGAAGGAATAAGAAGGGCAGGAGACCTGAAGAATCTCTCACCCTCCATCACAGGCTGGATTATGGCAGCCTGCTCACCCATGTATACTCTTAGCTCTATTTGCAGACATCTTGATCTCAGAATTACCCCCAACTGTGGCTTTTCTCTGGTGCCATTGGAATGGATAGAAGAGAGCCCATGGGGAACAACAATGCAATCATCACATCTTATTTTTGTTAGGGAAAAGATTTACAAAATTATCTATTCCTGTGATTCTTTAGAACTTCCTAGACCCCAGTCCTCCAATACATCACACATGTACATATGTGTATACACAGACACACATATCACACACAAACTTGAAGTCTACTCTTGGCATTCCCATATCCACACCCCTATGACTCATATTGTCTTATACTCTTCCCACGTTAAATAAAATCATTTTAGCTTGGCTATTTTGGTTTTGTATGCCTTATGCATCTTTGTACCCAGACAGAATCATGGCAGGCATAAGCAATTCAAGGAGAAAGGAAGAGCGGGAGGAACTAAATGAATCTTGGGTCCATTTAAGTTTAAAATCTATCTAGCCAAGTAAATATGGACAAGTAATTTGTTTCTAAGCCTCAGTTTTTTCATCTGTAAAAGTGGAATGTAATAATGCCTTTAGAATATGTGTGTAGTGAATGTAATTCTATTTAGTATCTTGTTAGAATTGCTCTTAAATCAAGAAAGGATTTGTGTTCACCCAAAGTAGCCCATGTTTCTACGTTTTTAAAAAGTAAATATTAAATATAAATTTGTTAAGAGTAATCCATTTACTTTCATGCTGTGAGATTAATGTGCTACAATAAAATTTTATTTAAGTCTTGCCCTCACCCCTTAACCACTCTTTTCAGCTGCAAATTTTATTTATATACTAAATGTATTCACTTATGTTCATCAAGAAAGCCTGACTTTTCTCAGCTATTTGTTCAGGTTGACTTAAAATATGTCCAGATATTTTGTGGATGAAGCAATTGCACTAACATCATAAAGTAAAAACGTCCAGAAAGAAATTGTTTAAACTTGCATAGGTGACCTATTTGTTGAATTCTCCTGGAAGGCTTTATGCCAGGAAGAATAATTCCTTCTCCCTATAGATTAAATCGAATATATATTGCCAACACACAGACACCCTGAGCCACTAGTCAGTAGGCTGACTCACCTGAATTTATAGTTATGATAAAGTCATTTGCAAAAACATACCCAAACTATTAACCAGTCAGAACTAATCCCAGAATCAAAACCCAGTCCGCAAATGGGGCTGTACCACTGTGGCCGTGAACACTGGCTCACGCAAACGCTCTGAAGGCTCTGAATGACAAGCCTGATGGAAAGGAAGGGGGAATATTGGGCCTACGACGTTGTTCACCAAATGTGGTGACTAAAGAGAATAAGCAATTCCGTCTGGGACCCAGAGTATTTGGCAGCTATCAAGGCAGCTTTGCCTTTGGTGACAAAACAAAGTTTTTTTGTGTTTTTTTCCCCCACTGTTTTTCACAAGGGGAAGAGTGTAATCATTTTTTAATATTGGCTCCTTTATTAAAGTCTGTTAGCACACATTTCCAGATTCACTTCAGAAAGGAAACAAAATAAAAGTGTGGATGCATGCTAATTACTCAAAAAACATGGTGCACCAGATGGCCACCCAGGTCTGCTCCAGTCTAGTAGGTAAATAATGCCTCCCAAGCTCTTTGTCCCCCTTTGAAAACTAAATTTTGAATTATTTTCCTATCAAATACTGTTAATGCAGGAAATAGCCAAAAGGAAAGCCACATTTACTAGTAGACCATAGTGGGTGAAGGTAGACATTTTTCCTCCACATGCTCAATTCTGCAGAATTATTGGGCTCAGAAAAAGTCAAGAAAAGTTCTTATAATAGCTAAAAGCATGAAGTCGGCTTTTAGTCAAAACACAAACACCAGAGAGAACGGATTTATTTTTCAAAGCATGTGTAATGTTTCAGGCCTTGTCTGCCTCTTTGATATAGGTGTGATGATTTTGACTTCAAGGTTCCCCTCACTAAGTTGTGTAATGAGCCCTCTTGCATTACTTATGTGAGATTTTAAAATTCAGTGTCAGTACTATATACAGTCATGGTCCATTCTAAGAAAAACACAACTTGCGCTTTTAAAATGTCTTTCTGCTGAGTGGAATATACACAATAAATTCTGCATGACATTTCATTCTCTACATATCACCGCAGTGTGCTCCATGGTTGAAAGCACTGACTTGCGTAATATATCTGTAAACCCAAGGGGCAGAGCAGTGCATTTGAGATACTGGCCTTTGGTTCTTTCCTCTGGGGTGGTTTCTTTCCTTTATTCCTTACCAAGTAGGTAACTGGCTATGATCATTGTTATAGATGAGGGATGTGACAAGTGGGAGAGTGGAAATAACCCACTAGAGAAATTAGTAGCTTAGGACACAGACCAAATAACTGGGTGAACCTGGGAAGAAAGCATAGCTTCCCTGTCCTAGAGAAGGAATCCCAAGTCCTGGAACCCAGGCAATTAGGGGAGACATCAGACAAGATAGGGCCACGCACAGGACCACAGTGGGACTAGTAATGATGGATGATCAGGACCAAGGCAGAAAATGAATGTAGCAGTCAGTTCTTGCATTGTTCAGTCTCACATTGATGTTTCTCTTTCTCTCTCTCTCTCTCTCTCTCTCTCTCTCTCTCTCTCTCTCTCTCCCTCCCCCCCCCCTAAAAAATCAATACAAATCTTAGAAGAAAAAAAAAAAGAACAAATGTCCTTCCTTGCCAAACTTTGGCATCATGTATGTGTCACACATTTACATATAACTCTCAGGAAAGGATGGGGGAGAGGACAGAGAGATATCCTCAAAATGATGGGCATTATCTCTAGCAGAATAAAGTCTCAAAAATGAGGTTGAGCTTTAAAAAAATAGAAAATTTATTTTTCCCATAACTCAGTTATAATGTTTATAAAGATAATTTGAAGTTTGGGAGAAAGCAAATTAGAGAGAACAGAAAGACATTTCCTAAAGAAATTTGGGAAAGGTAAAAATGACCAAATTAACAGTTCTACTGAGGGAATTCTCCTGTTTCAGAACACTGGCCATGCTCTAAATGAGAATGTCCGGTATGCCAAGTGCTTTGCCTGCATTAACTTACTCACTGCTCCTAACAAACTTAGGAGGATGGTGGGACGTTATTTCCAATCATAGATTCAGAAAGGGTTGTGTTCACGGCAGGAAATGACTTGCCTGGGATTCAAAACTGGGCTACTAGGAAGTTACGGTGCAAAACACAGGACAATGAGCTTGGTGCTCTGCTGCTCCCTGAGTGTGCAGAACTGATGCAAAGTAGGAGGCGCTTTTTAACGCGTCCTCTTCTGACTTTCTCAACAGCCTTGGCTCAGAATCCAAGCAGAATGTGGAGCTGGGGCCCCTGCCCTTCAGAACACCATCTGAAACTACAAAGTCATCACAACCCATTTACTTCTTTCATTTCCCAGTCTCTCCTTGGTGTGACTAGGGTTAATAACTTTATTTCCCAATAAAAGTAGCATTTTAATGCCTTAAAAAGTAAAATACTATCTACTTGAAGAAATAGAATTAAACCTATTTCTCTCTTTGGAAAATTTCCACGTATCTGAAATGAAGTGGTATCCTATCTAATAATAGACAAACATGGTAATTGACCGTACCTTTGCTACACCTCCCATGGGCTAATCAGGCACCACTGACCCTCCCTGCAGGCCGGGCCCCCGTCCCCCTTCCCCTGTCCCTGCACAGCCCCCATAGCCCCCCGCTGAGTCAGGCACAACAGGTTTGCAGCCACAGGGGTGATTTAGCAGCTAATGAAAAATGCGAGAACGAACAAATGAAGCAGCTACTGCAGTGGGGAAAAGACGTTCATCAAATTCTTTGTCTCTGAGAAACTGAGGCAGCCAGCACCGGCCCCTGCACAGGACGAGGCTTCTGCTTCTAAAGAAACATCCTGGGGTTAGAGGTGAGGGGGTGCTGCCTTTCCCCTCTCGGAGCTCTTGGAGGAGTCTGTGCTCCCCCTCCTGGTATTCTTAACACCCAGAGAACCCTCCCCAATCCAGGGCAGGAATGTTTTACGCTGACCGCCTCCAGAAAGCAAAGAACAAAGAGCCACTTCTTGACTTCAAGCCTCTAAACCAGTGGTTCTCAACCTTGGCTGCACATTAGAATCACCTGGGAATCTTTTTAAAATCCTGATTTCTGGGCCTCATCCTCCGGAAATTCTGTTTCTTTGTTATGGGGTGAGGCCACAACATTAGTAACAAAGAAACAGAATTTCCGGAGGATGAGGCCCAGAAATCATGATTTTAAAAAGATTCCCAGGTGATTCTAATGTGCAGCCAAGGTTGAGAGCCACTGCTCTAAACAGACTTGACCACTGTGGGCAAAGACCTGCAGCTGAGAGGGGACAGGTTCTGGGTGTTGAGGTCCAGAGCGTGGAAGGCCTCCTGGGGGAGCAGTGGATCTGGAAGCCTGTGTGCTGGGTCAGAGACACGCCTGCCTCCCACCCTCCCCTGCCCTGCACATAGACGTGCCTGGACTGGGGTGAGGAGGAGAAGGAGACCTAGAGGGAAGGAACACTGAGTGTTTGTTGGCGGCCATGTAAAAAGGACTGTGACCGCCCCCCCCCCCCCACACACACACTGAGTCACTCCCTAAGGCAGCAGGAGACGGAGGGTCTGAGAGCAGCCACACAGCATTGTGGCCATGACCCAGGCACCAAGATGGTGTCCGTGCAATGGGGCTGAGGAGGTGTCAGAGGACCTCACCCCAGAAAGCCCAATACCTCTTTGTGTGAGAGAGAGAAGGTGGCAGGGAGGGAGGGAGAGAGCGAATTGGACTCAAGAGGCCTCAAGGCCCAGATAAGGAGAATATACCAGGGATCAGCATGGACTTGAGCTCTGAGGTGAGGGTCAAGGGCAGCTGGGTGGGGGCCAGCCCAGACGGAAGACTGAGGTCCAGATGTTCTTGACCCTGCTCGGTTCTTTGGCACCTCTGCCTGATATATAAACTGTCTGACATGGAAGTACAACTCCAGAGAAGGGGGTGGGGAACCTAAGTTAAATAATATTTTGCTTTTGTTTTTTCACTTGGCAGAATGGGGGTTGAAGTTGAAGTTAGGTTTGGTTACTAAACAATAAATAAAGCAACATTTCTTGCATACCCAACTGTGTGGTCTGAGTTTGCTGCTGCTGCCTATAAACTGAGAAAAAGTTGTAAAATGAAGTACTAATCTCTAGGGTTTAGGTCAGACCGAGGAGTAGTGCCACTCGGCCAGAAGCTGGCTCATGGCTGGCCAGTGCAGAGGTGGTAGCAGGAGCCTCTCTCACCTCCGTGGCAGCACTAAGAATGTCCAACTAACAGTTTAGGCCCGATCCCTTTGGGGCCTAAGCCTTTAGTCGGACATCCCCCGAGGGCTCCCTGGCTGCCAGAAGGATGTCTGACTGCAAGCTTAGGCCTGATCCCCTGGGGAGTGGGCCTAAGTCAACAGGTGGACATCCCGCAAGGGGTCCTGGACTGCAAATGGGCGCAGGCTGCGCTGAGGGACCGTCCCCCCCCCCCCGAGTGCACAAATTTTTGTGTACCAGGCCTCTAGTCCTATATAATAAAAGGCTAATGTGCAAATCAACCAAATGGTGGAATGACCAGTCGCTATGATGCGCACTGACCACTAGGGGGCAGGCGCTTAATGCAGAAGCTGCCCTCTGGTGGTCAGTGTGCTCCCACAAGGGGAGCACCACTCAGCCAGAAGCCCTGAAGTGGGCTCACGGCTGGTGAATGCAGCAGCGGTGGCAGCAGCCTCTCCCGCCTCTACAGCAGTGCTAAGGATGTCCAGCCGATGGCTTAGGCCCGCTCCCCTCAGACATCCCCCGAGGGCTCCTGGCCTGTGAGAGAGCACAGGCTGGAATGAGGGACCCCACCCCTCCCCAGTACAAGAATTTCATGCACCGGGCCTCTAGTATATATATCTTATAAAGAAGATGTATCTCTTTTCTATGAGGTAGGACAATCATCATTATTTCCAAATATAGGGGGGAAATTGCCAGCTTATTATATAAAAAAGAAAATTAGGATGACAGATATTTGTTTATGGAATTGTGATTCAAGAAAATAAAATATATTTTTGTTAAAAAATTAAAGGTTATACATTGGCCAGAACTATGAATAAGCAGAATGAAATTTCCTTTCTTTGCACCGTTTTTATTTTCTCTCTGACATCAGTGATAATTTTTCATTTTACATACATTTACTCAGTTTTAAGTAGCACCTCTTTAGAGACAGAGAATCTCATAAGAAATATGGAACCAACTTCCAGATGACCAACCAACTGACCCAGTTTCCAGGACAGAAGCCAAGATTTTATTTGAATTAAAGGACCAGATAGTTTCTCAAAAACGTTATTGCCTGATTATCTAAAGAGCCTGCTCAAGTCTCCAGTTCAGTTTATCCAAGGTATACTCTGTAGTTTTCCTTTCATTACAGCTTGTAACAACATGCCATAGTGTGTGCCTCTTCCTTTGAACGCAAGCTCACCTTGCTCAGATGAGCAGTTTCTTTCCTGCTTTGCTGACTGACCCTTCAAAGGCTCCTTTGCTGATTCCTTTTCCTCTACTTGATCTTTAACAGTTGGAATTCCTCAAAAGTTCAACCCTTGGCCCTCTTTTACCCAACAATCTCTCTCCAAATGATTTCATCCACTCCTATGGCTTTAGTTACTGTCACAATGCAAGGGCTGCTAAAGGCACATCCCTAGACTAGAACTCTCTCTGAGCTCCAGGTCCCATCCCTATGTATATAGACAGCTAATAGTTATTGACTAGTCAACAACTGCTGTACCAAGAGGTATGCATGTATATTTTCAATTTGGTCTTTCATATTTAATTCTTTTATATATATGATAACATATACATTCTTTTAAAAATTAAATGATAAAAGATGGAGTCATCTCAGGCTATCTACTGTTCTCCTTCCTATACAACCTCATTCTTATGCCCCCACCACACCAAGTGTCTACTGTTAGTTTGATGTGTGTTTTCACTTAATCTTTACAACAACTTACTATAGGTACTGTTCTTGTCCTCTCCATTTTATTGATGAGGAAATTGATGCATAACCAGATTTAAGAACTTGTCCAAGGTCTCATGGTTCCTAAGTGGCAGAATAGGGATTACAGATTCAGGTTCACCTCACTTCAGCCCTTCCAGTCTTCCATTTTCATCCTGTCACTTCACCTGGTGTCTTCAGAGGCACCTTAAATTCAACTGTTCAAACTTAAACTTGCAATTTTCCTGCTTTGTACCCACTCACCAAGCCTGGCCCTTCTTTGGGGTCTTAATGTCAACAAAAGACACAACCCAATAACCCATTTGTTCATTGAGAAAACTTGGGTTTATCCTTAATACCACTTCCTCTTATTTTTTTAATATAATGAAAAAGTGCCTTTATTTTATAGAGCAAAATAGCATGTATAGTTTATTCTTTAAGGATTGGTATAATGATATATACATGGAAGGAGCAAAATTTCCACTTCTTACAACTCTGTTACTAGGAAGAAGAATCCAATCAAATAGCCCATTTAATGTCTCCTTTCGTAGCTCCATTTTCTTTATACAATTAGTTATACAAAGTTGAGTTAGTAAAAATGGCTAGATCTCTTGACTTTATACAGATAACCACATTTTGTACATGCATGCCTATGGCAAATATATCCAATACCACTTCCTCTTTAATAATTAATATCTAATTGGTCACCAAAACTTGCTGATGTGATTCTTAAATCTCTATAGGTTCTGTGAAAGTCTCTCTATCACCACTGGCACCAGCACCTCTTGACTAAATCTGCTTCCAGACTTGCCACCTTCCAAATCAACCAACACACAGTTGCCGGGGTCCAACCCCAGCAGGTCCAGGGGTTCCCCAAAGGTGTGGATGGAGTCGGCGAAGAAGGAAAGACTCAGAGACAGTGTTCAGTTCATCAGCAGCCTAGCCAGGATCTCTAGCCCGGATCTCCAGAGAGGTTCTGCTTCGGATCTCCAGCCAGGTTCTGTCCAGGCTCTCCAGTCAGGTTCAGTGTCCAGGTTCCAGTCAGGTTCTCCTGCCAATCTCTGTAGTCAGGTTCAGTCCAGGATCCCTTGCCATGTTCTCCCGCTAGGCTCTGTCTCTAGGCTCCAAGGCCAGTCCCTCTCCAGGATCCTCCGGCATGCTCTCTCCAGCGAAGTTCTTCTGTCTCTAGAGAACGTTCTGTGTAGGTTCTGTGCCTAGGCTCTGTCTCTCTTGGTCCTGTCTTCCAAGCCCTGTCTGAGTTCTGTCTCTTGCTGTCTTGTTCTGAGTTCTGTGTTCTGAGTTCTGAGTGTTTCTGTCTTGTTACAACTGTATTTATACCAGTTGATTCAATCCTATCAATCTCTATTACAAAGGTTAGGGCGTTTCTTATCTCCATTCCAGGGAGAAAAGATTATGTAGTTTAAGCATGATTGTTCGTAGTTAAAGGGATTAATTACCCGCCTGGCACTTAGTTGAGGGGTTTTATTCCCTCCCTAACTTCAGGGGAAAATCCCTACCTGGGGATTCAACCTTTCTCGGAGAGGTGACCTTGCTTAAAACACAGCGCCAAGAAGGTGAGCAAACATATTAAGAACAGTATGCCATATATGCCAGGTCCCTTGAAACAGCAAGGATGGACCGGCTCCCGGCACACAGTCACCATATGGATTTTTAAATATGCTCACATTGGAGCATGCCACGCCCCTCTTTAATATCTCTAGGTTCCCATTGCTCTTAGAATAAAGGGAAATGTCATTAGTATTGCTTACAAGGCTCTCTTCATTCAATTTCTTGCTCATTTCCAGGTCTCCTGGCCTCAGTTTCTGTGCTCCAACCAAACCGGCCTTCTCTCAGTTCCTCAAACAAATCACTCCTCTTTCAGCCACAGAATCTCACACATTATGTTCCCCCTACTGGAGCTCTTTCCCCCTCCTTCTTAGCCTACATAACTGTTCAGTAGGCAAAACTTAGGTTGTTCAGAAGAGCCCTTGTTGACACCCTAATCTATTTCTGGCTACACTTCTATATGCTTATATTACTCTTTATTTTGCATTTACTACATTTACCACTCTATATTTAATTAATGCATTTAATCTATGTTTCCTTTACTAGACCATAAGCTCTAGGAGGGCAAAAACAGTGTCTCTCTCTCACTCACTCCTGTGCCCGGAACACAGCAAGCTCATAATAACTTGTGAAATGAAATTAAGTATGAGCGCTGGTATGTAGCATACTTATTTGGCTGTCAAGTTTCCATTCCCGGAAAGTAGAAATGGTAGCATGAGCTTAGAGTTACATTACCTCTTTCAGGCGACTTGAATTCATGCCTGGCAAGCCTGGCTTCCGGTATAAAAGTATTTAGAGGCAGTTTCAATAGTTCAAGGAGTTAAGGACGTTCTGTAGTGGACGACCCTAGGGAACAGAAATGGGGCACTTTCAAACTTGGCCTTCTCCCCTCCTTCTCCTCTCCAACCCAAGAGTCACCAGAGGAACTCTAAACATCACAAAGCAAGATTACTGGAAAATCTTTTGCAAACATGCTTCTCTGTGTATTTCCAAACAGTACTACTTTAATTGATTCAAGTTTGCAAAATTAGATTCTAATTTCAAGACAACTCCCTAAACAATTCACCACAGAACAGAACATTGGAATTATGGTAGGTATAATTAAAACGCCAATGCATTCTAATATTGTCTCTTCCTCCATTGCTCCCACCCACAATGGGGTTTTCATAGCAACAAAGAAACAGCTGTATGATCAGCGGGCTTCCATCTGTGAGCCTCCATCTGCAGACTCTTCTGCACTTGTACCAAGCGGATCTGGAAAAGCAAAACACATTCTATTCTTGATTTTACTCTTTTTCTATTATTTCACATGTGCAAAAACAAAAGCTGAGAGATCCATTGGGGTTTTCCCTCAAATTAGTACTTCTAAGAAGTTCCCAGTTTATTTCTGATATTCCTTGGGTCTTCTGGTTAATGCTATTATGGAGAATTCTGAAGCAGTTGAGGAGGGGGTGAGGGACAGAAGAATGAGAATCCTTATCAAGGTAACAACACTGCTGTGGCTGTGCCTCACTCAACATAAAATGAAAGAAAATCCGGAAAAAAAGAAAATCATGACGCACCTCCTACTTCAGAATAGTTGTTATCAAACTTCTTCACTCCCAATACTTCCATCATTCCCCACCATCAACTCCCATTAAAATTCATAAAACAAGTTTATTTCTTTCTTGTCATTTCAGCAGATTTTAAAGCCTAGGGAATATGTTATGTGCAGGAAGTTATAATGTTCTGCAGTAATTCTGATCACTTGGCTATTGCTTCGATCAACTTTTTGGGTATCTGTTCTTTTCAGCAGTTTCTTGAGCCACTGCTGCCATAGGCTCCATATTTATTTAACATGCTTTTAAGAAATAAACTGGCGCCTGGTTGGTGTGGCTCAGTGATTGAGTGTAGACCTATGAACCAGGAGGTCACAGGTTCAATTTCCAATCAGGGCACATGCTCAGGTTGCAGGCTCGATCCTCAGAGTGGGGCATGCAGGAGGCAGCTGATCAATGATTCTCTCTCATCATTGATGTTTCTATCTCTCTCTTCTTCTTTCTTCCTCTGTGAAATCAATAAAAATTATATTTTTTTTAAAAAAAAAAAGAAACTGGCAATCTCTTACACATCCTTCAGTACTCAGTTCAAGTGCCACCTCTTTATAATGTCTTCCCAGATATCTTCAGGAAGAGTTAAATGCTTAAGTAGTCATTTTATTTTTTTTATTGTTGCATATGTTCATATCAATTATATCTCTGATTACAAAGCTATAACTTTTATTTACATGTCTAGCTCCTTGATTAACTGATCATTATTTTCCTATTTTTGTTTATGTCTTCAAACACTAAAATATAAATAAATGAATGAATAAAACTAGTTTCTTGATTTTTAGTAACTCATATATTGTTCAGCAAAATGAACCAAACAAGCAAAAACTCTATGACAGGGGTCCTCAAACTTTTTAAACAGGGGCCAATTCACTGTCCCTCAGACCGTTGGAGGGCTGGACTATCGTTTTAAAAAAAACAACTATGAACAAATTCCTATGCTCACTGCACATATCTTATTTTGAAGTAAAAAAAAACAAAACGGGAACAAATACAATATTTGTATTTGCATGTGACCCGCGGGCCATAGTTTGAGGACCCCTGCTCTATGAAGTACAGTAAGACATCCATTGTCCAAAATACTCTCTATAATCCATGAACAGAGAGAGTGTATTTCTTTGGAGAAATCAACTACAAAGATAAATTCAAATTCTCATTTTAGCTCCTCATTACTACCTTCTCTCCAACCATATTTTTGCCATTTTTTAAATATAAAGTATAAGAAACTACCTCTAATTATGTAACTGGCAGCTTGCTTTACCTTGTCAAACTTCAATTTCCCCAATCAAGGCTCATAGAGTTGGTATAGGATTTAGTGGGGTAATGCATAGTGCATGTAACAACACTTTTTACAGTGCTGGGCCGATAGTGAGGGTGAACAGAACGCCACTATCATTTGTTTTGATGTCTTCCTATTCTCACTATACAAAGCCATTAACACAGCCGTTGGCCATAAAAAAAAAGATGATCAACAGGAAATGACAGGTAAAATGTGAAATAAAACCCATCTTTGAAGAGTAACAATATATTTTATTTATATCAAATCCACAGGTAATCTATCTAAAGGAGCTGCAAAGAGATCACTATGGTGCCAACTGGGGTAATCTGGAGGCTGTGGAGATGAGACAGGATGAGAAATACCTAAAGATGAGACCTTGAAGGGTCTTGGGTGTAAGGAATTTAGGCTTTTTCATGAAAGCCATTGAGAGACATCAAAGAATAGATGGGAAAGTGACATAACCAGATTGGCATCACAGCAGATGATTCCAGCTGAAGTGTAGAGAATGAACCACATGCAGAGATACCCAAACTTTGTCACCCATTGTAAATACTCTAACATAGCAACCTAGTGCACTTAAACACAGAAAGAGAACTAAAGAATAATTTCACAAAACAACATAACGTGGTACTAAATGTGATACACTGTTACTTTCTACTCTGTGTCAGTTTTTAAAATTCTGGTCTTGGCCCACTAAATTTATTTTACAACCCTCTATTGGGATGTGACCCGTGGTTTGAAAACCCCTGGATAAAAAGAAACAGACTGGAATCAGGGAGATCAGATAGGACGTTGTTGCTGTAATTCAAACAATAAGAGATGTGGACCTCAGCTAAGGCAATATAATGAAAAGGATCTGGTATCTCTTGTCTTATTACTAACGCTCTGTTTCTTTCACATGCTATAACCTAGTTAAGTAAGCTTGGCAATGTTGGTGCACTTCTGAGATAATCATCATTTGAGTGCCTGCCATGTTTCACACCGTGCAAAGAACTCTATACCTATATTACCTCTAATCCTGACTACAACACTGCAGGGCAGTTATTATTACCTCTACTTTACAGATAGGAACACCGATAGCCCAGGGACATTAAGCAGATTTGCCAAGTTCACACAGATAGAAATTAACAGAGAGGTACACGGCCAATCTGTTTAGCTCTAGTTAATTCATATCAACTATTGTATGCTAGCCTATTGAATTAATACATCGCAGTACTTGTTGAAGATTATTTAGCTTATTTCCAGCTCTTTGGTGCTATAAACAATGCTGCTAATGTGCAAGAGTTTGTTATAGTGGAATTCCTGAATCATAAAGTGGTCTTTGTTATAAATATATTTTATCCTTATTAAGAAATATCAATTAATTTCATTTTATTTATTTATTTATTTAATCAATAGAATTATTTGTTCATAGCGGCTTATAAATCACATTGTGAGGCTACAATATTTTAAATATTATTTAAATACGGTAAATTTTTCTAGCAATATGATTTTGTCATATGTTTGGGGAAAAAAGGTAAGATAAATCCTGTGTAAGTTTTGTTACAATATAACAGAAGTGTTTTCTGTAATATATTAAGTTTAGTATAAAAGATGATGGATATCTCCCACAAGTTACTCATTTACCCAGAAACACTGTACTGTAAATGTATAAGTGGATTTTTATTTTATTTTTATTTTATTTTTTTTAAATATATTTTATTGATTTTTTACAGAGAGGAAGGGAGAGAGATAGAGAGTCAGAAACATCGATGTTAATATCAGCAAGCATGCACTAGGCCAGACAGTATCACCTTCTTTCAACTTTAAGCTCTCTGTTCATAACCTCCGCTATCACCATCCTTCTATCCTGCTTCTTGTTCAATAGTTAGTAACTAAGTCACACTTCCTTGAAGGGGAAAAATTTGAATGACAATATATTCAAAATACAAAGCCAGAAAGGAAAAAGGGTTATAACAGAAGATAACAGCAGCAAATAAAGTAAAACAAATTTAAAACAGAAAAAAAATAAGTAAAAATTTAAATGGCAATAGTGTTAAGGTAATGAGAATAAAACAAAGTAAGAGATAAAAATAAATTTAAAGTTGTAGAAGCAGGTAAACTAAAGTAGAAGTTTTAAAGTACTTGCCTATATCAGAGCACAGATACATATTAAAATATTACTTATTTTCTGCAATAAAACAGAAGACACCCTTAATATATAACCAAACAGAACAAATCAAGGGAAAGAGAAGGAAAAAAATGTAGCCCTTGTCAGTTTGGCTCAGTGGATAGAGCCTCAGTCCATAGACTAAAGGGTCACAGGTTCCATTCTGGTCAAAGACATGTGCCTAGGTTGCAGGTTCCATCCTGGCCCAGTCAAGGTGTATGCGGGAGGCAACCAATCAATGGATGTGTCTCTCTCACATCTCTCTCTCTCTCTCTCTCTCTCTCTCTCTCTCTCTCTCTCTCTCTCTCTCTCTCTCTCTCTCTCTCTCCCCTTCCCTTTCATTCTCTAAAAATCAATGGAAAAATATTGTCAGGTGACAATTAACAAAAAAAATGGAGAAGAAAAAAATGTGCCGCCTCACTGAAGGGAAGCTTCATGCTGCAGAGTATCTCACTGCAGAACATGGAGACAGCCATTAGGAGCTCTTTCTAATTCTTACCATTCTATTGTTACAGATTATGCTTTAAAACAGCCATCAAAGGGCATTATGTTCCTGTTGAAGAAAAGGGAACCCTCCTTCACAGCTTCAGCTAAAGGTAAAAAAGTAGAAGTCAACTCACATTATAATACTCATCCTCTTTTTTCAAATATAGTGATTTTAAATCTCAATCCACACCCTTAGGTCAATAAAATACTATAACTTAATCGCCTATAACTCAACTGCATTTCAACATAAACCCCCATCATGTCACATGACAGAAGCTAATTTCTATTACTATACCGTGACCTCGCTTCCTCTTATCTTCAAGTCTAAGTTCTAGGCGCCTGACCAAGTCTGAAGGCATGGCAGAGTGAGTGACACTCTTCTTCTGCCCACAGGAGTACGTACTAATCTATGCATTATCATGTTTGATCATCAACTTGATCCCTGGAATACTTTAGAGAGCCCTCGGCTCTCTGCTTGGCTCTTTTAGGACGGAGTCTTCTCTACTACTTCTAAAAAATCTCTCCTCTAGGACTCAGGGGCCATCCTGGTGCATCTGTGCAAAAGTAGAAGCCTAGAATCTTGTTGAAATGTTGCCATGATGGATACCAAGCTGTTTTCTAGTGTCTCTCAGGTCCATCTAGTGTTCATTACCTTCATGGGACTGTCTGGGAAGCAGGTTCCAGGGCCCCACTGTCCAGGATGCAGAACCTCTCTCTTTCTTAGCCCAAGGAAATCTTTCTATTGTCCAGAGAGAGCTCCACACTCCTCAAATCCATGCCGCCTGTTTCTCTTAAATCTTAGATCTTTAACGTATTCAATCCAAAAAGCATCTAGGAAACAATAAGCTTTGGCTACCAAATTGAATGACAGGAGAGGAAATGAAAAATATTTGGAGAAAAATGTTGGATAATTTTAGAAATATGTTCCTATTATATAGTCTTTTCCCTTCCTCATTATCTTACTCATCTCCAAACATTTTGAACTAAATTCAAAAGGTTGTTGTTTACTTTGATTTCTTATTTTTAAGATTTTTAGAAACACAGTTTCCCCTTTTCATTTATAGTAACATTCTTTTTGCATATTAATATTGCATATTAATAGAATATTAATAGTTTCAGGTTAACACAACACAATTTCCTGGGTTAAAAAATGTTGCCCCTATCCTTTCTGAGTTTCTGTGCTAAAATTTGGGGGTTGGGCTTTTAAGCTTAATTTTAAAAGAAGACCTAACCTTACTACACTTTTGATGAAAATGCATTTTTCATTGTCTCCCTTTGATATTAAAATAATCTTAAATTTTAGAACTTTCTTTTCATCTTGAATTGAAACCAGCTTTAGAAAACGGGTGAAAGGAATGGGAAGAGAGTCTTCTCCTTAGTATCAAGTCTACAGATGTGGAATCAAAGCTTATGTTTATAAGACAATTTCCAACAACATTATACTGTTTAGTTTATACCTCTCTTTTTTCTCCCACATCTAATGGATGGAAAAGAACTAGGTGTTGCCCACTGACAGCCAATTAAGAGTCTGTTGTGTAAAAACTCCTCAGAGGAGCTGGACAAGGGGGTTTGAAATATTTCTTTTGATGTAGTTTCAGAGGGCAATGGCAGCACTACTTAAAACTGAACATCTATAATTTGAAACCTTCATCTCATTTATCATTCTTGACATTTTTTTTCACATTAACAATTCAGAGCTCCAGTTCATGCAAATCTTCCCAATGATTCTGACTTAAACATTCAAAAAATCAATATAAAGAAATGCAATCTATGATATATACTTTTGTTCAAGGATAAATATATATATATATATATATATACATATATATATATATATATATGCCACCCTAGTAGGAGGAATGTAAATATATTAATAGGAGAAGCATAAAGAAAAAGAAAGTAGGCATTTGGACTTTTCCACATCTTCTTATTTCTACAAATCACTCCCAATTTCCCATATTAAGATTCACATACAATAATACAATTACTAATTGCTCCACTGAAATTGCTTCATTAAATTTTTCCATCCATTTTTTTAACACAAAATCTACACATCAAATGAAGGCTCTCATTATATATTATCATTGACAATAGCATAAAGGGTACATCCATAATGGGTTCCTAGAGAATATAATCAAATTAACTAAACGAGAAAAATAATCATAAAGACTAAAGAAGCTTCAAGAATAGAAAAAAGAGAGGATGTGAAAGAACAAATTAATAATAAGGCTTCTGAAAATCTACAATGTGGAGTTCTTTGTTTTGTTGTTGTTGTTTTACTATATGCTTCCCAACAGAAGTTAAAATACATCCATTCCAATTAGGAATAGCCAATTATGTAAATTTGCACTCTTAACATAGACTTCTGATTGAGACCATGAGAAAGAACAAGCAGATGGAGAGACCCTTGGGAGAGCTGGTGTAAATAAAAGCTTGTGAGACAAAAAGGATCCTTTCACACAAGGGGAAAATCCAAGCTTTTTCATCAAACAGTATTCTTATTGTGCATTTAACTATTTTAATAAAGAGTGCAATACAAATGTGCAATAATAAGTTGAGTCTACCAACATATTCAACCTTTCAAAACAATGTCCAAGTCTGTGTTAATAATTTAGTATGATTGATTACTTTGGAGAAAAGAAGATTCTCCATTCAGAAGGCCACTTTTTATCACCCGCATTCATCTCTGAATTCAGAGCTTAAACTCACTTCGAGCTAGTAGGCCAGAGATTGAGATTTTAGCCATTTTCTCATGGGCCTTACAAACCACAGCAGCGATGCTCATTTGGACATGAGCATGATGATGGTAATGTACTCACTGCTAATATTCATTCCATCATCCTCTAAGAAGTAGAAGGGAAAAACATGAGGTGGGTGAGATTTTATCTTACATACTAGAGGCCCAGTGCACGAAATTCGTGCAGGGGGGGGGGTCCCCCTCAGCCCAGCCTGCACCCTCTCCAATCCGAGACCCCTTGGGGGATGTCCGACTGCTGGTTTAGGCCGATCCCAGGTCAAAACCAGCAGTCAGACATCCCTCTCACAATCCTGGACCACTGGCTCCTAATCACTCACCTGCCTGCCTGCCTGGTCACTCCTAACTGCCCTCCTCCCCGCCGGCCTGATCACCCCTCACTGCCTCTGCATGCTGGCCTGATCACACCTATCTGCCCCCACCCCCCGCCCCCGCCAGCCTGGTCGCCCATAACTGCCCCCTGCTGCCAGCCAGGTCGCCCCCAACTGCCCCCTCCCTGCCAGCCTGGTTGCCCCTGCCTCCCCACTGGCCTGGTTGCCCCCAACAGCACCCTCCCCACTGGCCTGGTCACCCCTGTCTCCCATGCCAGCCTGGTTGCTCCCAACTGCCCCCCCCCACCTGCTGGCCTAATCGCCCCCAACTGCCCCCCCCCCCCGCCAGCCTGGTCGCTCCCAACTGTCCCCCCTGCCGGCCTGGTTGCCCTTCATGGCCTCCCTGCCAGCCTGGTTGCCCCACGCAGCCTGCTGTTCAGTTGTTTGGTCGTCCCTCACTAATCCCCCTGCCAGCCTGGTCGTAGGCAGTCATCTTGTGAGGGTGTGAGGGTTAATTTGCATATTACCTCTTTATTATATAGGACTAGAGGCCCAGTGCACAAAAATTTGTGCACTCGGGGGGGTCCCTCAGCCCAGCCTGTGCCCTCTCACAGTCTGGGACCCCTTGGGAGATGTCCACCTGCTGGCTTAGGCCTGCTCCCCAGGTGATTGGGCCTAACCTGGCAGTCAGACATCCCTCTGGAAGCCTGGGAGCCCTCGAGTGATGTCCGCTTGCCAACGGGCAGCAGGCCTAAGTGCTGCTGAGGAGGTGGGAGAGGCTCCCGCCACCACTGCTGCGCTGGCAGCTGGCAGCCTGGCTTGTGGCTGAGCAGAGCTCCCCCTGTGGGAGCGCACTGACCACCAGGGGGCATCTCCAGCATTGAGCGTCTGCCCCCTGGTGGTCAGTGTGTGTCATAGTGACCAGTCATTCCCAGTCGTTCTGCTGTTAGGGTCAATTTGCATATTACTCTTTTATTATATAGGATTATTTTACCATGTGATAGCTTTTATCCTGTGTCTTTTTTTTTTTTTTAACTTGTCTTCTCTCTGCCCTCCCCATCTTTACCCTTTACAACCACTTCAATACCTCCTAATGGTGCCTCTCATGAGCTAATGTAAATAAGCTAGTGGGTATTTTTCCTATGTTTCTTCCTGGCCATTAAAATATTGAAGGGAGATCTTGCATTATCAGAAGTTAAATCATTCTAGAAAGCTACTGCTAACAAAAGACTCTGGCCTTGGCATAGAAATTCACAAGTAAGTGGAATAAAAGAAAGTGTAAAGAAATAAAACTTAATATAAACTGGAGTATAATACATGATGAAGGTGATGTTTAAGTCAGTGGGAAGAGATGGTTTATTTCATAAATGGGGCTAGAACAACTGGTGGAAAATGAAGTTGAGCCCTTAATTCATACCAAATGCAAAAATAAATTTCAGATGAATTGTGGGGAGCCGATATAGGGTTAAGCCTGGGACTGACCTGTTGGCAAAGTCACAAACAGGTTTTCCGAGTCTTAAACAACCCAATCTGAGAGGTGGCCACTGATTTACAGGTGCTATCATTTAAAAAATAAAAAAGGGGGAATTTGCCGGAAGCTGGTCCATCCTTGCTTCTTGACACAGCCACTGCAGGGAAGAAACATCTGCACAGCATATGTTTCAAGGGACCTGGGGTATATGGCATACGGTTCTTAGTATGTTTGCTCCCCTTCTTAGCGCTATGTGTTTTAACCAAGGTCACCTCTCCGAGAAAGGTTGTTTTCCCAGGTGAGGATTTTTCCCTGGAGTTAGGGATTAACAGGACTAAGGAAGGGAATAAATCAGTAAAACCCCTTAACTAAGTGCCAGGCAGGTAGTTAATCACTTTAACTATGAAAAATTATGCTTAAGCTAAATAATCGTTACTTAGGATAATCTCCTTCAGTTACTTTCTTGTAGCTTAACAGAACAATAGAGTAGTGACTTTGGAATGGAGATAACAAATGCCCTAACCTTTAGAATAGAATGGATAGGATTAAAATCAACTGGTATAAATACAGATGTAACAGGAAAAAGGAGAGAGAACCTCACTATGCTGATCAACTGAACGCTGCCTCCATGTCATTCCTTCTTCGCCAACTCCATCCACACCTTTGGGAACCCCTGAACCTGTTGGGGCTGGACCCCAACAATGAATTAAAGATTTATGTGTAAAAATTAAAATAATATAATTCTTTAAAATTTCTATATGTACAATCCTAGAGACAGGGAGACTGTTTTACCAATTCTGTGAACCAGACACACAAAAATGAAAATATAGATGTACAGAAATATTTATTTATTTATTTATTTATTTATTTATTTATTTTTTGTTTGTTTTATTTTTATTTTTATTTATTGCTTAAAGTATTACAAAGGGTATTACATATGTGTCCATTAATCCCCCCGCCCTAGACAGTCCCCTAGGCTCCCCTATCCCCCAGTGTCTTATGTCCATTGGTTATGCTTATATGCATGCATACAAGTCCTTTAGTTGATCTCTTACCCCCCTACCTCCTGCCCCCCAACCCTCCCTGGCCTTCCCGCTGCAGTTTGACAATCTGTTTGAGGCAGCTCTGCCTCTGTATCTATTATTGTTCAAAAGTTTATAATGGTCTCTATTATCCATGAATGAGTGAGATCATGTGGTATTTTTCCTTCATTGACTGGCTTATTTCACTTAGCATAATGCTCTCCAGTTCCATCAATGACATTGCAAATGGTAAGAGTTCCTTCCTTTTTAGAGCAGCATAGTATTCCATCGTGTAGATGTACCACAGTTTTCTAATCCATTCATCTACTGATGGGCACTTAGGCTGTTTCCAGATCTTAGCTATGGTGAATTGTGCTGCTATGAACATAGGGGTGCATATATCCTTTCTGATTGGTGTTTCTGGTTTCTTGGGATATATTCCTAGAAGTGGGATCACAGGGTCAAATGGGAGTTCCATTTTCAGTTTTTTAAGGAAACTCCATACTGTCTTCCATAGTGGCTGCACCAGTCTGCATTCCCACCAGCAGTGCACAAGTGTTCCTTTTTCTCAACATCCTCTCCAGCACTTGTCGTTTGTTGATTTGTTGATGATAGCCAGTCTGACAGGTGTGAGATGGTACCTCATTGTTGTTTTGATTTGCATCTCTCAGATGATTAGTGACTTTGAACATGTTTTCATATGTCTCTTGGCTTTCTGAATGTCCTCTTTGGAAAGTGTCTATTTAGGTCCTTTGCCCATTTTTTGATTGGGTTGTTTATCTTTCTTTTGTTAAGTTGTATGAGTTCCCTATAAATGTTGGAGATTAAACCCTTATCAGTGATAGCATTGGCAAATATGTTCTCCCATGCAGTGGGCTTTCTTGTTGTTTTGTTGATGGTTTCTTTTGCTGTGCTGAAGCTTTT
This sequence comes from Myotis daubentonii, assembly GCF_963259705.1. NCBI lineage: Eukaryota > Metazoa > Chordata > Mammalia > Chiroptera > Vespertilionidae > Myotis > Myotis daubentonii. The sequence continues at coordinate 80,900,994 of NC_081843.1, forward strand.
TATTTTGATGTAGTCCCATTTGCTTATTTTCTCTTTAGTTTCCAATGCCCTAGGAGCTATATCAGTGAAAAAGTTGCTTCGGCATATGTCTGAGATTTTGTTGCCTTTGGATTCCTCTAATATTTTTATGGTTTCCCGTCGTATATTTAAGTCCTTTATCCACTTTGAGTTTATTTTTGTGTATGGTGTAAGTTGGTGGTCTAGTTTCATTTATTTGCATGTATCTGTCTAATTTTCCCAACACCATTTATTGAAGAGACTGTCTTAACTCCAAAGTATGTTCTTGCCTCCTTTTTCAAATAATAATTGAGCATATTGGTTCGGGTCAATTTCTGAATTCTCTATTCTATTCCATTGATCTATATGTCTGTTCTTGTGCCAGTACCAGGCAGTTTTGAGAACAGTGGCTTTGTAATACAGCTTGGTATCTGGTATTGAGATCCCACCTACTTTGTTCTTCTTTCTCAGGATCAATGCAGCTATTTGGGGTCTTTTGTTATTCCAGATGAATTTTTGGAGAGTTTGTTCTAAGTCTGTGAAATATGCCATTGGTATTTTAATGGGGAGTGTGTTGAATTTATAGATTGCTTTGGGTAGTATGGACATTTTAATGATGTTGATTCTACCAATCCATGAACATGGTATGTTCTTCCATCTCTTTATGTCTTCCTCTCTCTCTTTTCAACATCCTGTAGTTTTCTGAGTAGAGGTCTTTTACTTCTTTAGTTAAGTTTATTCCTAGGTATCTTAATTTTTTTTTGGTATGATGGTAAATGGGATTGTTTTTTTTAGTCTCTCTTTCTGTAAGTTAACATTGGTGTATAGAAATGCCACAGATTTCTTGGCATTAATTTTGTATCCTTCTACATTGCCAAATTCATTTATTAAGTCTAATAGTTTTTTTATGGAGTCTTTAGGATTTTTTATATACAATATCATGTCATCTGCAAATAAGGACAGTTTTACTTCTTCTTTTCCAATTTGGATGCCTTTTATTTCTTCTTCTTGTCTAATCTCAATGGCTAATACTTCCAGTACTATGTCGAACAGGAGTGGTGAGAGTGGGCATCCCTGTCTTGTTCCTGTTCTTAAGGGAAATGGTTTTAGTTTTTGCCCATTGAGTATGATGTTGGCTGTGGGCCTGTCATATATGGCTTTTATTATGTTGAGGTATGATCCTTCTATTCCCACCTTGTTGAGAGTTTTTATCACAAATGGGTGTTGGATTTTCAAATGCTTTTTCTACACCAATTGATATGACTATGTGGTTTTTTTCTCTCAATTTGTTTATGTGATGTATCACATTTACTGATTTTCAGATATTGTACCATCCTTGCATCCCTGGGATAAATCCTACTTGGTCGTGGTATATGATCTTTCTGATGTACTGCTGGATCCGATTTGCTAAGATTTTGTTGAGGATTTTGGCATCTATGTTCATGAGGGATATTGGCCTGTAATTCTCTTTCATTGTGTTGTCTTTACCTGGTTTTGGTATTAGGGTGATGCTGGCTTCATAGAATGAGCTTGAAAGTGTTCCTTCCTCTTGAATTTTCTGGAATAATCTGAGGAGGATAGGTTTTAGTTCTTCCTTGAATGTTTGGTAAAACTCCCCTGTGAAGCCATCTGGCCTCGGGCTTTTGTTTGCTGGAAGCTTTTTGATTACTGCTTCAATTTCTTTCATAGTTATTGGCCTATTGAGATTTTTAGATTCTTCCTGATTGAGTTTTGGAAGGTTATATTTTTCTAGGAATGTGTCCATTTCCTCCAGGTTGTCTAGTTTGTTGGAGTAGAGTTGTTCATAGCATTTTTTAACAATCATTTGTATTTCTGTGGGGTCTGTCGTCATTTTGCCTCTATCATTTCTGATTTTGTTTATTTGGGTCCTCTCTCTTTGCTTCTTGGTGAGCCTGGCTAGAAGTTCATCAATCTTGTTTATCCTTTCAAAGAACCAGCTCTTGGTTTCATTGATCTTTTGTATTTTTTTTTTTGTATCTATGTCATTTATTTCTGCTCTAATCTTTATTATCTCCTTTCTTCTGCTCACTCTGGGCTTTTCTTGTTGATCTCTTTCTAATTCTTTGAGTTGTAGAGTTAGATGATTTACTACCATTTTTTCAGATTTTTTTGAGGTAAGCCTGTAGAGCTATAAACTTCCCTCTCAGGAGTGCGTTCATTGTGTCCCATAGGTTTTGGATTGTTGTGTTTTCATTGTCATTAGTTTCCAGGATGTTTTTAATTTCTTTTTTGATCTCATTGGTAACCCAATCAATATTTAATAACATGCTATTCAGCTTCCAAATGTTTGAGTGTTTTGGATTGTTTTTATTATAGTTTATTTCTAATATTATGCCATTGTGGTCTGAGGAGATGCTTGGTATGATTTCAATCTTCTTGAATTTGGGGAGACTTTGCTTGTGACCCAATATGTGGTCTGTTTTTGAAAATGTCCCATGAGCACTTGAGAAAAATGTATATTCTGCAGCTTTGGGGTGAAAAGTTCTGAAGATGTCAATTAAGTCCATCTGATCTAGTCAGTCATTTAGGATTTCTATTTCTTTGCTGATTTTCTGTCTAGAGCAGGGGTCCTCAAACTACGGCCCGTGGGCCACATGCAAATACAAATATTGTATTTGTTCCCGTTTTGTTTTTTTACTTCAAAATAAGATATGTGCAGTGTGCATAGGAATTTTTTCATAGTTTTTTTTAAACTATAGTCCGGCCCTCCAACGGTCTGAGGGACAGTGAACTGGCCCCCTGTTTAAAAAGTTTGAGGACCCCTGGTCTAGAGGATTTATCCAGTGATGTCAGTGGTGAATTAAAGTCCCTTACTATGATTGTATTGTTGTCAATCTCTCCCTTGATATCTTCCAGGAGTTTTTTTTTTTTATGTATTTGGGTGCTCTGAGGATATTTTTCCATTGAGTTTTAAAGAGACTGGAAGAGAGAGGGAAAGACAGAGGGAAATGTCAATGTGAGAGAAACACATTGATTAGTTGCCTCTGCATGAGCTCCGACCAGGGCCCAGGCCAGGTAGGAGCCCCCAACCGAGTTATGTGCCCTTGACCAGAATTGAACCCAGAACCCTTCGGTCCACGGGCTGACACTCTATCCACTGACCCAAACCGGCTAGGGCAGAATTCTTTTTTTTTTTTAATATTTTTATTTATTTCAGAAAGGGAGAGGGAGACAGAAATAGAAATATCCGCCGAAACCGGTTTGGCTCAGTGGATAGAGCGTTGGCTTGCGGACTGAAAGGTCCCAGGTTCGATTCCGGTCAAGGGCATGTACCTGGGTTGTGGGCATATCCCCAGTGGGAGATGTGCAGGAGGCAGCTGATCGATGTTTCTCTCTCATCGGTGTTTCTAACTCTCTATCTCTCCCTTCCTCTCTGTAAAAAATCAATAAAATATATTTAAAAAAAAAAAAAAAGAAAAAGAAATATCCATGATGAAAGAATCATTGATTGGCTGCCTCTTGCAAGCCCCACACTGCATATCGACACCACAACCTGAGCATGTACCTTGACTGGAAATCGAACTATGACCTCCTGGTTCATAGGTCAATGCTCAACCACTGAGCCACACCAGCCAGGCAAGAATTCTTACATAAATGTCATTATATTCATAAAATGAATTTGGCAGTATTAAAAAGAATGCATTAGACAGACACCAATTAATTTGGAGGCTTTTCTCTAGTGTATGGTTCAGCAAGGAAATCAAGATTCAGGGAAGCTTATGTGATATGCCCGTTTTTTTTACTGAGAAAAATATACTGCATGTGAATGATTGCTTGTCTTTTTCGTTCTTTTTAAAAATGACATTGCTATTTATATAATTCACCCTTTCAAAGTGTACAAATCCGCATGTCATTTATTTTTACATTCATCTTAAACTTTCATGGAAAACTACAAAAGGCATCCCAGAGCACAGGAGGACCTCTCCCCACGCTGAGGACAGAAACAGAGACACATCAGAAGCTTATCCTTGACCTATAGGCACAGTTGAAAGATCAGACATTAAAAATCGGTGGCTACTGTGCCATGCAGATGCATTCAGGATTGCCCAGGGTGCTGTCCGAGAAGCATCTCACAAATGGGTTTGAAAACCCAAAGAATAAAGTGCTAACTATAACCAAAATGCATATTCTTCCTAGCCCACTCCCTGGAGAAATTCTGGTGAAGAAAAAGACACTTCCAAAACATTATATTATCAACAAGTAATGCGCTACCCAGCTAAAAAAGAATGTGTGAATAAAACTCTTCTACCAAACCCTGTACTCTGCCTTCTCCAGCCTTTTTCCACTTCTCCTTGGTTAGGCATTGGATCTTGGCTAAACCAATATGTTCTGATTTTTTCCCCCTATTTCTTTTCAAACCACATTAACTCACACAGGAGCCAAAACTCTTCACTAAAGAATAATTTATGACAGAACAACTAGCATTTTAAACAAAGTCGTTTTGGGGGAGGAGGGAGAAAAGCTAGGAGGTCAGGAGTTTATCCCCGAGCACAGCATGCTGGCAGCCTCCTCTCTATGGGCTGGCCTGCTGGGATTATCACATTACAGCCAGGGCCTGTGCCAAGGCCAGAAACAATACCATCCCGGTCCTTTTCATCCCCCTCCCCAATGGTCTCTCAGAGCCACCGAGCCTACAGAGCAGGCTCGCTGCTCCAAGGACCCGGGTCCTGCAGAAGGGCTTGGTTTTCAGCAGTAGGAAAGTTACTGAAATGTAGGAAGCTTGGCTGCCTCCTGAAGAGAGGCCATGTTGCTGGGATAAGTGATCCTTAAGCACATCATGTGGTTCAATTGAAGGCAATGCGGTCCACCAACAAAAGCTCTAAGTGGCGCTGGGCAAGACAAGGACCAACCAGCACAATACAAAAGGATGACTCACTAGACTTCCTACACACATGCTTGGCATCTCCCTTCCACTCACAAATCACAGGCAGACGCTGTGGGTCATGACACTGAATTTCACTCCTAGGTCACCTTGTCAGCCAGACAGGTTCAAGGCCAAGGTGTCTGACCCAGATGCAATGAACTCAGAGCTGGCATGCAACCTTGGGCAGTGGGACAAAAAACAAAGCCAACTGGGAGGAGCTTGGGGTGCTGGGGGGAGGGGGATTTCCAGATCTGTGTGGTGGATGTCACTGGAGGCAAAGGTTGAACCAGAACTGACAAAAACCCTATTTCTCCTTCTTCTATTATAGGGAAAGTCTCAGCTTCTCTGTAGAAAGTGAGAGCATTTAGTAAATGCTCCCCCTGCCCCCGTGGGGGGGTGGGGGGTGGGGACTGGTGGTGAGTGTAGGAATAGACGGTGCATTGGCACCTGCTTGAGCAGGAGGGGATGTTTTGGACGTGTGCAGGTGGAGACAGCTGCTCCTATAGTGGAGAACCCATGTCCCAGGCATGGCCCTTCCTCCTCCTGCCTCTCCAGGGTCTCTGACCAGAGACAGCTGTCGGTGTCCGCATGCTCAGTGTCACTGGCTGGTGCGTCTGCGGAGAATCATGCTGCACTGGCTCCGGAATCCTGTAAGCCAGATGGTGAGTCTGGGGTCTGTGTGCTGAGGGAGTTGCTGCCATCTACAAACGGGCCTCCCTGGGGATTGACTGAGCTGCCACAGAGGGAACAGGCTCGTGCAAATGTCCTTGGTGTGGTCAACTGTGGTTTACTTGGCAAGGCTACCTGCCCTGTGCAGTATATGAATCAGATCCATAAGTGTCACTCCAGTCAGCTCTGCAAATGCTTCCAGCAGAATTCCCCCAATGGCTTATTAACTGTACATATTTTGTATTTCAAGAGCCAGTGTTCTCTTGGAAGACAGTGAGGTATACCAATAATTATATTAGATTCCTCATGTCACATATGCTATTTATTATGACTATAAACTGTATAATATCTAATGACTTTTCTCCTAGATAAAGTTAATTTAATCCACTCATTTTCCATTTACTGGCTTTTCAGTTTCAATGGGGAAAATAAAAACAAAAGTGGAAAATGAATTATTTTTGTTTTATGAGAATTAATATAGCTAAGAAAATATCCCCTTCTAGGCCGGTAATGATAGGCCACTGCCTGGCTCCAGCCGCGGATATTGTTTCAAACGTTACAGCATTTTGCTGATGAACATGCCCCACTGAATTCCTAACCATTAATTTTCTAAATTGTACTTTTTAAACTTGACAAGACTTGTTTGGATACGGAATTATATCCTCTTCTAAACGTCTTCCTTCTGAATTTATTTTTCCTTAAAGGAATATTTCCCTGCTTTGTACAACTTTCTTAATAGTCAGATATTCTCAGTTTGCTTCGCAGCCTCCTCTATCTCCATGTGTTAATTTTTGCATCTGAAAGATGGATGCTAAAGGCCAGTTTCACAGTCAGAAGGTGTTGCCTTATGAAAGAAGGAAAGGAAATAAGATATCAGAGCAGGTCTGACCCAGGCTCTCATGTTGGTCTGGGGCTCCATTCCCCAGATTTTTCTTAAAAAGGACCAGGTCAGATGCAGACCCAAGAACCACAGATACATCTTCCAAGCTTGACTGTTTATGCTCTGCAGATAAGATCTCACAGTACAGGGCTTGTCGCATCCAACTTCTTGTCAGTCTATACAGAAATCCCACTGTAGAAATCACTTTCCAGGACCAGAAAGAGAAAGATTTTTTAAGAATATAGAGCTTTACGTCAACATTTACTAGAATATATATAATTTTTTATTATCATGTCCCGGGTGCCCCAAAATCCTAAAGTTCATCCCATAGTAACATTTTGGCTGCTACTAAGAAGACCACAACTTTGGAAAGGAAAGGGCTGCCTCCTTTAATAAAAGTATGAGAGAAAAACAAGGTAAAAAATGATTAAAGGCAACAGAGACCTAAAATGTATCTACTAATATTAGACATTAATGTTTAATACTAACCTTTAATATTGAGCTTCTGATATTTTACCTATTTCTTATTACGAAAAAATCTTGTCATAAAGAAAACAATCACTGAATTCTCTTTGCTTCTATCTAGTATATTTTTGCTGAAAATCAGTAGGTTTCAAACTTTCATGACCCTTCATATTACCAACCTTATCACAGGTATTTGCACTTGGTGCTGCCAGCAATACTAGTTTCAGTCATTTTAAATATAAAACCTGCTCATGAAGTTGGTTTCAAATCCCTCTAGTGGAGAAATCACCTATTAAATCTCTCCCTCTGCAGATTGAGTGTTGCCCTATGTTCTGGAATTAAGTATTTAACATTTCCAACAAGTGGCTAAAGACAATGAAGATAGTTGTATTTTGGAGCATTTTGCTGTATCTCCTAACCCAGCAGAGGCCCATTTTATAGGCCCTAAAAAAACCTCAGTAATGTATAGAAAAATGAAAAGGTACAGGTTGGGCAGTGGTCTATTCTAGAAGAGATTGTCAGCAATTGAGAGTTGGGTCTTACAGAAACGTGAGGCCCGAAGAGAAATTACTGAGGAAGTTATAGCAGTAACTTTCTCCATCTTATCGTGTCCTCCGCTATTCTTTTCTGCTCTCTACTCTGCCCCCTCTCCTGTCTTCTTTATTTTCTCCTTTAAATTTCTAAACCCTCTCTTTCCCTTCCTCTATTTCCCATTTTCTTTTCTCCCTATCTTCCTACTATTTCCTAGCTCTTTCTCCCATCTCTTCTTTTCTGCTTTTCTCCTTTAATTTCTTTTTTGCCTTCCCCTTTTTGAGCTCTATAAGAAAATCCCACCTTTGTAAGGAAAGTACAGTAGTCATGGGAGCCCTCAAGAGGAAGTGTCTGCATGATCTATTGTTTCCCATTCTTTTGCTTTCAAACTACCTATGTCTTTATATTTGAAGTGTCTGCTGTTAGTGGTGCATATTTGGGTCATGCATGTGTGAGCACAAGTATGTTTTAATACATTCTGTTAACTTCTTTTAATTGGAATGTTAGACCATTTATACCAAATCTAATTATTGATAAAGTTGAAATTAACTTTATCATTTTGGACACAGACAACAGTGTGGTGAAGAATGGAGCGGGGAGGGAGGTGGTGGGAAGGGGGGTAGAATAAGGGGTATCTGAGACATAGGAGACACAGGACATAGGAGATCGTGTTCAATTCCTGGTCAGGGCACATGCCCGGGTTGCAGGCTCTGTCCCCAGTGGGAGGCGTGCAGGAGGTAGCCAATCGATGAATCTCTCTCATCCTTGATGTTTCTATCTCTCTCGCCCTCTCCCTTCATCTCTGAAATCGATAAAAATATACTTTTAAAAAATAGTGTCAATAATAAAAAAAGGAGTGGGGAAAAAAGCAAACTAGTTTATTTTGATAAAAAGTCAAAGTCTGGTTACCTTTGGGATTGAGGAGATGCCTGAGTAGAAGCATAGAGATGATTCTGGGAGAGGCTGGGACTGTGCATATCTTGATCTAATTACAAAAATGTATGCATAAAAGGAAGAGAATGGTTTCATTAAGACTATCAACTATGAAAAGACATATGGTGTTATTCATAGGTAAAAAATAATAACAAAAATCTTCTGTTCCTCTTCAGAGAACATAAATTAAAAAAAATACTTTTGCATTTAATGTCATAAAAATTTAAACTTCTATGTAGAAAAAAAATACTCTGGATAATTGACAAGGTAAATCATACACTGCTTTTCAAAAATTGCAACTATCCTTAAGATATAATGATTTGCCTACAAATAAATATAATAATAAATAGTTATCACCTATGGCCGGAAAATTTGGAGAGAAAAAATACAAATGACCAACATATTATGAAAACTGTATTTATTAAAAAAGGAAAGCATTACAATACATAACACCACAATATTTTTAGCTTATCAAAATGCTAAAGATTCTAAAGAGATAATAGTATATTTAAAAGTGAGGGAATAAAATTCTCTCACATGTTGTTGGTGAAAGAATAAATTGGTACAAGGATATTTATTTGCAAATGCTTTGAAAATATTGTTCATTTTAATGTATGAATTCATTTATAATATATCCAAGAAAAAAATATATGCACAAATGTTTACTATAGTAAATTTATTGAGTAAAAAAAAAAAAGGTAGCAAAGCATTATGTGCAGAAAATTCTATTTTCAGAAAAATAAATATCTGGGGATAGGGCATTATGAGTAAGTTATCATTTTCTTCAGTTTTTCTATTTGCATGTTTAATTTTTAAAAACAATTTGATTTATTTAAAAATCTATATGATCCTTAATTTACATTTTTGAAAATTATAAATATATTTAAGTAAGCATATATATATATAGAAAATGAATATAAAGGAAATTATCACAATATTTACTGTAATTTTTACTGCAATGATAGCCTTTGGGATATTAATTTTCCTGAACATTTTTGAGTGTTTCTCTATTATAAATACATATATTTCTTTTTAAATAATATAGAAAAATTTCTAAAGTAAATGAGAAATTTAGAAAAGTACTAATAGGAAATCCACCATGGAAAATGCTAATTAAAATTGTTCATATTTGAAATAGTTAAATTAGAATGAAAAAACTAAAGCAAGGACAAAAATGAAGAAAAGTCCATGGAAAATCCATGAACTGAAGGGCCTAAATGATTCTATTGCTGACCAGGCCATTTCTTAGAATAATCCTATTAGGTTAAGTTAATTGGAAATATTTAGAAAGAAAAGAAAATCCTCAGATCTATTCTTATCTTAGCAGTTAAGCAGAGGGGCCCTTTCATACTTTTCCTGAGAACACTGATGTTTTCTTAGACTCATCCAAGTGATCTAGACCAGAACTAGTTTGTTCTTTGAGCCCCCAGGGATAATTTAACTTTGCCCATTGTATCTTTTATTACCAAAATATCTGAGACAGAATTCTGGCTACTTTATAACCAAATTGGCAAAACTAACCAAGTTTTCTGGTTGTACACTAGTGAAAAATGCCTACATTTCTCATGGCACATCCTCAATTTTAGGACCCATTTAGAACTGGATGACATTCAAACTGAAAGAACCAATTTGTTTCTTTTCTAACTGTATGCCAATATGAGAAGAAATGTGGATAAGAGAAATGGCTTATCTAACCCATCAATGAATGAAAACTATTTGTCATGTGGTGAGTTGAAAGCTGTTTTAAATTTAGAGTATATTTCACAAAGTGGTGGTTAGATAAAGCTCTGTACACAATAGGCCTTTATCTTGTTTCTTTAGATGAGTAGTTTTCAAGTATTCACTGCACAGTCCCTCAAGTAGCAGCACTGTTAGAAATGCAAATTCTTGGGCTCCACTGTACTACTGAATCAAAAACTCAGGTGTTGTGGCACAATAATCAATTATGAACAAGCCACCTAATGAATCCAGTGATTCATACACAGTTTGAGAATGATTGTCTAGATGGTCTTTTGTGCAGGTCCTTTGCAATCTATGTAGAGAAGATAAAAGCATGATGGCTTCCTCTATAGGAACAATTTTATTTCATGATGAATACTTTTGAAATTATACAGCATTATCTATCATTTATTATCTCTGAAAGGTGAAAATCTGACATCAGAATTCTTATGATGAATAAAAAACATAGTGACATTTTAGAAGCAAATTCATATGTCAATGTGTTCCTACTTAACATGGAATATGGTGAAGACAGCAGATCCTACTGAAAGAACCTAGGTTACAAGTTGTCATATAATATCCTTGTGTTCATTAGACTAAAACAAAGCCCTTAAATCTCAGCACCCACCAACATTGATAAAATACGAATATTATCCTATCATTACTATATATCTTAAAAATAGAGTTTAAGATATAACTCAGAAATATATTAAAGAATAGAGGTGAAGAATTTGTGGCACACATTGTTCAAAATAATTGAAGTCTGCAACTTATCAACTTAGCTGTGTTGAGTCTATACTCTATAGCAAGAATACTTTCTAGAAAAGAGAAGAGAATCAGAGTATATACATTTTGGGGGAAGGGTATCATTTGACAAGAGATTCATGTCCATTTCTAATCATACAAGAAAAATATATCAGCAGGGATGATGAATAAAGCCACTTTTTTTATTGCTTAAAGTATTACAAAGAGTATTACATATGTCTCCTTTTTTTCCCCCTGCCCTTGACAATCCCCTGGCCTCCCCTACCCCCTAGTGTCTTATGTCCATTGGTTATGCTTATATGCATGCATACAAGTCCTTTGGTTGATCTCTTACCCACCCCCCTCCTGCCCTCCCACCCTCCCTGGCCTTCCTGCTGTAGTTTGACAGTCTAAAAATAAAGCCAGTTTTGTCTCAGGGTAATCTCTGGGATCTTCCGAAAATGTTGAACACATCCTTTCTTTCTTTCATCTTTAATGTTTTATCTATCTGTTGCTATTATCTATTTATTTCTGCAATTTGGACAAGACTCTATGGGGGGATAGTTTGTCTCTACTCCACAAAGCATCAGCTGGGATGGCTTGAAACCTGGGAACTAGAGTGAGTGAAGGCTCATTGACTCAGATGTCTCATGATTGAACCTAGTTGTTGGTTGAGGACTTAGTTGGGATTGCTGGCCAAAGACTTATCCATGTCTTCCTTCTGTTTGGCCCGGGCTTCTAAGGGTGTGCATTCTGAGAGAGACAGGTGGAAAGCCATTGTAGCCCAGCCTCGAAAGTCAAAGCTGGCAAGATGTCTGCTGCACTCTAGGTCAGAGCACTCACCATCTTCCCCAAAATCAAGGGAAAAGAACACAGACTCGCACTTATTGATGAATGAGTGTGAAATTTCTAGAAGAGAATGTAGGACCAGAAATATAGCTAATATAGCTATGGTCACTTTTGTAAAATACAGTGTGCCACAGTCCTCTGGCTATACCAATTCACATTTCTTCCCTAGAGATAAGAGTGAGCAAGATCTCAGATACTTCCAGCCTCTAGCCTTATAGTCACCCCAGCTTTTCTGAGTATAGCAAAAGAAAGCTAACCCCACTGAGCCGTGCCTAAGTTGCAGATTCATGAGCAAAATAAATGTTTTTATTGTAAGCCATTATGTTTGGACTGATTTGTTATACAGCAGTCAATAAGTGGAATACGGATCCTCAACTTTTTCACTGGCTAAACACAGGTAAGAGACACAATAGCATCAGAAATAGGCTGGTTCTCAAGCTCTAACTCCTTCTGTTACTCTAGAAAACATTTTGAAATACAAGTAAGTGGGCGTTATATCACAGTAATAACCCTGAATTCACTTGAATTTAGACAAAAATAATATTTTACAAATTTTGGTACCTCACCTATTGCTTCTGACACACCACACAACTGTGTTACAACGAGATGTAGATAAAAAGCCACTCACCTAGACACTGCTAGAGGTAAATGCTGCTTTAAAAGAGTTTAACAAATGTCTGCAAAATTAACAAATGAATGCAAAAACCTGAGTTTAGTTATTTCTGTCTTTCAAGAAGATTCGCCTGCAGTAGCTTGCTTCTGGCTGGACAGGAATGTATAAAAGGAATGAGAAATGGAAATATGTTCGTGCTGAGAGGTGGTGGAGGAACCACAAGTCACTCTATCTCAGATACCTAGCCCATCGGGCGAGTTACATCTTCACAAGTACAGTGGGCATACTTCTCCTGCGCCCAGTAGAGTCTCATCATTCCATTTGATTTCACAGTCTTCCTAAACAGAATTTTCTACAATAACTTATGTGACCATCATACTCATAAGTAAAGTGCTCAGAAAATAACTTATGGGTTTGTGGGATGTATTATGATATCTGGACAAATTTCTGGAATAATTTCTAAGAGAGGGGATCTGGATAATGTACTTTACATCCAAACAGATAGTCCCAATCTGGAATCAAGACATGAGAATCATGTTTGCCCTGGATTCATCATGTTACACTCTGTTAGCTGTCCTCCTCTTAACAATCTGACTCCTTGCCAGTTGTAACACTACATCTGTTAGTTACAGCTGGGCAGTAAGTAGAATTTTCACTAAAAGCACTCAACATAGTTTTTCAATGGCTTCTACTGATACTTTAAAGTCAGCTTCTAAGTGTTCTGTAAAATTAATTTGCTTGCTCAGGATTGCATACTTCCTTTATCACAGTATGCAAGGAAGCCATGGGAAGAAAGTCTTTGCCCAAGTTGCTGTTGTTAAGGAAATTTGTCTTCTATCTAGCCCAGTCGCCTTGCAAAAAAATATTCAAAATTTAATCAAAACATTTTTATAAGTTTTTTAACAGGAACATTGGCTTTGATAATTAAGCCATCGTACTTTAATCTTTCATACTATTCATTAAAAGCAAAGCCACAGCCCTGGCTGGTGTGGCTCAATTGGTTGGAACATTGTCCTGTGCAGGAAGGGTTGCAGGTTTGATTCCTGGTCAGGGCACACTCAGGTTGCACATTCGATCTGATGCAGGAGGCAACCAATTGATGTTTTGCTCTCACATTGATGTTTCTCTCTCTCTCTCTCTCTCTCTCTCTCTCTCTCTCTCTCTCTCTCTCTCTTTCTCTCTCGCTCTCTCTCTCATTACTACAATATGGAAAATCTGAAACATTAAAACAAGTAGCCTAGCACATGCTGTTCTTAAAATAAAGCCAAGATCTTTGATTTTAACCTCCAAGGAGCACATACTTTGCACACATGGGAAGACACAGGGTCCCCAATGCTCTGGGCTAGGCTATAAATAAAGAATGTATCACATGACAGATAAAAGCAGAGCCTGATTTTCCTGTTCTCCCTGAACACCCAAAAGATCAGAGAGTTAATTCTTGTCTCTGAAGTCTAAAAACCATCAATTATGAAAAGTCTCTCAGTTAGGGATTACTTTTATTTTCATCAGTCTCCATAAACTTGAAAGCACTAAATGTCCAAGCTCATAAGATGTATTCTCTGACTTGCTCACCAATCTATCGAGTAGACTTGTATGTGCATATGAGTAAGTATAGATACCTCCATCTCTCAATATTTTATGAGGCAAAAACATCATTTGCTTTTATAAAGGAGCCCCTCTCCCCTTTTCACAAAAACAGGGCTTTTTAAACAAAAGGTGCAACATTCCTGTGAGTCAGACCCTTCCCAATAGCCTACTACATTCATCATATTAAGTGAACTTCCAACAGAGGGAGCGGACTTTGGGCAATAGCAGGGTGCTCTCCAGGCATTATAATCTCTGTGCTCAAATCCAAAGGACTTACCATAACTGGCCTCTGCCTCATTACCTAACATTAACGAAGAGATGTCAATATTGGACACAGTGACCAAAATGAAAGTTTATAAAAGCAAACTGAGGAAAATGTTTTGAGGTTTGAGCCATAGGCGTTGGGGAAAGTGCTATGCCTGGTGTGGCCTTGTGTTCCCCTGTGTTCTGTTCTGGGTAGACTTAAACCCAAACTCTCCTTGCAGGCAAACCCATGGATTTAACTACAGGGTGCCTGGGATGCTGAACCTATTCTCCTAGCATTGCAGCTACTCTCAGCTCAGCGTGGGGTGACAACTGGGCAATGGAGTTGAGCATGAGCAAGTTCATAGTGTGAAGGTTCTTCTTAGTGTATCTCTGAAAGAATCTTGCTCAAAAAGTTCAAGTTTAGGTGACTTTGAGATGAAATACAAGAATCTTAAACTAAAGAGTTTTCATTGGTTTCATTAATTTATAACTGTGGAACAGTGAAAGCTGTCAAAAATAGCTAGCTATTGCCCTAACCAGTTTGGCTCAGTGGATGGAGCATCGGCCTGTGGACTGAAGGGTCCCAGGTTCGATTCCGGTCAAGGGCATGTACCTTGGTTACGGACACATCCCCAGTGGGGGGTGTGCAGGAGGCAGCTGATCGATGTTTCTCTCTCATCGATGTTTCTAACTCTCTATCCCTCTCCTTTCCTCTCTGTAAAAGAATCAAGAAATATATTTTAAAAAAATAACTAGCTATGGCATAGGCAGGCAGAGAGCAAATGTGACCATATTGAATGACCATATTGATATCTCTTATCAACCAGATATCAACTGCCTTTCTCTAAACACTTCTAGTTCCTGAGTTTAAGCAGTGACTATTTCCCAAAGGTTTGGAGCTTCTGCAATGAGCCTCCTAGAAGTGAATACAGTAACTAGCAAAATTTCCATGAGTATTAAAAGCATAAAGCGATCATAGGCTAGGCTCAGACAATTTAGTGTGTAAACATACTTTGAGGTCATCCTAATGTTGTAGAGCCTGTTCCTTAAATTTATGCTTGTGATACCCTAATGTGCTTTCAAATGGTAATTGTCTAATCAATATTTTATTATCATTTGTAGGGAAACAATTATAGGGTGTTAGGACTACCATCTCCCCCTCCCCCTGCCCCCATCCCTCCAAGAAAAAGAAATCTCTCCTGCTTATCTTGTCATTCTTAGGACAACAGTAAAAAGTTAAAAATACGTTTCTCCTGGGATAGAAGAATTAAAATATAAGTAGTATCTCTTGCCCAGCAGCTGTGTGGACAAAATAAAATTCTGCTAAAGAAGATATAGCACAGAGATAGGAAGGTTCGGTGTGGGTAGACTTTGTTTCCTTGAAGATTTTGATGAAAAAGATATTAGAAGGAGAAACCAACATCAGCAGTCTGGACAACTGAGAACCCTCATGAAGCTATGCCTTTTCTTCACTGCTGTTTTATTTACAGACATTTACACTGGTCTTTAGAGCATAAACAATGTCTATCTTACTCTGAATGTACTAATTTGACCCAGAAATACTCCCATACAAATATGTACAAAAGATATTAATATTGGACACCTGAACCCCCCAGATCAGTTTCCATATTTAAAATGAGACTCATTTAATAAAGACATTTTCAGCTCATCCGTGGTTGCCCCATTTCACATTTGCACACGAGACAGAACCAGAACACTGTGTCCTTCACAAGATAGTTTCAGTTGCGCATGCACTGGGATTGAGTTATCATGCTGACTTAATTTACTGCTGCAACTCTTGCATCAGTCAAGCCAGAAGGGTATAATTAGAAGGAAGATGTTCTTAAGTATTAAAAATGTAATCATGGCAAAGCAGGTCAAAGAGAAATGATTACCTGTGTGGAGAGCTTCTATCAAGCAGGCATTGGGGTAAATTACCAAGATGCCAAGCCATTAAGCAGAACTCTTAGAGAAACCACTAATATTTAGTTTCGGTGCTTCCAGGGAAAGTACAAAATGCACAGGTCCCTAAAATGATCTCAGATTGTCTTCTGAGGTAAGTTACTCCTGGCTATAATCTATTTGTTCTCTCTCTTGTTGCAGTTTGTATTATTCTTTATTATTTAAAAAATCACTCGTTGTAGCATATTCAGTGAGGGTTTTTCTTTCACTATAGGTCACTGGTTTTCCTTATATTTATTCAGAAGAAAATTTACTGGCTACATTTTTTCAATCACCCTTTACAAAAGAAGTCCCCTGAATTTTCAAGAGAGTCCTGGCTTTACCCACAGAGCCCTCTACTAACCAAATGCCAAGAAGAGTTAGGGCGATCTTCCTTCTGTTCAACCACACCATGAGACCACAGGGTCACCAGTGTTCACAGGGATCAGTAACATGGAATACCAGCATTCCGACCTTTACTTCCAACTCCCAATAAAAGCCCAGCAGAGGACTTCCAGCCAAGATAGTGCAGAAAGTTAGCCATAGGCATATTAAAATGCAGTTAAATTCTCTCTCTAAAACACACACACACACACACACAAAAAAAAGCATTCAGAAATGCTGAAAGAAAAGGCATGGAAAAGTTCTACTGGGCAAATAGCTGCTATGGCAAAAATAATGAAGACAATGTAGAATTTAAGGTAAAATTGTTCACTGTTACTAGAGATAAGGATCAAAGGATCAATAATTTCTTATAATAAAAGACTTACCCTACCAAGGAATTCTACCAAGTATGAAGTTTTTACTATAAGTAACAGAGAGAGTCTCAATATAAATGGAATAAAAGCAGATAGAATAATAATGAAGAATTAGCCAATTCGGAATACCAGAGTAGGATTTTTTAATATTCCTCTATCAGGCAAAGAAACTACCTGAACCATATGAGATTTAAATAAAAAATCAGTTATAGATATAGATATAGATATAGATAGATAGATATAGATATAGATATAGATATAAATATAGATAGATATAGATATAGATATAGATATTGATATAGATATATTTAGAACAATCATGCAACTAACATAATCTTTTTCAGATCATGTGGAAACTTTATACAAGTTGACTACAAACCAGGCCACAAAGTAAGTCTCCAAAGTGCTACATAATCTGTATAATAAAGACTATACTAGACAATGCAATTTAGATGGAAATCAATAATTAAAGGTTAATTTATAAATATATTTGAAAACAGAAAATGCTCTCCTGAATAACACCTTGGCCAAAGAGGAAATTAAAGGGGAAAAGAATGACAATAAACATTCCACTCAAAAGTGCAGCTGAATGGTTTGTAGAAATTACTAGCTTCTTTCTAAGGACAAGGCTGTCATGAGGTAAAATTTAATGAAGAAAGAATTACAAAAATGCAAAGATTCTAGAAGACTAATTATGACAACTTTTGAACTCCTACACAATGTCTGACATTCTTACATCCACTTTGTGCTGTTTTAGTAAGCATTTCTGTGCTATATTTTTACAGAGCATGAAAGGTTTGCTGGTAAAAAGGTTGATGCTTAAGTAGTCAGATCATGAACATGGGCTTGAATTTCTATTCTGCTCTTCTAGTTGAATGACTAAGGGCAAGTTATTAGCTTCTTACGCTTCAAATTTTTCATCTAAATTGGTTTAGTTATTATAGATTTTTTTGCCCTTTAAGTTCTAGAATCAACTTGTGTATGTGTACATAAAATCCTACTGGGTAGAATTTTTATTAAATCTATAGATAATTTTGGGGATAGTTGACATCTCTACTGTGTTAAAATTTCTAGTCCATAAACATGGTATGCCTTTCCATTACTTAGGTCTTTATGAAAAATTTTTTTCACAATATTTTGTAGTTTTAAATATAGAGACCTTGTACATATTGTATAAGATGTCGCCGAAACCGGTTTGGCTCAGTGGATAGAGCGTCGGCCTGCGGACTGAAAGGTCCCAGGTTCGATTCCGGTCAAGGGCATGTACCTGGGTTGCGGGCACATCCCCAGTGGGGGGTGTGCAAGAGGCAGCTGATCGATGTTTCTCTCTCATCGATGTTTCTAACTCTCTGTCTCTCTCCCTTCCTCTCTGTAAAAAATCAATAAAATATATTTTTTAAAAAAAGATGTGTACTTAAGTATTTCATATTTTAATTCTATTGTAAAAGGTAATGCATTTAAATTTTGGTTTCTAAATTTTCACTGCTTGTATATAGACATACAATTTATTTTTGTGTATTGACTTCATATCCTGCAATCTTGCTACACTCACTTATTAGTGTACATTAGAGAGTTTTAAAGGGATTTCATGAATCAACTTAGAGAGATGTCCCCAGAGCAGCCCAAGTCTTCAGTGGAGAAATCTCACTGAGTGTTGTTTAGAAACAAAATATTGGAAATTACAAGAGGGGATAGGGTTCACTAAGAAGGAATGTTTCCCCTTATTTCTATATATTCTCTCCCTTTCTGTTAAATGGCATTTAGTTTTGGAATCAGTCATTTCTACATGCAAACACTGGAATTGTGTAAGACTGGATGCCCTAGGTTTAGTATAGGCACAGCTTCACTTCCCATATGTGTAGTCCTGCATAATAATAACTGGGTTGATTCTAGTGTTTTTTGTTTTTGTGCTTAAGTTTGAAAATTATTGAGGTACCTACATATTTAAATACGATTAAATCATTTCTGGGATAGTGTTGTTGCTAACTGTATTGTATTACATTCAAATTCATATATGAAAATGCTCAGTTAATCAGAATATTAATTTAACTAAAAGTCAGTTCACTAGAGATAAACAACCTTTTGCAAAATGAGGCAAATCCACTAGTGCTAAACCATAAGAATATACAATGCGGTTACCATTACTTTGTCAGCCACATAATTAGAAAAAATTAATTGGTATCTATGAACCACAAAGAAAGTAGGCTGATGGTTGGTTTGGTTTTTTTAAAAAAATACGTTTTCATTGATTTCAGAGAGGAAGGGAGAGATAGAGAGAGATAGAAACAGCAATGATGAGAGAGGATCATTGATTATCTGGCTGCCTCCTGCATGCTCCACACTGGGGATTGAGCCACAACCTGGGCATGTGCCCTGACTGGGAATTGAACTGTGACCTTCTGGTTCATAGGTCAATGCTCAACTACTGAGTCATGCCAGCTGGGTACAATTCTTAATCTTAATATCCTATACCTTGTTACAATCCTCAAAGAAAATGTTAAAAACCTCCTAGAAAAAATGACTCAAATAGCTAATACTATCAGTGACCTAACTGTTATTTATCACCCCAATTTTCTTGAAGGACCTATATAATAAATGTGCCTTATATTTTATCTTTCTAAACATAATATAAATATCTTGACCCTTCAGACCGTGACAATGACTTTTTATTTAAAATCTGATTTATTTTCTATCATTTTGTAGATAGCAATTATTAAATAATTGTTAAATAAATCAATTAATGAAGAGATGACTGCAACAATGACTTAGTGTGAACAAAATCAGTAAAAAGGGATGCTAATTAGAGCCAGCATGCCACAGTTTAAGGGCATGCACCTTTCCTCTGGGATGAGCAGATGAGTCTGTGGTCTCTGAGCATCTCATGGATCCATTATCTGGCAATGCACCCCCATCTCGGTGCCTAATTAAAGCATTTCTCTGAAAGGCATCAAAAAGTTAAAGTCGCTTCAAACCAGATGTGCCTGGCTTGCAGAAACATTCTGGCCCTAGCAAACTGCAGTCTCTTCATCTGGGTGATGTAAGCACTGGCCTTAGCTGTACCCAGTTTAGACCTCAGAAACTTGTCCATTTGTACTATGCTATTTACCCATTACACTCATTCAATTTTCCCACATGCCTTTCCCAATTATCTACCAATTTAGTCCATTTAATCTATCTCTACTATAGTAAATATGTTCCCCTTTAGCATTTACTAGCACTTGGGCTGGACTTTCAAGGGCCTCTAACAGGCTTTGTGATTCATTTATTTTTCCTCTTCCCATTCAATTTCGTACTTATGAATCATCACAAAAGTGGATGCTGCTGCTGTGGACAAATGCACTGGCAAGACCCTAACTACACAACTGCCCATTTAGTCCTGAAACTACATGAAACAGAATAATGGCTGCAAAATTGATCTAGGCCACAGGGCAGAAACCATACTTAAACTTCATTCAGCATAGCACCTGCCACAGAGCTGATGCCTGGGTGCCATTTACTGTCCTTTCCATTATTGTTGATAATAGCAGTGCTTACAAATAGAACATTTCTCCTGCTGCAGATCAAAAGAATCTAGAAAAATAGCCAATTATTTTATTTGAGAGAGGAAGAAAGTAATAATTCAATTTCCTCAGTTTTGCTGGGAGCTTGGCAGCTAATGCTAATTATTATCTCTAGTCATTTGGGCATCAGTATAACTAGCACTTCTAAATTAAATAAAGAGCAGTTGTCTATTTGTGTTTTGTAGGCGATTTGGCCCATTCTAACTTTTTGGAAGAGGACCAGTCTGGCTTATCTGACTTACAGGCACTTCTCCCAGGCACTTCAAAGCACTCCTAACTCTCCTTCAGCACTGACCATTCGGCATAAGGATCCCGGAGGCTGATCTGTAATCATGTACCTTTGCATCACCCATACGATCTTTATTAAGGAGACTTTATTAAGGAGGCTTCTCTGTTTCAATATGTTTCTTTACACTTCAGGAAAGCTCTTTCTCCTATATGCCAAGAAAAATATCGCAACACTACGGAAGTACACACAGAAACTCAAGAACTCCAGGGTTTGCCACTGTGAATATTTTATCATGGGAAGAGAACCAGTTGATATAACCAAAAGACGGTTCAGAAGATTATCGAATTCATAAGAACTTTACAAAAAGACACATTCTTGGGAAACATTGTTTACTTGGCAGTCTTATTGAAAAAGGGTCCTTCTTTGATGTGGCCAGTTTGGGAGGTCAAGGGTTTTCTATGCCTAATGGTTGACTCAATAATTTCCCCCCCCCCCCCCCACACACACACATAAATTAGAAATAAGGGAAAACATAGTCACCCGGCTGGCAATAGCCACATCAGCCTTCACAAACCTGAGATTCTGAAAAATGGATCTTGGCACAGGTGGCTGTTTGACCACCCAGTTTGCATTCCCCTCTCTCATCCTTACTTACAGAATCTGATTTTATTTTGGAGGGCAATTTGCCCAGATAAGAGAGTGTATTTCCTAGTCTTTCTAAAACTAGCAGTGACCAGTGAGACTAAAGTGGAAACAATTGGGCGGGATACCTGGGAAAGCTCTTTAAAGGCACCCGCCTCCCCAGGCAGGTGCTTGTTTGCAGCCCTCGCCACCACTGCAACCACTTCTTTGTGACTGAGATACACACGTGATGGACAGGAACACGCCAGCAGTCACTATGGACCATTTTGCAGATGAATGAAAGATGCAAAGGATGATGAAGCAGAAGAAAGAGGAGGCTGGTCGCTGACAGCTACGACCCTGATCTGCCAGCTCTGAACTTTCTACCTCTTACAGGAGAGAAAAGGGAAATCAGTGTCTATTTAATGCCACAGTCCTTTGGGTTTTCTGTTCAGGGAATTCTGCCAAGACTAATCCTAACTGACAAACTGAGCAAGCAATCATCTAAGCTGATGGAGCACTATCTCTGTCTTTCACATTGGATGAGGTGCTTACATTAATACAGTAGATGCTGAAGAGGGTATCCTTGCCCTCTGATTTAAAACTTAGGGAAATAAGACTGAGCACATCAAAGTGTCAACACTTCTGTCAGAAATACACATGAACTCATATAACACACTGTTATGATGCCATTGTCCATACAACTTTTCCTTCTTAATAACACTGAATAATCCTTGAGAGATAAACTGTGCCTAATTTAAAACCTGAGTAATCAATGGGAGCATTACAACTCTGCACAAAGGCAATGATGACACGTGAGTTTTCTTGGCTTTCTGCTTCTTTCATAGCTAGACATGATTCCCGCTTGTTCTACCCTGTGATTTGACTCCTCCTCGAATGCAATAAGCTCCTGCTTAATCACTTAAGTGCTTGGATTTGTTAAATAAATTAACCCAGGAGGCCATTAGAGTGGGGTGTCTTGTATGGTAATGGCGTGCTGAGCAAACCCAAACCTAAACGCCTCAAGGTCACAAAATCAAAACCCAAGGAGAACCAAACCCAGTCAGCCATCTAGGCTTTAAACTCTTGCCAATCACTAATTTCCTTACTTCGCTTCTGTGTTTGCCCCATAAAAATCTCTCCTCCAGCTCCTGTCTGCACAGCACTTCTAATCACTTTTGGTTTGATGCTGCCTGATTCAAATAAATTTTTGTTCAAATAAGCCCTTAAAAATGTTTAGTATCCTTGGCTTTTTATTGAACAGACTTCTGTGATGGAGAATCGGGAAGAAATGGGAGAATGGGAGTTCAATAAAGCAGGATATGCACAGTTGTATAGACTGAAAGAGTGTGTTGTGTGTGTTTTTCTCAGTGTTCAATAGCTTTTCAACAAAGGTTTAAAAGCCATTTATCTCAGTCATCGAGTAAGTGTATTTTAACTTTTTCAGGAACTGGCAGATTATTTTCGAAAGTGGCTGTTCCATTTTATACTATCACCAGCAATGACTGAGAATTCCAGTTACTGCACATTCTCAGAAACACTGTCAGTTTGTTATAGCCTTTCTAATGATATAGAGTGGTATTTCACTGTCATCTTAACTTCCATTTTTCTGATGACTAATAATAGTATCTTTTCATGTCTATTTGGCCATTTGTAGATCTTCTTTTGTGCAATGTCTGTTCAAATTTTGCCCATTTTCAATTGGTTTGCTTAACTTGTTGTTATTGAATTATAAAACTCATTTCATGAGTATTTATAGGATACAAGTACTTCATTCTGGATAGTAGCTATTATTGCTCCTTCAAGTTCACTGTTCTATTTTTTCTTCATTGTCTAAGATAATAAACCTATCCTTGAAATTTTTAACTCATATATTTATTTTTTCAGCTCTGGAAGCTACACATATGTTTTATATGTTCCATTCTTCTCCTCAATATGTTTATGTTTTACTTTAAATTATAGAATATTTAAAAGAGCTCTTTTCAAGTCATTCTCTTTTCACACTTGTTAGGTGCTTACATTAATATAGTAGACATTCCGATTTTATCCAATTCCATCATCTCTATCACTTCTGGGTCTACTTTTTATGCCTGAATTGTCTTTTGATTGTTGTTCACATGTTTTTTGCTTCTTTTGATTGCTAGTACTTTTAGATTGGCTGCTGCCTTATGAATGCTATGTTGTTATCTAAATTGTACTATCTTCCTTTGAAGAATGTTCTCTTTTGATTTTGGGCAGTTGAATAGAAAAGATCAGCTTTTTCCTTTTAAGCTTTGTTTTTAGGTGTTGTAAGGGCAGGCCTAATTCAGCCAGGGTTCTGAAGTTTGACCTTTTGGGAATCTCTACCCAATGCCTGTGTCCCCTGAGTCTCTCCATTCTAGATTGTCTCCCAGGCCAATATGATCTCTTGGTATTGTTTGGCTTGTAGCTTCTTGGTCATTCTTTGTCCTCTTGGAGTATCACCCTGTACCTACACAGTTTAGTTTTCATGAGAATACTTAAGAGGCCCCTCTGCCTGCCCCCCTCCCCCCCGCCCCCCGCCACTCCCTGCTGAGTTCTGGGGCTCTCTCTCTGAGAAGCTTCCTCTCTTCTGGTACTCTGCCCCACCACTATCAGTTTCCTCCATTTATATAAACCCTGGCCTCTGTCACTTCAATTCAGTGAAACCACCAATGCTCTACTGGAGCCTCTCTCTGGACCAGGGTCCACTGAACACCTACAGGTAGAGGATGGGTCAGAGTTTACCTTGCTTGGTTCCCTTCTCTCATGGGACACAATCCTGTTTTCCAATTGTCTGAAACCAGAGTTGCTTTGTATTTTTTCCAGATTTCTACTTGTTTACAGGAGAAGAGAAAGTGTATTACTGCCATGACCAGAGGCACACTTAGCCTAGATCAAGCATGTCAAACTCAAGGCTAACATGGGCCAAATAACGAGGTTTAAGTTTATGTGGCCGCAAAAACAAAAGTCTCAATTTTCATAGAAACGTAGCTGTGGTACATTTACACCATGGAATACTATGAAGCAGTAAAAAAAGATCTCTTACCCTTTGAGACAGCATGGAGGGACCTGGAGAGTATTATGCTAAGTTAAATAAGCCAGTCAGAGAAAGACAAGTATCACATGATCTCATTTATATGTGGAATCTAATGAACAATACAAGCTG
Organism: Myotis daubentonii; assembly: GCF_963259705.1. Classification (NCBI taxonomy): domain Eukaryota; kingdom Metazoa; phylum Chordata; class Mammalia; order Chiroptera; family Vespertilionidae; genus Myotis; species Myotis daubentonii. The sequence goes on from NC_081843.1 coordinate 80,925,387, forward strand.
ATGAATAAAATAGATTCAGAAACATATAAGCCTGAAATAGACTAATAAATCTCAGAGGGAATGTGGGGGTGGGGAGTGATTAACTGGGTAACTTATATGCATATATGCATAACCCATGCACAATGGCAATAGAGTGGTGAAGGCCTAGGAAGGGCAAGTGGGGGGTGGAGGGGTCAATAGGAAAACAAACAAATAAATAAACAAAGAAAACATCTGTAATACTTTCAACAATAAAGATAAATTTTAAAAAATAATGGAATGCTGACTATAAATGATCTGGGAAACCAGAAATAAGAGAGGTAATTGGACTGGAAAAATCAGGAATATTTATTTTTAAAAGGTTGGTTTGAATTCAAACCTGAAAAAAGTGTTAGGACTGAGATAAGCTGAAAAAAAATGAGGACAGGCTTATGAAGGAAACTTCCACGTCTTCTAGCTGCCGCCAATAGGGACAATATCAAGGCTTAGGTTAAAAGAAAAAAAAAAAAAAAAGAAAAGAAAAGCTGCTCGAACTTACTTAAGTTGAGTAGTTAAGCTCTGTATGGATGCTTGGTGTTTATTGCCTCACTAATAAGTATTATATGTCCAGTCAGTTTATGAGACATCTGTTAAAGTCCTTTGAAAATAATAATGTCCTATGCAAATAGTTAATATCACTATTGATCCACATATGTGGGGTGAAGTTCAGGTAGCATTCAACACAAACACTCAATAGCTATTATCAAAACAACCCTGTTATTGAAATGAGTAAAATTCAACCTAAAAAGATAGTTAGTGTCACATGTTTCAAACATAAACTTTACCCAATTAAACTTGCCTCACCAACCCAATGGTGATACTTAATGATATCACTTTGTACTTAGATGTGCAATTTTAATAAGACATGGACAGATTGAAGAGGTGCTGCAATGAACAAGTAAATATTTTTCAGTCAACAAATCTGCAAATAGATATTCAGGATAGATTTAAATGTAGCACTGCAAGTGATATCTTATTATTAATTTCAGATGCATACAAATATTCATGGTCTGCTGGAAGTAGCATCTCCATATGGTATGACTTGCAAAGTCTTCACACATCTCATGCATTATTATAAAATTGAGGGGACATTTCAGCACTGTAAATATGCTGTATTTCATAAGTCAAATGCTTATGTGACTTGGTGAAAAAAAACCACCACCAATTCTGTAACATCTGAGTCACAAATTGAATGTATTCACTTGAGAATATCATTTCATATCTTTCTATATGTGAATTTCTCCATTTCTAAATTGAATTATCTAAACTACCAAACAACTTGGTGGAATGAAAGAAGAAGAGAAAGTTGTTCTGATGAAACAAATATTCTATGTACATTTTAAGAAAAATAATATTATAATGTAATATGGAAATATTATTGCACAAATTTCCCCCCATGGAAACTATATTAAAAAATTCAGGCTGAAGACAGGAGCAAATATGGCATTAATTCTTTCCATTTTAATGATAAATAGAAGTTATCATTTTCAATTTTATACTTCCTTCTAGTGAAGTAAAAACTATATGGCTTATATAACAGAAATAAAATTACGCAGAGAAGCTGCACTTAGAGAGATAATCGAGTCTAATATTGAAGATCAGGAATATAAAAACACATGACTAAAGAAATATATTTATGGCAAAATAAAAAAAGATTCATTCCTTAGACCAAGAAAATATTTGGGCAAATATTGTTCACATCTTTAGTTCATCAAACAATTTCTACTTGGCTTTAATTCTTTATAGTGGGTAAGTCAATTCTTCTAATGAGACTATTTGCTTAATAGTTATAAGGTAAAGCAACACTTAATTTTATATAAATAGAAAAAGTAAACATATAACACGTTTTGTTAAAAACAGGGAAATAGGTTATTCATTTTGAGCAATATCACCATTGTTTCCCTAGACCCTTGGCACAGTGGTAGCATATAATAGGTGTTCAATAAATAATGGTTGAATAAATCATTGGATAGTAGGAATTTCTTGTAAGATTATAGAATAGTAAACAAATCCAAGAAATTTATAACTCACATTGGCAAAGCATGCATCTTATTAAAAAAAGTTATTTTCGGGTACTGGAACATATTGATTGTTTTAGCCTTATATAGTACTATATAGTTGTTGTATTTTTAAATTTCTTTATTGATTAAGGTATTACATATGTGTCCTTATCCCACCATAACCCCCCGACCTCCCCAACTCATGCCCTCGCCCCCCTGTTGTCGGTGTCCATTAGTTAGGCTTATAAGCATGCATACACGTCGTTTGGTTGATCTTTCCTCCTTACCCCCACCCTCCCCTACCTTCCCTCTAGGCAGGGTTTGACAGTCTGATCGATGCTTCTCTGTCTCTGGATCTGTTTTGGTTAATTAGTTTATGTTGTTCATTAAATTCCATAAATGAGTGAGATCATGTGATAGTTTTTTGGGGATTTTATTATTGTCCCCAACTACCACAAACTAAAAGAGAAAAGTAAGGCTCATACTTTCGGGCTCAATTTAAACCTGAGAATGAATTCACAAAAAGAGGAAAGAATTTGTATACTGAAAATAAGGGATCCAAGACCATTTTTCTATGGTTCTACAGGTAGTTACTTTATACACTAGCCGCATTGTACTTTACACACTAGCAGCATTAGGTAAAGTTAAAAAGTGAATTAACTCACTTCTCCTTCTCCGCTCTACTTTCATTATTCCCAGCCCTGGGCACTGTTATGATACAGCCAGTCTGCATGAGTTTTCAGACAGTTTCACAGCTATCCTTAAAACAGTATGTCTTTTAAAAATATTGTAGGAATATCTTGAAACAATCACATACTTGTGATCATTCCTTGTCTCTTCTGTATCTTAAAATTTTCAGTCCATGATGAGTTATTCTTATCAGCATTTTAAAATAATCTGGCTCTTTGCCATAAATACAATCATGACAAGAAGATCAATCACAATGAAAACTACTCTCTGGAACTATGTTTCCCATCTATTCACCTCTCTGATTACCCCTTCTCTACACTATCAAACTTCTCAGAATAGTTGTCTATATTTGTCACCAATTTCTCAATTCTCTTTCAGTCCACCTTGTAAACCTACCAATGGAGTTCCTACTATTTTCTATGCTACGAGAGTCACCAAAAGCACAAATGGCCACCATGCCGCCATAAATAATAAAAGAAATTATAAACAATAAAAAAAGTCTGAATCTCAAGCCTATATTGGTGAGGTGTATTCTCAGATCACATTGAGAGTTATTCTCTGATGCCAAGTGGATCCATGAAGAAGCATTGGGTTTGTCTAATTATGGTGGGTATCCACCCAGGAAAGGCTGGTGTAGTTACCCGGCCACTAGCTGTGCGCACTGTAGTCTTCATTGCCGCAAACCAGACGTGTCTCTTTGTGTTTTAGTCTCCATGGCAGCAAGATAGAATCAATAATAATGAGTTTAGTGTAAGAATTATTCACAATAAAAATATAGTCTACCAAATGCTTTGAACTCCTGGGAAACTGTGTAAACACAGTTTATCATTTGAATTCTGAGACCTTGTCCTTGGAATCGTGTGGCTCCCAGTGCCATGTTGCCTCTGCATTCTTTCCACACAGGCAGCTTTTTCTGTTTAGTGTCTGACATGCTGCTCCAAGATTTCACAATTTCCAGACCAACTTTTCTTTTTTCCGTTTAAGAGAAAATTTTCCTATGCCCGTAATCATGCATTTTTTCCCTTCTCTTTAAAAAAGTGAGGTTCTTGGTCATCATTCCAATACCAGTTAATTTGGAAGGCAGGAGACAAGTTGCAAAACACTGTGATTTTTAGATGGCATTTAATCACTTCTCTCTTTTAGTTTCCATTGCAATCAAAATGAGCATGGCAGACTACTCAATTACGGGGCACATTTCCCTGAATATGGCCTATGGGCAGGAACATCTGCAAGGCCTCCCTAAGCAGAAATATTTAGCTTGAGACATTTTTAATAGGCATCTCAGCCACAATGATCTATGATAAAGCTTGAAAACCACTGATCCTACAATAATTGATGATCTTCTGATTTTAGGGACTTCTGTGATTCAAGCTTTGCCATTCTTAACTAACCTCTCTAAGGAAGAAGTTCTCAGTGGGCCCAACTCTGCCTCATACAACACTTCCCCTCAGACTGTTGGGCAGAGCAATGGGGAGCCTTCCTCTGCGGTACAGTGTGGCACAGTGAGTGTGGGGATGTGTCCCCAGTGGTAAACAGAGTCACATCTACCAAACCCTAATCTTGAAGAGAGTAAGGCCTGGCTGTGTTTATAGTCCATCCCTGTAACAGCTTTCCCCAGGAAACATAATAAGAATGTGTGTGGTCTCAGCTAAATACAAACCCCCACCAACTAGAAGTTAATCTAGTTAATTAACAGGATAGAGTGACTTGCTCTATTGCTTCTTGGGGGTTTATAGAAACATTTCTGATGCCAACTCAATACAAAAATTTACATTAAACTACTTAATCTAAAGACCATCTGATTTTTAACTTTTTAACTTTTAGGTTAAGAACTTCCAAAAATGGCTTTTCCAAGGGAAAAACTAAGATGGCGGCATAGATAAACACCGGGAAATTGTCGCCTCACACAACAATTGAAGAATGCCGCAAGGGTCAGAGCAAACATCGTCCAGAACAACAGGAAGGCTGGCTGAGTGTAATTTCTACAACTAGAAGAAAAGAGGGGCACGCTGAGAGCCAGGGGAGCTGCGGAGGTGAGGTGCAGAGGTACGGTGGCTGCTCGCGCGCGCGGAAAGGGGGTGGCGCCTGAGGACGCGGCTGTCTTTTTGAATCACAAGCTCCCGACTGCTCTGAACTCCGGTTCCAGCGAGTCTCTGGGGACCCAGGGCTCATACGGGGAGAGGCTGGTCTGTCAGGCGGCAGCGGGCGAACTTGAGGGCGGCTTTCCCTCAGAGGTGCTTGCAGCCGTTACCGGGACACTGAGACGCGTGGCTCCGGGCGCGGAGAATCACCATAGCTGCTTCCTCCGCCCTTTGACTCCCTGAGACCCCGCCCCACCCAGGCTGCTGCAGAGGCTTTTGCATGTGAATGTACCTAACTGCAGCCCAGCCAGGCAGACCCAGAACTTCCAAGAGAAGGCCCAAGGCCCCGCAGCGGCTTGCATTGCTTCACAGCTGAGCCTCTTCCTGGCTCCTGCTGTGTGGCCTCAGGCAGGGGCTGAATTAGCACCTCCTTAGATCCAGGAGCCACTGCACCCAGTGGTCAGAGGGGGACCATTCTCCCACTTCAGACACAGCTGATTCCCACAGCCAATTGGCCTGGAGGTCAATTCCTCCCAGTGATCCTACAACAACCAAGGCACCAAGAGTGCACCAAGAGTGTCTACCCCAGGTAACTGGGGAGGCTGAGCCACTGGGCCCTACAGGACACCTGGCGCGCAGGGCCACTCTATCAACACAGGGAAGCAGCCAAAATGCGGAGACAAAGAAAAAGGTCACAAATGGCAGAAACGGAGGAAAGCAAACGACTGGATATAGAGTTCAAGGCCACGTTTATAAGGTTTTTCAAGAATTTTATGGAAACCGCCGATAAATTTAATGAATCCCTCAAGGAGTATAGTGAGACCATGGAGGACATGAAAAAGGACCAACTAGAAATTAAGCATACACTGACTGAAATAAAGAATAATTTACAGAGATCCAACAGCAGACAAGAGGATCCCAAGAATCAAGTCAAAGATTTGAAATACAAAGAAACAAAAAATACCCAACCGAAAAAGAAAAAAGAAAAGAGATTCAAAAAATATGAAGATAGTGTAAGGAGCCTCTGGGACAACTTCAAGCGTACCAACATCAGAATTATAGGGGTACCAGAAGGAGAGAGAGGGCAAGATATTGAAAACCTTTTTGAAGAAATAATGACAGAAAACTTCCCCTACCTGGTGAAAGAAATGGACTTACAAGTCCAGGAAGTGCAGAGAACCCCAAACAAAAGGAATCCAAAGAGGACCACACCAAGACACATCATAATTAAAATGCCAAGAGCAAAAGATAAAGAGAGAATCTTAAAAGCAGCAAGAGAAAGACAGTCAGTTACCTACAAGGGAGTACCCATTCGACTGTCAGCTGATTTCTCAACAGAAACCATGCAGGCCAGAAGAGAGTGGCAAGAAATATTCAAAGAGATGAATAGCAAGAACCTGCAACCAAGATTACTTTATCCAGCAAAGCTATCATTCAGAATGGAAGGTCAGATAAAGAGCTTCACAGATAAGAAAAAGCTAAAGGAGTTCATCACCACCAAACCAGCATTATATGAAATGCTGAAAGGTATTCTTTAAGAAGAGGAAGAAGAAAAAGGAACTCTTACCATTTGCCACAGCATGGATGGAACTGGAGAGCGGATAAATACCACAGGATCTCACTCATTTGTGGAATATAATGAACAACATAAACTGATGAACAAGGACTGATCCAGAGACGGAGAGGCATTGATTGGACTGTCGGGACTTGGAGGGAAGGTAGGGGAGGGTGGGGGCAAGGGGGAAAGATCAACCAAAGGACTTATATGCAAGCATATAGGCCTAACCAATGGACACGGACAATGGGGGGGGGTGAGGGGATGAGCGGGGGGAGGGGGGGTAGAGGGTACACATATGTAATATCTTAATCAATAAAAAACATTTAAAAAAATGTCTTTTCCTTCTGTATTGAAGGAAGTATGCACCTTTAAGACACTCTTCAGTCTATCCAAGCTATGTAATAGAAAAGGTAGAATTTGGGACATCAATTTTACCTCTATAAATAGAAAAAAGTTGCATGGTTTGGTCAAAATCCTCACTCAAGAGAACCAGACAGAGCAGCTTTCACTACATTTGACACAGCACCTTTTTACTCTACAAACCTGTCACTCACACCTGTGAAAAGTGGGGCTTCCTACCTGTCAAAGGGTTTCTTTGGCATTTCAAGAATAACATCAGGAGTTTGAACTATGCCATATACCATATGGTTTATATCACCTACTTCATATAATTTTATGGGAAGTTTCATCTCAATTTTTTACAATGTTATTTAAAGAAAAACAATTTTTATCTTTTTCCCTAGAAGAAAAAAAATGTTCACTGGCTCATGAAGAACAATAAAGAAAAAAAGGCTCCATGGTTCATTCGATCCGATAAAAAGTTAAAGAAAGATAACTACTGAGAAGCAGTGTGAAGGGGTCCTTTTGTAGTGATGGAATGGAATGGTCTGTATCTTGTAGAGGTGAATCTATGCATGAATCTATACATGGGATAAAATTTCTTAGTATTACGCACATACAAAATGAGTACTTATAAAAACTGGTGAAATTTGAGTAAGATCTGTAGTCTAGGTAATTGCATTATGTCAATGTCAATTTCCTCGTTGTAATAATGAACTCTAGTTCTGTAGAATGTTACCATAATGGGAGGTGAAAGGTAGCTGGATGAAGAGCACATGGGACCTTCAGGTATTATTTTTTTGCAACTCATTGTGAGTCTATAATTAGTTCAAAATAAAAAGCTAATGGACAGATTACGAGTTCATTTCATCGTTTATTCCTTCTCAAATAAGCTGATGCCAGATACTTTACCCACACACATTATCTGTGCAAAATACAATTCACTTAATTTGAAAAATACAGTAGGGATTGGGGTCAACTTCACTAGTCACTCATCACCCTTTAAAACTCAAGCTAAATTCTACAGAACCTAAGTAACCCAAAAGTGAAACTTGAGCAGGTGTTTTTGGTGACTTATAAACACAGGTTTCTTAGACATTGAAAAACTGTCAAGAGATTTATTGCCCAGATCTGGGCCATCTGGTCGCCTCAGGGAGTTGCCTATCTTTTAACCCTTCTCTGTAGACACTTGCTTTTTCTTGTCTCCATCTTTGTACCTCCTCTTACTCTTTTACTTGCTATAAAACAAACTCTTCTTAGAAATTCCTGGATTTTTCTCCAGAAATTGGATCTTGTATACCCTTCATTGAGCATCACGGATGGTCTCATATATTTGAGATGTGCTTTCTTGTAAATTTCTCCTTCTACCATAGGAAGAGCTTGAGGAGCATGAGCCTGTGCAGTTTACCCTCTTCTGAAATGACTGCAGAGAAAAAGATTTGACTTGTTGTTGCACAATTACTATTGGAGGGCACTTCAGGAACCTCAGCATTACACCTAGTCTGCTACTACTAAAACCAGGATGGGCTACATGAAAGTGTGATTGGGGAGATGGGTGGGGTGGCAGGCAATGGGTATGAACGTATCTTTAAAAGAATTAGAGATCATTGGGAAAGAAAAAAGCCACAATGCATTAGAAAGAAAGAAGATCTATCTCTCTCGGCCTCAGTTTCTTCATCTATAAAACACAAGTTTTGAGTAGAAAGCCTAATACAATAATATTCTATTATTTGGACCATTCTAATAAAGTAAACAAATAATCAAAAAGGCAGAGAAAAATCACTTCTCCAAATGCAGTTCATCTTATAGATCAAACATAAACAATTTCTTATATTTTATCTTGGAAAGCTCAGATATAGAAAGCAAGGAGCGACTGCAGAAATAACTTTCCCTTTGATTCTCTTCATAGTTAAACCTGTCATTAAGTCATGTCTGATTCTATTCCTATCCATAATCTCTGATCTGCTTCCTAGAGCTTTTTTGAGAATTGGAGAAAAAATGGTCTGCAGTTTTTGGTGCTTCCTTGTGTACAACCCACACTAAGAAATTGAAAACAAACAAAAAAAAAACCCACAAACAAACATAAAAACCATATTGCAGGCTTCAGAGCAGCCTGGTTCCTTGCACTGGGGGAAAATGTTCTCCTATGTTAGTCTGCCTTTGCTCTGCAGGATTTATTGTGTGTCGAGGCCCCTGGATCACCCTAGTTCATATAAACAGGAAATGTTTTTCAAATAAAGGAAAAAAGGAAAGAGAAAGCTAGAGCACACTCCGCACTATAGGTATAATCCATAATGAGAAATTAGCATATTGCTAAATTTCCTTCCCTCAAAAGTATGTGATTCTGGGCTTCCAAAGAGCTTGACATTGTATATAGCTGATGCAAATCAGGTGTCCTGGAGTCCCAGATGGGAAGGTCATAAGTCCAAAGTTAAACAGCGTGGGGGTGCCCTGTTGCAGACCTAGAAATAAGATTTTAATCTGCCTGGGTCACATCCTCTCATGACAGGTAGGCCCAGTAAATACTGAAGTGCTGAGGAGCTGGAAATATCATCTCACACAAGCCAAAATGCATTTAGGAAGTGAGAAATTGAACAGAATTTAATGATACAGGGAATTATGAAACTGCTAGGAGTTGTACAGTAATGGTGTGAAAAGTTAACCAAAGCTTCTGTAGAAAACATTTTCTAAAATAATGAAAACTTGTGGTAAAGTATCACACTGTATCTCTCTATTCATAATGTTATATTTTACCTATCTATATGCAATGCATAATTGAACCATTAAATTTATGCACTTTCAGTATGCCCAAAGTTGCTTTTAAGCTGTTGCTGCAAATGGATACAGCAAAAGGTAATAGATGACACCGGTATTCCAATAGTGCACTGGTGGCAAAAAGCTACATGGACGTGGTCCTTTCACCCTCCTGGCATCACTGAGTATATTTATGCATCATAGCAGTGACAAGCTATTGCCTTAAGATTGTGCTTTCATCGGATACTATTTAAACTGGTCTCTAGAATGTATTTACAGAGTAAAAAATTATATTTGTGAAAACTCCGATAAGTGAGGCAAGAGGTAGGGTTGGCTTACAAATAATGATAAGAGAGAAAATTCCTATTTGAGGTACCCAGAGTCTTTTTTTTTTAATATATTTTATTGATTTTTTACAGAGAGGAAGGGAGAGGGATAGAGAGTTAGAAACATCAATCAGCTGCCTCCTGCACACCCCCTACTGGGGATGTGCCCACAATCAAGGTACATGCCCTTGACCGGAATCGAACCTGGGACCTTTCAGTCTGCAGGCCGACGCTCTATTCACTGAGCCAAACCGGTTAGGGCGGTGCCCACAGTCTTATAGCAGATGAGAAATGGCAGCATCTGAAAATATATGCTATGGGGCCTGACATATTCTGGAAAGTTTAGGAAAGGCTTTCTGGAAAAGGTGATCTGAGCCAGGGGGAGAAGTAGGAACAGAGCAGGTTGGACAAATAAGCAGCTTATACCAAGTCAAAATGTAAGAGCACCAGGGGAAATTATGTGATTTTGCTACGTCTGAGTGATGATGCTATAAAGTGGGGAGTGGTCAAATCATATGGGCCTTGGGCATCCTATTAGGAAGTTTGAACTTGATCTCAAGTGGTATAGGAGACATGGATGGATTTTAAGCAGGGGCATAATGTGTTCAGATTTTCCTTTCAGAAAAATCACTACCAGTTAGTTATATGACGGATGCATTTAAGTGACAATGAGACCAGTTAGGAACCTGATACAGTGACTTAGATAACAAATAATGACATCCTGAACTAAGATAATGACAACATAAACGGAAGAGCATGAAAATGACAGGTAATGAGGAGGCAGAATCAACTGGATTTAAAGATGAACTGGGTGCTGCGGGAAGAGAGAAAGGAGGGTCTTAGGTATTTCCAGGTTTAATGAGCATCAATTACAAGTAACAAATATGACAAGAATTTAGAGGTTTTAGTTTGGTTTTAGACATGTTTGATGGTGAAGTATCTATAGATCATCCGGAAATAATAATTTCTTTGTAATCAGACTCCAAGTGGGAGGTCCCAAATGGAGATGTGCTCTTGGGATCATCACAGTGTCTATGATCAAAACTGTAAATGTAGCTGAGGTCAGTGAAGGAGAGGGTATAGTAGAGGAAAGAGAATTGAACTCTGGGAAATATGTCCACCAGAAGCATGAATTAATGGGGAGATATCTATCTACCAATACGGCATCTGAGAAGAGGCAATAAGACACAGCAGCGAACGGTCATACAGGATAGTGTAAAAAAAAAAAAAAGGAAATAATCAAGAGAGAAGATTGAGAGAATAACATGGAGGATTATCCACTAGATTTGGCAATTTGGGAACCTTGGCAAGAGTAGCTTCAAAAGAGAACAAAGAGAATATGTGCTGAGAGGAAAGATCATTAAAAATGAAATAACTGAAGATCTAGAAATGAGGAGAAACCACTTACAAAGTAGAGTTCACAGAATGAGTGCGTGTTCAGAGGAGTTGGGAAGTATAGTCAACAAAGGGGTTCAGAGCACAGTTGAAGAGATTATCTCTGGACAAGTGAGTGGTTGGCTTTTTCACTGAGTTAGAAATAAAGGAAAGGAGAGGTGCAGAAAGTTGAGTAAGATCTTAGGATGGGCTTCTATCTTCTCCATGAAAAAGGAGGCATGGTTATCAGTTGGCAGTGAATGAGGAGGTGAGATAAGAAAAATAAGATTAGTATGAAGGTTTCATTGATTCAACATTTACTCAATACTTAGTTCAACACTTACTATATTGTACCAGCCAGGGCCAGAAATTGAATTCAAGGTGCTCGTAGATGCATGGCAGGAAAAAGTCCTAGAAAGGCCATCAGAAGGATTTGAGCAAAAGCTGACTGGTTGCAGACTAAAGGATCACCCCAACCAAGGCGAGCTTCATTAATATCAATATGAACACTTGAATGGAGTGAGCTTTTCTTTAGCTGTGACCAGAAGTCTAAGTGTAGAAGTAGATGCTTAAAGGGATCCTGAGTTGGATATTGTGAGTAGGATGTAGTAGAAAGACCAGGGGGTGAAATAATTAGAAAGTAAGGTATTGTGAGGCCGGGAGGTATTGAAAGAGAGGAGGAAACACAGATTCTAAAGTGGTAATAGACCTGTATATAGCAGAGGATTCAAAACACTGAAGTCTCCCTGAACTGGACGGGAAGGTTGAGGGAGGCAAAGAGGTAAGATTGATAGATGAATAGTATGAGATAAAAGCTAGGATTTCAGAGGATAAATTCTTCTGGAATGTGGCCAGGGGAGTAAATTGCTAAAGTGGAGGCAAAAGAAATTAGGAGATTAAGAAATGTAGAGGCTAAGGCACTAGGAGTATGGGCCATCTAGACATTGGAGTGATAAGCAAGAGTGTGACTTGTGTGCAGGAGTTGGGTCAAAAGGAGGATGATTCCAATGGTATGGACCGCAAAGGATAAGCATTGTTTTATACAGGAATGGGTATATATTGACCTGGAAGTAGAAATAGAAATTTAGGGGAATCCAATCCAAATCTGTTCTAATGGTATGTGGCATGTGGCAGAGAGAGCATCACAATATAAAACAAAGTGGTGTTTTCAGAAACCAGCCAGGTTTCTATGATGGCAATACACTGGAGGAAAATTCAGAAAAGACGATATTAGAGAGATTGGTGAAGGGAAGCCTGGTATGAGGAATTGGGGTAAAGGGCAGTAGAAGAAAAAAGGATGAGGAGCAGAATACACAAGGCAATAAAAGACATTAGTAATAGGATGGATTCCTGGAGAAGCTGGTGTTTTGGGAAGTGGCCAAGGATGACATATAGTGAGTCAGATTAATCTAAAAGCAAATGGACCTCTGGTTGATAAGTTAAGTCAGTGACTGCTGAGGCTTACATAGGAAGTTTCCCATTGCACTCTGGTATAGTTGGTGGTCAGGGGGGAAACGGTGCAAGGAAATATCGTGAGAGTGGAGTTTGGGGAACAAGTTGAGGGGAATTGCCATGGTAGGGCTGCCAAAGGAAGGGGAACAACAAGGGGCTGGGCTGGAGTTTCCTAAGCGCCTTTAAGTATCCACTGTACTTAGTATCAGTATTGAACAGCATAAAGCTCTCTCATACCCATGCCATTCTTTTTCTTCCCTGTGGACTCTATGAATCATGCAACTGATCATGTTTCTTTTCACTGGCTGCCGGGAAGCTCCAAAACAAAAATTTGGCTTTAAAGAATACATTTGGAGGAATAACTATGCCCCAGGTTTCATCTTACTTTTATTAACCTTATTTCTTTCTTTCACAAATTTTCCTCAGTTTTTCTTTTTTTCTTTATAGGCTTGTTATTAGGAAACACCTCTACTCTGTTTAAAATGAAAATAGGCATACATAATAAACATTAAGCTGTGATTAATTCAAGCCTGTACAAAGGACATAATTAAATACTCAGATACTAGACACCTGAGAAAGAACATGTATTAGTACAGAACTTATGAGAATGTTAATGATTCTGCAAGTCATGTGTGTTATCAGGTTTACATCTTGCATGTAGACTCTAATGTTCATATTATGATTACATAGGCAGTGCTCCAGCTCCAAGTTCCCATGTGACCATATTATTATGGTGACCATAAAATTAATTGCCCAAACCAGGCACTTTTGAGAGTCATAAGAAGAACCTCAAATGATTATGTCAGGGCAATAGTATAGGCTGAGACACATGATCACCCTCCAAAATATGAGCTTAAGTTCCTAATTACCCTCATTCTTTCAAGAAAAGCCTCGGCTCTCTTATATTGCTATTGCAATTTTATGCAGGAACACAGCTTTGTGTGAGAGTTTGTTCAATTTCAGAGTTATTTGGATGGCCACAGGGCTCTGCTGACTTTCAATAAAGGGTTATAAAGCTACTAGTTCTGATAACTAGGAACTCTCTTGCCAGTCAATCAAGCAACTGGTTAGCTCATTACACTCATGGTGAAACCACCCAGAAGGATGGAAACGGAGGCGAGAGAATGAATTTAGACAGCTGTTGGGTCACCTTCCCTGCGCCACTGAAATGTGTTTCACTTGATTACACCTATGCAGCATGAAAATAAATCCCATACGTTTGAAGCGCACAGTGCAAAATATCACGTGTACCCTGTGGACCAAATAGGAACTGAAATCATTTGTGTTGGATTATGGCTCCACGTGAGCTGTCAGAAATGATATTCATGGGCTTTTTGGAAGGCAAGTTTACAAAAAGGTTAGTAAAGAGAGCTTTGTCCTTTTGTATGTATACCCTAGATGGTAGTAAACACATGTTCACATCTCAGATGGCTCTGGAGTCTCAGGACTGGCTACTCCTGAAATAGCAGAGAAAAATGTAGGTTGCAGTTCTAACCAAATAAGAGTGAGAAACAAAGGACATTTCTGATAGAAATATAAATGGACAAGTTTTCCATCCTCAAGCGGAACCCCCAAGACCACCCACATGGCAGGTTTTCCCAACTCTGAAAGAAGGGCCCACCCTGAACCAGAGCATCCATATTAGGCATCTAAAATAGCGTGTGGGGGCTGTTAGTTTCAGCTCCTGACTGATAGATCCTGTGTTCCAGCTCATTATTAAGCAATGCACCCTTAGGAGGAGATGGTTCCAGAGACTCTGTGGGCTGCTTCCAACCAGAACTCTGATCTCTCCTGCCTGCCAAGGCAGGACCCTCAGGGGTGCAGTGGTACAGGAGCAGAAGACCTCCTCATCCAGCGGCAAGTTTGTAAAACCGAAGGGTATTTGTTCCCAGGTTGGTTCTGAGAGTGAGTCGGGTGTTAGGCCTCCACAGGTGAAATGAAAACCCCAGCTACAGTTTGGAGCTGAAGCAGAGAGGCGCACTGAGAAGTACCACAGGGAAGCAAAGCACATGGGACCAGGCCTGGAGCAGTGCCGGAGAGGCTGGCCCTGCTCACCGGTGCCTTTTCTCTACGCCTGACCCTTTAACTCTTCGGACATCAGTTCACTATGCAGGCAGCCCATACCTGAGAACTGTTTGGATGAGACTTACATGCCCCATGCCCCATGCCCCACACCCATGCCCCATGCCCCACGCCCCACGCCCCATGCCCCATGCCCCATGCCCATGCCCCACGCCCCACGCCCAAGCCCCATGCCCATGCCCCATGCCCCACGACCCACGCCCCATGGCCCACGGCCCATGCCCCATGCCCCATGCCCCACGCCCCACGCCCATGCCCCATGCCCTACGCCCCACGGCCCATGCCCCATGCCCCATGCCCCACGGCCCACGCCCATGCCCCACGCCCCACGCCCATGCCCCATGCCCCACGCCCCATGCCCATGCCCCACGCCCCACGCCCATGCCCCACGCCCCATGCCCATGCCCCACGCCCCATGCTGCATGAGGTTCAGATTTCATCAGTTTGGGGGTGCCTCCCTTCATCACCTTGAGATTAAAAATAAAACACCACAGAGAGTGGACTAATCCTCGTATAACACATCTTAGGTCAACATTTATATAATGAAAATGAATCTCAAACAGAATTTATTAATGCTGCTGATCCAAGAAAATGTTACCTGGGCAGGACATTTACTAGCAAGAAATTTTCTTCAACACTTTGAGCTTATAGTTTGTGGCTGCATTAATGCCCTCTGTTCGAAGAGTATTTTTCAAAGAAACAAAATGGATTTCAACAGTTTCTACGTTAGAAAGTATTCGATGGTACATTAATAGATGGCAAAGTAATATAATGATTTTTGCATATAGTACACAATGTAACAAAACACCATTTTACTTTCCCATGGTTTTGCAAATCATCGTAAATGATTACTAGTCCTGTTCAGAAAATATGTAAATTACCAAAATTTTTGCAAGTGAAAACTCTTTTCTTTGTCAGTGTAAGTAATCCTAGACTGTGTTTCCTAAGGATAAAAGAAAATAACATTAGGCAGTTAACCAGAAAAACGCACCTAATGTGAGTCGTGTTGCTGTAATCAATCACACGGATAACCGCTGCCCTGAGCCGAATCATTCTGAAATCGCTGGTTGATCTGGCCTCAATAATTCTCTTCTGCTTAAAGACCCCGCTGCCTCCTCCAGGGACACCAACATTTACCCGGGGAGCCCTATAAAACTCTGTGTGAGAACTGAACATAATCTTTAAAGTTTTATAGAACAGAAGCCTGGCTTTTTAGAATTATTACATTACACATAGAGCTGCTCCACAAGCAACATAAGCAGAGTGGTCCACCAACATTTTGGCTTTCCTTAAGCCCCAAGTGTTGAAATAAACAGAATGTTGACACAGCACTGTAGCTTCACCACTCCACATTTATGTCATCACTTTTGTTCCTCTCACGCTGGCTGCTAACCCAAACTGGACCCTCTGCCCATCTTTTACTCTCATTCTCAGCCAGGGAGCATATTTGATTGGGTCTCACCGGGATATAAAGTAAGAACAATTAAACCATTTAAGACTATGAAAAGAGTGGGGGGGGGGGGGCGGGGGGGATGGTAAATTCCAGTCTGCTCAGGGAAAAGAGATATTCAAGAGAAGTATAAAGGACATTCCATCCCTCCCTAAAAGGAGCCAGGCTCATAGGTTTGACAGGAAGAGAAATCCACCTCCCCCAGGTGAGCATGGCACCCACTGTGGGAGTCTCCCAGCTTCTTCAAGGGTGAGTTTTCCTTCAGGTTAGCAATATGCTTGAGCGCAGGGGCTGTAACTGCTTCACCTACTGGGTAACTTAAGCAAGTTATCAGTCTGTCTAACCAGAGCCCCAAAAACATAGAATGAGAATGACAATGATAACATCTACTTCACTGAGTTGTCCTGAGAATAAAATAAGGTAACATGTGTAGGTGCTTAATGCAGTGCCAGGTATGCAGTAAACATTTGAAAAGCACTGTTGCTTTATTATTATTTTCCACATGAAGCCCTGATACTAAGAAATGTTTATAAAACCTAGTAAATGTGGAATGTTTATTGACAGAACTAATGGTAATACATACCAAAGTACACAAATTTATTTACGTTTTACATTAACATGGGGTTTTATTATTCTCACCCTGTCACTTAATTCACTAGTTCCGCCAACTTGTCTTTATTGATTTTCTTCACTGAAGTAAAATTATACAGCCTACATCCCTTGTACTACATCTGAACAAACTGTGATATTCTGTGAAACATGTTTGCCAAGTTCTTTGCTTAAATAAGAACTTTCAAATCCTGCCATACAATGTTATCAATAGAAGCACCTTGTCCATTTGTTAAAAAGCAAGCAGAGGAAAAAATCACAAATTTGAATAAAAGATTCCAGGCATTGTTACTGTCACGGATATTAGTGAAGTCCTACAAAAAATGTGAGAGAATTCAACCTGTACCAGTATCAAACATTCACGGGATTTCTGAGAGTTCAGGCTGCAGAACCAATGACTCAAGAACCACTTAAATTTATCAGAACAATCATGTCAAAAACACAGTTTTATTCATCATAGCCATGCACTGTATTGACTGTCCTTTAATGATTGTACTTGCAAAGTTCAAATAATTCAGCTGGTTTTCATTTATGTTGTGCAAGATTTTGAAGGTTGTAAACACTCAAGAGGGAGAATTATTCTGGGTGGTCTTGGTAAGGGGAAGGGGACATAATTAAGAATGGCATAGCAAAGGGAAAGAAAGGCAGACTTTAATCTGAGAGCAGAAAACAACTTTCCTAACTACACCAAGAGCTACTATGATACTATCCAAAGGAAAGTGAAGGAATGACACAAAATAATCTGATGAGGCCAAATGAAGAATTTTAATTCCTCAAATATCATTAATGCAATTTTTAGCTGAAAGCAAGAGCACTGCAAAATAAACAATAGCACGCATTTACTTTATTTTGAATGTGAAATGAACAGAATAACCCAGAGGGAATATTTATATTTTAGACCAAGACTTTCATAACAGGTTTGGAAACCTCAGCAAACATGGCAAAGCATGAGTAAAGCAAGGGAAGGGCCAGCAAGAATCTAAACTTTCTCCTGACCCATCCTATGGTTAAGATAGTGAACACCTCAAACAAACAAGACAAGGAAATCAGGGAGATCTTTTTCTAGAACTAATTTTTTGGATACAGACATCATGAATCATCCCCAAACTGGTAACAGAAGTGTGAAGAATTTGGGAAGGCACAGGGAGAGCTATGCAGCCAGCACTGATGCCTTAAAGAGAAGGGAGGCAAGGCAGCTGAAGGACAGCCAGAGGGCAGCCTGGAAAGGGTGGGGGAAGGGAACCCCAAAGCATGATAGGCTGTTCCAAAGAGATGAAGAGCAGGCAGTCTGTTCGAAAGAGAAAGTTGTTTAATCTATCCAAAATGGTTGATTTCTGCTGTCATCAGAACCATGCCCTCCTGGCCCCTTTCCCCACACTTCCCAGGTAAAACTTGTTTGCTGCTGGAAAATAATATGGAAGAATTAGTTACTGACCCTAATTCTCAATACTTTCGATGTGCATAATTAATACTCAGCAAATGAGAAAGGGCAGGGAGTATTGGGAGATGGGGACAAGGAGAATGTGAGGAAGAATGCCAAGAGGAAGAGAATGGTTGGGAGCCTGTAGAAATGATAAAAAGAAGAGGAGAATGAGAGTAAACTTCAAGGGAATAATAGGTGGGGGAAGAATGACCTGCTCGGCTTGAGGATCCTGGGATATTTCCAGACACAAACCATATGGATGAAGAAATAATCAATTCCAATTCCTATGGTTAAAATGAAAAAGAGTTCTCCATTTCTTGTGGGACATTGGAGCCTGCTCTAAACACTGGTGGTGATTGTGTTTGACTTCCTTTGCAACTGCTCTACTATAAAATGCTAATACTAAATAACCTTGAAGACTTTATTTTCAAGCTCATTTAATTTGCAGAAGACCTTTTCTTGTTTTAATTTTGGAATTCTAAATTCTCAGGATTGGGACCATGGAAGTCAACTAGGCCAGCTCTTATCAGATTCATAGAAATATTTGGCTGGATGAGCCAACACCTCCCATGGCACTCAGTTAAGCAATGTGGTCAAAGTCCTATGTACTCCCAATGGGGTGATATCTCAGATGACTGGCCAAGGCCAAGGATTATGAAATGTGGATTTCACATCCCAGCTCTCTAGGCACTTTAATGAGCAATCACATGAAATCCTGGAACTCTCTTAAGACTAAAATCCTTGCATGTAGATTGCACTTGCAAGTTTGCCAAAACCATGTACAGTACTTCCCCCTTATCCGAATTTCAATTTCTGCTGTTTTAGTTACCAATGGTCAACTGTGGTTGACCATTCAGGAAAAAAAAAAAAAAAAAAGCACCTCAGAGAAGTCCAGGAATTAACCTCACATCACACAGACAATAAATGGCACAATCAAGCTTTGGCCTAATCTCTGTGGGTCTAACTGTCTTCAATAGTACCATCTAGAGAGAGTGGTGGAGTACAAGTCAACATGACTGCTATGTGCTTGTTATCCTTACAAATACACATTTTAGGGCTCGATTCTACAAATTTATAATTATCCATTTAAAAGTCAATTTTTTAAAAATATATTTTTTATTGATTTCAGAGAGGAAGGGAGGGAGAGAAAGAAACATCAATGATGAGAGATAATCATTTGATCAGCTGCCTCCTGCACACCCCACACTATGGACCGAGCCCACAACCCAGGCCTGTGCCATGTGCCCTGACCAGGAATCGAACTGTGATTTCCTGGTTCATAGGTTGACACTCAACCACTGAGCAACACCAGCCAGGCTAGAAGTCAAATTTTTATCAAATAAAGTCTCCTAAAGAAATCAGTATCAGTCTGACCAAAGTTTAAGAATAGTTGCTAGGCATATTGCAATAATACAGGATCTTACAGTCTGTCAAACATTTCATAGAGTGTACCTCATCCAATTTTTACAGCAAATGGTTATTGTCTGCATTTTATAGTTGAAACAACAGGTTCAGAGATGTTGGATAATTCAGGCATTTCTATACCACATGCTTAGGGAACCATTCTGAATCTGAGTGTATAGTTATAGTTTTTTTCTCTGCACACTTCCATCTCTGCTAATTTACACTTGAATTATGTTGTTTCTACTTTTTTTCTTAAAAAATTAATGTGGTGCTCCTAACCAGAGGCTCCCCCCTCCCCACCGGAACACTCATCAAAATATATCCATATTACCTGCCACAGGATATACCCTATACAAGCAAAACACACATTAGCCATCAGAACCACTTTTACTCTATGGTGAAGGTCCCGGCAGAGAACAGCTGACTCTTTAAGTGGCTTCTCTACTGAGTACTAATGGAGTAGTTAGTGGAAATTAATACAGTATAATTAAATAATTGTTATTAAAGAGACTTTTAAAAACAAACTTTATTTTGTGTGACTTCAAATTGCCTTTTTACATCGATAGCCACTAAGGTGGTGGTAAATTACAAAGAAAATAGAAAAATTGCCTTTATTAATTTTTAATAGTAAAATATACTTTACTAATGAGCTTTAAATACATGGTCATGTTCAATCCTGTGTCAAGGCTAAAAAGGATTAAGACATGTATGCCTATATCGTGTTTTTCAAGGTTCTTATATAAAAACGTTCAGAAACATCAGTGTGGAATTAGGGTGGTTTAATGTGTATCCAACGAAGGGATTATGATGCTAGCCATGTTTGCCCACCCTGCTTGCTATATCCCAGGAAAAAGAACACCTCTAAAATTCTACTTGGACAAAATTTCAGAAGCACCCTCTCCAAATTGCTACTGGGCAGAAAGAAATCACCAGTTTCAGTTCACGTGGGAGTCATATATTCAGAAATCAGGAGAAAAAGCTTTGCATACACTGATTTGAGTTGGGTGATGCAATGGAACAATTTCATTGAAGTGTTTCAGAGCTGCAGTTCCAAGTAGAAAGTACAAAATAAGTAGGATGCCATGGTATTTCTCACTTCTCCAAGAACTTTAGACAAGTCAGATTTTATCCCCTCTGGGGAACAAATGTCTATTTTGGAGCTCCTTCAACATCCACTAAGAACAAATCCAATGCGATTCAAAGGGAATCCCATAGGCAGGACTTACAAAGCTTTATACGGCCAAACTCTTCCAATCAGTGGGTATGTTAAATCAATTATGTCAGCATCATTAGCTGGGCAATGGAAGTTTTCTCAGGTCTATTATTCCTCCTTTCACAGACTGGAAAAACATACATATTATTTTCTGTTATTCTAACTATTGAGATTAGAGCCCTTAGAAGTTTTCAAGAAGATTTAAATCATGTGTATTTTATATGAGTCAAAGTGGAAGTGCTTTAGTGTTTAATTAATGACCTGGTGACATATTTTGAAAACACCCGTGTTTCCAAGTCCCTCAGCAGTGTCAAATCCAGGACTTCCTCCTCACTTCAGCCAAGGTTGAACTTAAATTCCAGCTCCATGGATAATAGGAAACAAGTTTTCTGTTATGGTGGCTAACAAATGTATGTCACCCCAGTGACTGACTGTGTCATGAAACAAAGAAGCAAAATACAGGAAAGGTGGAACAGCAATAGGGCAGAGCCTAAATAAATGGGCAAGCTGTCCGAGCCACAATAAACAGCAGGTTACTTAAACCACTCTTGCAATGCTCCTTACATCCCGCATAACGGGATTTCAGGAATAACTAGACCTAAAAGAAGAGGCCCTGCAGAGTTACATTGGCAATGCCATGAAAACGACAGAAAAGGAGAAACACTAAGAGTGAAAAAATTAATAATAATTACACGGTGCATTCACTTTTGTGTTCTGCAAAAGCATTCTAACGTCATTTTCTCAAAAGCATGCCTAATCCATTTTTCACCTGAAAAAAATAGACTTTACATCAGAAGAATACAAAGCATGTGTCAAATTCCCAGTGTCTTTCAGGCACATTAGCTTGTAGCTGGTCAAATGGTTTCTTCCTTCTCCCATACACCATGTCGGTTTGAGTTAATGGTGCCACTGGTGACTGGCAGAAGAAAATCTCTCATTCAAAATCTTTTCCTCACAATCGTTTTTTCCACTTGCAAGGCTGTTGCTTATGTAAAAAAAATTTCCTCACATGCTACTAATATCTCATTTTTAAAGTAATTATAGTTCAAGTGATCTCTATTTACAAAGTAAACATATATTTTTTCTATAGCTTATTTCCCTCTTCTCCTTTTTTTTCCCCCCCTCTCACTTTTGCTCTAACTCTTACCTAATTTCTTCAGCAAAATCTCTCATCTCTTTTGGTTGTAATACAAACAACAACAAAAATGTTCATGTTGTTTTGGAATTCTAGAAGTATAAAAACTATTATTAGCACAACCATATCAAACAAAAGGGAAGCATTTACCTTTTAAATAAAATTAGATATAGCCCTAGTCAGTTTGGCTCAGTGGCTAGAGTGTTGGCCTGTGGACCAAAGAATCCCAGGCTTAATTCCGGGCAAGGGCACATGCCTGGGTTGTGGGCTCGGTCCAATGTGCAGGAGGCAGCCAATCAATGATTTCCTCTCATCATTGATGTTACTATCTCTCTCTTCCTCTCCTGTCCTCTCTGAAATCAATAAAAATATTCTTTTAAAAAAATTAGATATAATAAAACATTTATCCGCAAAGCCGTTAAAGTAGCGGTTCTCAACCTGTGGTCGTGACCCCTTTGGGGGTCGAAAGACCCTTTTACAGGGGTCGCCTAGGACCATCAGAAAAACATATATAATTACATATTGTTTTTGTGATTAATCACTATGCTTTAATTATGTTCAATTTGTAACAATGAAGTTGGGGGTCACCACAACATGAGGAACTGTATTAAAGGGTCGAGGCATTAGGAAGGTTGAGAACCACTGCCTTAAAGGTACTCACAAATCTAAAATCTTCTCCAAAGTTTCTATCTACTTCCTCATCTTCCTATCCCTTAAGCACAGTCATCTAAGAGTAAGTTGTAATAACATCCCACCCTCTCCTTTTACCAATATTGTGACAGCATTACTCTTTTTCTCTTATTTTATTGCCAGTGAGCATATTTAGTTATCTCATGGCTTAAATAGACTATAGATTTGCCTGGAAATTTAACTACTCTTTATGGCATTGCCCCTATCAATAAATATGCTGGTGTTTCAGATACTTCAACTTCAAAACAATTGCCAAACAGAACTCCATGTATATCAGCAGTGGTCAAACTGGCTGAACAAATAAGACCATGAGAGTAAGCCTCAAAAACACAAAAGGACCTTAGCAAGGATGTATCAGAACATTCTTTCAACAAGTTAGAAGATTCACTAATTTGGATTATTAGCTAAGAGCACATCCCCAACAGCACGACTCTTCCTATAGAATCCCATCACATGTCCCCCAGGAAGCAGCAGTAAATGTATAAATGCTACCATTTCTGATCGTGGTCAATCACTTTGTAGGTGGCCTCAAAATGATTTAAACACACACACACATATTTCTGAACTTTAAAATCTTTGGCTCTTAGAGTTGAAAAAACAGAACTAAAATGGTGCTGATGCATCAGCAAAAATACAGTCATAGCACAAACTCATAAATGTCACCAAAACTCTCATATGTAGTGTTGCTTATGTTAAAAATTTTTTCTCACATGCCTGCTAAAATCCCGAGGCTACAATATCTTGGACCATTGTCTATATCATTAGAGAGGAGAGAGGCAGAGAGACACTAGAGAATATAGAAAGCCTTAGAAGCAGAGAGGACACTGCAAGAGCATTTTAGAAGCAGAAAGGACGAGAGGCATCAGCTGGCCCAGTCTTTTCTGTATCACATGTGGGCAAATGAAGCAGGGAGCGAGCTGTCACCAGGGTCACATAGAAGATTGGGGCACACGTGCAGCTGAAGTTTCCATTGCCCAGCTCTGGCCTGACATTGTTTATATGGTACTCAATAGTGCTTTGTGTTAAGAGACAGCTGAAATTACATCCTAAATAGATAGTATTTTAATTAAATGTATATATTTCTTTTCAAATGAAAGTAGCTAAGAATCAAGGAATGCTGCTTATAAACTCTCTCTGTAATTTATAGCTTTTTTGCAACTCAAGTTATTAATAAAAAGAAAAAAGAAGGGATACAACTTTAGTTAAGTATGCTTTATATTTTCTATTCTAAAAATAAAATATGCATTTGAGTAAAATTTGACCACATAAGACTAAAAACAACAATAATCAAAATAAGCCTTAGACCCACCATCTAAAACAGTCACTCTTAATTGGCAGGTGTATATCCTTCTATTTTTATTTTTCTGTCATAATTTTTATATATTTACTAGGGGCCCGGTGCACGAAATTCGTGCACTGGGTTTGGGGGAGGGGGAGTGTCCCTCAGCCCAGCATGCCCCCTCTCACATACTGGGAGCCCTCAGGTGTTGACCCCCATCACCCTCCAATCGCAGGATCGGCCCTTTGCCCAGGCCTGACGCCTCTGACAGAGGTGTCAGGCCTGGGCAAGGGACCCTCATTTCCCCCCATCACTGGTTCTGCCCCCAGCCCAGGCCTGATGCCTCTGGCCCAGGCATCAGGCCTGGGCAGGGGACCCCCAGACCCCTCTGATTGCTGGCTCCACCCCCCGCCCAAGGCTGACGCCTCTGACCCAGGCTTCAGGCCTGGGCAAGGGGACCATCATATCCCCCCAATCCCCGGCTCCGCCCCCCACCCAGGCCTGATGCCTCTGGCCCAGGCATCAGGCCTGGGCAGGGGACCCCCAGCCCCCCGCCCAGGCCTGATGCCTCGGCCAGAGGAGTTGACCCTCATCACCCTCCGATCACCAATCACTGGATCGGCCCCTTGACCAGGCCTGATGCCCTGCCCCCCACCTCTTAGCTCCCCTCTGGGTTTCCGATCACTGTCAGTGGCAGGGGTCTTCTTCCTGCCTTCCCTTTCGCCTCCCTGCATTGTGCCTACATATGCAAATTAGCCGCCATCTTTGTTGGCAGTTAACTGCCATCTTAGTTGGCAGTTAATTTGCATATAGCCCTGATTAGCCAATGAAAAGGGTAGCGCCGTATGCCAATTACCATTTTTCTCTTTTATTAGTGTAGATAACTAGATTATATACATAATGCTGAATTTTCATTTTCACTCAGCAGTATAACATAAGCGATTTTTTTCTGTTTTTAAAATGCATGCTCTGAGAGAAAACTAGAAAAGAAAAATAATTTATTTTAACTCAATTTAACAATTAAAATTAATATTAGTTTAAAATTTTTAATAATAATTAAATAATCCCTAATACCACACCATTTAGCTATATGACCTTTCCTGTCATTCTTCAGTCGGCACCTACTCTCCTCTGTAAATGCCAGGGCTTGACTTTGGAGCCTCGGGATACAGCAGTGAACAGAGGTGAGAAGAGCAGTTAGCAGGAGAGGCCAACCCCAGGACCTGTCCCTTACTTCCTGCTCAAGTTCATGCCATGTTTAAAATCTCTTCATTTAGGATGGTGTTCAGCTGGCGAAGAAGATTCCAAAAGGATAAAGAAGGAACAGAATGATCTACAGAAGGGGAAACAGTTAAAGATGAGGCTCTGGCCACAAAGGGACCATAAATCTCAAAAAGAAGGCCTCCCAAGGAAGTCAGAGGATAGCGGGGGAAATCCAAGGTAGGAGAATGGAATAGAGAATGACAGAGGAAAGTTAAGAAACAGCAGGGAAAAAAGATGAGATTAACACAGAGCAACTGCAGTTCCCTCTTTTCTACCTGCTCTTCTGTGACCTAGACCGATAAGTTACTGCCCAAAGCACGATGGTACGTTTTGGGACATATTTTCTCCCTCCAACTGACACTCAGGCTCCTTCCGTGTTATTTTCACTTTGATGTAGGACTTGACTCTGCTCACACCTCCTCACATGGTGGAGTACTGTGCTAACTTCCCATACCCTCATCTCCTGCAAGCTGAAACAAAATCTTGAGAGAGCCAATGGTTTGAAATGATTTATAAACATATTGAGAGAAGTTTCTGAGGTTTCATATCTCTCAGTTCTTACAATGATGTTTGTACTGCAGGAAAAGGTTTTGACTGCAGGAAAGAGTAACCATCATTTTCAACTGATTGGCTGTGGTAGAATATATTCAATTTGAACTATTGCCCTTGTCATCTTTTCTATAATGGAATAAACTATCTGTTTCACTTTCTGATGGGTGTTTGTAGACATACCTACTGAATTTAGAGCTCTATATTCAAAATCTTTAGGCAAGCAAGTGAGAGGGGAGAGGTTGGTAATTTACAGTTATCAAAACAACAAACTGTATGTTCCTTGGTTGTTTTCTAGAATGAATTTATGAGAATTTTCATAATTAGGTGAGTTTTATAAAGTAATTATCTATTTATTAGTCTAAATATTTCCAATAACAGCCTTTATATGTAAACTAGATTTTGTGCACTGGTGGAGGTGTGGCCTGCGGGGATCAGCCCGCTGTGGAAATGCTGCTCATCCTGGTCAGCCGAGCAATGCTCCCACTGTGGGAGCACACTGACCATCATGGGGAAACTCCTACTTTGAGAGTCTGTTCCCTGGTGGTCAGTGTGCATCATAGCAACAGGCCAAGCAGTCAACTGGTCACTTAGGCTTTTATATATATAGATTAGCTACTTAAGATACCATGAGAACCAGAAGTAAGCTGGTGTGCCTTCCTCATTCCTCTTGCTGTCTGGCTACACGGCAGCTCCTGGGGTAGCCCCACCATCCTTACTTAACTAGTATGAAAAGATAACATCCTAAACTGGACAAGCTTCCAACTACCTCTACAGAACTCTTATGCTGGGTCAGATTTCACACCTTTCTAAATTCATACAGGTTCATTCATGGTGCAGCTTGAAGCTAAAGAACAAGTAAAACACTTCCCTCCAACTTGCCCTTTGACACTCCCTATACCTCATACAAATACCTATGCCAATGTTATACTGAAAGACCACATACATAGCTAAAAATATCAGTGCTCTGTCTCTGAAAGGCTGAAGCCACAACCCTATGGGTATATGTTTTCCACTCTGAAAAGAATTGCAATTGGATTTTCATGTATCTTTCAATGTCCACTTTGAAAATGAGTAAAAAGAATAGAATCAAATTGAGTGATCAATCATAGCCAAATATGTCAGGCTAAAGACTTGCCACATGGGGGCTTTTGAAACAGCAGACGAAAAGCCAAATTATACAGCCCCCAGGCTCTACTGATGTATTTCCACCTACATACACTGGGAAAACAGCATGTCGGGCCTTGTAGGCCAGTGAAGGGCTCTGAGCTGTTTTCTGCATGAGAAAGGAGCCTCTGGAAATTCTAAGCCAGTGGTTCTCAACCTTCTGGCCATTTAAATACAATTCCTCATGTTGTAACCAAACCATAAAATTATTTTCGTTGCTACTTCATAACTGTAACTTTGCTACTGTTATGAATCATAATGTAAATATCTGATATGCAGGATGGTCTTAGGCGACCCCTGTGAAAGGGTCGTTCGACCGCCAAAGGGGTCGCGACTCACAGGTTGAGAACCACTGTCTAAGCAGAAGCAGATCATGGTCTGGCTTATGTTGTGAAAGGATCACTCTGGCTCCTGTGCTGTGATTAAACCATAAAGGCAAGGGTGGAAGCAGGGAGTCCACTTAGGAGGCCAAAGCAATAGCCCAGGAAGAAGGTGGTGGTGGACTGGCCCAGGGTGATAAGGAGCAAAGGCTGAATTGTGGAGAAACTGTCAAGGTTGAGGGGACTGGATTTGCTGGTGTGTTGGAGGAAATAAATGAGGAAGAACAGTTTAATGTTGCCATAGAGTAGATACTCTACACATGTTAGTTTCCTTTCATTTCTCTCTTCCTAATAGATATTTGAGTTAAAGCATTAGTGAAAGGAGGAATTTGGAGGGATGGAAGAAATATGATTGATAGGGAGAGACGGAGCATGGGCTTGGGTATAAGGTTGGGTGCCTCTTCAAGCAGCATGGTCTTTAAAAGCTGCTGGGGGAGGGGGGGTCCCTCCAACACCTCATCCCTGACCCCTGCAGAAGGGAGTCCTGCTGGAAGTGTACTACACAGTTTCCAAAGGATGCTTTGCTGGCTTTAGTCTGACTTAAGATCAGTCTTGATAACCCTACAAGAGGAGGGAAAACCCTTTTTTAAATGTTGATCAGGTCTTAAGGTCTTTTTTTTAAAATCTTTATTGTTGAAAGTATTACAGATGGCCCCTTTTTCCCCACTGACCCCTTCTAGTCCACCCCACCCCTCCACCCCAGGTCTTTACCATGTTATTGTATGTGTCCATGGGTTATGCATATACGCATACAAGTTCTTTGGTTGATCTCTTCCTACACACCCAACCACCCCTGCCTTCCCTCTGATATTCCACAATCAGGTCCTATGGTCTTAATCAAGTCTTGTCAATGCTTAACTTCTCCCCACCTCCCCTAAACACCTGAACTGACACACCCGTGGCACAAGATAAAACCTGGAACTTGGATTCGGTTAAGGGAAAATGGGGGCATCAAAGGACCTGAATTGGTTGGTATATATTTTTATTTCCCAGAGACATAAGGGCTGCAATGATAAATGATATCACTTGAAAAAAATAAGCTGTATTTCACCCACTGAACAATGTTGAAATATGAGATGCTACTCACTATAATAAAAATACTACTCTAATGTTAATATCTACTCTAGTAGTTTAATATCCATCTATCTTTTTTTCCTCCTATAAATATATATTTGAAATGCATTTTGCAAATATTTCTTATGAATTTACTTAAGCTTGGTTATATTTCGAAAGCTCCAACTCCTGCAGGGAAAAATAGCTTAATTTATCAACATATGACAGTCATATTGAAATAAACCATCTACAGTGTGGGCAGTACAGGCAGGGAACCCTTTTCCCAGGAACAGTCCAGAGTAGGACTTGGATAGCCCAAGGGGTACCAGACATCTGGACATGATGGCACGCTAGGAAAATGAGGAAATCTACATGTGTGTCCCTGGTGTGGCTTTCTTTGATGAAAGATAGCAGAGAAAAAGAAGTCTTTTTCTTTCCTTCAAGTTTCTGACAACACTGCCATGTCCTGTTGAAAATGAGCCTCTGGCAGAATTCTGGACCTCGGCTACAGGTCCCCTGTGGGCACATACGATGGAGAGGAGTCAGGACAGTCTTGAAATACTCATTTAGCCCTCGCTACTCTGGGGGATTTTTCTCTCTCTCATAACTTGAGACAAGGTTTTATTTCATTTCCTTTTCAACATTGGCCACAGCCATTTCATGCTCTTACTACTCTTCAAAACCAATTTCTAACAGCCAGAAATCACTTGAAATGAGAATGAGAGTCTTTGACAAGAGGTAGGGTTCTAGGAGCCAAAAGTTTTAGAAGAGAAAAGTGAAGCCAAGGAGTCTGGGTAATTGCTCTCAGTTATGAGGGGAGAAAAAATAAAAAAGAAAGAAAACCCATTCCGACACGTGACATTCAAGTTTTTTCAACCTTACAAAATGTTCAGGTTACACACTATAAAACTCTATTTTTGTAACATCTTTGAAAGGATACATTTTAGAAATGAAGGGCAGATTAGTGGTTGCAGAGGCTTGTGGGGGAAGTGCAAGAAGAAGGCGGTTGTGATTATAAAAGGGCAACAAAAGGAATCTTTGTGTTGTTGGTTGGCATTGTTGAGTATTTTGACTGTGGTGGTGAATATGCCAACTTATATAGGTGATAAAATTTATTGAACTTAATACACACACAAGTGGTGCGAGTAAAACTGGGAAAATCTGAATTAAGATTTCTGAATTCTATCAATGCCAATATCCTGGTTGTAATATGTTACTGTCCTTTGCAAAATATTACCATTGGGGAAAACTTGGCAAAACGTACAGGGGATTGATCTGTATTTTTTCTTACAACTTATCTAAATAAAAATTTTAATTTTAGAAAAGTGATTAATGAAAAGACTTTAAGACGTTCTTCGTGCTACTGATACTGACAAATCTAGAAAGTTGACAAAGCATTTTTACCAGTGAGGTATATTTAATAAAAAAACAATGAAAAATTATTTTAGCTAATAATTATACAAATACAAACCATGATAGTTAAACACCTTTTTTACCCATCAAGAGTTAATATTGCCCTAGCCGGTTTGGCTCAGTGGATATAGCGTTGGCCTGTGGACTGAAGGGTCCCAGGTTCGATTCTGGTCAAGGGCATGTACCTTGGTTGTGGGCACATCCCCAGTAGGGAGTGTGCAGGAGGCAGCTGATTGATGTTTCTCTCTCATCAATGTTTCTAACTCTCTATCCCTCTCCTTCCTCTCTGTAAAAAATCAATAAAATATATTTTTTTTAAAAAAGAGTTAATATTAGCCCTGGCTGGCATGGCTCAATTAGTTGAAGCATCATCCCATACACCAAAAGGTGGCAGGTTCAGTTCATGGTCAGGACACATACCCAGGTTGTGGGTTTGATTCCCTGTCAGGGGAGTATGGGAAGCCACCAATCAATGCTTCTCTCTCACATCAATGCTTCTTCTTCTGTCTCTCTCTATCTCTATCTCTTTCTTCCTTTAAAAAAAAAGATTTAATAAAAATCAAAAGGATATGGGTAAGTATATTAAGACCTATGCTTCATACAATGATACTAGGATTATAAATTGATGCAATATGTCTTTTAAAGCCACTTAATAGCTTTGTAAAAATGATGCATGCTTGGTATTTAAAATTCAAAAAATAAGGATAGTAGAAGAATGCAAAGAATCATCTAAAATTCTATCATCCATGCCCTGGCCCATTTTATTCAGTGGTTAGAGAGTCAGACTGCCAACCAAAGGGTCAAAGGTTAGATTTCAGGTCAAGGGCATGTACCTAGGTGTCTCATTAATATCTCTCTCTCTCTCTCTCTTTCTCTCTCTCTCTCTCTCTCTCTCTCTCTCTCTCTCCTCTCTCTCCTTCCCTTCCACTCTCTCTAAAACTCAATGAAAAAAATATCCTCAAGTGAGGATTTAAAAAAAATTCTATTACCCAGAAATAGCCCTTAATATATGGCAAACATTTCAGACTATAGGTTTTTTTTAAATGCATATCAGCAGATAAAAATAATTTAAAAAATAAATTACATTATACATGATTTTAAAATAAAAGTATTTAATTCTGTTTTCCTTGAAACTAGCAAAACAATATAACTGTCTTTAAATTGCAGGAATTGCTGGCTATCTGGTAAGCATTTCTTTGTAGCAAGCAATATAATTTCTCAAGATGATTTTCCAAATTAAAAAGATTAGGTAAAATATTATGAACTGGGTTTATTATGTCTCTATGTGTATTTTAATATGCTTCCATTAACAAGCATCTATTTCAATTTTCAAGTACTAAAATTTAGTCAACTCAGTGATAAAAAGTAGGAGTCTAATTAAACTCATAAAATAACCACAAATATCCCATTCTATATTTTACATGCACAGAACAAGCTTACTGAGAGAATGAGTTTTCAAGAAAAAAGTAATAATGGAATGCTAAGCTAAAAGCAAAAACAGTATATAAAATGAAAAAGCGATATGAGATGCCAAATCTAGGAGTGATTACAGCAATTCTCAATACGGAGAAATTACTCATGTATTCAGATTATCAGTCTGCATCTTTCCTCCTGAATTACCTGCCTAGTGAAGATTTAGCTTGGTGATTTCATCAACTAATGCCTGACACACAATCAGTAACTCAGAACAACACTGTGTTTTAGAAGTGCCCTAGTTTTACTCTATAACCTTCTCTCCAAATTTTCAATTGCTTTTCCCCCTTTTTTTCTTGTTTATTAGACAGATGAGTACATTGATTCATTACAAACAACTTCCAGGTTGGCCCTGATTGGTTTGGCTCAGTGGATAGAGCGTCGGCCTGTGGACTGAAGGGTCCCAGGTTCGATTCTGGTCAAGGGCATGTACCGTGGTTGTGGGCACATGCCCAGTAGGGAGTGTGCAGGAGGCAGCTGATCAATGTTTCTCTCTCATCAATGTTTCTAACTCCCTATCCCTTTCCCTTCCTCTCTGTAAAAAAATCAATAAAATATATATTTTTTAAAAACTTCCAGGTTGGCAATTATGAAAGACATATGTCAATATATACTATCTTCTGAAAATAATACCCATAAAACTACACACTTTGGCCCATTAATCCTGTAAATTTATTTCAAAGAAATAAACAGAGATGTGTTCAACATATGTAAATCTATTTGTTATTATTTATGATAATAAAAATTAGAAATAATAAATAGTAAAGGGCTTGTTAAATAAATTATAAGGAAGCATAAACCATGAAAAACTATTTTCTAAATGCATACATATTATAGCAAATGCATGGAAAAACATCTGGAAAGGTGCATGCACAATTGATAACAACAGTTGCTTCTGATGATAGGATAAGGACTTAATCTAGTTATTTGAGACTTTAAAAATGAAAATACATTGGTGTATTACTTGATTAATTTAAAAAATACATAAAAACTACTATTAACGTTCTACAAGCCCTACACAAATAAGAACTAGGTAGAAGAAAAATAGCAATGAACAAAAGCACATTCTTAAGATGAAGCATCATATGTTTATTAAAATTCGTGTTTTTTAATGAATTTTAGTGATATGGGAAAATGTTCATTATATATTACTAAGTAGGAAAAAGGGGAGGGTAAAATGTTCTCTCTGCTGCAGATATCTGTGTATATCTTTAAACAGGAAAATAGAAGAAACATCAAAATATTAATAGTTGTTATATCTAGGTTGTAAAATATTGATGACTTCTGTTTTCTTTCTACATTCATTTCCTTTCTAAGTTTTCTGTATATTTTATAATAACAGTAAAAAAAATACTTTAAAGCCAAACCGAAAACTGCCCAGCCGTGTGGCTCAGTGGCTGAGCATCCATCTATGAACCAAGAGGTAACAGTTGGATTCCTGGTCAGAGCACATGCCCGAGTTGCAGGCTCGATTCCATGTGTGGAGTGTGCAGGAGGCAGCCAATCAATGATTCTCTCTCATTGTTGATATCTCTCTCTCTCTCTCTCTCTCTCTCTCTCTCTCTCTCTC
Organism: Myotis daubentonii; assembly: GCF_963259705.1. NCBI lineage: Eukaryota > Metazoa > Chordata > Mammalia > Chiroptera > Vespertilionidae > Myotis > Myotis daubentonii. Next base: position 80,958,132 of record NC_081843.1, read on the forward strand.
TCTCTCTCTCTCTCCCTTCCTCTCTGGAATCTATAAAAATATATTATAAAAAATAAAAGTCAAACTAAAAACTGAGCTTTCTCTTCAATTACACAGAACATTGCCATTAATTTCCAGGAAAACAGCCTTTTTTATGGCTCTTTCTCATAAAGGTGGTGCATGGTAGATGATAGACAATGATTTCACTAACTAGAAACTGGCAATGGTCTGACACAGGCTGGAGGGATCTGTCAATTTTACTAAAAACAAAACAAACAAACAAAATGGGGAAACAGATTAGAGAAATTCTAAGGAGTTTTCCTAAACTGTCAGCAATGTTAGCAAACAGTAGACATCTTCTTGGCTTTCATAAACCAGTGCATTCTGAATGGCAGCTCATGGAATGTGGTTACATCCTGGGGACTGTGGGTTAGTCAGAAGTGAAAAGTCCTAATGGAGTAGCTCTCAAAGCAGGGTGAGGAGTGCTCCTCTCTGGGATAGTCCTTGCCTGTCAGCGATGATTTCTATGTGCTCTGCTGAAGGCAGTGGGCTGCACGAAATGACTTATTTTCTGCTTTATCACAATAAGTAGCAAAAATAGCAAAATACTTTGTAACCTAAATGACACATTATATAAGTTGGGATTTCCAGGCAATTTTAAGTACAAAATGACGTGGGCAGAGACTCTCACTCACATTAGTTTAGAAGTTCAAGGTTCCCAAATGATTGCAATAGATGTCACAAAATTCTCAAATCAAAATTATATTTAACTTACTTTAATTTTTTAAATGTCAAAAATATACACACCATGCAGTTCTTTTGGGAGATTGGGTATGTGTGAATTCACACACGTGTGCATAAACATGCACGCACACACATACAAAACGAACAGGAGTTGCTGAACATAGCAATGAGCATTTCACCACCACCCGAGCCAGATTCTGTAAGAAGCTACTAATATTTAAGCTTCAAGAAACTTCACTTGTGTAGACCCCCTTCAAAGCCTTCAGTTGTTGCTAGTGATCTTCTCAGTGGACCATGCTCTGATCAGGGTCGTGAAAGAAGATATTGTAATTTTCTGCTTAAAGAGATGGGCCAAGCCCTGACTGGTTTGGCTCAGTGGATAGAGTGTCGGCCTGCGGACTGAAGGGTCCCAGGTTCGATTCTGGTCAAGGGAATGTACCTTGGTTGCGGGCACATCCCCAGTAGGGGGTGTGCAGGTGGCAGCTGATCGATGTTTCTCTCTCATCAATGTTTCTAACTCTCTATCCCTCTCCCTTCCTCTCTGTAAAAAATCAATAAAAAATATATTTAAAAAAAAGAGATGGGCCAATGTTGTATATGCTTTTGGTCCCACAAACCTGGACCTATTGCTGAGTAGCATTAATAAGGCCAGAGTATAGCTGGAAGGAGAGGAGGTCAGAAAACGGAATGATACAAACATGTGCTGTGTGCTAAATATATGCTAGGTCTAATGAAAGGCATTTTGTACAAACTAAAGCTTCTACCTGATCCCAGAACTTCAATTTCTTACTTTAGAGCCCGCCCCTTTACTTCCTGGCTCTGAGTAAAATAAGTTCAGGTGAATTATGGGGCCCACAAAGGAAGCAGGTTCATAACAACTCTTATAGGGATGAGGGCAATGGGGAAGGGGTGGGATGTTTGTCTCTGCCTTGTTTCTTCATTGTCTTCCATTTCTCTTCTTTTCTTGATTGATAATATTACATTTTATTTATAATGCACTCTTTGGTTTCAAAGTATTTTTAACATATTTCATCTGAGCTTACAACACCCTAAAATATAGGCAGGTATTATTAAAGCCATTTTATAGACTAGAAAACTAAGATTTACAGATGTTGGGTTGTTTGATGAGGATCATAAGCAAATAATAGAAATAATAGACAGAATGGTTACCAGAACCTAGGCTTCCTGACCTCCTAGGTCATCCAGTGACCTTCCCTATTCCATCCCTTGAATCAATATAAGAGGCAAATGGTAAACAGGCCTTCCTTCACATAACACTAGTTTCTACAAAAACTCCCCTGGGCCCATTCCAGGCTAAATCAGAGCTGCACACAGCCACAGGAACTCAGAGGAGCAAAACCACTAACATAATAATCTTTTCTCTTGACTTGCATTATGAGAGTATCAACAAACAAGCCCATCCATCTAACTCAAAGCCATGGCCAACCACTATGCCCCTAAACTCTGCCTCTAAAATAAATGCATTACCCTTGGCCTCCACCATCACATCCCCCAAATCTTAGCCTTCTCCGCAAACTCCCACACGCTTCCCGCTCTCTCCCCTCTCTCCTCTGTCACTTCGGTACTTCAACAAATTCTCCCTTTTAGGAACTCACATCTTACTTTTATTGCATGTGGAAATCATGATAGTTCTAATGTCAAAACAGAACCACTCATCATCATCCAATGTTATTAAAAGAGAGGAAGAAGTTGAGTGTGAAGATGGCCAAAGAGGTGATCTTGCCAGCTCTGCCCAATCCCCCAGCTACAGGAAATTCCTTTCCCTCCCTAACTCCAATGAAAGGCTTTTATAACTCAAAGTGGGCCAACAGAATGGAAAAGTAAAGGTAACTGACATGAAAAATGATTTCCAGAGAACATGGCCACATTTCTAGAATAGGCAGGTTATGGTCATGGCTTTAATTTTTTTCATCACTTGTTTTTTCATCTTCTCTTTTTAATTAGCTTTTTTCCTTACCACGCTCCTGAAATGGCACACTTTAGAGTCGCCAATAGCCCCTCCCTGGCAAGCCAAGTGCTTCTTTACTCAGTCCCTGTTGTCTGCATTCTCTACATGGCCCTTTACCCTATTAATTTCCCCTTCTTAAAACTTTTCCATGCCTTTGGCCTCTCAGACAGACCAAGTTCTGGCTCTTCCCTGTGTCCCCACCTACTACTTTTTCTTCTCTGGTTCTCGTTAGAGAACATTCTGCTAATCTCTGTCCCTCATTCTGGTTTGCTATTTTCCCACTCCAATAACCAAAAAGGATTCAAGACCTATGTGTTACCCCCTCTCCCTCCCAGTGAATCTGAGAAATAAGCCATTTGTTCCTTCTTGAAAATATAAGATGTTTTTAGAGTTTAGCTCAGGAAGGACTCTGCAAGAAGGCAGGGACATGGTGGATTGACTTTGGGTTGAGACATATATAACCTCAGGATAAATGAGGTTGTCCAAGGAGTCAGTGAAAGCTCAAAGACCTCTCTGCCAAAGTCTTCCCCACGCTGGGAGCAAATAGTGAGCCTTTTTACTCCCATCATTATAGGCCAAATGCCAAGGACCACAGCTCAAGGGCCACACAGTTAATGTGATCCTGCGGCTGGTCAGTCATAAGCTAAACGGATATGTAATTAAGAGCATCTTTGGCCTGTCAGCGCTCCACGAGAATCAGCACACTTTTCTAATAGAAGGGCGATGTAATTTTAGAAGTTGTGAATAATGGAATTAGGAACTCACTGAGGGATGTGCTTGCCCACAGTGTATCCTACTGAAACAAGGCCTCCCGCAGAGCCCCCACATGTCTCATGCCCAGGAAAAAAAGCAGTGGCCATTGACTAAATGTTTGATTGATGTGATACAGATAGAGGTAAAATCCCTTGCTTTCTCAATATTAACAGGAAGGTACCAGTAAACGTCACAGGGCTTCTTAGGATTCATCCACTCATTCAGAGAGTGATCTAATTTACTGCTGAACATGCATAGGCAATGTAGGAAATGTAAAGGTAAGTTGGAAGTATTGACCAAAATTTGACAATCTAGTAGTATTTACTTAAATAAATACAATATAAGTGGAAAATAAGTGATGTAAGAATTGTCCAGATAAAAAATACATGTTTAGCTTTATTAGTATCAGGATCCAAGATTACTCTTAAGTAGCATTTTATCTGCATTGCATATCCCAATTCATTCCTTTATTTCACTGTTACTTAATACTTGCTCACAAATTGAATTGAGTGGATGTGGGGAATACAGAGTGACAAAACATGTAGTAATCCAGTCCCTTTGTAGCTTAGTATCTCATCAGGAAAGCGCATGCTACATAAGTAATTGCAAGAACACTGAGAATCGCCAAAACAATGCGCTGGATCTTGAAACTTTACAATATCCAGACAGTCTTCCCTCCTCCTCCCCACCCCCCATAAGACATCCTTGTGCTTCCCCTTTCCCAGCCAGGAAGCCCAGGAAAGTGACTGTGGGGTTGAAAATTTCTAGCTATGATACAAAAGATCCATTTATGGATCACAGACAATATTGGTGTTTTTAATCTCCAAAGGACCCAGTCTCTAGTGAGAATTAGGGCAGTCAAACATATGTTGGTCCTTCAACTAACCAGAATGCAGCCTAAGACTAATTACTGGGCAATGTTTCTCAATCAGACATGATAATCCTCTTCACAAAAGCTAGGTAATCATATTATGTTTTATACCAAGCCCCAAAGCTTGATGGTGAAAATAGTCTTACATTGGGTAGCTGAGAAATTCAGCTAGGACACAGCCCCCTGATGACAAGTGATAAAAGAAAGTGACTCCTTTTATGTCACATAAACAAAAGATTTCATATCCATTCTTGGTCATTCATTTATTCCAGATATAAAAGCAAACTCATTCATAGTTTATTCTCTCATTTGTTTGTGTATTTAGCACACATTAGGCATGGCATGCTATACACTACACTTGGAGTTAAAGACAAATAAAGCATAGTCCCTGACCTCTAGGTGTCTACAACCTAGTTACCAAAGCACAGAAGAGGAAGTGATCAACAACCAAAGCTTAACTACAGCCCCGTGGAGGTGGGTCTTAGAGGAAGACAGCAGCCATTACTGGGCCCTGAAGGTGGCCATTGGCATGCCAAGGCAGAAATAACAGCTGAAGGAAAAAGCCCAGAGGTATATGGAAGCATAATGAAGGAATTTGAATGTTTAGAGCTTGGTTGAATTACAATTTTTTATGACATATTAATTTAATAAGACTTTTTATCCTAAGAGTCTTGTAAGAATCTGAAAATACATTAACTATGGGCTTTAAGTGTTTCTCTCTAAATAAAATCATCCTTCAATCTGAACTACAAGGCTTACAAAAGCATTGCTTATTAAAAGTACATCTTGTCCAAAAAGGAAAAAACCCCTCTAAATCCTAAGAACAAATGTGGAAGGAGGGTCAGAGTCTAGTGAATGCTTCAACAGTTACAGTCACTTTAGCAAACTTTAGCCCAATTTCATTGGGAGAGAGAGGGAGGGAGCATTTTATAGTTATAAAATAATGACCAATATTTTCCTCAGCACATTTTTATCCCTTTCTCTCAATATCCTTGACAAGTATCATCTGATAAAATTTTTATTATTCCATAGCTGAAGCCTACAGTGGTTAAGAATCTGACACAAATACATTTACTTGGGAAAACAGAGTTAGATTTAAGGCCCAGTGCCCAATCCACCATTCTATTTCCAAACTAGTTCTGGACAACACTTTTGAAAATGAGCTATAATTCAGAAAGGAAATGAACTCTGAGTCACCTTGTAACTGATCCAAAACACCTCCATTCAGTGCCACTACACCCTCCAACTTAGAGTGACTGAGGGCCAAGACATCTCATAGTTCTTATGTCTTTCATGCTAAACCAATGAATTTCTAGGTAGAGAAGCAGAAAACTCCCTCAGCCCTCCCTTCCCAGCCCTCAAGATGGAGGAAGTGCCCTTCCTTCTGCTATACTCCCTGGGGAGAAAGTAGATGCTTCTTTTGTGGCCATTCTTTTTTTCTATTATTAGTTCATTTTAATTTATGTTTTATTCTTAATTGTACAGTTTGATAAATTTTGACAAATGTATAATTCTGCGTAACCACTACCCCTGTCAAGATATACCTTTTCATCACCTGAGAATTTTTCCTATTGCCCCTTCCAGTCAATTGCTGTCTATCCCCAACAGAGGCCACAACACTACTGATTTCTGTCTCCATAAAACAGTTTTGCCTGTAATAGAATTTCATAAAAATGGAGGCTTCCAATATAAACTCTTCTGTGGGTCTGGTTTCTTTCACTCAGCATGTTTTTGAGAGCCATCCATGTTAGTAGGTGTATTGGCACCTACTTCATTGCTTTTTACTGCTGAGTAGTATCACACTGTATGAATATACCACAATTGTTTATTCATTATCCTGCTGATGAATATTTGGGTTGTTTTCAGTTAGAGGCTGTTAATAATACAGCTGCCTTAAATATACCTTAAGAAATATTTCTAGGGGAAGTTGCTTTCATTTCTTCCAGGTATATAATGAAAGGGATGAAAGAACTAATGCTGGGACAGGGCTAGAGTAACCCTCATTGCAGGGCTAAAGTAGCCCACTCCTAAGGCATGGCCTTCTGGCATTTCAACCAAACATTTAATATGTTCATTGAGGTCTCTCCCCTCTGAGTGTTGGGAATTCCAACATCTCCAAATCCTATGCTACTTTCAGAATCCTCATTCATCTAAGAGTAACTATTTTTGCCAGGACTGGCAGTCTCACATGCATAATCGGCTATAGACGCAGAGAAACCTATCTTCAGATTTCTGAAATTCCTTCTCTGTACATTATCCTGTATTCTGATGCCCTACCTTGCAAGGTTCAACACCCCACAAACTTTGAAATGTATTTTCTTTGTCCAGAAAGAGAGCTGTTTTCTGTGTGGCCTCTTTTTCCATGTGTTGTCACTTGGCAAGTACCCCAACTCCGAGAGCCAGGGTAAATGTGGAGTTCACCTTGTTTATTTCTCTTCTCGCAAGGATCACAGGCTCGTGCTGTTTGCCAATGCCTAAAAAAAGCTGCTTCAAATATTTCATCCAGTTTTATATTTGTTAATGGAGGAAAGATAAATGTGATGATAATTTCTATGTCATGGATGGAACTCTAAGACCATCACTAGAGGTTTCTTTTTCCAAATAGAAGGAAAATTCACACACACACACACACACACACACACACACACACACACACACACCAACAGAAACTCTTAAATATCTAAAACTTTCCAGTATCTGAAATTTGGAACCTATACACTTCTAATCCTGATTAAATTATACCCCCCCTCCCCAGCCCAAAACAGGCATTTACTGGTGGCAACATTTCTTTTTTGTTTTAAGAAGACTAGAAGAAGCATAAAACCAAACCAGACCTTGGAAAGGTGGCTTCATAGGGCATGGGACCTCAGAAGTTGACCACCTGGGTTGCTGACCAGTCTAAATCTGTTCTTGGGCATGATTATCATCTCTACATACCTGATAACCTTTCAGGTGACATTTAGGCCCTTCATTGAGTCAAAGTGCAACTTCTTTTGGAGATCAGATTCTCTGTGGCTAGAATGATTATTTATTGTTCATACTGGGAATCTGACAGTTTTAATAAATACGCAAGGACAAGAGTCATACACCATGACTGGGACACATGGTCACGCTGCTTACATTGTGTTCATGAGGAGGTAGTCAGAATGGTCTCCTGCCTGGAGCTGTGGAGATAAGAAGGGAAGGTGGTTCTAACACTACTTGTAACTCTTACACTCAGCATGAAATGGCAAAGTCTGTTACTTACTTTTCTCCCTGAGGAAACAGAGGTCTGAGAAGTTTACAGATCTACTAGTCTCAAGTGGCCAGTTCTCACTTTCCTTTCCTTTAGTACATTTCCTGTCATGTTTTGAAAAACCACTTTACTCTAACTGCAGGAACTGCCATTGTGTATATGCTGTGCAAGTGTGTGAGGGGATAAGGAGAGGGAGAGAGAAAATATATAAAGAGAAAATGCATGTTGCCATTCTTCTTGATAGGCACATTAAGTTGCTTTCTCTTTTTTTCTGTGGAAAGTTGGAAAAATGGTGTGTAGGTCCTATGCAGGCCAATTACATTATTTGTTGTATTGTCTCCATTAAGGGCATTGTGTGGTGCATGAAAGTAAGAATCTTTTTACTAAAGATTGTGTTCCTCATTGTGATTAGTGGGAATACTAATCAGACAAAGAAGAAAAGAAGGAATGATCATGCAAGGACTAAAATAGTTTGTTAAAGGGAACTGATTTATCCTAGTCCTTGAAAAAATATTCTATCAATATCCTTTGTAAAAAGGCCTGCAGCATAAAGCATCCCCAGTCCTCTTCTCTTTAGTCCCTCGGTTCTATTTAACAGTTGTTCCAGAACATTTACAGCCATTCAGCCTGGTTTCCATTGATTTCTTTAACTGTTCTCAGAAAATATGATTACAAAATGTTCTCATGCCATTGGGGTATCAAAGAAAAAGTACATAATAATGTTCTTACAAAACAGAAACCTTACTTGTCCTACAGTCATGGCCAGATAGAAAATATTTTTAAAGGAGCAATGAACAAATGTCTTCTCTAGTCTTCTTCTTAATTAGATGGATAAGAAACAGGTAATATTCTTGGTATGGGAAATGTAGATAAATGATGATGTATGACTAGCAGCGTTCTCGCAGTGGCTTGATTTGTCTGATGCCATCCATGCATAAATGGGTAGGAGACAGAAGGTATTTACATGAAAATAAAACAAAACACTGATGTCTTTTGGGCCTAGGGTAGCATTTAATACAGCAGTGCTGACACATTGCAGAGGTAAAAACAGGCACTCCTAAAATCTCCAGAGTTCTACAGCAGGCATGTATGTGCAGTGCAGATATGAGAGTGCTGCGTCTCCTTAATTCTAGTACTATACGGGTGTGTGAATACTAATCAGGACATAAACCATAATAGTTTTATTTAGACAGTTTATGAAGATTCTGAACTTATATTTGAACTTTCAGCAATTGAAGAGAATGATTTTAAAAAACCCTCTTTTCAGTGTCTTTTTACTTCTGATATAAGGTTATTCCTTTGATCTAAATCAGATACAAATCAGAAGAAACAGAAAGCCTGCAGTTTCAAATGTAGGAGGTGGACAAGAAGGGATAATCAAGACTAGGGCCAGATGAAATTTTCACCTGTACCTTGTTGAAAAGAATTGATATGAAATACTAATTAGCATCAGAGATGATGATGACAATGTTATCCTTCTAATTGCCTGGCCAACAACATCCTTCTACTTGCACAGACTCTTGCATCTTATAGCCAATCCACCAGGAAATCCTGTTGGCTCTGCCTTCAAATATATCCAGAATCTGACCAATTCTTACTATCATCAGTGCTCCTAATCTACTCAAGCTATCGTCACCTCTCAACTAGAGTAATAGTGTTACAATAGTCTCCAACTGCTCTTTCTGTTTTCAATCCTTACTTCTGACACCCAGAGTAACTGTTTGAAAACTAAGGCAGATATCGTCACTGATCTTCTCGAAGTGCTGCAATGGCTTTTCACTTTACTAGGGGAGAAAAATTAAAGTCCTCGTAAAGGTGTATATGATCTACATACAGGGTGGGGCAAAAGTAGGTTTACACTTGTTTGTATGAAAAATAATACAGTTACTAATAAATAATAATACAAGAAGAAATTGTTTTGTGTACTCACAACTGTAAACCTACTTTTGCCCCACCTTGTATTCTGGTGCAGAACCACCAGCGTCAGTCAATCAATTATCCTGCCATATGGTCCAGTACCCAGGTCCAGATTCATGCACAAAGCAGAACAGACCACTTGTAACATCTAAATGAAATGAATTTGTGAAGCTGGAAAGACTCTCTCACTTAAAACCCCTCCTCTTGCTGATAATAGAAATTCGAGCAAGGGGATCTTAATGCCTGACCTTATTACTTTGATCTTTGTTGAATAATAAACATGTTTTAGAAAGGTAAAAGTGTATGCTATTAGAAATTATATTTAAGAGATTATGACTACCCTTTTTGGCAGTAAATTTTGATAGAAAAATAACATGGACGTTGCAATAATGGGAGAGAGAAATGGAATCAAATCTTACATAATGAAGAGGCAGACCACAAACTTCAGCTGCATCACAATTTTACCAAGGGCCAAAACTAAGAGACTGGTATTAAAAATTTAATGGCCTTTAAGAATTCACTATCAAAAATAATAGTACATACTTGTTGCTATATTTCAAGTAATACAAATATATTTATATTTCTTTAATATGTAATTAAAGAAAATCTTTCCCTTCACCTCTAATTCTATCCTCAACACCATCAACCATACATCAGTTTTAGTTTAGTATATATCCTTCCATTGAGATACATTTAAATTTAAAGTATACTTATAATGCTTACTGAGCCAAAACTTTTACAATCAGTTTCATTATACCATTTACTAGGGTTAATTATTTTTCAAAAAATTATCTTAGCTTTCTGTAGACTATTAGAAGGTAATTATTTTATTTTAAAAAAAAGAAAGAAAGAAACGGGATTCAAATATAGAAACCCTTTTATTACATCTCTAAGTCTGGCACACTAGATCATTAAGCAACATTTTCTTAAGTTTTAGATTTTTATCAAAGGTCATGAATTCTTTCAGAAAAAGAAAATGAGATGCTGTTTTCCCAGTGGACATTTTACGGAATTATTTTTCTCATTTTTTACATTGAAAGTACACTTGGATAAATTAATAATTTCTGTGATTGTTTAAATCCTAACTCAGGAACAGGCTCTGAGTTCAATAAACACGCTTCATGAAATATCTCCTGTAAGTCCTCACAGCAAGCAGAAATGTTTATACTGGTTTTACAGATTATACAGTTAAGAACTAGAAATTAATAAAGGAATTCCCAAACCCTTAAAATTGTCAAAGTAAGGTTTCTATGATTTATAGGAAAGTGTCTATGTAATTTCAGAATCTAATTTTTCTGTTTTTCAGGTTTGTCTTAAACTTTCAAAAAATGTGCTTTGAACTAAAATTTCTCATATTTTTTGATAAAAGGGAAATGCTCTTTCTTTTGAAAAAAAAATAGAGGAATAACCAAAGTCATAAAGTTACTACAATCAATTCAGCACAATATAACTTTATATATCCAAACCCTAGCAAATCATAGCTTTGATTTCTTGGAACAGTTTTAGAATATGAGAAAGAAATAATCATGCAAGAACATGGCTAAGACCTGAGCTAAAACAAAGTGAAGGCAAAGTGCTAGACTGATGGGCGGAGGGGAGGACTAAGCAGACAGATGTGGCTGAACTATATCTAGAAATGGGAAAACATTCTCTCCCATTTACCCAGGACAAGATGACAAGTCTCATCTCATGTGTGAACATCTGATTGATAGCAGCTGCCTGGAGTATTGTTCTGAAGGGATGTGAAGGCTCTCCTGTGCTCAGCCAGAAAGCATTAGAAAGATTTTGACAGGTCTAATTTGGGAATAAGTTAGGGAATGGTAACATGCATGTGATGCATTTGCCATCTTTTAGCTGTAAGACAAAGCAGAAATGGGGACCAACAGTCATATGTGCTTACTTTGTATCAGGTGCTTCATATCTATTCTCTTATTAACTTCTCATGGAGCCAATGAGGTTAACATTACAACCTACATTTTACAGATGAGGAAAATCATTCTCTGGGAGAAAGAGGGATGAAACAGTGACTTTGCGATAGAGGGAAGGGAAGGCAACAGGCAAATTACCAGTCCTAATGTGGAAAGTGTGTGTCAGCTGTTGTCATCCAAGAAGAACCTATGTTCGCTAATGTCTTCCTTTCCCATTGCTTCCAGTGTTCCTAATGTTTCTTATAGTTGAATATCACAAATATTCATCAGTCTAAATGGTCTCATTCTTTAAGATGTACCGTTATGCTAATTATATCTTCTTTATAAATGGTGAATAATTTTTCTCTTTGGAAATTATTTTAGAGTTTGAAAGAAACTTGATTCAAGCTCTCTGATTACTGCTACTAGACCAGTGGTTCTCAACCTTCCTAATGCCGTGACCCTTTAATACAGTTGCTCATGTTGTGGTGGCCCCCAACCAAAAAATTATTTTCGTTGCTACTTCATAACTGTAATTTTGCTACTGTTATGAATCGTAATGTAAATATCTGATATGCAGGATGTATTTTCATTGTTACAAATTGAACATAATTAAAGCATAGTGATTAATCACAAAAACAATATGTAATTATATATGTGTTTTCCGATGGTCTAAGGCGACCTCTGTGAAAGGGTCATTCGACCCCCAAAGGGGTCGCAACCTACAGGTTGAGAACCACTGTACTAGACCATGAAAAGATTATTTTAGAACAATCAAAAGGAAAACATACTAGACCAAGAATACAGAACTCATCAGCAGTCTCAGCTACTCAGAGATACTCAGATACCAATAACTCGATCTGCATCTTTCTTAAAAAATACATTTTCATTGATTTTAGAGAGGGGGTGAGGGAGAGAGAGATAGAAACATCAATGATGGGAGAGAACATTCATAGGCTGCCGCCTGCATGTCCCCTACTGATGATTGAGCCCAAAACCCAGGCATGTGGCCCAATGGAGAATTGAACTGTGACCTCTTCGTTCATGGATAAAAGCTCAACCACTGAGCCACACTAGCCAGGCTTGATCTGCATCTTGATTAGTCCCTCCTTCCCTCTGGGCCTCCGTTTTCTTGACACAGGGTTGGCAGTCCCTCTAAGATCTTTGTTGACTACCAAATGTTATGGTTCCTAATAGTTCAAGTGCAACTCTTACTAGAAAGAGTCAGAGAGGCTTTACCATGAATAGTAAAGAATGTTGGCTGGGAATAAAGAATAAATTTTTCTTTGTTTCTTTTGTCAAATCACTTCGGATATTTTAAGACATATTGGGCATCTACCAGCTGTAAGCTCCTTGCAGGACCCAGAGACCAAGGAGGGCCACTCATTCACTCAACCGTTGTTTACTGACCACTGACTATAAATAAGAAACTGTGTAGTTTTGAGAAGAATCTAAAGTTGTATGAAGTATAAATTTGCTATAAACTTATGAATAATAAAGACACTTTGGTAACTAAAACATATAGCAGAAAGTAAAAAGAATAATAAACATTATACAGGTAAGTTGCTAGGGGAGGTCAGAGGAAGGGTATGGTACTTCTTATGGAGCCATGGAACTGATAAAAGATGTCTCCAAGGACAGAGCCATGTGAGCAGGCCCTCAAGAATAAGGATGTCCTGGTCACATAGAGAAGAGTGTGAAAAGGAAGGTGATCCTGGTAGATGATCCACTGTGAGCAACAACAAGGAGGTGGGCAGGTACAGAACATATATGGAGAAATGTAAACCACTCACCCTGGCTGGAGTGAAAGGTCCTTGGAGAGGACTAGAAGTAAATGACAATGGAAAATAGTACAGAATCTTCAGTGCCAAACAATGGAGTTAAAGACTTTGTTTTCTGACGTAAATCGTTTTGACCAGGAGAATAAAAATCTTTGCCGTCTTTTTAATAAATCTGGCAGCAACATATACAGTGCATTGGACCAAGAAGATACTTAGGAAGGTCAATTAGGAACGACCTTAATATCCAACTAACAAGTACCTGGATTAGCATCATTCAAGTAGGCATAGAGAAAGGGGAGCACATGTAAAAACTAATAATAATTATAATAATACATCTATTGAGTGTTCAGTGTGCCCCCTGGTTCAGAGAATAAGTAAATAACTCATTTAATCCTCACAATAGTGGTATGAAAGAAGTTCTAGTTTTCAGTTTTATATATGCAGAAACTGAGGCATAGAAAGGTTAAAAATTGCCTGAAGTCACCCAGTAAGGGACGTAACCTCTGGCTCCAGAACCCTGTTTCTTAACCATTCAGAAATAAGATTGGCCTGACATAGCCCATGATGAGAAGCAAGGGCGAAGGATGAGTCAAAGTGGATGCTGAGACTCCAAGCCTGGTTGCCAGGCAGATGCAGAGGCAACTGTCAAAGGATGGAGGAGGGAAATTGTGGGGCAGCTTTGGAAGAAAGATCATGAGTTTAGGGCCTGTTACTTTGAAATGGAGCCCATGAACAAAGGTATTTGAGGGAGTGTTTGGGGCTAGTGACACAGACTGGTTAGGGTGAACGTTGGTGCCATGGCATTTCCCAAGCAGAGTGGGTGAGAGGAGCATGAGGTCAGGCCCTGGTGGAACAATGAAATGGAAAAGAAGAAGAACTAGAAAGGGTTAAAAACAAAGACTGTCCACGTTGAAAGGGAATGAGATTGGAGAGTACACACTGTGGAAACTAAGAACTGGCTCCAAGAGGCGAAAATGAAGATGTCAGTGGAATCAGGGAGGAGAGAGCCATGCAGGAAAGCCCCATGCAAATTTGATATGTCACCCTAGCCACAGAGAAGCAGTGTCGTTTCCCCAGGGGCTCACCCTATGATCAAGGGCATGAGAAAATCTGACCCCTAATTGAATGTAACACATGCTAATGAAGGACAAATGAGCAAATCATTACCTAGATTCTGATTCTTTCAGGGAAGCTCTGCTTGTATATGTAACAAGCAAAATAATAAGCAGGTAAAGAAAATATGTAATAAGTGAAATAAATGTCCCCAACTTACCTATACCATATGCTTAATTCTTTAGAAATGCATTACTAAATAATCAACTCTATTGACCAAATAAGTATCCCATGACCTCACTTACCAGAGAAGCATGCTGTGACCTCTCAGCCCCACCTGCTATTTCATACACTGTTGCTCCCCAGATGAAATAGGAGAAGTTTGTTATTAAATTCTGTAAGGGAAACGGGCTCCCAGCCCTGTCCTCATGTGTGACAGCTCACTGTACCCCGGGAGGTGTGTGGCTTTATTCCAGGTAAACCAAGGATGTGGGCTCAATAGTTGACCCCGCCCAACTCTCCCCTGGCCAGTCAAACTGACTCAGTACCAGTCCTCTCAGCTTTCGGCCACAAGACCCAACTTAAACTAAACCAGTGATTAGGAATCATGTGTTCTCATAGAAGGACAGAGGGCAGGAGTCAATTATAAAGGAATGTAGAAGCACATTTACAGCTCCAATTCTCCCTGCTTCTTGGAGGTAACCCTGACATTTATGAGAATAGGCAGTGAGCATGCCATAGCAATCTATCTGTAGGCCATCTTATGCTGCTACCATACCATTTTTTTGTTTGTTTTCTTTATTGCTTTTTGGTTGTTTGGCTGTCAATAACAGCATTTAGGGATACAATGACATCAGTGACATAAAATGCTGGAAGGAAGGAGATATGTCAGTGATGAAAAGTCAGAGATTCATATTTAGAAACTAAAATAAATGCCAGTTACATAATTACAAAGATGAGGCCCTTGCTTTGGTGCAGCCTCGGGGCCAGTGCCTCTGGTCCCCGGTGGCCCTCTGGCGTCCGTCTTCCAACTGGCAGAATTCAGCACAGGGAAGAACACAGTTGCCATTTGATAAAGCACATTAATTCCCAGGGGGGACATTAACTGTCTGCACAAAACTTCCCTTGATGTAAAAATATTGTATATTGAATTGCAGATCATCTACTAATTTGCTTTCAATTGTCCTAATAATTATCATTACTTAAAAGTATGGCAGTGAAACAGCTTCTGCTTTTTGAAAAGTTGATTTTGACAGCAGGTGCTTTTTATGCCTCTGCAATTTTTCCTATAGAGATCATTACCACTTCATTGTAAATGGCAGCTGTTCGAAGGGCATTTCTGTTCCTGATGGTGGTTTGATTGATTTTTGCAGCTCTGATTCCTCTGTGCTAAAGAGTCTAGTCTGTTGGGATTTCCAAAAGGCATCATCAAAATTCTTAATATCAGCTCATATTAGTTTACTCAGTTGCCAACTGTCAGCCATGAGGTAATGTTTCTTTATAAAACACAAAGGCAATTATCTTTTCCTTTTTGGAAAAGGAACAAATTTAAAAAAAAAAATAAAACATTTGTGTGTGGCTTCAAATGATGTTTCTTCAGCTTCTAACTCAACCAGATATGCTTTGAAGACAACTAATTTGGGCAAAGTATTTTGTTTGAAGGATATTATCCTATTTAAAGAGGAGCAGGAGTTCTCTAGATTTAAAAATATATGATGAGTGTAATACATACAATATTTTTCATATTTTAAAAAGAAATACCTATCTTACAAACCCAATTTTGTCATTTTACCCAAACTATACAGTATACCTAAAAGTGAACAGATGTGGCTATCTATCCCTGAACCTCATGCAATCCTTAGTTTAAAGGCTCTATGGATCCATGCTGATCTACCTTTGCTTTCCCTCAGAGAGAAGGATGCTGAATACATCAATTGCAGGAACATCCTGTCCTCTTTGTGAGCCTAACCCAGCAGAAGAAGAACATAAACAATTGCCTCATCCCAGTCCTACTTCTTTTCTAACTTCTTAAAGACACGCAGCTGCATGGTCTCTGGCAAGGCCCTCAGCTTCTGGATGCTGGGACGGCTCCATCTATAAAATGGTGCTGACAATATGACCTGATTTTGTGCAAACCAAATGACATAACCTACACGAAGTTCTTGGAAGAATTACTGTCACATATGACATATTCAAATGTTATAAGCTACTTGATGTTCATTATTAAAGAACAATAATTTTATTGAGCTTCTTTCAGAGTCAGGCAATCTACTGAGTGAAAGAATGAAATATAACCTCTCTATTCTAAGGCCAAGGTCAGCAGACTGCAGCCTGCGGCAGCATGTTTTTGCTTGGCCCCAACACTAAGAATCAATTGTATATTTCAAAGGGTTATAAAAATAATAATAATATACAACGAAGACCTGTAAAGCCCTCAAACTCTAACATATTTACTACCGGTCCCTCCACAGAATAAATTTTCTAAGTCCTGCTCTGAAAAGCTTTCAGTCTAGCAGGGGAAACTAGTAAGCACTATGGTGAGAGCACCACGTGGAGCTGAATTGTTCTAGTGAGGAAACCCCAGGCTATTTATTAATCTTGCCAAGAACAGTAGGGAGAAAATCACAGAAAGATTTACAGAAGACATTGTATTTGAACTAGAACATATAGATTTGCAGGGCAGGTAAAATCACATCAATCTGAGAAGGGATAGGAAGATGCAAAAAGAAAAAAAATGACCAAAACACAAGGATGGTTTAATCCAGGAATTGTGGTTCCATCAAGTGTGGCTTGATTCTAGGGCACTTGCTTGTGTAGGATGTGGCATGAGGAAGGGAGGAGTTAATAGTCAGAGATGAGTGCAGAAAGAGCCATAATGTGAAGAGCCTTAGAAACTCTAATAAAGGTTAGGACTTTGATTTCCTGATGAAAAGTTATCACCAAAGGTTTGTAAGTAGTAGTGTGATAAAATTAGACTAGAGATTTAGAACCATAATTCAGACAATAGTACAAAAATAAATAAATTACAGAAAAGCTTTGGTTGGGGCCAAGATGAAATAATAGGAATCAGATTTAACCTTCTGCCTGAAACACATTAAAAAACAACAACAAAAATACCCTAGACACAATATATGAAACAAGGTTTTCAGTCATTGACAACAGGTAGTGTCCATGACTCCAGAGAGAAGGGGGAAATAAATTGCCCAGATTCCTGTGTGGAGAAAGGTTCTAGGCTTCATAATAAGGAGAAAAATCAATCAATAGAAACAGACTTTGAGAAATGACAAAGATTTCAGAATTGGTAGGCAAGTACATTAAAAGTTATAACTATTCTAGATGCCCGGCGCATGGAATTTGAGCATGGCTACGGTCCCTAGGCCTGGCCTGTGATCAGGGCTGCAGCCGGCCCTGCCCCCCCCCCAGGCCGGTCACCCTGTGTGTGTGGGGCAAAAGGGGGGGGTAATCGGGCCTCACTCGCTCGCACTCACCTTGGCCTGGTGCCATCTGCCTCCGCCGCCACCCATCCCCAGTTCCCCACTCCCCATTGGGCAATGGGAGCCTGTCGGCCAGGGGGAGGGACCAAGAGGTTGGCCAGCAGGCCCCAATCAGGTGATCAGGGCCTGCGGGCTGGGGGCAGCTCCTGCATTGAGCATCTACCCCCTGGTGTTCAGTGTACATCATAGCAACTGGTAGTTCTGTTGCCTGGTCAATTTGCATATTATACTTTTATATATATAGATTCCAAACATGGAAAAGTCAAAGTCATGTTTGAGCATGTTATGGAGAGATATAAAGGATATTTTTTAAAACACCTAAGTTGAACATCTAGAGACAAAAATAATACTACAATGTCTATGATGAAAAATAAACTGGATAGGATTAACAAAAAATTGACACTACTGAAAAATAGCATCAATGCATCTGAAAACATAGTAATGGAACTATCCAAAATGACACACACAGAGAAAAAAAAAAGCCCCCTTATCTCAACAAGAATGGAAATAAGTATTAGTGAGCTGTGGGATAACTTCAAGCTTCCTGATATGTATGCATTCAGTCCTAGAGATAAAGAAATAATGATGTTGGACAGAAAAATATTTGAAAAAATAATTTTTGAAAGCAAAGTTTTCCAAACGGAATATATACTACAAATCCACAGACTCAAGGAGTTAAATGGACCCCATGCATGTAATGACCCTAAGTTTTATCATAATCCAATTGGTTAGAAACCAGTGATAAGCAAAAGATCATAAAAGAGGCTGGGGCAGGGGGCAGGAAAACATAACTGTGCTGAGTGAAAAAAGTCAGAAAGAGAGAGAACATTCCACTTATATCACATTCTAGGAAATGCAAACTGATCTGTAATAGCATAAAGAAGATCCATGACTGCCTGGGAATGGAAGGTTTCTGGGGAGGGGAGTGAGGGAGAGATTACACAGGAGCACAGGTTATGTCCATTATCTCTATTATAGCGATGGTTTTGAAATTCCTCAAGTTGCATACTTTAAGTGTGTGCAATATATTGTACATCAATTATAGCTCAGTCAACCTGGGAAACAAAATGATGTTCAGGACTGAGATATAGAGAGGCAGGGATCGATTTACTAATGATAATAGATGCAGGAAGAAATGATGAAGACCAGAGCCAGAGAGGTGACGTTAGGAATGAAGAGAATAGATGGATGTGAGCTGTTCTTCTGAGGTAGAGCAGGCAATTGGGCAGCCAGTGTATGGTGTTACTATTAACAGTGTTTAGGAACATAGGAGGAACAACTGATTGAAGGAGAAAGGTAATGATTTGAGCTCTGAGCATGTCCTATGGGGCCTCTAATTATAAATTGAAGAAAACATTGCGTATACAACGCTTGATTTCAGGAGAGAGATCTTGGGTGAAGGTATAGATTTTGGACTTGTAAGTATATATAGTAGAAAACTTAGGCTATAGGATTGGGTAAGAATGCCCAGGGAGTCTCCTTCAATTAAGAAAGAAGCGAGGAAATGTAAAAATACCAATATTAAAGGAGGGGCAACAGGCTCAGTTCTCTGAGGGGCTCACTCCTCTTTTTATCATCCTACACTCTAATCGGAATTTTCCAACCAGGGCCAATGAGAAAATCTTCAACAACGAGATTTACTTCTCCCAGGAATGGACACGATGTGTGCTTACAATTTCAACTCAGTCTTGGATCCAAACAAGAACTATTTCATCAGATTATCAAGTGCCATGCAATATACCTACCTAACTCTTCTCATGGTACACAATGTACCTCCATTTTGCTGTTGGGTGAGAGAAATAGCAGAAAACTGGGAGATAGAGGAATGGAAGGGATTTTAGAAGACAAGCCTCCTTATCCTGGCAAATATTTCTGTAGCTCTCATCAAAGGGTACTAAAATAAGATTTTAATTAATAGGGAAAAAGCATTATACTTCTCCTTAAGATAATAAAAAAAAAGAATTTTCCACTCCAAATTCTTCTGTGCTTACCAAGAAAAAGGGGGGTCGTTAGGGGTAATTGAGAGCTGTCCTTTGTGGATCAAGCTGAGAGAGATTATGTCCCTTCTGGTGAAGGACACCTGCTGGGCCACCACCACCTCCTTCCTGTCCCTCCCCAGCTCCACTGCTGCATGGGCTTAGAGAAAACAAAACTGTTCACATAACCACTGCCTCTAATGACAAAAATTTATGTTTTGATTTCTAAGAAAAAAATCCAAAGAGCCAAAACCTCTTTATTCTTCGCTCAGTACAATGAATTCAAACCTCTTAGGCCTGGAAGCATCAGAAACTAGTAGAACATAAAATAAAGAGCAACAGCAGAAGGACCCTTTCTTGGCTATTCCTGCAAACGAGGCAGCATCTCAACAATACTTTGTCTTTGGGAGGGAAACAGTTTGCAGTCAGACAAAGCTGCTTCTTGCTCTCTGACATTTAACTTGATCCTTTATGCTTTCCCACCGTCCACATGTAGACCAAATTCAAACTCACTAAGCTCTAATTCAACAAGTAGGCTACCCTGCAAATATAAAGATGGCGTCAAGCCCTGGCCAGTTTTCTCAATGGTTAGAGCATCAGCCCTCAGACCAAAGGGTCATGGGTTCGGTTCCGGGTCAAGAGTATGTACTTTGGTTGCAGGCTTGAACCCGGTGTGGGAGGCAACCATCTTTGTCTCCCTCACATTGATGTTTCTCTCTCTCCCCCTCCCCCCTCCCTCCCTTCCACTTTTTCTAAATAAAAAAAAAAAAATCAATGGAAAAAATATTCTCTGGTGAGGATTTAAAAAAAAAAAAAAGATGGAGTCAAGTTTTGGATAACATTTGAATTTTTGCTTTTGTTTCTGTATTTGTGAGTCACACCCTGGACTGCAAACTATCCCATCTACCTGGTCAGCTCAGAAATTTACGGGTTTCTAGGGTGAGTACAAGCAGAGAAGACAATAAACTTCAGACACATGGTCCAGAAAAAATTCTAAATTTCACTGCTAAGGGTATATTTAGGACTCCCACAAGGACTTCCTTTCATGAAAAGATAAACTAGTGGTTCTCATGGAATTCCTCTTGTGATTGCTGTGAAGTAACTAACTGCTGGCTGCAATTTCGCGGCCACAGAAGAGATGGCATGGTAAATGGCATCATCATCATAGAGATGTGCTACACAAACAGATACTAACATCATTTACTTTGTTTTTAATCAACTGAGACCTACTATATTCAAGAAAGACAATTCAACTGAATACCTGGGGGACAAAGGTAGATCAAACAAGCAGATCAGGGCAATTAGAGTGCAAGGTCCAATCCCAAGTACAGAAGGGCTGAGTGAGCTAACCTTGTCTCTTAAGATTTGTTGGGTGAGGTCTTAGTATGTTCATCGGACCGTTCGTTCAAGCAGGCTTTTTGAATTTTGAAAGCTTTAATAGCTTTCTTTTATTGCCTCTCGCATTAAGTTGTCTTTCTTGTGTGTCCTCTTTCCTTACTTCCAGCTTTCATCCTTTTCAAAAGAATTAACAGTACTGGGACCTCCTACACAATGATCCTCAAAGAGATTCTGCACTCAGTTTAGTTAAAACATAATATGGGAGGGAGAGAAATATAAGTCTATTTTAAGAATAGCAACATATAATTCAAAAGAATGGAATTGCTCAAAGGAGACAGCCCCCTGAGGAAATACATGACAATAACCCATAAAAAGTAATTAAAACATTCCTGGTACACTCCAAAGTGGCCAGGATAATTTAATTACAAACTTCATAGTTACATTATGAAGATTTACACCAAGGCTAGAAGCAAGAAGTGACCAAGACGGGAAAGGCTTAATCACAGAGCATCTTAATCACTTCTCCCTCGGGGAACTACTTGCATCCTCTCTCTCACAGAAGCCTTCTTCGCCATTTCTGAGCATTCAACATTAACTTTTTTTCAAAAGCTGGAAAGCTCACGAGTGACCCTGATGGGAATGGTCAAGCTGTCATATTCAGATCTTCCATGACAGAAGGCAATAGGAGCATCCACATCAAGAATGGTCAGCAGACTCGAGTTGTGAAATCTTTCCTGCATGAAGTCAAGAACCTACACACTACCAGCTGGCCCTGGGCAGACCCACTCAGGGAGAGGTCCCCTGCCTGGGGAGGGAAAGGTCCCCTGCCTGGTAACATCTTCTGGCACCAAAAATGGGATCTTCCAGAGCCCATGCAGCCCAGCTGGCTCATTTGCTGTGAATTGGGTTGTCCTATTGTGGCACAGAGTGGTGGGATTCCAGAGAAGCCCACCCAGGACCACCTCACAGACTTGGAGCCCTGCCAGGTACCAGCAGGGGTCCACTGTGCCCCGCTAGCTCCTCAGTTTGCTTCCAGTGAACCTGGGAGAGTTCCCTTGGAATTCTGGACCCCCCTGTTTTAAGGAGGTCAAGAACCCACACGCTATCAGCCAGCCCTAGACAGACCCCCTCAGGTCCCCTTTCTGGTAACAGTGGGACCTGGAATTGTTTCCATTACATTCTCTCTTGTCATCAGTCTGGGGGAAACCTACCTGTCAGCTATGAAGTAAACCCTTCAAAATGCAGCCCATCAACACTCAGATGGCATGCCTGGGGAGGGGAGGGAGCTCTATGAACTCTTCCCCTCCTACCTGGGCCTATGCATCTCTTCCATTTGTCTGTTCCTGAATCGTACCCTTTACAGAAAATCTGTAATAGTAAGTAAAGCACTTTCCTGAATCCTGTTAGTCATTTTAGCAAATTACTGAACCTGGGGAGGGGGTTGTGGGAACCCCTGAATTATAGCCAGTCAGTCAGAAGTACTGGTGGTCTGGGACTTGCGACTGACATGGAAAGGAGTAGCGGTCTTATGGGACTGAGTCCCTAACCTGTGGTCTGTGCTAACTTCTGGTAGGTAGTGTCAGACTTGAATTGGGACACCTAGTTAGTGTCTGAAGAGCTGGAGAATTTGGTTGTTGTGAGGACAAGCCCCCACTTGTTTGATGTCAGAAGTGTTGTGTGTAGAAACAGATCATAATACATACCAACCTGGGTTCTAGTTCAAGATTTGGAACTACAACCCACAGGCCTACTGCTTTTTCTTTTTTTTCTCCTTTTTTTTGGTAAATAAAGTTTTATTGAAACAAAGCCTTGGCCATTCCTGTATGTATGTCTGTGGCTGCTTCTGTGCTGCAAAAAAAGACATGAGTGGTTGTGCCACAGATCATGTGGTCTCAAAGCCTAAAATAATTATTAACTGGCTTTAACATGAAAAAAGGTTGCTTACACTTGCTTTACCTCTATCTTTTAAAAAAATATATATATATACACATATTTTATTGATTTTGAAGAGAGAAAGGGAGAGGGAGAGAGAGAGAAGAACATCAATGATGAAAGAGAATCATCCATCATCTGCTTCCTGCACAACCCCTACTGGGGATCGAGCCCACAACCCAGGAATTGAACCTTGACCTCCTGTTTCATAGGTCGACATTCAATCACTGAGCCATACTGGCTGGGCTTTACCTCTATCTTCCAGCAATTCTCTAGCAATTAAGAATTTCTGTAATTCTTAAACAATGCAAGTAGTTTAAGTACAGGCAAGTCTGGACAGAATGCAATACATTCTTTCAGTTGAGTCATTTTATAGGTTTTGACCTTCAATGACATTTGATACCACCTATTTAGCACTCAAACATACACGTTATATCTTATTAATGGTTTCGCAAAATTACAAGCTCCCTGACAGATTATATATTCTTACCAGGGTAAGAATTTTGTTTCCTCTGAATAAATGTTGCTAATAATAGGTGCTCAGCATAAATTAAATAAACAACTCTACCTTTTTTGCAATCCACAGCTTTTAAATATATTATGCTCCAAATTTTATCTGTAAACTTAAACTTTAAAGTTGGGTTAATTTTCCCCTTAAAATAATTGTTAAAGATAACAGTTAGGTCTCTAGAATAGTCCACAAAAGATTCTTTAGTAAACAATGCAGCTAATATAGTTTACAGTAAAAAGCAGTGAAAAACCACACTAAGAAGGTCAAGATGATCACGTTAGAAGCTTCTGATTTAGAGCATTATGCTAAGTGAAATAAGCCAGTCAGAGAAAGACAAGGCAATATAATTTCACTCATTTATGGAATCAAATGAACAAAATAAACTAACAAAATAGAGACAGAATCATAGATACAGAGAACAGACTGACAGCTATCAGAGATGAGGGGGTTGGGAGTTGGGTGAAAAAGGTAAAGGGATTATTCAAAAAAAAACACACACACACACACACATACACACACAACAAACTCATAGACACAACAACATGTGATTACCAGAGGGAAAGGAGGGGTAGCGAGAGGCAGAAGAGGATAAAGGGAGGATAAATGGTGATGGAAGGAGATTTGACTTAGGATGGCAAATACATAATACAACATACAGATGATGTATTATAGAATTGTACACTTGAAACCTATATAACTTTATTAACCAACTAGAGGCCTGGTGCACAAAATTTGTGCACTCGGGGTGGGGTGGGGGTGGGGTGCATCCTCTCACAGTCCGGGAGCCCCACGATCAATCACCCCACAGGCGGAAGCCCCGCCCACCCGAAGCAGTGTTGCCGGCCAGGTAGCCTGAGCCTCCCTCTGTGGGGCAATTGATTGTGGGACTCTGTGATCAATTGCACCTTCCTTGGCTGTCCTGATGCCAGTGGGTATCATAGTGTGGTAGTCTGGACGATGATTCCACTGTCTGGCCATTTGGTCGATTTGCATATTACACTTTTATTATTATAGATATCACCGAGATAAATTAAATTAAAAATTGTTAAAGAATATTATAGAACAAATTTCCCTTGAAAAGTTAAAGCATTTAGTAGTCATACACGTTATATCTTATTAATGGTTTTGCAAAATTACAAGTTCCCTGACAGATTGGGGCAAGGAGCACCTCCACAATTAAAAGCATTACAACCAGCCCAGCTGGCATGGCTCAGTGGTTGAGCGTGAACCTATAGACAAGGAGGTCATGGTTCAATTCCCAGTCAGGGCATATGCCTGGGTTATGGGCTCAATCCTAAGTGTGGGGAATGTGGGAGGCAGCTGATCAATGATTCTTTCTCATCAATTGATGTTTCTGTCTCTATCCCTCTTCTTTCCTCTCTGAAATCAATCAAAATATATTTTTTAAAAAGCATTATAACCAGAGAAGATCAATCCTAGCCCAAAATGCCACCTTTTTCATGATCACTAGCACTAAAAAAATTCTTTATTTGTTTTTTTATGGATCAGAACATGCTGAAAATTCACACCAGCACACAGACAGTTTTTATCTAACCAGTTCAAATAAATTAATATTTTCTTTTTTTTTAACTCCCTGCCAAGAAAAATTTTACATGCCAGTTGCACTGGAGAAAGGGGAAAATAGTACTGGGGTACGGTGTGGGGAAATGGAGCAAAATGAGATACTTTGTACCATTTATCAATTAATGAGGACAATATTTTTTAAAGTATTGGCATACTACTTTCAATAGTGTAGTAGGCCTAGGGGGAGGCGAGAGGGTCAATTAGGGGTAAATGGAGGATATTTGTAATACTTTCAACAACAAGGATAAATTTAAATACATATATATTAAGTATAACTAAAGTTTACACTGGTTTTAGCCTTATTTCTAAAGTCTTTTGATAAAAGGAATCACTCTTAGGATCAAGTCCCATAAACATCCAACCAATTTTTCTCTTCTATTTGCATAGATACCCATTACAGATACAGAAATGGTTTAATATCCATACTGTGCCTCTGTTTAGCAAATCAAAACTAATTCTTAGGGTAAAATTTAAGTAAACAATTTTGATCCCTGCAGCTTGTTTTATAATTGGCATAATTAGTCAAAGGTGGCTAAAAGGGGACATAGTATCATTTGCTTTCCAAGGACATGCCTTGGGATGCCTCGCCAGTATTTTTCTTTTTCTTTTTTATTTAAATTCTTTATTTTTTAAAGTATTAAATAAGTCTCCTCCCCCCCCCCATTGACCTCTCCCCGGCAGCCCCCACTCCCCAGCACATGCCCTCACCCTCTCCACCCTCCGCCGACCTGTGTCCATCAGTTATGCTCATATGCATGCATACAAGTCCTTTGGTTGATCTCTTACCCCCTCACCCTTCATCTTCCCTCATAGGTTGGACAGTCTGTTCGATGTGTCTATGACTGGTTCTATTTTTTATTCATCAGTTTATGTTGTTCATTATATTCCACAAATGAGTGAGATCATGTGATATTTATCTTTCTCTGACTGATTTATTTTGCTTAGCATAATGCTCTCCAGTTCCATCCATGCTGTTGCAAATGGTAAGAATTCCTTCTTTTTTACAGCAGCGCAGTATTCCATTGTGTAGATGTACCACAGTTTTCTAATCTACTCATCTGCTGATGGGCACTTAGGCTGTTTCCAAATCTTAGCTATTGTAAATTGTGCTGCTATGAACATAGGGGTGCATATGTCTTTTCTGATTGGAATTTCTGTTTTCTTGGGATATATTCCTAGAAGTGGGATTACTGGGTCAAATGGAAGTTCCATTTTTAATTTTTTGAGGAAACCCCATACTGTTTTCCACAGTGGCTGCACCAGTCTGCATTCCCACCAGCAGTGCACAAGGGTTCCTTTTTTTCTGCATCCTCTCCAACACTAGTCGTTTGTTGATTTGTTGATGATAGCCATTCTGACAGGTGTGAGATGGTACCTCATTGTTGTTTTGATTTGCATCTCTTGGATGATTAGTGACTTTGAGCATGTTTTCATATGTCCCTTAGCCTTCTGTATGTCCTCTTCTGAAAAGTGTCTATTTAGGTTCTTTGCCCATTTTTTATTGGGTTGCAACTTATACCATACACAAAAATAAACTCAAAATGGATAAAGGACTTAAATGCAAGATGGGAAACCATAAAAATCTTAGAAGAATCCATAGGCAGCCAAATAGCAGACAAATGTCATAGCAATATCTTTACTAATACAGCTCCTAGGAAAATGGAAACTAAGGAGAAAATAAACAAATGGGACTACATCAAAATAAAAAGCTTCTGCACAGCAAAAGAAACCATCAACAAAAGAACAAGAAAGCCCACTGCATGGGAGAACATATTTGCCAATGTTACCTCTGATAAGGGTTTGACCTCCACAATTTATAGGGAACTCATACAACTTAACAAAAGGTAATGTTTCTTTTAAGTTCTATTTTCACCAAGATATTTTTTTAACCATATAAAAATATGTAAGTGCCAACTAAGCTACATATGTGCTACAGGTGATGAGAACTCAGCCATCCCAAAGTTACTTTCTTACTTTTGAAATGAAGATATGACAATATCTACAACATTATTATTATATCAAATGAGATAAAGCATAAACCAGATAGCAAAAAGGTGCCTAACACAATGGGTCAGTAAATATACAGTGGTTTGGAAGTAAATGTTTAACAATGAGCAG
Source organism: Myotis daubentonii (assembly GCF_963259705.1). Taxonomy (NCBI): domain Eukaryota; kingdom Metazoa; phylum Chordata; class Mammalia; order Chiroptera; family Vespertilionidae; genus Myotis; species Myotis daubentonii. Next base: position 80,985,294 of record NC_081843.1, read on the forward strand.
AGAAGACAGGTGTTTGATTATGTACTAATTTCTATGGTGGAAATACTCTCACCATGGCTGATTTCAAACTACCAACATGATTTCACTAACCAGACAGCTTAGAAGAGATGTACACAATCAGAGAATCGCTGTATTTATACAAACATTAGGAAAAGAAGAGAGGTAAGATTTGAAGAGCTATTAAGATGATAAGGAACAATTAGGAAGCTCAAAACAGGAAGCTGTGAAAGAAATGTGATTTTTGAATTCATCCAGGGAGGGGAAGGCAGAGATGGGGAAACAGAGAGATTCAAGATATGCTAGAAGAAAGTATCATCAGGATGTGGGCAGTGAAGAGAGGTAGAAGTCCAGTTTCTGACTCATACAAGCGGATTGATAGAAGTGCTGTTTACTGAGAGGAGGAAAACCAATGAAGGCTGAGATTTCAATGGTGTATTGAAGTGAATTTTAGAATATCCTTTTAGGTTCTAGTCTTCATGTGAGCTTGAGATTGAAATTGGGAATTGGTCATATACTTGGCATTGAAACCATTATGTAGATGAAAGTGCCCAGAGGAAGGATGCCAAGTAAGACTAGAAACGGACCCAAGACTGAGCCCTGTAGTTCCAACAATTATTGACTGATAAGGGAAGGAGACACCTTCAAAGGAGCCTGCGAAAAGCCATCAGAGAAAAAAGGATTTAAAAAGGGGGGTACCATGAAAACCGATACACTTTTTCGGAGAGGGAAGAGTTAACCACTGAAAGGTCACATAAAATGAGTAAAATGTCTATTAGATTTAGCAATTTGGGAAGTTATTGGTAACTTTAGTAAAAATTGTGTCAGGGGAGGGATTGAGGTACAACCCAGGCATCAGTTTCTTGGACAGAAAATGATTCTACCACATGATTCCTCTCTTTTGAATGTAAACTCAGGGCACTAAGATAGCCTGGATTTCCTGAGAATTTGCTCAATTACATGACACTAAAGGCCATGTGTGCTATCCACTATATAGACGTAGGAATTCACCGTCTGTAATCTCATGAGATTCACACATCCTGCAGAAGTAGTTAAAATTTCCACATAGTGCAAAAATAATGAACCATATTCGCAGACATATGTCCAGTAGTCTTCCAAAGGTTCCTTTCTCACTGAGTGCTATCTATGTCCATATAAGAGTTGGATGGAGGAAAGAAATGAGAAATTGGCTAAAAATTAAGACAGCATTGACTTCCCTTTCCCCATGGAGAAGTTCTAGAAAACATTAGAACTAAACCAGTGTAAGAAAGGTACAGGAATTTTTGTTGGTTGATATGTGGGTGGTAAAGATAGTTTCTTGTTGTTTTGTTACTGTTGTCACTACGTATTTGCAATTAAATAAAATGGTGTTTTAAAACTAAGTTTATTTATAACTGTGGCATAGCAAAAATGCACTGTTTTTCATCCAAAGCACAGGTGTCATATTTCTAGGCAAACATTTTAAAAGTTACCTGTGCTATTTTCTAAAATTCTTCACATTGAAAAGAGAAAGGCCAACCAAATAAATTATGACTTTTTCCCCCTCAGAGTAGATGGTTTGCATTCTATTATGACTAAGAACCACTATTGATTAATTTCAGGCATTCCTGCTCTGGTTTCATTAAAAGACCATTTGGCAGACTGAATAATTTCTACTTGAGTTAACATATATGCTAAAAATAGATACTTCATGAGTCTATTTTTTTCTTTATAGTTAAATGCGCAACTGTAAATTAAAAATCTTTAACTACAAAAATAAGCAAAAAGATGCTCTTAGTCAGTTTAAATAAACATTTTTCAAATAAAAATGTGTTAGCAGCCTAAATTACACAGTTTTCCCTATTGTGTTGCATACGTAGAACCTGCTTATATTATCATCTTCATGGAAATTTAGAGTTGAGAAACTTATAAGTTCAGAAAAATCTCAGAGATCCATTTAGTTAATGAGCAATCACAGAAAATGATCAATTTCCATCATGGAAATTTTTTCTTCTCATTAGATTTCATTCAAATTTCATTTTGTCTTTTATTAGAAAATGGTTGGATTTCTAAATGAAATAGTCATGTGCAAACAAAATGCATGTTGTAAAATCCATGAGAACGATAATATTTATTAAAAGCTACCCATTTGAATTAGAACAAGGGACAAAACATTACTAACAAGTCCATAGTCCAAACAAGTCATTACCTGCTTGCAGCACTGCATCTGAAGAGGCAGCCAGTCTGGCCCACCGTCTGCCTAATCAGCTTTGAGAGCAGTGGGAATTTGAGTTAAGCAGTATTTCTGTATTTTTCTATTTCCCTTATGGAATCTTCAAATCATAGCACAAAGGTATAATAAGTAATTCACTTATTTATACATTTCCTACCAAGTATTTTTCTCCCTAATCCACTTTAATGAACAGCTCTTCAAGAGAAATGAAAGCTGACCATCTGGCACTCACAACCCAAATACTTATTTTAGTCAAAGTAATTGAATATAAGGATGGGATGAGGAGAATGAGATTTTTGCTGAACAGAGCTGATCCTAGTCAGCAAGTCCTAGCTGATCAGTAGCTAATCCCACTTTGGTTGCACGAAACGTGAAGCTTAGAAAAACTCTAAGCTTCTTTTAGGCACCCAAGAGTTACCCTCTGGAATAATGACTTCATCTAAGAGGTAACCTATGCTCTTCACACCATCCAACCCTTCTAGGTCTGTAAGTTTAGTCCAGGTTCAGCCTCCTGCCTGGTCACCCAGCCCTCTTTGCATGCCCTTGTACTTACCTTATACTTGTCTTCAGGTTGCCCTGTCTCTCATTTTCCTATGAACCACACCTACTTTCTGCTAGGCACAAATTATTTTTAGGTCTTATTTCTACAGGATAATTCTTTGAGTATACAAGCTGCATCTAATTCTTCTAAAGCAATTTCTTTTAGACCAAATGAATGCTGGGTTGTTTTAAATGTAACTGTCTATATGGGATGCTTACTCTATGCTAGAACTGTGCTGCAGGAATCAACTGCCTGTTAAGCTGTCCCCCTGGCCTGAGTTGAAGAAGTATTTTAAATTTTATCTAGAGTTGAGTAATTACTAGACTCTTCTCTAGTTTTGTAGGAGGAACTGATGCTGAAATAAAAATCAACAACAGCATTATTGCCTTCTTGATTTTCCCAATGAACAACAAGTCCTGCTAACTATTTCTAGTCTTAATTCCTTGTAGTCCATGGTGTGGTCCATGGCATTAGCATCACCTGGGATCTGTTAGCACAACAGCAACAGAGGCTCCACCCCAGACTTAGTGGATCAGAACATGCAGCTTAACAAGACCCACAGATGCATTATTTGTGCATTAAGTTTTAAGCAGTGATTTAGTTCACAACTCTTTTTCTTTATATACTAGAGGCCCAGTGCATGAAAATTCATGCACTGGAGCAGGGGGTCCCTCAGCCCGGCCTGCCCCCTCTCACAGTCTGGGAGCCCTCAGGGACAGGAGGCGACCTGGTGATCAGGGGAAGGCGACGCCCCCATCACACCTCTGCTGCTGCCACTGTCGGCAGCACAAGCCTCAGCCAGTCCTGGTTACCTGAGCCTTGGGCTGCCCTGGGTGGCTGGGCAGTCAACATCCAAGGCTTGCCTGCACCTCAGGCTGGCCCTGGGTGGCCTGGTAGCCACCATACGAGGCTGGCCTGTGCCTCGGGTGTCGGCTGGGCAGCCGATATCCGAGACTTGCCTGCACCTCAGGTATTGGATGGGCAGCAGCCATCCGAGGCTTGCCTGCACCTCAGGCCAGCCCTGGGCGGCTGGGCAGCTACCATCGAGGCTTGCCTGTGCCTTGGGCATCAGCTGGGCAGCCGCCATCCAAGGCTTGTCTGCACTTCAGACTGGCCCTGGGCAGCTGGGGGGCTGAGGGGACTGTTGGACTCCAGAGGCAGGCACGCAGGGTGGGCCCAGCCATGCCACACACCTGCCACCCTGGCAGGGCTGAGGAGACTGGGCACCACCATCTTTGAAGGCATGCCAGTCAATTAGCATATTCCCTCTTTATTGGCTGTGGGCACTGTCATCTTTGTGAGGGTGTGATGGTCGATTAGCATATTCCCCCTTTATTAGATAGGATTTGCCTTTTGTTGCATTTGATTGGAGTATTTAAGTACTATGTGTCTGATGTAACAACTCAGATGATATATAGTATATGTAAAAAGTTAATACTTCATCCTAACCACCTATAATAATCAATGTTGAAAGTTGACTGTGTATCTGTCTATATCTTTCTGTAGGTTCATATATACTTACACAAAAATATATGTGCACATAACTGATAAGTTATGAGTGGTGGAGCAATCCTGTTTTCTCTCAGCTCCAGAATGTGGACATTGACACAAAGAGGCTGTTAACCCATCATCTGCCTACATCTGCCCAAGCCATTTCTCAGACTCCCTGCTAATGGGCAGTTTCACAGCAATCTGTGCACAAATGCCAGCCTCCAAGCAGTAACACAAAGATGAATCACGTGGATGCATGGGATAAATGCTCAGGCTATGAAGGCCTAAGCCTTTGTATATATTTCACATGACAGTCTGCGCACAGTGTGAATAGAAACAAACGTTTATGCAATCAAATCAGCACATTGTGGCCTTTTCTTTCTCCACCTACAACTGAGCAGTATTGATAGTGATGAAAATTATATGGCTTGATTCAGAGGACAAAGGACATTAAAGCACACTTTTCCCTTAAAGTCAAATGTCACTGTTACGAAGCCAGGAAATAGTTGTTATATATTCACACGTTTTCTCTACATAATCAATGCACATTATTTATGCGTCTACAGAGTAAATTATGTAAGTAAAAAGGAATACTATTTTACAGGAAATAAAAATTATAGTTTATCCAGGGACAATAGGTACCTAGAACCATCAAAATAAGATAAAACTGAAGAAAATAAAAAATGATGTTAACAATAATCAAAGGCAGGGTATGCATCAAATTATAAACTCACCAACTCTTCTTGTACATGGCTTCCTTAGTGTGGGACAACTCTAATTCTAATCCTTTTTTCCTACAGATAGGAATTCGATGCATCCATGTAGGGTGCCATCTAGAGTGTGGGTCAGTGAAGGGCCCCAAGCCCTATCTGATGGTGCGGTTCTATCTGACAGCACAGAGTGTGTCCTCAGAGGTGGAGTCAGTCCTTTTAACTTATCCTTGAGATCTCATCCCACATATTAACTCTCCAAATGTCCAAATTATAACACTACAGGGTTTCCAACTTTGACTCAAGCCTCCTGGTCTGGTCTTCAGAAAAACTGGAACAAAAAGAATCCTTAAATAAATGAGCAATGACTAGGTGCACCCAGCTGGTGATATAATACAAGGCCATTAACCAAGTGCCAGTGCCCTCCAATTAGTGGATATTGATCAGCATCCAACTAGTCCAGAAACTTTATTTCTATTCTTGTGAAATTTGCTTGTGCATAATAGAACTCTGTTACAAGAGGAGATGTGGAAAAACATAACATCAGGGAGGTTTGAAACATACTACAAAAAATATATTTTTAAAAATGTATTCCCCGTGAGCTACTCTGCCAAGAACATCCAATTGGCCTGACTTAAAACAGGAAACAAAAAAGAGACCTAGGAGAGAACCAAGATGGCGGCATAGGTTAACGCCGGAGTTTGCTGCTTTGAACAACTACTTCAAAAGTGAAACCAAAAAACGGAAGGGACATCACCCAGAACCACAGGAACGCTGGCTGAGTGGAAGTCCTACAACTAGGAGGAAAGAGAAACGCACACGGACACTCAGAGGAGGCGCAGTGCTGAAGTCAAATTCTGAGGTGCGGAGTGCGCAGAGCGGGCTGGCGGCGGAGGGCGCGGTTGTTGTTTTCAATCGGGAGGGAGTCGCAGACTCTGAGCTCCAGATACAGGCGAGTCTTTAGGGACCCAGACTCAAACGGGAGAAGCGGGACTGTCTGGCTTCGGTCAGAGCGAGTGCAGCTTTCTCTCCCAGCTTTGCAGCGGGTGCTGGGACTCAGAGAGGCAGAGCCCCTGGGGACAGGACTGAGAGCCGCCATAACTGCTCTCTCCTGCCCACCCTGTTGATCCTGTGCGACCCGCCCTGCCCAAGCCCTGCACAGAGGCATTTGCCGGATAGCCTCAGGCAAGGGCTAGATTGGCACCTCCCTAGAGGACAGAAGTTCTCTCACTGCTGACACAGCTGATTCTCATAGCCACTTGGCCTGGAGGTCAAACCCTCCCTGGAATTAGCTACAACAATCAAGATTTAACTATAAGACTGCGAACAAAGACCAGTAGGGGGTGCACCAAGGAAGCATAACAAAATGCGGAGACAAAGAAACAGGACAAAATTGTCAAAGGAAGATATAGAGTTCAGAACCACACTTTTAAGGTCTCTCAAGAACTGTTTAGAAGCTGCCGATAAACTTAATGAGATCTACACGAAAACTAATAAGACCCTCGATCTTATATTGGGGAACCAACTAGAAATTAAGCATACACGGACTGAAATAACGAATATTATACAGACGCCCGACAGCAGACCAGAGGAGCGCAAGAATCAAGTCAATGATTTGAAATGCGAGGAAGCAAAAAACACCCATCGGGAAAAGCAAAATGAAAAAAGAATCCAAAAATGCGAGGATAGTGTAAGGAGCCTCTGGGACAGCTTCAAGCGTACCAACATCAGAATTATAGGGGTGCCAGAAGATGAGAGAGACCAAGATATTGAAAACCTATTTGAAGAAATAATGACAGAAAACTTCCCCCACCTGGTGAAAGAAATGGACTTACAGGTCCAGGAAGCGCAGAGAACCCCAAACAAAAGGAATCCAAAGAGGACCACACCAAGACACATCATAATTAAAATGCCAAGAGCAAAAGATAAAGAGAGAATCTTAAAAACAGCAAGAGAAAGAAACTCAGTTACCTACAAGGGAATACCCATACGACTGTCAGCTGATTTCTCAACAGAAACTTTGCAGGCCAGAAGGGAGTGGCAAGAAATATTCAAAGTGATGAATACCAAGAACCTACAACCAAGATTACTTTATCCAGCAAAGCTATCATTCAGAATTGAAGGTCAGATAAAGAGCTTCACAGATAAGGAAAAGCTAAAGGAGTTCATCACCACCAAACCAGGATTATATGAAATGCTGAAAGGTATCCTTTAAGAAGAGGAAGAGGAAGAAAAAGGTAAAGATACAAATTATGAACAACAAATATGCATCTATCAACAAGTGAATCTAAGAATCAAGTGAATAAATAATCTGATGAACAGAATGAACTGTTGATTATAATAGAATCAGGGACATAGAAAGGGAATGGACTGACTATTCTTGGGGGGGAAAGGGGTGTGGGAGATGTGGGAAGAGACTGGACAAAAATCGTGCACCTATGGATGGGGACAGTGGGTGGGGAGTGAGGGCGGAGGGTGGGGCGGGAACTGGGAGGAGGGGAGTTATGGGGGGGGGGGAAAGAGGAACAAATGTAATAATCTGAACAATAAAGATTTAATTAAAAAAAAAAAAAAGAGACCTAGGAATCAGTATCACCGAATGAGAGCTGACTATGCACCAGACAACATGCTAAATGTTTTACCTGCACTATCTTATGTCATCACTGAAACAGCTGTAACATTATCACCATGTTACAGATAAGGAAGTAGAGGCTAAGAGTCAATGACTTCCAAGGGTCATGCAACTACAGGAGCTGCAGAGACATCTTTTAATGGCAGATATTTCTGCCTCAAGAGTCCAGGGTCCTTCACGCTCTTCTATGGCGGCTTTAAAGTAAATGCATTAACACATGGGGGGAATAAAGTACTGGGTGTGGAGTCACAATACAAGTCTAAAGCTGGCTCTTCCACCTGCCGTAGGCAAGTTACTTGCCATCTTTGAATGGCAGTCCTCATTTTAACACAGGCTATTTTAAGAATTAAATAGGTTTACATAGAAATAAAGTGCCTGCAGTGTAGTATAACTTTACAAATCTTCTTTCCCCCAAGATGAAGATCCTTAGACAGTTAGAAGGATTGTAGAGATTCATCCTTGACATATACATTTAAGTTCTTGCTGCAGTTTAAATAATGGACAGACAAGTGCCATCAAGTACTTAATTAAGTATTGTGTGGGAAGAAAGATGACATCATCCATAGGTACATTGGAAAAGGAGATTGGAGAAAATGTCTGCAGTGTTTTACCTTTTCCATTAATGTATGACTTCAAACAAATGGGCAAAGATTTGTATCCTCCTAATAGCAATCCAATTAATTCAAACAGAATTGGAAGTTAACCTATAGATTTCAAGGCAAGGGCATTATTAGTTTTTAACTAGTGATGTGTAGCTAGGCTAATATTTATGAAACAGTACAAATCTTATTTAGCAGAAAGACTGCTTCTAAGCTGGGAGACATGCAGGGCTCTAAATCTTATCAGCACAAAAGCCAGAAAAAGGTTAATCCTGATTTAGCCACCTAGACGTTAAAAGCTGATCAGCTGTTTCTGTCCTTTTGTTCTGTCCCACCTGCACAAATCCTCAAGGCTCCCTCTAGCTCTGCTGCAAGATGCCGGGAGTCAGGAGGGCCCCAGGCTGGTGGCATTAAGGGACTTTACAGAGAAAGTTCCCTCACCATCCCTACGCTGCACACATTGCCAGAGGGCTCACACATGGTGTCCAAAAACTCAGATAAGAAAATTATCCATCTATTCCAGCTTTGTAAACTCAGATAAGAAAATTATCCATCTATTCCAGCTTTGTATTATGTAGGGTCTTATAAGAGTTTGTATATTCTCTTTCTTTTTGTTTAAAGACAAAGAATAAGAGAGAGAAAGCAATCAGTTATTTTGAAGCATCAGGGGTTATATTTTGGGGCTGGTATATATGCAAACTAAGAATGTCTGTGTTGCTCTAAGTGTCAACCCAAGAAGAGCTGAAAGTAGACAAGGCAGGAAAGACTGAGAGTCACAGAGAATTCTACAGCTCAGGGGGTATCTTGCTGTTATCACACAAACAAATAAGCAAGAAAAAAAACCACACACAATAAACAGAAAATCATTTGGCCTAACCTATGTATTTTACTGATTTAAAAAATTAAGTCCAGAATTGGCAGGGGGACCTGAGGAACTCAAGTCTCTTTTATTAAAACAAACAAACAAGCAAAAAAAAAAAAAATAGGCCTTCTCTTCCTAATAGATCTAATCTCTTCCTCTAATTATCAACTCCTTTCTCTTTTTCACAATTTGTCTTGGTTCAATTCCCCCTTCCATAGAATTTACTAGCTCTTAGGTTCATGGGCAAGTTATTTATATTATCTGTCCCTTATTTTCTCATCTATAAAAGTGGAGACTAAGAGTTCATACATCAGAGACTGTTGTAAGGATTAATTGAATACCTGGAAAGAGTGCTGAACTTAGGAGGGACAGTTTGAGACCATGACAAGTCTGGGTCTTCACATGTCTGCAGGACAGGCCTGGTCACTGCCCTTTGGGAATGACCCTCAGTGATGGGATTCACTATGAAGCAGAGTTCTAGAATAAGGCACTTCAAGAAAAGAGGCTGAGGGTAGCAAACAGTCTACTGAAGAGGATTTATGGACTTTAACTCCAGGTTTTAGACATTACAAACTTAGCAGAAGGAGGAACCAAAGGGCCTTTGGGAGGTATCCACTCCATGGGGAATAAATTTGGGGTTCGGAGAATTGAGAATTGCTGTTGGGAGCGGGAGGAAGAAAACACAACCCAGAAGGTAGTCACATCCAGTATCAGCAATCAGAAACTTCGTTACGAAGGTCATGAGCACCACTGTGTTAGTTCAGGGTTTCTGAGAAGCAGAAACCAACAAGATAGGATTGGCTATATAGGAGAATTGGTGGAGGAAATACTTGTGAAGGGTATAGGGACGGGAGCCAGGGAAGGTAGGGGAGAACCTTGAGACTGTGATGTGGGTCTGAGTCCTGTGGAGGACAGAGGGATGAAAGGATTTGGGGCAGGAGAGTTCCAGACTGCAGTGCTATTCCAAGAACGTCTTGGCCAGACCTGTGGAAAGTCCTCTAGCCAAAGTTGCCCATCAGAGAGGTCCCACATATCACAGGGAAGGGCCTGAATTAGTCCCTTGCTGTGTTCAGTCATTGACTGAGAGAAGCCTGTGGGAAGTGTGGCTGCAGCGGGAACCTGGTGGTGGATCCTGAAGTACAGAGCTGGGCCGTCCATCAACTATGCTCCTGCAGCAGGAGATCTGAGCATTCATGTTCATGGCCACCACATTACACTTGTGCTGCATGGGCTTACTCTGCACACAGGCTTAGGAGCAGCTCCTCCATGGTTGCTGGGGGGCATCCCTTACTGAAGGAAGTCAGTTGGTCAGAGGGCTCTAACAAGCTCTCATACCATCCATTCGAAATCCCCTCACCCCTGCTACCACCTCGGCAGATTTGAGTGGCTTATCTGGTAGTGAGACCCGAACTTCCACTGTTTCTGAGAAATCATACCCTTCTGACCCCGAGGTTCCTGCACATACCTGTTCACAGCTCTAATGGGGTAACGGAGTGCCAGCAGATGCCAAAACAGATCAGAAAGGTTGCGCGCGCATTCCTCCCTCCCCACGTTGTGCAAATGCAGCCCTACTAACCCTGCTGGTTAGCATTTCCTGCCAGAATATGACTGTTCTTTGTGCCTACTGGCCGGTGAACACAAGATCTTCAAAGTGCTTTGGCAACAGGGGTAACTTGGACTTCAGAGGGACCTGACTGTATCCTTTGGCAGAAGGTTATTTGCTTCAAACCTGCAAGCCTAGGGACAGCATTTCCAGGGGTCACTGGGAGTGATGGTAAGTGGAGCCACTCCTGCAGCCACCCCTCATTTCCCAGACTCATGTATTTTTTCTATTGTGGACACAGCGTCATAGAAAGGTCTTGAATTAATGCATATATATTGCATCTTGAGTGACAGCACTCTACTCTTTCATAGAGTTGCCTCCAAGCTAGTGCTTCAGCCATGCCTTCAGATGGCTGTTTTTTGAGGTCAGCTCCTTCTGGATGGTGGCGGTGCGGTGTGTGATAAGATCAGTGGGTCCTATGGTCATGACCCCACTCCTCCTTTGCTATAAAGTCAGAGACATGATGGGTCCCATGTCTGTGGGTCAGGCATCCTGTGAGTCTCTGAATGATGTTTAGCAGATAGGAAAGACAAACAAGTACACAGAGTATATATCTATGCCTGTAAGGATGAGCCATTGGACCTTCCAAGACAGGCCCAATGTTGCTACTTTAGCACCAAGGGGCCAGTTGGACTCCTTGTGGAATATCTATATGGGCTCAGACTTGGCTCTCTGGCAGATAGAGCATTGAGAGGCAGCTACATCTGAGGGTGCACAGTTCAAAGCCACCACTCCGTCTGCATTGCCAAATGCACTGTCTGACCTTGAGCAAATCACAGGGCCTCTCTGCTTCTATAAATAAGGGAAGCTGAACTAAGTATTCCCTAAAATTTCTCCCATGTCCTACACTATGAAATACTATGAAGTGGGCGTCTGAGATCTTCCTGAATAGAGGTGGAGGTGCTCTTCTAACTTCTGAGTCTATGCACAGCGGGCCCATTCTTGATTTATTTAAGTTAGTATTTCCTGTGGATAATTATATTGGCAGAATTCACAACAAAGTAGATTGTAAAATATTTGAGGCTTTATTACTTTCAAGTAAACTAGGCTAAAGAATCTACTTTAATCAAGTAAGGAAAACTTATTAATTATTTCACTAATTTGCACATGAGACAATTGTTTAACACACACACACATAACCCTCTTACCCTGGCTGGTGTGGCTCAGTTGGTTGGAGCATCTCCCCATATACTGAAAGGTTGAGGGTTCAATTCTTGGTCAGGGGGTCATGGTACATACCCAGTATACATCCTCTGTTGGGGTGCATATGGGAGGCAACCAATCAATGTTTCTCTCTCTCCCTCTCCCTTCCTGTCTCTCTCAAAATCAATTAAAAATAACAACAACAAAAACCCCTATTCTTCTGTGAGGATTAAAAAAAAAAAACACTTTAAACTTCTGCATCCTCCTCTTGCCTACTAATTCACTACTAAACCACCAGCAGTTTTCTTGATTTAAATCACTTTAGTTAGGATATCACCAGGGTGACAGATGCAATCCACATGATAAAATCCAGATGTTTTATTATCAAGATTGTGGTTTCAGAACTTCAGCCAGTTATCTGTTTACCTGCCTGCTCTGTCCCTGTTTCATCTCCTCCTGAGGCCCTCCTGGTTCCTTTCATCAGGCTTGACCTTATACAAGTTACTTAACATCACTGTAATCTTGCTCATTTCTTCACCTATAGAATTATGTCCTTCTCATAATGTGGTTCAGGAGATTAAATGAGATTATGTAAATACATGGTTAGCTAGCCCAGATCTGAAGTGTGCTAAATGTTTAATACATGATCATTTTAATTACTTTGATTTGTTGATCATTTAATTGCCTCACTCTGCTCCCTCATGCCAACAGATACCCTCAGCATATTTGCATAGGCTTTGGGTCTCCTCTCATCTTTCTCAGTTCTCAGGAGGAAGTTGATCTTAATTTCTATTGATCCCCTATTCCAGACACTGGTATTTCCCATGTGTCTCAGCCCTATAATTTCCCAACTGGAAAGGACCCTGTTTCATCTTCACACTTCCAAAGTGATGGTCTCAAAAGGAGTTTGATTTCTGATATTTTAAATAATCTCCCCTTCCTACGCTCAGAAACATAGTCCTTTTCTGTTCATGATGATTGACACAACCTTTGAAGGTAGATTTTGTGTGCCCAATAATGGTAAGCCAGAGCTCAGACGTGGTTCAAAGGACTAGGGTCTGATTTAATGGCAATGTCCAACAAGTACTCAAAGCTAACAATTTAAAATTTTTCCCTCAAAATAAAGTCACTACAAAATAGGAGTCTACTTTTTCCCCCTCCCCCAATTTAAAAGCAGTCCCATCAAAATGCATATTTTTTCAATGGAAAAAGGTTACAAGTTTTGGGTGATACTTCCTAACAATGCCTAGTTGTAGGTGATGGTTTTCAAACTTCCCATTTTTGTGTGTGTGTGAGATTATCAGGTTTAACAATTCCAAAGTCACAGATAAGGGAGCTGGCTCAGAGCAGTTTTCTAGGGATCACAGAGGTGATGGAACCCTTTCTTATTTAGAATATATTGGAGTCAGCACACTTTTTCTGAAAAGAGAATGATTGTAAGTATTTTATGCTTTTTAGGCCACATATGGCTTCTGTTGCATATTCTTTATTATATGTCTTACAACCTTCTAAGAATATAAAAATCTTAGCTCCATGCTGGACTGGATTTGGCCTACAGGCCATAGTTTATCAACCCCTAGACTAGAACATTTTTGCTGATTAATTGCATTTTATTTTTCACCTGACTCATGAACCAGATAAAATTTAAAATGCCTTCATGCTTTACAACTATAGCTTACCCTTGAACAGCACAGGTTTGAACTTCATGGGTTCATGCTGATTTTTTTTTTTTTACAACAAATAGCTATGCTGTTTTCCATCAGTGGTTGGGAGCCTCTGGATGCAGAAAGCCAATTGCATGCATTGATCTACATCATCTCATATAAGGGACTTGAGCATTAGCAGTTTTTTCTATCTGTGGGATTTCATAAAACCAATTTCCCCATGGATACCAAGGGGCACTGTTTCAGGGGAGTCAAAAGTTACACACAGATTTTTGGCTGTGTGGGGGCTTGGTGCCCCTAACACTTGCACTGTTCAAGGTTCAGCTATGGTTATTTATTGTGTTTGGGAAGGTGGTGTTATTTGTTTGTTCAATAGCAATTATAATTTTTATTGCTTTTTCATAATTCTCTTTCAAAAGTTTTAAAAAATAAATTTATAATATATAGGTCTCTAAATTAACATATCCTGCAGCCTAAAAATGCTAAGCAACTTGACTATATTTTTATGAAGAGTAAAATATGTCAATCTAATCCCTTTTATTTAAAAATATCTTATGTAGTTTAAACTTCCAAGGATTTTGCATGGTGTCCTTTTCCCAAAAATGTCTGTATATAAAAGGGGGAGAAAGTGGAGCTTCTGAGCTTCTTAAGCTAAACTTTACTACTTGTCAGCACTTCGAACTTAACCAGTGATTCTGTCTCTAAGAAATTCATCAACCCATATTAATAGCACACAAAAAAAGTTGAAAAGAATAGAAAGAATTAGGTTCTTTCGTCAATATTCACTTGTCTGTCTAGTTAGTCCTCATGACTTTTATAGGGGTTGGAGATCATTTTTCACATTGGCTCAGAAAAAAAGCAAACAGGAAATCAATACCATGTTAATAAATACAAGGGTGACCCTGGGTGGAAATTAGTCATTCTTCAAATGTTATTGGCTTTAATCTGTTATGAGAACTGCTCTTCTTATGTCCTAGAGTCATAGGAAATGTGGAATTTCGTAAGCCAGATGCTAAGATGACCTTCTTCATAATCTATTCCATATGCTAATTGTTTCACAAACCCACTCATCTTAACAACCAGGTGGGTCAAAATCTTTTTGGCATAGTGTTGATGAAAAACATATCTCATGTGTTATGCATTACAAATAGAGACATGGTCCATCCTTCTCCTCCTTCCCCCCACCTTCCTTGAGAGAATTAAAGATTGGATTATGTGTGTTCCATCGATACCTGCTGGCGCATTTCTAGACCAGGCCCTGGATACAGTCTTTGCCTGCTGTTCTTCTCAAACACCTGTTTCTTCTCCATGAACCTCAAGGTTACCTTCCACTCTCTTTTGCATTGTTATACATTTCCTTAGTATTTTTCTCTTAAATAAAATAATTCTACTTTGGGTTATTTTGTGATATTTTAAATTTGAATCTGCCACATACTCCCATCCAATGACAACAACTAGATCCCATATGTAAAAGAATTGGCTCATGGGTTGTGGAGATTGGGCGAGTCCAAAATCTGATGGGGGAGTCTGGCAGGCTTAAGACCTGGCAAAGAGCTGCAATTTTTAAAGTGAGGTTTAATATAACTGTACACAATGCAAAAACTTACTTCTCTTTGGTCTTTAGATCTTTAAAGTGAGAAACTATTAATTCTTTTTTTTTCTCATTTACTTGAGATTCAAAATATCCAGATTTTTGGAGGGTAGAGTTCAATGGAAATCATTTATGGGTTTACTCTTTGTTCTCAACTTCCTTCATAACCATGATTGTAAAAATCTACCAAATGATTGCTATATATCCTTCTTTCAGAAGAAGCATGGGCCTTTGATATTTCCTTATTAAAGATATTTTATGAGTTAAAACCCCAATTTTTTTAGACAAAGTCAATCAAGTAGGGTGCCAAGTGCCTCCAAGGGAATCTTGAAGAATCTGCTCTTGCTTTTAAAAGGAGCCTGTGTGGTTTTTAAGCTTGGGAAAATCGCTGCTTTGCAAAGGTGATATCTAGCTAGTTTAACAAACCAAACATCCTTGTTGGAGGCAATAATGCTAAAAATGCATGCTCTATACAGATATTCCAGATTTTCTTGGTATTTACATGTGCATTTGAATAGTGAAATTTCTGCAAGGTAGATCCTGGCGGAGGATATCCAAATGCCAACACAAACAAATGTTATCAAAATCAACACAGTGTTAGGAAGCACTGCCTACTAGATAAGCCACTCTACATCAGAGCATTAATGCTCTGAACACTCTTACAAAAAAAAAAAAATCCATTACAAGTCAAAACCATGATAACAATCTCCAGAATGGAGTTCAAGTTCTTCACTTGCCCAGGAAGTTACTATATCAAACATTGTTATATATAATTTAGCCATTACCTGGGGTCTACACATGCTCTCATTTTGTTTGGCATGGCATTCCACACCATTGGATATTAGTGAGTAGATGGTATGCATGTGTACCCACAGGTATATATACATGGAGGATTTAGAAACCAGGTCTACCATATAATAAGAATATAGAGCTCTCTTTAACATATAAATGAAATTAATGGAAACTATCTGCTCAATCAGAAATATTTTTAATAGAATGTCTGAGGGGCATACCACTCTACAGGTTCCTTTCCTCAGAGAACTTAGCCCTGTCCAAATCTTGGTCCTGTGTGTTTCCTCTTCTCTCTAGCATAAAGTAAACTTCTTAGACATTATTATCATAAACTTTGATGGGCATTTCAAATTGTGTGTGTGTGTGTGCGCTATTTTGTTCAAATGTACATTCTTTCCTCTTCCAAAATGCTAAGAGATTCATTTTGGTCTCTTGAAAGTCTGAATAAATTCTTGGATTAAGTCAGTCCAATCAAATTGTCAGTTCTAAATACTGGCCTTAGCATCAGAATAACACATTTGTGCTTGTGGAGTGTGTATTGGGGTTATTGGTCAGATCCATTTGGGCTGTTGGTTTGTTTCCCCACATAGCACCTTGAGAAAGACCCATACTTCTTGGGGTAGAGGTAGGGGGCCAGAATCCTCTTCAGAATGACCTTGAAACAAAGTTTCACTTACATTCTGAAAAAGAGTGATTAGGTAACCTGTTGTGAGCCAATTGTACTAAGAATACAGAGCATAAAGCTGAAACATTTGTCCATCCAAATCTTTCTTCAGCATCTGTGCTCAATGATGAGGGTACACAGATGAAAAGGGTGTGTTTTCTCTCCTCTAAGCACTAAAATCTATGGGAAGATATATAAACAGATAGTTATAGCACCATAGAATAAGTTCTCTAAGGGTATATGAATAGAGTGATGTAGAATCCAAAGGAGGGGAGGGTGTGTGTGTGTGTGTGTTGCAGTTATTTTCCCCCATTATTGGCATCTCTTTTAAGAAGTCTCATGAGACAGAGTCAAAACAAAGAAGTTCTAAATATGCATCTGGAAGCGTCACACAGGGATGAGGGTTTCATTGTATTGGGATTGAATAAGGTGCTGATTATATAAGTATCATTACCTGCCTGGGTTGTGCTTGGACTATTTCTAGCACACTGCTAAGAACGAAGGCTTCTCAGTGGAGTGCCAAGGAAACTGTTGGTGGTTGCCAGTCATTTTACAGAAATGCCAGGGAACACGGCATGCCAGATGGCTACTGATGAAAGTGATGAAGGTTCACGCTTGGAAATGAAGTCCAATTCCATATTTGGTCCTCCTTTCCTTCTCTCTCTCTCTCTCTCTCTCTCTCTCTCTCTCTCTCTCTCTCTCTCTCTCTCTCTCTCTCTTTGAATGCATAAGAGAGCACAAACTCAGCCTTATTCTACTCCTGCCCTACAAAATCCCCATTATCCTTTCTTCTTTTAATAAAGTCCTGGAGAGATGGAGGCAAGTTAAAATCTGCTTTATCCCCAAAGCCTCAGAGGCCCCAGAGCCCTGTCTCTCTGAGCCAGGAGCTTTCTCTTTTACCTCTTCTTATTCATGACTGCCAGAAAGGACTGTCAATGAAACCCTCAGAGGGTGGCCTGCCAGGGACTAAAGTTTCTGTGAGGTAAGTTTTTCCCCTCTCAACACCTCATACAAGGGGGAAGAAGAAATGCCCGCTGGAAATGTGTCCTAATGGTTCTGTTTTGTGGAAGACTTGCCTGGTCTCTACTGAGGACATTCTGCACAGCCACATGCCCTGGCCGCCTTTTCCTTTTCTGACTAGTGCAGGACAGTAGAGCTAACTGCTTCTTCCTCACTCCTAATGTCCCAGGTAGAGGGGGCTCTCCTGGGGTAACAATCCTAGTCTATCTCCCCTCCTTTTCTCACTATATCTAGGGAAGATAAGGGGTAATGAGAAAAATAAACTGAGCCTGCTTCTCCTAGCATCTTATTTCTTTCACTCCGTGGAGCACACCACCACTGTTTCTCTTTGCCAGGGCTTGGGTAGGCAAGATTGGGTTCAGCATCACTGGGCCATCTTACCTAGAGTCAGACGACCACCATTCAAGCTAAGGTTTTATCATAGTAAAGGTGATATTTTATTTCTTTATCTGATATTTAAGGTCCACTCAAGTGACCCTGCAGATGAGAAGTAGTGATTTTGTTGCATTCTGTTCTTTGGTCTTGAGGTATAGTGGGAGAAAAGGAAATGGCGGCACACTTCTTAATCCACCTTCAGGGTATAAGGAAGCCCTGAGATGGGGCAGAACAAGTTAGGAAAACTCTGCTTTTTGATGGCTTTAAGTCGATTTTGTCCTATAGGATAGGTAAAAAAAAAAACCAACATTCTGACATTCGGGTATTTTCGTTACATAAAGGCCTTGGGTCTCCCTCTTCCTTTCATATACCATGACTACATCTCCAAAAATCCTTCCTAAAGCTTTCCAAGAAGTGTTCCCTGAGTGATATCTCCCTCCTCTAGTTGCCCTGTACTTGCTCTGATGGCATTTGAATGAATAAATGAGTGAGTAATGATTCTTAAAAATGAGGTATCCTTTGCTTTCCCATCTGTGGAAGAGATGGAGCCCTTCCGACCTTCTTCAGGGTTACTTCTCTGCTACTCTAAGCCCCACTGAAAAGCCTCAGGAACAGCAGGAGTCCAGAAACTCTCCATCTAATAGCCCAATAAAAAAGTATGAAGATTTAGTATAACAACTGTATATGGTGTCAGGTGGGTACTAAATTTATTGGGGTGATCACTTCATAAGATATATAATGTCAAGGTCATATACCTAAAATGAATATAATATTGTATGTCGACTGTAATTGAAAAATAAAAATTTTTAAATAAAATAAAAGGTCAAGGCAGCTTAGAATATGCAACTTGATTTTCATCTCACTGGACTTTGCTTTGCATTGCCTTGAACTTTGGGGTCAGCATAAGGTCTGTAACATTCAGGTCTCCACTGGCACAGGATGGTGAGGTAGAGTGCAGTGTTCCAGGCAATTTGAAGGAACAGAGACTGGGCTTGGCTAGAAAAGACCTGAGAAAAGCAATTTTGATGCCTGGATAATCGCCCCCATTGCTTACAAAGCATGCCAGTGGAAACCTGTCCCAGGGGTTCCAAGCTTAGAAAGTAAAGTGATTGAAGCTCAATCCAGAATGAGGATAGCGAGGCAATTAAGCAGGGGGAAAAGTGGGGCCTTTGCCTGGAGCAACTTCTGTTCCATCAATTGAGAGAATTCACTTGCCCGCAAAGGAAGGTTGTTTTAGCACCTGGCACCAGAATTCTCAATATATGAGCTTTGCAGTCTCCTTTGATCTGCATTTACTAGTTCCTGGATTATCAGGCAGTAACTAAGGGAAGAAACATAGTCTCTAGCTGCACTTGGCCCATGGGCTATGATCAGCTCTGAGAGCTGCAGCCCCCACGTAGTTAACCTACCCTCTGTACATGTTTTGGGGCTGCCTTCCAAAACTCCAGTTGAAGAGAATTTAGTCATCTCAGGCCAAACTACACCTCTGTCTTTTATAGGTTACTTTTAGCTTCACACATTTTTCATCTCCTAGCCTTACAATGATGGCCCCAATGCTATGGTACCACCCCAAAAATTCAGGTACTATATTTTTTTTATTTGAAAGGAGAGGGACTCAGAGAAGTAATTTGACTTTTCAATTTCCTTGTCTAAGAAATGGAAATAACAAGAAGTAATCTCAAAGATTTGTCATGATGACCAAATGTAATATTTTATGTCAAGGACCAAAAAACAGTGACTAGGATGTAGTAAGTCTAGAATAAGCAATAGCTTTCTCCTCAACCCTCTCCCCCAAGTAGGCCCGAGAGCTGTTCTAGATCAGTGGTTCCATTCCAGTATGAGCTAGTGAGAGTCAGTTGTTAAAGTTTTAGAAATTAGCAGACACTGTAAATCATGGCCTGCACCCACCCACCCAGAGATCTGGTTGATCAGCAAACTACCCATGGTTCTCAAGGTGTGGTCCCTGAAATCCCAGAAACAAGGGCACTTGAAAGCTTTTAGTAATGCAAATTACTAGTCATATTTCTGGCCCTGAGCCCTGATGAATCACAAACTCTGGAGAGGGGGTCCAGAAATCCATGTTTTAACAAACCCTTTTGGTGAGAGTTGTACCTGGTATGTCTAATGACTAGCAGAGAGATCAGTGTGGCTGGAATAAAGAGAATCATAAAGGAGGTAAGAGGAGCTGGGGTGGCAGAGGGGTGCGGGTCACAGAGAGGTAAAGACCACTATAAGGATTTCAACTTGTGTTCAACAACCATTAAAGGGTTCTGAGCAGAAGAACATAAAGCATTTTAAGTCTATTGAAAAGAATCACTGTGACTGCTGTGTTGAGAATAGGTACAATGGTGATAAGAGGAGATAGTGGCTTGGGCCAGGGTGATAGAAATACATATGACGAGAAATGGTTGGCTTCAAGATATATTTTGGAGATAGAGCCAACAGGATTTGATGTTGGTAGTTTAGATGTAGAGAGTGAGAGAAAGAGGAATCAGAGATGACTTAAAAATTCTCTAGCCTGAGCAACTGGAAAGAAAGGTTTTTTTGTCGTTGTTTTTTATTTTGTTTTGTTTTGTTTTGTGGGGTTTTTTTAAGATCTGAAGATGGGCTAATGGAAGGTGGGAGAATGGTGATCAGATTAGTCCACTTTGGACATGAGTTTTAAAAGTCTATTAGACATCAAGAGGAAATGTCAAGGAGGTCATTAGAAATGTATTTGGAGGTTGGACTGAGGATTTCACGTTGGAAGTCATCACCTTCCAGATGGTACTAAATGAGCTGGGATAACATGGGTAGTGACTGCAGATGGAGAGAATGCAGATGGGTCTTGGCCTGAGAAGTGCAGAGGTCTGGAATATAGATGTGAAGAAACCAGCAAAGAACACTGAGAAGGAGCAATCAATGAATTTCCATTCAATACAAGTTATGGAAGCACTCAGAGAGTGAAATAATACATTGCAAGTAGCTATACAACTTTAGTTGATGTTTCCCAGGGCCTCCTATATGACCTTTCTTAACCATCAATAAGCAACATAGTCATCACTCACAGCAGGCCTTCTAGGTTAAGGCAGTGTTGAGTTACATGTGAAGGGGGACCCACTGAGCTAGTCTGCTCTTTCTTCACTCATTAACTTCCTACAGGACTCACTGCTCCCAAGAGTCATTACAAGTTAATCTCAGGCAGCAGCCGGCTCAGCAGACCAATCTCAATCTATGCCTGTGTTTGTGAATGTTTTTGCTTTATCAAAAGTAACATGTAATTATCTTAAAAATAGAATTCTCCTCTTCACCATGAGCTGGAACAGTCAAGCCTCCTTAAGCCCTGTGCACTTTTATAAGGACAGTTTATCCAATTACCTTTTTAAGCTTTTAAACGTCTCTGGCTCATTTGAGCAAGTGGAGAAAAAAGACAAAACATAAGTATCTTGCTGGAAAAATATTGTGATTATTGGCACTGGAAAAAAAAAAACACCCCACTATAATAAAGGCATTGTGTTCCCCAAATCATGTGTATGCCTCATCTTTTTCTTAAGAAATCTTCCTGCATTGGGGACTTTACAAGTTGTGAATGTCTGCAACCTACACAATACAGCCTTGAACCAGTTATTTTCCCTGATCATTCATTCCTTCCCAGGCAAAATGAGGATAATAATATCTATACACTAATATGTGCATAGGAAGCACCCAAAACAATGCCTGATAGTCAGTTCCTTCCGCTGCCCTGAAACACGGCCACCAGCATCTGAAATGACTATTCCACAATTGAAAGAACTGCTGCTACTCTCTGTCCTATCTCATCCCTACTTCGCAGTCCTTCTCCAATTGCCAATAGAAAGCAATACAACATGTACTTGGGATCATTTTTACCAAAACAGGACATTTTGACTTGGTTGTTTATTTATAGAGAATATCAGGACATACCCTTATTAAAACAGCTGTGAGTATTATATAAAATGACTTTTAAAAAAATATCAATGGGGTGGGCAAGAAGGGGTCAATGGGGGGGGAATACATCTATTACTTTCA
This sequence comes from Myotis daubentonii, assembly GCF_963259705.1. NCBI lineage: Eukaryota > Metazoa > Chordata > Mammalia > Chiroptera > Vespertilionidae > Myotis > Myotis daubentonii. The sequence goes on from NC_081843.1 coordinate 81,007,216, forward strand.
ACAATGAAGATAAATTTAATAAATTAAAAATAAATAAACAAGCCTTTTGATTAAAAAAAATAAATAATAACCCCAAGTATTTGACCTTAGGGATTTGTCTGCTGGGAATAGCATTGACTATGATAGAAGACTAGGGATAAAAAGCAGGTTTAGGGAATGGGGACAAAGAGAGATAATAAGCTAAATTCCTGGTGTGTTAAATTCTTGTATTCAAGTGGAAGTATGCAGCGGGCAATTAAGTATGAAAATTAGAAAGGAAATGTGGATAGGAGGTACAGCTTAGAGAGTAAATGGCATGTCAGCATGTGACAGTGAGTGGGAAGAGGTGACATCTACCTTGAAGGCTGGAGCTGTGGCTCTGAAGCTCTAAAACAGAGTCCAGAAACTATTGTTGCAGAAGAGGCTGAGAAGATGCCTACAGAGGAAGGGGGAGCACTGCTGTGGTCTGCAGGGCAGTCTTTTCAAAGGGATGGACTTTACAATAATGTGCTGCTGCTATAAAGAACTGAATGTATACATGCCAATGTGTAAAGATGTTCAACACACAGTACATAAAAAGAGCAGGTTGAAGAACAATATGTGTGGTATGATCTCGTTGTATTATTTTTCATGTTGAATCTGAACTGAGTATTTCTAGGATATGCAAGAGACTGTCAAAAAGTGGGCCTTAACAAGTGAGACTGGAGAATCATAGAGAGGAGAAGGGGAGTGTAAATTACCACTTAGTGTGACCCAGTATTGATGGAATATTAAACGTGTATAACATTTGTACATATTTTTAAGTTAATGAAAAAGTTAATGAGACCAAGAGTAAATGGTGCAGAGAAATAAAGTAAATAAAAACTATTCATTAGCTTTGCAACAAAGAGGTCATTAGCACATTGATGGAAGTCTTTTCAGTGTCATGATGGTGCATTGAAATGGAAAAACTCTGGCTAACTCATTCTAGAAGGTTGGTGATAAAGAGACAGGAAACCATAGGACAGTTACCTGACAGGGCGTGGGTTCAGGAAGTCTTAATCTGGAGAGTTTAGAACCCTTTGACATCTTCATGGAATTCACCTTATTTCCAAGCAGGAAGGGGAGCAGGGACTTGAGATAGACCTCTCAGAGGGATAGCAAGGGATTGGATGCAGAGAAAAGATACAGGAATTAACCTGGGACAAACGAGGCACCTCTCTTACTGCAAAGGAATGTGAAAAGGAAAGAGTTAAGGCAATCCAGGTCCATCTGTAGGGTTGCTATCAATAACACACACCAGTACCTTAGGCTTTTGAAATTTCCCTCGATGCAATAAAAAAAAAAAAGTATAATCAAAGTCTATGCTGCAGGCCTATAGCAGAGTGATTTAGAGTTTGAATACTGACATTCATGATGAAAACATGGTCTCTCTTTAATATCATTACTGTGCAAAGCAAGCCCATGTGCTAGTAAAAGGCCTTATATACAATTACTGCTTTTGAAGGGGTTATCATTTAAATCTGGATAAGTTGTATGAATTATAAGGTGTCTCTTCACTCTTTATTTACACCCAAGAGGTCCTGCAATACGATAACATTAATTTACTTTATGAGTAATGCTGTGAGTTTCTTGAGGTCAGGGTTTATGTCATCTTTGTCTTTATGTACCTCGGACTCAGGCACTGGGCCCAGCACAGTCACTGCTCAGGTAATGGTAATGAACAAATGGGCGTAATTAAAACAGAAGGTTGGTGCTTTATTTTTAAATGTATATGTGTTGACATATAAATTGCCATATAAACTTATTCTTTAAAGCCTAAAAGGAAGCCATTGCAAGAGTGCTTTCAACAGCAGGGAAAAGAGAAGAGGCTATAAAAGCTGTTCATAGTGCAGACTGGCATGTGTGTATTTATTCCATATTGCTCACTCCAGTGTTAGTCGTGACTTCAAAATAATAGCACAAGTTCATGCATTTTCACACCTCAAAAGAAGGTTACACTCCTCACGCCAGCCTGCTGTGCACATTTATGAGAGAGCAACCTCACGGAGTATCTAGTGGCTAACAAGCATCTCCCATCCAAGAGTTTTTACCAATATTCACCACAGGAGCTGCCCAGCGCAAATTCAATCAGACCTTTCCTTGAAAAAGTATTTATCAGAAGGACCAGAGTGCCCCCAGGGGTCGCAGGGAGTGGAGCTCTGTGCACCTAAGTAACTGGCTCCATGATTTGTTTCTCCTCCTCGGCGACAATTAGAATGCATTGCCATCTGAGGGCTATTTATTAGTCTGTATATAAAAAAAAGTTGAATGTTGAGCTAACAGATTGGAAATATGTCCACGTAACACGACTTGCTCTTCCCACTGGCACTCAGAATGGCAGCCTGGAAAAAGGGCCAGGAATGTAAAACACATCGCATCTACTTAGCAGCTTCCCAGGTGGGCCAGCTCTGACAGTGTTAAGGCAGACCCACCAGAAAGCCATCCTGAATGTGCGCGCTCTGAGTCTTCTCAACAGGAAGAAGACCTTTCGGAAGTACTGGATTTATTTTTGAAAGTAAATTGAAAGGCTGGTCTTCTACACAGAGCATCCTGTGTGTAAATTACAGAGCTTGTCTTACGACTGCCACACACTAAGATGGGCACGGTTTCGTTGAAGCATCCTTCACAAATAGCGTTTCTTTCTGCTCTCATTTTTACAGCATATGTAAGCATTTGACAGGCTAACCTCCAGTGATTTTTCTTTCCTTTGTCAGGTTTCATAGATTTGAGAAGTAAAGAGAGAGAGAGAGAGAGAGAGAGAGAGAGAGAGAGAGAGAGAGAGAGAGAGAGAGAGAGAAGGAAAAGAGGTAATGACACAAAATTAGAGGGTAAGCAGGACAAGATAAGGTCTCGATGTGGGTAGATGTGACATCTTTCTTCAGGGAGTTTAAGGCTTACAAAACTCACCTAGACTCCTGAGTATATTCATGGCATAATCATTCATCGCCTCATACAAGCAAAGAAACAATCATCTGACATACTGTCCCAACCCTTAAACCTCAATTTCTTCCTCTGTAAAATAGGAATAATGCATCTATGCTGGGGAAGTCATGAGCACTAAATGAGGACACATAGTCATGTGATTAGCACAGTTCCTGGTACCACAAGAGCACGCAATCAATTATGATCATCATTATAATTAAGCAGAGTAGGAATATTACCTTAAGTCTGCAAGGTAAACTGCCACATTATTTTGATCCAGGAGGTATAAGGCCACTCACCACTCAACCTGTATTTCAGGAAAAAAAATAGAAGGTCTTGGGCATTGATTCATAGCACTTACCAAAAAAATCTGGTTGTTATTAAACACTGCAAATGGCCGAATTATCCTCAAACACACAGAGTCACAGCATAGCTGGCAAATGACAGCACACAGGCATTCTCTTCTACCTTAACAGGCAGCACCCCCAGACCACCGGGGGAAAGTCTATGCCCTGGGTGAGGCCATCCAGTGTAACAGAGGCCAACCTATGGGTTCCTGACCTATGCCCCCTTAGCAGCAACCCAGCCAATGGCTGCCACCTGCATGCCCCTGTCTCTTTGCCTGAGGGCTTTCTTTGGCCCTCTTAGCTGGACGGTGAGAGGGCAGAAATGCTAGGGAGTTAATATCCCCTGGAGCAGACCTCTACATATAACTCATGGAAGTTAGTGAGTTGCTAGCTGGGTGGGATAACCTGAGACATTTCTACACTGTCCCTTAGAACTCCCAGCAGGGTGGAGCCCTGGCTGCATAGTATAGCGGTTATCTGCTCAATAATGCCACTGTCAGCTTCCTTCCCTTCCCTCTCTCTCTTCCCCCTTTACCACTAGTATTTCCTGGGACCACCTCCCAGATCCTTGTCTTCAGGATCTCCTTCTAGAAAGACCCACCATCCACACCCAAAAAGGCCCTTCCTTTGGCCTACATAAGGAGCTCCCTCAGCTCCTCATCACAGAGCTGCTTCCCCATCCATTCCACCTGGACATTATTGTGAGTGCTATTTCCATTGTGGATTTCTAATTTAGGGATAGCATATACAGCTTCCAAAACAATGTCTACCTTATGGGAAACAATACTAGCTAAGATCCCTTGAGAGCTCACCTTCTACCAAGCATCATAAGAACCAATTCTCTTGTACTATCTATAACCATCACAATAAAGTAGGTATCATTATTAACCCCACAGATGTGGAAGTCTAAGTTTAGGGAAGTTAGGTCATGTGCCAAAGTCTAACAGAGCAAGTGAGAGGGAGAGCTGGGTTGGAACCCATGTCAGCTTGGCATCAATGCCCATGAAGTTGAATTCCTTATGATCCCCATAAAAACCTGCTGAGTAGCAGTTCTGGAGTTTGTATATTTATAGAACATGGTTGAGTGGCTAAAATATTTGGACTTACTGACACAGTTTATCACTTTTTCCTAATCCTTACCCATCAGCAACTTCCGTCTAGTCTGCTTTACTCCAATCTTCAGTCATTTTCAATACAAAGTTTAAGGCATGAGAGTATGGCACAGACAGATATTTGTCCCCTCACATCATTCTCCACTTTCCTCCTGTGACCATAAAGCCCCTTCGTTGTAACTGAGCACGTGGCTGTCAGCTAGAGACGTCCTCTTCCAGCCTGTCTTGCAACTAGATGTGGCCAAAAGCTTGTCAGTGGACCTGCCGAGGGCAATTTCCAGGAACGACCAGGTTGTGCTTTCCTTCCACAGCTTCCTCCTCCCTTCCTCTGGGAGAGAACTCAGATGCTGGGGGCCATGGAGTATCAACAGTGACCAGAAGCATGAGGGTGGACACCCTTGGAAGGCAGGACAAGAAGTCTGGGTCCCTAGACACCCAAACAGCCGATTTGCCCAGTCCCCCTGATCACACACATGCACACATTGTCATCTGAGGGTTAAACATTTATCTAATTTGAGCCATTGTTATTTGTTCTACTCGGAAGCAGCCAAACCAAATCCTAAATAATACAACGAGAGAAAGAGAAGGAGGGACTGAGAAGAGAGTAAGCAGGGAGATCGTGTAGCACAATTGGGGTTGGGGGTTGGGAGGGTCCCAGAAAGGAGAGCAAGGCTTAGAATGAGGATGAAGTGTGTTTTTATTTATTTGCTTGCTTTAAAGTTTCAGAAACACAGAGGAAGAGGAGGAAATCAAAGCCAGAGAAGAAAGGAAGAGCAATGACATTCTCTTTCATCCTGCCTCTTGGGAGGCTGTGGGTGGCAGGGAAACGGAAGGGGAAATGAATTGCCAGCTGTTATCAGAGCCCATAAAAAGTTCAAATCCAGCCTTCTGCTGCGGAGCAGAAGGTGTCATTGACCCTGAAGCAGAAGGGGTCCTTGGGCTGAACTAGGTGACCGCGGGCGCCTTTGCACGTGCAGGCACCTCTGTCACCCCTGGGCCTCCCTCACTCTGGAGCAGAGCAAACCTCCTCGCAGTAAGGGGCGGGTACAGGTCAGTCATACAGTTGACCACGTTTCTCTTTACTCACAAGTGTGATGATCACACAATGCAAACATGTGCAAATATCCAGTCATTTTCTAAGGGGACCCTTGTTTTGAAATATTCATTTCCAGAGTCCGCTCACCAGAACACTGTCAGTTACTTACATAAAAACAAATACAGCTACTCTGAATTAAGGAACACTTTAAAATCACATGCTAATTATTCTTCCATGCAATGCCTAACCACAGCCGGCCCTTTTGAGCGAACATGATTGACTGCCTTTCAGGACCTGGCAAAGCCCCAGTCCCACACGGTCCCACACACAGTGCTGCTCAAGCTGGCTGCCAGGCCTCGGCCTTGGCTTCAGCCGGCAACCGCACTTCGCTGGGGCAGGGGGTGTTGATGTGGCACTTTAGAAGCAACAAGCAGATCAATGGGAGAAGCAAATTAGCCGTGGTCAGTGAATAACGATGTGATAAAAAGTGCAACAGCAGCACACAATTTGACTCAGAATATAGCAAAAGTGAAAAGCCAGCGACTCTGGAAGAATATGAATAAGAGTGCAATTCAGGGGCCAGGCTCCCTAATGGCCTTGAGTCATTCTTGCCTTTAACGCTATGGTCTGAAAACCCATTCTGCAGAACTTCAAGAAGTCCCGTCTTTGGGGAATTGTCCTCCCTTAACTATTGCTGAATCTTGATGGAGATACTTACACACCACAAAAGTCTCTCCTGACTGCCACCCACCACCTCAATCAGACATCTTTTTTCTCAGCAACTTGTCTCTTCTGTGGGTCATTACTTGAAGACTCACAACTAGTTGCTGGGGCTGTTGTCTTTTTCCCTGAACTATGTCTTCCTGAGCATTAACACCCTCAAGGTTTCTCTCTTCCTCTCCCTTCCTCTCTCTCTAAAATTCAATAAAAACTAAAGAAAAAAAAAGGAGAAGTGGAGAGGACATGCAGAGATAAACATGGGAAGAAGGCCAGGTGACGATGAAGACAGAGATTAGAGTGATGCAGAGACAAGTCAAGGAACTAACTCCAAGGACTTCCAGGAACCCCCAGCGTCTGAGAGGCATGGGACAGATTGTGCCTTGGAGCTTCCAGAAGAGCCGCCGCTGCCAGCACCTAGATTTCTGACTTCTGCACTCCTGAATGTGAGAGAGAAAATTTCTGTTGTTTTAAGCCACTCAGTTTGTGATGATTTGTTATGGCAGCCACAGGAAACTAATGCAACTGCTAATATTTTCTAGTCACTGTACCAAGCACTAAATGTGCAGCAATGAGCAGACAGGTAAAGTCCCGTTCTCATTGACCTGAAATTCAAGGGGAGAAAACAAATAATAAGCAAGTAACCAAATAAATAGGATTACTTCAGAATGTGATCGATTTTAGGAAAAAGCAAAATAAAACAGAGTCATGGGTAGAGCTGACGGGAGTGGGGAAAGGTGGTGGTGGTGGAAGGTGCGGCAACATGGCCTGTAGAGAGGATATTTCTGCCACGTTCACACCCAGAGTGTTGGTATTCCCCACTGACTCCCTGCCCAGCCGGGAATCTCCAGACAGTGCTCCCTTCCACTCTGTGTGTTCCTCTCCGCCCAGCCATGAAGATAGGGCCCCCCCTCTCCTCTCTTCTAAACCTCAGTGCCTGGGGGTCCAGCAGCGGTTCTGCTTCTGACCTAGCGCCTGTATCCACCCACAGACATTTTCCCCTTCACAAGCTCCCAGGCCTGAGCATGTATCAAAACTGACAGGAATCACACACCCTCCACCCCTCCAGCTTGTACATAATGGATGTCAGTGTATTTCCTCACCATACTAAGAGAGCAGATCCAATTCGACTTAATTATCTCCGGAGCTCTGTAAACAGCCGCCAGTCAGTGCTGAACCCTGTGGTTTATGGAGAGAACACCACAAATGACAGGAAGCTGCAGGGGAAAATAGTCGGACTGCCTTTGGCATGCTCGTTTTTGAGTAAAGATACCCCCATTCATCAGTGGGGACATTTATGAAACCTGGGCTGTCAACGTGATATTCTAGAAAGAGGCAAAGGAGCCCCAGAGTGTTGTCATTATGCAATTTGAGCAGAAGCCCTACAAATCGAATGCAAGATGCTCCACCAGACAGGGAACCAACCGCCAAGGGTGAATGTCAGTGCCGCCCTGCCCCACATACACACCTACCCTGGCATTCTGGAAGCAGTGCGGACCCAAAAGCAAATGCATTTAACCAGATTTGGCTTCTTAAAAGAAACATTTCCACACAACAAATGCCTGGTTTCACAAGATGAAAGATGCTGCACCAGCCTCTGATTGACCGGCAAGCGGAGTGTGGGCACAGGGAGGGAGCGGTGAATGGAAGCAGGCTCCGCCCTCTCAGCAGACTTGGGAACCCTGAGCTGAGGGGCCTCCCTACACAGTCAGGAGCAGACGAAGGTGCTACTCAGAGAGCGACGCGCTCCAGTGTGAAAGTAGGGTCTTATTGGAAAGCAGATTCCAGGATGGGGCCTAGAATTGGGCACCTGGAACAAGCTCCTGGTGACAGGACAGACGAAGCTAGAGAACCAGTGCAGTGTGAGGACCAACAGGAAGGCGGGTCCACTTAGGCGGCCGTGAGGAGCACCCAGGTGTCCAGGTAGCAAACAATACCACTCCGCTTCTCTGGGAATATCCAAAGTGGGGCAAAGATAAACTCGGTTACATATTAGTTTACCACCAACAAAGGTAGCATTGATGATTACATAGAGCAATTCTATGTGTTGAATTAAGACAGGTTCAAAAATAAATATGTTATTTTTGAAAGATGACAAATCAGTGTCTTTCCACTTGGCCTGCATGTGACAATCATCTCGAAGCAGTTTAAAACACCAATGCCAAGACCCAGCTCACAGCGGCTGAACCCGAATCTCTGGGCCTAGTGTGTTCACAGGAAGTGGGGGGTGGAAGGGAACAGGTAGACAGCCCTGAAGGGAGGGAAGAGAAAAACTCAAAACAAGAGGGACTACGGAGAAGGAGTACATACACGCATTTCTTCCTTCTATCCCACGGCCTCTCAGTCCCATTGATGGACTCCCCTTCTCCCAGTGTTCTTCTGTTTAAAGTGTGTTCCATGGACCAGCAATGTCAGCGTCACCTAGGAGCTTATTAGAAACAATTGTAAGCCCCTCCCCCAACCTACTGAATCAGTATCTGCATTTTAACAAGATCCCCAGGTAATTAGTGTACACAGTGAAGTCTGAAAGCATAGCTGTATGGAGACTTGAGCTCACGCTCTCTTGCGCCGATACATGCTAGATACCAAGACGATAATTAAACTGCTCCAGCAATGCAAGCTGGGATCAGCTGCCGCGTATACCCCGCCAGGCAGGCGACTGCAGGAGAGGGTGCCTGCGAACTGTAATTGATTTACAACATCATCTGGCTGTAACGAAGTGAAAGCCAAGTTGTCTTTCTCTGTATTGATATAATTACCGACATGAGGGGAAGCAGGTTCCTTCTTCAGATCAACTAACCTTGTTATTTATCAGCCTGTGCTAACTCCGTTTCTGATTAGCAATTTATTCTGGGTGGTTATTGACTGACCCCACTCGGCCTCGTTATTCATTCTGTTTCCACCAGCAACAATTATTTAGCTCTCAGGATGATGGACATGTAGATGCAGTTATACATGTTTGCATTTTCTATTTTTCTTACCTGCCTCTACAGACAGAACATTACCTAAGGACCATGACTGCCTTTTTAACTCCTCGCAATACCTAGCCAAACAGCATTTATTTTCTCAGCAATTTGTCTCTCTTTTATTAAAATATATTTTATTGATTTTTTAAAGAGAGGAAGGGAGGGGGATAGAGAGTTAGAAACATCGATGAGAGAGAAACATCGATCAGCTGCCTCCTGCACACCCCCTACTGGGGATGTGCCCACAACCAAGGTACATGCCCTTGACTGGAATTCGAACCTGAGACCCTTCAGTCCGCAGGCCGACGCTCTATCCACTGAGCCAAACTGGTTAGGGCAGCAACTTGTCTCTTCTGAAAAAATATAATGGATGCTTCTGGGTGATGCCAGGAACCATTCTCAGCACTGTTCATCTCAATTCTCCATCTCATGAGCTAGAAACAAAATTGTTTTAAAGCCACGTTGGAACACCCTCAGTTCAACAGAGCTCACCGCCTGCCTCTGTGCGCCGACTCTATGTTATAAGTCAATCATAAAAAGCAGATGCTGTCACCAGCTTAGAAGTTGCTTCCCAAGAGTCCATTTCAAAGTCATTTATTGGAACCTCTAGTGTATTATCCCCCTAAAATCCCTTCTGTTCCTTCTGTTGCCAGACTGGAGCCCCAGAGTAGGAAGCCATACTCCTATAATACTAATCAACAGCAACAATGTTAAATGTAATCCACGCGGAGTTTATTCAATTTGACAGTTGGTGCTGAAGGAACAATTTAAATCAGAAAACTATTAGTAGGTGGAAATGGAAGATGTTATGGATTCTGACTTTTATATATGTGTAGCAGCTTTAAAGATGGATAACATTAATTCCTCAGAGCAAACCTATAAAAAACTAGTAATAACAATATACCTTTAATAATTTACTGAAAAAAGATAGTGTTAGCAGGGCCAAGAAAGGGGAAAGAGTCCTTCCAACCTGGACATTCTTTGGTTAATTTGCTTCCTGTGGATTTTGGCTCAGCCCCCAAAATGAGAAGAAGAGGTCATGAGAGAGGAGAACTGAGGCCCCATGCATGGTTGGAAAGGGAAAATGGCCATTATAAGCCAATAAGTCTCTTTGATTAGGATACAACTACAGGATTTTAGCCCCTCCTAGGGTTACTTGAAATCCTAGAGTTCTTCATATTCCCTCAAAGAAGCCTTTGATTCAGATAAGTGATTGCAGATGAATTAGAGAAACCACTCTAATAAACCTAACAGAAAATCATGATTTTATCAGGGAGTCAATAATGATCAGTGACTAACCATCTATCTTGTATGTACTCATAACATTTCTATCAGGCATATATATATATATATATATATATATATATATATATATATATATATACACACACACATATATACATACACATATATACATACATATATATATATATATCCTATATAATAAAAGCCTAATATGCTAAGTGTTCGGTTGACCAGTTGGCCGTTCAACCAATCAAAGCATAATATGCTAATGATATGTTAAGGTCGCTCAACTGCTCACTATGATGTGCACTGACCACCAGAGGCAGACAGTTGACCAGTTGACCAGTTGCTATGACATGCACTGACCACCAGGGGGAAGATGCTCCAACTGGTAGGTTAGCTTGCTGCTGGTTAGCTTGCTGCTGGGGTTTGGCCAATTGGGACTGAGCAAGATGAGCCGGACACACCCTGGAGCTCTCCTGTGGTCCCTCCCCAGCTAGCTAACCTCCCATGTCTCTCCCCCTGGCCCCAGTTGTGCACCGGTGGGGCCCCTCTGCCTGGCCTGTGCAATCCAGGACCCTTGGGGGATGTCAGAGAGCTGGTTTTGGCCTGATCCCACAGGCCAGGCCGAGGGATCCCACTAGTGCACCAGGCCTTTGATAGATAGATAGATAGATAGATAGATAGATAGATAGATAGATAGATAGATAATAGATAGATAGACCTTATTTAAATAGATTTTAGAATAAAATGGCTATACTTAGCCACATTGCGTGTGAAACCATGCTGAGTTCTCAGTTAACTCTGCTTTGTGAGAACCTAGACTGAGGGACCACAAAGACCCCCTAGTCCAGGAGCCACTGTTTACCTAGTGGCTTATATCAGAACTGCATTCAAAGTACCCAAGGGAAAAGGGCTGTAACCTATTAAAACCCACAGCTACAAATGAGTTACAATATCACATTTCTGAAAATGGGATTTGTAAAATGAAGGAAAACTTCATGAAAAAAGAATTTCAAATAGTGGAGCGTTGGGATTTAGGTGGATAAAGGGGATTAGGCTAAAGCAAAGACAAGCCTGTATTATGACAGCAGAGAAGCCCTCCCCTCATGTTTCACAAGGGAATTGTGTCCCAAGGGAAGATCCCCAAGCCACAGTGACCGCAGTTGTCTGGGGGGTGTGCATCCCCGGTTGCTGGAGCTGGGAGCAGATTATGGCCAATAGCCTGGACATTTTCTCCACTTAACATTGTACATACGCAGACCTGACTCAAATAATTTCAGAGCTTTGGGCAAGAGTGTAAATGGAGGTCCTCATGCCTCATGTCTAAATTATAACCCAACCAAGCAAACTATTAAATAAAATGTATTCTATTCCCCTATCTTAATGGATATAATTTTTCTACAACCTAGAGGCCAGATTCCAAAATAGAATTCTCAGAATTTGAATCAAAACGTGATATCAGAGAATGATATTCAGTCTCTGACATGTGAATTGTTGCTGCCTTGCCTTCCCAAACCCAGCTCTATCCTGCCCCTTTACCTACACCTATGTGGACACCCAGACTTCTGTCCACAGAAGCCATTTGACCACCCAAAAGGCCATGAAGTTCATACACCAGTGGCCCAGTCTGCCTTCTGAAGACAGGCCTGGAGAAGAGGACCATGGAGATCCATTGGGCAGAGAATTCCAGGGTCCTGGGACCAGGGGCATGACCTTGAAGAACTGGTGCAGGCTCCAGGTGGGCATATGGGGAAAACATGCTTGGACAAATCCAGAGAGGATCTAAAGATCTTTCCTGGTTTGAGGCAGAAATGACTGCCCCAGAAATTTTCTCATGTCTCCTAATGCTCCCAAGGAAACAGGTGGGGAAATCAAAGTTTATACTTCTCCCAAACAAACAGCACTGGATATGTTACCGATTCAGAAGGTTTCCATTACGTCAGCATCTTTAAAAAAATCATTCAGGAGAGAGAAGACCAATCTTTTTAAAAGAGGAATTCCAAAAACTCTAAGTAGATATCCCAGCTCTGGGAAGTGGAGCCTAATCCACTCTCTCTTGAACATGGGCTAGAGTCAGTGATCTGCATCACTGAGAGAGAATAGAAAGAGAGAATATAAATGAAAAATAATAACTTGACAGTGAAGAAACCAGGCAAATACTACCTTCACCAAATGATCAAGGTCAGCCTCATCAGTGAAAAGTCATGTTGATATCGTGTACCCCTCCCCCAAATAATAATACAGTGGTGCCTTGACTTACGAGTTTAATTCGTTCCGGGACCGAGCTCATTAACTCAAATTACTCTATCAACTCAATGCAAAAAATCGGCTGAGAGACAGCTGGTATCTCAAAAAACTCGTTAGTCGGGACACTCATAAGTCAAGGCCCCTCTGTATCTCATGTTGGTAAGGAGGGACATACTCTGTGGTTTTCTTCCCTAAAACCTATAACCCCAGTCTAACCATGAGAGAAACATCAGACACATCCAAAATAGGAACATTTACAAAATACCTGGCCAGACTTTTTAAGACTGTCAAAGTTCTAAAAACAAAACAAAAGACAAAAACAAAACAAGAGAAACTGAGATACTATCAGACAGCAGAGACTGCGGAGACATGAAAACAAAATGCAGTGTGGAACCCTGGGCTGCATCCTGGCACAAAAAAGAGACATTCATGTGGAAACTTGCAAAATACAAATAAAATGTGGAGTCTGCTTAATAATACTGCAGCAATGTTGGCTTGTTAGTTTTGACAAATGTACTATGGTAATGTAAGATATTAGCAATGGAGACAACTGGGTGAACAGTGTATGGAAACTCTCTGTATTCGCTTGGTCACTTTTCTACAAATCTCACGTTATTCCCAAGTTAAAAGTTATTTTTTAAAAAATGTTCATCCACAGCATCAAAGAATCACAGTCTATCCATCACTCTGTCTCATCATGGCCCACATTCACTCGATGGAACAATGGGATGGCATTTCCCAGGTCTGGCATGCTGGTTTGGAGACCTTTTGCATGAGATCTCAAAGATGCCAATTTTCACAGGCAAGCTCAGTTGATCCCAGAGGGGCACACAAGTGACAGAGCCTCAGAACATCAAGACGTGTCGGTAAGCATTCTAAAGAAAATAAATAAGGTTTAGAAGAAGAAGAGAAGGGGAAATTACTTGTGGCATGTTTACAATTTGGAACAGCATAAAATAGGAAACAAATGGCATATATAAAACTCTGGTAATAAACTTGAGGAGGAATCATTAAACAGACCACAGAGACCATGTCACTCTGGAACAGCGATCCACTCTAAAATCTCCTTTTAGCGAGCACACAGTAGGCACTCCACAAAACTGACTCAGAATGAAATTATTTGTAAACAGAGGCCATCACCTGCATCTATTGTTAAAGAGGGGACACTGGGAGTCACATTAAACTCGAGAGATCAGCTATTTTTAAGATAAGCATTTGGGTTATCATGGGAAAGTAGCAGAAGACCTTGGTCTGGCCATGCACCAGCTTCCATTCACTCAGACAACCAGGCGAAAACTTGGAGAGTCTCATAAGCATATAGCATTTGATAGTGACTAATACACACAACTGCAAGTATTGTCTGTAGTTATACATTTGCTCCAGGCAAGAATAATATATTTTCTAATTAATTTAGGTATCTTCAAATCAGCCCCACTATGTTTCAGGGGAGTAAAATCATGTAACTGCACCATAACTCTTCCAATGGAGAAAAGAATATCAGGAAATTCACTAGCACCTCTTTAAAAAGCTACATTTTGCCCTCTCATGGGGATTCTTGCTGCTGAGTAGTTGTTTTAAAAGTGATTAATTATATGAAACTGTAGGCCTTATAACATTTAGCAGCAATTTAGAAGTACCATTTACATAGGATTAACTACTTTTGAATAGATGTTTCAACATCCATCTAAGACTTAATTGTTAAACCTTCCTTTGTCAGATAACCAAAAGGGATTTGAACTCAAAGTGAATGATATTGCTAGAAGCACATACTGAAATACTATGGAAGACAGAGATAGAAAGACAGAGACAGAGACAGAGAAAGGAAAAGAGAAAGAGAAAGGGATAGGGAAAGGGAAAGAGAGATAATGAGAAAGAGGGAGAGAGAAAGAGTGAGAGAGAGAGAGAGATCGGCTGTAGATAAATCTTGAAGCAAATTAAGTTTCTATGTATCTGGCCATGCTCTGAAGATTTGCTTTGCCCTCCTTTTCTCCCCTCATCCAAACTTTCCTGTTTTGAAAATCATCCCTTCAATTTTACAATGACTTCAGATGCAATTAACAGAAAACAATTGATCAAAAATTTTTAGATCAATTAACTAAAAAATCCAGAAATCAAGCACTATATAATTGTTTGTGAAAATCATGCCAATCTCAGTGTAACCACTGAGCAAAACACACTGGCTCTGTGTTTTACTTTTACAACCTCTCAGAACCTCGAATTTTGTCATCTGTACAGCAAGGAGAATAAATCCCATTTTGCAGGGTTGTGAAGGTATGAATCGCCTTGTACATGGTAGGCATTCAATGAATGTTAGCTTCCTGCCCCTTCCTCTCCCTCCTTCTCCCTCCTGACTTTAATATCTCCTTTCCACTTACTTCAGAAAGCAAACACTCCTCCTGTGAGAATGTTTTTGTATTTCACTAAACTGCCCTCTGTTTATCATCACTTTATTTATAACTAGAGGCCTGGTGCATGAAAATTCATGCACTGGAGGCAGGGGTCCCTCAGCCCGGCCTGCCCACTGTCATAGTCCGGCAGCCCTCAGGGGCAGGAGGCAACCCAGCAATCAGGGGAAAGTGATGCCCCATTACACCTCTGCAGCTGCCACTGCCAACAGTGCAAGCCTCAGCAGGCCCTGGTTACCTGAGCCTCGGGCAGCCCTGGGCGGCTGGGGGGCAGAGGGGACTGGGGGTCTCCGAAGGCAGGCACAGGGAGCGGCCAGGCCCATCTAGGGGCAGGCCTGGCCTTGCTGCTCCTGCCACCCCTATCTTGTGGCTGTGGGCGCTGCTATCTTTGAGGGCGTAGCAGTCAATTAGCATATTCCCTCCTTATTGGCTGTGGGTGCTGCCATATTTGAGGGCGGGGCAGTCAATTAGCATATTCCTTCCTTATTGGCTGTGGGCGCCGCCATCTTTAGGATGGCATGAGGGTCATTTAGCATATTCCCTCTTTATTAGATAGGATAATAATCAATAGCAGTTCAATACCCATATCAACCTCAGAGGGTTGCACACATCTGCATTTGCTAGAAGCTGGTTTTCTCTCAAGGTGTCCACAATAATAACAAAACAGAAAAGTGCCTTTAAAACTTACCCAAAACACACAGAGCCATTAATGTCACAGGCAATATGGCAGAGTTGATTTCTTGACAGCAGGTTAATTAGTTCTCTCCCAGAGGATGGCATTGCCATAACTAAACCAATAACAGCAAGGAAAAATGCACCCTTGGGCAATCAAAGACATTCAGACAGTAATGAGGAACGGCAAGGGGCACTGAGTACCAAGGCTATTTTCGAGTTGCTGTTATTTAATCATGATGGGCCCAAGAAGTCCAGTCCTCCCAGGCCAGATAGCAGCTGTTCTTGAGAGAGCCCCCATTTTACACAGATAGCAGGTATTTCAGTTTTATACTAGGCCTTCCTTTACAAACTCATGGTAAATGAAAGCAAGAAGTTCCACATGTCGATAAAACCTTGTGCCTGTGCTTATGCGGTGCCATATACCATCTCTCCTGGTAATGACATGATTAATAGCATCTGTTCTGTGACCTAATTATAGCCAAATTCATGCATATTCATGACAGGGAGGGGAGGAGGGAAACTCACACACATTAGGAGCCTACCTGCACAGGCAGGTCCCTCTAAAGGAGAGCGCTAAGTAAGCCCCCTGAAAATACTGCTGTTCTGAGTGCTTATGACACCCCGTGACATGGCTGAAGGGTCCATTCTTCTCTCCTCCATTCGGATGTTAGGAGTACATAGTTTTCCCAGGGACACTTTTCTCAAAACCCTGGAGAAGGTCCCGGGAAGTGGTATCAGGCAGCATAGACTCATTGGGATACCCTTCAGAAAGGTTTGGGGGGTTCAAAATTCAAAGAAGAAAAGCAGTTCCACATGGTCACATATATTCCTACACTACCATGCCCTAAAGGCTGGGTATGTTGGGGAAATACAGCTCCCTGGCCCTTCTACATTCAAGACCTGTTGGGCTGAGAGTTGATTATCAGTGTCCAGTCTAACCTTCAAAGCTCAGCTGAGTATATGGGACCTTGTGGCTCAAAGCAACCAGGAAAAAAAGACCGACACAAAGATGACTGACCAGAATATGTACAAACTGCTCAAAAAGCCTTCCATGTGAGTTCCAGAGCACTGTCTGCTAAGCCTTGTCTCTTGACATGACTTTGGAAGGTCGCAGGTGTTCACAACTACTAGGACCTCTGCCATGATCCTCCCATAGAAACTCAGGTGTGACTATGCAGGACCAAATGAATAGTCATCCTTCTCCATGGGAAACTTGGCTCCATGGGAATTTAGACACCCTGCTCTTCTTTGCAAAAGCCCATCTGAATCCTGTCTGTCAGTTTCCTGGGATCAGCCTGGTTTTCAGGGTATCCCATGAATCAGTGTTTGCCAAACAATTAAAGGGATCTGTTCAGAGGAAGCAGGTATGCAGATGGTTATGGTTTCTAGAAGGTCAAGGACATCAGCAGACATCATTGATGGGCTCTGTCATCAGGCACCCTTGGAATGCATCTTTAGTGTCACTGAGAAGTCAGAGTGACTGCTACTTTCAGATGGTTCCTCACACATGATTTATAAGAATCTTTATTAAGGTGTGAATCAAGGATACTTCTGAAAAGTCGTACAGTTCTGAAGTGATTGAAACACACCTTTAGCTAATTCTGGATTATTCACTAGAATTTTCAGTTCGTATACAATCAAGATGCAAGAATTATGAAATTAAAAACCCTATGAGGGACACAACAGAAATTAAGATAAGGTCCTTGTAGGACCTTAAAACCTAGGTGGAAAGTGACTAATGTGAAATGAATAGCCCTAAAATGAAACAGGATGTGATTAACCAGTTAACTACCACACATCCAAAACAGAAATCATCCCCACACGCCACAATATTTTGAATTTAATTAAAAAATGAATTTGCAATGAATATTATAAAAATAAATATATTACTCACAGTTCGGGTGTTCTTGAATATTTTCAGCTGAAAATTCTCATGAAAAGTGATTTTAAAGTTGGTCAGGGCTGTCACTTAGGGAAAACATTTTTTTTATAGACACGCGTGGCGTGTGGGGAAGGTCTGCTGCTTGCATCTACAGACGCTTATGGTGTACAATGGGTTAATGCCACAGAATACTGCAGAAAATAAATACCAATCTTGTCCAGCCACAAAAATAAAAATAAATAAAACCACCGGGAAAATAAAAAAGACCCAGAGATCTACTATTTCATCTCCAAATAATATGAAACTCCTTTTACCCACACAGAAACATAAATTTTCTTAGCCTTCATTGATTATGTCCTAATCAATTCACATATCAAACCAACTATTCCTTTTGTGGCCTAATGCTATTACCTTCTCAAATAGCCATGGCTATACATTCACAAAGACGATGAGGCCAGTTAAACAGATTACAAATGAGATGTTCATCATAAACCCAGAAGGCAAACCAAATCTTCAAGATGGGAAATATTTGACATATGATAATTTAATCTTGCTATCTTATATTTAACTGATGGTGCTCATGGGAGAAATGCCAGACATTCTAAATGGAAAGTTCATTGATTGAATTTAACCTCAAAGTTTAAAAATACATAACATCAAGATAAAACCCATGGGTTGAGCCTCAACCAAAGATCATTTAAAACCCAATTTAGTACTTAGTAAATATTCATTGGTCATTGAATGAGAGAATACAAATAGCATTCACATCATATATGTCAGCATTCAGGTTTTCCACAACCAATTATTACTTACTCCCCGGAACAGCATGGCACATATGAGGCAAGGCATTGCAGATGGGAAGGGTATGGATCCCAGTGCTCTTAACTCCAGGGCTGCGCAAAGCTGGAAACTTGGAATGCATATGTCTCTATACATGTGCTGAGCCCTCCCAACTTGTACCATTATTTGTGCCATCACATTGGCACTGACTTAAACAACATCACTACCAAGGAACATTCTAATAATAAATACCCTTTTTTATTCTTCCACCTTCTGTGTTCCCTCTTTTTACTCTGAAAAGGAATTCATTCATAACTAGAAACTTGATCAAGTTTTGCGAATACTTAAAGCTCTTGGATAGCTCCATTTTCACTAAGATGGGATATAAAAAGTAGGCCGCTTATTATTAAGTATTCTAATTAAATGACCTCAAGCTCCTTTATCAAGAACGAGTGGCTATTTGTCTTCCCTTATTTGACTCTAATAATGCTGACTCAGCAAGAAACAGTCCTAGCGAGCACCTCAGCTTGATGCAGAATGAAGGCCTTGAGGCCCACCTGCACTGGACCAAGTTTGTCCTGCCCGGGCTTTAAGCCTTAAACAGGTGCCTCATTCCTTGCTTCCTAAACATGGAAGCATTTGCAATAGCTCAAGATGTCCCCACAGTTCGAACATCTGCTGTTGGTGCTATTGCCATCACCACGACAACAGGACCCCATGCCACAGATGACAAGGAGAGACCTGTGCACTGGCTGGCTGGACTAACAGAGGCCCTGGCTCCCCAACTATTTCCCAGAGTGGCCAGTTACACACCCCAGAGTGCAGGGGTTGGGGGACAGTTCTGAGACACCTCTTCATAAGGCCTCTGTGAAGATATCCCCCAAATAACAGAGAAGTCAGCTGTGCATAAAGCTGTGGTCTGCTCTGTAACACATCCCCTTGTACTTTCTCTCCCTCTCTCCCTCCCTCCCTCTCTCCCTCCCTCCCTTCCTGCTTCACATCCTTCTTTCTGCTGCCTCTTGCTTCCCTGGAATGATACCCCCCTATAAAACCTAGGGGAGCACCCAAGCTTCTCCCTCGGGCTATTTTCTAGCAAGTCTGAGCTAAGGCTCCACCTCTGCTGATTAAACTGAGACATCTCAGGTTCCCAGAAAATGGAGGAAATCTCCCTCCATACATGTTGCATGCAGCTCTATTTATATCATTGTAGCTGGGTCCGAATGCTACTACAGTAAGTTACAGTGTACTTGCAGTACACACACACACACACACACACACACACACACACACACACGCACATCTCCATGAAAATATCACAGCTCCACCCCAGTGCCAGAGAAGCTAGGACAGAAGGAGCCTCTATCCTTAACCATACTGTGTTCAGAAACTCACTCCCCTCCAACCCATGACATTAGTGTTGCCTTTGAGAGTAGAAGAGGAAGCATCTCCCTCTTCTAGCCTGAAGAGCCACTCTATTTCCTGAATTTTGTTTCAGGGAAAGTCTCAGCTTATTATATGAGGTGATGAGAAAAGCATGACCATCCAGAAGTCCCTTCAGTCAGACTCCTTGTGTGGCTCACTCTGCCTCATATAATGGGCCTAGTGGGTCACGCTAGGACATCACAAGGTGGATCATGGCAGGGAGGTAGCATTCTGACCCGTTACTGTTCAGCCAAGACCAGGCCTACTAGGAGGTTATTCAGCTATCATTATTCTATCATTTTAATGGCAAATAAAGGTCTTTCTCCCCCAAATCATGCAGTCCCTTCTTCCCTCACTGACAGCTTATTTTAATTTGTGGCAATGAATTCCTTTTTTAAGAAATTAAGTGGGAAAGACAGGACAGGGAATGGTTATATACTAGCCAGTCAATATACTTGCCCAGATCCATGGACAGCAAGCCTGTTTCTAATGCAATTGCATATCACTTGCAACTTTCAGCCAACGTACACTGAGCACATACTGTGTGCCAGGCATTGTGCCAGGTGCTAGGAAAAAAGAACCAAATTCCCTCTCTCTGCCCTGAAGAGACACACTGCAAAATGGTTGGGACTTGTTTTGTTTGCCTTGTTATTATCATTTTATTATAAAACCTCATGTTTCATAATAAACAAATATGGAAACAAATCCATATTATTGTCCATCACTCCAAGTGCATTTTGGAGAGTCATATGGACCAATAAATACCTTTTCACACAATTACAATCATTGTTTACAAAGTACTTTTAAATAAACATCATGTCACATATATCATGTCCTTGCATGAACTTAAATGTTAACATTTAGAAAATTATATATAACAGTAATTTTTATCCTTCTTTCTGTTCAAAGATACCTAACAAAAGTGACAACCTTCTACCAGTGACAATATCTTGTAGAGTGGTGGTCAAGTGCCCCTCTCACTTCTGCCCCCTATTCTGAGACTCACCAATACATAGCATCCCACAGTAATGCAGAATCCGAGTTTACATAAACGCTGCTTTACTCATCATCGCTTGGGTGATTGTTCTCTTTGGTGTAGAGTAATGGGCACACTTCACTGCTATGGACATTTCTAATAAATGATCCTCTTTCTTTGGGGGTATATTCCTCACCGTTGGAAGTCCTCTCCTGCAGCCTGAGGTGGCTTGGATATAAAAGTGAGTGCCAGTGACTTGGTCATTCCCTCTATGTTCTTGAAGAAGAAAATAAAAAATGCACAATGCCTAAAGCTAATTTTTTTAGTGTGTGACTGTTGCTGTACCATACCAGATCACTGCCCAGAAGGACTAGAACAATGGAGAACCACTTACAGAGCAATTCAAGTATAAGAGTCCCCTTAGCCCACTAGGTTTGATCAGTTAAGCTAATTCTGCTGAATCAAGTTGTTTTCATTCTCATTTCCTCAATTATTTCAAAGCCATGTATTTATTCTACATGTTTTCCTTCCTGCATTTCCTTTGATGTAAACCATCTGTTCAAATCCTTTGACACATGCAAAAGTGACTTTATGTGAGAAATAGAAGGAGGTAAGAAGAGACTTGGGACATGGTAGGGCTTATGCGCTATGGCTGCCAGGGAGTGCGGGGGAGGAGGGATCCTAACCATGGGGACCAGGTCCCAAAAGAAAGGGGACAAGATCAGGGAACTCTGTGCTGTGCCAGCCCCACGTTCTGTACAGAAAGCCACAGACCGCCACCCAAGAAGGGGAAATTCCCCAACCTTTGTGCCAGTTCCCAAAACACAGACTACAGCCAGCCATTCTACATGAGCCAGCATTTTCAAAGGCCTCTTTAGACATGCCTCACAGCCTCTGAATTAATCTGAGCACCCCTATGACAAAGGAAGGAGCTGAGTCACAGAGGGTTGGCAGGCTGACTTGGAGGCCAGGGCCGTTAGTGGAATACCTGGAGGCAAGAGGCAAAGCCTAAATTCTTGCCCTGGGCTGGTGAAAAGGGACCATCTTGCCTCTTCATTGTGTCCATCAAGGAACAGACCACCAACTGTGACTTCCCCCACTTCCCACAAAAGAGCAGTTTGCCACTCTGCCAACAGTGGGCCCTGAATAGACTGGCCCTATGCTGAGAGTTCTTGAATCCCAATTCTCTGCACTGGGCGGAGAGCAGCCCCAGCTCGCCAGTCATATCATATGCAAGCCAAGTGCCCTGGGCGGTTGGAAGTCCTCTCCTGCAGCCTGAGGTGGCTTGGATATAAAAGTGAGTGCCAGTGACTTGGTCATTCCCTCCATGTTCTTGAAGAAGAAAATAAAAAATGCACAATGCCTAAAGCTAATTTTTTTAAGTAAATCAATCCTAGTTTCTTAATTAGAAATTTGACTGTATTGCCTCTCCATAGATTTAAAGACAATATCAAAACACCAGATCAACTTAATTGCCCTCCAAGTTGCTCAGGCAGTTTTGGCCCAACATCCATGTAGGTTTTAGGATCACGTTATTGATACTCAACAGACCAGATCTTTAGCAATTAATTTTTCTAAAAAAGTCAGGCACCACCTACCTGGTTTGGCTCAGTGGATAGAGCATTGGCCTGCAGATTGAAGGGTCCCGGGTTGGATTCCGGTCAAGGGCACCTGCCCAGGTTGTGGGCTCAATCCCCAGTTGGGGGCGTGCAGGAGACAGTCAATCAATGATTCTCTCTCTTTGATGTTTCTATTTCTTTCTCTCTCTCCCTCTCCCTTCCTCTCTGAAATCAATAAAAATATATTTAAAAATAAAGTCAGACACTGTAGAAACAAGTTCTTCAATATTCTGGCTTTTCTATTTCATATCACCTGGAAGTGAGAGAAGGCAGATATGTCTGCTTCCAAATTGACCCTTTCTAACTCATTGCATGAAAATTTGGATCCTACTTAAAGGGCTAGTCTGTCCTCCCATACAGAACCAAATGTGCTTCTGTTGTCAGGGTTTTATTTCACTTTATGAGATAGTGGATCACAAAAAGAAGACCAAGATTTTATGAGAGCAATGTTTATGCACCCCCTTGGAAATTTACTGCCAAATGTATACAGTGGGAGTCTTGAGAATGAAGACATGGCTTTAAAAGCCCTTCTCCCAAACTGTGATGATCATTCTGAGCAAATAAATAAAGCAGCATTAACTCCAGACCTTGTCTGCAGCCAGAGGCAGAGAGCTACAAAAGCCCCCGGTGCTCCCAGGGTCCCTGGCCACTCTCCCTGTCCCCATTTGCGGCCCTGCTCCTCTCAAGCAGGCAGACTGCATTTGCTGCTGGCAAGTCCCCAGACTTTACCTTGACAGGAATGCATCTCTGGGTTTCATTCCCCAGCTGGAGGAACCACCAGGGGAAGTGCCTCTGTTTTCATTGGGTTCCCCACAAACCAGCTCTTGGCTGTTGTATGCATACTCTGCCCGGAAGGGCAGGCTATGGTGGCAGCTCGCTTACTGTGACACCCAGGGCCGCTCACAAATGGCTGGGGCTGCTGTTTCATTTTGTTTCCAGAGCCCCAGCAAAGGAGGCAATAATTCAGCCAGGATTAACTTAGAGGCTACGTGTGCCAGGCTCGGGTTTAAGTGCGGGGTTTATAGCATTGAACGAAAAGGCAAGGTTCATGCCCCGGTGCAGTGTATTTTCTAGAAAGGGAAACAGACAATAAACAATAAAATAATAATTAGATGTGACCACTGCAAGCACTGGTCGGGCCTTAGTAAAAATGAAATTGGATGACATGAGAGTGAGTGACTTGTGTTCCCTTGGGGTTTCAAAGGAGTCCCATCTGGGGAGATGACAGTTGAACTCCTCACGACTGAATGATGAAGTTAAATGAAAACTTGCAGAGACCTTGGAGATAGGGCAAAGGGCACAGCATTTGAGGCCTTAGAGAGAGATTTATGGACTCTGCCATCGCAGGCTGTTAGCCTTACCAGAGAGGTGTCTAGGAGACCAGAGTACCATGGAGACATATGGCAGAGAGCCAGCTGTGGCCCTGGAGGTCATCTCATCCAGCCCCTTATTTTAAGGTCAGAAAGCAAAGGCTCAGAAAGACAAAAGAGGTTTTCCCTAAGTCACATGGTTTCAGGTAGGTGTGGCAAGTTCAGGAGTGGGGTGGGGGTTATAAGGCAGTGGGGATATTTTAAGGTAGCATAGCCTTTCTGAAAACTCTACAATCATAGTAGTTTACTCCACCACAGGGAAAGCAGACCCAATTCTCATAAAAGGTAACTGCCTAAATTAGTCAGGATACGCCAGGTTATGCTGCCAAAACAAATGATTCCAAAATCTTAGTGACTTAAAAGCAATGTAGATTGCTTATCCTGGGTCAGCATAAAGGGTTTGTTTATCATGGTCAAGTCACTATTGTGAGCATTCCCCAGAGGAAAGGGAGAGCTCTGGAGGGCCTCACATGGGCAAAGAGATATTCCAGCTCAGAAGTAAGGCATGCCACTTCGCTCACAACTCCTTGGCCACGGCTATTTAAATGGACCCTCACAAATACAAGAGGGCTAGGATATACAGCTTATACGTGCACAAAGGACACAGAAGAACTAGAAGTATTTGGCAAATTATACTTCTGACCAACAGTAAGTTCCATACTCTATAGGTTGTACCAGCAAATGTAAAACCCTCCACAGGACCAAAGAACAGGCCTTCATTTTCTATCCTAGAAAAGTAGAGGCATTACCAGGAATAAAGTAACCAGAAAACATGATGAGAGAAATCCCTAATAGCTGGTCATTCATTGTTACTGTCAACGTGGAGAGGGGCAGCTCAGGAGGGAGAATGCTATGCTAACATCTGGATATCAGTTCCAAGGTTCTCAGAGTCTAAAACCTAGATCTAAGAAGTTCTATCCTATTAGGAATTGATACCCTAAAATGTGTCTTAATGCCCAGTGAGTAGGAAGTCCTGATGTTATTTTAGAAGACATCTTCAACGGTGAACTGGCTCAGAAAGAGTCTTGACTCTGACAGAATCTGTTCACCTCAAACCTTCTAGGGCTATTTCCCTGCCAGTAAGACCCAGCCACGTGGCATACCACCTCGACCTTGCCTTAGAAATAGGCACATGCAGATTTGCTGCCTGCCTTGGGCACCTGAGCCCCCCTGGAATTCCCATCTTCTGCCTCTCCTGGCCTGAGTGATCTTGTGCATCCTTGTGAGTATGGCACTATGGCTGCACCCAGGACAATGTCACAAACTCAAAGACATGCACACACCCTCTCACGTGAGAGCTCCCCGTGTCAAATGCAAACACAGTGTGAATACTGAGGGATGGAATTCTCTTCTGTTCTCTTTTGCTCCACCATAAATGTCCAGGGCAGAAGTTGAGTGCTCTGTTCCCAAAGGCCACAGTGAGATGGATTTAAGAATTCAGGCCAAGGACCCAGTACTTCAAAGAAACCGCACAGTAGAGTTCCAGTCACATGAACCCCAAGAATGTGATGGTTATTTTTAAATCCTCAAAATCTGCCCACTTTTTCCATCTACATCACTCTCTTAGAATCCCCTTGACCAAAGCCCCCCTGTCAGGAGGGGAAGCAATCCAAAATCACATAGACTTCCTGGCTACAGAATTCTTCCCCACTTTTCCATGGAAATTATGCAGAAAAATCTGGGTTCCCCGCAGGATGTCAAAATGGCCTTGGGCTGCTGGCCTCTCTAAGACCCTGGAATCCTCCTTAAGGAAATTCCACCCAATGACCTTTTTCAGCACATAATTCGTGTGTGAGGTTTTCTTAAGCCCTGCGCTAAGATGTTTCTGGTACTAAGCCATAGGCAATTTGGAATCTCCTGTGATTACTGCAGATTGCTGTGCCACTTCGCAGAGGTCAAAAGCCAAGCAGGCAAGTACCACGGGGCTTTGGGGACACACAGCACCGATGTGTTTGCCAAACTAAAATGTTTTCTCATTCGAACTACACGAAATCTGCAATTACTGGTCTGCTGAGACCGTTGGGAGAATTCCTATACATTTTCTGCACCTCACGAAGAGTCTGCAGGAGTTCACAGACCGCCACCCCCACCCCCCATCTGGCTCTACTTTGTCAAGGCTAGTTTTCATCGTATTAAAATGTCACATCTGAAGGATAGACTTTTTCATGGGGCCGCACACATGGTATTTACAAGGGACTTTTATTGCTGATTCATGATCTGAGCCGTCTCCAGTTTGAGTAGAGGTTCTGGGTTGGCTTCTAGCCAATGGTGATCTCTCCCACCCACCCCCTCCTTTCTCCCTCCACCTCACCCCTTACCACCTTCACCACTGGCATTGGATCTATAGCTTCACCAGTCACAGCTGGGGAGGAAATTCTCCCTCATCATCAAGTGTTTAGCTCACTTCCTCCACTGAGTCATCCAAGAACAGTGGTTTCACCAGCTAAGAAGTCATTTTTCAGGAGCGGTACACCCTCACTCCTCCAGGCAACCTGCCAAAATCCTCTCTCTTTAGTAACTTAACCAAAATATCCCTATTCAGTGTCACCTCCCAGGTTAATATGAGAAATGATTCTTTGCTAATGTGAAAAGAGGCAGCAGTGGGTTACCGGTATTGGCAACAAGGTCATTGTACCACCATGGTTGCAGCTACCATTTCTGAGGGCTTACTCTACGTCAGACACTAACCTACTCCTCTTCTATACCATGTCATTCAATCCTAAAAACAAATGCATGAGGGGAAAGCTTCCTCTCCCCATTGTAGAAAGGAGGACACAGGTTCAAGGAAGAGTCAATAACCTGCCCCAGGTCAGTCAGTGACCGAGCCCAGATAAGATCTCAGACATCTGACTCTGCTTACTCTCTTAGCAGTCTTCCCACGCGACCCATAGACGAACATAAAAGGTGTTTCCCCAGCATAGTGTGCTCTCAGGACCTGTTCCTGCCCCTTTTCTGCTCTCCCCCCTGTTCTCCTGAAGAACAGAGGAAACCCTCACCTTGTGGAGCGGCAGGGATCTCAGTGAGGGAGCCGGGCACAGCCTCAAGCCCAGCACACAGGCCTCAGTTCCACACGTAGTCTGGTTATCAGATTTCCAGCCTCCATGTGGGAGAAAGGAAGGCAGACACACCCTCAGCTTGCACAGCCATGGGCTCCTCTGGCACACGTTGGGGTCTCCATTTAGCATGTACGTAGGCTTGCCACCTGGGACACTAGTTACTCTATAACAGGATGAAAAGCAGGTCCTCTCCCTGGCCAGCACTAGCCTGGAGGCCACTGACTAGATCAGGACCGACTTCATTCCTGCATTGAGAGTCAGGACATAGGAGGTGAGTCAATACCCAAAGCTCTCTGAGACTCATTACATGGAGTTGGGGCTGCCACAGCCCTGCACAGAGTCAGGTGGCCTGAGGCCCAGCACCTATCATGCAGGTCCAATAGACTTGGTTCTTTCTCTGGAGATGGACTGACTTTAGGGAGCCGCATTGCAGAGATCCCCAAATCCCACAGGCTCCTCAGCCGCAGACAAATCCTGATTCTATGGCCTTTGACATTCTCTCTGGTTCCAGGTATTTTTTTTTATCACCTCACGCCTGACCTCCACTTCACCTCTCTATTCCAGACCAGGTCCTCCTTATCTGATCCAACCCTGCCTCGGGGCTCGGCCCACCCCCTGTACTGGGGGCTCCACCAGGCACAAGGGTGAGGACTGCCATGTGTTTGAACAGCAAATTCATTGAAGGTGAAATCATGAAGTAGGTGATTTTTTTCAGCACGCCCACCAAATGTGCCTCGTCTGTCCTCTCCTCAACACTCATTCCCTCACTCTCATACACAAAAGATTGTGAGGAGTATCTTATGGATCACAAATTTAAGCACAAGTTCTCACTGAGGCATTTCAATCCCACCCCACCCTTTCCTTTGACCAACCCTGGGCTCTATTCTCACTACTTCTCTCCACAGAAACCCTGCTCTGGCCACCCAGAAGCATTGCCTGCCCTTGTCCAGGACTCATCTTCCAGGACATCAGGGTCACTGCTAATTGCAAAGGCTATGTAAAGCCTTTGCCCCCAAACATGCAATTCTCAGCCTTGAGAAAACAGGGGTTCATCTGACAGCAAAAGGACTAGACAGACACATTCTTTTAACCATAGTGGGAGTTATTTTTTAGTTCCCAGTACCTTGGGGGAAAAAAACAAAAACCTACCACTTCATTTTGTCCAGCATCACCTTGACCTCTGCTTCAAAATGACTGACTATCTTTAGTGCCTGGAGTGGCCCGGCTCACTCTACAGTCAGGCCACTGTGGAATGACATGACAAGTGTCCTCACATCCCTGCAGACTGTGCCAAAGACTTGTCAGGGTCTGGAATGATCTGGTAATAAAAACCCACTAAAGCTAAAGTTGCTACAAGTGAGAGAACATTTATGAATGAGATTTTTCTCACGTCAGGAAGTGAATCACTCACTCTTCCAACCGCCAGAAATTCCTCCCTTTAGATCTGCAGGATTCACCATCCAACAGTTTTCAGATCCAGTGGGGAACAGGAAGGCGGGCCCCTCGAGGGTGGGTGTTAAAATAAACAGGCTCTGGCAGCATGAAGAACCTCTTGTTTCTCTAAGAAGCAGCTGAGACACAGAAGGAAGTACATGGTCATAACATGCAGGTTTTTATACTGCCCTAGTGTGTAAGTCAAACTCAATTTTAAAATTATGACATAAATGCTAATACTCATTGCTATATAAAGCTGCAAACCTCCCCCCTCTTTTTTTTTTTTTTAGATTATGCTGCTATTCACTATAGGCAAGAAGATGGAAATGTAGAAAAATAAAATATTGTGGAAGTGAAGTTACAGGTGTCATAGAAACCTCCCAAGTTCTATGTTTATGAGGCACATGTATTCTTTGCTCAAAGGCAAACAGTCCTGGCCCACACTGAGCCACTTCCAGAAATTGCTTTCCTCCTTGTGTTACTTTTCATTCCTGGAGGTGGAGTTCAAAGGACACATGAACCCCTACACCCTAACATCTACATCCTTGTATTTATGTGTCTATGTGCATTCCTTTAGGAAGGGAACGCATACATTTCACCAAGCTCCAAAAGGATTCAGAAACCCAACAAAGGTTAAAGACTCACCATTGTAATCGGAGGGCCTCATCCATCTTTCAAGGTAAAAAACTACAGTTGATCTTTGAACAACACAGGTGAGGGGTGCAATCCCTTGCAATCGACAATTCAAATACAGTGGGGCCTTGACTTACGAGTGTCCCGACTAATGAGTTTTTGAGATACCAGCTGTCTATCGGCTGATTTTTTGCATTGAGTTGACAGAGTAATTTGAGTTAACGAGCTCCTTAATGAGCTCGGTCTCGGAACGAATTAAACTCGTAAGTCAAGGCCCCACTGTATAACTTGATTCTACAGTCAGCCCTTTACATCCAGGAACTCAACCGACTGCAAATCAAAAATTGTATTCTTGGCCCACCATTGGAAAATCATGATTGAGAATTGGGAAAAACTGTGTGTGTGTTTTTATCTGTGGTTGTTGAATCTATGGATGTGAAGGGCCGGTTGTATATATTATTTTTTTATTTAAAGTCCACATATAAGTGGATCATGCAATTCAAACCCATGTTCTTCCAGGGTCAATTGTAGGTCAAATAGAGCCCACATGGATAGCTCCAGATTCCATGCACGATCACCAGGAAGGACTCCCACCAGAAGTCTGCAATTTATACCCTCAGTCCTCAATCAGGACACTATTTACACATATTCAAATGATCTGGCTTCAATTCAAAACAATTGGTACTGGACACCTATTTGTGCCAGGACTGTGCTAAGCATTAGGGATAAAATTGGCATGCACAGGTACTGCAGTGTGGGCTGTTAAAGTATTGAAGTTCTTCCATACTACCAATGTCTCTCCTTCTGGTATCCCTAGAGTTCCCCAAAATCCATCATCTAAAGGGTTAACACCTGGTTATGCAGAGGGCCTCCAGGACCCTCCTCAGTACTGCAGTAAGTATTTGTGTGGACTGACTGGTCCCAGTATTCTGGCATCTGTTAACATTTTGAATATCACCCCTGGATAAAATTGTGGGCAAAAACTAAACTGGTCTTTGTGCTCTTTTTACTTACCTTTTGTATCAACAAGAGAAATTAATAGAAGCTGCTGTGAGAGATGACCCCAAAATCTTAGTTGCTTAATACAATAAAATGTTATGCCTCAACGTCCTGTACAGGCTGGCAGTACACCTGTCAGGACCCAGACTTTAACAAAGATTACCTCACTTCCATGCTATTACATTGGCCAGGGCCCAGTCATGTGACCAATCTAGCTGCAAGGAACGCTGGGAAATGTAGTCTTCCTGTGTGCCCATAATAATAAACAAGATTGGTAAGCATCACTTCTGACACACAGTCTGAACTTATAGCCTAGTATGGTACATGGCTATTAAACAATTGCATAAATATACCTCTCTCTCTCTCTCTCTCTCTCTCTCTCTCTCTCTCTCTCTCTCTCTCTCTCTCTCTCGTTTATGTTCCTCTCTGAAATGTTCATGTTGGCACTAGGTGGTATTTGCTATCTCTCTGACTGAAGTGAGGAAGTTGCTGGGCTCTTCAAGGCTAGTTACATCTTGTTAATGGCTGCCTTTCACACCCTTCTCTCTCGCTGCCCAGTGTCCTTGCCCAAAATCATATGCCTCCAACGCCAAACAGCCACACTGTGGGGCAGTCTTCTTTAACCAGTCTCCTTCCGTTCTGCTCCTTCCCTTTCCCACTTGTAGCAAAACTCTGGTAATAACTTTCACTTCCTTAATGGGAAGGGGTGGGACGGGGGAGGGGGTACCAAAGGGAAAGATGCACTAATTTTAATGTAAATGGAAACTAGCAAGTCAAATTTTATCTGAAATGTTTATTCTTCAGTTGCTCTTAGCATCTGCTCCCAGATGTCATGAACCTCCTGCCTGCCATACCTCTTCCATGTCCAGAGACCTTTGCTTTTCTATGATCCACTGGCAGCCAATAGAGTGGGGCCAGACAGATGTGAGTACAAACGCTGTCCCT
The DNA here is from genome assembly GCF_963259705.1 of Myotis daubentonii. Taxonomy (NCBI): domain Eukaryota; kingdom Metazoa; phylum Chordata; class Mammalia; order Chiroptera; family Vespertilionidae; genus Myotis; species Myotis daubentonii. Next base: position 81,038,007 of record NC_081843.1, read on the forward strand.
CTCTCTGCCAGCTCTGTGACCCTGAGAGTCCCAATTTTCCCATTTGTGGTACCAAAGCCAACCTCATAAAGTGCTTCTGGTGGTGAAATGAGGTGAGTCGTGTGGCTGCCCTGGCAATGACAGGGCTGAACTCCGGTCTTCAGCCTGGGGTGCCCTTGCCAGGTACCCCATACACAGAGATTATTAGTCACTCTAGATACAGTGTCCATGTCAAGCGCTGGCAGCATTCAATGCCCAGTGAGCATGAGCTTTTTACACCAGATCCCAACTCTAGCTGTGTGACCCTAGGCAAGTCATCAAACCTCTCTGTGACTCTAGGCCCTTTGCCATCTCTAAGAAGGGCAATTTAGTACTTTCATGTTTCTCCTGAGTGCATTCTGCAAACAAATAAAAAATATTAAGTTCTTGGAGCTCCTTGAAAGGGAGCATTCCGTAAATTCAAACCTATGATTACATAATTCTGCAATATCAAAAAGTGAACTAAAGAGACTATTTGATGTAAACTTGTTTTACTTGGGAAAGATTTATTTTCCAAAAAGGAATAATCTACAAACAATACCCACTGCAATTTAAGTGGGCGGTTGGGTTCTGGGTTTTTATTTGTTTTGTCTTTTGTTTTAGCTGATATATACCCAGGTGAGCCTGAACATGACAGCTTTAACCTGAAACCCAATACCTAAATATTTAGAAAGGTTCTATAGCAACTTGAGGATTAATCATGAACACATCACCATTGAGGAGAAAGCAGGTGCCACTGCTGTAATCTGGGGCTGAGTTAGTGTCATCTCCGCTCTCCCCCCAAATGGCACACGGGCACCTGGATAGCTCGGCATGTGCTCCATCAGCCTCCCTCCCGATCTGGAATCAGCCCAAAGAGAACCACCACTGAAAGGAAATTAGGAGGGCTGATGCCATCCATCAGGAAATGGAGTATAAATATAATGGAGCTAAAGCATAATGTGCTTTTCCAGCTTAGAGAACTCTGTGAATGACATCTTTTTTGCCCTAATGACAGGAAATGAATCATTCCCTGTTTGAGTTGCCAGGGAAGTTCCATGCCTGGCCTTGGGGAGTTAGCCTGCAGCAGGGCTTCTCTCTCCTGCAGCAGCGGGAAGGCCTCCCCACGCTCGGAATCACACCAAAGGCCTGGACTGGCGAGGGCAGGTTGGTGCAACTCAGCGCGGAGGAACACAGGTCCACTGGGCTTGGAATTCAAAAGGTGGGACTTTATCCCCTTCACATTGCAGGGACAGAAAATCATCAGGGGGCCTGGTGTGTGTGTGTGTGTGTGTGTGTGTGTGTGTGTGTGTGTGTGTGTGTGTGTTGGGACCCTGTCCCTCTCTGCCTTACACAAAGAGAGACAATGAGACTTAAGTATCCCAATAGCAGTCATTATGCATAGTAAAATGAGGACATGCCAGTGGAGAATCTAGCAAACAATATTATATCACCAAGTGGATTCTAAGGAGTTTGAGCTGACACTTCTAGCTCCCTCCCTGCACCATCCCTCCACTGAGAAGCCTGAGAAGGTTTTAAGTGTTTGGGGGGGGGGCAACTAAAACAAGGGAGAGATCACCGGTTAGTGCCTAACGATGCCAAACTCTCTTCTAAGCGCTCCATGGGGCTCATCAAATCAGATTGTGTGACCTGAACAGATCAGGCCTAGGCCGCCCAGCCCCACCGATTCATGACTCCTTCCATCCAGTGTCTCCTGCTTCTCCGGAGCAGCCCTCACTTCGTGTCCCTGGTTCCAAGCAGGGACACTTGACTAAAGGATAAAGGGCAAACCCACAAATAGGAAGGAGCGGGGTCACCCTGTACAGACCAGAAGCTATGGAGGGCTGACAGGGGAAACAGCACTTCCCCAACCACAGAGGGAGCCTGCCCCCAACCCCACACCTTGTGTCCTAAGTGGGTCCTGTGCAGAGAAAATATGCAGGTGCCAAGGCCAGGGGTGGGCCTTCTTAGTGAGGAGAGATCACACAAAAGCACAAAGAGATCCCAGAGCAAATACAAAGGAACAGCGAACTGTGCAATAGGACTGACGAGGAATGAACAATGGGCTAACTCCATATAAAAAGACGGGAGGGAGAGGGAGAAAGGAGAAGAATAGGAATGACCTCTAGGGCAACTTACGTTATATCTGAAGTTACAGAATCCTTTTGCTTCTCTCCGAAGTGTGAGCAGAGGGATGGTTAACTTTGATGTTGAGAGCGGATTTGATTTTATTCCTTTCCTTCTACACCACCTGCCTCCACCCCTCCCCTCCATACACATACAGAGCAGAAAGTTTCCCGATTTTATTTTTAGCCCAAGGGTTTGAAATGCTCAGACTCCCTGGCACCCCAGGTTCAAATTCTAGCAGAATAATTAAAGCCTTCCTCCTTTAATGCCTGCTGGTTGGGGGTTGTAGTCTGTTTACTATCTTCCTCGAGGTCCAAGTGGATGAATTTCCAGTCTGCAGCAAGATTCCATGCCATTTACCAGGGTAGATAGAACAAGGATGCGTGTGAGTTCTTAAGAGGGCAAATGAGGCAATGAACTAACGTGCACAACGGGAAAATACTTTAGCAAATTAAGGACTCAGATCTCCTGTTATCTCTCTTCATGAGGAGTAATTGTTTGTTAATGTAGGTGAGTGTGAGATCAAATATTTGATTCCAAGCATCAGTGGAAGGATGTGTTGATTAGCATTGAGTCCCAGCCAGCAGATGCCAGAGCAGGACATTCAAACACATTCATATTTGCTCCTGACCACTCATGCTTTTACTGAGGTGCAACATCTTTTGTAAAAACAAATGATTAACAGTGACTCAAAGATGAAAACGAGGCCTCCTTAGTGGTTCCATGTGTGTTCAAGAGCTTTGGCTCTGGAACAGGACAGCCTGGGTCCTCCCCCGTCCCATCACTCACTGAGGGCAAGTGACTTAGCCTCTCTGTGCTTCAGTTTCCTCATTTGTAAATTAGAGAAACAGCACAGCAATACCAAGATCCCTGAGTTATTGAAATAATTCAAAGAAATGACTTAATACAAGTACAGTCATGAGGAACAAGGCCTGGCATTAAATATAGACTTGAAACGGATACTCTCATGATGTCAAACATCTCTCCTGGGATAGGACAGTGATTTCCCAGGAACAGGGAGGACAAATGGGCAACACCATTTGTTTAAGGAAAGGGCCCACAACTCAAAAGAAGAATTCTTACAAGGGATATGTGTTGCCTATGTGAGCAGTATGAAGTATTTTGGTTTTTATTTTAAAGTTAAGATCAACTGCCCAGCCGGTGTGGCTCAGTAGTTGAGCATCAACTATGACCTCAGCTCGATCCCCGGTGTGGAGTATGCAGGAGGCAGCCAATCAATGATTCTCTCTCATCATTGATGTTTCTATCTCTCTCTCCCTCTCCCTTCCTCTCTGAAATCAACTTTTTTTTTAAGTTAACAACTGAATCATAGGCATTGATTAGTTTGGTGTTTAACCACAAATGTTCGCCATACATAGATACATAGCTGAAAGAAGTTATTTCATATCCAACAACACTTATCTTCCAGGCCTTACTAACTAAATGAGAACTACAAATACAGTGTAAAGAGGCCATGACCCTCACAGTTTAGAGGGCACATCTAATAAAAAAAGATGCACTGCAATGTAATGCTGCACGCATGTCTCAGGGGATGCACAAAATGCCAGAAGGGCAAAGAAGAGGAAATTATTGGCTCCATCTGGGGAATCCAGGAGGCATATGTGTGCTGGGTCTTAAAAGATATGCATTAGTGGTCTAAGGCAGTGATTTTCAACCAGTGTGTGACAAGAATTTTTAAAGTATGCAACACCTCACTATTTAGTCAGGGGCACTAATTTGTTTTCCCTTAGATTATCAAAAAATGACAACAGCCAACACAATAGCTGTTTGGTGTGAATGAGTCTAAATTATTCCTATTTTTTGTCATATCGACTATATATATATATATTAGTATATATATATTAGTGTGCCACAGAATTTTAGGATTAGTTTATGCATGCCATGAGATGGCAAAGGTTGCAAATCACTGGTCTAAGGGATAAGAATGTCCTCTAGAGACAAATTGGAACAGACTGGTAAGGGTGTTTATCCTGTAGACACTGGGAGACCTGTTAAGAACTTACTTGTTGAACAGTAGGTGAAGTGTGTGCTTCAGAAAGATACTGTCAGTGGCAGTGTGGAGAATGGGTTGAAGCGGGGAGAGATACAGTGAGGGAGAATAGGTAAGGACTATTCTGGAATGGAGGCAAAAGACAGGAGTTTGAAACCTAGACCTAGGCATCACAGGCCTTCAGGCTTTCTTTGAAGACAGGGTCGAATGGAACATGCAACATGAGGGGAAAGTCAAGGATGGAACCCATGGGCACACAAAGTGGGGCAGGTGACAGAGCTGCTGGAGAGAGAGGAACATGACTCCTGGTCATGGAAGAACTCAGGTTCTAACTTTGGGGCCTCAGGCTAAACTTAGACTCCTCAAATTCTCCTTTCCACCATGTACACTGATGAGAAGAGAGCTTACCTCTATTTGATCTCACAATGAACAGCTAAGTAAACATCTGTAAAGAACGCAGAACCTGGAAGCTGGCACTGAAAACAGCATTGGTGTACGACGGGGACACCACTTTGTCTCGCTATCTATTCAGCAGCTTGGACACTGCATGGGACTACACATGTTCTTACTATGACCTGTCACTGTTGAAGGATTAGCCTCTTTCCCCCACTGTCTCTTCAGTGGCACCACCCCACTTCTGGCTCCTTGCCAGGTCATGCTGGCTCCACGCAGCATTCTCTGCCTTCCACATTGCCAAGTCTTCAGCTTTAGTCAGTCCATAAGCCTTTACAAGCTCCTAAAGGAATCTTGCTGCCAATGCACTCTCATGCTCTGAGTATTTGCAAATGACACAGGACAGCTCTACAGTTATCTGTTTTTAGAGATGTGTTATCATTAGAGTTAGATGAAACATGGGTTACATTTTTGTCTCTGCCCCTCACCAGCCACAGGACATCACTTCACTTATTAAGCTCTTTGACTGACAGTTTTCTCCTCTGGAAAAATAGGGTTGGTCCTTTAATCGGCTGCGAATGGGTGCCAACCCAGCACCCATTCTTCTTTCTTAACAAGACCCCAGTTTTGCTAGATACCCACTTCCTCTCATGGTGTCATAAGCCTCAGGCCAGTGGACCTCATTGATCTAAGGGTAATGATGTTCGCTTTTCTAATGACTGGTTCAGAAATAGGCAGCATTCTGAACACGGAAGTGTAAAGGAAAGTCTGCTGCAGACATTTGGGGGAATGTTTCTCACTTGTAAGAGAGCGCCCCACGGAGAGATGACCTCACTCTGGACTTCGCTGTGCCTGGCATTGGCATCTGGAACTACTGCCACCATCGTGCTTCTGGCTTGAGAGAGAAGCCAGTGGAGGGATGACAGATGAGAGGGAAAGAAACAGAGCTGCACTTGACAATTTGGATTGCTAATCATCCAACTCTGCAGACCGCTCTAAGTCTGGACTTCCTGTTGTGAGAGATAATGAATTTTCTCATCGTTTAAGCCGCTTTGCCCGGGCAATTTCAAATATTCTAACTGGTAGAGTGGTGGTATCCACTTCATAAGATTGCAGTGAAAATTAAACAAACCCCTGTGAAGTGCTTGGAAGGTAGTAAATGCTCAAGCAGGTAGGAAATGTACTGTTCCGTCATTTCCATTTCACCTCTCCTTCCAAGAGCTTCATCTTGTATGGCTCACCTTGGGAAAATATCACTTGAATGCTGCATATTACTTGTTCTCCAGCCATGCAGTTGGTGAACCATGATTTTCATAAATTGAATGTGCTCCATATCATGCCCATTGTGCTGAGCACATTGCCCAAGTTATCTCATTGAATCCTTACAATAATCCTGGGCCCACCACTCACTCTTAATATCCCATTTGGCAGATGATAAAACTGTGTCTCCCTAGCTGGTTTTGCTCAGTGGATAGAGCGTCAGCCTGGGGACTGAAGGGTCCTGAGTTCGATTCCAGTCAAGGGCACATGCCTGGGTTGCAGGCTCAATCCCCAATGGGGGGTGTGCAGGAGGCGACTGATCAATGATTCTCTCTCATCATTGATGATTCTATCTCTCTCTCTCTCTCTCTCCCTTACTCTCTGAAATAAATAAGTATATATTTTTGAAAAAATAACTGTGTCTAAAGAAATGGATCTGAATGTGGACTTATACCTCCAAGTCTAATATTGCACCAATTTGCTTTTGAATGTTGAAATGATCTATTTCACAGGCAACTGTGAAGGAGGCACTCCTGTTTGTGAAACTCAAGCTGGGGTACAGAGAACTGAGGCTACTCAGACTTGACTTTAGAGTCCAGAAAGCATTCTGAATAGGGTGAGCAGGAATGCAAACGTTGAGAAGCACATGATTGAGATGAGCAGATTAAACTAAATGGTGAGTTTAGAAGCTCTAAGGATATTAGAAAAATCAGAAAAGGCCAATGAATAAGTTCTCTGTGTCAGGCAAAAACCATATTTATTCTATTTTGGCCTAAATAGAGTTATCAATAATGAGCAGGCGTAAGGTCATTTTTTACCTGAAATATATGTGTTATTTATGCATATGTGTAGTCACAAAAAGATAACTGGAACTAAATGTGGCAATATTAAGTAGGGATTTCTCTACATGGTGAAATTGTGATTATTTATAATTATCTCCTTTGGGTTTTTCCATAGTTTCCAAATTTCCTAACCAAAATTATTTATATGCATTAATTATATAATTAGAAAAATAAGTATGTAAACATGTATGTGTTTGTGCACACACACTCACACACACAGTATACTAAGCTTACTCCCGCTGAGTCATCCAGCTTCAGTCATCTCCTCTTTCACCCAGGCTCTCCTCCCTCTAGCCACCTGACACCTTTTTGCTTGTACCAGCTTCTCTTCCCCAAGGGAGTGAGCTCCTAGCTTGAAGGGAGGGATGCAGTTTAGAGGACATCCTTGCCTAGTCAGTTGTCCTGCTCCCATGGCCACAGAACCAGGATGGGAGAGGCACCCCAGGTGAGGGGCACTCTAAGCATGTCCTGCTTAGGGGAACAGCTTGCTCTCAGATAATGGCTCCCCAGGGCCTTCATGCTCAGTCTGCAAAAGAACTAGGAGGTGAATGCCACCCATAGACTCCTCCAAGAGGCAACTGGGAGGAAAAGAAAGGATTCTCTGAAAATTCAATAGCACTGGAAAGGGACAAAATAATACTTCAAGGCATGTATTTCTCGTGATATTAGAAAATACCCATCAGGTAAATTTTATATTTTTCTTATGTTTTGAAACATGGAAGGAAGGAAGGAAGGAAAGAAGGAAGGAAGGGAGGAAGGAAGGAAGGAGGAAGGGAGGAAGGAAAGAAGGAAACAAGGAAGGAAAAAGGAAAGGAGGGAAGAAGGACCAACAACAAAAATAGTTTCCTTTTCTTGAAATCAGTACTAAGAATTAAAAAGAAATTATCTTGACAGCCAGCTCCTGAATTTTCTTTAGGAAACTGTTTCTTCATGGAAACATCTTAATAAAGTAGAGTGTGAGGCTTTGAGCACAGGGATTAGCAGAAGACAAGGCAATTAAGCTATGACATGAATAACATGGACTTTAGAAATAAGAACATCTGATTTTCAACTGAAACTATGTGCTTTCCTGAGAAATGAAAAGGTAATTCCTCTCTGATTCTCTCGAACACTTGGTAAAACCTCCTAAGGACACACATAGGGATCTGGAGAAATATGGGTAGTTTATGGAAATCAAAAGGACTGAATTCTATGCTGGGAGTGGGGCCCAGGTATTCAAGAACTAGAGACCCTCATAAAGGTAATTCATTTAGCAGAAGCGGGAGCCCAGGTCCAAAAGCAACGTCCATAGCAATCATTAGGGCTGAGCATGGATGAATTAGTTCCAACCTCACTGCAGCCCTGTGAAGTAGAAACCATTCTGATCTCCATGCTGTAGATGAGGGCAGCAAGGCACAGACAGGTTGCTCACGCTCCCCCGGGGCTCATGCTCCTAATCGCTAAGATGAGCCACCTCTCCTACACAGAGGATATGTCCCCAGAAACTCACAAGGCGCTATTGGACTTTCTCCCCTTTTGGATGGGAGTGAGTTTCACAGCAATCTTACGTATTCACACCAAGTGGCAGGAGGGCACAACTGACATTTGGGTCAAAGTGATATGAGACGGTCATGATTTGTTGGCAGACACCCCAGGTTTGATTTCTAATTTCTATCTCTGTGACCTTGGAAAAGTCCTCTTCGCAGATCCTTGGTTTCTCTTCTATAAAGTAATGGGCCAGTAAGAAGACCAACCTCATGAGATGATGTCATAAATCAGCCAATGAACCGAAAGCACCCAGCACTGGGCCCAGCACAAAAGTGCCCAATAAATGGAGCCTTTTATTTGTTCTCTGCAGTTAAAATATATACTGATGCTGAGAGCACGAGCAAACAGCTGGCCACCAGCAAACCTGCGCAGGCTTGGCCATCAGGTGCGCCTCCTGTAAGAGGGAAACATCTGGTTCCCTTTATACAGGCCACTAGGGTTTCAGTCAAATCAAATAAACATAGGCCTAAAGAAAACTTAGGAAAAATATGCACTCGAAGGTCACTTTAAGGTATGATTGTGTGAACTGAATATTAGAGTGGGAAATACAATGTTCCTGCCACTGTCTGAATAGATTGTGATTCATTGCCATCTGCAATTTACATAATATCGTCTTTCCAAGGATTAAAGTTTCTTATTCCAAGTTCAACACTTATGTTGAAGTTTTGCTTTCTTTTTCCCATCAGGATTTTTATACAGGAGCCTGAATTAAGATTAAACAAACATATAAGAAGCCCATATCATATTTTAAGCTGAAAAGAAAGAAAGGAAGAGAGAGAGAGAGAGAGAGAGAGAGAGCGAGCTAGCTAGCTCCTGGTTGAGCCAGCCCACCTCTCTGCTTCCAGCTGGGCCATAACTGTCAGATGTTCTACTTAAACAGAAACAGAGGGCCTGTCTCGTGTCTCCGTGGGAGCCAAGTGAGATGAGAAACCAGAGAAAAGGCGATTGTTTAAAAAACTGCAATGCTGGTGTACTTGGAGTTCTCAGAAAACAATAATTGCTGAACACCAAATTTTTAGCTATCAAAGGGCCCCTGTTCAGGAGTTAAACCTCATCCCACAAGAGGGCTTGGAGAACATGTGATGTGAATAAAATGTTTCTATACATGTTCTTTCTTAAAATATTCTAGAGAAAATACTAAAGCTGCTAAAAGAGAGAGAGAGAGAGAGAGAAAGAGAGAGAGAGAGAGAGAGAGAAGAGAAGAAAAGAAAAAAGAATCACTAGTGGAAGGGAAATGATGAACCGTCCTGGCTATCAAAAATCACTGAAAAAGAATTTTGCACAAAAATAGGAAACTGAAGTGTGGGGTGAGAGGCATTCATTCGTATGGCTTTGCACCTGAAACATTAAGGGTAAGAACTGTAAAATGAAATCTATGAATTTGTACCCACAAAATAATTCCTTTAAAAAAAAGTGTACTTGATATGTCTTAGATGAAGGAGAGCTTTCTTTAAAAAAGAAAAAGAAAGAAAAAAGAAATTCCATGGTTTCCAAAATTCCAAGTGGCTTAAATTGAATTTTTTCCCCTCTGCAAACAAAATCAGAGAGCTCCGGAGACCCAGGAAGATCTCATCACTGCACCCCCGCTGGTGCACTAGCCACTGGTCCAAAGCAGACACCAGCGAGCCTGGCAGCAGTGCCCAGCCCCTGCCTTGCCCTGTGCCTCAGAGTTAGACAATGCCAGGTGCCCCTTCTGGGGAACAGTTTCCCACAATCCAAGGAAAGCAAAGCCGTTCATGATGGGCAGCAGTTGGAAATACGCGCAAAATTATCTCCCCACCCCCACATGCCCACTCCTGTAAGGAGGCCCATGCTCCCCCTGTGACCATCCTGCTTTGGTCCCGGCACTGCACTGAGAGGGTCACACTCAGGACAGAAGACACAGGCAGAACACTCAGTAATCCCCTGCAAAATCCTTGGAACAAGAAAGCTAAGGGAACAAAAGTCACGATGAAAGTTTATATTTTCCTTTATTTTTATTGTTGACACTATTGCAGATGTCCCCGTCTCCTCCCCTTTGCACGTTGAAAGTGTTTTGAAACAGTGGATTTTGTGTATGTTGAACAGAAGATCACTTGACTTGATTTTGTTTTTTGAAAACACTTGAGGCAGAATGGTCTGATGTGCCCCTTCTGGGGGTGTTCCCAGCCAGCTGGCCCAGAATCAGCCCCGGAACTCTCCCTTCAGAAACAGCACAGCCCCTCAACCTCACCTCTTTCTGCATGTCCAGAGGTTAATCATTCGGCAATAGATGCTCCTTTACCAGAGGCAGAGGGGGTAATCAAAGTTCACTCCCCACTTTTCAATTAAAGTCAATTATATGAGGGAGGGGATGTCCAATCAGCATATTTGGGTGAAGGGTTCGAGCAAAGATCCAAGGGACCCAGCAGCGAGGTGTGTAGAGCAGCAACCTGCGCAGGCTTCCCACGGCCGTCTGAGCCCCTGCAGGGGTGGGATGAACAGGCACAGCCAGAAACTGGGAAGATTAAAGGGGCTGACGGCCCCTGTTTCCTACTTCTTAATGCTTTTCCCCCAGAGAGCCCTGCCAAGACCAGGAAACAAGAGTGGGCAGGAGCCTCTACCTGCATCTGTTCTCATGTTGCAATGAAAACATAACAGATGTAGGGAAAACACCCTCACAGCCCCTCTCGGAACAAACCAGAATATTCTTAGGATCACAGATGTGCAGAGACAGTTAAGACATTTAGGGACCCACTTCTGGAGTTCTTGACATTTGGGGAGCAATGGACCACTTTTTAGAATATGACAAAAGCAATGAGCCTTCTCTCCAGAAAAAAAAAAAATGTTCATATGCACAAAGCTACAACATTGCAAACTATTTTGAAGGGTTCACAAGATCCCTGAAGCTCTGTGGGTCATGAGCAAAAGACATCTAACCAGCCGCCTCCCACCCACTCCTGCCCTATTATAAACTGAGGAAGCTGAGTGCCCAATGGCTAAATAATATCTGTAGTTTTGAGTAGCCAGCATAGCAGCAGAGCCAAAGCGAGTCCCAGTTCCCCCAATTCCTAAAGCACGATTCTTTCCAGTGCTTTGTGAATCATTAAAAGAACTTTCTTTTCTTTTTGTTTTTTGTTGTTGTTGTTTGTTTGTTTTTTGGTTTTGTTTTGTTTTGTTTAAATCTTGCCCCAAAGATAACTGATACAAAAATCGGTTATCTTCTGAAGCCACTCACTCTAAAGGGGCCACAGGGCAAAATGTAAAGGATCTGGAATACTAAACAAGAGCATCCTGTCTTATATACAGATCAATTTTTAAAAAAAATATATTTTATTGATCTTCTACAGAGAGGGAGAGAGAAAGAGAGAGCTAGAAACATCGATGAGAGAGAAACATCGATCAGCTGCCTCCCGCACATCCCCCACTGGGGACGTGCCCACAACCCAGGCACATGCCCTTGACCGGAATCAAACCTGGGACCCCCCAGTCGGCAGGCCGACGCTCCATCCACTGAGCCAAACCGGTTTCAGCCAATTTTTTTTTTTAATCTGGGAAAAGAACATCCTGATGAGAGCTGCCTAGCTACTCGTAAAGGGAGCTCCCATTTATCCCTGTGTGTCCGCTCCTTGATGTGACTGTGCCTTGAACCATCCACCACGTGCACAAATGTGCTTGTCTACTGCTGGCTGGACATCTTTCTGAAGCAATTTCATCTTATTCTCTTTAGCATTCACTGAGAACTCTGTCCCCGATTCCCTCTCTCTATTCAGAACCTGGCTGCCGTTCTTTCCAAACAAACCATCCAAGTTGTCATGGGGCCAGCCCTCCCCTCCCCACCCCACCACAGCCACTGACTAATGAATCCTCTTGAAATCCAGTCCTGAAGTGTAAGCTATTATGGAGTGGACAACCCCTTTAGGGGCCCCTTTAGGCAACAGAGCAAGCAAGGATTTGGGTGGGCTCTCCTAGAACATGCAATATATCTTTATCACTTGGCTAGGGGGGGCTAATTGAAAGTTACTGTGGACCAATATGTTTTTGGATCCCTTGCTTCCTTCACTTTGCAAGACCAAGAATTAGTCCTTAGAGAGGCAAAGATTCTAGGAAAAAGTAGAACACTAGTTGCATAAAAAAATTTTTAACCAAGTATGTAGAATGCAAGTCTTTCCAAGATTGGTCATTATCTTGGGTGCTTTAGTCATTGCCTGTTGGGAGGCAGCAGGAACAAGAATGCAGGTCCCTGGGGCACTGGCTGGGCCTGGCCCAAGGAGGGGAAGTACTGGTATCAGATGAGATCATTTCAGGCCAAGGAGGGCAACCATTCTAAGACTTTGCCATGACTCCCAAGCTTGTGCCCACTTCATCTGCCCTCTTACCCAAAGGCTCATAGCTGGGAGGGTGCACACAGGTGAACCAGCTTTGGGAGACCCCCTAGGAGTCCTGTGTTAAACTCTGGAGTTGATTTGGCTCCCAAATGAATCCAGGAAGCTACAAGAATGTGCCCATCCCCTCACAGCCCCAGATCAGCTATAAGCCTGGCACACTCCAGAGTCATCCTCATTTCTACACGGGAGAACCGGCAGTCATCCTGGCTCTGGGCCATCACTGGGCAAGGGGCAGGCTGTCCGTGGCAGGGCCTCACCAGCAGCAAAGGGGAGATGAGGTGCAGTTTCTCTTCCTGAATGCCTGGTGGTGGGCATTCGAATGGCTCCTGAAGTGCTGGCAGCCCTGGCTTAGCTTTCTGGAGCTCCCTCAAAGCTGGCTACAGCCTCGCCAAGGAGAACCTCAGGGTCCAATCCCCCACTCTCCCAGCTTGACCTCCATTAAGATGAAGCTTGTCCCTCTCACCTGCCCAGGCTGCCGAGGCAACTGCCTCCATCAGTCCCCCTGGATGCAGAGTCCTGAATCATTTGCCTCTGCCCTGCTCTTCCAATCTGCTGATACAGTATACATTGTACAACCGACTCCCCTGAGGACTTCCCCTTTTCATTTTTAAAGTCTATTTTTGGCAATTCCACTTCTGGATATGTACCCAAGAGAACTGAAAGCAGAAACTAGAACAGATATTTATACAACCAAGTTCCTAGCAGTATTCAGAATAGTCAAAAGGCAGAAGTAACCCAAGTGCCCATCAACAGATGAATGAATAAATAACATGTGGTATACACATACGATGGAATATTATCCAGTCATCAAAAGGAAGGAAATCCTATATATGCCACAACATGGATGAACCTTGAAGACATGCTAACTGCAATAAGCCAGTCACAAAAGAAGAAATACTATATGACTCAACCTAGAGTAGTCAAATTCGCAGAGATGGAAAGTAGAATGGTGGCTCCCAGCGGCTCAGGGGAGAGGACAATTGGGAGTTATTGTGTAATGGTACAGTGTCAGTTTGAAAAGGTAAGAGAGTTCTGGAAACGGATTGTGGTAATGGTTGTATACACTGTGAATGGATTCAATGTCCTTAAAATATATACTTGAAATGGTTAAAAGGATAAATGTTGTGAGATATATAATATATATATATATATCATCACAATTTAAAAATGTTTTAAGAGTCTATTTGGAAGAAAAAACAAAACAGTGTCACCTCCTTGGGGCCCATGTGCTGACTGTGATACAATTGACACTGAGCTAGAAGTCCCTTCCCAGGCTTCCTGTCACTTGCTCACTCCCCTGTTGTGCCCCAATAGCTGCCGTGGAGTTGCTGGTGGCTCCTGAAGGCCTGGCAGGCATGGTGTGGCTTCGGGAGGCAGAGTGCCCCTGCAGGCCCAGAAAGATGCCATCTTTCCCCCATGTTTCTGCTGAGATGATAACTATTCACAGCATGACATTCTAAGCAAAAATGACATAAAAGCAATTTTCCTCAGTACTATTTCTGGACTTTGTCAGAGTTGCTCACTGCCTTCTGAAGTGCTTGCATTGCTAATGGGGGCTTTCAATGCACAATACAGCAAGGATCCTTCAAAATCCTATTGGGAGGGAGAAGGAAAAATTGCTGTTTCATTCTTAAGTCCATCCTGAAAGGTTACAGGTAACTAGATGGGAGAATCAAGGACTTCTGCACTCGGTGCTCTAGCTACACAGCCACCGCCTGGGAAGTCCTAGCTCCAGGCATCTAGGACCCACCCCCCATGCCTGCCTCAGGAATTCCAAGAGCTTGCTCTGCTAGTAGTGGGAAACAGAGTGAAACGTTCCTAGAGATAAGTCCAGCTCATGTCATATGTGGGGTTGGAACCTTGCACTGAGTATGACCAATGGCACTTATAATGACTGCCTTTGTAACTATCATAAGTATGATTGGACCTCAAGGTTGAAGGGCTCCTAAAACATCAATTCAGAAGTCATGCTAGATAGACTAGGGTCCTGGTACATTGCTCCTCATAGATGGGCTGGTCATAGGATAGCCCACTATCAAAGGATTGGTGCCAATTAGCTCCTGCCTTCCTACCACCTACCTCCCTGGTAGAGTGAAATAGGCACGGATAAGTATAAAGCACAACCCAAACATGAAGAATTCTAAGAATGAGGAAACAGAGACACACTAAGACATTAAAGTGTGTGACACACAGCTACACTTAGTGACTTCAAGACCTTTGCTTTTCCTCCTCACTCCTTACATTCTAAATCCTCAAAATTCAGGGAGCATGGACTTGCTGAAAAGTTCTTAGATCCCTTTGTCTATTCGATGAAGAGGCCTAAGACCAAGGCAGCAACCAACGGAAGAGGAGAACTCCTTCATCCTCCCCCTTCTTCTGTGAATGATCTACACAGCAGACGAGCTCCTTCCTTTGAAAGAGCAAATGATCCTTTTTTGAAGGGGCCTTCCACATCCAATGGGCTGCTTCCTCCTTGTGTGAGGGTAGATGCTGCCTTATTTACTCTTTCCTTATTCTTCCCTCTGGAGGGTATTGCCACTGAACAGAACATCCTTCCAGGAGTCAATTCTGTCACTGACACCAAAGCTGTCCTTTCCCTCTCCCTCTCCCATTTCTGTTGAATTCTTAGACTATCAGAGAAAAAGCCAATACTAGCGATTCACTCTAGTCCCAGAGAAGTTCGGTAACTTGCCCACGGTCACACAGCTAATTAATGACACACCTAGCTAGTGGAATATCAGTTTTTCCCCTCACCACTCTATTCTTTATCTCTAGCTCCATGGCCAGCATGTAATAATCACTCAATCCATATTTGATATAATAAATGAGTTCTTTTTGTATCTTACATGGAACCAATCATTCTATTTCTTGATGGGAGGTGGGATAGGGAAAGAAATGCAAACTACCTTTATTAGTATTTGTTTGGCCAGAAAATGAGAGGAACAGTTACCTGGGGCTTAAGGTTCTGAGGGTATACTCAATCTTCTTAATATCTAGGTTGTCTTTCCTGTCACCTGAACATCTAGGTGTAGTCAAGACCTTTGTGTCATTTGTGGATGAGCTCCATGTCATGACCTTGGTCTTGTATGAGAAATTACAAAATTGTGTGTGTGTGTATGCACATGTGTTTGTGTGTGCATGTGTGTGTGCATGCATGTGTGTGTGCATGTGTTGGAGAGAGGAGAGGCAGAAACATAATGACTAACTCTTGCAGGTAGAGACAGCAGGTGGTGAGAAAGAACAGGAGTGTGGGCCTAGGGCTGCAATTCCTATGCCACCGAGCCCCCCCGTGGCAGGCAATGTTGGCAGGAGGCATTATGCCACATTTGCAGATGATAGTGAAATTGAAAAAGAGCAAATTGTTAGCCACTGTTATGAAATCCTGAACCCCATTGATATTTCCTCCCTCTGGGCTGGAACAATTTATGGTGTACTCAAGCACAATGTTTCCCAGCCCAAAACCGCTCCCTTGTTGAGACTGACCCTGAATAGGTAACAGCCATTACCAGGTAGACAGGCTGAGGGCTGACCCTCTCTGGGCCCACTAAATGCCCCTGATCTGCAGGAGCTCGGCTTGGCCCTGGACCCTGCCGTGTGCCTGAGTGGGCAGGCTGAGGAGCAGGACTTTGCTTGCTGAAGGTGTGCATGTGGCTGGTAAAGCCTTTGAGAATTTTCAGAGGCCATGTGTCCTTTGAGTGAAGAATGACACTATGATTTGCAACCTAATTTCCTCTAAGTGGTACTCCAAAATCCTTTTCAAACCTCAATGCACTAAAAGTGCAAAACCATTGCCTGCTGCCTTCCTTTGCCAAAGAAAATCAGGGTGGGGCCCGCGTTGATGTAGTGCTATTCTCTGCCAGAGGAGGAGAGCGTGTTGTCAGCTTATCTGTCAGCTCCTTTGTAAGGACGGATCAGTGCGGACAAAGGCAAAGAGGGGTCCTTTGTGACCCACTCTTATTTTGTCTTGCTCCTCCATATTGGTCTTTTATTTGAGGTCATGGGCCTGAAATCCTCCAAGAGGCAGCAAAATTAAAAGCCTGTTAAACATTGTTCAGACCAAAAGAAAACAAAAATTACAAGTTGTGGTTCAATTCTCACAAGGAAGGTTGTCTAAAGAGCTTATTATGTTTTCAAGTGTAGAATCATGTCTGACACATAGATGTTCAAAAATATTTCTTCCATTTAAAGCTCCACAAAAGCAACATATCAGAGTAAAAGTGCAAAGACGTCTGAGAAAACGTGTTCTTCTGTGCAGAGACAAGAGCAGAGAAACGGATGGACAGAGCTTGGAGGCGGACTCACAGAGCGCTCCGCCGGCTGACGCAGCCCAGCAGAGCCCAAGGGGCTCCCTCAGCATGCTGCCTTTCAGTGGCTTCTCACTTCAAAACCTACGTGACAAGCTTCTCTCATTGAAACCACTGCATTTCTCCAAATCAGTAAGACTCTCGTTACAGGTGGCTAAGAAAGAAGAAAATGTTTTAAAACCACAATGAAGATGAGAAAAATGGAGGTTGAAATAAAACTACTTGAAATTAAATTCGTGGTTTTTTAAGGACTTTTCCATCATTTTTTCATTCCTACACTGGGCTGCTATGGAACTGAGGCTGGCTCCCGAGAGTGGGTGGGAAAGCTGAGGCTGAGGTATTGCTGGCCAGATTGAGGGCTTCTAACCAAAAGCCAAGCTCTTGCGGCTCGAAGGAGCCACAGAGGTGCTTCCCCTTTCAAGTCCCAAGTGGCATCAAAGATGCTGGAAGACAAGGTTCACCACCCTACAGCCTGTTTTAGTATGACCTACAACCTCAGCATGGCTTGTCCATTTTTTATAAATAAAGTTTTATCGGAACACAGCCCCACTTGTTCATTTACATGTTCTCTGTGGCTGAGTTTTATGTTACAAGGACAGTTAAATAATTGCCACAGAGACCTTAGGCCCACAAATCCTAAGATATTTAGTATCTGGCTTTTGACAGAAAAGTTGCCCATCTCGCTCTAAGATCACTCAGGGAAAGAGTAAAGAGCAGGCACCATTCTCGATGTCTCTTCCTGAGACCCAGACGAAAGAGGCTTGTTTTCCCCTCTAAGACAGAAACACCCCCTCCCTCCCGGGAGGTTCTGCTCTCCTCCCACAGCTCACCTGAGCATCCCTCTAACCAAGGGGCTCTGGCAGAGGAGGGGCACACTGGTCTCATTTCTTTCCTTGATATCCTGTTCACCCAAAAGAGTGTCCAGGTAGGAGAATGTCAGGCCTGGCAATGATGCAGTGGTCAGACCACCAGACCTTGATTCAACATAAGCCTTTCTCTGTTCCCCCCATTTCCAGCACCTGCGTAGAAATGACCAGGCATAACCAGGACATCATTTGTCATAGTTTGCATACGATTTGAGTTATATGTTCAGTAAATCATCTGTTGAAAACCTTTTCTCTGTATTTACTTCACCTGGGGCCCACCTGGCCTCGGGCAGAGTCAGAGGAAGGGACAGGTTGCATGTGGGTTGGGGTGTCCGGCTTTCAACACCAGCCCATCCTGGGCTCCTCAGTTTCCCTAGGGAAGGATGCAGGGCCCTTCAGTGGTCGAAGAGGAGTGAGATGAAAGAAGGGAGAGGGTTGGGCAGGGATGGGGAGGGACTGATTTCTTTCTGCCTCCCCACCAATATCTGGAATCCCTGTCCAGGGCAGCCTCCGAATCCAGGTGGGGTCCCTGAGGCTAGAAACTCCTGTTGGGTTTTATGTTTGTGTCAGTGCAGTCAGATCAACAGGCCCTCAGAAACGCAAGTTGGGAGGTTTCTGCTTATTGTTGACTTCAGAAATGGCCAGGAAGAAGCCAACATGCAAGTAGTGTATTGTTAATGACTCACTAATTTAAAATCTTATGTATGAGCCCTAGCTAGTCGTTGAGCATTGACCTATGAAGCAGGAGGTCACAGTTTGATTCCTGATTAGGGCACATGCCTGGGTTGTGGGCTCGGTCCCCAGCAGGGGGCATGCAGAAGGCAGCCGATCAGTAATCCTCTCTCATCATTGATGTTTCTATCTCTCCCTCTCGCTTCTTCTCTGAAATCAATAAAAATATATTTTTAAAAATAATAATAAAATCTTGTGTATGAGAAGACACAGAATCTTTCAAAATCAGCCCCATGGTTCTGCATCTGAGAAAGCACAAGATGGCAGCCGAGGTGGTAAACACTGAGCATAATGTGTGTGTCTCGTTCAGCGTCCCTGCTTGTGTGGGGTTAAGCTTGCTCCTCAGCTCAGAGATAACTGCAGAGACAATATTTTTATGTTTCTTTTATGAAATTGCTTTTTAAAATAGAACCTTAATCTTTAGCAAAAACTATTTCTTTGAGGATTAGACTATAGGATAATATCAATTTGGGAACAAACTTTTGGCTAAGATTGAAGATTTTCACATAGCTGGATCAAGTTTCTGGAAAGCTAAAAAAGAGAGAAAGAAAAGATTTGAGACAAGGCACTCCTTTGTGTTTAGTTGAGTCAAAATCAACTTTATATCAAAGGAGGGAAAGATGAAACTGATCATGTGAATATTATTCCCAAAAAGAGGGAGAGCATTTTTACCAATTAAAAATATCTATCATATATATTTACACACACACACACACACACACACACACACACACACACACACACCGGTGTTTCAGGCTCATCAAAAGCAAAAGAAGTAATACATACACACAAGTAGCCTTCTACATCTCTCAGAACTAAAAAACTTAACATTATTACAGAAATAATCCTGAAGCCTGTTAGCTTCAATGAGGCTTAGGAACTTTGCTATAAAACAGGCATTATATCTGTGATTAATATATTTCTGAACCAAAAATTAGGGCACAATCTGACACATGGAATTTAAGGGGGAGGGAGAATAGTTTCAGGAAATTCAGGACACATGGTAGCTGTAATGGAGCCACATGTAAAATAGCACCAATTGTTAAATTTCTTCAGTTTTATGAATTATCTTCCATGCATTCCTTACATCCCTCCTCCCCAGGGAAGAAGGATTACAGTTCATGTGACAGGCTTGGTAGGCTGGGATGGTGCTTTATGATTTATAAAATATTTTTACATTTTTTATTTCATTTAATCAGCAAAAGTACCTTAAAATGAAAGCAAAGAAGCAATTATGACTGTACTCACTTTATTGGAAGTGCTATTAAGGTCCCCATTTTGTTGTTATAGAAAGAGCGGCTGGCCCTGGGTTGTGTGGCTCAGTTGTTTGGAGCACCGTCCTGTACACCGAAGGTGGCGGGTTCAATTCTCAGTCAGGGTACATACCCAGGTTTCAGGTTCGGTCCCCCATCAGGACTGGCACAGGAGACAACCAATAGATGTTTCTCTCTCATTTTGATGTTTCTCTCTCTCTGTGTCCCTCTCTCTATAAAACTACAATGATCAAGACAGTGGCGTACTAGAGAAAGGATAAACACACACAAGAGAATAGAGCACAGTCCAGAAATAGATCCACACATAAATTATCAATTGGTTTTTGATAAAGGTGCTAAGGTAAGGAGAAAGAATCTTCAACAAGTAGTGTTGGAAAATCTGGACATCCATATGCAAAAAATGGACCTCAACTCACACTACACACAAAAACTGACTCTAAATAGATCATAAACCTAAGTGTGAAATCCCAAATCTATAAAATTTGTAGAAGAAAACAATGGAGAAAATTTTTGAGAGATTGGGTTAGACAAAGATTTATTTGATTGGATACTAAAAGTATGAGAAAACTGATAAAACAGGATTTCATAACAATTAGAAGTTTCAGCAGCATCGGAGGCAGTGGTGAAAATGAAAAGGGAAGCTGTGTATTGTGAGAAAGTATGCACAAATGTATATATGATAATGGACTGGTATCCAGAATACACAAAACCTCTCATAACTTAATAAGAAAACAAACAGCCTTAATTAAAAATGGGCAAAAGATTTAAAGAGAAACTTCATAAAAGAGATACAGGTGGCAAATGAGCACATTAAAGGACTTTCAACACCATTAGTCATTAGGGAAATGTATGTTAAGATACCACAATACACCGACTAGAATGTAAACAAACAAAAAACTGGCATTATCTAGGGCTGATGAGGATGCAAAAAAAAAAAAAAAAACCCTGGAACCCTTATGCATTGTCAAGTGGGCATAAAAAATGGTGCAGCTGCTGGAAAATGCTGCCATTTCTTAGAAAATTAAATATACATTTTCTATATAACCCAGCAATATCTTTTCTCAGTATTTATCTTAAAAAAATTAAAATACACGTTCACACAAAAAACAACTATAAGCAAATGTTTATAGCCTCTTTATTTATAATTACTAAAAAAAACCTGGAAACAACCCAGGTGAATATCAACTGGGAGAGAGATAAATTGCAGTAGAGCTATATTTTGAAATACTACTCTGCAGTAAAAAAGGAACAAACTACTGAAACACTTAACATGAGTAAGTCTCAAAAGTATTATTTTAAGTAAAATATGTGATACATAAAAGGCTCTATACTATATGATTCTATTTTTCTGACATTATTGAAAAGGCAAAATCTAAAGCAGTGAAAAATCGTATCAGTTGCTTTTAGGGAGTATGGTGGCAGAAAGGGATTAATTACCAAAGGGCCTGGCAGAAATTTGGAGGCTATAGAAATTTCCTATAACTTGACTTTGGTGGGATTACATGACTATATATGTTTGTCAAAAGTCATGGAACTGTACACCTGAAATGGATGAATTTTATAGCATATAAATTATATCTCAATTAACCTTACTTTTTAAAAATGAGAAAAAAAAAGACTCTCACCTCGAAAAACATACAAAAACCCCCAGAAGTATGAGTCAAATAGGTGACAAGTCAGTTTAACATTGGCTGATGTCAACGTATAAGAGAAGGCAAATATCTGGTTCTTTCTATGATTTTGATATTTATATAACATGTTTTCATATATTTGGGAGAAAACCAACTAGTCTTAGCTGGGTTATCAACCAGTGAAAAATTTAATAGGTGCCAGACAAGGCAATTTCTTCTCCAAATATGTACACATTCTAATTCTCAGAAGCTATGAATGTTACCTTATATGGCAAAAGATGTGATTAAGTTAAGGATCTTGAGAAGAGACCCTTATCCTGGGTAGTCTGTCCTAAGTTCAGTAGCATGTATCTTTATAAGGGAGGCAGTTTTGAGACACACAGATGTAAAGATAGAGGCAGAGACTGGAGTGATGCAGCCGCAAGCCAAAGACTGCTGGCAACCAACAGAAGCTAGAGAAGGCAAGAATTGGATACTCCCCTGGAACCCTCAAAAGGAGCACGGCCCTGTCAACACCTTGATTTCAGCTCAGTGAAATCGGTCTTGGATTTCTGACCTCCAGAATTGTAAAAAAAAAAATTAATTTCCGTTGCCTTAAGCCACTAAGTTTATGATAATGTTACAGCAGCCGTAGGAAAACAATACACCACATTATGGTGATACGGTAATCCAAGGATATGGGTAGATGTGCTTAACTTCACAACAGAAGTAGGCCCTGTGTGGCTTATTCTTGGATTATACTGACCAGCAGTGCCTGTTTCGTGGATTGCTCCCCATGCCCTCACCATCACACCCACGTGGTAGGCCTGCCCAGAGGGGAAGTCAAACACAGTGACTGCCGCAGAGGCTGCTACTTGCCCGCCCAGCAGCCATTCTCCTTTCTTCCCTAGCAACAGACTCCTACACAGTTTGACACTGCAATGTGCCAGCTGAAAAACCACATTTCCAAGCCTCCTTTGCTGACACAGGTGGCCAACGAGATTTAAGCAGAAGTTCCTGGGGAACGTTTCAGGGAAAGCCCTTTAAAAGTTGATTCAACTTGTATTCAAGTGCCCTTATCCACGTCTTTTTCTTCTTTCTGATGTTCCACAGCTGCTCATTTGACTGGGGTGAGCGGTGCTCCCACAGTGGGCCAATCCCCACAGGCCACACCCCCCACATCCCATGCACCGGGCCTCTAGTATACATATATTTTTTAAAAAGCCATTCCTGATTCAAGGACTTAATTAACTTTATAGAATTGATACTGTTGTAAGGAACCTAGTTATTAATAACAACAAAGGACCAAAGAAAAGCACAGACATTATAGGAATGTCCCCTGGGACTGGACAAAGGGGAAGATAGATGCAAGCCCTGTAAAGTTGGGGTGGTATAGGGAAGGTGCATACTGTCAGGCACACCTGGGGACAGAGGTCATTGGCCAGAATGGGCTTGGCTACTGCAAACCCACCAAGACTGGGGACACTTAATCCCCCGAACAATCCACTCTCTTGTGCTTTCGGGACCCTTGGGACTCCTGTTGCCTGGGGCATGCTCTCCCGCATGCTCTTGTGTGGCCCAGGGCCATGCAGATCTGCAGATCCCCACACACAATGGACTAATGGACTGTAACTAGCCTCATGCTATGCTAAATCCAACTCTGGACACTGGCTTTGCTTCTAGCTTTACTGAAACCCAGCTACACTTCGCCTCTGACTGGACTGAGGGAAATGGGACTTTAGGAACCTAGGGATGTAATTCAGCACAAATAAAAATCACTCATTCGCCCTGGTGAGTCTCAGAAAACTCTTTTTCTCAAGATATTGTAGGGACTCCACCCCCAGCACCCAGTGGGGAAAAGGACACCCCCCCACACACACACACACACACACACACACTTCATCCAATAACAAAATGATACTAAAAACTTGAAAGAGCGAGCTGAACATGAAAAGTCTAAAATGATAGCTTGATTTCTCCCCTGGTTTAGCTTTCTCAGAACAAGATTTCTCTTATTTTAATCTGCTAATCCCCAATCTTTCCTTTTTCAGTTAAAGTGAAAATGAATAGAAATGTATAACTTGTAAATCACACCATTCTACATTCCAGAACTGCGTGAAAAGAACCTCCAGCCCTGTTACTTGTTACAAATCAGGAAAAAGTCACCTTAGCAGCCAAATGACTCATTTCTCCATTCTCTTATATTACTTCTCAATGTGCTCAAAGAACATTGAAATACTTCCTTACTAAACTCAGTACTTTTGCATTTTTCAGAGGCCAACTTATTTTTACTCTAAAGAATTCAGATAATTTTCTCTTGATCATTGAAAACACAATTAAATCTACAAAACAGGTATAGAGGTGTGAACTCTAAAAATCTTTTTTAAAAAGTGAAGTTCCACTGGAGAGCATTATGCTAAGCGAAATAAGCCAGTCGGAGAAAAATAAATATCACATGATCTCACTCAAATGTGGGATATAATGATCAACATAATTTGATGAATAAGAGTAGATCCAGAGACAAATGGTAGGGGAGGGAGGGTGGTTAGAGAGCAACCAAAGGACTTGTATGCATGCATATTAGCATAACCAATGGACACAGACACTGGAGCGGTAGGGGCTTGCCCGGGGTGGGAATGGCTGGGGGTTGGGGGTTAATTGGGGAAGAAGGAGACATACGTAAAACTTTAGACAATAAAAATAAATTTAAAAAGTGAAGTTCCAGATGAGGGTAAAGAATAGGGAGAATTGATGATTCACGTGACTAAAAGCAGATGCATAAAATAGCATAAGAATGATCATAATAATAATTAATATTAATAATAATAAGAGCCTCTGCAGGTTTCAAAACCTCAGAGGACCAGCAACTGGAACGACTGGTTGCTGGGGGCCGGAAGCTCAGCCTCATTTCTGTTGACAAGAGCCCATTCACAGCCCCTCACAAACCTCCATTCACCCGCCTCTGACTGTCCTGGGTGATCATGGGGGATGCCAGGACTATACACACAGGGCACGTTCAACAAGATTGCAGGCTCTGCCAGGTACAGGACGGAGGGTAGGACAGTTCGTCTACACTGGGCTCCTAATCTAATTTACCCTCATTGGAGTTTCCTTCAGCCCCAATAATGCTTCTTAAAAGGGGGGTTAAACCAGCCCAGGGGACACCCGAGCTGCCGAGTTTTTGCTGTGCGCTTCCAGGTGAAAGGAGGCCACTGTCCACACACAAAGGAGGGGGCTCTGCGGAGCACTGCCCAGCAACCCGCCCCCAGGATGCTGCCAGACAAGCGGAAACACAACATGTCTGTCCCGTTCACACCACTGGGTCACCTAATGGAGAGGTACAGGAGGTCACTTTAATTGCACTTTAATTTCAGCTTGGGAACATTCTCTGAGCAAAGCTGAAAGCTCACTCACACCACAGGGCACACTGGCCTCCGTCTGGGAGGGTGGAAAAGAGAGGTTTAGGCAGCCAAGGACTTGAGCATGCTTCTGCCACAATCCTGTTCTAGCTCCTCAGGCTCCTTGCGCTTCAGTGTCCTTATCAGTAAATTCAGTTGGCAATACATTTATCCCAGGATGAGGTGGAAAGCAGTGGCCATAGGTGCCCAGTAAATTCTGACTCATTTTTCACTTCTACACATTCCCATAGCCCCACACTGACAGCCTGCAGGCCAAAGCTGGCCCACAGACATAGCTTTGCTACAATATTATGTTTTCTGTATTTTAAGTAGCCACAACGAAATATTTTCCTAAAACTGCAGTTTCCATTTATCTTGCAAAACTGCAATGCTAACATCGTGCCTTTGGTCACGTGACTGCTAGTGTTGCTTGTTTAGACAGGGTGGACGTTACCCAGCTCATCAGCTTCCTGACACAGCCGTGCTTGTTCCCTGGTAACCTGCCAAATCTGCTAGCAGTCACAAAGGGGCCCACTCAAACCACCATCTCTTTTTCCCGCATCACATGTTCCTTTGGTGCCCCAGTCCAATACTCAAGATAAACATGCCACTGGGCTAACTCTACTCATGATGTAGCAAGAGATTGAATGTGAAACTGAAAGTCCAGTCAACCAGTTACATGAAAACAAGTGATGGAGGAGGGAGATCAAAGAGACACATGCCCCAACCCAACCCATGATAGATTGACTATATTCAACTAGGTTCATGTTTTGCTTGGTGAATTCAGTAAAAATAGTTCACAGGAATAAATGAAGTATAAATCATGCACTTTAATCCTATTACTGTTAATTGCGGTTTAAATGTATTTGCTTATTCTAAGATAATTTGAGCCAGCTTACACTTACAATCAAATATTAAATTAATTGTCAAATAAATAGATAATGGGCACAAACTGTTAAGAGAGCAGGGAGAAACAAGCACTCTCATATTGCCGATTCAATATGAGTACAAAACGGTATAACCCCTACAAGGGGGACTTGGGAATATCTAATAAAATTCTAAATGAATTTAGCATTTAGATCCCCCAAAACCCACTTCTAGGAATACATCTTGAAGATACGCCTGCATAAGTGAGAAATAACATATGCATAAGTGCATTAATTACCTATTGCTGCATCACACATATGGGCTTGTGGGGTTTACTGACACTCATCATTTCTAGGGAAACAGGAATTGTCGGTCATCCTAGTAACAAATTGCCCTAAAATTTAGCAGCTTAAAGCAATATACTTTTTTTTTTTAATTCACAGTTTCTGTGAGTCAGGAACCCAGAAATGGCTTATCTGGACCTCGCATCAATCTCCCACAAGACTGAAGCCAAAGTGTCAGACAGGCTGGGGGTCCCATCTGAGACTTAATAGGAGAGGATCTGCTTCCAAACTCACCTGATTATTGGCAGAATTGTGTTCCTCGGGCGATTGGAATGAAAGCTCTGCTGGCTGTGGGCTGGAGGCTGTACTTAGTTCCTTGCCATATGGCCCTCCCTAACATGGCAACTGGCTTAACCAAAGCCAACACAAAAAAGAATTTCCTAGGAAGACAGAACTCACAATTTTGGTAACCTAATCACAGACGTGACATCCTTCAACAATGCCTTATTCTATTGGTCAGAAGCTAGTTAATATTGCCACACTCTATTGGTTAGAAGGTGCAGTTTACACAATGCCAGGCGGGAGAAATCACCTGGGTCCAACACAGAATCTGACCCCCGGCCAAGGCATATCAGACACACCTGTGCTCCATTTCAAATCTGATCTTCCGCGTCTCCTCCTATCTACTGCTGAAGCAGAACCCCAGGTCGTGAGCAGCGTCACACAGGTGCAACTGACAGAGCTTTGCTTCAAGCCTGTGATGATGGCTAATGCAGATGAGAGTATTCTGAGGAGTAACATAGATGGACAAGAGTGGAGTGTTGCTTGAGTTTTATTTTTTAAACAAAAACAAAACAATTAAAAAAAAAAAAAAAAAACAGAGCTAGAGGGCAGAACGCTGAAGTCAGATGCTACAATGGAAAAATCATGGCCTTCGCCTGAGTTCCCAATTGAGTTCCTAGACTCAAACCCCACTGATTGAAGGGGAGGCTGAGTTTCCTTAAAGAAGACCCCTGTAAATCCATTACAAGTATATCCAACAAGCATTCCCACAGTCCTTCCCCAAATAATCTACGGTCACTTACCAGAATAACTGTGTATTGGGAAAAGGAGAATAGAGAGATGTTTTAAGAAATGGTGTATGTGGGTTCTAAACCTTAAACACTACCAAGATATTAAAAATGTCATTTACTACGGTTCTCTGGTTAGAAAAGTGTGGAGGATGGGTAAATGAAATTCTGACCCAATTCCACCTTATGGTGGGACTAATAGTTACTGCTCCACTAACTGAGTTTATAATTGGGATACATAAACTTAGAAGATGGAAATCCCTTACACTTGTCCCCTGAATGCTGAAGTTAGAGCCTTTATGGTCAGAAGGCCTAAGTGGAAGGCCATTGTGATTTTTTTTTTAGCTCTAACAGCTTTGGGTGATAGGTACATGCAAAGCAAAATCAGATACGACCGATTTTCTTCCTGGGCATTTGAGGTGAGACTAAAAGTCCTAAAGCCAGTGTGTGCCCAGTGAGTGTGGTTTTGGGGCACCCTGGGCAGATTTCTGGACTCTGGAGTTTGTCCTTCACCCACTAGTCCAGTGGTTCTCAACCTTGGCTGCACAGTAGAATCACCTGGGAATCTTTTTAAAATCCTGATTTCTGGGCCTCATTCCAGATTGAAAAGATTCCCAGGTGATTCTAATGTGCAGCCAAGGTTGAGAACCACTGCATTAACAGGAGGTCAGTTATATATCCTCTATAGAGGTTCTACGTAGCCTCAACGAGACACTCCCAATCAAGGTAGTTATAGGCCACAGCTGGTCTACTCTGAAGGCTGTAGGGGCAGGACTTGAGGTCACCTCTGAAAGTCCTACATCACTAGATCAGCCCACATCGGCTGCCCATCACTAACTTCTCCCGAGGGACAGCTCAGATATAGGGAGGAGAGCCACACTGGCCAGGTGTGGGAGCTAACCTGGCTTAAAATCCTCACTTCCCAAAGGAGCCAATAACAACTCCCGAGTAGCTTGCTTGGCCCTCAAGGAGCACCTCTTACAACAGTCACCACACTCAGGGAAGCCCAAAGTACGGTGTCCTTAACAAAGCATGACTCTATATAGTTCCTCCCCTTCCTGGTGCAATTTACCAGTCAGGGGTCATTTGTATGAGGACCAATGTGGCCTGGAAATACAGCTTGTAACCTTCCCTTAAGAGGTTGCCAGTAACAGAGCTATATGGCTAACCTAAAGTCAAGTTCTCATTCAGAAGGAAAACTTTGTTTACCCTTTACCCACCCATCGTTATATGAAAAAACCTGCAAATTCTGCTCTTCTTTAGGAAGAAGCTACTGTTCCTATGTCTTTGGGGGAGCCACGTGGAAAGATATGGGTGAAAGGAGAGGAATTCCAGAGCCAGCTCGGCCTCCTCCCTTGTTTTCTAGAGCAATCCCTGCTTGAAGCATGAGGCTGACATGTGTTTTTTTTTGGTTTGTTTGTTTGTCTGTCTGTCTGTCTGTTTGTTTGTTTGTTTGTTTGTGAGAGGGAGGCTACTATGGCAACAACCCAGCCAAATCTTAGGGCTTCACCTGACAGCCAGAGACGGGTTGCTGGGGACTAGGACAGCAGAATGTAAATGTCACCACTCTCTACTGTGCCCTTCCTGTCAGAGGCAGGGCAGTCCTACCCAGGGTCCAGAAACCTGGTGAATAATCAGAAGCAGTTCTCCTTAACCCCTGGGAGCTCGCTGCCTGCCAGGCGGGCCTGCACGCTGGACAGGGTCCCGAGTCGGCAGGGACCTCTCACCTTTCCTCTCTCAGCCCCTGAGCCCATAGGCTCTTTCAACTCTGCCCTTCCATGGTGCACCCTCTCTCTCCCTCTCCCAGATCTGTCCCTGGGCTCCATTCCATGTGCCCTGGTTTGGAACTAGAGCAGTGGTTCTCAACCTTCTGGCCCTTTAAATACAGTTCCTCATGTTGTGACCCAACCATAAAATTATTTTCGTTGCTACTTCATAACTGTAATGTTGCTACTGTTATGAATCGTAATGTAAATATCTGATATGCAGGATGGTCTTAGGCGACCCCTGTGAAAGGGTCGTTCGACCGCCAAAGGGGTCGCGACCCACAGGTTGAGAACCGCTGAGCTAGAGCGAGTTTAGGGTCCATATGGATAAAGGGCAGAGTGAAAGTCAAGCATTTATTCCCACAATAATGAAATCCTTTTCCTCCAGAGACTGATGCCTCAGGAAAAATCTCTGGCTCTATTTTGCTAAAAGGATCTCGGACTCTTTCCTCCCCCTGAGTTACATGAAGAACGGGTGTGGGGATGGAACGCATACTGCACCTAAATACCCCCAGTTTCAAAAAAAACCTGCCTTGTTTATTCCTCCCCAAGAACAGAATATCCATGGAAAGAGGTGTGCCTGAAAGACCTCCCTCCCCCAAGGCTGAGCAGCAGGCACCTCTTCACAGAGGCCTGCGTTTTCACCTTCAGGGCTCGCCCCGCCCTCCTCGTGGCCAGAATCTCCCTTTGCAGCCTGCCAACCGGCACCAGCCCAGCAGAGGAAACGCGGCTCTTTCCTCCGGCAGCAAGTCCCACACGCATCTTTAGTGAGTCTTGTGGGGCTTTGGTCAGCTGTCCAGAAAGCCAAGAGCAGGCTCTGGGAGGAGATAGGCGAGCTGGCATCTGTGGGCCGAGGAGAGGTGTGCAGCGACTCTTTAATGAACTTGTTGGAGGGGAGATGAAATGGAGGGCCACGTCAGAGGAGACAGGAGAGCTGGGGAGAGAGAGCAGATGCGGTAAAAGATACCCTTTCATGTTTCCTGTGCACTAGGACTCTGCAGATGTATGCTGGCAGGGCTACAGTCAGACAACGGGGAGGCTGGAGTTGACACATCTGGAAGTCATTTGCAGGGAGCAGAGTTCAAACGCTTTCTGCTTCAGCTGCTTTCAGGCATACCTTGCCCTGCAGGCCATTGCTGAGGGAGGGAGGGGCTGGCCATTCTGCCCCTGGGGCCTCACTCCCAGGAAAGCCCTACCCAAGCCCCTGGGTTTTCCTCTGTATCGGCTCAGTCACGTGGAAAAGTCGAAATAATTATTTAAAAGAAAAAAAAAAGGACAGGGGAGGAGGGGTGCAAAAAGGGAAATGTGCCACAACTGAGAGAAGCCTGGCTGGAAATCAAGAAACAAAATGTACTTGGACCCAGTCCAGTGCATGAGTTAACTTGAGAGCAGAGAACAGCATTCAGGGGAGGGAAGAAAAGGCTTTCTCTGTGCAGAGTAACACCCAGGGATCACGCTCACAGCACATTCCCTTTTCTCAGAAATCCTTGTACATTTTGCCTTCGCTGATTTCAGGAATGCAAGAGGGCTCTTGATCCAGAGGGAATTGCTCCCGATGAATGGATTTATGGGCTTCTGCAGAGAGAGGGCAGCGTCTCTGAGGGCTGGTCATCACCCGCACTGACCCCCAGCCTCCTGCTGCCACTAGGAGACGGGTCCTCCCTCCCACAGGGGGCAAGGTCGCCTTGGGTGTTCAGCTTCCTTCAGAGGAGAAACACATCTTTGGGGTGAAATTGTGTCCTGGCTCAGAGCTCCCGCCATGCTCAGCTGTGCAGCCCAGAGCGGCCGCAGCTGCCAGCAGGCTGGGCTGAGCACGGGCTTCGCTACTTGCGGGTGGCGAGGGGAGCGTGCAAGGAGCGGAAATGAGTTAAAGGCACCGGGGCACACCCAGGGGGGATGATGTGGCCCAGGACCCCAGAAAGATCAGAGTCCACCTGGGGAGAGCACAGAGCACATGAAGAGATAAGTAACAAAATACAACTAGGTATAATAGATGCCACATGTGAAATAAAACACATTCAGACAGATGTGCTCCTAATCCCCAGCCCAAAACCTGCTTACCTTCCTGTCGCCTCTACCTTGAAGCATGTCTCTGCCATTCCTGGCATTGCCCAAACCTGAAATGTTTATTTCTCTCCCCCTGTCACCCCACATTTCCCATTTGGCCCCAGGTCCTGGTGATTTTATGCCCTTAGCATCTCTTGAATGTGTCCAACTTCCCATCCCACCCAGCTCAGCATCTCTTGCCTGAATCACTGTAGTACCTTTGAATTGGACTTGTTGCCTGAACCCATCCTCTGAGTTATCTTTATGAAATTTAATGCTGAGCATTTCACTTCTCTAAATGATCCAATGACTTCCTACAACTTTCAGCATGAAGCTCAGCCTCCTGAGCATGACGTACAAAATGTATACGATCTGGTTTTTGTCTTCTTTCTGAACCTCATCTTCCACATTGTGCTGGTAATGTGGAACCACCCAACCTCCAGATGCACGGTGTGCTATCTTATACCACAATTCCCCCTCAAACAACAATGGACTTCTCCCAGTTTCCTGGCCCCGCCCTCATCTCTCCCTCACCCGGGCTTCTGTTTAATCTTTCTCTCTCTGCCCAGAAAAGAGATTCTTTCTACCTCCCACTTACCTAGTACTCCTTTAAGACATAGCTCCTCCAAGAAGTTACCCTGTAACCAACAGTGAACTGTCTGTCGCGGACACCAGAATGCTGCACTGTCATTGTGCGCTGGTGGGGCCTGCTGCTCTAACCAGGCACCATGAAGAACAAGCACTATTTTTTTTTCAATTAGACTTGGCATTTAGTATTATTTATATCAGCTTCAGGTGTACAGCACAGAGGTTAGACATTTATATAATTTACAAAGTGATCCCCCTGATAAGTACAGTACCTACCTAGCACCGTACATAGCTATTCTAAGTGCCCATCAGTAAACAAGTGGATTAAAAAAAACCTGTGGTACATAAACTAGTACACAATGGAATATTACTTGGCCATAAAAAAGAATGAAATCTTACCATGTGCAATGACATGGATGGACCTCCTAGAGGGTATTATGTTAAGTGAAATAAGTCAGTCAGGGAAAAATACCATATGATTTCACTTATATGTGGACTCTAAAGATCAAAATGGACAAGTGAACAAGCACTATTTTTATCTTTGTACCCAAGCTGCCTTAAATGTTCAGTAATCACTGAATTAAAGAGTACAAATAGTGCTGGGTTTTAATTGACTACCCTCTTCTAAAAAGTTATATGTACCCTTTTGTAAAAAAATTCAAGGTTGTGAATAAATGCTATAGGTCTTCCACAGACATCTAGCTCTGGGAAGAACAAAAGTCAGAGAAGCCAGTGAAGGCTTCTTGGAGTATAGTTTCCAGATTTAGCAAGTTAGAGTACAAGATGCACAGTTAAATTTGAATTTTCGATAAACAATAAATATTTTAATATAAATGTCCCATGCAATATTCCAGATATACAGTAAAAAGTATTCATTTATCTGAAATTTATATTTAATAGGGCATTCTGTATTTTATCTGGCAACCCTATATTTGATGAGTCTGCATTTGAGCAAGAACTTGATGAATGAGTCAGATTTAGAGAGGACAAAGAGAAGAGGGTCTGGGTCTTGTCACTGAAGATTGGGTGGGTGGGGAGGGGAGAGAGGCAATAAATACACAGCAGAGAATGGAAACTTTCAAGGAACTTTCAGTTGGTCCGGTTAGAGCATAGGTTTGTGCCCACAGAGGTGGAGAGGCTGAAAAAGTGAAAAATATTGAAATAGAACTTGAGATCATCAGAGAGGAGACCATCACAATTATCCACACACTAGAGGCCCAGTGCATGAAATTCATGCACTGGGAGGGGGGAGTGTCCCTCAGCCCAGCCTGCATCCTCTCAAATCTGGGACCCCTTGGGGGATGTCTGACTGGCAGTCGGACATCCCTCTCACAATCCGGGACTGCTGGCTCCCAACCACTCGCCTGCCTGCCTACCTGATTACCCCTAACTGCTTCTGCCTGCCTGCCTGATCACCCCCTAACCACTCCCCTGCCAGCTTGATCGACAACTGCTCCCCTGAAGGCCCGATTGCCCCCAACTTCCCTCCCCCTGCCTGCCTGATCATCCCCAACTGCCCTCCCCTGCTGGCCTGGTTACCCCTAACTGCCCTCCCCTGCTGGCCATCTTGTGCAAGGGTGTGATGGTCAATTTGCATATCACCTCTTTGTTATATAGGATTTGTTCAGAGTTCATGAGTCCTGAATTGGCCTAGAGGCAATTGGAATAAAAGACCAGAAGAAAGGGCAGATTTCTAAACATGTGGGGAGTGGGAGGGGAGGTCTAAGGAATCCTCAAAGATTCAAGACTCTGGAAGAGGAGCCAGGTTGGAAGGAGCGGTCAGAAGAGGATATGAGAGTTAATTTCCCTCCCTCAGTGTGGACCTTGCTAAGCTAGGCTTTCTGATGCTTCCTATCATGCCTCAGTGTCTCCACCCACCCCTGCTGAGCATTGACTCAACAAAGGCACTGAGTGGACTCTGCGTTTGCAGTCCTCCTGGGAGAGTGTGTGTGTTTCAAATGACAAAGAAGAGCCACATCTGAATTCAGATTCCAGAGCTCAGCATGTGCGTTTGCACTGACGGCTCTTTCTGCACAGTTCATTCCCCTGTTTCTGCAGCGTGTTGACTAGACACCACCTTGCACATGGTGTTCTGCAGAGCAAATGGAAGAGAAGGGATCCCTGCTAGTCTTCCCAGCATGAACTGGCATCCCTAATGTAGAAAATGCAAAAAAAAAAAAAATACACTGCAGCTGAAGCTCAGATGAGCCTTGACAGGCATCCAGCTGCATTCTAAACCCAGCTGGTCTGTGTCCTGGTTGAATAAGGGAATCAACTGGCAAGCCTTGGGAAACCCGGTCCAAAAGGCTGACATGTCTGAGAGTGCTTGGCCTCCCTGGGAGACACGGGGCTGGGGGCAAAAAGACTCAGTGGCAGGATGTTAAGAAAGATGGAGGGGTCCTACCTAACAAGGACTCCAAATAGCTGACTCCCATTGGAGTCTAGTTTCAAGGAGAGGGATGGAAATTAGCAGGGACAGGTGGCCCACAAACCCACAGGGAGCAAACCGGAGAACCTCAAGAAGTCAGGGTGGTGGCACCTGAATTCCCAACAGGTCACCGTGATAGGAAACCTCCTGCCACTCTCACCATGCGTTCCATCTACTCCTCTGTCTCCACGCCTCTCCCGTGTGTCAATCACCCGACCACCCACAAAGAGGCCGGAGAGGAGGCTCCCTGCTATCTTCTCCTAATGCCGGGACTGCCTCCTGTAAGCCTTCCCCTTCCTCTGTGAGGCCTCCAGCTCCACAGAGCCCATCAACCCTTTCTCTTTTTCATTCTTCCTCAAGTTGATTCATCACAGTATTCCTTTGGCCTCCTAATTACTGCCAGACATGAAGCTGATGGGTCGGGCTTTGTAGACGCTATTACTGCCAGATTCTCTTCCCTTCATTGTCTGGAAGCCTGTCTCTATTTAAGCCCTAATCCTTTTTGCCATTTTTGACCTAGTTCCCAGTATTTTATATTTTTCCATATTAAGTTAAATAAGCCACTTGTCAGCCTGCATATATCTTATTGGATCCAGCTCTTCTTTTGTGACTCAAATGAATGCCTGGCGGAAAACAATTCCACCGCCCGGTTCCAGGGATTTATTCACTATCTTAACTTACAGCTTGAATGACTAGATGAAAAGCCTGTTGATATTCCTTAACGAGGCAAAGAGGTGCTGTAACTCATTACCAACCTGCTCCCTTCAGTCTTCAGATGGGCCAATGTGTTTAAATATATCAAAAATATGAAATAAGTATGGGTAAAGAACTTCTTACAACTGTTAAATATACCCATTCCTGAATGAAGAAATTATAACAGTTGATGTGTTTCACAGATAAGAAGGAAGAAGTAATTGAGCAAGAGAAGAAAAGGCGTGTGGGGAACCAAGAGTCCAACACCAATAACCAGACACTCATCTAAGGCATAATTAATCCTCCCTCCTCCTCTTAAACCCCAGGTAACCCTATGTGTAACTGAACAAGAGCCTAAGAGGCACTTTGGAAATGTTGCTTCTTGAAACGTGTATGGCATAACCACAGGTGTAAACAAAGACATCTTTGTGATAAAATAAACCAGAGACTGGACCCCCTGCCCCTTTCTGGGCATATTTCAGAAGGAAACCCTTTGCACCAAACCAAACTTTTAGAGGCCCTCACTATTGCTTTAATATGCTCCATCTTGCTTATCCATCATTCAGGGAAACAGACCACTTAGGGTTTTTCAGGTACCACTGTACTCGGCCTATTTTCTCCTCCCAAACCAAGTATTTTCACAGCTGACCAACTGAAACTGTAGAGCACGTGGGAACCTTGGGGTACTGCACTCAGAAATATTGCCGAGGTCGTTTTATAATACCAGCAAGGAGTGGTATCAGCCTTGCCCTGCCTGGCGGCAACTTGCATTGTGCAATGCAGAGATAACATCGGGAACATGTGAGAAATAAGAAATAAAAGCTATTGGTTTTGGCCCTCCAAGAAGAGAAGCTGATGCTTTTATCCAATTTTTATCAAATGATAGAGTCAGTCCATTGTTTTAGAAGAGTATTTTTTATAACTGATAAAATATCAACAGTAAAAAATAAAATAATTAACAAACAGCTGTGACAAATATATGCTATGCACTTTCTATGCATTTTAACACAACTATCTGTCAGATAGATGTTGTCATGATGAACGTTTTGTAGGTAGAAACCTGAGATTTCGTTAGCTAACCAGCGTCCAAGGACACTTGGTAAGTACACACCGGTCCCTCTAAGCCCAGAGCCCGTGCTCCTAGCTACAATGCTTTAAATTATTCTCATGATAAAATAAAAGGTTTTTAATTAGTTATGTAAAAAGGGGAACAAGACCAATTATAACCACGCTCACTCAGAGATGTGATAAAACCTCCTCAAACAAAGACACATTATATATACACTCACGGTTTGACATGCTTAACATGCTGTTGTACAAGCTCTGTGTTTTCATTTGAAACGCACCGTGAAGGTCTTCTACATCAATACGTACACTTCTACTCCATCATATTTGATGCCCTTTTCCATTGTTATCCCTACACCACGATGTATATAATCCATCCTCGTTTTGGACATTTTAGAGAGTGCTGTGATAAATATCCTAGTAGCTAACTTCTTACACACATCTTTATATCTGTAAGATAAATTCCTAGAAACAAGATATACATTTTTCACATATTACCAAATTGCCTTGGGAAGTGTCAATTTTCATTCCTGTCAGCAGCATAGTAAACAGCATCCTCTTCCCCACACCATTACCAACATTGGGTGTTAGCGTTTTATCACCTCTGCCCATTTGAAAGGGGAAACAATAAGATCTTCTTGATGTTTAACTTGCTCTTCCTTAATTAGTGCTGGTGTAGAACATTTGTCATATGGTTATTGGTATTTGTATCCTTTTTTGTGAACTCTCTACTCATGTCCATAGCTCATTTTTCTGAAAGGGCTCCTTACACAGTAATCATTTGCCAAAACAATGTGTCAAGTGTATTTCTCTAATTTTTCATTTGTTTTCTTTTTTTTTTTAATTGCAAAGAGCTTTATCTCTTTAAGTTTTTAAAACTAAAATTTTCTTTCTTAGGACAGTTTAAGATGTATATAAAAATTACAAAGATAGCACAGAGGTTCCATGTACCCTGTAATCATTTACATCTTACCTTACTTAGTGTGGTATGTTCGTTACAGTTAATGAACCCTTATTGATTCCTCTTGGCTGTGGCCATGTCTCAGACTTTTCTTGCTTTTATTGATCTTGACAGTTTCGTGGAGTACTAATCAGATAATTTGCAGAATATTCCCTATTGAGATTTATCTGATATTTTTCTCATGATAAAGATTTTGGGGTTGGCGTGGATGACCAGAGGTAAAGTGCCATTTTCATCATATTGTATCAAGTGTATACTAACATGGCTTATTCTATATATTAACATGACTCTTGATCAACAGCCAAAGCAGTGCTTGTCGTTTCTCCATTTACTCTTATTTCCCCTCCTTTCTATTCTGTGTTCTTGGCAGAGGGAATGGGGGGAGGTGCCATGAAAAACCCACATTTAGGAGTAAGCACTTATGCTCCCTCTCCTTGAGGACAAAATATTCACATAAATAAATCTGAGTTCTAATTGCAGAGAACTTCGTATTTTTCTCTTTTTTATGGTTTCTGCCATTGACATCATCCTTATAAAAAAACTTTAAGGCTATAAAAATACCTAAATTTGCCCTAACCGGTTTGGCTCAGTGGATAGAGCATCAGCCTGCAGACTCAAGGGTCCCAGGTTTGATTCCGGTCAAGGGCATGTACCTTGGTTGCGGGCACATCCCCAGTAGGGAGTGTGCAGGAGGCAGCTGATCGATGTTTCTCCTCATCGATGTTTCTAACTCTCTATCCCTCTCCCTTCCTCTCTGTGAAAAACCAATAAAATATATTTTAAAAAGTACCTAAATTTTCTTTTTGTACTTCAAAGTATTTTTTATATTGAAATGTTGAATTTATCTAGAAATAAATGTTTAATTTATCTAATAATTAATTTATTGGTGTAAGATGTACTTTATTGCTTATAATATATTAAGCCAAATGTCCAAACACCATTTGCTAAATAATCTATGAATTCATAACTCATTTGTAATTACATATTTATTTTATACAAAAACTTTGTATATACTTATGCTCATTTCTAAAATTATTGCTCTATTCCATAGATTTTTCTCCTGACTCCTCCACCCCTATTATCTGTTTTAGTTATTACAGCTTTATAAGCCATATTAATGCCTCAGAGGGCAATGATCCCTTCAGTATTATCAATAGTTTATTCATTTAAATGCATTTAAGAATTATTCTGGTATTATGGTTAGAATTAGATTACATAACTAGAATAATTTGGGAAGAATTGATAACCTTACAATCTTGTTCCTTCTAGGAACAAGCAAGGCATATCTATTCAAGTTTTCTTTTATTTTTCTCACTAATGTATTAACTTTCTTCATATGTATTATAATGTGTAGTATTACTTAAATAAAATCATCTTCTCTCCGTTATATTTTACAACTGGCTATTGTGAAACTTAGATTTACACAACTAAAATCAAGCTGACCTCATTCTTACAAAGGTAAACTCGATGCCCAAAGACAGTAATTGTCATTTAAAACTCTCCCATTTCATCATCCACACAACTTAGTAAGTAGAGGCAGCTAGTCCTGACAACTCTGCCTCCAGGATGCATCCCTCAACATCCACTCCCCCCCTCCACCACCAGCACCCTGGTCAATGCCTGGGCTATTATTATTATGATCTTCCTGCTCTCCCTCGATGGTCCTCCTGATTCCACACTCCTTCCTTTAATCCATTCTTTGAATTTCAAAAATGAACAAATTATATCACTTCCTTGCTTAAAACCTTCCATGGGCTTCTTAAATCCAAATGTCTTACTCTAGCCCACAGGACACTACATGATCTGGGCTCCAGGTACCTTTCCAACCATATCTCCTACCTGCCCTCCCGTCTCAGTGTGCTCCACACATGACCATTTCCTCGGGGTCTTTCTGCAAGCTCTTCCTCTGCCCGGGGCTCTTGCTGGTCCAGGCCGCTGCTCCTTCTGATCCTTCAAAGCTCATCTGAAGTGTCACCTACTCAAGGGCCTTCCTACCCTTCCAAGGTAAAGTAGACCCTGTTACTCTCTTATCACATCCTCCTGTTTTATTTTTATAAAAACATTTAGCACAAAATTTTAATTTATTCGTGTATTGTGTATCCTTTCCCCTCAACCTGGCTCTCTCCCATCTCCATCGTGAAGGCAGGGTCTCAGAACAGTCTTAATCTGTCTTGAACACTGTTGAGTCCCTAGGGTCTAGGTAAGTACCTGGCACGGAGCAGATGCTCAGTAAACATCTATGAAATGAATAATTCAGTGAATAAAGTCAGGTCTTCTGCTTAAACCTTGGTCGGTGCAAGCAGGTCATATTCTACAGCCTGAAGGACCTGTGTTTGCATCTCAGTCCCAGTCCTCATTTAATTTGAGTCCTCAGGAAAAATACTGAAAGCCTCGGAATATTGCTTCCTTTAGTCATAAAATGGGGTGAGTAGTAACTGCCTCATAGGAGAATTACATGAGAAAACATGTACAAAGCACCAGCATAATTCCTGGTATAGAATAGGTACCAAGATATGTTAGTTTTTGCTCATTCCTGAGCTATTTCACTCACCAACTAGCATCTTTACCTAAGTTTCAACTAGGGAGCTATGGAATTTATTGCTCAGAGAGCCTTGGTATTAGATTAAGTAAGACTTTCAAATTAGTACAAAGTAGGAAGTGCTACCATTTGGGATGGCTCCTTGTTGCCATTTATTTCTGAAATTCAGAATAAGCATGTCAGCAGATTATTTTCTACCTTAAATTGGAACATGGAGTCAAAGACAAGGACAGTCGAACAAGTCAACAACAAAACAACTTCATTTTGCTATAGATCAACACAATTTGGGTCTTAATCTTAATACTACACTAGGGAAAAATACTCATTGCTCAGATGTCACATAGCACACTGGAATTATGAAAGGTAGCATTAACCATAATCCCCAGAGGACTATTAAAACTTCAAATACATGGATGATGGTGGTTTCCTGAAGCAATTTCGCTGAGTTTCCATGAGCCTCCAACATCAGGGGAGTACATAAATTACATAAGGCTATAAAGTCTGACACAGTAGAAGTGGTTCATTCTCAAAAAGGAAATGAATTCTTTGACCTTGACTATCAAAACACCACCATTGATTTTTCTTTGCTTCCTTGAATTTATAATTGAGAAACCAGTTCAATTTGTTTCCCTTTTATTTATATTTTTGAGAGGTAAGCACATGGGTACAAGTTTCTTAAATCTTAGGAAGGGCAGGCAGGTCATCTTAGTCTGTGGCACCCTGCAAATCGTGAGCAGCCCTACTGAGGATCAGGGCTCACTTTAGTTGAAATATTACCTGGAAAATAGTGGGTCAGCTAATAGCAACAGTACAGGTGCTGTTATGAAGAGGTAATACATGAGCTTGTTGTCTGTTTGTGTTTAGTTTTAACACACAACGTGTTTTTCCAAGAGGTGCGAGAGAGGATGCAGCCAGCACCAGGCAGGAGCCCCAGCCCAGCACGGGAACTGAGAGCACCCACTCCAGGGTGCTGCCGGGTTTGAATTCCTGTTTCACATCTTTAGCTGGGTGACCTCAGCAAAGTTACTTCATTCTTTTTGCCCCAGTCTTCTTGTCTGTACAATGGAACGATAATAGCGGTTCCTACATTGTAGGGTTTGAATGAGGACCCAATGGGGAGTTAGAATTTGTAGGGAACTAAGTAAAACTGATTAAAGCTTTTATGTAACTCAGTTCTAACTCAAGGGAGATTTTTAAAATGTTTTGCTCCATGACCTTGTGTCTTCGGTGGGAAAGGAAGGGATAAACCCTGCCCTGAATGGGATGATGGGCAGAGACTCTCTTCCCCGGCCGCACCTTGTCCCTACCTCGTCCCGCAGGTGGAAGAGGTAAATATGAGTTGTGAAGAAACTGACACAAGTGAAATGGATAAAAATCCAATCCAACTCACCTTAATATTCAAAGGACGATGCAGAAATTGAGCCCTGGTCCTTGGGTTTCCAGTCCTGCCCGCCACTTTCTGCAGGTGTCATTACAAACGCGGACCTGTTCTCAGAGCACAGACCCTGAGAACTTGCTTGGCAAAGGGCAGATCTCAAAATCTCCATGTGCAGAGGGGCCCACGGTGCCAAAGGAAGTAAATAAGACAGCACCACTCCAATGCTCCCGAGAACGTAAAGCCTCCGCACAGGAAAGAAGGCTTCACACTCTTCAGTGTCGATCTGGCTGTGTCCCGGGCCTCACCATTGCTGCTCGCTGTCTTACCTTTGCCCCTGAGTACTAAGTGATCTCTCTGAAATCGGAAAATAACTTCCAGCACAGCCCCTGAGAGCAGCCCATCCCCTGAGAGGAAATTTAAATGAAACTTCTGAATGGCCTTCCTTACCACTACATGGGGGCAATTTTTTAAAACTAAGGTTTGTGAGAAGGAAGAGGAATTTTGTGACCCTAATCTGGGTGTCCACCTAAGAGGGCTGTTCATGGATTTAGGGCTAGTCCAGGTGAGCTGTGGATTTCTCAGCACCCAGGGCAGACTCTCCTAATGAGAGGATAATTCTAGAGGATGATTCTAGAAAGTGAGAACAAAGACAGTGTCCACCCATTCATCACAATTGCAATAATGAATAGCCTAATGGCGGTGGCAGAAGAAAGCAGAGAAAATAAAATGTTAAAAGACGGAGAGGCAGTTAGGAAAACTGCATACTGATCATTTTTCTTAGGACACACACCATTGAGAAAGATTAAGTCTTTAACCTCCGATAGCTTCCTGTGACTAAGCCCCAGAAATCTAATTGAGAGACTCGGGTCTGCAGAAAGCTGCTGTCTGCTCTGGCTGCAGAATCATATTAGAAACATGTGACTCAATTACTGTAAGAAACGAAGAATCGCTGCTGCAGCCTCATTACATGCACTGTATGCCCAGACGATGCTTTTCTCGTCTTTGTTTACAGGCCCTTCTCTCCCATCATCTCTAGCTCACAGATGAAGGAGCCACCTCAAGGGACATGGCATTCTATTAGGTTCTTGGGTTTTCCAAGTGCCTTTTGCATTTCCCTTGTAGAGAAGACCCAGAAATGAGTGCCTGTACAACAGACAGAAAGACAATAGCTTCTGGGAAACCATTGTAATATTACTAACATTGCAATACACTTTTTATCTTTGGAGTTAATCAAGATGTGAGACCCACAATGGTTTCTCACAATTGAGTGCTTCTCTCCTCGTTTTATCTGCCCATTGCAGATTCTGAGACAGGATAAGTACATCTTTCTGTTTGTTCACAAAATTTTGCTCCAATAGTATCTGCGCAGCACCAACCCCTGCTGAGGCTTGGGGTCTCATCGTAGTTTTGCACTTTCTCAGTCTCCGGCGCGTGGCAGGTGTAAACAGCTCAGATGAGTCAGCAGGCTTTCAGAGGAGGAAGCAGCAGCCAAGATGTAGTCTCAAATCTCCCTCCCTGTTCTCCATTAGAGGAACTTTATTCACTGTTGCCTTAACCCTCCACCTCTTCTTCATCAGGAAGATCCCCATGTCAAAGCTCCCCTCCCCCGGTGGTCTTCCCTAGCTCTCCCAGAACAGAGAGCACTGCCCTCACCTTCTCCTGCCCAAACCACCTCCCAGGACAGAGATGGTCTCAAAGGCATCACTTCCCATGACAATGACCTCTCTGCAACTCCTCCCCCCACCCCCACCCCTCAGGCTTTAAAACCCTAGCCCCAGCTCAGCGCCTGGCTCTCAGGAAATGTTCTGTGAGTAAATGAATAGATGAGCAAATTAACAACCACAGATTGCAACTAAATGGCCAGGGAGACTCAGAAACATGGGATGTTGATACCTGCTAGGAGTATGACTCTCATTAAATATACAGTTGAAGCTGCAATCTCGAATAGAGAACTCCCAAAGGAGCACAGGAATTCCTGATGGAGGTATCCTGAATTGGCTGTATTAGCTTAATCTTCTACTGTATGGCATGCACGTTATATAGCCTGTGGGGGTAAAATTTAATAGCCAATGTATCTTTACGATTTATTTTCTCAAGTGTTGCTCAGCTCAAGGAAATAATAATGATGATAATAATGATAACAAAACAACCAGTAAGGGGCATTACAGGTTAATTTACCATAAAGAGTAATAGTACTAGGAGACGTTATTTTTGATGATGTCCTTGTTCTGAGATTGGGCAGTGGATTCATGGGTGTTCATTATTCTACTAAAAATATTGAACCAAAGATTGTAATCAATAATCAAAAAATTCTGTGTAGCTAGAGATTAAAAGTAAACTAAAGAGAGCAAATCTCACAATATATAATTCTCAACCTATTATTATAATTATCTACCTTTGCAAAGCACTTCAACTTAAATAGTACCCAGTGTTCAATTTCAGTTACTGATTTAGATTTTGTCTAAGGTTTAATAAAACCTTTTGTTAATATGGAAAGTGGTCAATAGACAGCTCTCAATATCCATAAGTGAGCTGAACATTGATGTGTACAAGGCTTTGATTACAAAGAGACGTTCTGTTTTAGGGACATTATGGACTTGTGACCTATCCACATCTACACCATAAACTACGTTTAAAGAAAGAAAGAAAACAAAAAACAACAGGCTTCCACTGTATTCACGCGCGTGGCCTGAAAGGAAGACTTGTGAAAACCAGTTCAGTGCTATGTTCCCTCATTCACGAGCAATGTCCTTGGTTGTCACAAACACTAATCATGGTTAAAGTTCAATTCTGAGGACAGAACTGAATTAACCAATGTCCCAACAACAATAACAACAATAAAAAGAGGAGGAACTGAGTGATGACTTTACCCTTGCGTAAGGCTTAACGCATTTTTCATGATGTTAGAGCCCGAGTTTGTTACCAGGCTGCCGGAGGAGCAGAGCGCAGTGCAGCCGGATGAATGATCCTAGTAACAGTGACGGCGCTGACCGGACCATCCACTGTTCTGCTCGTTCCCTCAGGAGTCAGCACCAAATCTGACTGTGCACCCTTCATGTTATGGCCTGCTTGTACTCACCTACAGAGAGCAACCAACTAACAGTAAAGAGATGAGACTTTGCCCTGACCAGTTTGGCTCAGTGGATAGAGCGTCGGCCTGCAGACCAAAGGGTCCCGGGTTCGATTCCGGCCAAGAGCATGTACCTTGGTTGCGGGCACATCCCCAGTAGGGGGTGTGCAGGAGGCAGCTAATCAATGTTTCTCGCTCATCAATGTTCTAACTCTCTATCCCTCTCCCTTCCTCTCTATAAAAAATCAATAAAATATATTTTTTTAAAAAAAGAGATGAGACTTTAAGTCAGAGGGAGCATTTTACCCTGTGAGGCTATAATGGTACTGAAGAAGAGCCAATTGGCTCTGGGTTGAGAGCTAACTCTAGAACAGGAGGATTTTTTAACATGAAGAACATGCCATTTTGCTCTGTATTATTAAATCTCACAATTGGAACCTGGGCTATGTAAGACTATCATCACTCGTGTTGCCTTTACAATTATTCTAAAGGTGGGTCTCATAGATGGCACCCTGCCATGCGTGCGCCTTAGGGGGAAGTCCAGTGTCACAGGATACGGTTGAAGGAAAAAACTTTATTGAAGACAGTGGAGGCCTGCACAGCGAGGCTCAGCAAGAGCAGAGGGGCTGGGCCACCTACTGTCCCCATAGAGCGGAAGCCAGAGCAACTGCTGGACACGCCGTGTGGCTCACCTACTAGGGAAGGAAACCAAGCCCCTCTTCTCTCTGTGTGTGCAAAGGCCGTGAAGGAGAAAATGGGTTTGTGACCGGACTTGCAGACAGACTCCTGCTACAGGTAGGCTGGGCTTAGAGGCCAGCTGCGTTCAGGCCTTGTCCAGGAAAGCCAGCCAGCCACGCAGCATCTAGCAATCGTGAGGCTCGCTGGATCGCAGGCCTCCCTGCTCGGGAGAAAGGCCGCCCTTTGCATGAAAAGCTGAGCTTAGGGCACCTGAGGTCACTTGCAGACACCTGTTCTTTGCGGCACAACATGACCCATAAAAGTTTACACAACACTGAAATAAAATCATGGTAACCTAAATTCTTTGCTTCCCTGTGTCTTAATTGGCCTTTCTGGAATGATCCTTTAGAGCTAATGTTAAATAAAGCATTCTGTATTCTTAGAAGAAGACGGCATCCCTTGCCAGGTTTCTCTCTTTTCATAAAAAGAAGCATACATATTTCTCTACAAACGACTATAAATCCTTTGCTGCCTTTTATGTTGTAATCTGTTTGTTCTACTAGGACTAATGTGAGAAAACACAAATCTATGGTGTAGGTCACCCCTGTCACCAGAGCCCCTTGCCTGTGACAAGGCCCTGGGATTGACCACCTGCTTCTCAGCTGCTAAGCTCCTGACCTGACCCCCTTTGGCAACAAGACATACCTGTTTCCTCCTCATTCTCCAACAATAGACAGTGATTTAATGTAGGGATCAGTTAACCCAATGAACCTTTCTTG
This sequence comes from Myotis daubentonii, assembly GCF_963259705.1. Taxonomy (NCBI): domain Eukaryota; kingdom Metazoa; phylum Chordata; class Mammalia; order Chiroptera; family Vespertilionidae; genus Myotis; species Myotis daubentonii. The sequence continues at coordinate 81,082,906 of NC_081843.1, forward strand.
GTATCCAACGTGTAGTGAAATAAGTGGTGAGAGTTCTACACACTCAGAGAGGATATATTTGTCAGGAAAGGCGTCTGAATTCCTTACTTTCTGTCTGTGCAATTTTTACACTTGGATTCAGTTGGGTTCACTACCAGGTGAGAGGCTGTATCATCACAGCTTATGAGCCCTCATGTCACATGTCCCTGGGTTAGGTCTGTGTCAGCCTCTTGTCCTGAGCTGTCTCTCAGCTCTTCATTTTGGAGTTTACCATTACTTTATTGTATGTATATTGTTGCAGACCACTGCATTTCCTTTATGGGATGAGGTTTTGTGTCAATAAATTAGTAATAAATGTATTATTTATTACACACATTCGGTGTTGCTCCCTAATGGTTGGTTTTTAGTGTATGTGAATCTCAAAAATGGAGCCACTGTCTAAAGCTTTTGTTGACCAGCTATTAAATACTTGGTCGGCTATGAATATTGCCAAAACGGTGGACTGAACTTGGGACCCCAGAATCTCAGTTTGATTCCTGACCCTGCATTTGGTTATTTTCCCTAAATGTTCCTTTCCCCTCTGTTGTTTCTTCATACTGGGGAGGGGTGGGATTGTCATAAAAATAAATGCAAGAGGCAAATTCCACAGGAAATTACCTAAGACTCTGCTATATTCTTGGCAACACTTTACTGTCAGGAAGAAACTTCTCTTTAAGAAAAAAGAAAATATCATATTGAAATAATTTATTAAGTGATTAAATACCAAGATAAGGTATGACTCAAGTCTCATTAACAAACCAACTCTGGGCCAAGTCTCCAAACCTCTTTTATGAGCCCTTGAAGGATTCCTTAAACGAAGTTTCCTAAGGTCTAGAACAGATTGTTTGACCTTGAGCCCAAATCAATGAAATTCTCCCAAGTATCTCCCCCAGCCCTCTGGGTGAGGGCCTGACAGCTAGATGGGGCATCACCCAGGAAGTGCAGCGTGTACCATGCCACATGTCAAGGAATGTCGATAGCGTCAAGAATCAAGCAGGTACCTACCTGTCTGCTCCCTGTGGTCCTCAAGCACTAGGAACTAGACCAAGGCACACCAAGTTTCAACTGTAGTAAATCATGAGCAAAAGGGGCAAATGGCAATAGTGCCATTTTAACAACAAGCAGGGGCATTTTTTCACACTAAAGATGTCCTGAAAATACAACTAATAGGCCACCATGTAAACAACACTTTTCCCATAAGCAAAGCAGTCTTGCAACTGTCAGTGACCCAGGTCTTCCAATCTACTTCTCTACAGCGGGCCTTGGAGACCCCTTCATGATATACATGAGTGAAGAAATGAGCAAAGGAGCAACGAAATGCATGTCACTCCTACCAACGGCTCAGAACCACTGGAGGATGCAATCAGAAACAGCAACATAAGCCTCGGGTCTTCCAATGCAGTCAGAATGGTTCTCAGTTGCTCTTACTTTTACATCAAGGTTTTTCATCATAGAATGAGATGCCATTTTTATGCAAATTAGGAATTCAATTCTTTTGTGATGCAGCTCTCTAAGATCTATAAGGATATTTCTTTTCTTCTCTTACATTGTGCCACATTGCATTCCAATTGCCATAGGATCTATTCTAACTTTTTTTTAATCACCAAAATATCTGAACATTTTAAGTATGGCTGTTTGATGAAATGTCCTAAATAAATCATTTAGATCCCCATTGCACTATGGGGCTTGACATCAGAATTGACTAGCCCACATACACAAAGGTTCTATATGTATGGGAGGTAGCTGGCCTTCTGCTCTAGAGTAAGTGGGGGGCGAGGGTGGTTGGCAACCAGAGCCCCTCACCCCACGACACTCCTTCCACACACAGTCACCAGCCCACACACAATCGTTCCCTCCACACGGCTTTCCAGATGACACAGAGGCACCTCTGCTAATTATAGGCTAAAACGTACTACCCTAAAAAGAATTCTATTAGAAAATCTAATACTAGATGTATAGTCCTCTTAAACACTTCAAAGCAACAAAAAGCACCTTTTAAAAACATTTGCTGTAGGCTCAGATTCTGCCAACATGTTGAGTATCTAGTATGTATCACCGTACTTGGAGTTCTATATTTTCATCAACATAATTTTTCCTGAAGCAGGAGCCACTTGATTTCTGTATCATGAGTTATATTTTCAGCTGGATCAATGTCCTTGCAGCATGAATTACCTGAGAGATAGCACAGCTACAGTTTTCATGATTGACTTGTACTGCTTTCCTTAACTACGGCAAAAATCCAGCCATGATCCCAGGCCTCCTACTTTGTGGATGGTAAAAAAACAATATTATGCTAAGATAGAAATTAACAGGAAATTACACAAGAGAAATAGACAAAAATGTGCGTGTGTGTGTGTGTGTGTGTGTGTGTGTGTGTGTATCTGTGGGTGTCACTATATGTGCAGCCCTCATCTGGCTGTGGGGAAAGCAGGCATTAGAAGAGAGCAGCTCTTTTTTTTTTTTTCCCCAAAGAGATCCACATTATTTCACCAGGTTTTTATCTAAATACAAAGTACAAGACAGCCTAGACGTTTCCCTTTCACTTCCTTGTATTTTTCTCCCTTGAATAATTTCCTGATTCTGCCACACAGCAGCTTTGTGACAGCTGACAGGTTACTTAACTTCTCAGAGTCTCTCCTGAAGAACAGAGATATTCACATCATCTGACTTAGGGTTGCTATGGGGATGAAATAAGGAAGCCTCCATGTGAAGTTCTGGGCGCCTCTCCTCACTTGCATTAGATCACTTTCCACTCCTGGCCTTTCTTCAAGCGTACGCTTATCGGAACCACTGTATCAACACTCCCGTTTCATGTACAAACTTGCAAAATATCAGCTCTTCATCTCTCTGCCCTTCAGTAAATGGGTGCCCTGTGCACACACACAATGCACAAACATGAAAACATTCACTTTTAATAACAGTGGCACCGGCATCAAGGACGTCGCTTAATAGACAACATGTTTTAAATTTAGGAATTATTGTCCAAGTATTAATTTGCCAGCTTTCCACACACCAAGTTCCCAATGTGGCCAAGGACATCGGAGACCCTGCAGGCTTCATGTTTCCCCTAATGGGGCACTAATTGTTTTCAAATAAATGCCCCTGGTGTGCAAGCTCTCTATGGAGAATGAAAATGGGTTAGGGAATGGTTAACTTAACCCATCATCTCATGACTGCAATGGCACATTCAGAAGATTCCAGGAAAGATCTGCTTGGGATTAAATATATTTAATATTCGATGAGATTATTTAATATTTGGATGACAAGAGTATCAGTCGTGAAACACCCCTCTCAAAATTAACAATGCAATTCTATCACTGCTCCCCATAACACTGACTTTTCCAAAAATAATCGCATCCTCAATTCAAAGACACAGGCGCACACACATAAGCATCACACACACACACACATACACTCCACTTTCTTAATACAAAGTATTTTCTCTGTAAAAGGCTCTTTAATTTTGCAATCTTTTTTTAGGACTTTAAAATGAGGTGTTTTAGCAGCGCCACCTTGTGGTAGTAAGCCATTTCAAATTCATCCATCCGCCATCACCTAGAAGCCCCACCTTCCTCGCTTCTTTTTTATGCTTTTTTTTTTTCATTTGAATTCATTACTCATTCCTCAATATTAGTGTTGCTGAAGATAAGGACTTCATCAAAACTCAAAGAGGCCATTAAAAAAACCCCTAACAGACAAGCAGTAATGTGAGCCCAAGTAGAACCTGTACATAGTATATAAATGTCTGTCTTTAGGGGAAAGAAGTGTAGCTTAAAATGAACCAAACTTATTAAGGAGAAGCAAAAGGAGAGGTCGGTTTTAAAAGAAAGCTAACCTGATTTAGAGCATCTTGGTGAGAGTTTCCCCCTTATAGCACCACATTTCCTGCTGAGCTGCCACTCTGAGAGCCAGGCAGCTCAGACCAGCCAGCAAATGCTTCTCAGCACAAACAATGGAATATTAAAGCCATTGATATTCTCCTCACAGCAGCAGGGAACACAGCCAGGTGCTAAAGGAATTGCTTGTTTATGAACAAATAATCAAATATTCCTTCCTTCTTCCTCATTTCTGCTCCCTCTCAAATAACTACCAGGATCCCTTTCTCCAAAGGCCAGAGGGCTACTTGGGGAAAATAATAATAACACAATTGTTTTTCCTAAATCACTACACCTGCAAGGGTTTACACATCCATTAGAAGCAGGCAATGCATGGGCTTTTTTGAGGATGCGATCATTCAATCCATTGAAAACTTCATCTAGCCTTTGAAAGTCCTTGACCTTTTCAGCTTTGAAACATAAGTGATGATGTGGATTCACATAATGAACAATGAGAATAGAAAAACAGAGAGAAGACTCAAGAATAATGGCCACAGAACCCTAGCTGGTTTGGCTCAGTGGATGGAGCATTGGCCTGCGGACTGAAAAGTCCCACGTTCCATTCCGGTCAAGGGCACATGCCCAGGTTATGGGCTCAATCCCCAGTAGATGGCATGCAGGAGGCAGCCAATCAATGATTCCCTCTCATCATTGATGTTTCTATCTCTCTCTCCCTCTCCCTTCCTCTCTGAAATCAATAAATATATATATATATTTTTAAAAAAGAATAATGGCCACAGAATATCCACTCATGAGTCAAACCAAGAGTACCCAGGCAGCTGAAGGACCTTCTCTAATGGTGAGGCCAAAGGGACGGTGACCTCCTGATTTAAAGGTCAAGTTCAGATACACACACACATAGGCACACACATGGACACATGTGCACACATGCACATGCATGAATACATATACACTGGGACAATCATCCATTTCATTGGCATAGGCATCGGGTTTAAGCCAAGGTCCTTCTATCTAAGACCTCAGACCTGGGTCCAAGACCCGAAAATGAAAGAATGGGATGGGGGAATCAAAAATCAAGTTGTCAACTTCTGTGCAAGATGAAAGTGACAGAGAAGTGACCTTTGCCTACTGGAGATTTTGGTTAACAGGAACAAAAGCTTAGCATCAGCAGATGACAAATGAGGGTGAGATAGTGGAGGGAACTATATACCCGACTCTGAGGAGGAAGGGATGACTGGAGCAGCCACAGGAAGCTCCAAGTAAGCCACAGAAATCACCCAAACCCAATGCATTGTCCATGAGCGCAGGGCCCTGGAGGCCTACCCGATTCAGACAGCTGACCTTCCCAGGTCTGAGTGACTCCCCCAGGCCGAGACTGTGACCGGGCAGTGAATGCCTTCCCTTCCTGGTGACCCTGCATTACTTTCCAGTAAGTCCTCCCGGGGTACAATTGTTCCTTTATCTTCGCAGGAAGGAATTTGTGATTCCTTCTGGAAACTGGAGTGGTGTGGGTGTCAGGCTCGCTCTCTTGGCTGCCGGCTCAGAGTCTGACCATATACAGACCTGGAAGGAAGCCCAACCACGTGTGGGCCATGATGCAACGGCCCCGCTGCCCACCAAGCTGGGTGGTGGCTTTAACTCTCTAGGACCCAGCAGCCTCTTGGTGACCACAAAGCAGAAATCGCCATGACTCCAATGGTATAAAACATGGGTCAACAAGCTATAGCCCCCAGCTTGAATCTTACCACCTGTGTCTATAAACAAAGTTTTCCTGGAACCCAGCCAGCTTCATTCATGTCAGTATCCTCTACGGCTGCTCTGACACAACAATGGCAGAGCTGAGTGGCTGCAACAGCAACCATGGGCCTGCAGAGCCTGAATTATTTACTATCTGGCCTTTTACAAAGACTGCCAACCCCTGGTTTAAAGAAGGGCCATGCAGAGAAGGCAGCGTGGTATACCAGAAGGACCACGAGAAGGGGACTCCAAAGGCCAGGGTTCTAGCCCTGGTTCTGGGAGAAAGCACCTGGTCTCTCACTCTGAGTGACCTCCAATGTCTCTTCTAGCTGCAAAAGACACAAAACTTCCATGATTTCAGTACGTGGTAATGCACAGGGTTTCAGATGCCAATTTTATTGCCAAATACTTTCCAGTCTCAAAAAAATGTCATTTTTCTATGTGTAATCCAAGGAGTGTAATATTTTAAATCATTAGATTGGTATCTATATCTAGTTCTTTAAAAATAAGCACACACGCACACAGACACCCACATATGCGTACACTGGAGCAAGCCGTCCAGCCCTCTGGTATCAGCATAGAATTTCACACGCAAGCTCCTGCACTGACCTCCTGTGGGAAAGACGTGCATGCTAGGGCCTCACCACTTGCTCAGAGAAATCTGCTGTGACCAGGGCCTCACCATCTGCAAAGCTGTGATCAAAACATCCCTATTCAGTTACCACCTAGGACACAGCTGTAGAATTATGGAGAAGTGTTTCTCAAAAGTGAGCAACTGTCTGAGTCTGTCTCCTGACTGAAAAAGGAGGCTAATTCCCAAAACATGTTGTACTTTAGAGCACATTTATATACAAGATAGTGGATGCTATCCTGTTTACCTGTATCCCATACCGTTGTTATTTAATGGCTTCTTGGTGAGACATGCAAATAGTTTCCAAGCCTTCCTCAAATAAAAAATATAACACAATGGTCTGGTTCTCAGTCAACGCTTCTTAGTCTAGGTTCTCTCCAAACACACCGTCTGAAATAAGATCATTTATGTTGGGAAGTGATTTTAAGCAATCGGTGTGGAGAATTAGGCAGATTGAAACAGGGAAGGAGGAGAAGCCGAAGCCGATGCAAGCACCAGTCAGTCACTGGTGTGGGCACCTGCAGCTCCACGGCCCTAGGATGCTGTGAGTGGCCTTGTAGAATGGGCCCCCATGTCTCCCTAAGAATTGCCGGAGGGAGAGTATTTATCCACCAACTCCCATCATTGCCCCCTCCGGTTTTCGTTCATGCCCACTTCCAGGGCATCCATGCGGCAGGATGGCTGGCCAGGCCTCAGCAAGCAACGGCCTCAGAGAAGCCCCAGCTCAGACAGCAAGATCTAGCGGGTCAGAGCTGCACATAGCTGTCACAGCTATGGCTGGAGGCAAAGGGCAGACTAAGAGGATATAAGAAAGGGCACAAGAAGTGACTCCTCCAATGTGTGATGCTTAAATTTTACTACCATCCTCCCAACACACCTCCGTTAGGTTCACAGGATTACATGATCCCTTCATCCCACATCAGAATGGCTGCCTCACGGTAGACACCAGGAACAAAGACACTTTTCTTGGGTGCAAAGAGGATTCCAATTTGAAGGAGGACACCACTCTGTACATAAACTATTTTAATCCACTCAGCTCAGCACTACCAGTTCATATGTGAACGCAGACAGGCTCTCCTGCTGCTGTATGATGGGTAGTCATGATCGGAGGTCAATATAAGGGAAATCTTCAGAAAGAGGATGGTGCCTGAGGGGTTTCAAAGGACCGACAGGAATTTTTCAGGAAGTAAAATAGATCACCTATGCTGTCATGGAAGTTGAGGAAGTCAAAACGCATGCAGGGGAATACCAGGACTCTTAAAAGGTTAAAACGTTGATAACGTGTGGGGAATGGTCAGCCAGGAAAAGGTCACAGAGCCCAGACCAGGAAACCCTGGGTCCCATCCTGAGCACCTTGAACTCCATTTTACTGAAAATAGGGGAACATGGAAAGATTATTAAAAAGGAAGGGAGTCATTCAATGTGCTCTTAAGGAAGATAACGCCAATAACATTGAAGGGAGTTTATGCCATCTCAAAGGCATTCCAGAGGTAAATTAAACCCTTGTATCTTGATGATCCCAAGATTAAAATGATTTAGTTCTGTCAAACATTTCAATTCATAGAGTACACAGGAATTGGTTTTTCTGTAAATGTACAGAACAGTGTGGCTAAATTTAACACAAGACTAAATGAAAACCATCCCGAGGCTTCATCAAAGGGGAGACTTTTGTGAGAGTGTGTGTCTGCTATTTATTATTTAGTGCTCACAGCAGTTTACAACTCAGGCCTAGAAACACTTTAAATCACGGGTCATTTCCCTGGCCCTTTACTTCTGAGAAATAGAACGATAATTTAGAAAGATTAATGCCAGGGCTCAGTCCAGAAGGGTAGGTTTTTCCTACCCTGTTGAGAAGAAAAATCAAGTCACTTGGGCTTTTTATTACGACCATGAACATTGGGCATCCAAAAGCAAGTTGACTTTCTCAGCTTAAGTTTGGCAAAACAGATTCATTCTAAGGCTCCTTAGGTGAATATACGCGGCAAATACAAGAGGTATGGACATATCAATGGAGGAAGAAGAAGGCAAAGATGTGAAATTGATCATTAAGGGCCAGATACTGACATGAGAGAAAGATTTAAAGGAGCAAAGAACCTCCTTCCCCCAGTCTCCACATGGCCAAGAATGAGCAAGTGCCCCATGTCTCCCTTTGCTAGACTGTTCATAATTGATGCTGATGTTGGACAGCTAGAAATGTGACCCATTTCTAGAAAGACAATCCAGAGTCCCTCCGCTTATGTTGAAGTCCCTCCACCTCATGAAGACAAGGCCACCATCTATTTTCAAACCATGGGCCATTTGGGCAGTCTGCTCAGACCCGGGGACCCCTTTCCTATTTCTATTTTCTAAATAGTAATGTATTCAAGTGCATAAAAGAAAATTATAGTGAAGTATAATCACCAAACTGCTGCAGAACAATTCTGTGATATACTAATGCATGTGCTCCTTTATTGGTGGACAATATCAAGATCTAATGGGGACTCTGGTAACTGGCACAATTTCAATGGCATGATGAACATGAATGATATTCTGAAATATCTGCAACACTGTGAGGTGACATGAAAATATCAGTCATTTCTATTTGGCAAACTCATTGGTGCTGGGAATATTGCTATGGTTTATTGTCCGCTAAAAATTGACACATGTGCTAAAGTTCAATTAGCCTGTGAAACTAAATATGTAATTCACAAATCCCCACTTAAGCCTGCAGGTCACATTTCTGAAGGTGTGGCCTCCATGTTTCAATCCTCTTCCTGGAAAAAAAGCAACTCCAATTCAAAGAATTCCTCAGATCTCCATATAATAGAAGTTATTAGGAATCAATGGATTGAAAACACACAGAATAACTAAAAGCTACCATGAATTTAGAGTTACTTAGAAATATTTAAATTTTATAAGTCAAAACCCCATCTACATGTATTAGACTTAGATCAGTGCCCATATAGCCACTCGTGCAAGACCTTGTATCTATTCAGATGACAGACAATGCACTCAGCACATAAGAATTTGGAAAGTTGTTTCTAACATAACTGATGTCCATTTTTTAAAAAAATGTAATTCCAAATATAAACCACAGATTTCTGTTTCTTTGTGGGACCTTGAACAAATGAGCTCAGTTTTCTAATCTATAAAATGGGTACTAAAGTCATATTGAGTTCATTAGATTACTGTAAAAACTGAAATGAGCTAGAGAAGTGTTTTTCTAAAAAATGGGTTATAAACCATTTAGCAGAACATAAAATCCATTAACATGTCACATTCTTTAAATGAAATAGAATAAAATGGAAAACAGCAAAGTGTACCATACATAATAAGAGTAAGCGTTGTTTGGGGAAACTTCTATTCCAAATATATATGTTCAACTTAGTCCTGCTTTACAGCACTACTTTTTAAATTGTGAGTCATGAAAAAGTTTTTTAAATGCTGAAATCAAACATGTGAAGTATACAGCAGAGGCAAGCTGTTGTTAGCAATTACAACAAATCATTGGGGTCCACGTTACAGAGTCACAGATTGGGGACCACTCCTCCAAAGAGGCTACTCGGAGACCTGGTTTGCTAGGAAGGTATGGGACCAGCATTTTCAACATACTATAGTCCTGCAGAGGGACCAGGACAGCCTTACCACCGGGAGAGGAGAAAAATAAAACTATGACTCTAGGAAAACACAATCAAGTTTTATTTAGCTTACCTCAAGACCCTCTCTGTTAACGACTGGTCATGTGACCTCATACAAGTCATTTAATTTCCCTGCTCCACGGTTCCCTAGAAATGAAGATAATAATAGTAACTACCTCATAGAGAATGAAATTAGTTAAATGCAAAAAGTGGGAGAACCAAGATGGCGGCATAGGTTAACGCCGGAGTTTGCTGCTTTGAACAACTACTTCAAAAGTGAAACCAAAAAACGGAAGGGACATCACCCAGAACCACAGGAACGCTGGCTGAGTGGAAGTCCTACAACTAGGAGGAAAGAGAAACGCACACGGACACTCAGAGGAGGCGCAGTGCTGAAGTCAAATTCTGAGGTGCGGAGTGCGCGGAGCGGGCTGGCGGCGGAGGGCGCGGTTGTTGTTTTCAATCGGGAGGGAGTCGCAGACTCTGAGCACCAGATCCGGGCGAGTCTTTAGGGACCCAGACTCAAACGGGAGAAGCGGGACTGTCTGGCTTCGGTCAGAGCGAGTGCAGCTTTCTCTCCGAGCTTTGCAGCGGGTGCTGGGACTCAGAGAGGCAGAGCCCCTGGGGACAGGACTGAGAGCCGCCATAACTGCTCTCTCCGGCCCACCCTGTTGATCCTGCGCGACCCGCCCCGCCCAAGCCCTGCACAGAGGCATTTGCCGGATAGCCTCAGGCAAAGGCTAGATTAGCACCTCCCTAGAGGACAGAAGTTCTCTCACTGCTGACACTCATAGCTGACTCTCATAGCCACTTGGCCTGGAGGTCAAACCCTCCCTGGAATTAGCTACAACAACCAAGATTTAACTATAAGACTGCGAACAAAGACCACTAGGGGGTGCACCAAGGAAGCATAACAAAATGCGGAGACAAAGAAACAGGACAAAATTGTCAAAGGAAGATATAGAGTTCAGAACCACACTTTTAAGGTCTCTCAAGAACTGTTTAGAAGCTGCCGATAAACTTAATGAGATCTACACGAAAACTAATAAGACCCTCGATCTTATATTGGGGAACCAACTAGAAATTAAGCATACACGGACTGAAATAACGAATATTATACAGACGCCCGACAGCAGACCAGAGGAGCGCAAGAATCAAGTCAATGATTTGAAATGCGAGGAAGCAAAAAACATCCAACCGGAAAAGCAAAATGAAAAAAGAATCCAAAAATGCGAGGATAGTGTAAGGAGCCTCTGGGACAGCTTCAAGCGTACCAACATCAGAATTATAGGGGTGCCAGAAGATGAGAGAGACCAAGATATTGAAAACCTATTTGAAGAAATAATGACAGAAAACTTCCCCCACCTGGTGAAAGAAATGGACTTACAGGTCCAAGAAGCGCGGAGAACCCCAAACAAAAGGAATCCAAAGAGGACCACACCAAGACACATCATAATTAAAATGCCAAGAGCAAAAGATAAAGAAAGAATCTTAAAAACAGCAAGAGAAAAAAACTCAGTTACCTACAAGGGAATACCCATACGACTGTCAGCTGATTTCTCAACAGAAACTTTGCAGGCCAGAAGGGAGTGGCAAGAAATATTCAAAGTGATGAATACCAAGAACCTACAACCAAGATTACTTTATCCAGCAAAGCTATCATTCAGAATTGAAGGTCAGATAAAGAGCTTCACAGATAAGGAAAAGCTAAAGGAGTTCATCACCACCAAACCAGGATTATACGAAATGCTGAAAGGTATCCTTTAAGAAGAGGAAGAGGAAGAAAAAGGTAAAGATACAAATTATGAACAACAAATATGCATCTATCAACAAGTGAATCTAAGAATCAAGTGAATAAATAATCTGATGAACAGAATGAACTGGTGATTATAATAGAATCAGGGACATAGAAAGGGAATGGACTGACTATTCTTGGGGGGGAAAGGGGTGTGGGAGATGCGGAAAGAGACTGGACAAAAAATCGTGCACCTATGGATGAGGACAGTGGGTGGGGAGTGAGGGCGGAGGGTGGGGCGGGAACTGGGAGGAGGGGAGTTATGGGGGGAAAAAAAAGAGGAACAAATGTAATAATCTGAACAATAAAGATTTAATTTAAAAAAAAAAAAAAAAAAAATGCAAAAAGTGCTTACTATGCCTGACACATAGTAAGTGCTCAATAAATGCTAGCTCTTGCTGTATTGGCTATGATTATTATTTCTATTGAGAATAAACAAAAATCTACAAACAGTGATGATTTTTCTATCTCCTCCAATACTTTCAAATGATTGGTATCTTTCATTGTTATTCCTGCAACAAAACAAAAGACTTTTTGAAACCGAATAAGAGTCTGGGAACAACTTTCTCTTCAGAAAGTCCTTTATCTATCACCACCTACACTCTTCTTTCCTCTTAGGTCTGAGTTACTTTTCCAGGGTTATTTTTCAGTTTCCTGTCTTTCGTGGCTGGCAGCGGGGGTGTGTGTAGAAATGCTCCCACCCTAACCATAAGCTGAAATTTCATCAGGAGACCCAAAGGTGCCAGGCCCGGCTTTCTAGATGCACGATTTCTTGCTTCCCGGTGGAAAACACCGTAAGGAATCGGTGTGACCCGTGCGAAGGGGAGTGGAGCTTTTCTAATATTCACAGACATAGTGGCCCCGAGATTAAATCTGGGACTTAACACACCAGAGCCCAATCCCCTGACACTGCCTGGTAGCCGCTGGACTGGAAATAGACTTTCTGGGTGACCGCTGAGTTTCTAAATCACATTACCCTTTTGTCAAGCTCCGCAGCAGGTGAACAGTGGAATAATTTAGAGCCTCCACATCTGGGAACAGCATGCACTCCAGAGAGGAATGCATTTCTCCTCTGCCCTCCCTTGCCCTAGAAGCGTCTGTTAAAACTCTGAGGTACCCACCATACAGTGGTGCCCTCCTATCCCCATGTTTCCACCCTCCACCCCCCGCCCCCAGCCAAAGGGGGTTTGGAATGCCCTTCACCCAGCTTCCCACCCAGACCCCTATGCTCTCTGTCTCCTTTAAGTCTCCAGAAGAAAACATTGCAGATCCAGAGAAAATGAACTGCCTAGGGGGCTGGGCAGAATCTCAGAGAATAAATAACAGCAGCCAAGAGCAGAGCCAAAAGAAACGCACCAGAGCAGAGAGGGTTTGGCCAGTCTTTTAAATGTGAAATTTTGCCAAAATGAAAGTTGCTAGATTAGTATAACCAGTGTCTATTTATCCAACATCTAGAGGCAGCCATTGCTCATATTTGAACATTATGTATGTATGCGTGTGTCTGTTTGATTGTGTGTGTGTGGGGGGGTGGTCATAGAATCATTTGAAAGTTGCTGGCATCATGCACTGCACCCCTCACTATTTCAGCGTGTCCTCAGAATGAGGACAGTCTCCTCTGTCACCTTAATAGAACGCTCACACCTACACAACTGGAGAATAATTCCGTAAGGTCATCTAATATTAGTCCACATTCCACTCTCCCTCCTAGGCTAAGAATTAAAGCATTGCGTTTGCTGGCTACTAGCCCTTGAGGGCCTTTTACTATAGAGTGGTCCTCTACCTCTTCTTTCAGTGGCATTGGCCTTTGCGTGCCTCTGTGCCAGCTGCCTACACAACAGCTCACATTGAGCCCCAGCGAGCTGTGATTGGAAGGGGCAGGAGAGGGAAAGGTGCATGGCACAGGGCAGCAGGGGCAGTTAACAGGACCTTCCCTCTCACTCAGAGTGAAGATGAAGGCCCCAGCCCTGCACCCCTGCCCTCGCCCCATTTCTCCACCTTCCACACCTCACCGCCGCACGCTGGCCTCCTGCTGCTCTCCTCACGCTGACAACACACCCAGCTCGACCTTTCCGCCCTGACTCTTCCCTCTTCCCAGAATGCTTTTCTCCCACGTGTCCAAAAGGGCACCCTCCACTCCTGCAGGTCATCGCTCTGTGAACCTTCCTTGAACATCTCCTTTAAAATTGCACCCCACCCCCCACCCCCAGCTTATTTTTCCTGACAGCATGTTTCGACATGGAGCTTTCCACGCTTTTCATTTCTTTGGCTGATTGCTTGTCTCTCCCCTGGAATTATGCTCCTCATGGACAGGGTGCTGGGTGATGTGCTCACTGCGGCACCCAGCTCCTGTATCAGTGCCCAGCTCTATCCAGCACACATTTAGTAAGAGCCCCTGCTGTGCTGCAGACACTGGCAGAGCAACAGGCCACGGTGCACCCCTGGGAGCTGACAGCCTGGCTGCCCAGCCCTGGAAATGGCCCTCAGCAGCCCGCTGAGGAGCTGGGCTGACCACACACCGCACCCCTGTCCCACCGGCCGCTCATGAATCCTCCAGATGCCTGTGAGGGTCTCTGACAACTCACCTGGGCCTGACAGCTTGTCTGTGGGTCCCAGTCAGAGTAGCCACTCAAACCTGATGCCCTCCCCCTCCCCCTTCCTACCCCCACCTCCAGCCACCCCCTCACGTTATGTTTAACAATTCCAGGCACAGCAATGCTCCTCACGCCCTGCACTTACTTTTGCTTGTGTCCACCCATCACCTCCAGCTTGTGGCCCTGGGAGCCTTCGACCCTCCTCACATTTCACCTCAAATGCTACCTCCTCTGGGACTGGGCACTTGTATCTGCTACACTCACACAGGACACTGTGTCTGAAATGAACACTTTAGCAATGACTTGTCTCCTGTCTGACAGCTAGACCTCAGCCTGGTCCTGGGAGGCACACCCTGTGACGGGCTTGAGTCCTTGCATCTTCCTCTCCATCAAGTCTCTGGCAACACACTCGGCGTCTAACCCATGTGGACAACTTGGTCTAAGTCACTGTTCTGTCTTGGGCAGGGCTGTCTATTGAGGGCCTAAGGACCAGAGTTAGCGACCCTGATCTTCCTCATTCTGATTTTATGGCTCAGGCCCCGGGTTAATGGTAAATGTTCTCATTGTTTCCTTTTGCTGAAACATTATGTAAACCCAGCACCAGGCGGCAGTTTGACTGGCGACAAACAACTCTGCATTCCAGAGAATGGTGACCTTGTGGCCAGTTGGTTTAGTTTGCTTTTTACTAACAAAGAGACTCTCATTTAAAGCTCTGAAAGTTAAACCACATTCTATGTTCCGTCTTGCCCTCCCTCATAGAAATGTGAGCGTGTGTGCGTGCATGTGTGTGTGTGAGAGAGAGAGAGATAGATAGAGGCAGAGAGAGAGAGAGAGAGAGAGAGAGAGAGAGAGAGAGAGAGAGAAATTAGCCTAGCTACTCTGCTTCAAGCTAACGTGTATGCCCAGACTCAAAATGAAGACTGTATAACACACAAGGGATGAGGCATCGGGTCCGAAGGGCCATGATGCGTCGCAGTTAGCCTTAGCAGACCACCTGTTTCCAAAGTATTGACAAAGATGGACAACATCCTTGCTAAATCTCTGCTTCATTTTATTTCGCTCTTGGTGACATTATCTTTTTCACACACACCCCCTTGAATCCAGGCGATTAGAGGTGCCTCACATTCTTGCAGTCTTGTCATTGCCAACACCCAATAACCAGCAGCTTTAGGATTTCCATGAGTTTGCACTAATTTTCTACAACCTAAATATTGTCTATATTGTGAATGCGCTTCTGTCATTTCTACCTATGACATGTTCACATGGCTGCAATGTCACTAAATGCCCTTATTTGTAAATCTTCAGCCACTGTGGTTGCCATAACAGACCTGCACTCATGGTTCTGTGTTGCGGGGGGGGGGGGGGGGGTGTGGAGGGGGAGCACAGGAGCCCCGGCTAAGAGCGTGCAGACTCAGGGGTGACAGCAGCATTTCTTGCGGGGTCCTGAGACTCCCTGCCCTGGCTGTGAGCGTTGTTTCCGTTTGTCTGGTCTGAAGCCAGCTGAATCTCCTCCAGATTCCAGTTTGGGTCAGATCTTTGGAGACAGCCTGTCTGGTTGTTCAAAAAACAAATATCTGCCTGAATAGTCACCCCAACCTGGAGTCAGGGCAGATCACGGGTGCCTTGTGACCCCGCAAGTGTCCCCGCCCAGGTGGAGGCCGGGGCAAGGACATGCAGTGCTGTGACCTCCGCATCTGAAGCCAGGAAAAGCCTACACAGCGGTCCTGTGAGCAGGTGGTGGGGCCACGGAGCCATTTCCCTCCTGCACAACCCCGCTCTCCTGAGAGGCATCTAACCTCCTCACTCTTTCCCATCTTCTCATGGACCCTGCTCTCAGGCCTCCGAGCACTGCCGACGGTCCCCCACTAATCAGTGAGCAGATAGGCCTGACCCCGATCAGTTCCCAGGAAAGAGGGGAGAGGACTAGACAAGGGTCCCCACTCATGAGGAATTTATAATGCAGAGGCGGAGACAAAAATATAACAGCATGCAAAATGGTCTGGGACAGTGGTCGGCAAACTCATTAGTCAACAGAGCCGAATATCAACAGTACTTCTTCAAAATAGACTCGCCCAGGCCGAAAACCGACTGCTGCACATGGGCCACGAAGTTTCAGTCGCACTGTATGCGTGCCCGTACATGGTATTTTGTGGAAGAGCCACACTCAGGGGGCCAAAGAGCCGCATGTGGCTCGCAAGCCGCAGTTTTCCGACACGGGTCTAGGAGATATGGGATCACTGTATTGTACACACATATTAGGGGCCTCTGGTCAACAGGTTTTTCTGCAAATGGGAGAGATGATCCTCAGATGGGTCCAAGAAGGGGCAGAGGCAGGTGGGATTTGAATCCGTGCTTTAAATCGTCTGCCTTTAAAACATTTCAAAACATTTTTTAATTGAATTGCAGTGACTTCCAATCTTTTAAATTACAACCTGACTTTTAAATATAGTAAAAAATTCCTCATCAAATGTAGCATTTTAAACTTATATTTAAATGTGTAAGAATATATATATCTATCACTAACATCTCTCTCTTTGTGTGTGTGTGTGTGTGTGTGTGTGTGTGTGTGTGTATTTTTCTTTTCTACCAGGAAACTCAGAGCAAATTTCTATGCTAATGCTAACCTCCAAACACTAATATAACAGAGGTATCTGGTAATTTTATAATAACTTAGTAAAGAGGCAGGTAGATGGGGTAGAAAGAGCTTGGGCATTGGAGAAAGGAGGCAAATTTAAACCTGCTACTTCCTCATTATGTGAATCTGGAAAAGAATAACAACCTTTATCTCATGGGTGTTTAATGGGGAAAAGGGTTAATGTACGTACAGTGGACGGCACAGTTGTACATATGCTGTTTTGAGCCGCCTAGTATTTTTTTGGCAATTGGGTTTAAATCATTAAAAACCATGACAACTCTGCTTTTAAAGTTAATCATTGTTTATTAATTGTACTATCTTTAAGGATGAAATCACGCTCTCAGGCCTTATCTTGAGACTGGTGATAATCAGATAACACCTGCAACGGGAAGTTTAAATGACAGTCGGGTGAGGTTTCCTTAGCACGAGCTTTGCAGGGAAGCTGTGTTTAATGGAGGTGTGAGGAGGGATGTGTTCTGACCGAGGGGATGGAGAGGACATTCTGATGAGCAGCAATGAGTGAGACTGGAAGGACAGGAAAAGGCTGGGGACAAGAGAAATCGATCCATCAATGCAAATGGAAATCCTGCAGGCCCTGTGGGGAGATAGCATGGGAGAGTGGAGGCCTCACGGGTTTGGCAACCAGCTGCTTCCAAGTTCATGGTCAGCAGTAGAAGCTGTGTGACCCTGAGCAAGGCACGTACCTTTCCACACCTCCACCTCATCACTGGTAAAATAATACATTCCTCACATGGAAGATTAGAAATGATCTATGTAAAGTGCGTGACACAACACCCTGTCCACAGGGACATCCACTAAATAGCTACTGTAACCCCCAACACCTGTGTGAAGCAGGTCCCTAACAAAACAAACTAGAACTGCTAGAACTGTCCAACTAGCCAGCCGAAATGAGAGCTAGAAAACAAACAACAGACAATACACAGCAAAACAATCTTTTTGGGAGCCCTAGCAAGATCAACCAAGAAGAAAATGTAAAGGATAATATTGGAATATTATGGATAATGTTTTGAGGTGCCCACAGATATGAGTTTTGAGGGGACCTGGTAGCTAAACATCGGGAAACCAGAGTTTACTGGCTATACCTTATCACCTTCAGGAGGTTCCAGTCTGGAGTGGCGCAGGTGGAACAGGACAGAAAAACAGCCGGGCTACCAAACCAGCATTGCAGACATCCGATCAAGAAATTCATGTGCACCTGATGGAACAGCACCAGACCCTTTCTGTGGAGAAGATTAAACGCTGATTTGGGAAGTGGGACTGAGGCCATTGGAAGGTGGTATCCAGGTAGTCTGTGAGGTTTTTCTTTCTCCCAGAGTTTTCCCATGTACAACAGTGGTCAGTTCTGGAAGGACATTGCTTAGAGGCTGACTGCTCCAAGAAAAAAAAAAAACTAAAAATACTACACAAAAACAAAATAAAACACACACACACACACACAACAAAAACAAAACAGAGAAAACAGGCAAAACCACAACGACTGTGACCCACGACATGCCTTAAGAATTTCCCTGAGTTTCAGGTCCTGCAGGGGCTGGAGCATTTGAGGAAAGACAGCCTGCCTGTGGGTCCTGGTCAGCAGCAGCCACAACACAAAGGAAACAAGGAAGAAAAACCCATAAGCTCCAACATCATTTAAAGTAGGACTACCATGCTGAATCCTACAAAACAAGAGTAAACATGTCGTACGCACTGATTACACAAGGCCTCCCTCTGTTCTCTAAACAGTTTTACTGCATGTAAGACCAATGATGTATATTCCAGCTATAAGGAGCTTTCCCCGTGTAATTGACAAAAATTGCCTTGTTGGAATTCAGAAGAGTTTTTTGAAGTAATGCTATATATGGCCTAGCTCTCCTTACATAAACCAAACAAATACGAGCTCCAACCCGAGAAGTTTGTGCTGCTGCCTCCTATTCCAGTCACATTTGTTAAATTAATTAAATGCGGAGGTCATTAGACCGGGCTCGCTATAATGTCTTGGCAGCCCACATAAGCAATCCAAACCTAATCCTGTAAATGCCTCAAGGTTAAGAAATTAAAATCTGCCCTAACCGGTTTGGCTCAGTGGATAGAGCGTCGGCTTTCGGAGTGAAAGGTCCCAGGTTCGATTCTGGTCAAGGGCATGTACCTTGGTTGCGGGCACATCCCCAGTAGGGGGGTGTGCAGGGGGCAGCTGAGTGATGTTTCTCTCTCATTGATGTTTCTAACTCTCTATTTCTCTCCCTTCTTCTCTGTAAAAAATCAATAAAATATATTTTTAAAAAAAAAGAAAATCTAAGGACATCCAATC
This sequence comes from Myotis daubentonii, assembly GCF_963259705.1. Classification (NCBI taxonomy): domain Eukaryota; kingdom Metazoa; phylum Chordata; class Mammalia; order Chiroptera; family Vespertilionidae; genus Myotis; species Myotis daubentonii. Next base: position 81,102,077 of record NC_081843.1, read on the forward strand.
ACAAGCAGCCAGCTAGGATTTCCCAACAAGCAACTGCTTACAGTATTTTTCTGTGTATAAGACCCCCCCCCCCCCATGTATAAGACACCCCCCACTTTTCCAACCCAAAATTAAGAAATCAATATTCTAAACATTTTGCTGGTTTTCCTTTTAAGGCCTTTTTCTTTTTTGGCATCTTAAGTTGTTCTTCCTGTTTTCTCCACTGTCTGATCATACACTCAGTGGGAGGAGGTCCAAATTGTCTCTCTGCAGCTCTATTCCCATGCTCTTTTGCATAGCTGATTACATTCACAGCAGTGAATTTTGCAGAGTAAGACAATCGCTTACCGGTATTTATCTTTTTATTTTTTTACTTTTGGCTTTAGGATGCTCCGGTCCCTGTTGCATCTGTGCACTCTCCAACTCCATCTCCAATTACAGCTGGTGATTGGAGGAAGCCTGTTTGACAAGTATGGGCAGCTACGCACCCACGGCTCCCTCCTCATCTGACTTCCATGTATAAGATGCCCCTCGATTTTCAGTCTAATTATTTTAGGAAAAAATAGCATCTTATACATGGGAAAATATGGTAAGCTATAGCCAATCACATAATTTTCTCACTTGCTTTGAGTCTTCTCTATAAAACTCTTCTCTAACTACCTCTGGCTTATCTTTGCCTGATTAGAATCCATTTTTGTGCAAATAAGCTCTTAAACATTTTAATATGCCTCAGTTTATCTTATAGCACATTCAAACTCAGTCCTAAATACCATCCTAGCTTATTGTCATGTTCTCTGGCATTTAAAAAGGAAAATGTTTTAGAGACCATCTGGGCCACCTCCCCCGCCACCCCCCACACTATCACCCATCACTGATTAAAATAAAGGAACTAAGACTCAGGGAGGTTGAGAAATGGACATAGTGATGATAATGTCTATCCCTCCATGAATGTGAACAAAAAACTTTAACAAAATTTAACTATATTAATATAAGTTGCCACCTCCCAGCATATATGAGTGACAGATGCTACCCAGTCACTCTATCATTCATACTGAGTGACAGGAACACAGCAGTGAAAGTTAGAGTGCTGTGTCATGTTCAGTCATGTGAGAAATCTATTTTTTTGGAAATTGCCACGAATGCATTACAATTTGGATGTTCATATCAGACAAAGACAACTTGGAAACAGGAAGTGTTTTTAGTTGCATGAAGCTCATAGTGACAGCCCTTCAAGCAATTCACACATCACAGAGAAGGATTTTTAATATGGCGCTGTTTTTTAAAAAGTAACTTTAGCCCTGGCTGGTGTGGCTCAGTTGTTTGGAGCATCATCCCATGCACCAAAGGGTAGGGGTTCGAACCCCTCCTAGTCAGGGCACATACCCAGGTTTTGAGTTCAATCCCCGGCAGGATGGGTATGAGAGGCAACTGATCAATGTTTCTCTTTCTCTCTCCTTGTCCCCTCCTCTCGCTCTCTCTATAAAATAGCAATTAAAAAACATATCCTCGGGTGAGAACTAAAAAAAAAAAAAAAAAAAAAAAAAGACAATTTTAGTCGTGGCTGGATAACTCAGTTGTTTTTAGAGCACCCGCCCAATTCACCAAGGTTGTGGATTCGATCCTCCCCCACCCCACCACCAACCACATTAGGGCAATACAACAATAAATCAATGAATGCATAAATTAGTGGAACAACAAATCTCTCTCTCTCTCTCTCTCTCTCTCTCTCTCTCTCTCTCTCTCTCTCTCTCTTCTTTCCTCTCTCTAAAATTTAAAAAGCGACTTTAAAAACATTTCACTAAAATTAATAATTCACTAAAATGACTAAAAGTCTTAAATCTGATGATAATTCTTTTCCTTCCCCTCACCCTCCAAGCCCCCACCAGTCCACCCTGGGTCTGGCCCCGCTTGCCCACCATGAGCTCTCGGGATCTGTCATTCCCATGCTCGCCTTGGTGGCCTCTTGAGAAAATCACTCTGGTCTCTTCCTTTGTCCACCTGCCACAAACCCGCATGTCCCTCTCTCAGTCTTAGTGCTCCTTCTGTTTGCCTTGAGCAGATCTATTTTCACATTCTCTGTAATACCAACCGCAAACTCATCCCACAGGACAGCCTGAAAACACGCCAGTCCACACACAGGCATGGCCATCCAAGCAGTACCACAGGTACCCATTTTCAGGACGATACAGTGCGCCAACAGGAGAAGACACGTGCAATATGTTGCTAGGGAGTCAGCTTTGCATATGAAACTTAGCATAACTGGACACAGGTAATCCACTCCTGGCTCCCAATGTGTGTCTTTACAAGCACCCTGTGTGGCACTGCCTTCTCCCTGTGTGCATCCAGCAGACTGCATGGCCCGAAGGCGGTCACAGATCTGAACAACAGCTGACAGAACAGCCAAGGTCAGGCCAGAGAGGCCAACAAAATGCATAATACCGCAGAACGTAATATTATTTATCAGTAACAAGCGATCCACATTATCTCAATTGGAAGCCCTCACCTAAGATTTCTATGAAATTGACTAGTTCAGGGGGGGAAAAAATTTTTGAGAGAGAACTAAAGAAAAATGGGAAACGTTTTGTTATCATAAAAGTCAGAAATAAAAATGTTTAAATACCTTTTGAACAAAACTTTACTACTGTTCATGTAGTGTTTCCTACACTTTGCAAACAGGAGTTACTTATCACTACAGAAAACATGTGAGGTGGAAGACAATTTTACTGAAGGCCGAACGTTATGCTATAATCAGTGCATGTAAGAAACTGTAATTTTTAAGTAGAAATATAGGTGTGCAATTTTTTTAAGAGAAAGTCGGCTTCTCCTTGTCATCACAAAATGACCATTGAATAAACCCTTAAAGAATAGCCACTGGAAGTCTGCCAACTATTGCCTTGCCCCAGAATCCCACCCACATGTCCAGGCCTCGCCGTGACCTTAGCCCCATTTTATTAGCATGTCCCCACATAAGACCAATCCCAGTTTTTCCGGCACATTCCCTCCTCTCCATCGCAAAGTTGGTCCACCCACTTTCTCCTTCTGTTGATTCTCTCTCCTGTTTCAGAAGCAGAGAGATTCCCTTCTTCTCCATATGTCTTTCTTCCTTAGCATCCACATATAAGTTTGGTTTCATTGATCAGTTCCTCCCTCACCTCTCTACTCTCCTATTCTGTACTCACATTCTTCCTCTTGGGCAACACTGAATGGAGCCTAAGTCTCCTCTACTCTGACACACCCATCTCCTCTTCACTAGCACCCTGACTGACCATCTTCTTTCTCTTCTGCACATTATCTCCAAACTTTTCAACAAGTAAATCTACTTGTAAGAGTAAATGACCTATATTTCTTCACCATGCCCACATGCCTTAACCCACAGTGCAAACAGACAGGTGGTAGAAATGCAAGAAGGCTGGGTGCAGTGGAGGAAATCTGGAGGGAGGGAACCCAGAGGGACCCCACCCCCCATTCCCCTCCCACGACACCGCTGACAGGGGCTCTGGCCAACATCCAGCCCCTAGGACAGTGATGGCGAACCTTTTGAGCTCGGCGTGTCAGCATTTTGAAAAACCCTAACTTAACTCTGGTGCCGTTCACATATAGAAATTTTTTGATATTTGCAACCATAGTAAAACAAAGACTTATATTTTTGATATTTATTTTATATATGTAAATGCCATTTAACAAAGAAAAATCAACCAATAAAATGAGTTCGCGTGTCACCTCTGACACGCGTGTCATAGGTTCGCCATCACTGCCCTAGGGAGCCAGATCACTTTGATTTGGAATATGAGCGTTTCATGTGAAATTTAACAATTTTTAAATTTAACAATTTTTAAATGTGAAATTTAACAATTATTACTTAATTTGATTTTTTAATATTGAAGATTAAATACCTCTTCTGATTTTACCTATGGCCCTGAAATTTGCAAAGTATGCTTTAAACCTGTGGCTTCCTTTACCCAACAGTCTCCAAAACCAGTTCTCATCCAAGCCATTGGGGCCCTCTTCGCTACCACAAGCAATGGCCTTTCTCAACTCACTTTGCTCAAGCGTGAGGGCGGGGGAGCATATTTTATCTCAAACTCTAGTGCTGAACTGTCCTAACAAATTCTGGGACACCGCCCTCTCTTCACTGTTCTGTCTTGTCTCCTCTTTCTTAGGCTTATCTTACTTGATCATGTTCTTCTTTCTCTTTCAAAAATCTCTAGTTCCAGAAATCATCTAATCTCTGGGCTTCAACTATCCCCACTACAGAGCTCACTCCCCCAAACTCTCAGCTTCTCTCCTCAACACCAGTCTCAAACTTCTGTGTATTTGAGCACAAGAACCCCGCTCCCTCCCCCCGACAAAAAACAAAACAAAACACAGCAACCCTGTGCTGACTCATCTCTTCCCTTAGCATGTTGCCACCAAACTCACTTATCCCATTTCTCTTCCTCTTAACCAACCAGCCTCAAAACATCACCAACTGTTCCCTCTCTCCCAACACCCAATCCATCATCACTTCTCCTCTGTGCCCTTCAAGGTCTGTCAGGAATGGCTCCGCCTCCTCTTTCGTCCTCCTTGAGGCTCAGGAGCTCTCAGCTGGAAGATGACTCACAGAGCCTACAGATCCCTCTCCCGGCTCAGGCCTTCATTTCTTCACCCCCACTGTGCCACCAGAAGCATCGTCCTGGAGGGCTCCAGTCCTGGCCCTCCTGTCCTCAGATCAGCTAAGTGGCTTCAGATTGGATCTCAAGACCCTCTGTCGGCTGACTCCTCCTACCTTTCAGCCTGGTCTCCTTCCACTGCCTTCTCAACCCCCTGCATTTCAAGCAAACTTACTTACCTGTTTCTGAGCACACACCTCTTTCTCTTTGCTTAAGCCAGCCTCCTGCATGAAATATCCTCTTCCCTCTATTAAAATTCTAAATGGCAAGCAAAGCCCTTTTCAAATGTCCCGACTGCTCCCTGACTAATGTAACCCTTTTCTATCTCTTGCTCTGGCGGGACTTACACAGAGGAGCCTCGTTGGAGCTCGAGGTGCATGTGTTATTTCTATAAGACAATGGGTTTCTGTGAGTGGCAGGCATTTGTCCTGCGCCCCTCATCACCCCACACAGTGACTTCCATCCGCATATCTGAAGACCAGCTGGCAGGGCCAGTAATAGTAACAATAATCGCGTCATGGGTGTTCCCCAGCTGAGTCTGGTAGCACAAGAAAGTGAGGCCTGCTTGTTTCTCAGGCCAAGGCGATCTTGGGATTAGAATGATATATACAGCCCAGCTGGCATGGCTCAGTGGTTGAGCATCGGACTATGAACCAGGAGGTGATGGTTCGATTCCAGGTCAGGGCACATGCACAGGTTGTGGGCTCAATCCCCAGTAAGGGACATGCAGGAGACAGCCAATCAATGATTCTCTCTCATCGTTGATGTTTCTATCCCTCTCTCCCTTCCCCTCTGAAATCAATAAATGTATATATACATATATCTTTTTTTTCTAAAAAAAAGAATGATATATACGTAGTGGACAAGTTACAGGTGCAAGCTCACAGTTCTCATTTTAGCTTGACTTTAACTACTACTTTCAGTTCTTCCAATTTGAGATGCAAATACTGCCGAGTCACCAGAATGCTGAACTCCTTTGTTCTCTCAAAGACTCGCCCCTCCATCCTGTCCCCTGGTACTCTAGCCTCTTTATTACCTTGGACTTGGCCTCCTCCAGGATTCAGCCCACGGCCTCGGATGCACACAGTTGCCTTGGACTATTTTCGTTCTCCTTAAAAATAAATGCAGTGGGTTTGTGTGTCTGTGTGTTTTTTGAATTGAAACCGGAGCACATCCCACATGGTTAAAAATAAGTTAAGCAGATAAAAGTGTACTGAATGAAAAGCCTCCCTCCCGCACCTCCCTCTCAGCCCCTTGAAATACAATCACTATACCATTTGGGGGTACCTTTTAAGAAGTGTTTCCTCCCTTGCAAATATATATATCAACACTAATAGAGAAAAATCGTAATTGGCGTACGATGATACCCTTTTCATTGGCTAATCAGGGCTGTATGCAAATTAACTGCCAACTAAGATTGAGAGTTAACTGCCAACAAGATGGCGGTTAATTTGCATATGTAGGCACAATGCAGGGAGGCGAAAGGGAAAGCAGGAAGAAGCCCCCTGCCACTGACAGTGATCGGAAACCCAGGGGGGAGCTAAGAGCTGGGGGGCAGGGCAAAGGCGGCCTTGGGGCCGCCTTTGCCCTGCCCCCCAGCCATGATTGGAGAATCAGGTGCCTTTGCTGCCCTGGCCAGTGATAGCAGGAAGTAGGGGTGGAGCCAGCGATGGGAGCTGGACACGGTCGAAGCTGGCAGTCCCGGGAGCTAGGGGTCCCTTGCCTGGGCCTAAAGCGAAGCCCATGATCGTGGGGCCGCTGTAGCTGCGGGTCCCCGCTGCCCGAGCCGGACGCCTCAGCCAGAGGCATTAGGCCTGGGCAGGGGCGGAGCCTGCAACCACGGGGAGCTGGGGGTCCCCTGCCCAGGCCTGACACCTCTGCCGGAGGCCTCAGGCCTGGTCAAGGGGCCCATCCGGTGATTGGTGATCAGAGGGTGATGAGGGTCAACTCCTCTGGCCGAGGCATCAGGCCTGGGCGGGGGGCGGAGCCGGGGATTGGGGTGATATGATGGTCCCCTTGCCCAGGCCTGAAGCCTGGGTCAGAGGCATCAGGCTTGGGCGGGGGGTGGAGCAAGCGATCAGAGGGAGATGGGGGTTGCCTGCCCAGGCATGATTTCTGGGCCAGAGGCCTCAGGCCTGGGTGGGGGCCAGAGCCAGTGATCGGGGGGAGATGGGGGTCCCCTGTCCCAGCCTGACACCTCTGGCGGAGGCATCAGGCCTGGGCAAGGGGCCGATCAGGCGATTGGAGGGTGATGGGGGTCTACGCCTCTGGCTGAGGCATCAGGCCTGGGCAAGGGGCAGAGCCAGCAATCGGAGGGGTCTGGGGGTCCCCTGCCCAGGCCTGATGCCTGGGCCAGAGGCATCAGGCCTGGGCTGGGGGCAGAACCAGTGATGGGGGGAAATGAGGGTCCCCTGCCCAGGCCTGACACCTCTGTCAGAGGCGTCAGGCCTGGGCAAGGGGCCGATCCTGCGATTGGAGGGTGATGGGGGTCAACGCCTGAGGGCTCCCAGTATGTGAGAGGGGGAAGGCTGGGCTGAGGGACACTCCCCCCCCACACACACACCCAGTGCACGAATTTCATGCACCGGGCCCCTAGTATATAATATAATTATGTTTATAGGAACAAAGAACACAATGCACACTCTTGTGCTACTTGGTTTTTGTTCTCAATGCCATTCAGTAACTTGTAAATCTGTTAACACATGGAAGGTGGTGTCTGGCCCATAGTAAATGCTAAATAGACAACTCTTCACATGTCTGTCAGAGGACCTCCCAGCATCCAGGCGTGTACACCCAGAGGACCCAGGAGCACTCGGGGAAATGCTGGTTCTGCGGGACCAGAGCGCAAAGATGCCCCTTCCCACCCATATGCCCAGAGAGAGCCTGCAGACGTGGCTGTCACTCCCCCACCCCTTGTGTGACATTCGCAGGAAGCACTGCCACCACAGCGCCCCTAAATGAAGCCCCACCTCCCTTTCCCATCCCACCGGGTCTAAATAATACGTGGGCGGGTAAAGGTGCCATAAAGGGTCCGGCTGCAGTCACTTCCAGAAAACGGAGAAAAATGTCTCCTCACACTTTGGACACAAGTTACTGAAAGCTAGATCCCCCCATTACACGGCGCCCTGTGGAGTCAACACCCAACCCGCTTCACAGAGGCTGGCTCGGCTCTGCACTGGCCACAGGGTGTTTCTGGAAGGAAAGGTGAAGTCCTCGCCTTTGGCTCCGGTCCCGCACCTCCGAGCTCACAGGAGGAGAGAATTAGGAAGCTGATTGGGGCGAGGGCAAGGCTGGGTGTTCCGGGGGCTTTGTGGGGCAACACTGGAGTCTCGGTTCCCCCTCACCATCAGCTTCCAGCTCAGATACTCCGCCTGCGTGCGCCATTCTCAGTTCCCTAACCGGGGCTGCGGCACTTACTGTGGGTTGTTTGCTGACCTGCAGAGCCTTTCACTTTCCAGGCTGACAGCCATCGACCCAGAATGCACCAGGCCAGACAGCAAGTACCCAGAATGCGCCAGGCCAGATACCAACCAGGTTGGGGGAGGGGAAAAGGGGGAGGGGGAGTCTCAGGGCAGGCTCAGAGCTTCTGGATTAGAGTTCGTTTTTTGGAGGGGGAGAGGGAGGTCTGTGGAATTTGGGAGAGCCTGCCCCTGCATTTAGGAAGGAAGCTGGTGACCTCAATAAACACTGGCCGCCCAGCAGGTGTGGCTCAGTGGGTGAGCATCAACCCATGAACCAGGAGGTCACTGGTTTGATTCCCATCAGGGCACATGCCCGGGTTGTGGGCTTGATCCCTACCCAGTAGGGGGCCCGTTCAGGAGGCTGCTGATGGATGATATTTCTCTCTCATTCATGTTTCTATCTCTCTAACCCTCTGAGGTCCTCTCTCTCTAAAAATCAATAAAAACATATTTATCTAAAAAAATAAACAAACACTGAGGGCTTCTGAACAAATAGTAGAGCCTATTGAAATCATTCCCCCTAGAGCAGTGGTTCTCAACCTTCCTAATGCCGCGACCCTTTACTACAGTTCCTCATGTTGTGGTGACCCCCAACCATAAAATTATTTTCGTTGCTACTTCATAACTGCAATTTTGCTACTGTTATGAATTGTAATGTAAATATCTGATATGCAGGATGTATTTTCATTATTTCAAAATGAACATAATTAAAGCATAGTGATTAATCACAAAAACAATATGTAATTATATATGTGTTTTCAGATGGTCTTAGGCGACCCCTATGAAAGGGTCGTTTGACCCCCAAAGGGGTCGCGACCCACAGGTTGAGAACCGCTGCCCTAGAGACTTTTCTTTGCGCGTACACACGGGTTTGGGGCTCGCAGACATCTGTGCTCACACGCAGGGCCCACCTGGCCACTGAGCACTGGGGGAAACAGCGGCGCCCCCAGCCTCGCTGGGGGAAGGAACTTGAGCTGTTTGACCTCGTGTGTACCTCGCAGAGAGGCTTAGGTGGGTGAGGGCCTGGGTCAAAACAGGGCCTGTCCCAGACAACTGTTCCTGCCACTGGCGATCCAAACATTTCCCAAAGCCCTGCAGCACCCGATACCTCCCGCATAATGCACTTGGAGGGAAAACGAGCCTCTTTCCTAACAGCTGCAGCTTCTTAACCGAATGGCCGTCCATGGAGCCTGACTCACAGACCCGCCCCGAGGCCCTGTCAGCGAGGATATTAAAACTCCAGGGAGAAGCGAGTCGATGGCACATTCCCTCCAGCGGCACGGGGCCAGGCACCTGGGCCGGCGCGGACCAGGGGCTGCTGAATGACTTCAACCACGCTGGACCAGAGCAGGAGACACTTTTCTGGCCCAGACCCCCGAGAGCCCTGGGTGTGAGCACACCGCCGCCGGCGGGAAGGGCACCCTGCACAGGTGTCCTGGCTCAGGCCTGGAGACGAAGGCCAGGGATGCCCTGTGGCTGGGAGTCACGGGTGGAATGTGGGCTGTGGGCCGAGCATTGTGCTGAAGGCGACCTGACCCAGAACCCGTGCACAGATGTGAGCGGGGAGTGGGGCATAGGCTTAGGAAAGGGTCAGACACTCTCCAGGGAAGGATGGATGACAGCTATGTGCAGCTGTCTGCAAAGTTCAGGGCTGTTGAGCCGTTCCAGTGACTTTAGGGAATTAAGATGTTTGGGGTAGACGTTCCAGACAAAACTCTGAGTTTAGTCTGGCTTCCAGTTGCTCAAGCCAAAAACCTTGGCATCACTCTTGATAGCTGTCCTTCCCTCTCTCTTTCCGCCAACATCCAATCCATCAGGACCCTATCTTCAAAATATATCCAAATTCTGCCTATTTCTCACCACCTGGTCCAAGCCACTGCCCCCTCCTGCCTTGATTACTGAAATAACTTCCCAGAGGTTCTTGTTCCCGGCTTGCTCCATTACAATCCAAAGAGCAGCCAAGGGACACTTATAAAGTATAAGTCAGACAGTGTCTGTTCTCTGCCAGAACACACCCCCCCCCCCCCCCAAGGATCCCCATCTCACTCGGAGGAAAAGCCAAGGTCGTTCCTTGTCTTACAGGCTCTTACACAGGATCCTCTCGGCCCTCACTCCAGCCACACCGGCCTCCTCCCCCATGAACTGCCCGGGACCTCTCCTGTCCCAGGACCTCCTCAAATGCATCGTCCGTGGCCTGGAAGCTCTTTCCCCAGATACAGTCATGGGTCCCCCCTCAGCTCCTTCAGGCCTTCTCTCAAATGCCCCCATTTCAGGAAGCTCCACCCCATCCAAATCCACAAGTGCATACAAATTCCCTTGGGACCGCTCTGTCCTTTTCCATGTCATGTATCACTTTCTTTTTTTAGATATTTTATATTTTTAATATATTTTATTGATTTTTTTTTTTTTACAAAGAGGAAGGGAGAGGGATAGAGAGTTAGAAACACCGATGAGAGAGAAACATTGATCAGCTGCCTCCTGCACACCCCCTACTGAGGATGTGCCCGCAACCAAGGTACATGCCCTTGACCAGAATCAAACCTGGCACCCTTGAGTCCGCAGGCTGACGCTCTATCTTCTGAGCCAAACCAGTTAGGGCTCATGTATCACTTTCTATTGGTACATGTTAGCACATATACATATATGGAATGCACTTATCATATATTACGCTCCCTGTCTTTCCCCACACTAAAATGCAAAGTTTCATGAGAGCAAGGAGTTGTATGTAATTTGTTCATTGGTGGATTCTTTGAGCCTAGTAGAATGTCTGGCCTATAGGCAGTTATCAATACACATAGTTTAAATGAGCAAATGGCAGGAAATGTGCCATCCATTCATTCATACATATGGCCAGTGTTTATTGAGCACCTACGTGATACCAAGCACTGTGCTGGGGTCTAAAATATAATGGTGAACAAAACATAAGTGACCCTGCATCATGGAGCTTACAGTTTAATGACTGGAGACAGATACTTCACAAATAACTGCACAGGTAAGGAGATAATTACCGCTGACATAAGTGTACTAGTAAATAGTCTAGGAAAGACATTGTGTTTTGGGTGGGGTTGATGACAGAGGAGATGGAAAGAGCTGAGCAGATTCACCATTATTTAGGAGATAGAAAATATAGAAATCATTAATGGATTAGATAGGGTTGGGAGAATTTTATGACAAAGGTGAGTCTCAAATTTTTGTTTAAGCAACTGGGTAGATTAAAGTGTCCTTTGTATGAATTAGTAGGATGAATAATGGCCCCCCAAAAGATATCTTATGTCCTAATAGGTGGTATCTGTAAATGCTGCCTTACCTGGAAAAGGTGTATTTGCAGATGTGATTAATTTAAAGATCCAGAAATTATCTGGGTGGGCCCTAAATACATTCTATATAATAAAGAGGTGATATGCAAATTGACCATCATTCCAACAGACAGGATGGCCGCCCCGATGTGGTCAAAGATGGTCACCCTCATGTGGACACAAGATGGCTGGCAGGGGAGGGCAATTAGGGGTGACCAGGCCTGCAAGGGAGGGCAGTTGGGGGCAACCAGGCCTGCAGGGGAGGGCAGTTAGGGGTGACCGGGCTGGCAGGGGAGGGCAATTGGGGGTGACCAGGCCGGCAGGGGAGGGTAGTTGGGGGCGATTGGGCTGTCAGGGGAGCAGTTAGGCATCAATCAGGCTGGCAGAGGAGTGATTAGGGGGTGATCAGGCTGGCAGGCAGAAGCGGTTAGGGGCAATCATGCAGGAAGGCAGGTTAACAGTTGGGAGCCAGCAGTCCCGATTGTGAGAGGGATCGAGCCTAAACGGGCAGTTGGACATCCCCCGAGGGGTCCCACATTGGAGAGGGTGCAGGTTGGGCTGAGGGACATCCCCCTCCCCCAGTGCACAAATTTTGTGCACTGGGCCTCTAGTGTATTATAAGAGAGAAGCAGAGAGAGGTTAAAAGTTACACACACACACACACACACACACACACACACACACACACAAAACAACAACAACAAGTCAGTGTAAAATAGAACAGAGAGAGATTTGAAGATTGGAGTAATTCAGCACAGCCAAGTGTGATGGTTGATTTTATGTGTCAACTGGACTGGGCCATGGGGTGCCCAGACACTTGGCCAGACACCATGCTGGGTGTGTCTGTGAGGGTGCTGTGGGTGAGATTTACATCTGGATTGGTAGACTGAGTAAAGCAGATTGCCCTTCCTGATGTGGGCGAGCCTCATCCAATCAACTGAGCACCTGAATCGAAAGGCTGAGTGTGAGGGAAGCCCTCCTGCTTGGCTGCTGGAACTAGACCATCTTCTCCTGCCCTCAGACTGGCATTTACACCCTCGGCCCTCTGAGTCTCTAGCTTGCCAACTGCAGATCTTGTGACTTCTTACTCTCCATAGTTGCACAAACCAGTTCCTTATAATAGAGCTACACATACACACACCCTTCGTTTTGTGTCCCTGGAAAACCCTCACTGCTCCCCCAGAAATGCTGACAGCCACTAAAAACTGAGAATAAAGGAACAGATTCACCTGGAAGACTCCAGAGGAAGTGTAGTCCTGCTGACACCTTGATTTCAGTCCGGTGGAACTGGTTTTCCATTTCTGGCCTCCAGGACTGTGAAAGCATAAACATGTGCTGTTTTAAGCCAACCTGTTGCTGTAATTTGTTGCAGAAGCCACAGGAAACTGAGGCATTGGGAGTCACTGCAAGAGGAGCAGCTAAGGTGGGGGGGTGCCGGGTGGGGGGGGCATCAAGATTCAGTTTGGACATGAAATCAGAGATGCCTGTCACATACCTCATAGCGAGGCAGGCAAAACAGGGGTCCAGATGTGCAGATGTGGGACTGGCGAAATGGTCTCTGCACGCATTGAGTCCTCGGGTCCCAGAGACTGGAAAGCGTGAGAAGTGTAGTGAGACGGAAAGATGGCCAAGCATGCATCCTGAGGAACTCTCAACACTGACAGGTCAGGCAGAAAGGTCAACTCTCAACACTGACAGGTCAGGCAGAAAGGTCGCCTGAGAAAGAGCAGGGAAGCGCAGGTTCCTGGAGGACAGGGGAGGTGAGTGTTTTGGAATGACAGGGCAGCCAGGATCTGGCCTGGAACAGATTTCAGAGGAAAGTGTTAATGAGGAAGCAGAGACAGCCTGTGCAGGCAACTTACTCTTGGGGTTTGTTTGGCTTAGAAAACACATAAAGGGCAGAAGTTGTGGGGGATACTGGACTGAGGGAGGCTTTTTAGCTCCCATTTTCAGGCAGGAGAGGTGAGGGCATTGTGCATAACTTGGAAATGACCCAATAGAGTGGAAACAATTGGAAACGCGGCTGAGGGTGGGATTGCCTGCTGAAGCCTGAGAAAGCTGAAAGGAGAGCCGTGAAGAGCAGATCTCAATCCGGGATGTAGTTTCAGATCTGCAGGGATAATTGTAAAACCTCCATGCCCAGCCTGTACCCAAGATCAATGACGTCAGACTTGCTGAGGTGGGGCCCAGACATCAATCCTTGTTAAAGCTTCCCAGGGGGTTCCATTGAGTGGTCTGGGGGATGCAGAGCACATCTGGAAGGCATGGCATTGGGTCCAAGGGAGATCCGGTGTAGGCAAAGGGAAGTAGGTTTGGAAGTTTGATGGGTGTAAGTTAGGGAGTTCCCAACGTTGCCTTTGTATTTCCAAAATTCAAGACAAGGTCACGAGCTAAGCCTGTTCTGAGCATATAATGGAATGAAGGGGAGACTGAGAGCTAAAGAAAAGGAAGAGAAGATGACAGTGCATGCTGAGAGTAGAGAAGGGAAGATGCCCCACCTGGAGAAATGTGGCAAGAGTTCTGGAAAGGGCTGTGAATTTATAGCTATACCATCCATCCTTTCAACCGACATTTGTCAGACAGACAATAAAGAGGCTGTGGCGATAAAACATAAGCAAGACTTGTCCTCACGGATCTCACAATTCAATGGAGCAGGGCGTCACACAAGTACACAGAAGATTCAGGAGCTATACTAGAAGCAAGTGCAAAGGGGTAGCGGGACTCTTACCCTTGAGGGGACAAAAATCTCCTCCCATCATAGTACTTGGCACATAGGATGTTCTTGAGACATGTTCATTGGACTCCGAGCACCTTACTATTGTGGGGAAAATACAGCTCAGCTATAATTCTATGGGCCTGGCTAACGCTGAAAAGGCAGTGACATCGCAGCAGCTGAGCAGGGAAAGTCTCAGAGCTGCCAGCAACAGGCAACAGTGAAGTCAACCCAGAATTTTCCACATGGTCATCTGCATGTGACATTCAGAAAGTGGTCACTAGGTGGCAGGGCTAACATTTGCAAAATAACTGCCAGTAGCTGGATATTATTAGAAACTAAACTGGTACCATTTAAGTGTCCAAAACACAAACTTCCTGGCTTCCCTGCCGTTTCCTGTGTCACCATGCCCAGCACAGAGAACAGCTAGTCTAGGCAAGGGGACTTTTAATGAGACAACAGGAGACTGGGTGTAGGACCAAAAAAAAAAAAAAGACTAGGGAAGAGGCTGGCCTGGAGGCCACAGAGCCGTGGACTGGCATTCTCCAAACATTGTTCTGTTCTTGACCATGAGACCCTGACCACACGGGCATTTTTCATTACTGGCCCAACGGGAAAGTGGATCCAAGTCCTAGGAAGATAGTGTGGCTTGGCAGGTCTCTGGCATTTCACCCAGAGCCTTCTCCATATGCAACCGATGCCTTGCTTCTCAAGCCAGACTCTCTTTCTCTCAGGTGCTGGCCCCGTCAGACCCTGTCCTGGGGTCAGTTTCAGAGACGGGTGGGGATGGAGAACAGGGTTCATAGGTTTCTTCAGAGCATAGGCCAAACTAGTCATTGCGCTGGCCTTTTCCCTTCTTCCCTGTCACCTCTGTGTTATCTGTGGTGGCGGACTCCCAGGCTCAGCCTGTCTCAGCCACACAGCTGAAGGACCTTGAGCAACCTGTTTAGCTTCTTTCTGTTTCTTTACCCAGAAATGACTACTCATACAGATTAAATGAGTTAGTATTTGTAAAAAGTACTTAGAACAGTACCTGGCCATAGTAAGCACTGTGTGCTAGGTATTATGATTATTTTCTCAAGAGAGAAAAAATGGTAACTATTTTTTCCCAATTTTCTTATGAAAATGGCAAATGGTTGGCATTCTAAGTCATTTTTTTAAAAGACTCCCAATCCCAATTTTGCAATGAAACTATAACGAAAAAAGTAACACCTCAACAAAAGGTCATCTGCTCTGGAACTGTGACCTGTGGTCGGGCTGGTTTCCTGGGTGGGGGGTGGGCCATCTCCTGCCCTGGTGTCCAGCTGCCCACTCTATTTCCTGCAGAAAACAGCCTGAAGCCCAGGGTTAGCGTGTGCCATAACCTGCCGCAGGTCTCAACAGTGGTGGTAGTTCAGTCATTCCCAGAGTAGCACCCCACTTTGACATCACAGGCCCCCTCTCTAGACACTATACAGCTGCATTGCCCCATCCAGGTCGTTGCAGGGGGAGGAGAGGTCCTTTGCCGCAGAAAGCCACAGCCAGGACACTGGGACAGCCAGCTCAAAGTCCGCTTTTGACACTACTGACTCCCACGAAGCAAACACTTTTGGTCATCTGTTTGGTTTCTTATTGGTTCTTGAATATTAATGTGCACATTTCAAAGCTACAAGTCAGCCTCACTTTGCACAACAGATTACATGTGTAGCTAAATTTTGAAAAATCGCGTCACCAAAAACTGCAGTAGATTTGGTTACAGTTTCAAGGAATCCTACAATACTATGTAGTCATAAATAAAGAGTCCTTTGATAAAATAGAGCATTGTATTTTATCAGTTCTACAAATTTCAATTTCCATGTAGATTTGTTTAAAGCAAATTAAACTATATTTAGAAGATGAAGTCTTAGAATTTCCTCTTTCTTCTTCTTCTTCTTTTTTTTTGTTTGTTTGTTAATAACAGACTACAACAGGAACAAATTCGGTTCCAAAGAGGAAGACTATGCTAGAGTTGAAGCTACAATCTTACAGTTTTCCCATACGTGACCACTGTGGGAATCTCTGTGTTAAGACTTTTGCTCTTACCTTAACGTCTACTTATGGCTAGTTTTATCACAATAGATGTTTATTCAGCAATACAAATGAAT
Organism: Myotis daubentonii; assembly: GCF_963259705.1. Lineage (NCBI taxonomy): Eukaryota > Metazoa > Chordata > Mammalia > Chiroptera > Vespertilionidae > Myotis > Myotis daubentonii. The sequence goes on from NC_081843.1 coordinate 81,118,298, forward strand.
TTTCTCTCCTTTTTGAGGATCCCAAGACATACTGTTATTTGCCTCCTATTTTTCCCCCTACATATTCCATATATTTGCATCTCATTTAAAAACAAAAATGCCAAGAATTAGATTTCTACCATCTTAGAGGTGAACGGCCTATTGTGTTGGTCAGTGTCAGGGCTGTGTCCCAGGGGTCTCAGGCTCACCATTCCCTGACTTACCTCCAACCAGGCACATGCCATTCGTCAGGCTCAGAGGACCACTGGGTTCCAGGCCTGGAGGTGGAGGAGACTCCGAGCTGAGATCTGAGGCGTCTTTCCTCTCCAACTTTGGCTGCTGACCTGGTCATCCATCTGGGCAACCTCAGAAGAGAAAACAAATGGGTCCTCCCTGGGCCTTCCCGAGACCAAGAAACATGATGATCCCACAAAAAAAATGTTCAGATGAGTAAAGGACAAATGGGTTGATGAGATGATGAAAAGCCATATCTAAAAGTGAGGTTCAAAAATAAAAAGGATTATAAAAATCCGATGGAAGGAATTAGAGACACAACTGAAGCAAGAACCACATGCTAACACAATAGGCCTTACAGGAAAAAGATTTTCAGAAAAGGAAGTGAAACAGAAGACAGGCAAGAAAAGAAGTGCAAACTATGAGAGAGGCAAAGGAGAAGAACCAAGAGGCCTTTTCCTAAGCACAGAGCCAGCGGGATGGCAAGGTCTGGCCACTCTCCATCCAGCTCTGCCTAAACGGATGAAGTCCCACTACTGAGATTGGTTTGGTTTCGTTTTTAAGTCAGAAATAAGAATAACTTGGAAAACACTTGTACATGCAATATTTTTCATGATTTTGAAATAAAAAGAGTCTCAAATGTAAATTGCCCCAGACTAGCAAATCTTTCCCCAAACCAAACACCTTCCATCTATTCCAACTATGCAGGAGCTGAGAGGAGTATTTGGATCAGGTTTCATTAGTGCCATTTATGGGGGTTGGGATTTCAGGAGTCTACTTGGGGCTGATAGTACCTCTTTCTGGGTGGGGGAGAGTCAAGGGGAAAAGAGTTTGGTTCCAACCCTGCCAAATTCAGTGGCTTTGGCCATTTATTGGAGGGACCCGAGATCTGCTTTAAAATAGAAGTTGGTGTGTGATAGTCAAGCCTTCTCTAGGACTGGGTGCAGAAAACATGTTCAGATGTGGCCACAATAAAAGCCCTCTGTGCAGGGTCTTTTAACCCTAAACTTCTAGTCCCTCAGCTCTTCTCCAAGCTCTTTGGTTCTCCGGCCAGGGCACCCACATGCAGGCTGAGTGCTCAAGAGTTCACGTGGCCGGAGAGCCTCCCGCACAGGAGGAAGGAGCAGCAGTAAACACAGATCGGCTATGCAAACCTGGTGAGCCACCTTAATTAGCTTCTTTGCATGTACAAATATTTCCTCTCAACCCTACTTAACGATCAGCAGTCATGATGTGTCCTAATTACAGCAATAAATTGGGCCTGGGACGGCCACCTCCTGCTCCATCATTAAAGAGGACCATTTCCAGTGGCCTTTGCAGTCAGTCCATCTCCTTAGCACTGGAGAGTCCCTGCGGCTCACGGTGGTCACTGGTCATGAGCAGGGAAGCACTTAGTGGCCGGCCGAATCAGGCACTCAGCGGCCCCCGCAGTCACTCAGAGCAGTCGATGCTGCAAAATTAAGAAAATGTGTCTGAGTGAAGCGAGGAGCGGCCCACAGGCCCGGGGACCAAGACAGCATGTCCTTGGCATTTCCTAAGTCCAGATGTCTTTATCTTCTGGGCAGGAAGTCAGAGTTTGTCCAGATGGCATCTTGATTGCTTTCGGTCCAGCTGACTACATTTCTAAGGCTGACATCTCTTCATCCTATGAAAATGTGGTTGTCCAATAAGTGCCAGGAAGGATCCCTGCAGAGGATAGCAAACTGGAAACCTGCGTGCCTGGGGCACTCTCGCCATGCAAAGCCTGCCCTACATGGAGGGCTCTGCGATCCTTCCCACTACAAGCCAGGGAGTTTCTGGAGAGGCAGTGTGGTGAGGGGTAAGACTCTGGGATCAGACAAACCCAGCTAGGCAATCTACACCTTCCACTTTGTGAAATGTGACCTTGTGCATGTCCCTGAACCACTCTGAGCTCAGTTGATTCACCCCTAGATTTGGGGTAAGAAAAGGACCTACCTCAACAAGCTGTTCTGAGGGTTATACGAGATAATGCATGTCAGGTGCTCACATGGGTGCGTGGCACTTGGTGAGGGTTCCCTGCCACTGTTCCTTAGGAGTCCACTTATTTTTGTCCTGAGCTTTACTTTGTCTTCCGAGGAGCTGCTCCTTAAAATTACAAACCTGCCTGGCCAGTGTTGCTCAGTGGTTGAGCGTTGACTCATGAACTGGGAGCTCATGGTTTGATTCACGGTCAGGGCACATGCCCGGGTTTCGGGCTCAATCCCCAGTGTGGGGCATGCAGGAGTCAGCTGATCAATGATTCTTTCTTATCATTGATGTTTCTATCTCTCTCTCCCTCTCCCTTCCTCCCTGAAGTAAATAAAAAAATATTAAAAAAAAATACAAACCTGACCGAGGACAAGGGACCAGCCTGGCCACTGGCACACGCTTTAAATTAGAAATAATGAATCTTCCTCCGTAGTCCTTTGTGGGTTACCCTTGTTCCACAAGGGCTCAGGGCAGACAGTACATCTCATTTATGGAAGTTAAGATGCTGAGAGGCTAACGACTTGTGTGACATCGGTAGAATCTGTGTCTGAAGTTGGACACCAGTGGAGGCTGTTGCTTGACTGTGTGCTGCTAATCCCACTCACACAGGAAGTCAGCGCCCCGCATGGAGCAGAGGAGCGGACAGGATAGGCTCCCCTCACACCACCACCATCCAGCCCGCCAATGCGTCCTGTCCTCCCACGGGGCGTCTGGGGTTCACCTGGGTGAGGACAGGATGTCACGTTGCCATTTACAGAAGGTGCCACCTACGCTTGGCTAGTTCAGAAAATCCTTCCCTCCCCGCTTCACTGCAAAGAGCTGCAAGATTTACTCTATGCAGTGCTCGCTGAAAAATGCCGGGCAGGAAACAGGATGTGAAAAAGGTCCCACGGGGCCTAAAAGTAAACGGCTTGATAATAACATGAGGGATCTCAACTCTAGGGAATGTTAGACGGTTGTTCTTTTACATCCTTTAAGAAATAAAAAAAATGACAGAGTTGGATTAGATTATTTTGAATCTTATTTTTAGCTTTAAAATTTCTGTTGTTAATGTATTGCTGTTAGGATGACTTTATTTCCGAGTTGAGAGTTTATTTGGGAATCTCAATCCCCAACCCTGTTCTCTAGTTCCCACATCCCACTGCCTGTTAACATCACATTCATTTAAAGCTTGGGAGAAAAAACCCCAGGGGTGCCTTTAACATAGAAATACACCATTTGAAAGCAAGTTAGTAAATGGCACTGATCTAATGGTTAAGTAGAAATTAAGGCTTGACAAATATTCTAACAAGTTACATTTATTTCAAGAACCATATATATATATAGTTAATACGCAAAGTGTCCCCTCGTGAGTTCGACCAGGAGACCGGGAGACCGGGAGTTCGATCACTTGCTATGATGTGCGCTGACCACTAGGGGGCTGTGCGGAATTAAGGAAGGCCCCAGCAGGCAGTCAGAGGCCCTGATTGGCCCTGATCTCACCAGCCAGGCCTAGGGACTCTACCCGTGGACTAATTTCATGCACCGGGCCTCTAGTGTGTATGTATATATATATATATATATATATATATATAGAGAGAGAGAGAGAGAGAGAGAGAGAGAGAGAGAGAGAGAGATACTAATATATATATATATATATATATATATATATATATATATATATACTACTATATATATGTGTGTGTGTGTGTGTGAGAGAGAGAGAGAGAGAGAGAGAGAGAGATACTAATATATATACTAATATATATATATGTAACCAGATGACCACAGATAATAGTGAAACCTAGATTTGGGAAAAATCAGACAGTTCAGTCATCGGGGGAAGAGATGAATCCTGGGCAGGAAACGCAGACAGAAGCCCAGAAGGCTTAGGCTCTGAGATGTGACAAGGCCAGAGTGACTTTTGTGGTGGAGGGGAGCTGGCTATGTCATATGAAGACACTTCACCTGCTTTGTTGATGGTAGTGCCATCAACAACAGGGCAGAGAAGTAGCCAGTGTTGGAGCGGCAGGATCAAGAGTGACGATGTGAAGCCATCCATAAAACTGAGCCTGGACTCACGCAGGATGTGAGAAAAGCCAGGTCCCCTCCCCAGTGGGAATGGAGCACAGCATTGCTTGTTCGTCCAGCCTGGTGACTTCACAAGAACCACCAACCCCAGAGGCAGCAGTGTAGCAGTGTGGGAGGCCTGAGGGCTCTGTCCCCAGGTGCCCAGGAGGCAGCACAGCGGGAGAACCCCTCAGAGAGGGGGCAGGACCACCTTGAGAGGGCTTTGCTTCCAGCCTTTATGGCTCTGAATCTTGTGTCATAATAATTGGGTAAAATCAACAAACAAATGTGGAGAAGTAACAATAAAGTGCATTAGAACATTCAAGTTAAAGTAGACATGTAGATGCAAGTAGATGTAACCCATCTGGGGTGGAGGGGGAAGCAGACATGACCAAAAAGCAGAACAAAAACCACATGTACAGAAGGGGAAAAAGATAGAACAGCTTAACGCCAACAGGTGCTCATCAGCTCTAATGAACATTAAACATCTAGTTCTTTGCTAACATTAGATCCTAATAGCATATTTTGTTTTGCTCACCCTTGAAATAAAGGATATAGGTTATTGTGAAGAAAGGGCTGGAAGAACAAACAAGCTCTCCCAGGTACCCACCTCCCTCCCAGATCACAATGACCCAGAAACACAGGGAAGTGAGTGCACAGGCCTCCCCGATCCAAAAGGGGGCAGTTGTAGGGAGTCACTCATGGGTGGCAGCTGCCCCAAGGGATGAGTTGCATGGAAACCTGGTGGATTAAAAGGCAGAACAGCAACAAAAAAGAATGGTGTGGAATGTGTATAAGTATCCTATATAATAAAAGCCTAATATGCAAATTGTCCCCTCAGGCAGTTGTTTGACCAGGAGTTCGACCGCTCACTATGAGGTGCACTGACCACCAGGGGGTGGTGTGGAACATGGCGGCGTCGATGACATGGCTCTAGCAGCGGGCGGCAGTGGAGGCACTGCTGGCCCCAATGGGCCCTGATGAGAGTGGGACCATGGCGGGATGGTGGAGCAGGTGAGCGGGCAGTGCCAGGTCAAGGCAGGTATGAGCAGGGTCCCGATCACCTCACTGATCACCCCGCAGATGGTGACCAGTGGCAACAGTGGGGGGTGGGGCAACCACAGGCTCCCAGGCATTGAGGGAGCCGTGCGGGAGCCTAGCCCCAAAAGATTGCCCTGCAGGTGGAATGGTGGAGGTGAGGGGGTGGCACCAGGCCAAGGCGGGGTACCAGGCGCGGCTGCGGGGCTGCGAGGCTGGGGGCACAAGCTGGGGCCCAATCCCTGTAGGCCATCCCGAGGGATCCCACCCATGCACGGATTCATGCATTGGGCCTCTAGTGTAATATATGAGTCTTAAATTTTATGAAAATGTCTTGGGTCCACAAATCTTTTTTTCCTCCACTGGCATGGTTACTGGTCAGTAGAAATAAGTGAGTTTCTGGTGCCTTGCCTCACTTTCTCTTTCCCTCTACTTATCTCTGCAAGAACTGGTTTTAGAATGGGTGTGGGCAGTGCCATCCCTTAAAGGCACTGTGACTAAATCAGGATTGTTAACAATCATGATGCCCTTTGCTCCAGCCAAACCTCTCTATTTTTGCTTCCCAAGAAGAGGTAAGACCATCCAGAGTTGGAAAGAAAGAGCAATTGTCAGCAAAAAGCTAATATAACTCCACTTTATTGGCTCAAGTCAATGACTGTAACATCACTAAAATGGAAATCATGGTTCTGAACTAGAGTAATGGGTTTTTCAATGAAGAGGTGCCTTTTAGATAAGCTAGTCCAGTGGTCGCCAAACTCATTAGTCAACAGAGCCAAATATTAACAGTACTTCTTCAAAATAGACTCGCCCAGGCCGAAAACCAACTTCTGCGCATGGGCCACAAAGTTTCAATCACACTCTATGTGTGCACCTGCATGTGTATTTTGTGGAAGAGCCACACTCAAGGGGCCAAAGTCACATGTGGCTTGTGAGCCGCAGTTTGCCTACCATGGAGCTAGTCCAGCCGTGGGCAAACTACGGCCCGCGGGCCGGATCTGGCCCATTTGAAATGAATAAAACTATTGAAATAAAAGACCGTACCCTTTTATGTAATGATGTTTACTTTGAATTTATATTAGTTCACACAAACACTCCATCCATGCTTTTGTTCCGGCCCTCCGGTCCAGTTTAAGAACCCATTGTGGCCCTCGAGTCAAAAAGTTTGCCCACCCCTGAGCTAGTCCAATGCCATCATCCTATATAATAAAAGACTAATATGCAAATTGACCGAACAGTGGAACGACCGGTTGCTATGACGCACACTGCGTCAGATAGTGTGACAGATGCTGAGCACACGAGCTGCCCCCTGGTGGTCAGTGTGCTCCCACAGGGGGAGTGCCACAAGCCAGGCTCACAGCTGGCAAGTGCAGCAGCAGTGGTGGGAGCCTCTACTGTCTCTGCGGCAGCACTAAGGATGTCTGGCTGCCGGCTTAGGCCTGCTTCCCAGGCCTAAGCCATCAGTTGGACATCCCCTGAGGGCTCCCGGACTGCAAGAGGGCACAGGCCGGGCTGAGGGCACCCCCAAAGTGCACAAATTTCATGCACTGGGACTCTAATTTTATAGATAAGCAAAGGAAGACCAGAGAATCCTTCCCAAGCATACACGACTGGTTAATGGCAAAGCCAGGACCAAAATTCAAGTCAGCTTTTCATGAGAGATTTAGAAAATATTCAGATAAACAGACTGCTAGGGACCATAATGCATGAACTCACAACACATGTGAAGAAACTAGAGCTTTTTACCCCAGAAAGGGGATGATTCAGGGACATAGTAACTAGTTTCAAATACATGGAGGACTGGTGAGTAGAAAATGGCTTGACCTTGTTCTGTTGGTCTGAGGAAACAGGAAAGCTCCTGGAGAAGTTAGAAAGACTAGCAATTCAGAATAAGATAAAACTATTTAAACAGTCAAGATTTGCCAAAACAATTTGTTGGGGGAAGAGTAAGCTTTCTGTCACCTGAGGCACTTCAGAAAAGACTGGAAGGTAATGTAGTGTGTGTGTTTTTGGCCACTTGAAGGCGTGGAGTGAGGAGTATGGAGGAGGTAATTCAGGCATGAAAATCATGAGGATGGGGTGACCTTTAAGAGTATGTGATTCTTTACAACCTGGGACCAAATAAGGTTTCATTCTTGCCTCCGAACTCTAAAACCTATCTTCCTATCTGTTTGCAATAGTTTAAATTTTAATCTATTTCCTATTTCAGGGTATTATGCCCTGAATATTTGATTTGAATGCTGTGGCAGAAGGTTACTCGTATTCATTTATTTTCTTTTACTCTTATAGACTTGCAGTGAGTCTTTTGAATTCATTATGCAAATGCATGCAAATCATATGCAAATACAGTGGCCTCAGAAAGTGACAAAACCTTAACTGAGCTATCAAACCTTTCTCTAAGAAGGAAAGTAATACACCTCTTCAATGTCTCTGGGGCAGGAGACAATTTCCTGAGAGTGATATTTACATGACATTGGAAGTGGTTACTCAAGAGGAGTCTTTTCCTCACATTCTTCTTATTTATGTAGGACTTTAAGGTTAAGAAAGCATTGTCATGTAAACTCTCTTTTGAGTCTCATAATTACCCTGTGATGTCAGCTGAACAGGAGTTGGAATTCCTGTTCTACTTTTCAGGGGGGAAATAGAACGGTAAATGACTTACCCATGTTCTCCCAGTTGATAAGCACTGGCTCTGGGTCTCCTTCTGGTCCAGACTCCTCCCATTACACCACGATGCATGCCTTTCCTAAAGCAAGGCTGTTTGTCATCAGTCTGGGTTTGCTTAGACTGTGTTCTGCCAAAAGCACCGTTTGCTTTCTTAAACTCTGGAGAGTAAAAACACATTCTCTGCAGTGAGACTGGATCTAAGCCCTAATCCACTGTGTCTAGTTGGGCTTGGAGATGTCATTTCATTTCTCTAAGCATCTGTTTCTGCATCTATAAAATAGGATACATAAAAACACCTCTTTGATAGAATATGTGATAAGGAGACACACAAGGGGACAAAACAATGCCCCAGCTGAGTGACTAACACATAATAGTGCTCAATAAATGGCAGTTACCATAATTATTGTACTAGTGGTAGTAACACAGTACTGGTAGTATTAGTAGTAGCATCTCAAGTCACTGTGACTCTGATGCTAAAATTGGGCTCTCAGAAATATAATGGGAGAACAGTAATGCTAAATATCTCCTACTAGAGGCCTGGTGCATGAAAATTCATGCACTGGAGGGGGGTCCCTAGGCCTGGCCTGCCCCCTCTCACAGTCCGGGAGCCCTCAGGGGCAGGAGGCAACCCGGCGATCAGGGGATGGTGACACCCCCATCACACCCCTGCTGCTGCCACTGCCAACAGCACAAGCCTCTGCCAGCCCTGGTTACTTGAGTTTCGGGTGGCCTTGGGTGGCTGGGTAGCCGCCATCTGAGGATTGCCTGTGCCTCGGGCTGACCCTAGGTGGCTGGGCAGCCAACATCTAAGGCTTGCCTGCGCCTCAGGACAGCCCTGGGCAGCTGGGGGACTGAGGGCGGGTCCGGCTGCACCATGTGCATGCTGCCCTTCCACCCCCCGGCTGGGCTGAAAGAACTGGGGGACTCCAGCGGGGCTGAGGGGACTGGGCACTGCCATCTTGTGGCTATGGGTGCTACCATCTTTGTGATGGTGTGCCGGTCAATTTGCATATTCCCTATTTATTAGATAGGATAGGCCAGAAGGTTGGAGAAAAGACAAGGTTTGAGGTAGCTAAATCCAGTCCAGTGAGAAATGCTTGAACTTTCACTTTCTTTAATCACTACCACATCTTGCACCATAATAGGGGGTTTTGCAATCCTGCTTCAAAGCAATTTCTAAGGTGAAACAGAGCCAAGGCTGACATCCTCAGCTCTGCTCTCTCTTAGCCAGCCTGCTGGGCACACAGCAGTGTCCTCTGTTGGGTCAGGTTGGCAGGGAACATGAGGGGACTCCACTGCCGCTGCGACAGCAGGCCTGAGTCACTAGGTCAGGGATGGGTTTGTCCTCCTCTGTTCACACCAGAGGTGGGTATTGGCGAGGTGGCCATGCAGTGCTACACTCGCTTTCTAGGATGACCTGTCTCTCTTGCTCCAGGTCCCAGCTCCAGCAGCACCACCCCTGGGCTCAGTCCTTCCATCAGGCCTGCAGAGTGACTTACTCATCCAGCATGCCATAGCACCTCTCCCGGCCACTCGCCTAGGGCAACCAACCCAGTGGCCTCTTTCATGAGGAGAGCTGCCTGTGTCCACAGCCTCTTTGGGGGAAAGGGACCCAAAGACACTGGAGTTAGCCAAACCCTTGAAGGCAGCCTAAAGTCCATAGAAACCACCCCACTGACAGCCAGCGTGACCAGCTCGTGAGGGCTGCACAAGTGATTCGCGTCTGCCAGGAAGCGCACTGGGCCACAGTGGGGCTGGGTCCTCAGCTATTTTTGGCGAGGGTGGGTGGTATGTAAAGGGACTTCCCTTTTTGCAGCACAGAGCCACCAAATGCTGAGCAGTCAGAGCATTTCTTGTTCGCAGATCACCCTTCTGAGCACCTCTCTGGCTGCTGCTTACCAAGGCTGTCACAGCCTGACTGATTTCTCAGCTGCGGTGGCACCGGTCCCGTGATGGCACCCCCTGTCAGCTGCCTCCTGGTGGCCGTGCTGTTTTCTGCCAGCTGTAAAGCCACCACATCCTCGGATCAGACGTGCACGGAGGTGAGTCCAAACTTTCTGTCTTTATCCAGATTAAATGGCCTGGAAATTCTGAGATTCAGCCTGCAGTCCCATCTGAGCCTTGGCATCCCAATATCCACTGTTTTGTAAGGGCAATGAGGGGTGTAGAATTTTTTTATTTGTTATTACTATTATTTTTATTGTGAAGAAGGAGCCAAGAGCTCAGCCAGGGGATGATCTCACAGATCCTTAGCAGGAAGAGGTTAGAGTCTTCCTCCTCTGCAAACAATGCCCCCAAAATAACCCTAATTGGGACATAAAATATTGACAGGGACCCAGTGCAAAAAGCAGACTTACGAACCTGCTCCCAGCACAGAGGAGCTATTTGTCCAACATCCCAGCACACGGCCACTACTCCAAACAGTCCTTCAGTTTCCTGGCTCTCGGGTGGGGATTAGTAGGGTTAATCCGTGCCAGGTTTTGGAGCATATGAGGATCACTCTGGATGAGTCTGGCATTCTCCCCGAGTTGGACCGCCCTCCATCTGCTTTCCTAACCCACCAGAGTGGCATCGGAGAACAGAGCCAAATCGCACCTTCTGTTTTGGACCATCACAGTATTTATCAACCTGTGGGAAATTCTTGGAAGAGGTGGTGAGAGAGAGCAAGAAAGGCCTCAGTCTCCTGCCATCTTCTAAAATGTTTCAGGCTGCCTCACTGCCTCTGACCCCAGCAAGTGCACAGCACCACATGGCCTGTCGGACAAGGGCTGGGGCTAGAAGCAGAAGTGGAGGTAGGAGAAGCAGAAAGGTGGTTGGGAGCCATGGGCAGGAGAATGATAACGGAGAACAGGGTACATACCTGTCAGGCAAGAGGAAGAATCCAGTCAGGACTGGGACAGAAAGGAACAACCCTGTTAGTCTGGTATTAGGATGGAATCAGGATGCACTAAGGCTGAGAGGAGGCACAATGAAGGGGAAATGAAGGCTGGGAAGGTGGATGACTGTTCTGGCTGCCGTAGCATGTAAGTACCCTAGACTGGGAGGCTTAAACAAAAGAATCTAATTTTCTCACAGCTCTGAAAGCTAATAATCCAAGATCAAGGTGTTGGCAGGATTGATTTCTTCCAAGATCTCTCTCCTTGGCTTGTTGATGGCTGACTTCTACATGTGTCTTCACCTAGTCTTCCCTCTGTACATGCCTGTCTCCACATTTATTCTTCTAAAAACAGCAGTCACATTGGATTAGGGCCCACACTAGTGATCTCATCTTAATTTAATTACCTATTTCAAGATTCTATATCCAAATAAAGTCACATTCTGAGCGACCTTGTTGGGATTCAACATACAAATTTGCTTGGGGGAGGGAGGTGCACAATTCATCCCATAGCAGAAGGGAGTAATTTTTTATCAGCCCCAGAAGCCTTGCCAGCTGCCTCCTCCTCATTCCGGTTGGAAGGTCAGGTTCACACAGACATGTAGGTAGCATGGTAAGAGGATGGGAGTGGGGACACCACCTCCTCAGTGATCAGGGAGGTAGGCCATCCACCTCTGACAACATCCTCACATAGGATAGTATCACCATTACATTCCAGCTCATGGGGGAGCAGATTTGTTTAACCACCACTCAAGCCTGCCCATTCAACTCGTAAATCCCCACGTTCCTGCAAAGCCTCACCAGCCTTTCTGAAGCCCATAGGGAGTCCCGGGAGATTTGGGAAGCCCTTGGAAACACTAGGCCAGTCTAGCTTCCTAGTGAGGACATCAGGCCGAGAGCTGCCAGTTCCTTTCTGCAAATGACCCCTTCCTGGCAGAGGGAAGGGAAAGAGGCAAGGCGAGCACCCTGGTCCCTTTGCTGCCTGCTCCAGGGCCTTCTGAGATAGTCAGGTGGCAAGAGTGATGCTGAGGGTCCCAGGATCTCCAGGCCTGGCCTGGTGCTGCAGCGAGCTTTCCTTTTTGGCCAAGTTTCTATTGAAACCTTCCAATACAACAACCTCTGTACAGCCCTCCCTCTGAAATAACTTGGGTTTTAAATGCCCTGGGATCTACCTATACAATTAACATTGGATCTACATTTTCCTGGACCTCCTTATCATGTATGAGTTCTTGGCTGCAGGGTTCAAAGGCTGTGTATTGAGCCCTCATTCTGTGTGAGTACTGGGGAGGTTGTTGGAAGATACAAAGATGGGTGAGAGTTGTTGAGCAGCAAAAGGAGAGCTTGCTGCAGCGTTAGGTCAGGCCTGGAGAAGGTGAGGCACTTCTAGGCTGCAGGCATATGGGATAAAGTGGGAATGGTGGGAGAGGAAACTTTGACTTAGGGTTTGGCCCTTCTTCGAGCGCAAATGATCCTGATTAGCCTCTCCCCCCGCCTTGCTTTCCTTTCCTCTTTAGTTCTTCCCCTCCAGCGTGAGCATAACTAACCATGCCGTGTATATATGTTCATGTGACCACCACTAGCTCATCAAGCTCTACTTTAAAAACAAGGTTTTGTTTTGAGTTTAGTAAATTTTCTATTGAAGTAAAACATATATGTGGAAAAGTTCACTAGTCCTAAGTGTACAGTTCAGTGAGTTTTCACTCAGTACATACATCGGTGTGACCAGCACACAGATGAAGAAACAAAACTTTCTCAGCACCTCGGAGCCCCTTCCCACCTCCTGCTAGTCACTAGCACCCAAGGATGTCCAGTTCTTTAACTTCCATCACCACAGATTGACTTTTAATGGAGTTTTAATTGTTGTCAATTACTTTGGCTATTACGAATGCTGCTGCTTTGGAATTCTTATCTATGTCTTTAGTAAGCAAGTATGCAAATCTTTATTAGGTGTATTCCAGGGAGTGGATGCATTTCTTCATAGGGTATACACATGTTTAACTTTAGCAGATATTGCCAAACAGTTTCCAAATTGTTGATACACATTTATATTCATCAGCAATGTCTATGAGTTCTGTTTTTTCCACAGCCTCACTAATATTTGCAAATGTTTGTTTTAAAAACCCATTCTGTTGGATAGATAGTGGTATTTCACTGGAATTTAATTTTTATTTTCCTGACAAATAATTAAATTGATTCCATTTTCATGCTTTTGTTGGTCATTTGCAGATCCTTATATGTGTGAAGTACCTTTTCAAGTCTTTTGCCCATTCTTTTGAGTGTCTTTCTTTTTTATTGAGTTGCAAGAGTTTTTA